>NC_058521.1:511648175-512898175 GCF_904849725.1 Hordeum vulgare subsp. vulgare
CATCTGATATACCCGCAGATTATCAAAAGTTTCCTTGAGATCCTCCAGTAGCGTCTCCCCCTGGCGGGTTTTGATCACACTATCGTCGACATAGGCGTGGACGTTGTGACCAATTTGGCTGCGAAGGCAATTCTGGATGCAGCGCTGATAAGTCGCCCCCGCACTCTTGAGTCCAAAAGGCATGGACACATAGAAAAAATCCCCAAAGGGGGTTATAAAAGCTGTTTTCTCTTGATCCTCCACGGCCATCTTGATCTGGTGATATCCTGAGTAGGCGTCCAAAAAGCACAATCGTTCGCATCCCGCCACCGAGTCAATGATCTGGTCGATGCGGGGAAGAGCGAAGGGATCTTTCGGACAAGCTCTGTTGAGGTCTGTGTAATCAATGCACATACGGAAGGTACCGTTCTTCTTGAGTACCAAAACCGGGTTAGCCAGCCATTTGGGGTGGAAAACATCCACGATGAATCCGGCGGCTAAGAGACGGGCGACCTCTTCCCCGATCGCCTTGCGCCGCTCCTCGTTAAACCTGTGAAGATACTGCTGGATGGGTTTTGCCTTTGGGTCAACATTAAGATGGTGCTCAGCGAATTCTCTCGGCACACCAGGCATATCAGAAGGTTTCCATGCGAAGATGTCCCGATTCTCACGGATGAATTCGATGAGCGCGCTTTCCTATTTGGGATCCAAACCCGTCCGGATGGTGAACTGCTTGGATGAATCGTCGGGAACGAAATCGATTGTCTTAGTGTCATCCGTTGGCTTGAACTTGAGGGGCGACTCAACATCTGTCGTTGGCTTCTTTAGGGGTGACATGTCCGCCGGGTCAACACTGGCCCGATGGTGTTTGAGCTCCTCTGTAGCGCAGGCGACTTCCGCATAAGCCGCGTCCCCTTCTTCACATTCCCTTGCAATCCTTCTATCCCCATCGACCATGATGGGTCCCTTGGGACCGGGAATCTTGAGCTTAAGGTAAACATAGCACGGGCGAGCCATGAAACGGGCGTAAGCCGGCCACCCAAATAACGCATGGTAGGGGCTTTTCAATTTGACCACCTCGAATATCAGTGACTCGAACCTGTAATTCTGTGCTGTTCCAAACGCCACTGTGAGTCTGACTCGGCCTATGGGGTAGGCCGACTTGCCCAGGACGATTCCGTGGAAAACCGTGGTTGAAGGCATGAGGTCCTTTTCCAATTGGTTCATCCTTTGGAAAGTGTCAAAATATAAGATATTAATGCTGCTACCACCATCCATTAGCACTTTGGACAGGGTGTAGCCCCCAACTTGGGGAGCCACGACCAACGCTAAATCGCCAGGATTGTCAACTCTTGGCGGGTGATCCTCCCTACTCCACGATATGGTCTGTTCAGTCCAGTGGAGGTACCTGAGAAGCGCCGGCTCAGACACACTGTACGCCCGGTGACTCACCTTCTTACCACGTCTGCAAGCATTGGTGGTGAAAACGTGATACTACCCATTGCTTAACTGTTTGGGATTGCTGCACAAACCTCCGTTGTCATCCTGACCCTGCGGAGCCCCCTGCGGGGGCGGCTGCTGAAAGGCTCCTGGCGGGTTATACCGCCGTTGATGGTGTACTGGATACTGACTGCTGCTTGGCTGCGGGCCTCCCTGAGGCCCCTGTTCGGGAAAACCGCCAAAGGGGTTCTGTCGTTGGTTGGGTGCGGCAAACTGCTCCTGGCGTTGTTCCGGGTCATCGTTTTGGCTTTTCTTGATCTCCTCCGCCCGAAACTCCCGCATTACGAAGCAGTTCTCCCAGGAGTGAGTCGCCGGACCGTCTACCGTGGCATGGTGCGGGCAAGGGCCTTTGAGTATCTCTTCATAGTTATGCGGCCTCTTCCCGCTAAAGCCCCTGTTTTTCTTCTGGCGTTGGTTGCCACTGTTGGCGTTGGTATTGGCGACTAAATCCGAGGGCTCCTCTTGCGGTCTTCGCTTGCCATTGGCTCCTTGATTGTGGCGGTTACGTCCCTGGAACTGGGTATGATTTTTGGATGACTCGCCCTTCTTGGGCGAATTAGCCTTACCGTCCTCACCAGGATCTTTGGTGTCATCCGCTTCAGCGTACCTAGTGAGGGTGTCCATCAACTCTCCCATGTCTTGGAACTTTCGCTTGAGTCGCCCCAATTTTTGCACCAAGGGTTCGTAATGGCAATTCTGCTCGAGGATCAACATAGCCTGAGCCGCCGTAATACCATCTGATGAATGGATAATTTCTGCAACCCGCCGTGACCAATACTGGGCCGACTCATAAGGGCGCTGAACACACTGCTGCAGATCGACGATCGTCATCGGACGATTGCAAGTTCCTCGGAAGTTTTTGATGAATCGCTCTTTCAACTCGGCCCAGGTCTGGATGGAGTTGGGAGGTAAGTTTTTCAACCAAGTACATGCTGACCCCTCGAGCATCATCATGAAGTATCTTGCGCAAACTGCCTCGTTTACGTCGAGCATGTCCATGGCGATTTCATAACTCTCGACCCACAATGCCGGCTCAAGGTCCGGGGTGTAGTTAGGCACCTTTCTTGGTCCCTTCAAATCTTTGGGCATCCTTTCGTTACGAAGGGCGGGGGCAAGCATGGCACCCCCACTCGCCCACCGCTCCCGACGAGAGGGGCCGGGGCGACTTGGGTGTTCGGGAGATCCCGGCCCGGCGGGTTTTGATGATCAGGCGGGTTGTCCTGAGGGACGGGTCGCGGCCCGCTGTTCACGGTGGGCTGGTCCTCTGGCCGACTCCTGGTGTAACTCGCCTGGGGAGTGGAATGCAACCTATCTAGGCTATGTGAGAACTAGGCATTTTGAACCACCGCCGTCTTCAACATCTCAATGGCGTTCCTTTCTTCTATCTCGGCACGAGCGTTGCTGTGAATCGGAAGGGATTCCAGATGGCGAGTTGCAGCAAGGACGTTGTCCACCGGGTTGGAAAAGTGGCCTTGAGGTGCCCGGAATCGGGGAATGCGATCCTCAGCCGTCTGAACCGGCGGGTTAGGCGGTTGACCCGGTCCTCCCCCTGGGGAGGCTCCCGCCCCAGGGGTTCGTGGAGTGTCGAACAGGCGGGTCGGGTTGAGATCATGGGGCAGGCGACCTTGGTGTCTCCGTTAATGGACGGCGTCGGATGCGTGCTGGTGTCTTTCGAGCCGCCAGTTGTCAGTATTTAAGCGCATCCTTTCGGCCACAATTTGAGCTTGCCGAGTCTCGATCCTGGCGGACTCCACCTCGGCATCCCGATGAGCCTTTTCCACTGCCTCTCTGAGTTCCGCCAGCTCCGCGTTTATCTCCTCCTGGTTTTCTAGTGTGAGGGGAGTCGCCATCAGCCTTGTGATCTTCGTTGCTAATTCCACCAGGACAGCGGCCGGGCTTCTAGACGTCTCGCCGGTTCCATCGCCTCCTGTAGGGTTTTGCGAGGGTTGAGTCGCCCCCGCCATATAAATGGCGATCTGGCGGCGGGTTTGGTCAAGGACTTCGGGGTCCATGGCCAGCGACAAGCCCCCAAGACAATCCCCATGTAGAGACCGGATTGAATTTGAATCGCCCATGGATGATTCGTCATCAGAGTTGATTGGTGTAGTTTCCTGGGTCGCCGAGCGTTCTGGCTCCTCCGATCCCTGCGTGAACCCGACAAAGACCGGGCGAGTCAGATTTTGTGTCACTACTGGACGGACGTACCTGGCCGGCTCGACGATGTCGGTGGAGATGACCGGCTCAGGCACGGATGATCCGATCATGCCGATGAAGATGTTGATCTTGCCGAAGGGGACCCTGTAACCAGATTCGATCGAATCCGCTTCGGGCCCCCATTGCTGGTTGTTGATGTAGGTCTTCCCGCGGCGGCTCCGGGTCATGAGCCCCGTCGCGTAACTCCCAAACCCTGGTAGGGCTCCCTTTGAGAACTCAACTCCACCGTGCGTAGGCCCCACGGTGGGCGCCAACTGTCGTGGTTTTGTCACAGCAGATGTCCTCGTGAAAGGACGTAGTACTGGAGCCATCGTACCTTGGTGGCGACTCAAAGGGGTTGAGTAGGAGAGACACGGCGATTTACCCAGGTTCGGCCCCTCGTGAGGAGGTAAAAGCCTACGTCCTGCTTTGAGTTGTATTGATGTGGTTTTGATTACAAGGAGGGCGTAAGTTGCCAAACCTAGCACTCGATGATTTCTAACCTCTCCTCTGCTTCCCTGGGACTCGCCTTTATATACATGTCGAGTCCCTAGGGTTTACAAGGGTACTTTCCTTCCTACAAATCGTGATCTCTACGATCTCCAAGTCACCATCTTCCAAAGCTTGGAGACCTTCTGGAAATTGTAAACCGCCACCCAACTTTCGGCCTTGCCAGGCCAAGGCCCGAATCACGCTCAGGTGAATCGCCTGATTCAGTGACCCGGCCCAACTAGGGCGGGTTATTAACCGGTAATATCCCCAACAATGGGGATGTGCATATCCCCAACAAGCAAACCATACTTCATCTTAACAGTAGGTATAGGGCATTCAAAGCTCCCAATAAGAATCGATGAAGTTTTTCCAATAGCATTGATGCAATGTACTCGATATTGTTTCTTCGGAAAGTGCACCGTATTCTCATTACCATTGACATGGAAAGTGAAATTGCCTTTGTTGCAATCAATAACAGCCCCTGCAGTGTTTAAAAAGGGTCTTCCAAGGATGACCGCCATGGCATCATCCTCGGGAATATCCAGAATAACAAAGTCTGTTAAGATAGTGACGTTAGCAACCACAACAGGCACTCGCAAATGCCGATAGGGAAATCAGTTGATTTGTTGGCCATTTGTAGAGAGATTTCAGTGGATGTCAACTTATCCAGTTCAAGCCTACGATAAAGAGAGAGAGGCATAACACTAACACCAGCTCCAAGGTCGCATAAAGCAGTTCTAACGTAGTTTCCTTTAATGGAGCAAGGTATAGTGGGCACTCCGGGATCACCTAGTTTCTTAGGAGTTCCACCCTTGAAGGTGTAATTAGAGAGCATGGTGGAAATCTCAACCTCAGGTATCCTCCTCTTATTAGTCACAATATCCTTCACGTACTTAGCATAAGGAGACATTTTGAGCATATCTGTCAAACGCATTTGCAGAAAGACAGGTCTAATCATTTCAACAAAGCGCTCAAAATCCTCATCATCCTTTTTCTTGGATGGTTTGGGAGGAAAGGGCATGGGTTTCTGAACCCATGGCTCCCTTTCTTTACCATGCTTCCTAGCAATGAAATCGTTCTTATCGTATCTCCAATTCTTAGGCTGTGGGTTATCAAGATCAACAGGTTCAATCTCCACATCCTTATCATTGCTAGGTTGAGCATCATCATGAAAACCACTATCAATATTATCATTAGGCTCATGTTCATCACCAGATTGTGTTTCGGCATCAGAAACAGAGACATTGTTTGGACTCTCGGGTGTAACAGCAACGGGGTTGCTAGCGTGCAAATTCCTATCATCTTTCTTTTTCTTTCTAGGATGACTAGGTGCATCAGTGCTAACTCCTTGAGAATCTTGTTCAATTCTCTTAGGATGACCCTCAGGATACAAAGGTTCCTGGGTCATTCTACCGCCTCTAGTGATGACTCTAACAGAATTGTCATTCATCTCATTGAGCAAGTCATTTTGAGCCTTAAGTACTTGTTCTACTTGAGTAGTAACCATAGAGGCATGTTTACTTAAAAGCTTAAGATCATTGATATTTCTATCCACACAAGCACTTAAATGACTAAGCATGCGAGCATTCTGTTCCAATTGTGTGCTAACATAATCATTGAAACTTTGTTGTTTGGCAACAAAGTTATCAAATTCATCCAGGCATAAGCTAGCGGGTTTATCAAAAGGAATATCACTCTCATTGAATCTACAAAGAGAATTTACCTCTACTACCTGTGTTGGGTTATCAAGACCATGGATCTCTTCGATAGGTGGTAGATTTTGACATCTTTAGATTTAATGCCTTTCTCTCACATAGATTTCTTAGCTTCTTGCATATCTTCAGGACTGAGGAATAGAATACCTCTTTTCTTCGGAGTTGGATTTGGAGGTGGTTCGGGAATAGTCCAAGCATTCTCATTGCACAAGATATTATTCAATAGGATCTCAGCTTGTTCTAAAGTTCGTTCCCTGAAAACACAACCATCACAACTATCTAGGTGGTCCTTAGAAGCATCGGTTAGTCCATTATAGAAGATATCAAGTATTTCATTCTTCTCAAGAGGGTGATCAGGCAAAGCATTCAGTAGCTGGACGAGCCTCCCCCAAGCTTGTGGGAGACTCTCTTCTTTAACTTGCACAAAGTTGTATATTTCCTGCAAGGCAGCTTGTTTCTTATGGGCAGGAAAATATTTCCCAGAGAAGTAGTAGATCCTATCCTGGGGACTACGCACGCAACCAGGAGAAAGAGAAGTGAACCAAGTCTTAGCATCATCCTTTAGCGAGAAAGGAAACATCTTAAGGATATAGTAGTGGCGGATCTTTTCCTCACTCGTGAATAGGGTGGCTATATCGTGCAGCTTAGTAAGATGTGCTACAACCGTTTCAGACTCATAACCATGAAAAAGATCAGATTCGACCAGAGTGATTAACTCAGGGTCGACAGAGAATTCATAATCCTTATCGGTCACAAAGATATGCGAAGTATCAAACTTCGGGTCGTATTTCATCCTAGCGTGCAAAGATTTTTCTTTCCACTTGCGCAGTAATTTCTCAAGATCATAGCTATCCTTACAAGCAAGAAAGTCCTCAGCTACCTCTCCCTCCATAACGTAACCCTCAGGCATATCAGACAATTCATATCTAGGAGAGCTAGTTCTAATAGGTGAAATAGTAGGTTCTACTACAATAATTTCAACAGTTTCAGAAGTATCATCACATCTAGCAGCAACTCTAGCAATTTGTGCATCAAAGAATGCACCTAGTGGCAAAGCAGTATCAAGCAAAGCATCATCACAAGCATCAAGGATAGCAGAAGTAGCATCATCAAGCACAGGCGACACATCGAAATTTCTAGCAGGAGGTGGTGTCGCAAACTTACTCATAACAGAAGGTGAATCAAGTGCAGAGCTAGATGGCAGTTCCTTACCTGTCCTCGTAGTTGCAGGCAAGACTTTAGTTTTTGGATCTCTCGGATTCCTCATAGTGATCAACAGACGTAAATCCCAAGTGACTCAGAGAATAGAGCTATGCCTCCCCGGCAACGGCGCGAGAAAATAGTCTTGATAACCCACAAGTATAGGGGATCGCAACAATTTTCGAGGGTAGAGTATTCAACCCAAATTTGTTGATTCGACACAAGGGGAAGCCAAAGAATATTCTCGAGTATTAGCAGTTGAGTTGTCAATTCAACCACACCTGAAAGACTTAGTATCTGCAGCAAAGTATCAGTAGCAAAGTGGTGTGATAGCAACAGTAGCAACGGTAACAGTAGCAGTAGTGACAGCAGTAGCGGTAACAATAGTAGCAGTGACAGCAGTAGCGACAGAGTAACAGTAGCAGCAACGACAACAATAGCAGCAAAGTAACGTAGCAAGGACCAGTAGGAAAAACTCGTAGGCATTGGATCGGTGATGGATAATTATGCCAGATGACATTCATCATGCAACAGTTATAACATGGGGAGATATGTAACTAGCTCCAGTTCGTCAATGTAATGTAGGCATGTATTTCGTATGAAGTCATACATGCTTAGGGAAAATAACTTGCATGACATCTATTGTCCATCCCTCCCGTGGCAGCGGGGTCCTAATGGAAACTACGGGATATTAAGGTTCTCCTTTTAATAGAGAACCGGAACAAAGCATTAGCACTTAGTGAATACATGAACTCCTCATACTATGGTCATCTCCGGCAGTGGTTCCGGCTATTGTCACTCCGGGGTTGCCGGGTCATAACACATAGTAGGTGACTACAACTTGCAAGATAGGATCAAGAACACACATATATTGACAAGAACATAATAGGTTCAGATCTGAAATCATGGCACTCGGGCCCTAGTGACAAGCATTAAGCATGGCAAAGTAATAGCAACATCAATCTCAGAACATAGTGGATACTAGGGATCAATCCCCATCAAAACTAACTCGATTACATGATAGATCTCATCCAACCCATCACCGTCCAGGAAGCCTACGATGAGATTACTCACAAACGGTGAAGAGCATCATGGAATTGGCGATGAAGGAAGGTTGGTGATGACGATGACGACGATCTCCCCTCTCCGGAGCCCAGAACGGACTCCAGATCTGCCCTCAAGAGGAAGAACAGGTGGTGGCGGTGCCTCCGTATCGTAAAACGCGATGAACTCTTCTCCTTGATTTTTTTTCGGACGAAAGGGACTAAATAGAGCTGGAGTTGGAGGCGGCGGAGCTCCGAGGGCCCCACAAGCCTGCTAGGCGCGGCGAGGGGGGGTCGCGCCTGATGGGCTTGTGGATTCCTCGCTCCACTCCTCTGGTTGATTCTTGCGCCAGTATTTTTTATATATTCTACAAAAAAAATCCTCGTAAATTTCCAGGTCATTCCGAGAACTTTTATTTATGCGGAAAAACAACACCATGGCAATTCTGCTGAAAAGAGCGTTAGTCCGGGTTAGTTCCATTAAAATCATGCAAATTAGAGTCCAAAACAAGGGCAAAAGAGTTTGGAAAAGTAGATAGGACGGAGACGTATCAAAGTTCTTTGGGTTGGATTGAATATGATAAATCTGTAATTGTTTGATGCATCTAGAATAATCAACTCATGGATACTTGTGGTGACATTGGAGTATCTAGGTGACATTTGAGTTGGTTGATGCATATCATGGGTTTTATTCTAGTATGAACTCTAGGGATGTTTGTGGCACTTATATGAATAGCTCAATAGATTGATCGTAAAGGATAACTTTGAGGTGGTTCTACTACATACACCAATTTCATCTTATATTCTCCACTAGATCGGAACTTTGGAGTGATTCTTTGTCGCACATTGACCGATGGTTATATATTCAATTATGCTAGCACCATTGAGAGGTTGCACTAGTGAAAGTATGACCATCCGATAAGAAGACCTGGACTATGCCGCTAACAAGTCCGAAGATCATAGCGGACCGATAAGAGACGATGCAACGTACAAGCTTTGCATCACGGACTTGGAGGCAACCAACATACTCCTTCTCGACACGCTATACCAACATCACCCTACCCGCGCGTGCGAAGAACACCATTATCAATGAAAAGGAGACTAAATGAATTCAACTGACTTAGCATGTTTAGCTTGCATCGACTTTGAGGCCCTTTGTATCCCTCATCATTTTTCTCTAGTTAATTTCTCGTTTGAATAAAAAATGGACAATCATGCTTCTTTCCGGTTGAAGGAAGATTCTTCTTATATCTAATGAGTCATGAATGTATTGATGAATGCCCTATTTTTAAATTCTTGAAATTATACTAGGTGTGTGATTAAATTGTATGCTAATGTATTTCCACTTACAAATGATGAGTATAAGTCTTCCACATCATTAGTATCGATCTAATAGGAGATGTTGACAACTAGGTGAGATAAATCACATTAATTTCAGTTTGATATTTTCCTAAGCTAAATAAAAAAGAACCGGTGAAGACAATTATCTCGCGAGCAAAATAATTGACAATTATTCCATTTTTATTAGCCGAAAGTAAATAATTTATTTGATCATACCCTCCTCACTTCATTTAGGTTTGGAATTTATCATTTCAGTTCTTGTGGTAACCAAGTTCTCATTTTTCAAGAATTCAATTTTAATTCTTGAATTCTATATCTAATTCATAGGAGTCAAACGAGGTGTTAGTTCTTTTCCGGTTTGAGGCTATTTTTATTTTTTATTTTTGAGTGATCTATTTCTTCTTTCATTTTTTTTACTTTAATCGCAATTTTTTCGGTGCAATCTTTTGTGTGTAAAATAGAAGATATTAATTGCAACATACTTCAATGGAGATATTTTATACTCCCTCCGTCCGGAAATACTTGTCCTAAGAACGAGTAAAATGAATGTATTTATAACTAAAATAAGTATAGATACATGCATTTCTAGGACAAGTATTTCCGGACGAAGGAAGTACAAAACTTGAATATTTTGATATATAATATGATAAATGAGAGTAAAATACATATGATATTATTGTATTTGAATAGTATAGTTTTCAAATAGTTACTGAATATATGTAGCTTAATAATACTGCCTCCGTTCCTAAATATAAGACCTTTTAGAGTTTTCACTAAAAGACTACATACCGAGCAAAATGAGTGAATTTACATTATAAAATATGTCTATGTACATCCGTATGTAGTTTGTAGTGGAATTTCTAAAATGTCTTATATTTAGAAACGGAGGAATAGAATAGAATAATTTTATTGCATGGTTGCATTTTGAGTGGACCTTTCTTCATACATGGATGTATGCTGAGGTGAGCCCTTTTTCCACGAATAGTTGTATGATGATCTGACATTTTAAGTCTGAGAGAAATAAATCATTGAGGATTACCTATTTGATTATATACAAATTCATCCAATAGTATATCTATTTCTTGCAAAAAAATAGCACTATAATTCCTTTTGTTCACATATATGGCTTATTTCAAATATTGTTTTTTTGTAGAGCATGCCATGCGAGCTGTTACACGGCATCAGCTGTAGTCATTTGTTCTCTTGCGGTGCGGTGTACACGAACGGTTCTACGACGCCATCGTCCATAGCAAGCAATGGCTCCAGGGCCTCCACGACGGCTGACATCCGGGGTCGAGACTTTGGGCTGACGCTCAGGCATCGATATGCCACGGCGGCAGCCTTTTGGGCGGCGAGAGCCGAGTACTGCCCATCTAGGCTTCGGTCTATGGCACGGTCTAGCCGACGGGATGAGTCATGGAGGCAGTATGGCCGCGCCCACTCGATGAGGCTCTGTTCCCGGGGCGGCCGGTTCTTGTCCACCACCTTTCGCCCCGTCAAAAGCTCCAGCAGCACCACACCAAAACTATATACATCGCTCTTCGTTGTTAGATGACCTAGTAAGAGGGAAAAAACGCGTACTCTACGTGTTAAAAATAATGTATTAATCGCACGGCTTTGGAAAACTTTTGTTTAATGTTGTCAAGTCTATGTATTTTTAGGGGTTTTATATCAAGTCTATGTACCAGTCATGATATACTCCGGTGCAGCGTAGCCCTGTGTGCCCATAACTCGAGTGGAGACGTGTGTCTCGTCTCCGTCTGGCCCATTCTTGGCTAGCCCAAAATCAGAAAGCTTCGCTTTGTAATTCTGCAATATTTAAGCCAGTCAATCACCAGTAGTTTGCCACAACATGAAAAAAAACTAATACTACTCCATCCGATTTTTAAATATAAGCCTTTTTAGATATTTTACTAAAGAACTACATACGAAATAAAATAAATGAATCTATGCTCTAAAATATGTTTATATACATTTATATGTGGTTCTTTTAATAAAACCTTCAAAAAACTTATATTTAGAAACGTAGGGAGTACTTTTCTAAGAGAAAGGAACGGAGGGAGTAGTAGTTTGCCACAGTAGTAATTTGCCACCAATGTTGTGATGGTAGTGTCCATCTGTCTATAGTCACAACTAACTATAGTCGTAATTTGCGACATGATCTACATCTACACGAGAGCCAAGTGTGTACCGAGTCGAGTAGTATGTTGGAGGTCTTGAAGTCACGATAGATGATGGGCTTGGTAGCGTCATGGAGGAAGGCCAAACCTTTGGCAGCTCCAATTGCTATCTTCAGCCGCGTTGACCACGGCAATGATGTTGTGTACCCTGCAGTTTCCCCATCAACAGAAGCTCGTTAGTTAACCACGTCATATGAGGTATGGGTCGGCAGTAGTGTGACCATGTACTTCCTCCGTTTCTAAATATTTATCTTTATTTTTTTATCATAAACTAAATACGGATGTATATATAGACATAAGTTAGAATGTAGATTCTTTTATTTTGTTTTATATACAGTACATAGTTGAATTTCTAAAAACCAAATATTTAGAAACGAAGGAAGTATATCGTTGTTAGAAATGCATTAACAATTTGACTTTGTTTCATCAGTGTTAGTCTTCTTACGTGTATACATGCAACAAAGTGCTACTAGTATGCTTATTTACCAGAAAAAAAACAGGAGGCTGTAGAATTTGGCATACTCTTGTAGAGATGCTTCTCCAGGCTACCTCTCGCCATGAACTCATAAACGAGGAGCCTGTGCTCATCCTCGCAGCAGTAGCCGATCAGCTTGACCAGGTGTGGATGCCTCAGTTGTCCGAGAAGAACGATTTCAGCCTGCATCTATCTGCAATTTTTTATTATTTATAAAATATACGGTAAAACTATTGTCCTACGGTTTTTCGCTTCAAAAAAAGATAAAGTTTTTTTTAAATAAAAATTGTCTTGCAGTTTAACATAGTTGACAAAGTTGTTAAAATTCACACGGCCAAAACATTGAAGAATGTAGATGATGAGACGATATTTTACAAACAAGGCTCATCGAACATCGGATTCTCTGAGCATGATATAGGTGTTTCCCTGCACTCAATCAACATAGTACATATCGACAACTGGATCTAGATTGTCCCCCTCATGTTCCCCTGTCTTTCCGACCAACTTCGTTTAGTGTATTTTGGTTATCCTCCATGAATTTGTATAATAGGCATGGTTTATACATGTTCGACTGAAACACCTAACCCTTTATATATGTATAGATGTTTCATTTTCATCAAAAAGAAAGTTTGAACCATAGGCCTCTATATGACCGCAATGCACACAACTATCTTTACTAAAGTTGATGCAAGACAAATAAGCCAAAGACACCAGCAAGCTCCATACAAGACTTAGACAACTATAGCAGACACATTACAAGATATGAAACTAACACTTATGACAAAGTTAACTTGTTCGACGACAATGCCTTCAAAGGATACCCATCCTCATGTCATCGTCACCATGTCCAGCCGGAGACGGCAAGGACAAGGATTCATCCTAGCTGTCAAGACCAACCAATGAAGGCATTGCAACAACAAGTAGACAACGCCTGCAACAAGGTATTGAGGTAAGTTTGTGGCGGCTAAGTCCCGCCAATGAATGCTAGAACAACAGTTGTTCATCGGGCAAGAAGTAGGGATGCAATCACCACCTTGAAAATTGATATGTAGCCATGCACGTGTAATCGACACTAATTCCAGCAAACGCCACCTCGCGAATATGTCCTTCACCAATTTGAACTTCTTGTCTTCTCCCAAACACATGTGTATGGTTAGACTTGGGTGTTCTCTTGTTTGCTAGCTCGCATGAGTCGGCCGCCAAGTTCCCCATTTTAGATGTGATTGTCTCAACCGATAATATCACCACACCTGATTTCTCCATAGCTCCACTTACAACAATTGTTAAATTGTTCTTGGTCCTCTTTCCCTTCATCAGAACTTGCTTGTCCTTCTTGCTCCTCTTGGTTTTCATGTCCATGTCTGCCTTGTAGACATAACCATCGCTATGGAGTTATCTAAGCAAAAATAGATTTCTTTGAACCTTTGGCACATGTATAACATCCTTAGTACATGGTCAACACCGCCTTTGGTTTTGTTCTTAATATTTCAATTGGCCATAATGCACCGAGGCACATCATGGCCTTGATACTCCGAAATAACCAGACTTGTAGCAAGTGAACCATCCTTTGTTAACGTCACCTGATAAGATATCACTTTATATAATATTTACGCATCACTCAACTGCTCTCTTGATAGGGTAAGTACGTCATCATCAGAATCACCATCTTTAGATGTTGCCACACTAGTGGTGGTACCAATATTTTTCCACGTTGGAGACTCCCTCCTTATGTGACCCCCTCCTTATAGTAATATCACTGTAGACCATCTTCTCTGTCTTGTTTGTCTTCTCCTCCCCACCTTAATTGCATCTCAGTACAAAATCCACACCTTTACCGCTTCCAACTCCATATCCACCACATTTCTTCTCGCATTGATCATATGATAATAGTGTCGCCGTAATGCCATTTCGAGTGATGATATTCTTCAATACTGATGAAGTTTGCGTACGACCTCGGAAATAAAGTGAGTATAGGTAGCCACGCCTTCGTCCTCCACTTTGGCATCTAGGAGAGATAGATCTCAGTTCACCTTGTTGAAGACATCGTGTTCTTAGTAAGTTCAACCCCCCTGCATCATTAGCCCGAATAACTGATGTTTTGGGATCATAGAAAAGAAATTATGACTTGGTATCATGTCTTTGTCGGGCCACTGCCTCCCAAATCCAGATTAGCTCCCCCCAAAAAAAGTGTTGGGGACTAATCTTTGTATCTGTCTTCTGTTAATTGTACCATTTCTCTTCATTGCACTTAGAGTAATTAGCTTTCGAGTAGTTCTTCATATCGGGTTCTAAGTAGTTGCATATCTAGATACCTTCCTTTATTCACATTTCCGCTAATTTGCAAGAAAAATAGCATCATTCGTAGTCACTTATTTAAACCCCCATCCTCTAAGTTGACATCTTTGATCCTTCAAAAATAATGAATCTGAAGAAAGGAGAAGGTTGTATCTCCTCAAATTTGGAAGCAAACTGAAGATATTCTCCACCTTTTATCACTCTCATCATTATGTGAAAGAACAAAATTAATAGGACACTAGAAGTTTGCACCGTGAGAGTTATAACTGCAATGTAGTTCTCTCACGTTGTACACTACAAATGTGTTATAGGAGATGTAACCATTCTAAATGTCGTGACTAACCCATATGCTAGTAGCCACTTGGATGCAAGCCTTCTTTTCTAGAAAAGCTATAGTAATGAAAACTTCAAGGTATTTGAGTAGAAGATATACCGTAAAGACCGAAACAAAAGTTGTGTTATTCCGACTTGTCAATCTTTTTTCTGGATAAACATGTTTTTAGATAAAATACATTACACCTAATTCTAAAATAGTGAATCTTAAATCGGCTATAGTAAGCAGCGGAGTAATTAGGTTACAAGGCATGAAACATGATCGCATATCAAAAGAAAAGAATATAAGCCCAAACTGAAACATGAATAGCTTCAACGAATGCCATATATGTTGAATGAAAGATAGTAAGAGCTAGGGAAATAAACAATCCTTTTTTGAATTAAATGTTCTTCCCTTGTGGAAGCGTCCCAACCACACACAACATCACCCCACTCCATCCTGGAAGGCGGACCCTACCTATTGGGCTTGGATTGATGGGTGCCAACATGTTGTAGTAATAGTTAAAATGTGCAAAATTCCAAGCAAAAATATATGATGGCCCGCCAAATAATACAAGCAATTGTTGCCGCTGCCCCATAGATGAAGACATGTGCAAGGATTTCTGGCGGGCGTCTGTCATGCAGCAAGGGCACGATCCATGGACAACTCCAAAATGGAAAGTTCCTTTTTTTTAAATGGCACTTTCAAAAATTGTAATACCGACTTTCTAATATTTTTCCCCAACTTTAATTTTTTAAAACTTTTGAGATTTTGGAACTTTCAGTATTTCAACTTTTGGAATTATGGACTTCCGGATTTTAGAATTTGAACATTTTTTTACTTCCAAAACTTCAAACTTTTGAAAAATTGAACTTAAAAAACTATGATTCTTTTCACACAAGGTTAAAAAAATGGAAAACGCACCCACACATACATCGTCTGGATGGCCCCCAACACCATATCACGACAACCGACAACCCACACGAGAGCATTCGACGTGCTTTTCCCACACAACCATGTAGGAGTCTGTTGAGAAGACAATGAGGTTGTTTGGATTGCAGACCCAATTCGCGTGACCAAATATTTGGCATTGACCGTAGCGTGGGTGTCTGTTCGGATATCGTTTGATTATTTGGCTCACCCCCAGCCCAACAACTCCTTCTGTTCAATACATCACTATCTTTTTGGTGATTCCTTGTGGAATCCTACGGCAAATTATTTGCGCGCCCATCATTGGCAGGGAAACCATGGGCAAGATCCAAACATACCCATTACTCTTACGAGTTGGCAAGATCCGAGGAGAGAAACAAGGTCTCGTAACGCTGCCTCCATGGAAGGGACCGGGTCCAAATGTGTCATCGCTGCTAGCCCCGTCAATAGACCTTCCACGTGCACAACTACAGCCCCACTTGTTACAACATGTTAATCGACCTAGAAAAATAAAGAGATATGGATCCTTGACGCAACATCCAAAGAGGGGACATCGCTCGTTTGTGCCACTCTCAACGGCCCGATATATTGGTAAAGGCCTTCGCTCAGCCACTTCGAGCACCCTCAGACACCCCACTTTCTTTCAACCCTAGTTGCAACCACTAGACGACCACCAATGCACTCCATTGAAAACATTATGTTCTGCTTTAGATTTTTCACCGGTGCCTTTTGTATTTAGACAGGAGAAGGTTTAACATGAGAAACATGTCAAACGGTCACAAGCTAGAATCAACCACCTCCCCCCAAAAAACATAGGAGTGTTAGGATATATGGGTGCACAACTGCACTTTTTACGCACTTACTTCCCACAAGAACTCTGTGTTAATCCATGCAATGACCAGAGACAACAGTGAAGCAATCTTCTCAAATACGTGTTTATTACACTCTAACTAAATGAAGCCGAGAGTGATGATCACCTGTGACAGCCCGATGCCGACGTTCCAGAAGATCCCCCTTCTATTCCGTCTTCGTCGTGTGGCTTATTTTATTTGTGGCATCATCATTGCATCATTCGCATAATCTGCATTGCATCGGCATCCTGTTGCCGCCCGTTTTCAAAACCTGCATTCGTTATTAGTTGCGGGTTCTCTCCGTTATCGTCGTTGAGCGTTTCGAGAACAACCACACACGCACGCGTCACGGCATCGTCAAGACCTTGTTTTTATAACGTGTATAAAACTTTCTCCGATTGGGCTGTAACTTGGCGTGCGGTCTTGATTTAGTGTAGGTAGGCTGTCTATCAAATTTCATCGCGATCGAAGCTCGTTTGTTACCCGTGCCGTTTATTATATAGCGGCACTATAGCCGGTCAATAGTCGGACGTTTTGCTATTTCAAACTCTGTCACCGGGTTGCCCGTTTCCCCCCTCTTCTATGCCTAACCCCTCTGCACAGTGCATCGACCCTACGCGCAGCCCAGTCCGAAAACCTCCCGGAACCCGAACCCGGCGGTCGTGACCATTGGATCCGGATCAACCCCGTTTTGCCGCAAATCGTCTTCGGTTTGTCCATTGCAGCCCCTAACCTAATCTTCTAGACCACCCGTTCTAGATCAGAGGGTCCAATGAACCTATCTCTAACCCAACTATATATATATATATATAAACCCTAAAATATAGGAGGGTTGTCCCATCCCTAGCCGCCACCGCTCCTCAGATTTTTGTGCCAACCAACCAGTCAACCAGCACAGGCAAGCCATGCTCGATCCAGATTGGATCGAGGCCACTGCCCCGTGCCCGCATCCTCCATGACCGCCGTCATTCCGGCAAGCTGCCGGCAGCCGGAGCTCCGCAGGCCAGATCCGAGTCCCTTCCTTCTCCGTCTCCCTGCTCTCTTCCTTCTATTCCTTCTCTCCCTGTTCCCAAGCTCTTTTTCTCATCTTTCCCTCTGCTCTTTTCTTCTGCCAGGAGAAAAACGGGAGACCGTCGCCGCCGCCGTAGATCACGATAGCTGCGCCCGACGCCTACAGCCTCGGGAACGGGCCCCGTCGTCCGGATCTGCCCTGCCCGCTGGTGAAGATCCCCGTCGGCGCCGCCCCTGCAGTCTCTGACGAGCTACCTGTCCTACTTTTCCTCTTATCTCTCCCTCTCCTTCTTGTTGCTGCAGGGAACCATGGGAGCCCAAGGGACCTCGCCTCCATGGGTCCACCTCCCCTGCCCGGACCCGAGGCCGCCTTAGACCTGTCGGCCCTCGAACCCCCCCTCCGCTCGCGCCATCCCTGACCGGGTTCCGCACTCCAAGGTCTGTAGACGCCAGTTCTGCAGGTACGTTACCTGTTTGTGTTCGTGGGGAAGAAGGCCCGCGTTTTGCTTTGTATTTGTGGAGTTCGGGCAGCAATTTAACACTGAGCCATGCATAGCCGAGTTGGGTAGCGCTGCTCTAATCGACCAGGAGATCGTGGGTTCAAGTCCCCGTGGATTCATTTCTATTTTTCACGAATTTTACCCTTTGCATATTAGTTTCTGCCTCGGTTCACTTAACTTCGAGGCCCTGTTAGTTCACACAACAGGAGCCAGACCAACTGGTTAGTGCCCTGGATTCAACGCAGGGGTCTGGGGTTCGAATCCAAGCTTTGCCCCATAATTGTTTCCCGTGTCTTCTTTTTTGCTGCATTAGGATTTTGCTAGATTTCAGAAAAATTGCGTATTGTTTTCAAACCCCCGTAGATTTCAAACCATGCGTCGGATCGGAATAAGTTAGATATGTTAAGCGTATAGAATTTCACGTAGATTAATATTTTTTTCAACTCTCATGCACGTTTAAAACTGTTAGCGTGCTGTTTGCATCGGTTTGCGTGTCGACGTGTTGAAAACGGTTTAGGTCATAGCTATTTATCCGTAGCTCCGCTGGAGATGAGCCATATATGTAAATGGGCTAGAACGACATGTTGTTTCACGTGAACCACTTTGTTTCGACGTTTAACAAATTTAAAATTTGATTAGGACAAATCTGGACTGAATTAGAATTTAACACGTGGGGTCATTTCGGAGATGCTATATGTCATTTCCGGCCTCATTTAAAATGCCTAGCTAGGTAGATTAATTTGTGCTTCACCCTCGAGCCATGTTTACTAACATTTAATATTGTCGTGTATCTAATCGGGATAGAACTAAATAAATAAACGTGGAGTTTCGTCGATATGTAACCCGGTGCATACCGAGCTTCACTTAATGTGTAGTGTTTGATCGTTGTGATTGTCATGCCTTGCATTAGAACGTTCATGCATCATGTGTGTCTTGCATCGTGTGGTGTATATCGTGTGTTGATTCTTGTTTCCGGTTTCCTTCGTCTCGATAGAGTTCCGCAAGCGTGTCGGAAGTGAGGACCCGTTCGACTACGATGGTTTGCCGACTCCACCGAGTTGTTCTTCTTCCAAGCGGGATCTCACGCAAGATGATCATTTCCCCAGATACCATTACTATCATTGCCATGCTAGTTTGCCGCCTCTATCGATTATGTCTTGTTACCTACCACTTGTTAAATATCAGCCTCTCAACAATGCCATGATAACCTTCAACCTGTTCGACCTAGCAAACCACTGATTGGCTATGTTACTGCTTGCTTACCATGTTGTTAACGTTGCTAGTTGCAGGTGCAGATGCTTCCATGTGAAAACATGGGTTCCTAGTTATATCACCATATTAATGCTATTTAATTTAATGCATCTATATACTTGGTAAAAGGAGGAAGGCTCGGCCTTTCTAGCCTGGTGTTTTGTTCCACCTTTGCCCCCTTAGTTTCGGCTACCGGTGTTATGTTCCATAAACGAGCGCTCCTAACACGATCGGGGTTGTTATGGGGACCCCCTTGATAATTCGTTTTAGATTAAAGCTGGTCTGGCAAGGCCCAACATTGGTTCTACATTTGCCCAACATAATAATTTTGTTAATATTGAAATGCATAGGGCGTCATGAACCCGAGGAGTAATTTTACATAAACAGGGGGGCCAGTGCTGATGGTGTTGGTCCCAAACGGTCTGCCTGCGGGGCCACCACGGGGAAACTCGAGGTTTGGCACCCGTAGCTAGTTCCATCCGTCGTGTCCTGAGAACGAGATACGCGGCTCCTATCGGGATCGTCGACACGCCGGGCGGCCTTGCTGGATTAGTTTTACCTTTGACGAGATATCTTGTGCACCGGGATTCCGGTGATGCTTTGGGTAATCTCAGAGTTGAGGTTTTCCACTAGGGAATCCGACGAGATCGCGAGCTTCGTGATTGAGGATTTCTATGCGGCTTGTGGTAATTTGTGATGGACTAGTTGGAGCACCCCTGCATGGTTAAATCTTTCGGAAAGCTGTGCCCGCGGTTATGTGGCAACGTGGAAACTTTGTTTAACACTGGTTCTAGATAACTTGAACTTAACTTAATTAAAACATGCCAACTGTGTGCGTAACCGTGACTGTCTCTTTCGTGAGTTCCTTCTCCGATCGAGGACACGGCGGGGTTATGTCTGACGTAGGTAGGTGTTCAGGATCATTCATTTGATCATCAGTAGTTCACGTCCGTTATGCGTAGATCTTCCCCCTCTTATTTCTTGTACTCGTAAGTTTAGCCACCAAATATATGCTTAGCCGCTGCTGCAACCTCACCACTTAACCATGCCTCACCCATTAAGCTTTGCTAGTCTTGATACCTTTGGAAATGAGATTGCTGAGTCCCCCTGTGGCTCACAGATTACTACAACACCAGTTGCAGGTACAGGTAAAGGTTACTTGACGCGAGCGCGTTGATTGTTCATTTGGAGTTGCTTCTTATTCTTCTTCATCGATCTAGGATGGGTTCCAGGCCGGCAGCCTGGGATAGCAAGGATGGACGTCGTTCTTATTTTTCTTGTTTGTTTTCGTACGTAGTCAGACCCTGCTCTTACTCTTGATGATTATGTAATGTACTGATGTGACTCTGATGTAACTTGTGGCGAGTGTAAGCCAACTCTTTTATATATCTCTTCTTTTCAGTACATGTACTTGTAACGATATCCATTCTTGCGACACGACGAGATGCGCTTCTATCCCTGACGAGGCCTTCGTGCCAAATTAAGGATAGGGTTGCATCTTGGGCGTGACAAGTTGGTATCAGAGCCGTACCGACCTAGGAGCCCCCTTGATTGATCGAACTTGGCCGAGTCGAGTCTAGTGAAAAACTATTTGAGTCTTAGTTATATATCGGAGAGTAGGATTCTTTTTTCTCCTCGTCTATGCTCTGGTGAGGAATCTTGACGTAATAATTTATTCTACTCCTCTTCTCACTCAAAAAAAAATTTAGGATCACGCGGATATTTTTGGAATCTATATGATGCCGATGTGACGGAGTTCTGTCTTGGTGCCTCCTATCTACTTTGAGTCTCAGGGTAGTTGAGCTCTACGGGATTCTTGAGCACATCGTTTTCATTCAGATTTCTTAGTATCTCAGAACGAAGGATGTTCGTAATTGCTTCAATACTAGTAGTGGCGAGATAACCCCGATGTCCCCATTACTGGTGCAGATTGTTCGGGAGTACTGCCATACTTTGTATCGTTGTGATCACGAGGGTCTGTTGTAGATGAAGGTCCGAGATTCTGGTCGAGTGTTGACGGATGTGATACAAGTGACAGGTTAGTATAGGAGTTGTGTGTTATTACTCCTTGTATCCGTGTACCAGATTGCATGACCAGATATTTCGGGAATTCATAGGTGGGAATTCAAGTAGTTGCTTATAGGACAATCTTCCAACAAATGCATGATGTTATGTTGGGGTTCGACATCTAGTGGATTCGTTTGTTCATGGTCGACTTACAGCGGTACACGTTGTGTCTTAAAGAGTCCTTGTAGCTTGCTACGACTCAGGGATGCTTCGTTTGTCGGGTGCACTGCCTTGCACTTGATGGCTACTGGAAAATCGAGCCCGTGCGATCCTGTCCATGAAAATATCGGACGAAATCTTTCTCATGAGTTTGTTCTGGCTAATTGCAAGCCTCATCCTTTGTTTTGTTGAATATGGTAATTCAAGTTGCTTCGATGTCAAGTGGTGATTTCAGATTTTTTTCTAAGAGGTGTTCTCATATTTTTATGAGAGTATTAATTCTTTTGCTCTATCAATTGGCTCATCAATTCCATCCTTACCGGTGTGTTTCTCTCCAAGTGAACTCAATCATCTCCAATTGTCCAAGATCAATCTCTAAATTCTTGTCGGAGTTCATCTCATCTGTTCCAAGTCATCTTTGTTTTTCCCGCCCTCCCACCCTTTTCTTCGGTGATTCAATTTTCATCCAAGCGCATTCATTTCATTGTGCTTCCGCTATATTTTCTTCCGTGTCTCATCCGGTGATTCATTGTGAAGATTCTCAGGAGCTTCGTGTTGATCTTTATTCATTCTTGTCATCTTTTCCGGTGAATTTTATTCAGGTATCCGTGTTCATCATATCCTAATTATCCTTGTAATTCTCTTTCATGTTGGAGATTCTTTCAGCCTATCTTGGTTATTCATTCCTCTCTTTTCATCCGGTGCGTTGCAGATGTCTCAGAGTTTCTTGTTTTCAATTCTTCAGTTATTTCGAGGTGCTAACCTCATCTAGTTTTCTTTTTACCGGTGCATTATCTCTCTTCTAAGCAATCTTTTCTAATGGTGGTTTCTTCGAGTGGGCCCATAACCCACATGTTTTTCCCAGGGTCTTATATGTCTCTTTTAATCTTTTCCCAGAGATCATTAATTCTTTTCAACTATGACGTAAGTATGATTTCCATCAGTCATATCCCTTCGTCAAGATCTATTTGAATTAATTCTCATATTGCCTCAACCTTCCATTCTTCTTTATTCCGGAGTGTCTCGGCTATTATTGGTGTTGTTCCTCGTCATCATTCTCAGCTTGCAAATTCGAAGGAGTGTTTCTCTCAATCTTGGTCTATTCTCTTGGATATTCGTCATTTCAGCTTTATGTTATCATCTTAAATTTTTTCCAGTCATGAGAATCCATTTCTCGCTATCCGGTGGTTTTCTGAGTTGTTTTCATTCTCGATCCTCCGAAGGCCATCATTTCAGAAGAATCTTCGTTCTCAGCTTTCAGCTTTCATCCTCACTTCTTCTCCATTGTGGTCTCTTCGTTCGTCTCTCGGTTATTCCGGTGCCTTGTTCTAGTTTTTCTCTCAGGTGGCTCATGATCTCTTTGTTCTCATGTTTCTCCATTGATTCTTGGTTTTGCATTCAACAGTGAATTCTTACCGGTGCTTCCTGCAATTATGCTTCAAGCGGTGCTTATCTCTGTATCTCTTTAAGATTCTTTCAAGCGGAATAAGTTGTATGCTAAATCCATTGCTTGTCATCAATTAAACTTGATGAAGGATAAGCATAACATAATTCGTATTCATGTTCATAGTAATCTGAATTCTTCTTCCGGAGTGGCTCTTGATATCGATTCTTTTCTCAGGTGCTTATCTTTCTTTTCCGGAGTTCTAAGTTCTTGTAAGTATCTCTTTGTGATGCTTCATCTAAATCTTGGCAAGGTCATAATCTTATTCTTTTCTACCTTCATATCGTTGCATCATTCATTTGTATACGGAGGTCCTTCTTGGTGGTTCATCAAGATTTCATTCATTCTGAAGTGTTCTTCAAGATTCCTGTTGGAATACCTCAAGTATTCTTTCTCTTCCATTTTCGGTGCATTTGTTCTTCCGTTATCCTTTGAGGTGGTATTATAGCATTCTTGTTAGTGTAGGAGCCTCGAAGAGTTTTCCTTTCAAGAATGAGATAATTAAATCCATCAATTCTATGATCGTGAGATATTTTCAACCCATGATTTCTTCATTGAGCTATCTTGGTTTGGATTTCACCTAAAGTTTTTTTCCTATGGATTATGCTATCATGGTGCTTGTCATTAATCCAAGTTCTCAATGTGTCCTCTTGGTGTAAGAAGCTTTCATATCTTGCTTTCAACCAATCTTGTTTCTATTAGTGGTTGGTTGTCAACTCGTTGTTTGAAAAGGTCTCCATAAGCCCACTACTATCTTGTTCTTTTCGTTGTTGGTTTTCCAACTACTATGTCAATTCTCTGTCCGGAGGCTCTTCAATCCTATGGTGCTGATAGTTGTCATTCTTTTCTTCATTCTCTTCTTCTGCTTGAGCTAGTTCATATTCTATTGTTCCGGAGGCATTGTGATGTTGCTCTTTTGGGTCTATCATGTTGTTCTATCAAGGTCATGGTGTCCCTTGCTCTATTTTACTTGTTTGTTGTGAATGTTGTATAATTCTCTCTTCTTATCGAATTTTTTGTCCCATTTTCCTACCGAAGTGCTGCCGAAATTTTCCGTGAATTCTTGCTTCTTCCACATATCATTCCTCATCGCTTGCAACCTTCAAGGATCGTTGGTTTCACTCGTTTGTCAAAGAAGCGACTAAATTTTACCTCTTGTTCTTTCTTTTCCTCTCCCCCTTTCATTCTTGGATCTCGGGGCGAGATCCTCTTGTAGTGTAGGAGAGTTGTGACAGCCCGATGCCGACGTTCCAGAAGATTCCCCTTCTATTCCGTTTTCGTCGTGTGGCTTATTTTATTTGTGGCATCATCATTGCATCATTCGCATCATCTGCATTGCATCGGCATCCCGTTGCCGCCCGTTTTCAAATCCTGCATCCGTTATTAGTTGCGGGTTCTCTCCATTATCGTCGTTGAGCGTTTCGAGAACAACCACACACGCACGCGTCGCGGCATCGTCAAGACCTTGTTTTTATAACGTGTATAAAACTTTCTCCGATTGGGCTGTAACTTGGCGTGCGGTCTTGATTTAGTGTAGGTAGGCCGTCTATCAAATTTCATTGCGATCGGAGCTCGTTTGTTACCCGTGCCGTTTATTATATAGCGGCACTATAGCCGGTCAATAGTCGGACGTTTCGGTATTTCAAACTCTGTCACCGGGTTGCCCGTTTTCCCCCTCTTCTATGCCTAGCCACTCTGCACAGTGCATCGACCCTACGCGCAGCCCAGTCCGAAAACCTCCCGGAATCCGAACCCGACGGTTGTGACCGTTGGATCCGGATCAACCCCGTTTTGCCGCAAATCGTCTTCGGTTTGTCCATTGCAGCCCCTAAACTAATCTTCTCGACCACCCGTTCTAGATCAGAGGGTCCGATGAACCTATCTCTAACCCAACTATATATATATAGCACCTAACCCTAAAATATAGGAGGGTTGTCCCATCCCTAGCCGCCACCGCTCCTCAGATTTTTGTGCCAACCAACCAGTCAACCAGCACAGGCAAGCCATGCTCGATCCAGATTGGATCGAGGCCAGTGCCCCGTGCCCGCATCCTCCATGACCGCCGTCATTCCGGCAAGCTGCCGGCAGCCGGAGCTCCGCAGGCCGGATCCGAGTCCCTTCCTTCTCCGTCTCCCTGCTCTCTTCCTTCTATTCCTTCTCTCCCTGTTCCCAATCTCTTTTTCTCATCTTTCCCTCTGCTCGTTTCTTCTGCCAGGAGAAAAACGGGAGGCCGTCGCCGCCGCCGTAGATCACGATAGCTGCGCCCGACGCCTACAGCCTCGGGAACGGGCCCCGTCGTCCGGATCTGCCCTGCCCGCTGGTGAAGATCCCCGTCAGCGCCGCCCCTGCAGTCTCTGACGAGCTACCTGTCCTGCTTTTCTTCTTATCTCTCCCTCTCCTTCTTGTTGCTGCAGGGAACCATGGGAGCCCGAGGGACCTCGCCTCCATGGGTCCACCTCCCCTGCCCGGACCCGAGGCCGCCTTAGACCTGCCGGCCCTCGAACCCCCCCTCCGCTCGCGCCATCCCTGACCGGGTTCCGCACTCCAAGGTCTGTAGACGCCAGTTCTGCAGGTACGTTACCTGTTTGTGTTCGTGGGGAAGAAGGCCCGCGTTTTTCTTTGTATTTGTGGAGTTCGGGCAGCAATTTAACACTGAGCCATGCATAGCCGAGTTGGGTAGCGCTGCTCTAATCGACCAGGAGATCGTGGGTTCAAGTCCCCGTGGATTCATTTCTATTTTTCACGAATTTTACCCTTTGCATATTAGTTTCTGCCTCGGTTCACTTAACTTCGAGGCCCTGTTAGTTCACACAACAGGAGCCAGACCAACTGGTTAGTGCCCTGGATTCAACGCAGGGGTCTGGGGTTCGAATCCCAGCTTTGCCCCATAATTGTTTCCCGTGTCTTCTTTTTTGCTGCATTAGGATTTTGCTAGATTTCAGAAAAATTGCGTATTGTTTTCAAACCCCCGTAGATTTCAAACCATGCGTCGGATCGGAATAAGTTAGATATGTTAAGCGTATAGAATTTCACGTAGATTAATATTTTTTTCAACTCTCATGCACGTTTAAAACTGTTAGCGTGCTGTTTGCATCGGTTTGCGTGTCGACGTGTTGAACACGGTTTAGGTCATAGCTATTTATCCGTAGCTCCGCTGGAGATGAGCCATATATGTAAATGGGCTAGAACGACATGTTGTTTCACGTGAACCACTTTGTTTCGACGTTTAACAAATTTAAAATTTGATTAGGACAAATCTGGACTGAATTAGAATTTAACACGTGGGGTCATTTCGGAGATGCTATATGTCATTTCCGGCCTCATTTAAAATGCCTAGCTAGGTAGATTAATTTGTGCTTCACCCTCGAGCCATGTTTACTAACATTTAATATTGTCGTGTATCTAATCGGGATAGAACTAAATAAATAAACGTGGAGTTTCGTCGATATGTAACCCGGTGCATACCGAGCTTCACTTAATGTGTAGTGTTTGATCGTTGTGATTGTCATGCCTTGCATTAGAACGTTCATGCATCATGTGTGTCTTGCATCGTGTGGTGTATATCGTGTGTTGATTCTTGTTTCCGGTTTCCTTCGTCTCGATAGAGTTCCGCAAGCGTGTCGGAAGTGAGGACCCGTTCGACTACGATGGTTTGCCGACTCCACCGAGTTGTTCTTCTTCCAAGCGGGATCTCACGCAAGATGATCATTTCCCCAGATACCATTACTATCATTGCCATGCTAGTTTGCCGCCTCTATCGATTATGTCTTGTTACCTACCACTTGTTAAATATCAGCCTCTCAACAATGCCATGATAACCTTCAACCTGTTCGACCTAGCAAACCACTGATTGGCTATGTTACTGCTTGCTTACCATGTTGTTAACGTTGCTAGTTGCAGGTGCAGATGCTTCCATGTGAAAACATGGGTTCCTAGTTATATCACCATATTAATGCTATTTAATTTAATGCATCTATATACTTGGTAAAAGGAGGAAGGCTCGGCCTTTCTAGCCTGGTGTTTTGTTCCACCTTTGCCCCCTTAGTTTCGGCTACCGGTGTTATGTTCCATAAACGAGCGCTCCTAACACGATCGGGGTTGTTATGGGGACCCCCTTGATAATTCGTTTTAGATTAAAGCTGGTCTGGCAAGGCCCAACATTGGTTCTACATTTGCCCAACATAATAATTTTGTTAATATTGAAATGCATAGGGCGTCATGAACCCGAGGAGTAATTTTACATAAACAGGGGGGCCAGTGCTGATGGTGTTGGTCCCAAACGGTCTGCCTGCGGGGCCACCACGGGGAAACTCGAGGTTTGGCACCCGTAGCTAGTTCCATCCGTCGTGTCCTGAGAACGAGATACGCGGCTCCTATCGGGATCGTCGACACGCCGGGCGGCCTTGCTGGATTAGTTTTACCTTTGACGAGATATCTTGTGCACCGGGATTCCGGTGATGCTTTGGGTAATCTCAGAGTTGAGGTTTTCCACTAGGGAATCCGACGAGATCGCGAGCTTCGTGATTGAGGATTTCTATGCGGCTTGTGGTAATTTGTGATGGACTAGTTGGAGCACCCCTGCATGGTTAAATCTTTCGGAAAGCTGTGCCCGCGGTTATGTGGCAACGTGGAAACTTTGTTTAACACTGGTTCTAGATAACTTGAACTTAACTTAATTAAAACATGCCAACTGTGTGCGTAACCGTGACTGTCTCTTTCGTGAGTTCCTTCTCCGATCGAGGACACGGCGGGGTTATGTCTGACGTAGGTAGGTGTTCAGGATCATTCATTTGATCATCAGTAGTTCACGTCCGTTATGCGTAGATCTTCCCCCTCTTATTTCTTGTACTCGTAAGTTTAGCCACCAAATATATGCTTAGCCGCTGCTGCAACCTCACCACTTAACCATGCCTCACCCATTAAGCTTTGCTAGTCTTGATACCTTTGGAAATGAGATTGCTGAGTCCCCCTGTGGCTCACAGATTACTACAACACCAGTTGCAGGTACAGGTAAAGGTTACTTGACGCGAGCGCGTTGATTGTTCATTTGGAGTTGCTTCTTATTCTTCTTCATCGATCTAGGATGGGTTCCAGGCCGGCAGCCTGGGATAGCAAGGATGGACGTCGTTCTTATTTTTCTTGTTTGTTTTCGTACGTAGTCAGACCCTGCTCTTACTCTTGATGATTATGTAATGTACTGATGTGACTCTGATGTAACTTGTGGCGAGTGTAAGCCAACTCTTTTATATATCTCTTCTTTTCAGTACATGTACTTGTAACGATATCCATTCTTGCGACACGACGAGATGCGCTTCTATCCCTGACGAGGCCTTCGTGCCAAATTAAGGATAGGGTTGCATCTTGGGCGTGACAAGTTGGTATCAGAGCCGTACCGACCTAGGAGCCCCCTTGATTGATCGAACTTGGCCGAGTCGAGTCTAGTGAAAAACTATTTGAGTCTTAGTTATATATCGGAGAGTAGGATTCTTTTTTCTCCTCGTCTATGCTCTGGTGAGGAATCTTGACGTAATAATTTATTCTACTCCTCTTCTCACTCAAAAAAAAATTTAGGATCACGCGGATATTTTTGGAATCTATATGATGCCGATGTGACGGAGTTCTGTCTTGGTGCCTCCTATCTACTTTGAGTCTCAGGGTAGTTGAGCTCTACGGGATTCTTGAGCACATCGTTTTCATTCAGATTTCTTAGTATCTCAGAACGAAGGATGTTCGTAATTGCTTCAATACTAGTAGTGGCGAGATAACCCCGATGTCCCCATTACTGGTGCAGATTGTTCGGGAGTACTGCCATACTTTGTATCGTTGTGATCACGAGGGTCTGTTGTAGATGAAGGTCCGAGATTCTGGTCGAGTGTTGACGGATGTGATACAAGTGACAGGTTAGTATAGGAGTTGTGTGTTATTACTCCTTGTATCCGTGTACCAGATTGCATGACCAGATATTTCGGGAATTCATAGGTGGGAATTCAAGTAGTTGCTTATAGGACAATCTTCCAACAAATGCATGATGTTATGTTGGGGTTCGACATCTAGTGGATTCGTTTGTTCATGGTCGACTTACAGCGGTACACGTTGTGTCTTAAAGAGTCCTTGTAGCTTGCTACGACTCGGGGATGCTTCGTTTGTCGGGTGCACTGCCTTGCACTTGATGGCTACTGGAAAATCGAGCCCGTGCGATCCTGTCCATGAAAATATCGGACGAAATCTTTCTCATGAGTTTGTTCTGGCTAATTGCAAGCCTCATCCTTTGTTTTGTTGAATATGGTAATTCAAGTTGCTTCGATGTCAAGTGGTGATTTCAGATTTTTTTCTAAGAGGTGTTCTCATATTTTTATGAGAGTATTAATTCTTTTGCTCTATCAATTGGCTCATCAATTCCATCCTTACCGGTGTGTTTCTCTCCAAGTGAACTCAATCATCTCCAATTGTCCAAGATCAATCTCTAAATTCTTGTCGGAGTTCATCTCATCTGTTCCAAGTCATCTTTGTTTTTCCCGCCCTCCCACCCTTTTCTTCGGTGATTCAATTTTCATCCAAGCTCATTCATTTCATTGTGCTTCCGCTATATTTTATTCCGTGTCTCATCCGGTGATTCATTGTGAAGATTCTCAGGAGCTTCGTGTTGATCTTTATTCATTCTTGTCATCTTTTCCGGTGAATTTTATTCAGGTATCCGTGTTCATCATATCCTAATTATCCTTGTAATTCTCTTTCATGTTGGAGATTCTTTCAGCCTATCTTGGTTATTCATTCCTCTCTTTTCATCCGGTGCGTTGCAGATGTCTCAGAGTTTCTTGTTTTCAATTCTTCAGTTATTTCGAGGTGCTAACCTCATCTAGTTTTCTTTTTACCGGTGCATTATCTCTCTTCTAAGCAATCTTTTCTAATGGTGGTTTCTTCGAGTGGGCCCATAACCCACATGTTTTTCCCAGGGTCTTATATGTCTCTTTTAATCTTTTCCCAGAGATCATTAATTCTTTTCAACTATGACGTAAGTATGATTTCCATCAGTCATATCCCTTCGTCAAGATCTATTTGAATTAATTCTCATATTGCCTCAACCTTCCATTCTTCTTTATTCCGGAGTGTCTCGGCTATTATTGGTGTTGTTCCTCGTCATCATTCTCAGCTTGCAAATTCGAAGGAGTGTTTCTCTCAATCTTGGTCTATTCTCTTGGATATTCGTCATTTCAGCTTTATGTTATCATCTTAAATTTGTTCCAGTCATGAGAATCCATTTCTCGCTATCCGGTGGTTTTCTGAGTTGTTTTCATTCTCGATCCTCCGAAGGCCATCATTTCAGAAGAATCTTCGTTCTCAGCTTTCAGCTTTCATCCTCACTTCTTCTCCATTGTGGTCTCTTCGTTCGTCTCTCGGTTATTCCGGTGCCTTGTTCTAGTTTTTCTCTCAGGTGGCTCATGATCTCTTTGTTCTCATGTTTCTCCATTGATTCTTGGTTTTGCATTCAACAGTGAATTCTTACCGGTGCTTCCTGCAATTATGCTTCAAGCGGTGCTTATCTCTGTATCTCTTTAAGATTCTTTCAAGCGGAATAAGTTGTATGCTAAATCCATTGCTTGTCATCAATTAAACTTGATGAAGGATAAGCATAACATAATTCGTATTCATGTTCATAGTAATCTGAATTCTTCTTCCGGAGTGGCTCTTGATATCGATTCTTTTCTCAGGTGCTTATCTTTCTTTTCCGGAGTTCTAAGTTCTTGTAAGTATCTCTTTGTGATGCTTCATCTAAATCTTGGCAAGGTCATAATCTTATTCTTTTCTACCTTCATATCGTTGCATCATTCATTTGTATACGGAGGTCCTTCTTGGTGGTTCATCAAGATTTCATTCATTCTGAAGTGTTCTTCAAGATTCCTGTTGGAATACCTCAAGTATTCTTTCTCTTCCATTTTCGGTGCATTTGTTCTTCCGTTATCCTTTGAGGTGGTATTATAGCATTCTTGTTAGTGTAGGAGCCTCGAAGAGTTTTCCTTTCAAGAATGAGATAATTAAATCCATCAATTCTATGATCGTGAGATATTTTCAACCCATGATTTCTTCATTGAGCTATCTTGGTTTGGATTTCACCTAAAGTTTTTTTCCTATGGATTATGCTATCATGGTGCTTGTCATTAATCCAAGTTCTCAATGTGTCCTCTTGGTGTAAGAAGCTTTCATATCTTGCTTTCAACCAATCTTGTTTCTATTAGTGGTTGGTTGTCAACTCGTTGTTTGAAAAGGTCTCCATAAGCCCACTACTATCTTGTTCTTTTCGTTGTTGGTTTTCCAACTACTATGTCAATTCTCTGTCCGGAGGCTCTTCAATCCTATGGTGCTGATAGTTGTCATTCTTTTCTTCATTCTCTTCTTCTGCTTGAGCTAGTTCATATTCTATTGTTCCGGAGGCATTGTGATGTTGCTCTTTTGGGTCTATCATGTTGTTCTATCAAGGTCATGGTGTCCCTTGCTCTATTTTACTTGTTTGTTGTGAATGTTGTATAATTCTCTCTTCTTATCGAATTTTTTGTCCCATTTTCCTACCGAAGTGCTGCCGAAATTTTCCGTGAATTCTTGCTTCTTCCACATATCATTCCTCATCGCTTGCAACCTTCAAGGATCGTTGGTTTCACTCGTTTGTCAAAGAAGCGACTAAATTTTACCTCTTGTTCTTTCTTTTCCTCTCCCCCTTTCATTCTTGGATCTCGGGGCGAGATCCTCTTGTAGTGTAGGAGAGTTGTGACAGCCCGATGCCGACGTTCCAGAAGATTCCCCTTCTATTCCGTTTTCGTCGTGTGGCTTATTTTATTTGTGGCATCATCATTGCATCATTCGCATCATCTGCATTGCATCGGCATCCCGTTGCCGCCCGTTTTCAAATCCTGCATCCGTTATTAGTTGCGGGTTCTCTCCATTATCGTCGTTGAGCGTTTCGAGAACAACCACACACGCACGCGTCGCGGCATCGTCAAGACCTTGTTTTTATAACGTGTATAAAACTTTCTCCGATTGGGCTGTAACTTGGCGTGCGGTCTTGATTTAGTGTAGGTAGGCCGTCTATCAAATTTCATTGCGATCGGAGCTCGTTTGTTACCCGTGCCGTTTATTATATAGCGGCACTATAGCCGGTCAATAGTCGGACGTTTCGGTATTTCAAACTCTGTCACCGGGTTGCCCGTTTTCCCCCTCTTCTATGCCTAGCCACTCTGCACAGTGCATCGACCCTACGCGCAGCCCAGTCCGAAAACCTCCCGGAATCCGAACCCGGCGGTTGTGACCGTTGGATCCGGATCAACCCCGTTTTGCCGCAAATCGTCTTCGGTTTGTCCATTGCAGCCCCTAAACTAATCTTCTCGACCACCCGTTCTAGATCAGAGGGTCCGATGAACCTATCTCTAACCCAACTATATATATATAGCACCTAACCCTAAAATATAGGAGGGTTGTCCCATCCCTAGCCGCCACCGCTCCTCAGATTTTTGTGCCAACCAACCAGTCAACCAGCACAGGCAAGCCATGCTCGATCCAGATTGGATCGAGGCCACTGCCCCGTGCCCGCATCCTCCCTGACCGCCGTCATTCCGGCAAGCTGCCGGCAGCCGGAGCTCCGCAGGCCGGATCCGAGTCCCTTCCTTCTCCGTCTCCCTGCTCTCTTCCTTCTATTCCTTCTCTCCCTGTTCCCAATCTCTTTTTCTCATCTTTCCCTCTGCTCGTTTCTTCTGCGAGGAGAAAAACAGGAGACCGTCGCCGCCGCCGTAGATCACGATAGCTGCGCCCGACGCCTACAGCCTCGGGAACGGGCCCCGTCGTCCGGATCTGCCCTGCCCGCTGGTGAAGATCCCCGTCAGCGCCGCCCCTGCAGTCTCTGACGAGCTACCTGTCCTGCTTTTCTTCTTATCTCTCCCTCTCCTTCTTGTTGCTGCAGGGAACCATGGGAGCCCGAGGGACCTCGCCTCCATGGGTCCACCTCCCCTGCCCGGACCCGAGGCCGCCTTAGACCTGCCGGCCCTCGAACCCCCCCTCCGCTCGCGCCATCCCTGACCGGGTTCCGCACTCCAAGGTCTGTAGACGCCAGTTCTGCAGGTACGTTACCTGTTTGTGTTCGTGGGGAAGAAGGCCCGCGTTTTGCTTTGTATTTGTGGAGTTCGGGCAGCAATTTAACACTGAGCCATGCATAGCCGAGTTGGGTAGCGCTGCTCTAATCGACCAGGAGATCGTGGGTTCAAGTCCCCGTGGATTCATTTCTATTTTTCACGAATTTTACCCTTTGCATATTAGTTTCTGCCTCGGTTCACTTAACTTCGAGGCCCTGTTAGTTCACACAACAGGAGCCAGACCAACTGGTTAGTGCCCTGGATTCAACGCAGGGGTCTGGGGTTCGAATCCCAGCTTTGCCCCATAATTGTTTCCCGTGTCTTCTTTTTTGCTGCATTAGGATTTTGCTAGATTTCAGAAAAATTGCGTATTGTTTTCAAACCCCCGTAGATTTCAAACCATGCGTCGGATCGGAATAAGTTAGATATGTTAAGCGTATATAATTTCACGTAGATTAATATTTTTTTCAACTCTCATGCACGTTTAAAACTGTTAGCGTGCTGTTTGCATCGGTTTGCGTGTCGACGTGTTGAAAACGGTTTAGGTCATAGCTATTTATCCGTAGCTCCGCTGGAGATGAGCCATATATGTAAATGGGCTAGAACGACATGTTGTTTCACGTGAACCACTTTGTTTCGACGTTTAACAAATTTAAAATGTGATTAGGACAAATCTGGACTGAATTAGAATTTAACACGTGGGGTCATTTCGGAGATGCTATATGTCATTTCCGGCCTCATTTAAAATGCCTAGCTAGGTAGATTAATTTGTGCTTCACCCTCGAGCCATGTTTACTAACATTTAATATTGTCGTGTATCTAATCGGGATAGAACTAAATAAATAAACGTGGAGTTTCGTCGATATGTAACCCGGTGCATACCGAGCTTCACTTAATGTGTAGTGTTTGATCGTTGTGATTGTCATGCCTTGCATTAGAACGTTCATGCATCATGTGTGTCTTGCATCGTGTGGTGTATATCGTGTGTTGATTCTTGTTTCCGGTTTCCTTCGTCTCGATAGAGTTCCGCAAGCGTGTCGGAAGTGAGGACCCGTTCGACTACGATGGTTTGCCGACTCCACCGAGTTGTTCTTCTTCCAAGCGGGATCTCACGCAAGATGATCATTTCCCCAGATACCATTACTATCATTGCCATGCTAGTTTGCCGCTTCTATCGATTATGTCTTGTTACCTACCACTTGTTAAATATCAGCCTCTCAACAATGCCATGATAACCTTCAACCTGTTCGACCTAGCAAACCACTGATTGGCTATGTTACTGCTTGCTTACCATGTTGTTAACGTTGCTAGTTGCAGGTGCAGATGCTTCCATGTGAAAACATGGGTTCCTAGTTATATCACCATATTAATGATATTTAATTTAATGCATCTATATACTTGGTAAAAGGAGGAAGGCTCGGCCTTTCTAGCCTGGTGTTTTGTTCCACCTTTGCCCCCTTAGTTTCGGCTACCGGTGTTATGTTCCATAAACGAGCGCTCCTAACACGATCGGGGTTGTTATGGGGACCCCCTTGATAATTCGTTTTAGATTAAAGTTGGTCTGGCAAGGCCCAACATTGGTTCTACATTTGCCCAACATAATAATTTTGTTAATATTGAAATGCATAGTGCGTCATGAACCCGAGGAGTAATTTTACATAAACAGGGGGGGCCAGTGCTGATGGTATTAGTCCCAAACGGTCTGCCTGCGGGGCCACCACGGGGAAACTCGAGGTTTGGCACCCGTAGCTAGTTCCATCCGTCGTGTCCTGAGAACGAGATATGCGGCTCCTATCGGGATCGTCGACACGCCGGGCGGCCCTGCTGGATTAGTTTTACCTTTGACGAGATAACTTGTGCATCGGGATTCCGGTGATGCTTTGGGTAATCTCAGAGTTGAGGTTTTCCACTAGGGAATCCGACGAGATCGCGAGCTTCGTGATTGAGGATTTCTATGCGGCTTGTGGTAATTTGTGATGGACTAGTTGGAGCACCCCTGCATGGTTAAATCTTTCGGAAAGCCGTGCCCGCGGTTATGTGGCAACGTGGAAACTTTGTTTAACACTGGTTCTAGATAACTTGAACTTAACTTAATTAAAACATGCCAACTGTGTGCGTAACCGTGACTGTCTCTTTCGTGAGTTCCTTCTCCGATTGAGGACACGGTGGGGTTATGTCTGACGTAGGTAGGTGTTCAGGATCATTCATTTGATCATCAGTAGTTCAGGTCCGTTATGCGTAGATCTTCCCCCTCTTATTTCTTGTACTCGTAAGTTTAGCCACCAAATATATGCTTAGCCGCTGCTGCAAGCTCACCACTTAACCATGCCTCACCCATTAAGCTTTGCTAGTCTTGATACCTTTGGAAATGAGATTGCTGAGTCCCCCTGTGGCTCACAGATTACTACAACACCAGTTGTAGGTACAGGTAAAGGTTACTTGACGCGAGCGCGTTGATTGTTCATTTGGAGTTGCTTCTTCTTCTTCTTCTTCATCGATCTAGGATGGGTTCCAGGCCGGCAGCCTGGGATAGCAAGGATGGACGTCGTTCTTATTTTTCTCGTTTGTTTTCGTCCGTAGTCGGACCCTGCTCTTACTCTTGATGATTATGTAATGTACTGATGTGACTCTGATGTAACTTGTGGCGAGTGTAAGCCAACTCTTCTATATATCTCTTCTTTTCAGTACATGTTCTTGTAACGATATCCATTCTTGCGACACGACGAGATGCGCTTCTATCCCTGACGAGGCCTTCGTGCCAAATTAAGGATAGGGTCGCATCTTGGGCGTGACATCACCAATGAATTGACTTTCTTATAACACTCGAGCAGTGTCGTGGTACTTGCCATAGTTCGTCGAAAAGAGAAAATTGAAGGCACCGTCATTTGATAGGAAGCAAGATATGATACCAATTCCCTCACACAAACGCGCACTTCAGAAGCACATGATCCACCTCTTCCGGCTCCTAGCAACAAAAATCATAGCATGTAGGGTGCGAGAGCAGCGTCTCCACAAGGTGATCCGTCGAAGATGGTTCTTGAGTGCAAGCCAAAAACATACTTTGATGTCTAGTGGTGTGAGAGACTTCCATAACTTCATTGATACGGCTTGGATCCCCCACCAAAGAAGGAGGCACTCTAGACACAATGCGTTAAGCACTTATCATTTTCCGTGAGCCGCCCGTAGGGAGGAGTTTGACTAGTGTCAAAATTGATGGAAGTTTCACATTAGTAATAAAAATTACACCGAATGCCAACCAGGGAAGACATTTTTATTAGGGTTGAACAAGGAAGCACTCCTATCCATCCTCCAAAATTACACCATAAAGGCCACCTCTTATAAGTCGTACACAAGCTTTTATATTGCTACTCCCTCCGTTCTTTTTTTCGTAAATACGCCTAGTTAGTGTATCTTTGTATTGATAGAAGGAGTGAAACAACAGGACAATGCCATAAACACGTGCATTAAAAGGCGTGTTCATAGGCTTTCAAATTACTACTCCCTACGTTCTTAAATATAAGTCTTTTAAATATTTCACTAAGAGACTACATACGGATGTATGTAAACATACTCTAAGGCATGTGCCAATGCATCATCTCTTAGCACGTAATCATATGCGTAATAAAAACATAAGAATCAACTAGTACAATGCATTGTATCTTATGTGTTGTATGTAAATTTAATGATTTGTGGCTCATGCATGCATGTGATTGGGTTAGCACCTCTTTTTTGCATGTGGCCACGTGCCAAGGTTGTATGTTAGCTAAGATACAACCTTACTATCTCTCTTCCTTAAATACAGTGCCACATAAGCAAAATGACTATGAAACTGTGCTAAGAGATTTGCATTGGCACATGCCTAAAAGACTTAGGCCCTGTTTGTTTAAAAAATCCTATGACTTTTTTAGTCCCAACTAAAAAGTCCCTAGTCCCTATCCGTTTGGTTCCACGGACTAAATATGGACTAGAGGTTATTAAATGACATGCTAAAAGACCATGTTACACCTACTAATGGGCTAGAGGTTATTAAATGACATGCTAAAAGCAGGGGCACTGTTGGAAAAAGTCCTAAAAAGTCCCAAAAAGACTCTCCCTTAGGGACTTATTTCTTTAGTCCCAAATGCCCACCTTTAGTCCCTAAAAGTCCCTTATCACTACAAAAAATATGTTAAAATGTGACCTTATGGTAGTGACCGTGGGTGCATTGGTCATAAATCTATGACCATTTTACGACAGATGGTCGTAAGCCGTTTGGAAGGGTCCAGGTCGTAAATTGTAATGACCATTTTCATAAGAAAGGTCGAATTTTCTTATGCAAAATGGTCATAACATAGACAACACTGATGTACACCTATAGTTTAACCGATCACAACCAATTTATATAGCATGGCTACTAGTTCACCATGCTTCAAAATGACGTGGTCAGACACCTTACTAATTTCACCAACGTGGTGTGTCCATGTGTCAAGCCACATCAACATTTTCCCAACGATTCATGTCCATGTGTTAGGTGTATTAAGTTTGAACCAACACTGACATGTGGAACCCAGGCATCAACCTCCAGCAAGTGACATGAGGGACCAAGCCTCTGACCTTACATGCGGTAAAAAATATGCTAAATTCTCAAAAGTAAAAACACACAATTGCATATCCTTAGTTCTCATTGGTGGAGTCAACCGTGTCACGGATTGATGATATTGCAAACATCCTACCATCCATTCCCAGCAATCCCACCATCCACCCATCCATCCATCCATCTAAAGAAGAAAAGTATAAAAAAGGAGAAGCCACCGCACCAATCTCTCTGTCTCTCTCACGAACTTATCCTTCCCAACCCACTATCTCCTCGCTGTCGCCGCCACCACCCATACAGGCCGGCTCCGACGAGCTCCGGCCACGTGCAACATCACCCCGAGCTCCCCAAGATCTCCCCTTCCCTTCCCTCCGTCCAGATCCACACCTCACGGCCCGCACCCTCGCCTTCGACTAGGGTTTCTTTGCCGGAATCTGCCACAACCAACGATGGCGAGGCCGGAGCTCACGTGATACGTCACTGGCATTGACAAGGTAGCGCCTTCCCATCCTTCCACGCCCAGATCCACCCTTTACTCCTCACCTCACCTTCTCCTCTCCACCCCTTTGTTGTAGGTCACCATGGCGTGTATACGGCGACGACGGAAGGAGGCATCGACCTTGCCCTGCTCGAGGAGGAGGAGGAGGAGGAGGGGCGCACCTAGCCGCCGGCGCTCCTCCGCTCGAGGAGGAGGGGCCCGAGCGGTCTGCTCCTAGGGCGACCAATAGATCCTGCCCGAGCTCAAGCACGGCCACGACGAACCACTGCGGCGGGTAGAATCTCCCTCGAACTGTTCCTCTGCTCACTAATTATGCGAAGTTAGGAATATTTGATGAAAATCATGGTTGTGCAAGAATTCAAGAGGTATTTTTTATCTAGACCTATCACATCTTATATTAGTGTTGCCAAAAATAAAGCACTTATGTACCATCTCATTATGTTTTCAGAGCATGGGAGAATAGTTTGTTCATCTCATTGTATAATTGTTATTTTTTTCAGAGCTTGGAGTATTGTTTGTCCTGCTTCTGCAATACTTTGTTTTGCATCGACACTTATAGATGTTTGTGCATGCCTCGCTGTGGATCTGTGCTTACTTAGTAATTAACCTATCAACCTTTTCAGACTTGGATAGTTGTCATTTTGAGGAGCTTGCTTTCCTGCATCTTGCCAGACCGACATGCATGAAAACTTAATTAGGATGTACCAACTTGTGGAATTATTTGCTAGGATGAGGGTTTTGTAAGGAGGATGTTGTTTATCGTGTGTAAGTTTCTATCTCTCCGTAAGGCCCCTGTTTGGTTATGCCAGTTTTACAAGCTAGCAAGCAAAGTGCTAGGATCTATATGGCGTACTCTCACGTACGTATATAATGGCAAACACATATGAGTTACTTTTCTATGAGGACATAGCATCCGCAACAGCGCCCGCAATCCGTAATCCGCTATGTCGACCCAAATCCATAATCCGCTATTTAAAACCTTACGTGTACGTAGTTCTGCTTACATTTTTTTAATGTTGATCAACCCTTTTTGTTAGCCACCCATCACTGTATCATTTTTATTTGTACATAATTTATGTGAATGTTAGTCCAGTCCATCTCTTAAAGAGATACTTAGGAATTAAGTCCACATGAAAAATTGCCTTTAAATAAGCAGATTGCAGACTTCGGCTGTGTTTGACAACAAAGTAGTACAGAAATTGTAATATTGATAAGCTGCAGTATTTTTGTCCATAGTACTAGAAACAACAGTTTTGATAGATCAAAGTATTTTTTTGTACTGCAAATATTGTGACAATATTTGGGTGGTGCATGTTTACAACGACGTAAATTAGCTAGCTAGCTGTTTCATAGCAGTTGCAAACATGCATAACTTAGATGATCAGTGGCTGCAAAGTGAACGAGTGTAGTCAGGCCAGCGATAGTGGAGAGCTACAAATTTTCCTTGCCTGATCTAAACTGTGAGCACCTGATGATTTTGCATGTGCAAATAAATTGAAGTAAAAATGCTTTTGGTTGTGACTTACTATTCCTTAGCCTATATGTATGTCATAGTTAAACTTGAACCATTTTTTTTCTCCTATGATGCTATGTGACTCAGTAATAAATTAGTAGCTAGACTTGAATATTTCTTGTTCTGATCAGTCTTGTGTGGAAGATATGACCTTCTTTGAATACTCTGCTCATTATATATTTCTCAAGGGTTCCCCATCATATGTCTTTTTCTTGCATGTTGTGGAAGTCATATTAGCTAAACTTGCCTTGTAGTAGTCTCCTTAAAAGTGGTTGTATTTTGATTTTTATTTCTATTGGTTTGCTGTAGTGGAATGCTCATCACCTTGTAGGGAAGATCTGAACTAAGTGATTGCAAGGGTTGTTTGGCAATGTGTAGGTCAATCTCACCCTTGTGGACAAGTAAAAAAAATTCTCTAGATTTAGTCTACATTGTCTAGGTTGTATGCTTCTACTGAGATCCCATCAAGGTAATGCTCTCCCCCCACATGTTGTTCTGTAAGAAAAGTATAAACAAGATTCAAGTGAGCGTTTATGGGGTTGCTTGTTTGTCGGATTTGTTCATGTGCTTCACATTGTAATTCCAGTCAAGTACAGACTAAAGAAACATGCTACCCTCTTTACTACTAAAGTTTCTGCAACCATGTCAATAGTTAATGCAAATCGCTGAGACTCTTTTGAGAAGATTATTCAAATAGTTTATTTCTGTAACTAGTTGTTAGCCTTTTCCTCATCAACAATAAAGGTTGAGATCACTACATGAAATGGTTGATTGTTACTCCTTAGACTCAAACTGATGAATTATGTTAAGTTTTACATATGAGGTTGTGTTTTTGCCGTGTATACTTTGGATGCATATGTTGTTTGTGTTGAGGTCAACTTATAGTTTGCAATCAGTTTGGTTGTTTGTGAGTTGTGTTGTATTGTGCTGCTCATGGCTGTGTTGCTTATTGTACTATGTTAAAGATACATGATTCACATATCTTGATCTTCGAAGTTATTGATGTGTGCTTTTTTTGCACAAAGTGTTGAGAGATAACGCAAGAACAATATTGCAAGATCTGTAATTTCTATAGGAGCATATCTTAGTGTCATGTGTTTCGGTTCATTAATGTGAACTTTCAAGTCTCACCGATGAATGTAAAATCACCATTTGTCTTTCGTTTGCTCATATTTTGTATGCTTTCTTATGTTTGATCATTTGAATTACCAGGATGATATGAAGCACACAAAAGAAGCGGACGGCAAAAGGAGGGCACAAGAAGCTTCGTTTCTCATTCATGTTATGTGCGATCAACTAAAATTTGTGCTTCTCATCCAATCTTTGTAGAACTATGTTGATGTGCGATTGTGCACTTGTTGGGTCATTTTGCTATGCACACTTGTAGAACTATTTTAATGTACACTTGTAAAATTATTTTGATGTGCACTTATTGAGCCTTGAACCTTGATGTGTAGAGCAGTCGATGTATGATATATTGTATTTAATGTGATGTGCTGTTGAAATAAAATATACAGTTTATCTGCAACCTTTTATTCTGTTGTACTTATTTTTTAATGGGCCTCTCTTGAGATATGCTTGCTTCTTGCAAAATAATGGATCAACCCAACAAATCAGACATTCTTAATAAAATAGATATTAGGCCAGGCCCATGTAGGCTAGATTCGTGAACTCAGCTATAAAATTAATGATGATTTTATTTGGTCACTAGCAATGTCACGTCATCTCAACCACATTAGATCCTACGTGGCTCAGACAAATGGATAATGACCAAACAATTTTTTTGGTCAATAGAGATCTACGACCAATTTTTTTAAAGGTCAAGTTTGTTCATTATTGACGGCCAACTGTTGACCTTTTGAATTTAGTCATAAAAAGGTCATAAAACATAAATAATGACGATCTAGTGATCAAAATGGAAGGTCAACAATGAACAAATTTCTTGTAGTGTATGTTTGGTTTAGATGGGACTAAAAGAGATTTTTTTTAGTCCATACATTAATTTTTTTTTGTAAACAAACACCCCTTATATTGCTTCATATGTAGTTTTCTATTGAATTTTTAAAAAAGAAATTATATTTAAGAATGGATGGAGTACAAACCAACCACGCGAGTAGCTACTGCTCCTCTAGGCATGTGAACCCATATGTGGTATGTGCATAGAAACCAAAAAAATAAAAGAAGCTTCAGGTTTAATTTTCGAAAAAAAAAGAACGACCGACTTACCAGCCATTCTTTGTGTCCTTGCGAGCCCTCGAGGTCGAGCAGCTTGACGGCGACTGCCTGGGCGCCCACGCCGGGCTTGAGCCGCTCGTTGACATAACCCTTGTACACCGGCCCGAACCCGCCCTCGCCGACGTAGTTGCTGTTCGAGAAATCCCGCGTCGCCGTCCGGAGCTCGTCCACCGTAAACGGCTCCACCCCGCAGCCCGCAAGCGACGCCGACAGGTCCTCCGGCGACGGCGTCACGCCGCTGCCTGCTTTAAGGCCGTCATCCTTAGGCAGCGGCGCCGGCCTGGGCGGTCGGGAGTCGTCGCTGGCGTGGTCGCGTTGGGAGCTGAAGCAGCCGAGGCCGAACAATGCGCTCCACGACGTCTTCCCCATGCGCTGTGCGTGCGTGTGCGCGTGGCCGACGAGTTACAATACATTGTTGGCTGGGGCGGGAATTGTAGGAGTGGTTGTTGTTGTCATCCACATCAATCAAGGGACTTGTTTGGTTTGGTTCGGTTCGGTTGGGGGAGAGTAGAGTAGTATAGCCAGGTTGGCCTTTTGACTCCTGGGGAGAATGAATGACCCAGCTTGCACACATGACCGCAGGTCGGCATGCACATCCCAAACTAAAGGTAGAATGCCATACGTATTCTTGTACATTGGTTGCCTTCTCTTTTGAGACTAAAAAATTGTGCAATTCTTTCAATGACAGTGTAGTTCAAGACCAGGTGGGTCCCGTTCTTATTTTCCTCCCAGAAATAGGGCCATGTCATGCGTATTATACATCTGTCCCAGTCACAGCTTGCTGTAGTCCACTAGCCTTGGGAGGTATAACGACAAAAGAAATGGTTCTTGCATACGCCTCGGTCAAACAATTTTGTTCCTAGCTTTGGCCTGGCAGCTCAGGTTTGGTCATAGTTTGACCGGTTTGGCCTTTTTTCTGGATTTCTATTTTTAAACCCCTCATTGCTTAGTACTACTCGTTTTGCCCCACCCTAACATCCGTTATTTTTCCGCTTCTTCACTAAGCACACCAGGGCCGGGCCGGCGAAGTTGACGAGATGATCCTGTTTCCTATAGCGAAGTAGACGCGATTGTTGTTGCGGTCTTCAGACCGAGAAACGAGACCATCCTGATGAACTTTTGTAGCCATTTCGTTTTTTTAAGACCGACGATAGCGTTTTTATATTATCGATCAAGTTTTTTTTTTTGAGAAATATCGATCGAGCACTAATGCTCCTGCGCTCGATGGCCTCAACTCAGGTTGAGATAAAGCATGTAGGATTTTATTTGAGAAATACTACCACGGCTATATGCAAAATTTGAGCCCCCAAAATTATGGGCCCTGTGCGGCCGCACATTTTGTACCACTACTGGCCCGGCCCTGAAGCACACATTAAAAAATGCTCAAAATGGTCGGATCAAAGTAGTTGACTATTACATGGCTCATATACCGACTTGTGGGATACCCCAGGACCCACCTATCGTTGTCTTGTTTTTGTTTTGAGGAAAACAAGATCTTTATTCATTAGATATAATCAAAACATCGTTTAAAAGAATCGATACAACTTCATCTCGTGGTTCATCAAACCAGTCAGAAGGCCTAGAAAATTTAGCTAATCTAGCAAATTCATGAGCTACTTTATTAGCTTCTCTGTTACAATGTTCAAATCTACTAGCAACAAAATCACAAGCAAAATGGAAACAATCATCAAAAATTGCCGCCGCCGCTCCCGCAGATCGTCCTCCTTCCTTCATTGTCTCAATAACCTCCATATTGTCCGAGTTGATAATAAGACGGTTACATCCCACCTTTTGCGCTAGAGTTAGACCAAATCTGAGAGCCATTGCTTCAGCCATCAATACATCCGAGCAGTGGTCAATCTTGCTATTACCCCCTGCAATGAAATTTCCTTTGCCATCTCGAAGAACCGCCCCCATCGTACCCCGTAACAGATCATGATCAAAAGAAGCATCGACGTTAAGTTTTACAAAACCCCTAGGTGGATGGGACCATCCCTCTTTTCTAATGGATGCCTTTGGGGATGATGCATTGACAAAATTTGTTGTTAGAGCCAATATACCCATAGATATCATATGCACATTCTGAGTATTCTCGTTATGCACCAGTTTTCGCCTTTCCCACCATAAATACCATGTAGAAATTGCTATCATTTCATGAACGTTATGGCGTCCCATAATCCTCAATTCTTGGTCAGGTAAAAGCAGTAAATATTCCAATACCGCCTCACTAGCCCTATCAATCTCACAAGCTTTCTCAATAATATCATCTATTCCTAATCTCTTCCAGATTTCCCGTGCTTTAGAGCACTGAAAGAGCAAATGCTTAGTATCTTCAAGACCCTCAGAACACTGAGGACAGATTGGTGAAACTTTCATATGCCTATCTGCAAGCGTAGCACGACAAGGAAGAGTGCCCTGTAGTGTACGCCAGATGAAAATCTTAACCTTTGCGAGGCAAGATAATTTCCAGATCTTTTCTCAAATAGGATTTACCATTGAACGATCCATCCCATTGGCATGTCTTAACTTACCTTCATGTTGATGGTTCCATTCTATCAAATATGCAGATTTAACTGAGAACATACCATTCTTCGTATAGCTCCACGCAATAAAGTCTGGCATATCATTTAGTGGCAATGGAATTGAGAGAATTCTCTGCGCATCAATAGGCCACAATGTGTGTGTAATAAGGTCTTCGTCCCAACTATTTGTAATAGGGTCAATTAGGTCAACCACTTTAGAGAGCAAAATTCTACCCTTTGGTGTTACTACTTTCCTATTAGCACAATTCGGGATTCAAGCATCATCCCAGATTCATATACTTTGTCCATTCCCCACACGCGAGATATAACCATTTTTTAGAGTATTCACCCCGGCTATAATACTCTGCCACGTAAAGGAAGACCCTTTCCTTAATTTAGTATTCATGAGGTCACCATCAGGATAATATTTGGCCCTTAGGATAGTAGCACATAAAGAATCAGGGCTGTCAAGGAGACACCACGCCTGTTTCGCGAGCATTGCTAAGTTAAAACAGTGAATATCACGAAAACCCATTCCTCCTTCATCTTTCGGAAGACACATCTTCCACCAGGCCATCCAATGCATCCTTCTCTGGTTTTCCTCGTCTTCCCACCAGAAATGCGCTATCGCGTTAATAATTCCTTTACAATTTTTTTAGGAATTTTAAAGACCGACATTGCATAAGTGGGTATGGCTTGGACAACAGCTTTGAGCAGGATCCCCTTTCCTCCAACAGAGAGAAGTTTTTCCTTCCAACCACTAATTCTTTTAATAATACTCTCGACCAGAAATTGGAAACATTCTGTTTTGTCTAATCCCACATGTGCTGGCAATCCCAGATATTCAGGGCCTTAGTCCACATATTCAGAGTCGTACACACTTGTATTCTGACTTCCACCTTCGTATTAGGACTGAAGAAGATGCTAGATTTATCTGCGCTAACCAATTGTCCCGAAGCCGCACAGTATGAATCTAGTACTGTTTTGAGAGCTATCACACTCTCATTATTGGCCTTCATAAGAATCAACGAATCATCCGCAAAGAGTAGGTTTGTGATGGGTGGGGCATCTCTACATACTTTCACTCCCACTATATGTTCACTATCCTCAGCGTGTGTAAGTAATGCATTCAAACCTTCAGTGCATAACAGGAACAGATAAGGTGACAACGGATCCCCTGCCTCAAACCCCTTGTCGATGTAAAGCTCTCACTGTCGTCCCCATTAATACGTACCTTGTATTTGACAGTTGATACACATTGCATAATGAAGTTAACCCAGTTCTGATGGAAGCTGATACGTCTCCAATGTATCTATAATTTTTTATGGTTTCATGCTATTATCTTGTCAAACTTTGGATGTTTTGCATGCCTTTGATATATTTTTTGGGACTAACTTATTAACTCAGTGCCAAGTGCCAGTTCATGTTTTTTTCCATGTTTTTGACCCCTTTCAGAGGAGATTTTGAAACGGAGTCCAAACGGAATAAAATCCCCGAAAAGAATTTTTCCGCAACGGAAGAAGATCAGGATACTTGAGAGCCAAGGCAGGGGAGCTCGAGGGGCCCCACAAGCCCCCACCTCGCGGCCAAGGGGGGAGGTGTTGGAATTATGCCCTAGAGGCAATAATAAATATAGTTATTACTATAATTCCTGTATCAAGATAATCGTTTATTATCCATGCTATAATTGTATTGAATGAAGACTCATTTACATGTGTGGATACATAGACAAAACACCGTCCCTAGCAAGCCACTAGTTGGCTAGCCAGTTGATCAAAGATAGTCAGTGTCTTCTGATTATGAACAAGGTGTTGTTACATGATAACTGTATCACGTCATTAGGAGAATCACGTGATGGACTAGACCCAAACTAATAGACGTAGCATGTCGATCGTGTCATTTTGTTGCTACTGTTTTCTGCGTGTCAAACATTTATTCCTATGACCATGAGATCATATAACTCACTGACACCGGAGGAATGCTTTGTGTGTATCAAACGTCGCAACGTAACTGGGTGACTATAAAGATGCTCTACAGGCATCTCCGAAGGTGTTAGTTGAGTTAGTATGGATCAAGACTGGGATTTGTCACTCCGTGTGACGGAGAGGTATCTCGGGGCCCACTCGGTAATACAACATCACACACAAGCCTTGCAAGCAATGTAACTTAGTGTAAGTTGCGGGATCTTGTATTACGGAACGAGTAAAGAGACTTGCCGGTAAACGAGATTGAAATAGGTATACGGATACTGACGATCAAATCTCGGGCAAGTAATATACCGAAGGACAAAGGGAATGACATACGGGATTATATGAATCCTTGGCACTGAGGTTCAAACGATAAGATCTGCGTAGAATATGTAGGATCCAATATGGGCATCCAGGTCCCGCTGTTGGATATTGACCAAAGAGTCTCTCGGGTCATGTCTACGTAGTTCTCGAACCCGCAGGGTCTGCACACTTAAGGTTCAACGTTGTTTTATGCGTATTTGAGTTATATGGTTGGTTACCGAATGTTGTTCGGAGTCCCGGATGAGATCACGGACGTCACGAGGGTTTCCAGAATGGTCCGGAAACGAAGATTGATATATAGGATGACCTCATTTGATTACTGGAAGTTTTTCGGAGTTACCGGGAATGTACCGGGAATGACGAATGGGCTCTAGGAGTTCACCGGGGGGGGGGGAGGGGCAACCCACCCCGGGGAAGCCCATAGGCCTTGAGGGTGGCACACCAGCCCTTAGTGGGCTGGTGGGACAGCCCAAAAGGGCTCTATGCGCCAAGAAGAGAAAATCAAGAGAAAAAAAGGAGGAGGTGGGAAGGAAGGGGGACTCCCTCCCACCAAACCAAGTCCAACTCGGTTTGGGGGGGGGGAGTCCTCCCCCCTTGGACTCGGCCGACCCCCTTGGGCCCCAAGGCAAGGTCCCCTCCCTCCCACCTATATATACGGAGGTTTTAGGGCTGATTTGAGACGACTTTTCCACGGCAGCCCGACCACATACCTCCACGGTTTTTCCTCTAGATCGTGTTTCTGCGGAGCTCGGGCGGAGCCCTGCTGAGACAAGGTCATCACCAACCTCCGGAGCGCCGTCACGCTGCCGGAGAACTCTTCTACCTCTCCGTCTCTCTTGCTGGATCAAGAAGGCCGAGATCATCGTCGAGCTGTACGTGTGCTGAACGCGGAGGTGCCGTCCGTTCGGTACTAGATCGTGGGACTGATCGCGGGATTGTTCGCGGGGCGGATCGAGGGACGTGAGGACGTTCCACTACATCAACCGCGTTCACTAAACGCTTCTGCTGTACGATCTACAAGGGTACGTAGATCACTCATCCCCTCTCGTAGATGGACATCACCATGATAGGTCTTCGTGCGCGTAGGAAATTTTTTGTTTCCCATGCGACGTTCCCCAACAGTGGCATCATGAGCTAGGTTCATGCGTAGATGTCTTCTCGAGTAGAACACAAAAGTTTTTGTGGGCGGTGATGTGCATTTTGCTGCCCTCCTTAGTCTTTTCTTGATTCCGCGGTATTGTTGGATTGAAGCGGCTTGGACCGACATTACTCGTACGCTTACGAGAGACTGGTTTCATCGTTACGAGTAACTCCGTTGCTCAAAGATGACTGGCAAGTGTCAGTTTCTCCAACTTTAGTTGAATCGGATTTGACCAAGGAGGTCCTTGGATGAGGTTAAATAGCAACTCATATATCTCCGTTGTGGTGTTTGCGTAAGTAAGATGCGATCCTACTAGATACCCATGGTCACCACGTAAAACATGCAACAACAAATTAGAGGACGTCTAACTTGTTTTTGCAGGGTATGCTTGTGATGTGATATGGCCAACGATGTGATGTGATATATTGGATGTATGAGATGATCATGTTGTAATAGAAAATATCGACTTGCACGTCGATGGTACGGCAACCGGCAGGAGCCATAGGGTTGTCTTTATACTAACGTTTGTGCTTGCAGATGCGTTTACTATTTTGCTAGGATGTAGCTTTAGTAGTAATAACATGAGTAGCACGACAACCCCGATGGCAACACGTTGATGAAGATCATGGCGTGGCGCCGGTGACAAGAAGATCGTGCCGGTGCTTTGGTGATGGAGATCAAGAAGCACGTGATGATGGCCATATCATGTCACTTATGAATTGCATGTGATGTTAATCCTTTTATGCACCTTATTTTGCTTAGAACGACAGTAGCATTATGAGGTGATCTCTCACTAAAATTTCAAGACGAAATTGTGTTCTCCCCGACTGTGCACCGTTGCTATAGTTCGTCGTTTCGAGACACCACGTGATGATCGGGTGTGATAGACTCAACGTTCACATACAACGGGTGCAAAACAGTTGCGCACGCGGAACACTCGGGTTAAGCTTGACGAGCCTAGCATGTGCAGACATGGCCTCGGAACACATGAGACCGAAAGGTCGATCATGAATCATATAGATGATATGATTAGCATAGGGATGCTTACCACTGAAACTATACTCAACTCACGTGATGATCGGACTTGAGCTAGTGTAAGTGGATCATGAACCACTCAAATGACTAGAGAGATGTACTTTTTGAGTGGGATTTTAGCGTATAATTTGATTAAGTTAAACTCTAATTATCTTGAACATAGTATAAGTCCACTTTGAATATATTTGTGTTGTAGATCATGGCTCACGCGACAGTCATCCTGAATTTTAATACGTTCCTAGAGAAAGCTAAGTTGAAAGATGATGGAAGCAACTTTGTAGACTGGGCTCGTAATCTTAAGCTAATCTTACAAGATGGGAAGAAGGATTATGTCCTTAATGCTGCGTTAGGAGATGAACCACCCGCTACGGCTGATCAGGATGCTAAGAACGCTTGGTTAGCACGTAAGGAGGACTACTCGATAGTTCAATGTGCAGTCTTGTATGGCTTAGAACCGGGACTTCAACGTCGCTTTGAGCGTCATGGAGCATTTGAGATGTTCCAGGAGTTGGAATTTATCTTTCAGAAGAACGCCCGGATCGAGAGGTATGAGACCTCCGATAAATTCTATGCTTGCAAGATGGAGGAAAACTCATCTGTCAGTGAACATGTGCTCAAAATGTCTGGGTACTCAAACCGTCTAGCTGAGCTGGGGATTGAACTCCCGCAAGAAGCTATCACTGACAGAATCCTTCAATCACTGCCGCCAAGCTATAAAGGCTTTGTGTTGAACTACAACATGCAAGGGATGAACAAGTCTCCCGGCGAGTTGTTTGCGATGCTGAAAGTCGCAGAGTCTGAACTCCGTAAAGAGCATCAAGTGTTGATGGTGAATAAGACCACTAGTTTCAAGAGAAACGGCAAAGGCAAGAAGGGCAATTCGAAGAAGAGCGGCAAGCCTGTTGCCAATCTGACGAAGAAACCCAAAGCTGGACCTAAGCCGGAAACGGAGTGTTACTATTGCAAGGGTGTGGGTCACTGGAAGCGCAATTGCCCCAAGTATCTGGCAGATAAGAAGGCGGGCAAAGAAAAATCAGGTATATTTGATATACATGCTATTGATGTGTACTTAACCAGCTCTCATAGTAGTGCCTGGGTATTCGATACCGGTTCTGTTGCTCATATTTGCAACTCGAAACAGGAACTGCGGAATAGGCGAAGGCTGGCGAAAGATGAAGTGACGATGCGTGTAGGAAATGGTTCCAAGGTTGATGCAATCGCCGTCGGCACAGTGTCACTTTAGTTACCGTCAGGATTAGTGATGAACTTAAATCATTGTTATTTAGTGCCTGCGTTGAGCATGAACATTATATCTGGATCTTGTTTATTGCGAGACGGTTACTCTTTTAAGTCAGAGAATAATGGTTGTTCTATTTCTATGAGTAACTTCTTTTATGGTCATGCACCGATTGTGAGAGGATTGTTCATACTGAATCTTGATAGCGATACGCATATACATAACATTGAGACCAAAAGAGTTAGAGTTAACAATGATAGCGCCATATTTTTGTGGCACTGCCGCTTAGGTCATATTGGTGTAAAGCGCATGAAGAAACTCCATGCTGATGGACTTTTGGAGTCACTTGACTTTGATTCACTAGACACGTGCGAACCATGCCTCATGGGCAAGATGACTAAGACTCCGTTCTCCGGAACAATGGAGCGTGCAAGTGACTTGTTGGAGATCATACATACCGATGTGTGTGGTCCGATGAGCGTGGAGGCACGCGGCAGATATCATTATTTTCTCACCTTCACTGACGATTTAAGTAGATATGGTTATGTCTACTTGATGAAGCACAAGTCTGAAACATTTGAAAAGTTCAAACAATTTCAGAGTGAAGTAGAAAATCATCGTAACAAGAAGATCAAGTTCCTACGGTCTGATCGTGGGGGTGAATATCTGAGTTTCGAGTTTGGTACTCACTTAAGACAATGTGGAATTGTTTCACAGTTAACACCGCGTGGAACACCACAGTAATGGTGTGTCCGAACGTCGTAATCGTACTCTATTAGAGATGGTGCGATCTATGATGTCTCTTACTGATTTGCCGTTATCATTTTGGGGTTATGCATTAGAAACAGCTGCATTCACTTTAAATAGGGCACCATCAAAATCCGTTGAGACGACACCATACGAACTGTGGTATGGCAAAAGGCCAAAGTTGTCGTTTCTTAAAGTTTGGGGATGTAATGCTTATGTCAAAAAGCTTCAGCCTGAAAAGCTGGAACCCAAAGCGGAAAAGTGCGTCTTCATAGGTTACCCAAAAGAGACAGTTGGGTACACCTTCTATCTCAAATCCGAGGGCAAAGTGTTTGTTGCTAAAAACTGAGCTTTTCTCGAGAAGGAGTTTCTCTCGAGAGAATTGAGTGGGAGGAAGATAGAACTTGACGAGGTTGTCGAACCTCTCATCCCTCTGGATGGTGGCGCAGGGCAAGGGGAAACCTTTGTCATTGCGACGCCGGTTGAGGAGGAAGTTAATGATGATGATCATGAAACTCCAGTTCAAGTTTCTGTCGAACCACACAGGTCGACGAGACCACGTGCTGCTCCAGAGTGGTACGGTAATCCCGTCTTATCAATCATGTTGTTAGACAACAATGAACCTGTAAATTATGAAGAAGCAATGGTGGGCCCAGATTCCAACAAATGGCTAGAGGCCATGAAATCCGAGATAGGATCCATGTATGAGAACAAAGTGTGGACTTTGGAGGTACTACCTGAGGGCCGCAAGGCTATTCAGAACAAATGGATCTTTAAGAGGAAGACGGATGCTGACGGCAATGTGACCGTTTATAAAGCTCGACTTGTGGCGAAGGGTTTTTCACAAGTTCAAGGAGTTGACTACGATGAGACATTCTCACCCGTAGCGATGCTTAAGTCCGTCAGAATCATGTTAGCAATAGCTGCATTTTTCGATTACGAGATCTGGCAGATGGATGTCAAAACGGCGTTCCTTAACGGTTTCCTTAAGGAAGAATTGTATATGATACAACCCGAAGGTTTTGTCGATCCTAAGAATGCTAACAAGGTGTGCAAGCTCCAGCGATCTATTTATGGACTGGTGCAAGCATCTCGGAGTTGGAACAAACGCTTTGATGAGGTGATCAAAGCATTTGGGTTTATACAAGTGGTTGGAGAATCTTGTATTTACAAGAAAGTGAGTGGGAGCTCTGTGGCGTTTTTAATATTATATGTGGATGACATATTGCTGATTGGAAACAACATGGAGTTTTTAGAGAGCATAAAGGATTACTTGAATAAAAGTTTCTCTATGAAGGACCTAGGAGAAGCTGCTTACATTCTAGGCATTAAGATCTATAGGGATAGATCAAAACGCCTGATAGGACTTTCACAAAGCACATACCTTGATAAAGTTTTGAAGAGGTTCAAAATGGAACAGTCCAAGAAAGGGTTCTTACCAGTTCTACAAGGTACGAGATTGAGTAAGACTCAGTGCCCAACAACTGATGAAGATAGAGAGCATATGCGCTCCGTCCCCTATGCTTCAGCCATAGGTTCTATCATGTATGCAATGCTGTGCACTAGACCGGATGTTAGCCTGGCCATAAGTATGGCAGGTAGGTTCCAGAGTAATCCAGGAGTGGATCACTGGACAACAGTCAAGAATATCCTGAAGTACCTGAAAAGGACTAAGGAGATGTTTCTCGTGTATGGAGGTGACGAAGAGCTCGCCGTAAAAGGTTACGTCGATGCAAGCTTTGACACAGATCCGGACGACTCTAAGTCGCAAACCGGATACGTATTTATTCTTAATGGGGGTGCGGTAAGCTGGTGCAGTTCCAAGCAAAGCGTCGTAGCAGATTCTACATGTCAAGCGGAGTACATGGCTGCCTCGGAGGCGGCTAAGGAGGGTGTCTGGATGAAGCAGTTCATGACGGATCTTGGAGTGGTGCCAAGCACACTGAATCCAATAACCTTGTTCTGTGACAACACGGGTGCTATTGCCTTAGCAAAGGAACCACGGTTTTACAAGAAGACCAGACACATCAAACGACGCTTCAACCTCATCCGCGACTACGTCGAGGGAGAGGACGTGAATATATGCAAAGTGCACACGGATCTGAATGTAGCAGACCCGCTGACTAAACCTCTTCCACGGCCAAAACATGAGCAACACCAGAACTGTATGGGTGTTAGATTTATTACAATGTAATACACATGGTGATGTGAGGGCTAGATTATTGACTCTAGTGCAAGTGGGAGACTGTTGGAATTATGCCCTATAGGCAATAATAAATATAGTTATTATTATAATTCCTGTATCAAGATAATCGTTTATTATCCATGCTATAACTGTATTGAATGAAGACTCATTTACATGTGTGGATACATAGACAAAACACCGTCCCTAGCAAGCCTCTAGTTGGCTAGCCAGTTGATCAAAGATAGTCAGTGTCTTCTGATTATGAACAAGGTGTTGTTACTTGATAACTGGATCACGTCATTAGGAGAATCACGTGATGGACTAGACCCAAACTAATAGACGTAGCATGTTGATCGTGTCATTTTGTTGCTACTGTTTTCTGCGTGTCAAGTATTTATTCCTATGACCATGAGATCATATAACTCACTGACACCGGAGGAATGTTTTGTGTGTATCAAACGTCGCAACATAACTGGGTGACTATAAAGATGCTCTACAGGCATCTCCGAAGGTGTTAGTTGAGTTAGTATGGATCAAGACTGGGATTTGTCACTCCGTGTGACGGAGAGGTATCTCGGGGCCCACTCGGTAATACAACATCACACACAAGCCTTGCAAGCAATGTAACTTAGTGTAAGTTGCGGGATCTTGTATTACGGAACGAGTAAAGAGACTTGCCGGTAAACGAGATTGAAATAGGTATACGGATACTGACGATCAAATCTCGGGCAAGTAACATACCGAAGGACAAAGGGAATGACATACAGGATTATATGAATCCTTGGCACTGAGGTTCAAACGATAAGATCTTCATAGAATATGTAGGATCCAATATGGGCATCCAGGTCCCGCTGTTGGATATTGACCAAGGAGTCTCTCGGGTCATGTCTACATAGTTCTCGAACCCGCAGGGTCTGCACACTTAAGGTTCAACGTTGTTTTATGTGTATTTGAGTTATATGGTTGGTTACCGAATGTTGTTCGGAGTCCCGGATGAGATCACGGACGTCACGAGGGTTTCCGGAATGGTCCGGAAACGAAGATTGATATATAGGATGACCTCATTTGATTACTGGAAGGTTTTTGGAGTTACCGGGAATGTACCGGGAATGACGAATGGGTTCCAGGAGTTCACTGGGGGGGGGGCAACCCACCCCGGGGAAGCCCATAGGCCTTGAGGGTGGCACACCAGCCCTTAGTGGGCTGGTGGGACAGCCCAAAAGGGCTCTATGCGCCAAGAAGAGAAAATCAAGAGAAAAAAAAGGAGGAGGTGGGAAGGAAGGGGGACTCCCTCCCACCAAACCAAGTCCAACTCGGTTTGGGGGGGGGAGTCCTCCCCCCTTGGACTCGGCCGACCCCCTTGGGCCCCAAGGCAAGGTCCCCTCCCTCCCACCTATATATACAGAGGTTTTAGGGATGATTTGAGACGACTTTTCCACGGCAGCCCGACCACATACCTCCACGGTTTTTCCTCTAGATCGCGTTTCTGCGGAGCTCGGGCGGAGCCCTGCTGAGACAAGGTCATCACCAACCTCCGGAGCGCCGTCACGCTGCCGGAGAACTCTTCTACCTCTCTGTCTCTCTTGCTGGATCAAGAAGGCCGAGATCATCGTCGAGCTGTACGTGTGCTGAACGCGGAGGTGCCGTCCGTTCGGTACTAGATCGTGGGACTGATCGCGGGATTGTTCGCGGGGCGGATCGAGGGACGTGAGGACGTCCCACTACATCAACCGCGTTCACTAAACACTTCTGCTGTACGATCTACAAGGGTACGTAGATCACTCATCCCCTCTCGTAGATGGACATCACCATGATAGGTCTTCGTGCGCGTAGGAAATTATTTATTTCCCATGCGACGTTCCCCAACAGGAGGCCGCGGCCCACAGGCTTGTGGCCCCCCTGGACGTCCTTTGCCCTAGGGTTTGCGCCTATATATCCCCAAAAATTCCACAAAAAATCAAGAGATCATCGAAAGTACTTTTTCGCAGCCGCAAGCTTCTGTCTCCGCAAGCTCCCATCTAGGGCACGTTCTGGTGCCCTGCCGGAGGGGGATTCGGATACGGAGGGCTTCTTCATCAACACCATGACCTCTCCGATGATGCGTGAGTAGTTCACCATAGACCTATGGGTCCATAGCTAGTAACTAGATGGCTTCTTCTCTCTCTTGGATCTTCAATACAAAGTTATCCATGATCTTCATGGAGATCTATCTGATGTAATCTTCTTTTTGCGGTGTGTTTGTCGAGATCCGATGAATTGTGGATTTATGATCAGATTATCTATGAATCTTATTTGAGTTTCTTCTGATCTCTCTTATGCATGATTTCATATCCTTGTAATTCTCTTCGAGTTGTGGGTTTTGTATGGCCAGCTAGATCTATGATTCTTGCAATGGGATAAGTGCTTGGTTTTGGGTTCATACCGTGCGGTGACCTCACCCAATGACAGAAGGGGTAGCGAGGAACACATCGTGTTGTTGCCATCAAGGGTAAAAATATGGGGTTTTCATCATTGGTTTGAGATTATCCCTCTACATCATGTCATCTTGCTTAAGGCGTTACTGTGTTCGTCATGAACTCAATACACTAGATGCATGCTCGATAGCGGTCGATGTGTGGAGTAATAGTAGTAGATGCAGAAAGTATCGGTCTACTTGTCTCGGATGTGATGTCTATATGTATGATCATTGCCTTAGATATCGTCATGACTTTGCGTGGTTCTATCAATTGCTCGACAGTAATTTGTTCACCCACTGTGATATTTGCTACTTTGAGAGAAGCCTCCCGTGAACACTATGGCCCCCGGGTCTACTCCACACCATATTTTCAGCCTTACACTTTTTACTTCGTTGCACTTTCCGCCTTCGAATCTCACTTTGCAAACAATCTTGAAGGGATTGACAACCCCTTTGAAGCGTTGGGTGCAAGCTCGTTTGTGTTTGCGCAGGTACTCTGGACTTGACGAGACCCTCCTTCTAGATCGATACCTTGGTTCTCAAACTGAGGGAAATACTGACTGCTCCTGTGCTGCATCACCCTTTCCTCGTCAAGGGAAAATCCGACGCAAACAAGAGAAGTAGCAAGAAGAATTCCTGGCGTTGCCGGGGAAGGACTTTTGTTGCCGTATCAGAAGAATTTCTCGCACCATTGTCGGGGAGGAGGATCAAGTCAAGAACTCATCCAAGTAGGTGTCGCAAACTCATCTCTTGCATTTACTTTGTTTGCCAGTTGCCTCTCGTTTTCCTCTCCCCCACTTCACCAATTTGCCCTTTTCTTCGTTTGCCTTTTTCCTTCGCCCTTTTCTTTCGCTTGCTTTCCGTTTCTTGTGTGCTATGTGCCTTCAATATGCCTGCATCTTCGCTTGTTGAAAATCTAGTGATATGGATCCTCACCCACTTGCTAATCTCTTTAAGAGATCCAATTATGTTGATCCAATTGCTAGTGAGTTGAGTGCACTTGACTTTCTCTTTGGAGTTTTGTTTGAGATGCGTGAATCTGAAAATCGTGATGAAGAAATTTATGAAATGATTCACGAGGGCTCTTTGAATGAAAAGCATGATTGCAATGATTTCATTATAAATTCTATTAATGACAATCATGCTAAAAATATGCAAAACCCTAAGCTTGGGGATGCTAGTTTTGCTTTGTCCACTACTTGTTGCAATGATAGTTGCAATAATATTGAAAATGGTTTTGGAGAAGTCATAAATTTAGTTGATGATAATCCCACTATTTTTAAAGACCGTCAAATTTGCATGCATGTGGATCATGAAAAGAATATCCTTTGTGATAGCTACATTGTTGAATTTGATTATGATCCCACATGTAATTGCTATGAGAGAGGAAAATATTGTGGTAGAGACTTTCATGTTACCAAATTACCTCTCGTTATGTTGAGATTGCTATTGTCTCTTTCTTCTTCCTTGCATTTGGTAACTATTGGTTGTCTTGCCAATTTGTTTTCCTATAAAATGCCTATTCATAGGAAGTATGTTATACTTAGATGTGATTTTCACATGCTTTATGATGCTCTCGTTGTGCTTCAATTCTTGTCTTTTGTGTGAGCATCATTGAATTATCAATGCCTAGCTAAGGGCGTTAAACAATAGCGCTTGTTCGGAGGCAACCCAATGAATTTATCTTTTCCTTTCTGTTTTGTTGCGTCCACACCATCATAATTCTGTTGTGATTGTTTTTTTGTGTTTCTTTTTGTGTTTGAGCCAAGCAAAACCTTTATGACTAGTCTTGGTAATGGTTGTTTAATCCTGCTGAAAAAGACAGAAACTTTTCGCTCACGAGATGATTTTTTCGTTTTTATTCAGAAAGAGATTTTGAGTTGATTCTTATTGTTGCTGGTTGATATGCCTTTTGCCCAGAAAGTCGTAATTTTTCAGATTTTTTGAGGTACCAGAAGTATACGAAGTATACGAATTGCTACAGACTGGTATGTTTTTGATAGATTCTGTTTTTGTTGAGTTGGTTGCTTGTTTTGATGAAACTATGGTTAGTATCGGGTGGTACTAGCCATGGAAAAGTGATAATACAGTTCCCAACACCAATATAGATAGAATTCAAGTTTGCTACAGTACCAAAAGAAGTGGTAGTTTGTTTTCTTGTGCTAATGTTATCACGAGTTTCTGTTTAAGTTTTGTGTTGTGAAGTTTTCAAGTTTTGGGTGATGTTCTCATGGACGATGAGATAAGGAGTGGAAAGAACTTAAGCTTGGGGATGACCAAGGCATCCCAAGCCAAATTCAAGGACACCAAAAAGCCTAAGCTTGGGGATGCCCCGGGAAGGCTTCCCCTCTTTCGTCTTCAATCCATCGGTAACATTACTTGGAGCTATATTTTTATTCACCACATGATATGTGTTTTGCTTGGAGCGACTTGTATCATAGGAGTCTTTTCTTTTTGTTGTGTCACAATCATCCTTGCTGCACACCTTTTTGAGAGAGAGAGACATGCACTCATCATGATTTTGCTAGAATGCTCATAGTGCTTCACTTATATCTTTTGAGCTAGATACTTTTGCTCTATGTGCTTCACTTATATCTTTTAGATCACGGCGGTGCGTGACTTCGTAGTTGGCTTATGCTATGAAAGTAGTCCCAAATGTGATAGGTACCCAAAGAGGATGCAAAAGACCTCCATCTTCATGTGCATTGAGTAGAAAGTGAAGTTTTGATTCCTCTCAATTAGTTTTGAGACGTGGATTTGGTAATATTAAGAGCTATGTTAGTAGGGTGTTGTGAATCTAGAAATACTTGAGTTGAAGTTAGTGATTCCCGTAGCATGCACGTATGGTGAACCGCTATGTTAGGAAGTCGGAGCATAATTGATCTACTGATTGCCATCCTTTGTGTTGAGGTCGGGATCGCACGATGGTTAACACCTACCGACCCTTCCCCTAGGAGTATGCGTTTAACACTTTGTTTCGATTACTAATAAAAACTTTCGTAACAAGTATGTGAGTTATTCATGACTAATGTGAGTCCATGGTATAGATGCACTTTCACCTTCCACCATTGCTAACCTCTCTAGTGCCGCGCAATTCTCGCCGGTACACAAACCCACCATATGCCTTCCTCAAAACAGCCACCATACCTACCTACTATGGCATTTTCATAGCCATTCCGAGATATATTGCCACGCAACTCCCACCGTTCCATCTCATGACTTGTGCCGTCACTCTCATATTGCCATTGCATTATTGTAAGATAGCTAGCGAGATGTTTCCAACGTCATACGCCATGCTAGATCGTTGCACATCCCGGTACACTGCCGGAGGCATTTCCTATAGAGTCATCATCATTGTGAGCTTTGAAGCTATGAGTAAATAAAAGTGTGATGATCATCATTATTAGAGCATTGTCCCATGTGAGGAAAAAAAGAGAGGCCAAAGAGCCCAAAAAACGAGAGGCCTAAGAGCCCAAATGAAAAAAGAGAGAAAAAGAGAAAAGGGACAATGCTACTATCTTTTTCCACACTTGTGCTTCATAATAGCACCATGTTCTTCATGATTGAGAGCTTCTTGCTTTGTCACCACCATATGCTAGTGGGAATCTTCATTATAAAACTTGGCTTTTATATTCCAATGATGGGCTTCCTCAAATTGCCCTAGGTCTTCGTGAGCAATAAAGTTGGATGCACACCCACTAGTTCTCCTTTCGAGATTTCACATACTTATAGCTCTAGTGCATATCTTGTATGGCAATCCCTACTCATTCACATCGATATCTATCAATGGGCATTTCCATATCCCTTTGATACGCCGAGTCAATGTGACCATCTCCTCCTTTTTGTCTCACAACCACCACCACACTCTATTCCACTTATAGTTCTATATCCATGGCTCACACTCATGTATTGCATGATAGTTATAAAAAGTTTGAGAAAGTAAGAGTGCGAAAACAATTACTTGGCCAATACCGGGGTTGTGCATGATTTACATTAGTTGTGTGAGGATGATGGAGCATAGCCAGACTATATGATTTTGTAGGGTTAACTTTCCTTGGCCTTGTTATTTTGAAAGTTCATGATTACCTTGCTAGTTTGCTTGAAGTATTATTGTTTTCATGTCAATAGCAAACTATTGTTTTGAATCTTACGGATCGGAACATTCATGTCACGTGAAAGAAGTTGCAAAGGACAACTATGCTAGGTAGCATTCCACATCAAAAATTCATTCTTTATCACTTCCCTACTCGAGGACGAGCAACAGTTAAGCTTGGGGATGCTTGATACGTCTGCAACGTATCTATAATTTTTGATGGTTTCATGCTATTATCTTGTCAAACTTTGGATGTTTTGCGTGCCTTTTATATATTTTTTGGGACTAACTTATTAACTCAGTGCCAAGTGCCAGTTCCTGTTTTTTTCCATGTTTTTGACCCCTTTCGGAGGAGATTTTGAAACGAAGTGCAAACGGAATAAAATCCCCGAAAAGATTTTTTCCGTAAGGAAGAAGATTAGGAGACTTGAGAGACAAGGCAGGGGAGCCCCAGGGGCCCCACTAGCCCCCACCCCGCAGCCAAGGGGGGAGGCCGCGGCCCACAGACTTGTGGGCCCCCTGGACGTCCTTTGCCCTGCCCTAGGGTTTGCGCCTATATATCCCCAAAAATTCCACAAAAAATCAGGAGATCATCGAAAGTACTTTTCCGCCGTCTCAAGCTTCTGTCTCCGCAAGATCCCATCTGGGGCACGTTCTGGTGCCCTACCGGAGGGGGGATTCGGATAAGGAGGGCTTCCTCATCAACACCATGACCTCTCCGATGATGCGTGAGTAGTTCACCATAGACCTACGGGTCCATAGCTAGTAACTAGATGGCTTCTTCCCTCTCTTGGATCTTCAATACAAAGTTCTCCATGATCTTCATGGAGATCTATCCGATGTAATCTTCTTTTGCGGTGTGTTTGTCGAGATCCGATGAATTGTGGATTTATGATCAGATTATCTATGAATCTTATTTGAGTTTCTTCTGATCTCTCTTATACATGATTTCATATCCTTGTAATTCTCTTCGAGTTGTGGGTTTTATTTGGCCAACTAGATCTATGATTCTCGCAATGGGAGAAGTGCTTGGTTTTGGGTTCATACCGTGCGGTGACCTCACCCAGTGACAGAAGGGGTAGCGAGGCACGCATCGTGTTGTTGCCATCAAGGGTAAAAAGATGGGGTTTTCATCATTGGTTTGAGATTATCCCTCTACATCATGTCATCTTGCTTAAGGCGTTACTCTGTTCATCATGAACTCAATACACTAGATGCATGCTGGACAGCGGTCGATGTGTGGAGTAATAGTAGTAGATGAAGAAATTATTGGTCTACTTGTCTCGGACGTGATGCCTATATGTATGATCATTGCGTTAGATATCGTCATGACTTTGCGCGGTTCTATCAATTGATCGACAGTAATTTGTTCACCCACTGTGATATTTGCTACTTTGAGAGAAGCCTCTAGTGAACACTATGGCCCCCGGGTCTACTCCACACCATATTTCCAGCCTTACACTTTTTACTTCGTTGCACTCTTCGCCTTCAGATCTCACTTTGCAAACAATCTTGAAGGGATTGACAACCCCTTTGAAGCGTTGGGTGCAAGATCGTTTGTGTTTGCGCAGGTACTCTGGACTTGACAAGACCCTCCTTCTGGATCGATACCTTGGTTCTGAAACTGAGGGAAATACTTACTGCTCCTGTGCTGCATCACCCTTTCCTCGTCAAGGGAAAAACCGACGAAAACAAGAGAAGTAGCAAGAAGAATTCCTGGCGTTGCCGGGGAGGGAATTTTGTTGCCGTATCAGAAGAATTTCTGGCGCCGTTGCCGGGGAGGAGGATCAAGTCAAGAACTCATCCAAGTAGGTGTCGCAAACTCATCTCTTGCATTTACTTTGTTTGGTAGTTGCCTCTTGTTCTCCTCTCCCCCACTTCACCAATTTGCCCTTTTCTTTGTTTGCCTTTTTCGTTCACCCTTTTCTTTCGCTTGCTTTCCGTTGCTTGTGTGCTATGTGCCTTCAATATGCTTGCATCTTCGCTTGCTGAAAATCTAGTGATATGGATCCTCACCCACTTGCTAATCTCTTTAAGAGATCCAATTATGTTGATCCAATTGCTAGTGAGTTGAGTGCACTTGACTTTCTCTTTGGAGTTTTGCTTGAGATGCGTGAATCTAAAAATCGTGATGAAGAAATTTATGAAATGATTCATGAGGGCTCTTTGAATGAAACGAATGATTGCAATGATTTCATTATAAATTCTATTAATGACAATCATGCTAAAAATATGCAAAACCCTAAGCTTGGGGATGCTAGTTTTGCTTTGTCCACTGCTTGTTGCAATGATATTTGCAATAATATTGAAAGTGGGTTTGGAGAAGTCATAACTTTAGTTGATGATAATCCTAATATTTTTGAAGAGCGTCAACTTTGCATGCATGTGGATCATGAAAAGAATATTCCTTGGGACAGCTACATTGTTGAATTTGATTATGATCCTACATGTAATTGCTATGAGAGAGGAAAATATTGTGGTAGAGACTTTCATGTTACCAAATTACCTCTCGTTATGTTGAGATTGCTATTGTCTCTTTCTTCTTCCTTGCATTTGGTAACTATTGGTTGTCATGCCAATTTGTTTTCCTATAAAATTCCTATTCATAGGAAGTATGTTAGACTTAGATGTGATTTTCACATGCTTTATGATGCTCTCGTTGTGCTTCAATTCTTGTCTTTTGTGTGAGCATCATTGAATTATCAATGCCTAGCTAAGGGCGTTAAACAATAGCGCTTGTTCGGAGGCAACCCAATGAATTTATCTTTTTCTTTCTGTTTTGTTGCGTCCACACCATCATAATTCTGTTGTGGTTGTTTTTTTGTGTTTGAGCCAAGCAAAACCTTTATGACTAGTCTTGCTAATGGTTGTTTGATCCTGCTGCAAAAAGACAGAAACTTTTTTGCTCACGAGATGATTTTTCATTTTTATTCAATAAGAGATTTTGAGTTTATTCCTTTTGCTGATGGTTGATATGCCTTTTGCCAGGCAGTCGTAATTTTTCAGATTTTTTGAGGTACCAGAAGTATACGAAGTATACAGATTGCTACAGACTGGTCTGTTTTTGACAGATTCTGTTTTTGTTGAGTTGGTTGCTTGTTTTGATGAAACTATGGTTAATATCGGGGGTACTAGCCATGGAGAAGTGAGAATACTCCCAACACCAATATAGATAGAATTCAAGTTTGCTACAGTACCAAAAGAAGTGGTAGTTTGTTTTCCTGTGCTAATGTTATCACGAGTTTCTGTTTAAGTTTTGTGTTGTGAAGTTTTCAAGTTTTGGGTGATGTTCTCATGGACGATGAGATAAGGAGTGGAAAGAACTCAAGGTTGGGGATACCCAAGGCATCCCAAGCCAAATTTAAGACACCAAAATGCCTAAGCTTGGGGAAGCCCGGGAAGGCATCCCCTCGTTCGTCTTCAATCCATCGGTAACATTACTTGGAGCTATATTTTTATTCACCACATGATATGTGTTTTGCTTGGAGCGACTTGTATCATAGGAGTCTTTTCTTTTTGTTGTGTCACAATCATCCTTGCTGCACACCTTTTTGAGAGAGAGAGACATGCACTAATCATGATTTTGCTAGAATGCTCATAGTGCTTCACTTATATCTTTTGAGCTAGATACTTTTGCTCTATGTGCTTCACTTATATCTTTTAGATCACGGTGGTGCGTGACTTCGTAGTTGGCTTATGCTATGAAAGTAGTCCCAAATGTGATAGGTACCCAAAGAGGATGCAAAAAACCTCCATCTTCATGTGCATTGAGTAGAAAGTGAAGTTTTGATTCCTCTCAATTAGTTTTGAGACGTGGATTTGGTAATATTAAGAGCTATGTTAGTAGGGTGTTGTGAATCTAGAAATACTTGAGTTGAAGTTAGTGATTCCCGTAGCATGCACGTATGGTGAACCGCTATGTTAGGAAGTCGGAGCATAATTGATCTATTGATTGTCATCCTTTGTGTTGAGGTCGGGATCGCGTGATGGTTAACACCTACCAACCCTTCCCCTAGGAGTATGCGTTTAGCACTTTGTTTCGATTACTAATAAAAACTTTCGCATCGATTATGTGAGTTCTTCATGACTAATGTGAGTCCATGGTATAGATGCACTTTCACCTTCCACCATTGCTAGCCTCTCTAGTGCCGCACAATTCTCGCCGGTACACAAACCCACCATATGCCTTCCTCAAAACAGCCACCATACCTACCTACTATGGCATTTTAATAGCCTTCCTCAAATCGCACATAAGCCTTCTTTGCCTTCTCTTCTGTTTTTAATTGTGTGAAAACATTCATAAGCCACTAGAATGTTATCTGTTATCAGTCTATCAGGCACAAAGGCACTCTCCGTAGGACTAATAATCTCAGGGAGGAGAGCCTTCAGCCTGGACACCACCATTTTGGCAATAATCTTGTAGACCACATTACAAAGATTGATTGGCCTAAATTGCGTCACCCTCTGAGGCGCATTAACCTTAGGAATCAGCACAATCGACGTGTCATTCAATCCCTCTGGGATGGTGGATGTGTTAATAGCTTGCAAGATCTCTTGAACTAGGTCTTCTCCCAGCATGGGCCAAAATATTTTGTAGAATATAGCATGGAGACCATCTGGTCCCGGAGCCTTTAAATCCCCAATATCGAACAGAGCCTTACGAACATCTTCCGCAGTATAAGGGGCCAAGAGAACGTTGTTCATGTCCGAAGATACTCATCTGCGAACGAGAGATAAAACTTCTTGATCCGGATGGACAATCTCTGAGGTGAAAAGATTTGAAAAACAATCTGTAATGGGAATCTTTAGTTCGCCCTCTCTCCTCCAAATTCCAGAAACATCCAGAAGTTGCGTAATATTATTTCTTCTTTTCCGGCCCGTTGTGGCGTTGTGGAAAAAGGAGGTGTTGCGGTCCCCATGCATCAGCCACTTTGCTCGACCTCTCTGTAGCCAGAAAATTTCCTCTTGATCCAACAAATTCTCGATGAGAACTATAATTTCCTTCTGTCGTGCGATCGATTCTGCGCATAACGGACCACACCTCACTTTCTCTAGTTCCTTTTTAAATTTATTAATTCTCCGTTTTGGCCCTTTAAGAGTATCTCGGTCCCGAGTGTGCAGATAGGCATGCACGACTCGGGTGCGATCGGCAAGAGATGGTCCAATGCCAGCAGCCTTTGCTTTTTCCGAGGACGTTTTCACTATCTCAAAAATTGTGTCTTCCTTCAGCCATTTTGCTTCAAATTGTCTCACTCTCCCCTCTGGACGTTTGAACAAATTTTCGTCCACATACACCATGTACAAGACCAAATGACGATGGTCAGAGTGAATGTGTTCTTCGTTGATAATCACCGCTCTCGGGAATTTGTTTGCCCACCTGATATTGCAAATAGCCCGATCGAGACGCTCTCTAATTTCACCTCTGCTCCATGTAAAAGGATCCCCAATATAGCCTAAATCCTCTAAACCGCAGTCCATTAAGCACTCACGAAAGGCTCTCATCATTATGTTTGGTCTTGCATTACCACCTTCCTTTTCCGAAGAAAATAATATTTCATTAAAATCACCCATGACAAGCCACGGGTGGTCGCCTTTACTATGCAAATGACGGATCTCATCCCAGGATAGGACTCGATCATTTCAATTGGGGTAACAATAGAACCCTGTAAAACGCCACTGTACAATATTCTCATGCATGAACAAAACATCAATAAAATGAGGTGACGCGTAGTTCAACACAACTTTATTAATCTTATGGTAAAATAAAACAAGGCCACCGGCCCGACCATCACTCTCCACTACATACATATAATCAAAATTTAAGACACGACGCAGCTCATCGGCTTTACAGTTATTCAAATGCGACTCTGAAAGAAAAATAAGCTCTGCCTTGATACGCCCTTGGAGGGCCAAAAGCTCGCGAACTGCCGTGTTTGAGAGCATACCACGACAGTTCCATCCGAGGATTTTCATTTGGCCCGGCGGTCCTCCTCCTCGGAGGCCGCCGATGTGCCATAGTGTTCTTTCTCTTCATCAACAGATTCTGCCCCTTTATGCACGTACTCTTCATCCTCCTCCTCTATCTCCTTGGCAACATGTGAAACAACACCCTCTCCATCCTTCACAACTTCCACTCTGCCCATGCACACCCACTTAGAGGAGACAGAAACATCACCATACAACATGCTTTCATACCTATCCAGAGACTTCTCAAAAGAAAATTCTACCTCACTACCAGTAGGTTGTACATGAGTAAAAAGTTTCCTTTTGTTACCCAGGACCTTAGCACGTGCCTCCCCACCTTTGTTAACCTTTGTGTATTTTCTATCTTTCTTCCCCTTCTTTCCAGGAAGATTTTGTATGGTATTCTTGTTAGCATTAAACCTGAAACAAAGATTTGCATTAAACCTATCGTTGTCTTGTTGATTGACAAAAAGGGTGAAATATACTGATGTGTGGGACACCCCAGGACCCACATGGCATTATGAATGATCCCGAGGGAGAATGAATGATCCAGCTTGCACAGATGACCGCATGTCGGGTGCCACATCGAAAAGTCACTTTGATGGACGGTTGCAATGGAGCTCTATATTTCGAATAGTACCAAAATGGTATTTTGAAGTTTCAAAAAATCAAAAAACAATTTCACATGTGTCATATGGATGTATGTTACACATCTGCAAATTTTGATGATGAAACAAGTAAACATGTGAGTTACACACAAATGATAAAATCATGATTTTAGAAAGATAACAATGTATGTATTATTTACTATTAAGAAATCATCATTTTTTTAATTTTTTATAGCTCACATGTTTACATGTTTCATCACCCGATTTGCACAAGTATAATATCAGTTCATATGATCATGTAGAATAATTTTCATAATTTAGAATTCTTTTCATAGTTTTTATTATTTTTTATTGTGATTTTAAAACTATTTAAATACAGTCCTCCAATGCATCCATGTTCAAGGAACCCACTCTCGCACGCACATCCCATACTAAGCTAGAAGCACATACGTACTTGTTACATTGGTTGTTTTTCTTTTGAGACTTCAAAGATGAGTAATTCTTCATTGCAATGTAGTTCAAGACCAGGTGGACCTCGTTCTTATTTTCCTCCCAGAAATAGGGCCATGCCATGCTTATTATGCATTTGTCCCAGTCACAACTTAAATAGGGCCATGGCATGTGAGAAAGGCGTTTTGGAGCTCGGCCTCCATGGAGGCCGAATTAAAAAAAAATTGAAAATTTTAGTTTCAAAAAATCTGAAAAAAATATACAACTAAACAAGGGTGTGATCCGTGGGTGTGTAAAATTTTAGGTCGAAATACTTTGAAAGGCTACCTATAAAAAAGATAAATTTATGGTCCAAAATGATGAATAGTAACATGTGTTAAAAAGTCTCAGATTTGTCTTTTTTGCATAGCCCTCATTTCAAAGTATTTTGCTCTAAAAATTTACATCCTTATGTATTATACCTTCATCTATCTATGTATTTTTCAGAATTTTTTGAAATGTTAAAATATGAATTTTCATGAAATTTGAAGTTTGCTTTTGGAGGCCTACATGGAGCTCGGCCTCCAAAAGCAATTTCCGCATGGCATGTGGACTACGTACAGATATACATACACATATTTTAGAGTACTGATTTATCTATTTTGCTTCATATGTTGTTTATATTAAAATATCTAAAAAGACTAATATTTAAAAATGAGAGAGTGTGCATCTATCCCTTTAGTGTTGTCCACTAGCCTTTGGGAGGTATAACGACAAAAGAAATGGTTTTTTGCATGTGCCTCCATAAAACATTTTGTTCCTAGCTTTGGCATGGCAGCTAGGTTTGGTCATAGTTTGAAGGTGAAAGGATCGATATGGTTGATTAGAGGGGGGGGGGGTGAATAGGGAACTAACAAATTGTAAAGTTTTTTTTAAAACAAATTAGGTTTAGCACCAAATAGGTTGTCTAGATATGCAACTACGAGACCAACCTATATGATGCTAACAACAAAAATAATAAACAAGAAGTAAATACAAGTAAAGGTAAGAGATAACCACAAGTGGAATCGATGAAGACGAGGATGTGTTTCCGAAGTTCCTTCCCTTTAAGGGGAAGTACGTCTCAATTGTAGCCGTGTGGAGGCACAATGTTCTCCAAGATGCCATTAAGCCCACCGTATTCTCCTCACGCCTTCACACGATGCGAGGTGCCGTGATTCCACTAAGTGGTGCCTTTGAAGGCAGCAACCGAACCTTTACAAACAAGGTTGGGGCAATCAACAAGCTTAATTGGAGGATCCCAACGAGACCACGAAGCTTCACCACAATGAAATATGGCTTCGAGGTGACCTCAACCATCTAGGGTGCTCAAACACCCAAGAGTAACAAGATCCGCAAGGATTGGTGGGGGGAATCAAATTTCTCTTGGTGGAAGTGTATATCAAGGCCCTCTCAAACAAAGCCTAGAATATCAACAAGTTTTGTTGGCTAGGGAGAGAGAGAGGGCTAAAATGGAGCTTGGAGCAACAATGGAGCTTAGGGGGCAAAATGTAGGGTTCTGAGGGAAGAAGAACCCCTTTATATAGTGCGGGAGGGAATCTGCCCGTTACCGACCCCATGTACACGAGCCAGAGCGGTACTACCGCTCCTCGGAGCGGTAGTATCAATGATAAGAGGTAGTACCGCTAAGGGGAGCGGTACTACCGCTCAGGCAAAGGGAGGTCATGCTAGAACCTAGGTAGAACACCTAGTACCGCCCTTAGCGGTAGTAAGAAGTGGTAGTACCGCTCTGCGAGTGGTACTACCCCCGAGTAATGTTGGAAATATGCCCTAGAGGCAATAATAAAGTGGTTATTATTGTATTTCCTTGTTCATGATACAACTGTATTATCCGGAAACCGTAATACATGTGTGAATACATAGACCACACCATGTCCCTAGTGAGCCTCTAGTTGAATATCTTGTTGATCAATAGATGGTCAAGGTTTCCTGATCATGGACATTGGATGCCATTGATAATGGGATCACATCATTAGGAGAATGATGTGATGGACAAGACCCAATCCTAAGCATAGCACAAGATCGTGTAGTTCGTCTGCTAGTGCTTTTCTAGTGTCAAGTATCGTTTCCTTCGACCATGAGATTGTGCAACTCCCGGATACTGTAATAATGCTTTGGGTGTATCAAACGTCACAACGTAACTGGGTGATCATAAAGGTGCACTACGGGTATCTCCGAAAGTGTCTGTTGGGTTGGCACGAATCCAGATTTGGATTTGCCACTCCATATGACGGAGAGGTATCTCTAGGCCCACTCGGTAATACATCATCCTATTGATCTCAATGTGACTAAGGTGTTAGTAACAGGATCATGTGTTACGGAATGAGTAAAGAAACTTGCCGGTAATGTGATTGAACAAGCCATGGGGATACCGACGATCGAATCTCGGGTAAGTTATATAGCGATAGACAAAGGGAATTGCATACGTGATTGATTGAATTCCCGACATCGTGGTTCATACGATGAGATCATCGTGGAACATGTGGGAGCCAACATGGATATCCAGATCCCGCTGTTGGTTATTGACCGGAGAGGTGTCTTGGTCATGTCTGCATGGTTTCTGAACCCTTAGGGTCTACACAGTTAAGGTTCGATGACGCTAGAGTTGTAATGAGAATAGTATGTGGTTACGGAAAGTTGTTTGGAGTCTCGTATGAGATCCCGGACATCAAGAGGAGCTCCGGAATGGTCCATAGGTAAAGATTTATATATAATAAGTGGATATTTGGTCACCAGAAGTGTTTCGGGATTAATCGGTAATGTACGGGGACCACCAGAAGGGTTCCTGGGGTCCACCGGGAGGGGACACCAGCCCCGGAGGGCCACATGGGCGAACCAAGGTGGGAACTAGCCACCTAGGTGGGCTGGTTCGGCCGGCCAAGGCCTCTAGGGCTGGCAACCCTAGGGCGAAGGTGCCCCACCTCCCAACTTGGGAGGCAAGCCAGCTCGCCCTGGCCGCCGCCCCCTCTTTGGGCTGCCACCCCTCTCATCTAGGGTGGACGCCACCTCCTAGCGTTTTCTAGGGTGGCCGGCCAACCCTTCTCCTCCTTCTATATATACCCAAGGGTTTTGGATCTGGAGACACAAGAATTCCTCTCTCTCTCTCTCTCTCTCGGCGTAGCCCTGCTCCCTCTCTTCCTCCTCCTCCATGGTGCTTGGCGAAGCCCTGCTGGAGAACCACATAGCTCCACCGCCACTACGCCGTCGTGCTGCCGGAACTCTCCATCAACTTCCCCTCTCCTCCTACTGGTTCAAGGTAGAGGAGACGTTACCGGGTTGCACGTGTGTGGACGATGATTTTGTAAATTTGCTTGCCTTTACTAGTCCAATCTTTTTTCGGCAGTATTGTGGGATGAAGCGGCCCAGACCGACTTTACATGTACGCTTACGTGAGATTGGTTCCACCGCCTGACATGCACTTGTTGCATAAGGTAGCTACCGAGTGTCTGTCTCTCCCACTTTAGTCGAATTGGATTCGATGAAAGGGGTCCTTATGAAGGGTATATAGCATTGGCATATCAACGTTGTGGCTGTCACGTAGGTAAGAAGCATTCTTGCTAGAAACCCAAATCAGCCACGTAAAACTTGCAACAACAATTAGAGGACGTCTAACTTGGTTTTGCAGGGTATGTATGTGATGTGATATGGCCAAAAGGATGTGATGAAATATATGTGATGTATGAGATTGATCATGTTTTTGTAATAGGAATCACGACAACCGGCAGGAGCAATTGGAGTTGTCTTAAATTTTTGTATGACCTGCGTGTCAATCTTAATGTCGCCATAGAATTACTTTACTTTATTGCTAACCGTTAGCCATAGTAGTAGAAGTAATAGTTGGCGATACAACTTCATGGAGACACGATGATGGAGATCATGATGATGGAGATCATGGTGTTGTGCCGGTGATGGTGGTGATCTTGCCGCGCCCAAAGATGGAGATCAAAGGCGCAATATGATAATGGCTATATCATGTCACTATATGATTTGCACGTGATGTTTATCATGTTTTTCATCTTATTGCTTAGAACGATGGTAGAAAAGATAATATGGTCCCTCATTAAATTTCAACATAAGTATTCCCCTAAGTGTGCACCTTTGCGAAGGATCGTTGTCTCGAAGCATCACGTGATGATCGGGTGTGATAGATTCTAACGTTCGCATACAACAGGTGTAAGCCGGATTTACACACGCAAAACACTTAGGTTGACTCGACGAGCCTAGCATGTACAGACATGACCTTAGAATACGAGAGACTGAAAGGTCGAACATGAGTCGTATGGATGATACGATCAATATGGAGATGTTCACCATTGATGACTAGTCTGTCTCACGTGATGATCAGACATGGGCTAATCGACGTGGATCATGTATCACTTGGATGACTAGAGGGATGTCGATCTAAGTGGGAGTTAATTAAATAATTTGATTACATGAACTGAATTATCATGAACTTAGTCTAAAATGTCTTTACAATATTGTATATCCAATGGCCAACGCTCATGTCAACCTCAATTTCAACGCGTTCCTAGAGAAAACCAAGCTGAAAGACGATGGTAGCAACTATGCGCACTGGGCTCATAATTTAATGCTCATCCTCATTGCTTCCAAGAAGGCATATGTCCTTGATGCACCGCTAGGTGTCTCTCCCGTTCTCACGGCAGCCCAAGACGTTATGAATGCCTGGCAGTCGTGAAGTGGTGACTACTCTCTCGTTCAGTGCAGCATGCTTTACAATTTAGAACCGGGGCCTCAAAAGCGTTTTGAGCAACATGGAGCATATTTGATGTTCGAGGAGCTGAAACTGGTTTTCCAAGCTCATGCCCGGGTCGAGAGATATGAGGTCTCTGACAAGTTCTTCAGCTGTAAGATGGAGGAAAATAGTTCTGTCAGTGAGCACATACTCAGAATGTCTGGGTTGCACATCCATCTGTCTCAGCTGGAAGTTAATTTCCGGATGACGTGGTTATTGACAGAATCCTCCAGTAGCTTCCACCTAGCTACAAGAGCTTCGTGATGAATTATAACATGCAAGGGATGGAAAAGACCATTCCCGAGTTATATTCAATGCTGAGATCAGTAGAGGTGGAAATCAAGAAGTAACATCAAGTGTTGATGGTAAATAAGACCACCAGTTTCTAGAAAGGCAAGGGTAAAAAGAACTTCAAGAAGGACGGCAAAGAAGTTGTCGCGCTCGGTAAAATAGTTGCCGGGAAGAAGCGCAAGAATGGACCCAAGCCTGAGACTGAGTGCTATTATTGCAAGGGAACCGGCCACTTGAAGCGGAAATGCCCCAAGTACTTAGCGGATAAGAAGGTCGGCAACGTCAAAGGTATATATGATATACATGTTATTGATGTGTACCTTACCAGCGCTCGTGGTAGCTCCTGGGTATTTGATATCGGTGATGTTGCTCACATTTGCAACTCAAAACAAGAACTATGGAATAAGCGGAGACTAGCAAAGGACAAGGTGACGATCCACGTCGGGAATGGTTCCAAAGTTGATTTGACCGCCGTTGGCACGCTACCTCCACATCAACCTTTGGGATTAGTTTTAAACCTCAATAATTGTTACTTAGTACCATCTTTGGGCATGAACATTGTATCTGGATCTCGTTTAATGTGAGATGGCTACTCATTTAAATCTGAGAATAATGGTTGTTCTATTTATATGAGTGATATGTTTTATGGTCATGCCCCGCTAGTCAATGGTTTCTTCTTAATGAATCTCGAACGTGATGTTACACCTATTCATAATGTGAGTACAAAAAGATGTAAGGTTGCTAATGATAGCCCACATACTCGTGGCACTGCCGCCTTGGTCATATCGGTGTCAAACGCATGAATAAATTCCATACAGATGGACTTTTGGAGTCTCTTTATTTTGAATCATTTGACAAGTGCAAACCATGCCTCATGGGTACAATGAGTAAGACTCCGTTCTACGGAACAATGGAGCGAGCAAACAACTTGTTGGAAACAATACATACCGATGTATGCGATCCAATGAGCATTGAGGCTCGCGGTGGCTATCATTATGTTCTCACCCTCACCGATGACTTAAGAAGATATGGGTATGTCTACTTAATGAAACACAAGTCTGAAACCTTTGAAAAGTTCAAGGAATTTCAGAGTGAGGTAGAGAATCAACGTGACAAGAAAATAAAGTTCCTACGCTCTAATCGTGGAGGAGAATATTTGAGTCACGAGTTTGGCACACACTTAAGAAAATATGGAATTGTTTCAGAACTCATGCCGCCTGACACACCTCAGCGTAATGGTGTGTCTGAATGTTGTAATCGCACTCTATTGGACATGGTGCGATCTATGATGTCCCTTACTGGTTTACCGCTATCATTTTGGGGATATGCATTGGAAACTGCCGCATTCACTTTAAATAGGGCACTGTCTAAATCCGCAGAGACGACACCGTATGAATTTTGGTTTGGAAAGAAACCTAAGTTGTTGTTTTTGAAAGTTTGGGGCTGTGATGCTTATGTGAAGAAACTTCAACCCGAGAAGCTCGAATCCAAAGCGGAAAAATGCGTCTTCATAGGATATCCTAAGGAAACTATTGGGTATACCTTCTATCTAAGATCCGAAGGCAAAATCTTTGTTGCCTAGAACGGATCCTTTCTAGAGAAAGAGTTTCTCTCGAAAGAAGTAAGTGGGAGGAAAGTAGAACTTGATGAGGTAATTGTAACTCCTCTCGAACCGGAGAGTAGCGCAGTGCAAGAAAATGTTTTTGTGGTGCCTGGACCGACTAGAGAGGAAGTTAATCATGATGATCTTGAAACTTTGGATCAGGTTGCTACTGAACCTCGAAGATCCACAAGGACACGTTCCGCACCAGAGTGGTACGACAACCCTGTCATGGAAATCATGTTCTTAGACAACGGTGAACCTTCGAACTATGAAGAAGCGATGGCAGGCCTGGGTTCCAACAAATGGCTTGAAGCCATGAAATCCGAGATAGGATCCATGTATGAGAACAAAGTATGGACTTTGGTGGGTTGGCCCGATGATCGGCAAACAATAGAAAATAAATGGATCTTTAAGAACAAGACTGAAGCAGATGGTAATGTAACCATCTATAAGGCTCAACTTGTTGCTAAGGGTTATCGACAAGTTCAAGGAGTTGACTATGATGAGACTTTCTCACCCGTAGCAATGCTGAAGTCCGTTCAAATCATGTTAGCAATTGCCGCATTTTATGATTATGATATCTGGCAAATGGACGTCAAAACGGCATTCCTTAACGGTTTCCTCAAGGAAGAATTGTATATGGTGCAGCCGGAAGGTTGTGTCGATCCTAAGAGTGCTAACAAGGTATGCAAGCTCCAACGCTCCATCTATGGGCTGATGCAAGCATCTCGGAATTGGAACATTCACTTTAATGAGGTGATTAAAGTGCTTGGGTTTATGCAAATTTACGGAGAAGCCTGCATTTACAAGAAAGTGAGTAGGAGCTTTGTAGAATTTCTCATTTGATATGTGGATGACATATTAATGATGGGCAATGATCTAGAACTTTAGGAAAGCGTAAAGGCCTACTTGAATAAGTGTTTTTCAATGAAGGACCTTGCAGAAGCTGCTTACATATTAGGCATCAAGATCTATAGAGATAGATCAAGACGCCTCATTGGTCTTTCACAAAGCACATACCTTGACAAGATATTGAAGAAGTTCAATACAGATCAGTCTAAGAAGGGGTTCTTGCCTGTATTGCAAGGCGTGAGATTGAGTAAGACTCAATACCCGACCACGGGAGAAGATAGAGAAAAGATGAGAACCATCCCCTATGCTTTAGCCGCATGCTCTATTATGTATGGCATGCTGTGTACCAGACGAGATGTGAACCTTGCCATAAGTTTGGTACGGAGGTACCAAAGTGATTCCGGTATGGAACACTGGACAACGGTCAAGAATATCCTTAAGTACGTGAAAAGGACTAAAGATATGTTTCTCATTTATGGAGGTGCCGAAGAGCTCATCGTAAAGGGTTACGCCGATGCTAGCTTCGACACAGATCCGGATGACTCCAAGTCACAAACCGGATACGTGTATATGTTGAATGGTGGGGTAGTCAACTGGTGCAGTTGCAAGCAAAGCGTCATGGCAGCATCTACATGTGAAGCGGAGTACATAGCTGCTTCAGAAGCAGCGCAGGAAGGGATCTGGATGAAGGAGTTCATCATCGACCTAGGAGTGATTCCGAATGCGTCGGGCCCAATGACTGTCTTCTGTGACAATAGTGGAGCTATTGCCATAGCCAAGGAGCCCAGGTTTCACACGAAGACCAAGCACATCAAGCGCCGCTTCAACTCCATCCGTGATTATATTCAGGAAGGAGATATAGGTATTTGTAAAGTACATACATATCTGAATGTCGCAGATCCGTTGACTAAACCTCTTCCACGAGCGAAACATGATCAACACCGGAACTCTATGGGTGTTCGTTTCATCACAATGTAACTAGATTATTGAATCTAGTGCAAGTGGGAGAATGTTGGAAATATGCCCTAGAGGCAATAATAAAGTTATTATTATTATATTTCCTTGTTCATGATAATTCTCTATTGTTCATGCTACAATTGTATTAACCGGAAACAGTAATACATGTGTGAATACATAGACCACACCAAGTCCCTAGTGAGCCTCTAGTCGACTAGCTCGTTGATCAATAGATGGTTATGGTTTCCTGATCATGGACATTGGATGTCATTGATAACGGGATCACATCATTAGGAGAATGATGTGATGGACAAGACCCAATCCTAAGCATAGCACAAGATCATGTAGTTCTTCTGCTAGTGCTTTTCTATTGTCAAGTATCGTTTTCTTCGACCATGCGATCGTGCAACTCCGGAATACCGTAGGAATGCTTTGGGTGTATCAAACGTCAAAACGTAACTGGATGATTATAAAGGTACACTACAGGTATCTCCGAAAGTGTCTGTTGGGTTGGCACAAATCGAGACTGGGATTTGTCACTCCGTATGACGGAGAGGTATCTCTAGGCCCACTCGGTAATACATCATCCTATTTAGCTCAATGTGACTAAGGAGTTAGTCACAAGATCATGTGTTACGAAATGAGTAAAGACACTTGTTGGTAATGAGATTGAACAAGGTATGGGGATACCGACGATCGAACCTTGGGCAAGTTATATACCGATAGACAAAGGAAATTGCATACGTGATTTATTGAATCCCCGACAATGTGGTTCATCCGATGAGATCATCGTGGAACATGTGGGAGCCAACACGGATATCCAGATCCCGTTGTTGGTTATTTACCAGAGAGGTGTCTCGGTCATGTCTGCATGGTTTCCTAACCCGTAGGGTTTACACACTTAAGGTTCAATGACGCTAGAGTTGTAATGAGAATAGTTTGTGGTTACCAAAAGTTGTTCGGAGTCCCAGTTGAGATACCGAACGTCACGAGGAGCTCCGGAATGGTCCAGAGGTAAAGATTTATATTTAGGAAGTAGAGATTTGGTCATTGGAAGTGTTTCGGCATTCATTGGTAATGTACCCGGACCACCGGGAGGGGCCACCAGCCCTTGCTCCTATATATACCCAAGGGTTTTGGGGCTGGAGACACAAGAATTCCTCTCTCTCTCGGCGCAGCCCTGCTCCCTCTCTTCCTCCTTCTCCACGGTGCTTGTCGAAGCCCTGTCGAAGAACCACATAGCTCCACCGCCACCATGACGTCGTGTTGCCGGAGCTCTCCATCAACTTACCCTCTCCCCTTGGTATTTAAAGGTAGAGGAGACGTCACCGGGCTGCACGTGTGTTGAACACGGAGGCGCCATTGTTCGGTGCTTTGGATCCAATCTACCGCCATCTGAATCGCTCCGAGTATGATTCCATCGCCCGCGTTCATAGTAATGCTTCCGCTTAGCGATCTTCAAAGATATGAAGATGCTTTACCCCTTGCTCGTTGCTAGCATCTCCTAGATTAATCTTGGTGTTTCGTAGGAATTGTTTTTGAATTTCTCCCTTGAGCCCCAACATGTATTACCGCAAAACACGTCCACAATAGTGTTCGCACTTTTGGAGAGCGGTGCAAGCCATAGGCACCAGCACAGCACTACCGCTGAGAGCGGTACTACCACCGACCGAGCGGTACTACTGGTGATAAGCGGTAGTTACACTTGGAAACTGCCAGGAAGGGCTAGGCAAGGTAGAGAGCTCCATCGATGCAGAAAAGGGGTGCGGAAGAAAGTGTACATGAGTTTTCCACCCAAACTTTTCCAAAGCGGGTCACCTCTTAATAGTACGACTTTTCCTATGACCCAAGTACACCGACAACAAAATATATTAGCGAAAATCGTCTTCACATCAAAACACCGAGGGGCAAGAATTGTCCTTGTGCAAACTGAGGAAATACCAGAAAGGTTTATTGCATACGATTAGTCCGCAAAAGTGTCGTCATCAATCACCAAAATTACTTGGGTAGAAACATGACCTTACAATCTCCCCCTTTTTGGTGGATTGATGAGAACACGTGATTTGCATAGAAGATAAAAATTGATATAGAATGCAACCCAACAGTCTACAAAATATAGACAGGCTCCCCCTAAGTGTGGGCACTATTTAAGTATGCTTTTGGAATGCAAAGTGCACACACTAGGATCAAAACCCCCCTATATTTTATAGACATATGCTACTTGCATATATGAAACAACTGAGAGTAATATAGCTGCAAGAAGTGAAGTGAGCATAATCATAAAGCCACAATTTAAGTATCTCATGAAAGTAAAGACATATGATAAAGATAAGGTAGCATATGTCTCACACCATATGACATAGTCTCAAAGGAGTATCACATACATTAAATATGTAAACCAACATAGCTTCCACAATACACAACTTAGTCTTGTAAGCAAAGCAAACGATAAAAGAGATCATGAGTGAAAATATGAGCCATGAAAGAATACTCGTGACACGCAAATCCCAACACTCTCCCCCTGTGGCAGCGAGACGCCAAAAGGCAGAGAAAACAACAAGGATCCAGGAGGTGAGGTAATGCTGACACATCAATACTCAGCAGACTCAGAGCCATGTTGAATAGTGCGAGGAGCAGCAGGAGAGCTAGGTAACTCAGCATCAGAATCCCATGGGCAGTGGCAAGCTATCCATGTGTCCTCATTAGAGAGCATACCCTCAGAACCTATCTCAATAGTTAAGGCAACATGCCTCCCAAGATCGCTGTGACGACTGATATCCGCCTTTTCGATCGCGGAAGCCCGGTACTGTCCCTTAGCCTGTATACAGAAGAGATTCTTCATCTTCTCCTTGAGATTCTGAGCCCAAGAAGGTTCTCCAGCGGGGGGGGGGGGGGGGCGAAGCAGTTTCCTCGTCAGCCACAAAGCCCTCATCAGCCTTGTCATCAACAGAATCTTCATCCATGTCGTCAGACACATCTTGATCAGGGGCACTTTGAGTTGTCCACTTGTCCCTCTTCCTAAGCTACACAATCTTATGAGAAACGAAGTCCCTAGCTTCAAACAACTCATCAAGAAAGGTTGCTTCCCAAGTCTTCTCAATCAGATGCATCAGAAAGGGCCATACATGGGGCACTTACGCTCAGACACCACAGAACAGATCTCAGACCACATAACATGAGAGATATCCATAGGCTACACCTGAACCTTGAACTTGTGCTCCTCATAGAACAGAAGCATGTCGACCAGGTAGACGTGTACCTGATCCAGATTGCCAACACGGGGGAACAAGGTGTGGCGAAAGATGCGGTGCATGATATCTAAGAATGGTTCCAGCACCTAAGTGGACTTGCCTGTAGTAGAGGAGATCTTCTTAGAGCTGAACTTCTATATGGCTTGCTTGAGGGTAGCAACATACTCATGGCGAGGACGGAATCCCAGGGTGGTCTCAAGACCCTTTTCCTCAATGTGAAGAAGATCAATAAAGTATTTCCAGGGATTAGAAAGCAAGCTACCATTGGTCATCCATGTAAGAGTCCTGGCCTCGTCAGTTCCCAGGTGAACCGTGGCAAAGAACACCGCAATAATCTCGGCATCAAAGTCTTTGTTGAACTTCATAATACCAAGGATGCCTAGCTTATCACAAAGGGAGAGAACAGTCCTGGAATACCTTTCATTGCGCTACATATGTTCAACATCAATAGACTTGACATGACGAACATACATGGTCTCCCTTGGCTTTAGAATGTCATTGTAGATGGACAGTTGCTTTTGGGTCCAGAAGGGATGGTTGAGCATTAAGGGCTCCTGAGGATCCACATAGGGATTAAGATTGTGGGTCATCCAAAATTACTTAGCCTTTAGAGTAGACATGGATTGGGACTTCAAGGGCATGACAGCAAGGCACTTCCCCTAGGGTTTGTAGGCAGACTCACAGACCTTCTCGGCAGGAGCAGCCTCCTGTGGTTGGCTTGAACTATCAGTCTCAAAAGAACGGTACCTCTTCGTGCTACCACGGCTGGGATTCTTCCTACGCTCCTGAGGAGCCGAGCTGCCACCTCTTGAGATGAAAAACACAACCAGACGAAAGCACGATAGAACAAAGATGAGTACACGACAGCAAGACACAACAACAGTCGAGAAAGAAATGATGAACAAGAAGAAAAGGTTGGAAAAGGCCAGCCCAGGGCGGTAGTACCGCTAATGAGCGGTAGTACCGGTGGGACAAGCGATAGTACCGCTCGGACAAGCGATAGTACCACTCAGGGCTGGAACCATGGAGCGATAGTACCGCTCAGGGCTGGAACCGGGGATGCCTGATGTTTGCTGTGTATCCCTTGCAATGGCGCCAGAAATAGTTGTGTCGACGACACCAGGAATCCTTCAGCTACGGCTACGCCTTAAGGGACTTCCTAGGCAAGTATACGAAGGATTTCCCCCGTGGCCTTGGAGCCTTGCATTGGTGTTCCCTCGAAGCGGAAAGGGTGATGTAGCACAGCGACGGTAAGTATTTCCCTCAGTTTGAGAACCAAGGTATCAATCTGGCGGAAGAGTATCTCAAGATCCTGCGCAAACACAAAAGCTTGCACCCAACGCTATGAATGGGTTGCCAATCCCTTATAGATTGTTTGCCAAGTGAGAACTGAAAGCAACAAAGTAACAAAGCAAAGTAAAAGCGGAGATGTAAACGATGGATGTGAATAGACCCGGGGGCCATAGTGTTTACTAGTGGCTTCTCTCATGAAAGCAAGTAGACGGTGGGTGAACAAATTACTGTCGAGCAATTGATAGAACTGTGCAGAGTCGTGACGATATCTATGCAATGATTATTTCTATAGGCATCACGTCCGAAACAAGTAGACCGATACTTTCTGCATCTACTACTATTACTCCACACGTCGACTGCTTTCCAGCACGCATCTAGTGTATTAAGTCCATAAGAACAGAGTAACGCCTTAAGCAAGATGACATGATGTAGAGGGATAATCTCAATTCAATGATAAAAACCCCATCTTTTTAACCTTGATGGCAATAGCTTGATGTGTGCCTTGCTGCCCCTACTGTCACTGGGAAAGGTCACCACAAGGCAGAACCAAAAACCAAGCACTTCTCCCATTGCAAGAATCATAGATCTAGTTGGCCAAACAAAACCCAAGACTCGGAGAGACTTACAAGGATATCAAATCATGCATATAAGAAATCAGAAAAACACAAATATATATCATAGATAATCTGATCACAAGTCCACAATTCATCGGATCTCGACAAACACACCGCCAAAGAAGATTACATCGGATAGATCTCCATGAAGATCATGGAGAACTTTGTATTGAAGATCCAAGAGAGAAGAAGCCATCTAGCTACTAACTACGGACCCGTAGGTCTGAAGTGAACTACTCACGAGTCATTGGAGGGGCGATGATGAGGATGAAGAAGCCCTCCAACTCCAAAGTCCTCTCCGGCAGGGCGCCGGGAAGGGTCTCCAGATGAGATCTCGCGGAAACGGAAGCTTGCGGCGGCGGAAAAGTATTTTCGAGGTTCCCCTGATTTTTTGCGGAATATTTAGGAATTTATAGACCAAAGACCTAGGTGAGGGGGCGGCCAGGGAGGCCACAAGCCTGCCCACCGCTGCCTCCCCCTGGTGGCGGAGTGGGGGCTTGTGGGCTCCCTGGAGCCCACCTGGCTTGGCCCAAAAGCCCCCTGGACTTCTTCCGTTCGGGAAAAAATCATTTCGGGGTTTTTCTTCCGTTTGGACTCCGTTCCAAAATCAGATCTGAAAAGAGTCAAAAACACGGAAAAAACAGGAACTGGCATTTGTCACTGAATTAATAAGTTAGTCCCAAAAAGATATAAAAATGTACATAAAACATACAAAGAAGGCAAGATAACAGCGTGAAACCATCAAAAATTATAGATACGTTTGAGACGTATCAAGCATCCCCAAGCTTAACTCCTGCTCGTCCTCGAGTAGGGAAGTGATAAGAATGAATTTTTGATGCTTTCATGCTACCTAGCATAGGTGTCCTTTGTAATTCCTCTTATGTGACGTGAATGTTCAGATCCATTAGATTCAAAACAATAGTTTGCTATTGACGTGGAGACAATAATAATTCAAGCAAACTAGCAAAGTAATCATGAACTTTCAAAATAACAAAGCCAAAAGAAAGTTATCCCTACAAAAGCATATAGTCTCGCTATGCTCTACCATCATTGCACAACGAGTTTAAATCATGCACAACCCCGGTATTGGCCAAGTAATTGTTTCACACCTTTACTTTCTCAAACATTTTCAACTCTCACGCAATACATGAGCGTGAGCCATGGTTATAGCACTATAGATGGTGTAGAATGTGGTGGAGGTTGCAAGACAAAAAGGAGAAGATAGTCACATTAACTAGGAATATCAATGAGCTGTGGAGATGCTCATCAATAGATATCAATGTGAATGAGTAGGGATTGCCATACAAATGATGCACTAGAGCTACAAGTATGTGAAAGCTCTTAAAGAAAACTAGTGGGTGTCATCCAACTTGCTTGCTCACGAAGACCTAAGGCAATTTTGAGGAAGCCTATCATTGGAATATACAAGCCAAGTTATATAATGAGAATTTCCCACTAGCTATATGGTGGTGACAAAATGAGAGACTCTCAATCATGAAGATCATGGTGCTCAAAATGCACAAGTGTGGAAAAAGTGGTAGCATTGTCCCTTCTCTCTTTTTCTCTCATTTTTATTTATTTTGGTGGGCTCTTTGGCCACTTTTTTTATGGGCTTATTTGGCCTCTTTTATTTCCTCACATGCGACAATGCTCCAATAATGATGATCATCACACTTTCAACTCAAAACTTAGAGCAACTATGACTCTATATGGAATGCCTTCGGTAGTGTACCGTGGAAATGATCTAGCATGGCATAGACATCAATGGAAACATCATGCTAACTATCTTACAATCGTGCAATGGCAACGTAGACGTGGTGGCACATATCTTTGTGGTAGTTGCATGGCAATATATATCGGAATGACTTTGAAAAAGCCATAGTAGGTAGGTATGGTGGCTGCTTTGAGGAAGGCTAATGGTGGGTTTTGTGTACCGATGAAAGTTGCACGACACTAAGAAGATAGTGATGGTGGAAGGTGAGAGTGCATGTAAACCATGGAATCAACATTAGTCATGAAGAACTCATATACTTCTTGCAAAAGTTTTATTAGTAATCGAAACAAAGCATTCGACACATACTCCTAGGGGAAGGGTAGGTAGGTATAAACCATCGCGCGATCCCGACCGCCACGCAAAGGATGACAATCAATAGACTAATCATGCTCAGCTTTCACCACATAGCGGTTCACCATACGTGCATGCTACGGGAATCACTAACTTCAACACAAGTATTTCTAGATCCACAACACCTTACTAGCATGACTTCAATATTACCATAACCACAACTCAAAACTAATTGAGATGAATCAAACTTCTCTAGCTATTCAATGCACATGAAGGTGGAAGTTTTCATATCCCTTTGGATAACTACCCCTTTTGAGACTACTTTCAAAGCATAGATCAACTACGAGGCCACGCACCACTGTGCTCTAAAAGACATAAGTGAAGCACATAGAGCATAAGTATCTAGATCAAAAGATATAAGTGAAGCACGACAAAATCACGGTGTGTGCATGTCTCTCTCTCTAGGTGTGCAACAAGGATGATTGTGACACAAAAAATAAAATAAAAAGACTCCTATGATACAAGACGCTCCAAGCAAAAACACATAACACGTGGTGAATAAAAATATAGCCCCAAGTAACGTTACCGATGGATTGAAGACGAGAGAGGGGATGCCTTCCCGGGGCATCCCCAAGCTTAGGCTTTTACGACATCCTTGAATCTCTTGGGGTGCCTTGGGCATCCCCAAGCTTGAGCTCTTGCCACTCTTTATCTTTTTGTCCATAAGAACTTCACCCAAAACATGAAAACTTCACAACACGAAACTTAAACGGAAACTCGTGATAACATTAGTAAAAGAAAGCAAACCACCACTTCCTTAGGCACTGTAGCAAACTTAAATTCTACTTGTGCTGATGTTGGGTTACTGTACTTTCAATCTTCCATGGCTAATACCCCCCGATACTATCCATAGTTTCATCAAAATAAGCAACCAACACAACAAAAAACAGAATATGTTAACAGCAGACCAGTCTGTAGCAATCTGTATGTTTCGTATACCTCTGGTACTTCAACAATTCTGAAAAATTATGACAAATTTGCATAGCAATCAGCACATAAAAGAATCATCTCAAAAGCTCTTACAAAAAAAATGAAAAGTCTTTTCGTGAGCAGAAAGTTTCTGTCTTTTCCAGCGTGACCAAACGATCATCCCCAAGACTAATCATAACGGTTTTGCTTGGCACAAACACAAAAAGAAACACAAAAGACACAATCATAACAGAATTATGAAAGTGTGGAAAACACAAAACAGAAAGAAAAAGGATAGATTCGTTGGGTTGCCTCCCAACAAGCGCTTTTTTAACGCCCTTAGCTAGGCGAAAGTGATGGAATCACGTATAGTCATCTTTGGTGCTCAAACCATAGGTAGCCCTCATCATAGATTCATAAGGCAATCTTATTTTCTTTCTAGGAAAGTGCTCCATGCCCTTCTTTAAGGGAAATTGAAATCTAATATTCCCTTCCTTCATATCGATGATAGCACCAATAGTCCTTAGGAAAGGTCTACCAAGAATAATGAGACATGAAGGATTGCAATCTATGTCAAGTACAATGAAATCCACGGGTACATAGTTTTTATATGCAACAATAAGAACATCATCTATCCTCCCCATGGGCTTCTTGACGGTAGAATCCGCAAGATGCAAATTAAGAGAACACTCTTCAATCTCATGAAAACGAAGAATATCACATAAAGACTTTGGAATCGCGGAAACACTAGCACCCAAATCACACAAAGCATTGCACCCATAGTTTTTGATCTTGATTTTGATAGTAGGTTCCCACTCATCATGAAGTTTTCTAGGTATCGAGACTTCTAGTTTGAGCTTCTCTTCAAGAGATTTCATCATAGCATCTACGATATGCGCGGTAAAGGCTTTGCTTTGGCTATAAGCATGTGGAGAGTTTGCAATGGATTGCATCAAAGAAATGCATTCAAATAAGGAGCAATTATCATAATTGAGTTACTTGAAATCCAAAGTGGGAGTTTCATTACTACCCAAAATTTTGACTTCTTCTACTCCACTCTCCACACCTTTATCATGAAGATAGGTGGACTCCGAACCATTGGGGCGTTTTTCAACCAAAGTGGATTCATATGAAGCCCCTCCATAAGTAGGTTTGACACGCGAAAACAAAGATTCAAGAGGAGACACACCAAGCACTTTAAGATCTTCGTGATTTGCATCACTAGAACACACCCTTTTAAACCATTCATGTCTAGCGCGAATTTGGGCGGTTCTTTCTTTGCTCTCATTCATGGAGATACACATAGCTTTCAAAGTTTCATCCGTGTTGATCTTGGGAGGGGTGCATCTAACTTTCAAAGCATCAGTATCACAAGACATCCTATCAACGCTCTTAGCCAAATCGTCTATTTTGAGTAGTTTTTCCTCTATGGACGCATTGAAAATCTTTTGAGAATTGTTGAACTCTTTGATATTACTCTCTAGATCAGAGGGTAATTTGTTATGATTTCCATAAGTGTTGCTGTAGGAATTGCCATAATTGTTAGAGGAGTTACTAGGAAAAGGCCTAGGAACATAGATTCTTCTAAAAACATTATTGTTGCCAAAATTGTTCCTACCGACGAAATTCACGTCCAGACTAGCGTTGCTACTCTCAATCAAAGAAGATAGTGGCATGTCATTAGGATCTACGGTAGTGTTTCTAGTAGCAACCAAATTCATCAACTCGTCCATCTTAGCACTAAGCGAGTTAATCTCTTCTATAGCGTGCACCTTTTTGCTAGCAGGCAACCTTTGAGTGTGCCACTGAGAGTAGTTGGTCATGATATTGTCTAGGAGTTTTGTAGCGTCTCCTAACGTGATTTCCATGAATGTTCCACCTGAGGCGGAGTCCAAGATATTGCGAGAAGGGAAATTCAAGCCAACGTAAAAGATTTGTATAATCATCCACAAACTCAAGCCATGAGCAGGACAATTTCTAATCATAAGCTTCATCCTCTCCCAAGATTGTGCAACGTGTTCATGATCAAGTTGCTTGAAATTCATGATATCGTTACTTAAGGAGATGATCTTAGCCGGCGGAAAATACTTGGATATGTAAGCATCTTTGCACCTATCCCAAGAATCGATACTATTTTTAGGGAAAGAAGAAAACCAAGTTTTTGCGCGATCTCGCAACGAGAAAGGAAAAAGTTTCAACTTAATCACGTGATTATCCACATCTCTTTTCTTTTGCATATCACAAATCTCAATGAAGGTATTGAGATGGGATGCGGCATCTTCACTAGGAAGGCCAGAGAATTGCTCTTTCATAACAAGATTCAGCAGAGCTGCGTTGATTTCTTACGATTCCGCACTAGTGGCGGGAGCAATCGGAGTACTAATAAAATCATTATTATTAGTGCTCGAGAAGTCGCAAAGTTTGGTGTTTTCAGACATGATGTCTTCAACAAACAAACAAGCACACAAGCAAGCAAGAAACTGGCAAAGGAAATCGGCAAGGGCAAATGAAAACGGCGAAGGAGAAAGGCGAATGAAAACGGCAAATTTGAAGTGGGGGAGAGGAAAACGAGAGGCAACTGGCAAGAAAAGTAAATGCAAGAGAAGAGTTTGTGAGACCTACTTGGATAGATCTTGATTTCTCCTCCCGGAAACGGCGCCAGAAATACTTCTGATGTTTGCTGTGTATCCCTTGCAATGGCGCCAGAAATAGTTGCGCGACGGCACCAGGAATCCTTTAGCTACGGCTACGCCTTAAGGGACTTCCTAGGCAAGTATGCAAAGGATTTCCCCCGTGGCCTTGGAGCCTTGCGTTGGTGTTCCCTCGAAGCGGAAAGGGTGATGTAGCACAGCGACGGTAAGTATTTCCGTCAGTTTGAGAACCAAGGTATCAATCCGGCGGAAGAGTATCTCAAGATCCTGCACAAACACAAAAGCTTGCACCCAACGCTATGAAGGGGTTGTCAATCCCTTATAGATTGTTTGCCAAGTGAGAACTGAAAGCAACAAAGTAACAAAGCAAAGTAAAAGCGGAGATGTAAACGATGGATGTGAATAGACCCGGGGGCCGTAGTGTTTACTAGTGGCTTCTCTCATGAAAGCAAGTAGACGATGGGTGAACAAATTACTGTCGAGCAATTGATAGAACTGTGCAGAGTCTTGACGATATCTATGCAATGATTATTTCTATAGGCATCACGTCTGAAACAAGTAGACCGATACTTTCTACATCTGCTACTATTACTCCACACGTCGACCGCTATCTAGCATGCATCTAGTGTATTAAGTCCATAAGAACAGAGTAACGCCTTAAGCAAGATGACATGATGTAGAGGGATAATCTCAAACCAATGATAAAAACCCCATCTTTTTACCCTTGATGGCAACTACTTGATGTGTGCCTTGCTGCCCCTACTGTCACTTGGAAAGGTCACCACATGACAGAACCCAAAACCAAGCACTTCTCCCATTGCAAGAATCATAGATCTAGTTGGCCAAACAAAACCCAAGACTCGGAGAGACTTACAAGGATATAAAATCATGCATATAAGAAATCAGCAAAGACTCAAATATATATCATAGATAATCTGATCACAAGTCCACAATTCATCGGATCTCGACAAACACACGGCCAAAGAAGATTACATCGGATAGATCTCCATGAAGATCATGGAGAACTTTGTATTGAAAATCCAAGAGAGAGAAGAATCCATCTAGCTACTAACTACGGACCCGTTGGTCTGAAGTGAACTACTCACGAGTCATTGGAGGGCGATGATGATGATGAAGAAGCCCTCCAACTGCAAAGTCCCCTCCGGCAGGGCGTCGTGAAGGGTCTCCAGATGAGATCTCACGGAAACGGAAGCTTGCGGCGGCGGAAGAGTATTTTCGAGGGTCCCCTAATTTTTTGCGAAATATTTGAGAATTTATAGGCCAAAGACCTAGGTCAGGGGGCGGCCAGGGAGGCCACAAGCCTGCCCACCGCCGCCTCCCCTGGTGGCGGAGTGGGGACTTGTGGGCTCCCTGGAGCCCACCTCGCTTGGCCCGAAAGCCCCCTGGACTTCTTCCATTCGGGAAAAAATCATTTCGGGGTTTTTCTTCCATTCGGACTCCGTTCCAAAATCAGATCTGAAAAGAGTCAAAAACACGGAAAAAACAGGAACTGACACTTGGCACTGAATTAATAAGTTAGTCCCAAAAAGATATAAAAAGGTACATAAAACATACAAAGAAGGCGAGATAACAGCGTGAAACCATCAAAAATTATAGATACATTTGAGACGTATCAATGCCTTGACCACAAAATCTCTAAAAGATCAACATATCTAAATTCAAGCTATCATCCGCACCCCTCACATGCCACAAATCAGAACCAAAAAGACCTAGATACAATGCATATGATCCAAGATCTAACAAAAGAGACCAAAGGAGAAGAAGAACGAGGACTATACTGGTATCCATGGCAACGGGAGAGGGTGGAGACCGATTCCTCCGATTGAAATCGCGAATGGGTGGCCGAAAATGGAGATCGGGGACGACCATCGCAGCCTTGGGGTCGCATGGAGAGAGACACCGACGAGGAGGAGTGGGGATGAATGAGTATGAGGAGAGAAAACCGCCCCTGCCCGGCCCCATAACCCCTCCCCCCTCCCCGTGGAAAACTCTAAGCGGTAGTACCACTGCCCGACGATAGTGCCGCTGTGACGGGCGGTACTACCTCTTATCATGGGTAGTACCGCTGGGGCAGCGGTAGTACCGCTCTAGATGGCCCAAAACGGACAAGTAACCAGGAAAAATCAAACCACCATGAAGAAAAAGATATAAAGCCATGTCACGTGGGTGAGTTTACTCCAACTTGTAAAATAAAAATAGAGAGATAACAACTTGGAGTGAAAGAGACATACGTGAGAAGTTCCCGTGAAACAAGTGCCATGAGGAGGGGGCGGTGGCCGAAGCCACCTTTGTTTGAGTTAGTAGGCATGGCACTGCAAAGATTTTAATCTTGGGCCCATGACCAAAACTCGTCGTTGAAGCACAAGTGTCATCGAAGATGACTGATACGTCTCCAACGTATCTATAATTTTTGATGGTTTCATGCTATTATATTGTCAAACTTTGGATGTTTTGTATGCCTTTTATATATTTTTTGGGACTAACTTATTAACTCAGTGCCAAGTGCCAGTTCCTGTTTTTTCCGTGTTTTTGACCCTTTTCAGAGGAGGATTTTAAACGGAGTCTAAACGGAACGACACTTCCAAAAATATTTTTTCGAAAACAGAAGACGATTGGGGAACTTGAGAACCAAGGCAGGGGCCACCAGGGACCCCACAAGCCCCCTAGCCGCGGCCAGGTGGGCCGCGCCTCCCAGGCTTGTGGGCCCCCTGGGCGTCCTCTACCCTAGGTCTTTCGCCTATATATTCCCAAAAATTCCAGAAAAAATCAGGAGATCATCGAAAGTACTTTTCCGCCACCGCAAGCTTCTATCTCTGCAAGATCCCATATGGGACACGTTCTAGTGCCCTGCCGGAGGGGGGATTCGGATACGGAGGGCTTCTTCATCAACTCCATGACCTCTCCGATGATGCGTGAGTAGTTCACCATAGACCTATGGGTGCATAGCTAGTAGCTAGATGGCTTCTTCTCTCTCTTGGATCTTCAATACATAGTTCTCCATGATCTTCATGGAGATCTATCTGATGTAATCTTCTTTTGTGGTGTGTTTGTCGAGATCCAATGAATTGTGGATTTATGATCAGATTATCTATGAATCTTATTTGGGTTTCTTCTCATCTCTTATATGCATGATTTCATATCGTTGTAATTCTCTTCGAGTTGTGGGTTTTGTTTGGCCAGCTTGATCTATGATTCTTGCAATGGGAGAAGTGCTTCGTTTTGGGTTCATACCATGCGCTGACCTCACCTAGTGACAGAAGGGGTAGCGAGGCACACATCATGTTATTGCCATCAAGGGTAAAAAGATGGGGTTTTCATCATTGGTTTGAGTTTATCCCTCTACATCATGTCATCTTGCTTAAGGCGTTACTCTGTTCGTCATGAACTCAATACACTAGATGCATGCTCGATAGCGGTCGATGTGTGGAGTAATAGTAGTAGATGCAGAAAGTATCGGTCTACTTGTCTCAGACGTGATGCCTATAGGTATGATCATTGCCTTAGATATCGTCATGACTTTGCGCGGTTCTATCAATTGCTCGACAGTAATTTGTTCACCCACCGTAATATTTGCTATTTTTAGAGAAGCCTCTAGTGAACACTATGGCCCCCGGGTCTACTTCACACCATATTTTCAGCCTTACTCTTTTACTTCGTTGCATTTTCCGCCTTCAGAGCTCACTTTGCAATCAATTTTGAAGGGATTGACAACCCCTTTATAGTGTTGGGTGCAAGCTCTTTTTTTGTTTGCGCAGGTACTATGGACTTGACGATATTATCCTACTAGATTGATACCTTGGTTCTCAAACTGAGGGAAATACTTACTGCTCGTGTGCTGGATCACCCTTTCCTATTCAAGGGAAAAATCAACGCAAGCAAGTCTCCGTCAACGTGCCAATTTCTGGCGCTGTTGTTTGAGAAGTAGCAATCACTAAAGTGAATGACCGGATTATTTTATGCATAATTGGGGGAGGGAGGGTTCATTGTGAGAACAACACTCTCCCTAAATCCATGCGTGCACCTAAACAAGATAAAAGGATGAGAGTGGTGGGGTGTGCCTAGTTTCAATCCACAATGCTCAAATCATTGATATTTAGGTCATGCCTTAACTCACGAAATCTTGCTTCATTCAACAGCTTCGTAAAAATATCTGCAAGCTATTCATTAGTATTGAGGTAAATGAGGTCAATCTCTCCACGCTTGATATGCTCCCGGATGAAGTCGTGACGAATACTAACGTTCTTCATCTTGCATTGTTGAACCGGGTTGTTGGAGATTGAGATGGCACTAATATTATCACAGTAAAGAGGCACTTTGTCACAAGTGACACCGTAATCCTTTAAAGTTTGCCTCATCATGAGCAACTGAGCACAACAACTGGTAGCAGCTACATATTCAACCTCGATGGACGAGAGAGAACTGCAATTTTGTATCTTGGAAGACCAACTTACCACAGAGCAGCCAAGGAATTGGCAACCTCTGGAGGTTGACTTCCTATCCACACGTTCTCCCACGTAATCCAAATCCGAATATCCTACGAGATCAAATGAAGCCTGATACGTCCATTTTGCATCATGCTTTCATGTTGATATTTATTGCTTTTTGGGCTGTTATATTACTTGTGGTACCATATTTATGCCTTTTCTCTCTTATTTTGCAAGGTTTATTTGAAGAGGGAGAATTCAGGCAACTAGAATTCTGGACTGGGAAAGGAGAAAATCCTAGTCCACTATTCTGCACATCTCCAAATGCCCTGAAAATTTACGTGGATTTTTTCTAGAATATATTAAAAATACTGGGCGAAAGAAGTACCGGAGGGGGGCCACCAGGGCTCCACAAGCCCCTACTCCGCCACCACCCCCCTAGTGGCAGTGGGCAAGCTTGTGGGCTGCCTGAAGGCCCACCAGCCCCCCTCTTTTGCTATATGAAGCGTCCTGGTCTGGAAAAAAAATCAATGAGGACCTTTTTCGTGGTTTCGCCGCCGCCACGAGGTGGAACTTGAGCAGATCCAATCTAGAGCTCCGACAGGACGATCCTGCCGGGAAAACTTGCCTCCCGGAGGGGGAAATCGTCGCCATCGTCATCACCAACACCCCTCTCGTCGGAGGGGAGGCATCTTCATCAACATCTTCATCAACACCATCTCCTCTCCAATCCCTAGTTCATCTCTTGTAACCAATCTTCGTCTCGCAACTCTGATTGGTACTTGTAAGGTTGCTAGTAGTGTTGATTACTCTTTGTAGTTGATTCTAGTTGGATTATTTGGTGGAAGAGTTTATGTTCAGATCCTTGATGCTATTCATTACACCTCTGGTCATGATTATGATTATGTCTTGTGAGTAGTTACTTTTGTTCCTGAGGACATGGGATAAGTCATGCTGATAATAGTCATGTGAATTTGATATTCGTTCGGTATTTTGATGTGCTGTATGTTGTCTTTTCCTCTAGTGGTGTTATGTGAACGTCGACTACATAACACTTCACCATATTTGGGCCTAGAGGAAGGCATTGGGGAGTAGTAAGTAGATGATGGGTTGCTGGAGTGACAGAAGCTTAAACCCCAGTCTATGCGTTGCTTCGTGAGGGGCTGATTTGGATCCAATAGTTTAATGCTATGGTTAGACTTTGTCTTAATTCTTCTCTTGTAGTTGCGGATGCTTGCGAGAGAGGTTAATCATAAGTGGTATGCTTGTCCATGTAAGGGCAGTACCCAAGCGCCGGTCCACCCACATATCAAACTATCAAAGTAACGAACGCGAATCATATGAACATGATGAAACTAGCATGACAGAAATTCCCGTGTGTCCTCGGGAGCGTTTTTCCTCCTATAAGACTTTGTTCAGGCTTGTCCCTTGCTACAAAAGGGATTGGGCCACTTGCTACACAGTTGCTACTACTTGTTACTTGTTACTCTTTGCTTGCTACGTTTCACCTCGCTACACAATCACTTGTTACTGCTACTTTCAGTGCTTGCAGTTATTACCTTGCTGAAATCCGTTTATCATAGCCTTCTGCTCCTCATTGGGTTCGACATCTTACTTATCGAAAGGACTGCGATTGATCCGCTATACTTGTGGGTCATCAAGACTCTTTTCTAGCGCCGTTGCCGGGGAGTGAAGCGCCTTTGGTAAGTGGAAATTGGTAAGGAAACTCTTCCTTTGAGGAGTTTGTTCGGGGTATCTTCACCACAAATGGAAGCACAAGGAGTTGCTCCTCAACCTGAGGTACCTACTGAAAATATCTTTTATGAAATTCCTTTGGGTATGCTTGAGAAATTGCTGGCTAATACTTTTACACGAGATGGATCTTCACATCCAGACTTTCATCTAATCTATGTAGATGAAATTTGTGGTTTATTTAAGCTTGCAGGTTTGCCCGAGGATGAGGTAAAGAAGAAAGTCTTTCCTTTATCTTTGAAGGATAAGGCGTTGACATGGTATAGGCTATGTGATGATGCTGGATCATGGGGCTACAATCGGTTGAAATTGGAATTTCATCAAAAGTTCTATTATATGCATTTAGTACATCGTGATCGGAACTTTATTTATAACTTTTGGCCTCGTGATAGGGAAAGCATAGCTCAAGCTTGGGGGAGGCTTAAATCAATGCTATATTCATGCCTCAATCACGAGCTCTCGAGAGAAATCATCACTCAAAACTTTTATGCTCGGCTTTCTCATGAAGATCGTACCATGCTTGACACTTCTTGTGCCGGTTCTTTTATGAAGAAGGATATTGATCACAAGTGGAATTTATTGGAGAGAATCGAACGCAACTCCGAAGATTGGGAGCTAGAGGAAGGTAAGGAGTCAGGTATGAATTTCCAGTTTGATTGCGTTAAATCTTTTGTTGAGACAAACACTTCTAGAGATTTTAGCGCTAAGTATGGACTTGACTCTGAGATAGTAGCTTCTCTATGTGAATCTTTTGCTGCTCATGTTGATCTTCCAAAAGAGAAGTGGTTTAAATATCGTCCTCCTGTAGAAAGCAACATAGCCAAAACAAATCTAGTTGAGGAGAAAATCATAGCTTTTAGTGATCCTGTTGTTCCTTGTGCTTACACTAAGAAACCACCATACCCTGCTAGGATAAAGGATTATTCTGAAGCTCCAACTGTGATACGTAGGGGTTACATTAGACCACTTGCACCCCCTAAGGAGATTAGAGTTGAACCTAGTGTTGCTATTATCAAAGATCTCTTAGCCGAAGACATAGATGGGCATGTTATCAAATTCTGTGAGGACTCCGCTAGAATTGCTAAACCTCACGCGAAAGACAAACATGGACCTGTAGTTGGCCTGCCTGTTGTTTCTGTCAAGATAGGAGATCACTGTTTCCATGGCTTATGTGATATGGGAGCTAGTGTTAGTGCAATACCCCATTCTCTATGTGATGAAACCAAAAATGAGACTGCACCTGCTGAGTTAGAACTCATTGATGTCACTATTACGCTAGCTAATAGAGACACTATCTGCCCTCTGGGAATTGTGAGAGACGTAGAAGTCCTGTGTGGTAAGACAAAGTATCCTACTGATTTCCTCGTCCTTGGTACTGCACAAGATAGATTTTGTCCCATCATATTCGTTAGACCCTTTCTCAACACTGTCAATGCTCACATTGATTGCATTAAGCAGACTGTCACAGTAAGTTTCGAGGGTGTGTCTCATGAATTTAACTTCTCCAAGTTTGGAAGACAAACCCATGAAAGAGAGTCGTCTCGTAGAGATGAAATCATTGCTCTTGCCTCTATTGCCGTACCTCCTATGGATCCTTTAGAGCAATATCTGCTTGAGCATGAAAATGATATGCATATGGAGGAGAGAGATATGATAGATAGAATTGTCTTAGAACAATATCCTATTCTCAAGAATAATCAGCCTGTTGAACTGCTTGGGGATCCTCCCCCACCAAAGGGTGATCCTGTTTTCGAGCTTAAACAGTTGCCTGATACTCTTAAGTATGCCTATCTTGATGAGAAGGAGATATATCCTGTCATTATTAGTGCTCTCCTCTCAGCGCGTGAAGAGAAGAAGTTACTAAAAACTCCGAGGAAGCACCGTGCTGCTATTGGATATACTCTTGATGATCTTAAAGGTATTAGTCCTACTCTATGTCAGCACAAGATTAAAACCGATCCTGACTTTAAACCAGTTGCTGATCATCAAAGGAGGTTAAATCCTAAGATGAAAGAGGTCGTTAGAAAAGAAATATTAAAGCTTCTGGAAGCAGGAATCATTTATCCTGTTGCTCATAGTGATTGGGTAAGTCCAGTACATTGCGTACCTAAGAAGGGAGGTATCATCGTCGTTCCTAATGATAAGGATGAACTAATCCCACAAAGGATTATTACTGGCTATAGAATGGTGATAGACTTCCGGAAACTGAACAAGGCAACCAGGAAAGATCATTATACTTTGCCGTTCATCGACCAAATGCTAGAAAGGCTATCAAAACACACACACTTCTGCTTTCTAGACGATTATTCGGGTTTCTCGCAAATACCCGTTGCACAATCTGATCAAGAGAAAACCACTTTCACCTGCCCTTTCGGTACCTTTGCCTATAGACGTATGCCTTTTGGCTTATGTAATGCACCTGCCACCTTCCAAAGATGTATGATGGCTATATTCTCTGACTTTTTGTGAAAAGATTGTCGAGGTTTTCATGGATGACTTCTCCGTTTACGGGTCTTCCTTTGATGATTGCCTCAGCAACCTTGATCGAGTTTTACAGAGATGCGAAGAAACCAACCTCGTCTTGAATTGGGAGAAGTGCCACTTTATGGTTAATGAAGGTATCGTCTTAGGACACAAAATCTCTGAAAGAGGCATTGAAGTTGATAAGGCTAAGGTTGATGCAATTGAGAAAATGCCTTGCCCCACAGATATCAGAGGTATACGAAGTTTCCTAGGTCATGTTGGTTTCTATAGACGGTTCATTAAAGATTTCTCTAAGATTTCTAGGCCTCTTACCAACCTCTGGCAGAAGGATGTTCCTTTTGTTTTTAATGAGGATTGTGAGGAAGCCTTTGAAATACTTAAGAAGGCTTTGATAACCGCACCTATTGTTCAATCACCTGACTGGAACTTGCCCTTCGAAATCATGTGTGATGCTAGTGATTATGCTGTTGGTGCTGTTCTAGGACAAAGAGTTGACAAGAAGTTGAATGTCATTCACTACGCTAGTAAAACTCTAGACAGTGCCCAAAGAAACTATGCCCCTACGGAGAAGGAATTTTTAGCAGTCGTGTTTGCATGTGAAAAATTCAGATCTTACATAGTTGACTCCAAAGTCACTATTCACTCTGATCATGCTGCTATTAAGTACCTCATGGTGAAGAAGGACGCTAAGCCTAGGCTGATCAGATGGGTTCTCTTACTACATGAATTTGATTTGCACGTCGTTGACCGAAAGGCCGCTGATAACCGTGTAGCTGATAACTTGTCTAGGCTAGAGAATGTCCTTGATGACCCACTACCTATTGATGACAGCTTTCCTGATGAGTAATTAAATGTCATCCGCACTTCACTTAGTGCACCGTGGTATGCCGATTATGCAAACTACATCGTATCCAAATACATACCACCCAGTTTCACCTATCAGCAAAAGAAGAAATTCTTCTTTGATTTGAGACACTACTTTTGGGATGATCCTCACCTTTATAAGGAAGTAGTAGTTGGTGTTATTAGAGGTTGTGTGCCTGAACATGAACAGGGATAGATCCTGCAGAAGTGTCATTCCGAAGCCTACAGAGGACACCATGCTGGAGATAGAACTGCCCATAAGGTATTGCAATCAGGTTTCTATTGGCCCACTCTCTTCAAGGATGCTCGTAAGTTTGTCTTATCTTGTGACGAATGCCAAAGAATAGGGAACATTAGTAAGCGTCAAGAGATGCCTATGAATTATTCACTTGTCATTGAACCATTTGATGTCTGGGCTTTGATTATATGGGACCCTTCCCGAGTTCCAATGGGTACACTCACATCTTAGTTGCTGTGGATTACGTTACTAAGTGGGTAGAAGCTATCCCCACTAGAAATGCTGATCACCACACCTCTATTAAGATGCTTAAAGAAGTCATATTCCCAAGATTTGGAGTCCCTAGATACTTGATGACTGATGGCGGTTCACACTTCATTCATGGTGTTTTCCGCAAGATGCTAGCTAAGTATGATGTCAACCATAGAGTTGCATCTCCTTATCATCCTCAGTCTAGTGGTTAAGTGGAGTTGAGTAATAGGGAGATCAAGTTGATCCTACAAAAGACCATCAATAGATCTCGAAAGAACTGGTCTAGCAAACTTGACGATGCACAATGGGCTTATAGGACTGCTTATAAGAATCCCATGGGCATGTCACCGTATAAAATGGTTTATGGTAAGGCCTGTCATTTACCTCTTGAGCTGGAACACAAAGCTTATTGGGCAATCAAATAGCTCAACTTTGATTTCAAACTTGCCGGTGAGAAGCGGTTGTTTTATATCAGCTTGTTAGATGAATGGAGAGCCCAGGCATATGAGAATGCCAGGTTGTTCAAGGAAAATGTTAAGAGATGGCACGACAAACGAATACAGAAACGAGAGTTCAATGTAGGTGATTATGTCTTGCTATACAATTCTCGTTTGAGATTCTTTGGAGGCAAGCTTCTCTCTAAATGGGAAGGTCCTTATGTTGTCGAGGAAGTATATTGTTCCGGTGCCATCAAAATCAATAACACGGAAGGAATTCCTAGAGTGGTAAATGGGCAAAGAATCAAGCATTACATCTCTGGTACTCCCATAAATGTTGAGACGAATATCATCAATGTCATAACTCCAGAGGAGTACATAAGGGATGTTTATCAGGCTGTTTCAGGCCTTGAAAACAAAGATGTATCTGTTTCGGCAAGAAATTGGACTCCGATACTTTTCCAATAGGAAATTTCCTCAGTTTTGGAATTTTTGGAAAATTAGAAAAATAAAAAGCAGTCCGGAGAGCAAACGAGGCAGCCACAAGGGCCCACTCCGCCACCACCCCCTGGTGGCGGTGAGCAAGCTTGTGGGCACCTCGTGTGCCTCCCGGACTCTGTTTTCTTGCGGAGGACTCCTTCTGGCCCAGAAAAAATCAATATATAGTCGCCCGAAGGTTTTGATCTCCGTATCGCGCAGTTTTCCTCTCTTTTCATTTCGAGCTTGTTGTCTGCCGCAGATTTAGAGCAAAGATGTCTCAGGAATCTGTCGGGGAGAATGATCTTCACCAAGTTCATGGGGAAGTAGATGCTAATCGGAAAATAGTAGAAGTCACGGAAGCCAGGGACCAAGCTAAGGAGAAAACCCAAGCTAGGGAGAAAGTTCAACCTGTGTTCAACATTGAAGACGTTGAAGGAGTAGATTTTCTCCAACCCTTCCTCCACGTGCTGTCTCCATCCTTGATTGAACTCTTGAGGTTTCGCGAAACAACTAGTGCTCGCAATATTTCTCTTTCTCGTGAAGTTGTTTTGCTGAAAAACCATGTCACAGATCTCATAGGTATAAATCAAAGATTGATAGCTCTCTTGGAATCAAAGGAGACAACAACACCATCTTCACCACCAAAGGAAGACAACTAAGCATTGGTATGGGCAATCCCCTTGGCTTCTGCCAAGATTGGGGGACTTGCCCTGGTATTGTATCACCTTTATATCTTTTGCTTTTACCTTTGTTTTAGTTCTTTTCTTTTCAGTTTTTATTTATTCTTTTAGAGGAATAAGTATTTAGTTTTTAGTTTGAGTCTTTTGCTTTTGTCTCTCCCCCGATGTATTAGAGCTTACGAGCTACATAATAAAGAGTTTCTTAGTCAAGGGCTTTGCTTTGTGCCATGATCAAAAAGTATGAAAAGAACAATAGCATGAAAGATCATGAGACGATCTTATGGAAAGTGATAACTTCACTTATGACACGTATGATGATTGAAACTTGTTGAGAATAAATCAACAGAGACCTCAGTCATTGTTGCAATTAATAAGAAGTAATAAGGAAAGAGAGGTTCACATATAAATATATAATCTTAGACATTTTTTACAATTGTGAGCACTCACCAAACTATTACATGCCTAGGAGTAGATGTTGGACAAGGAAGACAACATAATGAATTGTGTTTGCTTGGTTCCAAACAATGTTATATGATTAGAGATCCCTTAGCATGTGACGATTGCTTCCACCTCATATTAGCCAAAACTCCCACAGCAAGTGGAAATACTACTTGTGCATCCATAAACCTCCTACCCAGTTTTGCCATGAGAGTCCACCATACCTACCTATGGATTGAATAAGATCCTTCAAGTAAGTTGTCATCGGTGCAAGCAATAAAAATTGCTCTCTAATATGTATGATCTATTAGTGTGTGGAAAATAAGCTTTGTACGAACTTGTGATGAGGAAGACATAAAAGCGACAGACTGCATAATAAAGTTCTTTGTCACAGGAGGCAATATAAAGTGACGTTCCTCCGCACTAAGAGGACACGCATTCAAACTTCAAAAGTGCATGACAACCTCTGCTTCCCTCTGTGAAGGGCCTATCTTGCACCTTTACTTTTTGCCCTTGTAAGAGTCATGGTGATCTTCACCAATTCCCTTTTTGCCTTTGTCTTGGCTACCGTCACATGCTTGGGAAAGATCTATATTCATATATCAACTTGGAGTTGAGTACTCATGCTTTATTGTTGTTGACTTTATCCTTGAGGTAAACCGTTGGGAGGAAAAACTAGAAGCCCCTATCTTCTTGTGTGTCCAGCTGAAACTTTGTCACCATGAGTACCACGTGAGTTGTAACAATTGTGGAAAACAAAAGAGATGATTGAGTATGTGGATTTGCCTTACAAGCTCTTATTTGACTCTTTGTGATGTTTTGATAAATTGCAATTGCTTCAATGACTATGGATTATTGTTGGTTACTTCTCGGTAAGGTTTTTGCTTCATGCTTTGCTTTGTGAAGGAATTTTTACTTTCCCATAAGAATCTTTATGATATGTTGCTGTCCTATGTGTGATCATGATGCCCTCATGTCCGTATTATGTTTTATCGACACCTTCGTCCCCAAACATGTGGACATGTTTATGGAACTTGGTTTCCGCTTGAGGACAAGCGAGGTCTAAGCTTGGGGGAGTTGATACCTCCATTTTGCATCATGTTTTCATGTTGATATTTATTTCTTTTTGGGCTGCTATATTACTTGTGGTACCATATTTATGCCTTTTATCTCTTATTTTGCAAGGTTTATTTGAAGAGGGAGAATTCAGGCAGCTAGAAAATTTACGTGGATTTTTTGTAGAATATAGTAAAAATACTGGGTGAAAGAACTACCGGAGGGGGGCCACCAGGGCTCCACAAGCCCCCACTCCGCCACCACCCCCCTGGTGGCGGTGGGCAAGATTGTGGGCTGCCTGAAGGCCCACTAGCCCCCCTCTTTTGCTATATGAAGCGTCCTGGTCTGGAAAAAGTCAATGAGGAGCTTTTTCGTGGTTTCGCCGCTGCCACGAGGCGGAACTTGAGCAGATCCAATCTAGAGCTCCCGCAGGACGATCCTGCCGGGGAAACTTCCCTCCCAGAGGGGGAAATCATCACCATCGTCATCACCAACACTCCTCTCGTCCGAGGGGAGGCATCTTCATCAACATCTTCATCAGCACCATCTCCTCTCCAATCCCTAGTTCATCTCTTGTAACCAATCTTCGTCTCGCAACTCCGATTGGTACTTGTAAGGTTGCTAGTAGTGTTGATTACTCTTTTTAGTTGATGCTAGTTGGATTATTTGGTGGAAGAGTTTATGTTCAGATCCTTTATGCTATTCATTACACCTCTGGTCATGATTATGATTATGTCTTGTGAGTAGTTACTTTTGTTCCTGAGGACATGGGATAAGTCATGCTGATAATAGTCATGTGAATTTGATATTCGTTCGGTATTTTGATATGCTGTATTTTGTCTTTTCCTCTAGTGGTGTTATGTGAACATCGACTAGATAACACTTCACCATATTTGGGCCTAGAGGAAGGCATTGGGGAGTAGTAAGTAGATGATGGGTTGCTGGAGTGACAGAAGCTTAAACCCCAGTCTATGCGTTGCTTCGTGAGGGGCTGATTTGGATCCACTAGTTTAATGCTATGGTAGACTTTGTATTAATTCTTCTTTTGTAGTTGCGGATGCTTGCGAGAGAGGTTAATCATAAGTGGGATGCTTGTCCAAGTAAGGGAAGTACCCAAGCGCCGGTCCACCCATATATCAAACTATCAAAGTAACGAACGCGAATCATATGAACATGATGAAACTAGCATGATAGAAATTCCCGTGTGTCCTCGGGAGCGTTTTTCCTCCTATAAGACTTTGTTCAGGCTTGTGCCTTGCTACAAAAGGGATTGGGCCACTTGCTGCAACGTTGCTACTACTTGTTACTTGTTACTCTTTGCTTGCTACGTTTCACCTCGCTACACAATCACTTGTTACCGCTACTTTCTGTTCTTGCAGTTATTACCTTGCTGAAATCCGTTTATCAGAGCCTTCTGCTCCTCGTTGGGTTCGACACTCTTACTTATCGAAAGGACTATGATCGATCCCATATACTTGTGGGTCATTAAAGCCCCTTTGGGATACCATAACCCAAAGTTTGGGGTATGAGACAAATATCGAAAGAATCACTTGACCGCCACATAGTGACTTTCATTAGGTGTGGGTTGAAATCGTTCACAAATTCCCACACTCAACATAATATCCGGTCTACATGCAAAAAGGTAAATAAGAGATCTGATCATAGGGTGATATAACTTTTGATCCATAGCTTTACCATTGGGATTGAGGTCAAGATGGTAGTTGAGAGGCATGGGCGTGTTGGCCTTGGTTGGTTTGAGATCATCCATCTTAAATATTTTGAGCATGTCTTGAGTGTATTTTTCTTGATGTATGAAGGTTCCTTGACTTCATTTCTTGACTTTGAATCCAAGGAAAGACTTCAACTCTCCCATCATAGACATCTCAAATTTTTTAGTCATTAGAGTAGCAAATTCTTCATTAAAAGCTTTGTTAGGAGAACCAAAGATAATATCATCAACATATAGTTGGTATATGAACAAGCTCCCCTTGACCTTCTTAGTAAAAAGAGTGGGGTCAATTTTCCCAACTTCAAATCCACGATCACGTGACATCTCGATAAGGTGCTCATACCATGCACGCGGGGTTTGTTTAAGGCCATAGAGTGCGTTATCGAGAACATGCACATGATTAGGGAAGTTGGGATCCTCAAACCCCAGGGGTTGCTTGACATAAACCAACTCCTTAAGGGGACCACTAAGAAATGCACTCTTCACATCCATTTGGTATAATTTGAAGTTATGATGAGAAGCAAATGCAAGAAACATGTGTATAGATTCAAGGAGAGCGACAGGTGCAAAGGTTTCACCATAGTCAATACCCTCGACTTGGGAGTAGCCTTGTGCTACCAATCTTTCCTTGTTCCGAGTGACAACACCGTTCGCATGTTGCTTATTCTTAAGTATCCACTTTGTCCCAATGATATTGTTGTTCTCCTTTGGTCTTGTCACGAGCCATCACACTTTGTTGCACTCGAAGTTTTGGAGTTCTTCATGCATGGCTTCTACCCAATCCATGTCTTCGAGAGCCTCTTGTACCTTTAGTCGTTCAATGCAAGGGCACTAATGTTTCATAGTTGACGACGCGTGGTTACCCCTCTCTCTAAGTTGTCGTAGACATTCTCGAGCACATGAGAATAATTTTTGAGCGTTTTGGCAGTCTTGGCAGCACGTCTTTCTTGAATCTCCTGAGGGGTAAGCTGAGGAGCCTGTTTGAGACCTTTTGTGCCTTTTTTTTGACCGGCTACTGTAGGGAAAACCCCCCACAACCATTTTCTGTATTGCATCTATGAAAACTGTATGTACAAGAGGTGGTATAGAATGTATAGAGAGGGGGGGAGCAGAGAGATACATACCTCAAGGAGGCAAAAAGGAAATCCACTTAAGGAGATCATCCCTGAAACTAGCCTTAATTCTATGAGCTAATAAAGAAATATCATGGATAAATCCAGCTCTCCATTTCCTGAACTTTGGCTGTTCCTGGTTGAAAACTTTTGCATTTCTGGTGGTCCAGATATTCCAACAGGCAGTGAAAACAACCTCAGCAAAGAACGGATGGGGGAAGTTCTTTCTAGCTGCCGCAGTGGCAGTCCACATAGAAGACCCCTGCCAAGTGATCTGTAGGTAGTTCCAAACCCTGATACTGAACAGGCATGTGAAAAATAAATGATCTCTGTCTTCCTTGACTCTGGCATGGCATAACACACAAAGATTAGAATCAGAAACCTTCCAGTGACGCCGTTCCAGCATGTCCTGTGTGTTCAGCCTATCCATGATGAGCATCGAGGCAAACATCTTAACTTTCATGGTACAACAACTTTTCCATATCCAGTTAAGCAGAGGGTTAGGCACAATACTGCCATGAACATGAGCATAGTAGGCCTTGGGTGTATAGCCCTTAGCATCCTTGCGCCATACCCATCTGTCAAAGGCATGGTGATCCAGATCTAGATCCAGAACTAAAGATTGGATAGCAAACAGTTCCTGATAAGCTTGAGCGGATAGTGGGAGGTGAAACAGAGAGAGCAGACGATCTTCAGAAAAAGCAGCAAAAACTTCTTGAGCTGTGCAAAAAGGATCAGCTACAAAGGAGAACAATCGCTGAAATCGAACTGCCAAAGGCATAGTGGAGTTGCCAAGTAGCCAGGAATCAGACCAGAACAAGAATGAATCACCCTTATTAGGCAAGACATAAGTAACAGCTCTGAATTGGTCAAGACGCTTGCATATGTCCTTCCACCAAAAGGAGCCACAAAGTGCAGTGCCCTGAGGTACAGTGTGGTGGTAGTAAGTGTTCCAAATCAGATGAACCCATGGATATCATCATAATTAAGGAATTTATCAGCATGCTTGATCAGAAGAGCTTCATTCTGAACGGCTAGATTCACAATCCCTAACCCCCTTTATTCTTAGGCCTGCATACCAGTGGCCAACCAGCAAGAGAGGGTGCATGATCATTCCCATTTCTTCGCCATAGGCATTGACGTTGAATCCGCTCCAATTGCTTCAGAATCCCTGGTGGCAGAGCCAGACTGCATAAGAAGAAAAGGGGAACAGCAGACAATGCTGAGTTGACATATTGCAATCTGCCCCCCTGAGCAAGAAAAGAGGAACTAGCACTGAGCCTTCTTTCCATTTTATCCACCAGAGGCATGAGATCGATGATTCGGGGTTTAGTGATTCCAACAGGCAGTCCCAGATATGTGAAGGGGAGAGTTCTCACTTTACAGCCAATGGAATCCGCCAGATCCTGCAGATGCTGAGAAGGAATGTTGACAGGTAAAAGGGCAGATTTGTGATAATTGACCTGTAACCCACTGGACTGAGAGAAAAGCAAAAGCATTTCCTTAAGCTGCAATAATTGTGATTTGTCAGCTGGTAAGATGATGAGAGTATCATCAGCATATTGCACGATAGGGTAATCTGTATCATGGGTAGGAATGGGCAGCTCGATCAGTCCATCTACCCGCAGTTTATTGACCAGAGTTTGTAGAAAATCAGCAGCAATAGCAAACAGCAAAGGGGACAAGGGATCTCCCTGTCTGACACCTTTTTTGCACATGAACTTCTTCCCAGGCACACCATTGATTAGAACTGAAGAAGATCCCGAGGCAAGAAGCTGCTTGACCCAAAGGATCCATCGATCATTAAAGCCCTTGGCTCGAAGAATCTGGAAGATGAATGCATGCTCCACAGAATCAAATGCCTTTTCAAAATCCAACTTAAGGATAACTATAGGTTTCTTGGATTGATGACATTGATGTAGGTACTCGAGAGTCCAGCCCACACAATCCTGAATAGTTCTGGATTTGATAAAACCATATTGATTCTTATGAAGACAATTAAGAATCTGCAATTGTAGCCGATTGGCAAGCATTTTGGACAAAAATTTAAGACCCATGCCCGTAAGAGATATTGGTCTATAATCTCCCACCTGTTCAGGTGACCTGGTTTTGGGAATGAGTGTAATATAGGAAGAATTCATGTTTACTAGTTGAGCCTGACCAGCATGAAATTCAGCAGCAAGTTGATAAAACTCAGGGGAAATAATATGCCAACATTTTTTGAAAAAAAGTCCATTGAAACCATCAGGTCCATGGGCTTTGTCAGTAGGCATATGATGCACAGTTTTATCCATCTCAGATTTGGAAAAGGGCTCGGTGAGAATGTCAAGACCCTGAACTTCCTCTAGTAGGGAGTCAAGGTCAAAAGCCATATTAATGCCAAGAGAAGTTCCCATGCGATCCTTGAAAGATGCCCAGAAGCATGCAACAATTTGATCATGATCAGAGATAATAGACCCATCCGTTAACTGGAGAGAGGCAATAGAATTCTTCCTGTACCTTTCAGTGGCCATAGCATGAAAGAATTTGGTATTTTCCTCACCAACCTTGATGAATCGAATAGTGGCCCTCTTCTTCCAGTATAAACATTGAAGGTGTAGTAGATGTTCCAAATGCAGTTTAACTAGATTCCTGAAGTTAGCTTCCGGCCTGAATAAGCATCTCAGCTCTTCCAGCTCATCCAAGCATAGCACCACTTGGTTACATCTGGAAATAAGGAGCTTTAACTGAGATAGGGACGTCTGCCATTTCTTCAGAGCCTGGCGAAGATGCTTCATCTTATCCATGATAATAGCAGATATGTGAGTCTTTCGTGAAGGAATGAGCCACGATTGCTGCACACATTCCATGAAGCCCTCCATTTCAACCCAGTAATTCTCAAATCGAAATAAGTTGCATTTGGGGATGTAGGTATTGACAGAGACCACACAGGGCACATTATCAGACGCAGTCTTTGCCAGAGGGAGCACTTGGGTGAGAGGATAAGAAGAGATCCAATTGGTGGATGTAAAGAACCAATCCAACTGCTCCAGGAGAGGATTGTCTTGCATATTGGATCAAGTGTAGGATCTACCTTTGATGGGAAGCTCCAATAGTCCCAAATGCCCAATAATTTCATTGAAGATGAACATGTCATTTACATCAGCCCCAGGGAGGTTTCTGTTGTCAGGGGATCTAATGAAATTAAAATCCCCAAGAAGGAGCCAGTTAGCCCCAGAGGGTATATGAATATTGTAAAGCCAACTCACAAAAAGATCTCGGGCCTCCCCATGACATGGTCCGTAGACATTAACCAAGGTCCATGATTCACTTGTGTGCTTAGAGCTAAAGGAGATGACTAAGCTATATGGGGTGCACTGTACTAAGTGACCCGTGAGGATAGAGGAGTTCCACAGGGTAATGAGCCCTCCTGATGCACCCCTGGAGGGGGAATAAGCAAATTGATCAAAATGTTTGGGGCAAAAACCTTTAATTGCTCGAAAATCAATAGACTGCATCTTTGTTTCCTGCAGGCACACCACCGTAGCAAGGCTCTCATCGATTTTGTTACGGACCGCCCGTTGTCTATGATCTGAATTGAGGCCACGCACATTCCAGCAAAAAACACGCCAACTCCTTGTGGAACGACTATCCATTGCAGATTAGAGATATAGCAAAAACAAGGCTATGTAATAGCCACTGCAACCGAAGTTTCGAGCACCAAACTACAGCAGAAGTTCGACAATACATAAAAACATGACAGTAGCAGCTTAACATGAGCGGATTAAACATCAGAAGATTTGGGTGCAGAGTCATCAGGATCTTCCATAAGACGATCCGCCGTGAGCTTCTCCGGGGCAATGCCCAATGACTGCCCTACTTCTTGGAGTACTGGGATAGGAGTGGCCGGAGGTACATCTTCAGATTCTTGGGACGTGGAGGGCATAGGCTTGGCCTTCGGCTTCCTCTTCTTGGGGATGTGTGCAGGCAGCTCATGCAAAGTTGGCTTGAAGCCATCGCGTTTGATTGAGCCACGAGTACATCGCCTCACCGAGGAGTCCACCACTGGGGTGGCCTTCTTGCAGGACCCCTTCTTGGACGGAGCAGGAGAGCGGAAAGATAAGTCCTCTGAAGAAGAAGCTGGGCTGATAGGGGATACCTCCTGTATAGAGAGCGAGGCAGAAGCAGGGTCCGACAGTGAGGGTCCTGGAGTGTCAGTATCAAAAGCCACCTCCCAGGATCGCTTGGGTATCGGGATGGGCTGAAGGAGTGGCATCTGGAACTGGCGTGGTATATGCAGAGCAGCAGTAGGGCCCATCAGATTCTCAAAAGTGCGTGTCCAGGACATCAGCGGAGGCAAGGGTGGCCCAAATAAAACCCTAGGCACCTCAATAGTGATGTTGGACGGATTAGGTGGAGGGGCAGTATAGAGAACCATGGCCAAAGGGTTTGTTTCCTCCTCCTCCAGTCTAGGCTCTTCCACCTCCAGCTCGGCCCCATTGGCCCGACCAGCAATAGGACCATCAGCACGAGCCTCTAGCCCAGCATTGTCACGGGCATCAGCGAGAACAGCAGCATCAACAATTTCAACATCAATATTGGCGGCATCAGGAAGATGTAGGGGCAGCTCTGGAACGACCGGTTCCTCCACCATCAGACCCTGTTGTGGATCAAGGTCGACCAATTCATGAACCGAGTCCGAGGAGGAGGGACTTGGCTGATCAATCACCATTGATTCCTGGTCTTGAACTGGATCGACATCAGGCGCATCAGCGGGCGCAGCAGGTGCCGCAACATGTTCCCAGCCTCCTCCGTCAGCAGGTGGCTGACCCCAGTCGCCAGCCTCAAGGTCGACGGGTGGCTGGCCCCAACCACCTTCATCAGCATCCGCAGCAGCAGGCCTAGGATCTCCTGGGGCTAATGGCACCGCATTCCATCCTAGAGCAGGATATGGGGGCAAAGAAAATTGCAGGTTGTGGTGAACAAGTTGCCCAGGGAGTGGATGAGGGTTGCCATTGAGAGGCATCGGATCCTCATCATTGGGGAGAATCTCAGCAGCCGCCGTACCCAAAATGTACACAGGAGCAGACCAGGACACCCGTGCGCCACCCCAGGCTGAATATTCTGAGAAACTGATGCTGCGGGGTACTAGCCGGTCCTCAGGAAAGGCAGCAAAAACAATAGAGCGAACCAAATATGGGTCGTCTTGGACCCAATGATGAAACTCCCCGAAGGTGTTAACGGCCGCTCTAAGATCTTCGGTGTTACGGTAATCCAAAGGCACCCCCAGAAGCATGAGGCAGCCCTGGCGAAAACCCTCTTGGCCGCGGAAGCCGAGACCGTGATCATGACGGATGAATCGCACCACCGAGTTTGCAAGAGGCTGCGGTACCATGTGAACTGTAGCATAACTCTCCGCTGCATCCCGGAGCTCGAACAAACCTACCCCCTCAATCCAGGGCTAAGCAGACCGGACATGGAAGCCTTGATGTAGGAGAAGGGCAGCAACTTCCTGTCGTACCTGAATCACCTCATCAGCAGGTGGCGCTGGATGAACCATGGCAATGACGAAGCGCTCATGGCGCCGGGTGATGGGTACTGCCGGCGTGGTGAAAGTCCGTGGTAGCCGATCGACCCCTCCATCAATGATGTTGTGACCAGGCGGGAGGAAGAACTCTGGATCAAGCTCGAAGTTTGCCATTGCTGGAGGTGGTGGCGGAGTGACGGGTGGTGTCGCCGAGGGAGTTCGAGGAGACGACAGCGATGAGACAGGACGAAACTGCTTGGCAGGGGTTGCTGTTTCGCCAAGGGTATCAGTAGTTCCCGAGATATCAGCGACAGGGGAGGTGGTGGGTCTCTTGCAGTTCCCAGTAAGACAATTATTACGCATAAAAGAGACTCCGCTAGATCGTGCGCGGCCCAACATACTGTCAGAGAAGCCAGGCGAAGCCGTACAGTTCGCGGCTAGATGGCCCCGTGCGTTGCAAATAGAGCAAGAAAAGATATCCTCGACCATGCCATTAATAAGCTCGTCAAAGGCCATGTGGGCCTCTTGAGAAGAGGGAATATCCATCATGGATTGAGTATCGGGCCCAGAGGATGAAATAACCTCAGCAGGCTCATTAATAAGAGTGGAGATTTTTTCAGAATCTAGACTTGCCCCTGACAACGGAATCCCACTATTCTCGGCTGGATTAGCCGGATCCTTATGCTGCGCCTGGGAGGTTCCGAAAATTTTGGCAGTTTGAAAGTTTTCGCCGGAAGAACCGGGAGAGGAAACTTGGCAAGGAACGGTGCCAAACGTAATGTGCGGCGAGGCTACCGTCCACCGGAGTTCAGCCGGCGGTGGTGCAGAGATGATCACACGTTCAGGGGTAGGCACCGAATAACCAGCGTGCTCAAGAGTGACTAGCTCATCATGGGAAACAGGATATCTATAACCCTTGCAAACCTCATATTGCTGTAGGGATGCAAAAGATAACTTCTTACAAATAGAAGATCCAGATTTGAGAGAAGACTTAAGAGGTCTGGAATGCATGGCCATCAGACCTAGAGAAGCCCTCCGCTTGGAGGGGCTCACAATAATCCACTCTGCATCACATTGCTTCTTCCAGAGAGCAAATTCCTGACGCCAATTAGGACCTCCATGTCCCCAAAGATGGAAGAAGCACTTAAAATTCGAGCATGTGAAAGAGCGCAAGTCCAAAATATGAAAGCCAACTTGCATGCATGAGACCTTGAAAGAGAAAACCGAATCCGTGATTTGAGAAACCCGAAACTCAATAGCCGAACCACCAATCACCGATTCCAGAGCGGCAGCCACAGTGTCAGGTGATAGCCGGAAAACGTGACGTCCAAAAGAGATCACCATAATGAAAGGGCGACGATGCTTCATAGGATGCACCGTAAAACCCGAGTGGCGATAAACCCCATGAGAGAAAGCCAATCCGTGCGAGAAATCCAGATCCAACGTGGAACCTCCCATGCAAGCCATGACCGGCCACGAGAGAAGTGTAGAGAAGGTTCACCTGAGCAGATGGGCGGCAAGGGTGGACGAGATTCCGGCTAGAATTCCAGATCGCCATTGAGTCGCCGCTCGGGGAGGTGGGAGGGAGACGTCATTTCTAGATGCGAGAGTTTGCCCTTCATCTTGAGCTTGATTTTGTTCTCCCTCTTGCTCTAGATCTTGAACTTGGTCTTGATCTTGAGGTTACTCTTGATCTTGAGCATCCTCAAAGGGGTGATCAGGATTAAGGACATCATTTGGTGCAGTACCATCTTGAGGTTGATCTTCTCCTTAATCGGGATCACAGGGATGAGGGCCGTCAGAGCGTTCTTCGGAAGCGTGTGGGTCTTGCGTTGGTGATGGTTCCACATGAGTGGAACATTGTCCTTCTTCTTTAGCCACAAGGGGTTCCTCAACGGGCAGGAATTATCCCACGCCCATTTTTATTATGGCTTGGGGACGAATTTCATCACCTACATCACAAAGACCACTTTGCTCCACTTGGGAGACATTATTCTCATCAAACTCCACGTTAAACATCTCTTCATTGAGTCCTGAGGACTTGTTGAGGACACGACGCGAGAGTTTGTAGCATAATCAACAAATATGCCCTCTTGAGCTCTAGGTTCAAATTTAGACAAACGAGCACCTTTCTTAAGAATGAAAAACTTACAGCCAAACACCCGAAAGTACATGAGGTTGGGCTTGTTGCCAGTAAGAATTTCATATGGAGTCTTATTCAAGCCTTTGCGAAGGTAGAGCCGATTGGATGCATGACATGCGGTGTTGATGGCTTCAACCCAAAAGTTATACGGAGATTTAAACTCCGCCATCATGGTTCTTGCCGCATCCATCAACGCCTGGTTCTTCCTTTCTGCCATACCATTTTGTTGAGGAGTGTAAGGATCAGAGTATTGATGCTTGATTCTGTCATCACTCATAAATTAATTTAGGGTGTAGTTCTTGAACTTGGTGCCATTGTCTCTTCTGACCATCAATATCTTTTCATTATGTTGGCGTTGAGCTTCATTAGCAAAGTTGATGACGGTTTGTTGAGTCTCAATCTTTCGCTTGAAAAAGTATACCCAGGTATATCTTGAGTAATCATCCACTATCACCAAGCAATACTTCCTTCCCCCAAGACTATCATATGATGGAGGACCAAAGATATCCATGTGGAGCAGCTCCGAGGTCCTTTTTGTGTAGATGATAGTCGGGGGGGGGGGGGGGTTGAGCTGTCTCATGAATCTTTCCTTCAATACACACACTGCAAGCACGATCTCTTGCGAAAGTCACATTTGTTAGTCCAAGAACGTGATCCCCTTTGAGGACACTTTGCAAAGATATCATATTGACATGGGCTAGCCAGCGATGCCAAAGCCATCCCACATCAACTTTAGCCATTAGGCAAGTCGCGGTCTTAGTGGGTCGCTTCGAACAGTTAACCACATAGAGACCATTCTCGACATGCCCAACAATGCTACTTTAAGAGTGGTGCTCCACAAAAGGGCCACATAGTCAATGCCAAAAAAAGTACTACATCACATAAGTGAAAGTTGATGAACGGAAAGTAAATTGTATGCGAGGGTCTCAATAAGCATAACCTTTACAATGGTAAGTTCCAGAGAAATCGCCACCTTGCCGAGACCCAATACCTTTGAAATCGCATCATCACAAAATGATACTTGGGTGGAAATGGATGGATCGGCATGAACGTCCACCACCAAGTCCTTGCTTCTAGTCATATGATTTGTTGCTCCACTATCAAGCAACCATGACACTCCACGAGACCAAACTCCTGCATAAAATCAATGCTTTGATTTAGGTACCCATTCTTTAATGGGTCCTATGTTAGTAACAAGGGTCTTAGGAACCCAAATAGACCATTCAATGTAATCATCATAAGAACCAAAAAACTTAGCAAAAATATTCCCATCATTCGCACGACACAAAACGCAAGAGGGGTTAAGGTCGCCGGCAGTGTTGGGTAGAGGGGTATTGCCCTTCATGGCATTACCACCCTTAGCTTGGTCCTTTTTCTTCTCATAAGTACCCTCACCAGATTTAAAAAAGGTTTCCATAAGCTCGGGAGGTTGCTTTGTCTTCTTCTTCTTGTTCTTCTTGGACTTGGGTGCAAACCCAACTCCTTCCTTTGCAACCACTTCCTTTTGAATGCTCAAAAGGTCATTAAGATTCTTTTAACCTTGTATGCATGTCACAAGGCCTTTCTCAAGCTGCTCTTTTAATTCAGAGTTCTCCACCACAAGATGAGCATGCTCACAACAGGGGTTAGTAGCACGGACATTATCAATTAAAACAAATGGAGAGCAAGTGGATATTTCCTTAGTGAGTTTTACTTGAAGTTGAGCATGAGACTCTTTTAAAGAGACATGAGCACTCTTCAAGTCCTTGCGAGCCTTGTCAAGTGTTGCAAGACCTTTTTTGAGTCTAACATGATCAAGCCTGATACGTCTCAAACGTATCTATAATTTTTGATGGTTTCATGCTTTTATCTTGTCAACTTTGGATGTTTTATGTACCTTTTATATCTTTTTTGGGACTAACTTATTAATTCAGTGCCAAGTGCCAGTTCCTGTTTTTCTGTGTTTTTGACTCTTTTCAGATCTCATTTTGGAACGGAGTCCAAACGGAATAAAATCCCCGAAATAAATTTTTCCAGAACAGAAGAAGATCGGGGGACTTTAGGGCCAAGGCAGGAGAGCCACAGGGCCCCACAAGCCCTGTAGCCGCCAACAGGGGGCGGCGACTACCAAGCTTGTGGCCTCCCTGGCACCCCCCTGACCTAGCTCATTCGCTTATATATTCCCTAAAATCCAGAAAAAAATCAGGGCATCCACGAAAACACTTTTCCGCCGCCGCAAGCTTCCGTTTCCGCGAGATCTCATCTGGAGACCGTTCCCGGTGCCCTGCCAGAGGGGACTTTGGAGTTGGAGGGCTTCTACATCAACATCATCGCCTCTCCAATGACTCGTGAGTAGTCCACTTCAGACCTACAGGTCCGTAGTTAGTAGCTAGATGGCTTCTTCTCTCTCTTGGATCTTCAATACAAAGTTCTCCATGATCTTCATGGATATCTATCCAATGTAATCCTCTTTGTCGGTGTGTTTGTCGAGATCCGATGAATTGTGGATTTGTGATCAGATTATCTATGATATATATTTGAGTCTTTGCTGATTTCTTATATGCATGATTTTATATCCTTGTAAGTCTCTTCGAGTCTTGGGTTTTGTTTGGCCAACTAGATCTATGATTCTTGCAATGGGAGAAGTGCTTGGTTTTGGGTTCATACCGTGTGGTGACCTTTCCCAGTGACAGAAGGGGTAGCAAGGCACGCATCGTGTTGTTGCCATCAAGGGTAACAAGATGAGCTTTTATCGTAGATATGAGATTGTCCATCTACATCCTGTCATCTTTCTTAAGGCGTTACTCTGTTCTTATGAACTTAATACACTAGATGCATGCTGGATAGCGGTCGACGTGTGTAGTAATAGTAGTATATGCAGAAAGTATCGGTCTACTTGTTTTGGACATGATGCCTATAGATCTAATCATTGCCATAGATGACATCACGACTTTGCGCGGTTCTATCAATTGCTCGACAGTAATTCGTTCACCCACCGTCTACTTGCTTTCATGAGAGAAGCCACTAGTGAACACTACGGCCCCTGGGTCTATTCACAACTATCGTCTCCACTTTCGCTTTTACTTTTCTTTGTTTACTTTTTTGCTTTCCGTTCTCAGTTTGCAACAATCTATAAGGGATTGATAACCCCTTCATAGCGTTGGGTGCATGCTCTTTGTGTTTGTGCTGGTACTTGTGACTCGACGTGCACCTCCCACTGGATCGATACCTTGGTTCTCAAACTGAGGGAAATACTGACCGCCGCGGTGCTACATCACCCTTTCCTCTTCAAGGTAACACCAACGCAAGGCTCCAAGGCCGTGGGGAAATCCTTTGCATATTTGCCAAGGAAGTCCCTATAGGCGTAGCCCGTGACAGAAGGATTCCTGGTGCCACTGCCAGAGAAGGTCTGTTGTCACAGTAGCAGAAGGATTTCTGGCGCCGTTGCCGGGGAGGAGGATTGCTTGCCGAGGAGAGATCAAGTCAAGATCTATCCAAGTAGGTGTCACAAACTCATCTCTTGCATTTACCTTTTTTGCCAGTTGCCTCTCGTTTTCCTCTCCCCCACTTCACATTGGCCGTTTTCTTTTGCCTTTTTCCCTTGCCGTTTTCATTTGCCTTTTTTCGTTCGCCCTTTTCTCTAGCTTGCCTTTCCTTTGCTTGAGTGCTATGTGCCTTCAATATGCTTGCATCTTCGCTTGCTAAAAATCTAGTGATATGGATCCTCACCCACTTGCTAATCTCTTTAAGAGATTCAATTATGTTGATCCAATTTCTAGTAAGTTGAGTGCACTTGACTTTTTCTATGGAGTTTTGCTTGAGATGTGTGAATCTGAAAATAGTGATGAAGAAATTCATGAATTGATTCACGAGGGCTCCTTGAATGAAAAGGATGATTGCAATGGTTTCACTATAAATTCTATTAGTGACAATCATGCTAAAATTATGCAAAACCCTAAGCTTGGGGATGCTAGTTTTTCTTTGTCCACTACTTGTTGCAATGATCATGAGTGGGGCTATGATTTTTCTTATGATCTTGAAAATTTGTTTAAGCCTCATGATGAATATGATATTTGCAATATTATTGAAAGTGGGTTTGGAGAAGTCATGACTTTAGTTGATGATAATCCCACTATTTTTAGAGAGCGTCAACTTTGCATGCATGTGGATCATGAAAAGAATATCCTATGTGATAGTTACATTGTTGAATTCAGATATGATCCCACATGTAATTATTATGAGAGAGGAAAATACGGTGGGAGAAACTTCCATATCACTAAATTACCTCTCGTTATGTGGAGATTGCTATTGTCTCTTTCTTCTTCCTTGCATATGGTAACTATCGGTTGTCTTGCCAATTTGTTCTCCTATAAAATGCCTATGCATAGGAAGTATGTTAGACTTAGATGTGATTTTCACGTGCTTTATGATTCTCTCGTTGTGCTTCAATTCTTGTCTTTTATGTGAGCATCATTGAAATCCTTATGCCTAGCTAAGGGCGTTAAACAATAGCGCTTGTTGGGAGGCAACCCAACGAATCTATCCTTTTCATTTCTGTTTTGTGTTTTCCACACTTTCATAATGCTGTTATGATTGTGTTTTTTGTGTTCCTTTTGCGTTTGTGCCAAGTAAAACCGTTATGATTAGTCTTGGGGTTGATCGTTTGGTCATGCTGGAAAAGACAGAAACTTTTTGCTCACGAAAAGAATTTTCATTTTTTTGTAAGAGATTTTGAGTTGATTCTTTTTGCTTCTGATTACTATGAAAATTCTTCAGACTGTCGTAATTGTTCAGAATTTTTGAAGTACCAGAAGTATACGAAGTATACATATTGCTACAGACTGGTGTGCTGTTAACAGATTCCGTTTTTGTTGAGTTGGTTGCTTATTTTGATGAAACTATGGATAGTATCGGGGAGTATTAGCCATGGAAGATCGAAAATACAGTAACCCAACATCAACATAAGTAGAATTTAAGTTTGCTACAGTACCTAAGGAAGTGGTGGTTTGCTTTCTTATACTAATGGTATCACGAGTTTCTGTTTAAGTTTCGTGTTTTGAAGTTTTCAAGTTTTGGGTGAAGTTCTTATAGACAAAAAGATAAAGAGTGGCAAGAGCTCAAGCTTGGGGATGCCCAAGGCACCCCAAGATGATTCCAGGATGCCGTAAAAGCCTAAGCTTGGGGATGCCCCGGGAAGGCATCCCCTCTTTCGTCTTCAATCCATCGGTAACGTTACTTGGGGCTATATTTTTATTCACCACATGTTATGTGATTTTCTTGGAGCGTCTTGTATTGTAGGAGTATTTTATTTTTGTTGTGTCACAATCTTCCTTGCTGCACACGTAGAGATAGAGACATGCACTCGCCGTGATTTTGTCGAGCTTGACTTATATCTTTTGAGCTAGTTGATTTTGCTCTATGTGCTTCACTTATATCTTTTAGAGCACGGAAGCGCGTGGCTTGGTAGTTGATCTATGCTATGAAAGTAGTCTCAAAAGGGTAGTTATCCAAAGGGATATGAAAACTTCCACCTTCATGTGCATTGAATAGTTAGAGAAGTTTGATTCCTCTCAATTAGTTTTGAGATGTGGTTGTGGTAATATTTAAGTTATGTTAGTATGGTGTTGTGGATCTAGAAATACTTGTGTTGAAGTTAGTGATTCCCGTAGCATGCACGTATGGTGAACCGCTATGTGATGAAGTCTGAGCATGACTAGTCTATTGATTGTCATCCTTTGTGTGGCGGTCAGGATCGCGCGATGGTTTATACCTACCAACCCTTCCCATAGGAATGTGCGTTGAATGCTTTGTTTCGATTACTACTAAAACTTTTGCAAGAAGTATATGAGTTCTTCATGACTAATGTTGAGTCCATGGTTTAGATGCACTTTCACCTTTCACCATCACTATCTTCTTTAGTGCCGTGCAACTTTCGCCGGTGCACAAAACCCACCATATAGCCTCCCTCAAAACAGCCACCATACCTACCTACTATGGCTTTTTCAAAGCTATTCCGAGATATATTGCCATGCAACTACCACCATGACATGTGCCATGATACGTCTCAAACGTATCTATAATTTTTGATGGTTTCACGCTGTTATCTTGGCTTCTTTGTATGTTTTATGTACCTTTTTATATCTTTTTGGGACTAACTTATTAATTCAGTGCCAAGTGCCTGTTCCTGTTTTTTCCGTGTTTTTGACTCTTTTCGGATCTCATTTTGGAACGGAGTCCAAACGGAAGAAAAACCCCGGAATGATCTTTTTCCCGAACGAAAGTAGACCAGGGAGCCTTTGGGCCAAGCCAGGTGGGCCCCAGGGAGCCCACAAGCTCCCACCACGCCACCAGGGGGGTGGCAGCGGTGGGCAAGCTTTTGGCCACCCTGGCCGCCCCCGAACCTAGATCTTGCGCCTATATATTCCCAAATATTCCGCAAAAAATCATAGGAGCCTCGAAAATACTTTTCCGCCGCCGCAAGCTTCCATTTCCTCGAGATCTCATCTGGAGACCCTTCCCGGCACCCTGCCGGAGGGGACTTTGGAGGTGGAGGGCTTCTTCATCATCATCATCGCCCCTCCAATGACTCGTGAGTAGTTCACTTCAGACCTACGGGTCAGTAGTTAGTAGCTAGATGGCTTCTTCTCTCTCTTGGATCTTCAATACAAATTTCTCCATGAACTTCATGGAGATCTATCCCATGTAATCTAATTTGGCGATGTGTTTGTCTAGATCCGATGAATTGTGGACTTGTGATCAGATTATCTATGATATATATTTGAATCTTTGCTGAATTCTTATATGCATGATTTGATATCCTTGTAAGTCTCTCCGAGTCTTGGGTTTTGTTTGGCCAACTAGATCTATGATTCTTGCAATGGGAGAAATGCTTGGTTTTGGGTTCTGCCATGTGGTGACCTTTCCGAGTGACAGTAGGGGCAGCAAGGCACACATCAAGAAGTTGCCATCAAGGGTAAAAAGATGGGGTTTTTATCATTGGTCTGAGATTATCCCTCTACATCATGTCATCGTGCTTAAGGCGTTAGTTTGTTCATATGGACTTAATACACTAGATGCATGCTGGATAGCGGTCGACGTGTGAAGTAATAGTAGTAGATGCAGAAAGTATCGGTCTACTTGTTTCGGACGTGATGCCTATAGAAATAATCATTGCATAGATATCATCATGACTCTCCACTGTTCTATCAATTGCTCGACAGTAATTTGTTCACCCACCGTCTACTTGCTTTCATGAGAGAAGCCACTAGTAAACACTACGGCCCCCGGGTCTATTCACATCCAGCGTTTACATCTCCGCTTTTACTTTGCTTTGTTATTTTGTTGCTTTCAGTTCTCACTTGGCAAACAATCTATAAGGGATTGACAACCCCTTCACAGCGTTGGGTGCAAACTTTTGTGTTTGTGCAGGATCTTGAGATACTCTTCCGCCGGATTGATACCTTGGTTCTCAAACTGAGGGAAATACTTACCGTCGCTGTGCTACATCACCCTTTCCGCTTCGAGGGAACACCAACGCAAGGCTCCAAGGCCACGGGGGAAATCCTTTGCATACTTGCCTAGGAAGTCCCTTAAGGCGTAGCTGTAGCTGAAGGATTCCTGGTGCCATCGACACAACTACTTCCTGGCGTCGTTGCAAGGGATACACAACAGAACAATCAGAAGTATTTCTAGCCCGTTGCCGGGGATCTTTTTGAGGTAGCAGAAGTATTTCTGGCGCCGTTGCCGGGGAGGAGGATCGTCAAGAATATTCTCCCGACAACGTGCCTATTTCTGGCGCCGTTGCCGGGGAGGAGAAATCAAGATCTATCCAAGTAGGTCTCACAAACTCTTCTCTTGCATTTACTTTTGTTGCCAGTTGCCTCTCGTTTTCCTCTCCCCCACTTCACATTTGCCGTTTTCATTTGCCTTTCTCATTTGCCTTTTCGTTCGCCCTTTTCTCTCGCTTGCTTCCTGTTCGCTTGTGTGCCATGTGCCTTCAATATGCTTGCATCTTCGCTTGCTGAAAATCTATTGATATGGATCCTCATCCACTTGCTAGTCTCTTTAAGAGACCCACTCATGTGGAACAAATTGCTAGTGAGTTGAGGGCAATTGACTATTTCTTTGGAGTTTTGCATAAGATGCGTGAATCTAAAAATTGTGAGGAAGAAATTCAAGAAGTGATTCACGAGAGCTCCTTGGATGAAAAACATGATTGCAATGGTTTCACTATAAATCCTATTAGTGATAATCATGCTGAAATTATGCAAAACCCTAAGCTTGGGGATGCTAGTTTTGCTATGTCCACTACTTGTTGCAATAATCATGATTGGGGTGATGATCTTTCTTATGATCTTGAATTTTTTTTCAAACCTCATGATGAATATGATATTTGTGACAACATTGAAAGTGGGATTGGAGAAGTCATGACGTTATTTGATGATAATCCCACTATTTTTGAAGAGCGTCAACTTTGCATGCATGTGGATCATGAAAAGAATATCCTATTGGATAGCTATATTGTTGAATTTGAATATGATCCCACATGTAATTGCTATGAGAGAGGAAGATATTTTGGTAGAAACTTTCATGTTACCAAATCACCTCTTGTGATGTTGAGATTGCTCTTGTCTCTTTCTTCTTCCTTGCATATGGCAGCTATTGGTTGTCTTGACAATTTGTTTTCCTATAAAATGCCTATGCATAGGAAGTATGTTAGACTTAAATGTGATTTTCACATGCTTTAGGATGCTCTCGTTGTGCTTCAATTCTTGTCTTTTGTGAGAGCATCATTCAATGCCTAGCTAAGGGCGTTAAACAAAAGCGCTTGTTGGGAGGCAACCCAACGAATCTATCATTTTTCTTTCTGTTTTCTATTTTCCACACTTTCATAATTCTGTTATGATTGTGTTTTTTGTGTTTCTTTTTGCGTTTGTGCCAAGCAAAACCGTTATGATTAGTCTTGAGGATGATCGTTTGGTCATGCTGGGAAAGACATAAACTTTCTGCTCACGAAAAGAATTTTCATTTTTTCTGTAAGATCTTTTGACTTGATTGGTTTTAATGCTGATTGCTTCGCAAATTCTTCAGACTATCGTAATTGTTCAGAATTTTTGAAGTACTAGAGGTATACGAAACATACAGATTGCTACAGACTGGTCTGTTGTTGACAGATTCTGTTTTTTGTTGTGTTGGTTGCTTATTTTGCTGAAACTATGGATAGTATCGGGGGGTATTAGCGATGGAAGATTGAAAGTACAGTAACCCAACATCAGAAGAAGTAGGATTTGAGTTTTCTGTAGTACCTAAGGAAGTGGTGATTTGCTTTCTTGTACTAATGTTATCACGAGTTTCTGTTTAAGCTTCGCGTTGTGAAGTTTTCAAGTTTTGGGTGAAGTTCTTATGGACAAAGAGATAAAGAGTGGCAAGAGCTCAAAAAGAGGCCAAAGAGCCCACCAAAAAAATAAGAGAAAAAGAGAGAAGGGACAATGCTACTATCTTTCCACACTTGTGCTTATTAAGCACCAAGATCTTCATGATTGAGAGTCTCTCGTTTTGTCACCACCATATAGCTAGTGGGAAATTTCCATTATATAACTTGGCTTGTATATTCCAATGATAGGCTTCCTCAAAATTGCCTTAGGTCTTCGTGAGCAAGCAAGTTGGATGCACACCCACTAGTTTTCTTTAAGAACATTGATATCTATTGATGAGCATCTCCATAGCTCATTGATATGCCTAGTTAATGCGACTATCCTCCCCTTGTTTGTCTTGCAACCTCCACCACATTCCATTCCACTTATAGTGCTAAAACCATGGCTCACGCTCATGTATTGCGTGAGAGTTGAAACGGTTTGAGAAAGTAAAGGTGTGAAAACAATTACTTGGCCAATACCGGGGTTGTGCATGATTTAAATTCGTTGTGCAAGGATCATAGAGCATAGCCAGACTATATGATTTTGCAGGGATAACTTTCTTTTGGCCTTGTTATTTTGGAATTTAATGATTACCTTGCTAGTTTGCTTGAATTATTATTGTCTCCACATCAATAGAAAACTATTGTTTTGGATGTAATGGATTTGAACATTCACGTCACATAAGAGGAGTTACAGAGGACATCTATGCTAGGTAGCATGAAAGCATCAAAAATTCATTCTTTATCACTTCCCTACTCGAGGACGAACAGGAGCTAAGCTTGGGGATGCTTGATACGTCTCAAACGTATCTATAATTTTTGATGGTTTCATGTTGTTATCTTGTCAACTTTAGATGTTTTATGTATCTTTTATATCTTTATTGGGACTAACTTATTAATTCAGTGCCAAGTGCCAGTTCCTGTTTTTTCTGTGTTTTGACTCTTTTCAGATCTAATATTGGAACGGAGTCCAAACGGAATAAAATCCCCGAAATAAACTTTTCCAGAACAGAAGAAGATCGGGGGACTTGAGGGCGAGGGCAAGAGAGCCACAGGGGGCCCACAAGCCCTGTAGCTGCCACTAGGGGGGCGGCGGCTACAAGGCTTGTGGCCTCGCAGGCGCCCCCTGACCTAGCTCTTTCACCTATATATTCCCTAAAGTCCAGAAAAAAAATTAGGGCATCCACGAAAACACTTTTCCGCCGCCGCAAGCTTCCGTTTCCGCGAGATCTCATCTGGAGACTCTTCCCGGTGCCCTGCCGGAGGGGACTTTGGAGTTGGAGGGTTTCTACATCAATATCATCGCCTCTCCAATGACTCGTGAGTAGTCCACTTTAGACCTACGGGTCCGTAGTTAGTAGCTAGATGGCTTCTTCTCTCTCTTGGATCTTCAATACAAAGTTCTCCATGATCTTCATGGAGATCTATCCGATGTAATCCTCTTTGGCGGTGTGTTTGTCGAGATCCGATGAATTGTGCATTTGTGATGAGATTATCTATGATATATATTTGAGTCTTTGCTGATTTCTTATATGCATGATTTGATATCCTTGTAAGTCTCTCCGAGGCTTGGGTTTTGTTTGGCCAACTAGGTCTATGATTCTTGCAATGGGAGAAGTGCTTGGTTTTCCGTTCATACCGTGTGGTGACCTTTCCTAGTGATAGAAGGGGCAGCAAGGCACGCATCGTGTTGTTTCCATCAAGGGTAACAAGATGGTCTTTTATCGTAGATATGAGATTGTCCATCTACATCATGTCATCTTGCTTAAGGCGTTACTATGTTCTTATGAACTTAATACACTAGATGCATGCTGGATAGCAGTCGACGTGTGGAGTAATAGTAGTAGATGCAGAAAGTATCGGTCTACTTGTTTTGGATGTGATGCCTATAGATATAATCATTGCCATAAATGACGTCACGACTTTGCGCGGTTCTATTAATTGCTCGACAGTAATTCGTTCGCCCACCGTCTACTTGCTTTCATGAGAGAATCCACTAGTGAACACTACGACCCCCGGGTCTATTCACAACTATCATCTCCACTTTCGCTTTTACTTTGCTTTGTTTACTTTTTGCTTTCAGTTCTCACTTTGCAAACATTCTATAAGGGATTGACAACCCCTTCATAGCGTTGGGTGCAAGCTCTTTGTGTTTGTGCAGGTACTTGTGACTCGACGTGCACCTTCCACTGGATCGATACCTTGGTTCTCAAACTGAGGGAAATACTTACCGCCGCTGTGCTACATCACCCTTTCCTCTTCAAGGGAATACCAACACAAGGCTCCAAGGCCGCGGGGAAATCCTTTGCATATTTGCCAAGGAAGTCCCTATAGGCGTAGCCCGTGACAGAAGGATTCCTGGCGCCGTTGCCAGGGAAGGTCTGTTGTCACAGTAGCAAAGCCCAAGTGCACTTTTTCGAATTGAAGCACATGGGTAAGAGGAAGAGCATGATCAAGATATTTATTTAACTTAGGAGGGTGATCATTATGTGAATCCTCGAGAGTCAAGTCAAGTCCTTGCTCTTTTGCAAGAGCAATAGAAAGATCTGCAATCTCATCGGCATAGTCACGACTATGACCTCGTAATGTAGAGATAGTCTCTTCCTGAGATTCAATGAGGTCACTGGCCTCTCCGAGTTGTTCCAAGAGTGCAAAAAATGATTCTTGGATTTACCCTTGAGTTTTCTCATGAATTTAGAAAAGGAGTTATCCTCCTCCTCTACCTCTTCCTTTTCATATCCGCTATCCATGGTAGTAGAAATGGTAGCTTTGATGTTGGTAGTTTGAGCGTTAGGGGTTAACTTATTGGATGCCTTGGCCATCACGCACTTGGCAATACGGTTCTTGTTGGGGGCCTTGAAGAGAGACACTTTGCTTGGAGAAGAGGATGCAATGGCCATCATGGCCATTCCCATTGCTTCACCACTTGTCTCATCGTCATCATCCCCATTGGAGGGGTACTCTTCTTGAGCCACCAACACCTTCTGGGGCACCTTCTTGGGGAAGTTGTTCTTGTTTGGAAAAGGCTTGGTATTGTCTTTGCGAATGAGCTTGCCACCATTGTCTTCCCTCTACTCATAGGGACAATTGTAGCAAGTTCTCATGCGTTTCTTTCCCTTAGACCCACTTGAGTTGTTCTTGGAGAAGTTGGGCCTTGAGTTTTACTTGTTGCCCCAAAACTGCCTTGATGCAAGAGCCATGTGCTCGTGGTAAGAATACTTGGTGTCCTCAGGACAGGTTTCTTCTTTGTCTTCCTCATCTTCCTCCAAAGCAGCCTTGGCCTTCAAAGCAAGGTTAGGGGAGTCTTTTCTTGACCATTGAACTCGGGCTAGATCATTGTCAGCAGTCTTGTTCAAAATGTTCATGGAAATAAACTCATCAAACACATCACTTGAGGACAATGAATGAAAGTCTGGCCTTTGACGGATGAAGGAGGACATGGACTTGTTGAAAGTCATGATGACCTTGAGAAACTTGTGCTTAATCCAAGTGTCATCCACATCTTTATTTCCATGATCCTGAAGAGCAACACCAAGAGTTGTAACTCTTCGATATAGCTCACAAGGGTCCTCATCCTCAATCATAGAAAATTCATCGGCCTCATCAAGAACCAGTTCATAGTTGGATCATTGAATGCTAGAGCTTCCCTTGTACATGGAGATTATGTGCTCCCAACAATTTTTGGCACGAGTGAAGGGTTGCAAGTGAGGAAGGTCTTCAATAGGTACTACTGCTTGAAGAATGAACAAGGCAGAATGATTGAGCTGATTGTTGGCCTCTTCCATTGGCGTGAGGTTTCTTGGATCATGTGGGTTGTATCCCTACTCAATTATTCTCGAAAGTTGTGGTGAGTTGTGGTTCAAATGAGACTTGATACGAAAAACCCAGTTAGCAAAATCATTCTTAACAAGCTTTGGTGGAGGACCTAGATTAATAATATGCGGTGGGTGGAGCGGTCATCCATAGACCATGGGAGGAGGAACGGAGGCAAAGGCATTTGCCCCACTTGTTCCTTCAGGCGTTTTATCCTTTTCACTACTAGCAGTTTCCTTTTCAGAATTGCCTCCTGAGTCCGAAGTTGTTGGATTAGCCACCAACAATGGGTCGGTAGGCGGTTTGTAAATATCAAGGAAATCCTTACGCATGTTTTTGACTTTGATAGCCACTAAGGATTTAAATGTGGACATGACCTCATTTAATTCCGCTCGGGTGACCGAGTTTGCAGCAGCTCCCTCAGGCACCTCCCCAACCCATTCCCTGCCGTCAACCATACTATTTGGGTGGTGAAACCCTTAATAAAGAGACAAGGCTGTAATAAAAACTGAAAGGATCGATATGGTTTACTAGAGGGGGAGGGGGTGAATAGGCAACTAACAAGTTTTAAACTTTTCTTAAACAAATTAGGTTTAGCACCAAATAGGTTGTCTAGATATGCAACTACGAGAACAACCTATATGATGCTAACAACAACAATGATAAGCAAGAAGTAAATACAAGTAAAGGTGAGAGATAACCACAGGTGAAACCGATGAAGATGAGGATGTATTTCCGAAGTTCCTTCCCTTTGAGGGGAAGTACATCTCCGTTGGAGGGGCGTGGAGGCACAATGCTCCCCAAGATGCCACTAAGGCCACTGTATTCCCCTCGCGCCCTCACACGATGCGAGGTGCCATGATTCCACTAAGTGGTGCCCTTGAAGGTGGCAACCGAACGTTTACAAAAAAGGTTGGGGCAATCTCCACAACTTAATTGGAGGCTCCCAATAAGACCATGAAGCTTCACCCCAATGGAGTATGGCTTCGAGGTGACCTCAACCGTCTAGGGTGCTCAAACACCCAAGAGTAACAAGATCTGCAAGGGATTGGTGGGGGGAATCAAATTTTTCTTGGTGGAAGTGTAGATCAAGGCCCTCTCAACCAGAGCCTAGAATATCAACAAGTTTTGTTGGCTAGGGAGAGAGATCGGGCTAAAATGGAGCTTGGAGCAACAATGGAACATAGGGGGCAAAAGGTAGGGTTCTCTAGGAATAAGAACCCCTTTATATAGTGGGGGAGGGAATCTGCCCGTTACCCACCCCCTGTGTATGAGCCAGAGCGGTAGAACCGATGATAAGAGGTAGTACCGCTCAGGGGAGCGGTACTACCGCTCAGGCAAAGGGAGGCCAGGCCAGAACCGAGGCAGAGAACCTAGTATCGCCCTGAGTTGTAGTACCGCTCTACGGGTGGTACTACTACCCAGTACTACTGCAAAATTCATCCATAAAAGTGTTCGCACTTTTGGACAGCAGTACATGCCAAAGGCAACAATAGAGCACTACCGCTCAGAGCGGTACTACCATCGACCGAGCGGTACTGCCGGTGATAAGCGGTAGTACTGCTCGTGGGAGCAGTACTATCGCTTGGAAACTGCCAGGCAGGGCTAGGCAAGGTGGAAAGCTTCATCAAAGTGGAAAAGGGGCAAGGAAGAAAGTGTATGTGATGATTCCACCCAGACTTTTCCAAAGTGGATCCCCTCTTAATAGTACGCCTTTCCTACGACCCAAGTCCACCGACAACGAATTGTAAGAGCAAAAGCCGTCTTCACATCAAAACATCGAGGGACAAGAATCATCTTTATGCAAACTGAGGAAATACCTAAAAGTCTTATTGCACACGATTAGTCCGCAAAAGTGTCGTCATCAATCACGAGAATTACTCGGGTAGAAATATGCCCTTACAAACGGTTTTGTTTTTGTTTGCCAAGATGCTTATCTTAGCAGATGTTGCACCTATTACGCGGTGTACATATTACAAGTTCAATATTGCCGGGGTTTTAAAAGCTAATATGTTTCTACACTTTATATGCAAATTGGGCGTCCTGAACATAGCTCAAATGTATAAGTCATGTGTTGAATTATAGTTGGACCTTGGGCCCATGAAAACAATATTTTTTATTTAATCTTGTAAGGCTTATGTAGGTGCATGGTAAAGTCATGAAAATTTTAGCACACCTTAAAATAAAAGAGAGTTCTTCTAAAAAGATGGAGGAGAGTTGAGACCCATTTATTAGGGTTTCCAGTTCTCATACTATTGATGCTTGAGAAAAGGAGTGATACATATGCGTTCGTACTTCATTGTCCACCTTGTCATCCCTCGTATGTGCACCAAGTTCGATCCATGCTCAGACTTATGTCAAGCGTGCACTTTATTTTTACCAGTGAGAAACACTTATTAATTAGAGATTAATTAACTAATCACTAATGGAGGTTCGAGTGAGGCGTGGCAACCCTGGCCGATACACCCAGTTCCTCCTTGCGCACAACCCTAGAGGTTAGCTACCGTTTCCCTCACTGTAGTTGCTTCATGCAATCCCATCCCATCAACCGTGTGCATGAACATTCCACACATCAGGTCTCCGGAACCCTGCCCTTGCCGGTCCTACACTGGGATAAGGGTGATAAGGTTTTTGGGATGTGTCTCGGCACACGTGCTTCTAGTTCGTCTTCATCATGTGCCTTGACTACTTCCCCGGCACTGATACCCTGGTCGATGATGCCGCAACCAAGAAGAAGGTCGCGGAGGAAGCCGCCGCGGCCTTAGCCTAGCCTATGGGTTCATCCTCCACTTACTCGTTCTTGTGTTAGCCCTATTTAGTGTGCATAGATGTTTCAGTTTTATGTGTGATACATGCTCACATATTTATATTGAGTAAATAGACAATTTCTTGATTAAAGTAATCCACGAGTAAATCACTAGCTTGAAATTAACAGAAATAAAGACATGCTGATATTTCATCACGTAAGCACATATTATGCCTAATAATAGATACATCTACGTATACCACTTACATGGCTAACACATAGAACAATACGCGCGGGATTAATGAGTTATACCCACCAAATCAGCCATGCAGAGGTCATGGCAGCGGTGGTGGCAGCAACATCCTTGATGGCCTTCTTCTCGGCTCCAAGCTTCTTAGTGGCGACACGATCGGCGGAGACATGGTGATGACGAAGGTGATGCAAACGCGGAGGAAGATGTCAAACGAAGCGAGTAGTCACGTATGATCGTGCCCTAAAACCTAATCACCCCTCTCCCATACAGGATCCAAAGAAGCTGGGTTTCAGAGGCCTGCTCTCCCATCAACCGTGTACGTAGTGAATGGGATGGAATTGTCGACGACAACAACAATGCTACTTGTAAACTGCGTTGGATTTTTCCCGAAGAGGATAGGAGATGCAACACAGTCGAGATAAGTGTTTCCCTCAGTGAGAACCAAGGTTATAGAACCAACAGGAGTACTAAGAAAACCTTCTTTAGCAACACATGAACACACAGAATCAAACACTTGCACCCAATGCGGGCAAGAGGGTTGTCAAGCCCCTTGAACTTGTTACTTACAAGGTTTACATATTTATAGATAGATAATATAAATATGAAAGTAAATAACAAAAATTAAATGGCAGCAATATTTTTGTAGTTTTTGTAATATAATTTGAGTAGAACCGGGGGCCATAGTTTTCGCTAGAGGCTTCTCTCTTGAAAATAGCATACCATGGGTAAACAAATTACTGTTGGACAATTGACAAAATAGCGCATAGATATGGCATTTTCTTGAGGGCAATGATCATGCATATAGGCATCACATCCATAAACAACTAGATCGACTCCTACCTGCATGTACTACTATTAATCCACTAATTGACCGCTATTCAACATGTATCTAGCGCATTAAGCATGAAACCGAGCAATGCTTGGGAAAGATGACATGATGTAGACAAAGTAAACTCAAGCAATATGAATAAATACCATTGTTGAAAGTGCGTTATATCGACTAGAGGGGAGGGGGTGAATAGGTGATTGTTATGAATTCGTCACTAAGGAATTTCCCTATGAGGAAATTGCTAAGTAACGAACTACTTGCAGCGAAATAAGTATTCATGTATAAGTGTAACATGGCAAAAGGATGGTCATCATGATGGAATGAAACAAAGACCTAGTGCAAGTAGCGTGACCAGGATAAGCAGGTGAAGAACAAGTGGTGTGAAGAATTTGAGATGAGGAAATTGAGAAAGTCTTCACTCATATTCTTCAAACAGTAATACTCAATTTCAGCAACACGTAAATGAGGAAATACAAGGGTTGAGGAAATAGAACCAGGTACTCGATGAAGACAGTGATTTCATGACCTAGTTCTAACTGATGTGATAGTCGTATGTCTGGTTTGGAGCGACTTGATATTTAAACCAAAGGACACACAGTCCAGGGACACACAATCCTTATCGTATTCTCCTTGAGAAGAGGTCACACAGACCTCGCCCAATACTTATGGTAAGTCTTCAGGGCAGACTTCCAAACCATCACAAACTCGGTCACCTGACAATCCACAATTCACTGTTGCATGCTCTAGACTATTGATGCCTAACCGTCTGGAAGATGCACAATCTTCAAAGGTAACAAGCGTCGGTTCCACATAGGAACAGTCTCTTCAGTGATGCTCAATCACTTTGGGTTTTGGGTTATCGTTTGGTTGGTTGGGTTTTTCCTCACTGATGATTTTCTCTCAAAGTCCTAAGAGGATGGGATGTTGTCAAATGAAAGTTTCAAGTTCTCTCTCGGAGCAGCCAACTAGCTAGTGGTTATGGGGGCTCGCTATTTATAGCCGGGGAGCAATCCCGACATGATTTCACATAAATGCCCCTAGCTATAAATAGGGATAAGGTTTCACTACTGAAATTCGGAAATTTGCCGTCTGCCAGGGCAGACGGCAAAGGGGGGAAACACGGACGACAAAGGCTTTGCCGTCGGTCAGCAGACGGCAAAGTAGACGATAAAAAAAATCCGGTGAAGAGGTTCTTTGCCGTCTGCTTTTTCAAAACGGACGGCAAAGAATCTTTGCCATGAGGGGCCAGACGGCAAATTAAATGGGACGACACAGACTGCAATGACCCTGTTAAGTGTTAACGGCAGGCCTCCTCTCTTTGTCGTCTGCCATCCCCCCTTTGCCATGTGGGGGCTGAAGGCAAAGCGGGGAACCAGCCCCCCTCTCTCCCCTCTTTGCCGTCTGCCATCACCCCTTTGCCATGTGGGGGCGGACAACAAAGAGGGGAGAGAGAGGGGGCTGATTCCCGCCTTTGCCATGTGGTGGCAGACGGCAAAGGGGGGAACCAGCCCCCTCTCTCTCCCCTCTTTGCCGTCTGGCATCCCCCCTTTGCCATGTGGGGGCAGACGACAAAGGGGGGCACCAGCCCCTTTTTAATTTATTTTTTATTATATCCAGCATTTTTAACAATAATCAGGATATATATATACATTTGACATAAATAAATTTCTTTCCGTACTCATAACCATATTAAAACAACTCTCATCCATAGTGCATACATATTATGCAAGTTGCATCCGTACCAAACCATATATTACACCAGTTTCATCCAAATGCATACAAAGTTTCATATATATCCATATACTACAAGTTTCAATACAAGCCATGGTACAATAAATCATCTTCAAGCATTCCATCAATATAATCCAAGCTTCCCGTGAAGTGAATGTAATCTGCAAAATGACAAATAAGAAAGTTAGAAGAATAATACTAGATAAGAAGTGTAAATAGGTTATTTTGGAGAGAAATTAGCTAAGTATGGGCCATTTAGGAGCTAACTAAGCTAATTATGTCATTTAGGTGGAACCCTAGCTAACTATAGGTCGTTTTCGAGTTAACTTGGATAAAATAGGTCATTCCGGAGCAAACTATGCTTATTAAGCCATTTCGGATCTAGCTAGGCTAATTCTAGGCCATTTAATACCTAAGTTAGGGGGAATAGGTCATCTTGCAGCTACGTAAGCCTTATTATGTCATTTAGGAGAGAACTTAGCTAACTATAGGTCATTTTTATTAAATAGGTCATTTTGGAGCTAACTAAGCTAATTCTGTCATTTCGTAGGATAATTAGCCAATTTAGCCTTTCTTGGATGAGTCTAAGCTACGTAGAAGAATAGAAAGAGAAGAAGAAGTAAAAGAAGGAGGAGGAGGAGGAGGAGAAGGAGAAGGAAGAGGAGAATAAGAAGAAAAGAAGAAGGAGAAGGAGAAGGAGGAAGAAGGAGGAAGAAGGAGAAGGAGGAGCTCCTTCTCCTTCTTCTCCTCCTTCTTCTCCTTCTTCTTATCCTCCTCCTTCTCCTTCTTCTTCTTCTCATCTTCTCCTTCTTCTTCCTTGCTTTCATTTTTCCTCTTTCTTCTCCTCTTGTCCCCTTCTCCGGGCTAAATTGGCTAAGAATGCCTTTTTGGAGCTAATTATGTCATTTCGAGGATAATTAGCAATGTATAGGTCATGTTTTATTAAAAAGATCATTTAGGAGCTAACTAAGCTAATTATGTCATTTAGGTGGAACCCTAGCTAACTATAGGTCGTTTCGGAGCTAACTTGGGTAAAATAGGTCATTCCGGAGCAAACTATGCTTATTAAGCCATTTTGGATCTAGCTAGGCCAATTACATGCCATTTAATACCTTAGTTAGGGGGAATATGTCATCTTGCAGCTACGTAAGCCTTATTATGTCATTTAGGAGAGAACTTAGCTAACTATAGGTCATTTTTTCTTAAATAGGTCATTTTGGAGCTAACTAAGCTAATTATGTCATTTCGTAGGATAATTAGCAAATTTAGCCTTTCTTGGATGAGTCTAAGCTACGTAGAAGAAGAGAAAGAGAAGAAGAAGTAAAAGAAGGAGGAGGAGGAGGAGGAGGAGGAGGAGGAGGAGAAGGAGAAGGAAGTGGAGAAGAAGAAGAAAAGAAGAAGGAGAAGGAGAAGGAGGAAGAAGGAGGAAGAAGAAGGAGAAGGAGGAGCTCCTTCTCCTTCCTCTCCTCCTTCTTCTCCCTCTTCTAATCCTCCTCCTTCTCTTCTTCTTCTTCTCTCCTTCTTGTTCTTGCTTCCTTTCATTTTTCCTCTTTCTTCTCCTCTTGTCCCCTTCTTCGGGCTAAATTAGCTAAGAATGCCTTTTTGGAGCTAATTATGTCATTTCAAGGATAATTAGCTAAGTATAGGTCATGTTTTATTAAATAGACCATTTAGGAGCTAACTAAGCTAATTATGTCATTTAGGTGGAACCCTAGCTAACTATAGGTCGTTTCGGAGCTATCTTGGGAAAAATAGGTCATTCCGGAGCAAACTATGCTTATTAAGCCATTTCGGATCTAGCTAGGCTAATTCTAGGCCATTTAATACCTAAGTTAGGGGGAATAGGTCATCTTGCAGCTACGTAAGCCTTATTATGTCATTTAGGAGAGAACTTAGCTAACTATAGGTCATTTTTATTAAATAGGTCATTTTGGAGCTAACTAAGCTAATTCTGTCATTTCGTAGGATAATTAGCCAATTTAGCCTTTCTTGGATGAGTCTAAGCTACGTAGAAGAATAGAAAGAGAAGAAGAAGTAAAAGAAGGAGGAGGAGGAGGAGGAGAAGGAGAAGGAAGAGGAGAATAAGAAGAAAAGAAGAAGGAGAAGGAGAAGGAGGAAGAAGGAGGAAGAAGGAGAAGGAGGAGCTCCTTCTCCTTCTTCTCCTCCTTCTTCTCCTTCTTCTTATCCTCCTCCTTCTCCTTCTTCTTCTTCTCATCTTCTCCTTCTTCTTCCTTGCTTTCATTTTTCCTCTTTCTTCTCCTCTTGTCCCCTTCTCCGGGCTAAATTGGCTAAGAATGCCTTTTTGGAGCTAATTATGTCATTTCGAGGATAATTAGCAATGTATAAGTCATGTTTTATTAAAAAGATCATTTAGGAGCTAACTAAGCTAATTATGTCATTTATGTGGAACCCTAGCTAACTATAGGTCGTTTCGGAGCTAACTTGGGTAAAATAGGTCATTCCGGAGCAAACTATGCTTATTAAGCCATTTTGGATCTAGCTAGGCCAATTACATGCCATTTAATACCTTAGTTAGGGGGAATAGGTCATCTTGCAGCTACGTAAGCCTTATTATGTCATTTAGGAGAGAACTTAGCTAATTATAGGTCATTTTTTCTTAAATAGGTCATTTTGGAGCTAACTAAGCTAATTATGTCATTTCGTAGGATAATTAGCAAATTTAGCCTTTCTTGGATGAGTCTAAGCTACGTAGAAGAAGAGAAAGAGAAGAAGAAGTAAAAGAAGGAGGAGGAGGAGGAGGAGGAGGAGGAGGAGGAGAAGGAGAAGGAAGAGGAGAAGAAGAAGAAAAGAAGAAGGAGAAGGAGAAGGAGGAAGAAGGAGGAAGAAGAAGGAGAAGGAGGAGCTCCTTCTCCTTCCTCTCCTCCTTCTTCTCCCTCTTCTAATCCTCCTCCTTCTCTTCTTCTTCTTCTCTCCTTCTTGTTCTTGCTTCCTTTCATTTTTCCTCTTTCTTCTCCTCTTGTCCCCTTCTTCGGGCTAAATTAGCTAAGAATGCCTTTTTGGAGCTAATTATGTCATTTCGAGGATAATTAGCTAAGTATAGGTCATGTTTTATTAAATAGACCATTTAGGAGCTAACTAAGCTAATTATGTCATTTAGGTGGAACCCTAGCTAACTATAGGTCGTTTCGGAGCTATCTTGGGTAAAATAGGTCATTCCGGAGCAAACTATGCTTATTAAGCCATTTTGGATCTAGCTAGGCTAATTATAGGCCATTTAATACCTAAGTTAGGGGGAATAGGTCATCTTGCAGCTACATAAGCCTTATTATGTCATTTAGGAGAGAACTTAGCTAACTATAGGTCATTTTTATTAAATATGTCATTTTGGAGCTAACTAAGCTAATTATGTCATTTCGTAGGATAATTAGCCAATTTAGCCTTTCTTGGAGCTAACTAAGCTAATTATGTCATTTAGATGGAAGTCTAGCTATTTTTTATTAAAACACTAGAAATAACATACCATTATCGTCATCACAGCGGTGAAACACGGTGGCTCTGGCTTGTTTCACCTCGAGAAGGCTGCCGTTGAGAAGGCTCGACTGTAGAAGGGTCATGCGATGCGTTTTGGGAGATATTCTGCACCAAACATCGTTTGCAATGTGTAGTTAGCATGAGGATACTCTTAAGATGACTACATTGAAATGAAACTCACCGTCCCCGTCACGTTAATGACTGGCATCGGCGGAGGGACTTGGCCGCTCTTCTCACACATAGACTGTACATTTGGTTTCGACAAGTCAAACTTTTTATTTATTAATGAAACGGACATTCAAATGCAAGATTTAAAATAACATGAAGAAGAAACTTACCACGAAGAGCTCGTATAAGGCCCTGCTAGGCGGATCATTCCGTGCCCTCTCCGCCTCCACCGATGCAGTCGTCCTCTCCTCCAGCTCCCTAATTTCCTTATCCTTCTCCGCCACAGCCGCCTGCATTGCCTCTCTCTCTTTCTGAATAGCAGCCTGCAACCCAACTCATTGTTAGCAATGTAATCATATTGGTTCCAACGCACAACATAATGCGGAAAGATAGTTGAGTCCATTAAACTAACCTCGATGGCGAGCTCGACTGGCCGTGGACGACGTGTTACCTCCGGACAAGAGCTCGTTTGGCGTGCCTTTATCTGTCGGAGAGTGCTAGGACAACGTATAAGGCCGTCTCCAATGGCGATCGAGCCATGGGGCCTCCCGTTGCCAGCTATCATCACCAGCTCTGGATCAATAGGCCCCTCGCTCGGGTTAAAGTCCTCCCCTTTCCTCGCCTTCCCATGATCTCTGTACTTCATGAGCTTGTGGTGGGAGGAGATGTTGGTGAAGTTTTATGAATGCTCGAGGTCAGACTTAGAGAATGCCTTGACGTTCTTGTATGAGGCAGTATGGCCATCGCATACAAGTCGTACATATGTGGCACCTCCGTCTTATTGTGACGCGCCTAAAAGAGAGAGAGAGAGAAAAATTGTATTAGTAAAGGGCTCAAGATAGCATTAAGAATGAATTGCATGAGGCATGAAGCAAACCACATACCCAATTCTCGCCAAATTGGATTAAGTTGACGCTCCCTTGATGATGTGGCACGCCAACCATTTTTCCACGCCTCTCCTTGGCGTTGTTGTGGCTGGCCTCCCACGTTTCGGAGAACCACTGATCCACCAAGACCTCCCAACAATCCATCTTATCCACAAACCATCTCGGGGGCACCTAAGTTAATAAAGAGAAATTTGAGCGCGTAAGAACCAAATCAAGGAAACTAACTACAAAGCCTTAATAATATGTAATTACCTTCATGTAATGCTCCTTCTCCATCTTAGAATCACGGCACTTCGCCTTGTCAATCCTAATACGCCGCGTGGCATAGTAGTCTCGAACAGCCTGCACCCGAGCGTCGTGTCGAAAGTTTTGAAGTAGGCGGCGACATTCGGTTTCGATAACCTTTGCCGCGTCCTCTCGTATCCCTCCTCACACCTGTAGTAGGTCTGCAAACGAGACAACACCGATTAGTACAATAAATAGCTATGGTTGATTTATAATTGTGTGAAGGAGAAATTACCCAGAACTTTCGGATCACCATGTCCGCCCTCGTGTCGCATGAAACACCGTCGATCTCCACCTCTGACGGGGCCGGGGCACCCAAGTAGTGCTCCCAGGTCATTCCTACCTCTCACTCCCGACCGGGCAACGTAACAAACCCTGGGAAGTTTTTACGGCAAAGCACACCAAGGACGCTGTTGGGCTTGCGGACACCCTTGGCAACAATCCAACCCCTACAATATGACAAATTAAAGCCAAAACATTAGATATTTGAGAAAACGCAAAGGCAAAAGGTTAAATAAGAGTAAATTAACTTACTTGTCCCCATTTGGCCTAATCGACCACCTCTGCTCGGGGGTCGCTGGCACGAGAGGGAGCCCCGAACTACCACGCTAGTAAACGGTAGCCCCCTCACCCAGCTCCTCGTCGCTACCAGCATCCCACTGGGTCTCTTGGGACGTACCCTCATCCCTGCTTTGCTCCGGAGTCGCCTGGAATGAAGCCTCTGGGACACGAGTCTCGTGGGTCGAAGGCTCGTCGACCCGAGGCTCGTGAACCGGAGACCATGTAGCCTCCACCTCAGACGAATCCACCCTAGAAGTGATGTGCTCAGGTGAATCAGCTTGGGGTGGTGGCGGAGACCGTATAGCCCCCACCCTAGAAGGCGTGGCAGCCACCGCCCTACCTCTCCCGCGGCCACGTGTACCTTTAGAACAACATAAATACCAACATGAGTAATAAAATGTATATAAATACCAATATGCATACAACATGAGTACAACATAAATACCAACATGAATACAACGTGTACCTTTAGTACCTCTCGGCTTCGCGGGGGGTCGACCTCCTCTCACGGGGGCGCTCCTTGCAGAGTAGAGAGCAACGCTCTCCGAAGAGGCGAGGCAGGAATGGAAGTACCCATCCCATCACCCGCCTACGAAGAAGGAGCTGCGGAGTGCTTTCGACCCTTTCCCACCATCTTTCAACACCTGTCATGACAAAGACTAAATGAAATTAGTACAACATAAATACCAACATGAGTAATAAAATGTATATAATTTAAGTGTATCATCGTCATAAATACCAACATGACTATTAAAAATTAAATACCTAACATGAACTCAAAATTTATATATAGTATAATAGTTGAATACCTGACATGAACTAATAACAATCGTGCTCGTCTATATATGCTTCGGGGTCAATAAATGCATCATGATCATCACTATCATCAATAAATGCATCATCATCATCACTATCACGAAGAACATGTGGAAGGCCACCATTATGTAATCGGTCAAGAAGTGACAGGTCATCCGCAGCAGTAATCTCTTCTTCTTCCAGCTCTTCCTGTTTGGGCTCAGGGTTTAAGACGGATTCACTGTCGCTGTCTACTTCAATGTTCTGGGGTGAAGTAGAGCGGTTCTTGAAACGTTTCTTGGACATACGTGTTTCTTGGAAGAATTCTCCTTCATATGTGTCTGGGTTAATGTGAGGTTCGTAATCCTCTTCATTGAGGGTAGGTGGTCTAAAATGTGGTGGCACTTCATAAACGACATCCCAACCTTTGAGATTTGGATCAGCTTGGCAGGCCCACGGGAGATAGAAAACTTGTGCCGCCTGTTGAGCCGTAATATAGACATCGGGAACATCTAAGTGGGTGTTTTGGTTGATTTCGACTAGTCCTATATGTTCATGAGTCCTTCTAGTCTCCCTCGGCTCAAACCAATAACATTTGAAGACTGCGACGGTCGGTGGGTTTTCACCATAGAATAGAAGTCCATAAATTGCTTCAACTCTTCCATAATACTCGGTGTCTCCTTCGCCGATAGCAGAGATAGAACAATTTGTAGTCTTTAGGTCGGGCATAGATAGCTCTTTGCCAAAGGTACGAAAGTGATACCCGTTGATGTTGTATTTGTCAAATGAACGGACCTTATAGTCAAAACCATTAGCGACCTGTCTCAACTTGGTGTCCATAGACTCTGCATCAGCCCACAAGTTTAATACGAAAGAATGGATGCATTAGCCGCAAATTAGACCAAGAAATTAAATGGGCCCTTAATGGTAATTAATTACCCTTTGTTTGAACCAAGAGATGAAACCGGGATAGTAGCCTCCATGCTTTGCAAGAAGCTCATACTCTTCGACGGAATCCTTTTTGATGACCGCTCCATCCGAGAATTTGGCGACGTATCGACTATATCAAATATCCGGGAATAAGAGTAGTTCATAGCAATTAGAAGTTGCGGAACAATAAATTACCGAGAACTTACTCGATGTACGGCCGCACTTCTGTTAGGTTGGTGAAGATATACAAAGAAATGGTCCGCCATTCTTCAACAACCAACGATTTCCCTTACGAAGCACCGGATGGTGCGAGCTTACCTTTGAAAAGGTTGAGGTTGGTTCGAAATTTTTTTGGATCGCCATCATTGTACCGAGGCTTCGGGTTATGCAAATGATGATTTTTGGCTTCGTAGTGTGCTGTCACGAAGTTTGCCGCCTCCTCAGTAATGAATGCCTCGGCCATTGATGCTTCAATTCTACGTTTATTTTTACACTTAGCTCGAAGCGTCTTCGGCATCCTCTCAGTTGAGTAGCACCATCGATTTTGAACGCCCCCCCATTCTTGCCTCGGTCGGGAGATGCAAAATCAAATCTTGCATTGGATTAAAGAAGCCCGGTGGAACGATGTTTTCTAATTTGCAGATCAACTCCGGCGCCAACTCTTCCATTTCATCTAGCACGCCAGGCGATAGTTCTTTCACACAAAGAGAACGGAAGAAATAGCTCAGCTCTGCTAGTACTAGCCATTCATCCTCAGGGATAAAGCCACACAACATCACCGGCATTACCCGCTCAATCCATATGTGCCAATCATGACTCTTGAGCCCAAATATTTTCAATTTCTCAAGACTCGCTCCCCTCTTTAGATTCGCAACATACCCATCGGGGAACATCAACCATATTTTCACCCACAATAGCATTTCCCTCATAGCTGGCCTTTCAAGATTGAACCATGCCTTTGGCTTCGCTATGCTTTGCTTTCCTTTCCGTTGTCGCAAGTTTTGCAACGGTCTATCACATAGAGCCTCCAGGTCGATTCTAGCCCTAGGATTATCTTTTGACTTCCCCTCTATGCCGAACAATGTACCAAAAATGGCCTCCGCACTATTCTTTTCAGTATGCATCACGTCAATGTTGTGTGGGCAAAGGAGGTCTTTGAAGTAAGGCAGATCCCATAAGCATGACTTGTGAGTCCAGGCGTGTTTCGTATTATACCCTTTGAAGTATCCTGGACGCAAAGGATCAGGCTCGAGAGCGTTTAACTGGTCAAGGGTCTGTTGGCCTGTCAACGCAGCTGGTGAAGTGTTTTTGAGAACTCTACCTTTGATGAAATTCTTCTTGTCTTTTCTGAACTTGTGGCCAGGATCCAGGAATTGTCTATGCATGTCGAAGCAAGAATACTTGCGACCAGCCTGCAGCCAACGGAACTGAAGAGCTGCCTTGCATGTGGTGCACGTGAACCTTCCATGCACACACCAGCCAGCAAATAGCGCAAACGCCGGATAATCATGCGTCGAGTACATGTACCACACATGCATTTTGAAATTTGTTTTGGTAGCCGCGTCGTAGGTCTTGATCCCATTATCCAAGGCTTCTTGCAACTCATCCTTAAGCGGCTGCATGTACACATTCATATTCTTCCCCGGATAGTTGGGCCCTGGAATTATCAACGTCAAGAAAATGTTCTTTCTTTTCATAATCTCTCCGGGTGGCAAATTTAGTGGAATGACAAATACATGCCAACAACTGTATTGTGCTGCCTTCATACCATACACATTGAACCCATCCGTGCTGATGGCAACTCTAGGTTGCCTTGGATCTTCCGATTTATCCTTATGTAATGCATCGAAGTGCCTTCACGCAAAACCATCTGAAGTGTGTACCAGCATCTTGTTCCCATCCACATCTAGTTCAGTTCTTTTGCCCAATTTGTGCCATGTCATCTGTCTGGCCGTCTCTTCGACCATGAAAAGACGTTGAAGTCTTGGTACGATTGGCAGATACCGAAGAACACTTATGGGGATTTTGGTCTGATTCTTCTCGCCCATGCCGTTGTCTACCACAATATACCTGGAAGAATTGCAAATGGGGCAATAGTTCAAGGCCGCATACTCAAGCCTAAGTAAGGCACATCCATTCTCACAGGCATGTATCTCTCATAGGGCATCTTAAATACACGGAGGATTTTCTCTGTCTGGTACACGTTTGCAGGCAGTACATGGCCTTTGGGTAGAAAGCGTCCAAATATCGTCATCATCGCGTCGTAGCATTCTCTGCCTAGGTTGAATTGAGCCTTCAAAGCCATTACTTGTGCGATGGCATCCAACTCACAAAGCTCAGTCTGCTCGTGGAGAGGACGTTTTGAAGACTCCAACATCTCAAAGAAGGCCTTTGCAGATTCCTCCATCTCATCGTCCGAATCACGAGCATCATCAAAGTCTTGCACCATGTCTTCAATCCCGGTACCATGCTCGTCGGTGCGACGACGAATCACCTCAGCTCTGGCACGTTGGTCAGACTCACCATGAAAAGTCCACACCGTATAATTAGGCGTAAATCCCCACTTCTGCAGGTGTTTACCCATTTCAAACTCTGTCTGCTTTTTCCAGTTGTCGCAGTTGGGACAGGGGCACCATGTTTTTTGCTGGCCAATTGCAAATGCGGCAATCCCAAACCCCCTGGTTTTTGTTAACCATTCATGGGTCAAGTCTTTCTGACTAGGGTGACCAGTATACATCCAAGCACGATCACTCATGTTGCCTAGCTACCTATGGGGGCACAAGAAATAAATATATAATTCATCATCTATATTCATACGCTAATCAAGTTTGTCAGTTTTATTACGTCCATCCAACCTACACGCTAATAGGTAAAGATAGGTCCTAATCCCACCCGAGTATGTGTAGATTGGGTTCGTTTTCCCATGCTCTGCTCCATATGCGACGTGGAATTTCGGCAACACCTCCCCGCTGTTCTCCTGATACACGTCTCGGCAATAAGCAGAGAGGATGTGTACCCACAAAACAACAGGGGAGGCACTGACAAAATTCCGCATCGGATCCGGAGCACAACATACAGGAAAACAAACCCAATCTACACATACTCAGGCTGTCCATGGATAATGTTGGACAATTCAAAAGGATGGCGGTTATAAATATGCAAAGAAATGCATATTTATAGATGTCGCCCTTTCGAATGGGAGACGCATACTGGTCACGCATACTCATGATTGAAGAAACCTATAGCTAGCAAGTTTCATCGGCACGAAGACCGGGACAGAGCAAATTAAGGGGGTAGGAGTAGAAGTCATTTGCGCTCACCAACAAACGCAAGGACGGAGCTCGTCCGACGCACGTGGAGGTCGTCGAATAACTGCACATTGAAATTCACACGATCAACACAAATATGATGTTTTTATAATTAACATAATCAGAAAACATGTGACCTAACTCATAATTTACAAAACTATGACCCCGTGGGCCTCTAGAAGGCCGAAAAGCATCTTCTCGTTCAACAGAAGGCAGAAGAGGTTTCGGGGGTCGGGGCTTAGTGGCGTCGGGAGTCAGTGCCGTCGAGGGTCGGTGGTGTCGGGTGTCGGTGGTCGGGAGTCGGGTTAAATGCGTCGATGGTCGTGGGTCAGTGTCGTCGGGGGTCGAGGGTCACTAGCGTCGAGGGTTGGGGTCTTTTCGATCAACAAGAGGCCAAAGAGGTGTCGGGGGCCCGGGGTTGGGGGTTAGTGGCGTCGGGGGTCGGGGGTAGGGGGTCACTGGCATCGGGGGTCGGGGGTCAGGGGTCAGTGGCGTCGGGCGTCGGGGGTCGGGAGTCGGGGGTCGGGGGTCGGGGGTTGGGGGTCAGTGGTGTCGGCTGTCGGGAGTTGGGGGTCGGGGGTCAGTGGTGTCGGGCGTCGGGGGTTGGGGGTCGGGAGTCGGGTGTGAGTGGCGTCGGGGTCGGGGGTCGAGGGTCGGGGGTTGGTGGCGTCGGGCGTTGAGGGTTGGTGGCATCGGGCGTCGGGGGTCGGGAGTCGGGTGTCGGGGGTCAGTGGTGTCGGGTGTCGGGGGTCGGGAGTCGGGTGTCAGCGGCGTCGGGGGTCGGGGGTCGAGGGTCGGGGGTTGGTGGCGTCGGGCCTCGGGGGTTGGTGGCGTCGGGCGTCGTGGGCGGGGGGTCGGGGTCCTTTTCTTTCTTCTTCTCCTCTCTCCTCTTTTTCTTCTTCTTCTTATTCTTCTTCTTCTTCTTTCTCCTCCTCATCATCATCTTCTTCTTCTTATTCTTCTTCTTCTTCTTTTCTCTCCTCTTCTTCTTCTTCTTCGTCTTTTTCTTCTTCTTCTTCTTCTTCTTCTTCTTCTTCTTCTTCTTCTTCTTCTTCTTCTTCTTCTTCTTCTTTTTCCTCCTCCTCCTCCTCCTCTTCTAACAGTAACCTAATTAACACTAAACTAATAGTAACCTAATTAACCTAAACTAACAATAACCTAATTAACATTAAACTAATAGTAACCTAATTAACCTAAACTAACATTAACCTAATTAACACTTAGAGTAACCTAAACTAACAGATGCACTGAAATGAAAAAAAATGAACTCACCACGGAAGTTGCCGTGGGAGGGGTGTGGCCGCGGGGAGGGGGTGGCCGCAGGGAGGGGTGTGGCCGCCGGGAGGGGTGTGGCCGCGGGGAGTGGGTGGCCGCAGGGAGGGGTCGCCGGGAGGGGTGTGGCCGCAGGGAGGGGGTGGCCGCAGGGAGGGGTCGTCGCGGGGAGGGGTGTGGCCGCGGGGAGGGGGTCGCCGCGGGGAGGGGAGCGCCGCGGGGAGGGGGTCGCCGGTGGGAGCGAGGCGGGGAGGCGGCGGGGGCGATTGACAGTGAGCGCGAGGGGGAGAGAGACAGTGAGCGCGAGCGGGAGAAGACGGCCGTTACACGGTCGGCCCCTTTGGCGTCCACCCCCCGACGGCAAAGGGCCCCACGGCAGACGGCAAAGGCCGACACATGGCAAAGTTAGCCTTCCGTTGGACACGGCAGGCATGGGACCCACCCGTGCTCTTTGCCGTCTGCCCTTGGTCCCTTTGTCGTCCGCTGGCAGACGGCAAAGGGCCGACACAAGGCGAATAGTATTTTTGCCATCAGTCAGCCCTTTGCCGTCCGCCTTGTGTCAACTGACGGCAAAGAGGTTCTTTGCCATCAGCCAACAGACGACAAAGACATGGCTGACGGCAAAGAACTAGATTCTAGTAGTGTTTATAATGTGGATAAGGTTTGGGGATAGCTAGCGCTTGGCGCAGCAATGGTCGGAACTTTCAAGCTATGAAAGTCCTCATGTCTCTCATGTACCTCACTTGTAGGCATTCACACTTGCGAAATCCAAATTTTCCAGTTAGTGAAATTTTCTCAGAGACCAGAAGCTCTTCGTCTCTATCACTAAAGAAATTTACTAAACTGTAAAACATTTCCAAAGACTTCACTCGGAGGAGAGGGTATGTGTAGGCTTTGATATGAGCATCACTTGGAAACTTTTCCTTAGTACTAGCTCGACTCCCTTTAATAGCACATAGTTCCTATGACTCAAAACAAAGGAAATGAAACTACAAAAGTAAAATTTTTCATGCTTCAAAGTCCTGGCATAAATATCTTCAAGGACACACCAATTTTCTCACTTTCAAAATCTTCAAGAAAGTATCAAAGTCTTCAGTTGAAGATATTCATTTTTAGGGGTCGATATTCTTTGAATAACTCAAACTCCTCAATGACTTGTAGAGCCTATGTACACTCACAAACACATTAGTCTCTTAACCTATACGTCTTCAATACATCAAAATCACTAAGGGGCACTATATACACTTACAATCTCCCCCTTTTTTGTGATTGATGACTAATAGGTTAAGTTTTTAACGGGGATAATTATATGAAGTGTAACTAGAGTGTTTGAGGAATTTGATTGCAAGATATAGACAAACTCCCCCTAAAGAAGTGCATATTAATACGTCCATTTTGCATCATGTTTTGGTACTGTTATTTATAGTGTTTTTATGCATTAGATCACTTTATGGAGTAATTATAATGCATGTTCTCTCATAATATGCAAGGTATGCACAAAGAGGGAGAATGCCTACACATGGAATTCTCGACCTGAAAAAGCTACTTGAGAGATACTTATTCTGCACATCTCCAAATGTGCTGAAACTTCACGGTGAATATTTTTAAAATAAATAAAAAGACTAGTAGAAAGAAGTATTAGAGGGGAGTTGCAAGGTGCCCACTAGGCACCAGGGTGCGCAAGCCCCCTCGCATGCCTTGGTGGGTAGTGGGCCTGTTGGTGAACGTTTCGTGGGAAACAAAAATTTTCCTACGCACACGCAAGACCCATCCATGGTGATGATCATCTATGAGAGGAGAGTTCTGATCCACATACCCATGTAGATTGCTAAGAGGAAGCGTATATAACGCACTTGATGTAGTGTAACATCTTCGCGTTCCAAATCGCAGCCGATCACGCGATCATATCACGATCTGTCCCGCGATCCCATCATGATCCATCCCGATCTAGTGCCGAACGGATGATACCTCCGCGTTTAGCACACGTATGGCTCGATGATGATCACCGCCTTCTTGATCCAGCAAGAGGGGCAGAGAGGTAGATGAGTTCTCCAGCACGACGGCGTGGTGGTGGTGAACTAATCCAGCAGGGCTTCACCAAGCTTCTGCGGAAGTAATATATAGGATTAAACGATCTAGAGGGAGAGAGGGTAGCATGTGGGTAATTAGGATTGGGGCTGCCCTCAAATCCTCTAGTATATATAAGAGGGAGGGAGGGGAGTAGGCAGCCAAAAGGCTCCTCCTTGGTTCGGCCAAAATAAGTGGAGGTGGAAGAGTCCACCTCCAATCCTACTCCAAGTAGGACCCCTCCTACTTGGAAACCTCCCATCCTTTTGGGGTTTTTTACCTCCCCCACCTCTTGGCCGCATGGGCCCCTTGGGGCTGGCTCGGACATCCCACTAAGGGCTCGTGTGCACCCCTAAGGCCTATATAGCCTCCCGACATGGGTGACCCCTCCCGATAGCCCTCCCGGCATTCCGAGTACCCTATCAAAAATACCCGAAACTATTATGGTGATCAAAATGGGACTTCCTATATATCAGCCTTTACCTCCGAACCATACCGGAGCTCCTCGTTACGTCCAGGATCTCATCCTGGACTCCAAACAACTTTCGGTTACCAACACACACAACTCAGTAATATCGAGACATCACTGAACCTTAAATGTGTAGACCGTGCGGGTTCGAGAACTATGCAGACATGACCTAAGACACTCTCTGGTCAATAACTAATAGCGGGATCTGGATGTCCATATTGTTTCATACATATAATAAGAAGATCTTTATCGATTTAACCTCTGTGTCAAGGATTCAGTTAATCTCGTATGTTGTTCCTTTTGTCCATCTGTATGTTACTTTCCCGAGATTCGATCGTCGGTATCTCTATACCTAGTTCAATCTTGTTATTGGAAAGTCTCTTTAGTTGTTCCATAATACCAGACCTCGTGACTAACTCTTTAGTCACATTGCTTATAAGGCTTGTTATGATGTTGTATTACCGAGTGGGCCCCGAGATACCTCTCCGTCACACGGAGAGACAAATCCCAGTCCTGATTCAGGCCAACCCAACAGACACCTTCATTACTACTTTGTATCTTTTGGCATTAATATTATGAACATGTGTATAACTAGAGATCGAGATTTAATAAACCATTTATATTAGGTGCATGACTATTGAAGGTTTTATTCAAGTGAAGAGAGTAACCATTATTCTCGTTAAATGAATAACCGCATTGCAAAAACACGATCCAATCATGTTCATGTTCAACGCAAACACCAATAAACATTTAGGTCAAACACTAATCTCGAAGGTAGAGGGAGCGTGCGATGGTGATCACATCAACCATGGAAACATTTCCAACATACATCGTCACCTCGCCTTTACCTAGTCTCCATTTATTCTATAGCTTTTATTTCGAGTTACTAACACTTAGCAACCGAACCGGTATCTAATACCCCGATGCTACTAGGAGTACGAATAAAGTACACATCAATATCATGTATATCCAATATACTTTTTTTGACTTTGCCAGCCTTCTCATCTACGATGTAACTAGGGTAGTTCTGCTTGAGTGACCGTTCCCCTCATAATAGAAGCACTTAGTCTCGGGTTTGGGTTCAAACTTGAGTTTCTTAACTAGAGTGGTAATTGGTTTGCCATTTCATGAAGTACCGCTTTTAAGCCTTGCTCTTCTCATAACTTTCAGATCTGAACACTAATCTCAAAGTAGTAGTGAGAGAGGTTTTTGGTCAATGGGTCTGAACCTTTCAGATCCGTGTGTGCTTTAACAATATCTATGTTATCCTGTAGATGCTCCTACCACGTGCCATTTGGAACTATTCCAAATGACTGCTCCACTAGACGAATCCGGTTTACTACTCAGAGTCATCGGGATTAGTGTCAAAGCTTGCATCGATGTTACTCACCAGGACGAACTCTTTTATCACCTCCGTAATCATGAAAAATTCCATAGTCCACTAGTTACTAAGGATAAATTTTGACCGCTGTCCAGTAATCCATTCCTAGATCACTTTTGTACCCCTACAAATATTCATGGCAAGGCACACATCAGGTGCGGTACAGAGCATATCATACTATAGAGCCTACGACTAATGCACAGGGGACGACCTTCGTCCTTTCTCTTTCTTCTGACATGGTTGGACTTTGAGTCTTAATCAAATTCACACCTTACAACGCAGCCAATAACTCATTCTTTGCCGATCTATTTTGAACTCCTTCAAAAACTTGTCAAGGCATTCATTTCATTGAAAGTTTTATCAAGTGTCTTGATCTATCTCTATAGATCTTGATGCTCATTGTTCAAGTAGCTTAATCTAGGTTTTCCTTTGAAAACACTTTTTCAGACAACCCTATATATTTTCCATAAATTCTACATTATTCCCGATCAACAATATGTCAACTACATATATTTATCAGAAATACTATAGTGCTCTGATACGTCTCAAACGTATCTATAATTTTTGATAGTTTCACGCTGTTATCTTGTCTTCTTTGGTTGTTTTATGTACCTTTTATATCTTTTTTGGGACTAACTTATTAATTCAATGCCAAGTGCGAGTTCCTGTTTTTTCCGTGTTTTTGACTCTTTTCTGTTCTGTTTTTGGAACGGAGTCCAAACAGAAGAAAAACCCCGAAATGATTTTTTCCCGAACGAAAGAAGATCAGGGGGCTTTTAGGCCAAGCTAGGTGGGCTCCAGGGAGCCCACAAGCCCCCATTCCGCCATCAGGGGGAGGCGGCGGTGGGCAGGCTTGTGGCCTCCCTGGCCTCCCCCTGAGCTAGGTCTTTTGCCTATAAATTACCAAATATTCCGCAAAAAATCACGGGAGCCTCGAAAATACTTTTCCGCCGCCGCAAGCTTCCGTTTCCGCGAGATCTCATCTGGAGACCCTTCCCGGCGCCCTGCCGGAGGGGACTTTGGAGTTGGAGGGCTTCTTCATCATCATCATCGCCCCTCCAATGACTTGTGAGTAGTTCACTTCAGACCTACACGTCCGTAGTTAGTAGCTAGATGGCTTCCTCTCTCTCTCTTGGGTCTTCAATACAAAGTTCTCCATGATCTTCATGGAGATCTATCCGATGTAATCTTCTTTGGCGGTGTGTTTGTCGAGATCCGATGAATTGTGGATTTGTGATCAGATTATCTATAATATATATTTGAGTCCTTGCTGATTTCTTATATGCATGATTTGATATCCTTGTAAGTCTCTCCGAGTCTTGGGTTTTGTTTGGCCAACTAGATCTATGACTCTTGCAATGGGAGAAATTCTTGGTTTTGGGTTCTACCATGTGGTGACCTTTCCCAGTTACAGTAGGGGCAGCAAGGCACGCATCAAGTAGTTTCCATCAAGGGTAAAAATATGGGGTTTTTATCATTGTTTTGAGATTATCCCTCTACATCATGTCATATTGCTTAAGGCGTTACTCTGTTCTTATGGACTTAATACACTAGATGCATGCTGGATAGTGGTCAACGTGTGGAGTAATAGTAGTAGATGCAGAAAGTATCGTTCTACTTGTTTTGGAGGTGATGCCTATAGATATAATCATTGCGTAGATATCGACATGACTTTGCGCAGTTCTATCAATTGCTCGACAGTAATTTGTTCACCCACCGTCTACTTGCTTTCATGAGAGAAGCCACTAGTAAACACTACGGCCCCGGGTCTATTCAGATCCATCGTTTACACCTCCGCTTTTACTTTGCTTTGTTACTTTGTTGCTTTCAGTTCTGACTTGGCTAACAATCTATAAGGGATTGACAACCCCTTCATAGCGTTGGGAGCAAGCTTTTGTGTTTGTGCTGGAGCTTGAGATACTCCTCCGCCGGATTGATACCTTGGTTCTCAAACTGAGGGAAATACTTACCACCGCTGTGCTACATCACCCTTTCCGCTTCGAGGGAACACCAACACAAGGCTCCAAGTCCACGGGGGAAATACTTTGCGTACTTGCCTAGGAAGTCCCTTAAGGCGTATCCGCAGCTGAAGGATTCCTGGTGCCGGCGACACGACTATTTCTGGTGCCGTTGGAGGGGATACACAACAAACATCAGAAGTATTTCTGGCGCCGTTGCCTGGAATCTTTTTGAGGTAGCATGCTCCCGCTCACTTCCCTTGAAATACAAGTTTCTCATAAACTTTGTATAAACCCAAAAGCTTTGATCATCTCATCAAAGCCCACATTCCAACTCTGAGATGCTTACTCCAGTCCTTAGATGGATCGCTGGAGTTTGCATACTTGTTAGCATCCTTGGGATCGACAAAACCTTCTGGTTGTATCACATACAACCTTTTGTCAAGGAAGCCGTCGAGGAAATAATGTTTTGGCATCCATCTACAAGATTTCACAATTGAAAAATGCAGCAAATCCTAACATAATTCAAACAAACTTTTAGCATCGCTACGAGTGAGAAAGTCTCATCGTAGTCAACTCCTTGAACTTGTCGAAAACCTCTTTGCAACAAGCCGAGCTATCTAAATGGTGACTTTCACCATCATTGTATGTTTTCCTTTTAAAGATCCATGTGTACTTAACAGTATTACGGCCATCAAGTAGTTCTTCCAAATCCACACTTTGTTTTCATACATGAATCCTCTCTCGTCTTTCATGGCCTCGAGCCATTTGTCGGAATCCGGGCTCACCATCGCTTCTCCATAGCTCATAGGTTCATTGTTGTCCAGGAACATGGCCTCCGAGACATGATTACTATACCACTTTGGAGTAGTATGGGTCCTTGTCGACCTACGAGGTTTTGGTAGTGACTTGATCTGAAGCTTCATGATCACCATGATCAGCTTCCACTTCAATTGGTGTAGGCTCCACACAAACAATTTCCTGCGCCCTTCTATTCTCTGGTTGAAGTGTTGGTTCAATAATCTCATCAAGTTCCACCATCCTCCCACTCACTTCTTTCGAGAGAAACTCTCTCTCGATAAAGGACCCATTTTCTAAAACAAACACTTTGCTTTCGGATCTGAGATAGGAGCGATACCTAACTATTTTGGGTATCCTATGAAGATGCATTTATCCGCTTTGGGTTCGATCTTATTAGGGAGAAGTCTTTTGACATAAGCATTGTAGCCCCAAACTTTATAAGAAACGAGAACTTAGGTTTCTCCAAACCATAGTTCATACGGTGTCATCTCAATGGAATTATGTGGTGCTCTATTTAAAGTGAATGTGGCTGTCTCGAATGCTTAACCCCAAAACGATAGTGGTAATTTGATAAGAGACGTCACCGTATGCACCATATCTAATAGGGAATGGCTATGACATTCGGACACACCATCACACTATGGTGTTCCAGGTGGCATGAGTTGTGAAACAATTTTCACATTTGTCTTAAATGTTTACCAAACTCGCTACTCAGATTTATATTTACCTCCATGATCACATCGTAGACATATTATCCTCTTGTCACGATGATCGTCACTCTGAAATTGCTTGAAATTTGCAATATTTCAGACTTCTAATTCATCAAGCAAATACACATGTATCTACTCAAATCATCAGTGAAGTAAGAACATAACGATATCCACTGCGTGCCTCAGCACTCATTCGACTGCATACATCAAAATGTATTTAATTCGAATGAGTTACTTTCTCATTCCATCTCACTGGAAAACGAATCCTTTAGTCATCTTGCTCACGTGGTATAATTTGCATGTATCAAGAGATTGAAAATCAAGTGACTCCAAACGATCCATCTGCATGGAGTTTCTTCATGCATTTTACACCAATAGGCATGGTTCGCATGTCTCAAACGTTTGAAAAATGAGTGAGTCCACAGATCCATTAGCATGGAGCTTCTTTATGCATTTTATACCAATATTACTCAAGTGGAAGTGCCACAAGTAAGTGGTACTATCATTACTACTTTGTATCTTTTGGCATTAATGTTATGAACATGTGTATCACTAGATCCCTGGTGGGTTATGCTCCCATCGGAGCTCCCCTCAGGTATGTTCCTGGCCCACTGAATGTCTTCTGGCCCAAAAAAATCCACAAAAGGTTTCGATGCGTTTGGACTCTATTTGGTATTGATTTCCTGCGATGTAAAAAAACATGCAAAAAACAGCAACTGGCACTGGGCACTATGTCAATAGGTTAGTACCAAAAAATAATATAAAATGATTTTAAAACATCCAAGAATGATAACATAACAACATAGAACAATCAAAAATTATATATACATTGGAGATGTATCAGCTACTTATGTTGATCTCCCTAAAAAGAAATGGTTTAAATATCATCCACCTACTAAAGAAATAGTTGAGGAACGAGTTAAAGTTGAAAATGAAACTATCATTTACAATGTTGACCTAGTTGTGCCCACTACTTATATCGACAAACCACCTTTTACTGTTAGGATAAAGGAACATGATAAAGCTTCAACCGTGGTTAACAAAATTTATGTTAGAGTAACTAAACCCTCTGAGAAAATCAAATTAGAACATAGTATTTCTATGGTTAAAAATCTCTTGGTCGATAATATTGATGGGATGTTATTTATTTCTGTGGTGAAGATCCTAGAATTGCCAAACCCGATACTAAAGATAAAAATAAACATATTGTTGGCATGTATGTCGTATCAGTTAAAATAGAAGATCATTGTTATCATGGTTTATGTGATATGGGTGCTAGTGTTAGTGCTATTCGTGTGACCTTATATCAAGAAATTATGCATGAGATAGCACCCCGCTTAAATGGAATACATAGATGTTACTATTGAACTTGCTAATAGAGACACCATCATATCACTTGGGATTGTCAAAGATGTTGAAGTCTAGTGTGCAAAGGTAAAATACCCTACTGAGTTTCTAATTCTTGGTTCACCACAAGATGATTTTTGTCCCATAATATTTGGTAGGCCCTTCGTGAACACTTTCAATGCTAAAATAGATTGCAAAAGGGAAATTGTCACTGTTAATTTTTGTGGTATGTCTCATGAGTTTAATTTCTCTAAGTTTAGTAAGCAATCCCATGATAAAGAATTGCCTAGTAAAGATGAAATAATTGGTTTTGCTTCTATTGCCATTCCTAGTATTGATCCATTAGAACAATATTTGCTAGACCATGAAAATGATATGCATATGCATGAAAGAAATGAAATAGATTAAATGTTCTTTGAACAACAACCTAACCTTAAACACAAGTTGCATGTTGAAACTCTAGGAGGTCCTCCTCCACCAAAGGGTGATCCTGTGTTTGAATTAAAACAATTACCTCACACTTTGAAATATGTTTATCTTGATAAAAATAAGATATATCATGTTATTATCAGTGCTAACCATACAAAGCATGAAGAAAAGAGATTGTTGAAAACTCTAAGGAAGCACCGAGATGCTATTGAGTATACTCTTGATGATCTTAAGGGAATTAATCCCACTCTTTGTTAGCACAAGATTAATATGGTACCAGATGCTAAACCAGTTATTGATTACCAACAAAGACTGAATCCCAAAATGAAAGAAGTTGTAAGAAATAAAATATTAAAGCTTCTCGAAGCAGGTATAATTTATCCTATAGCTGATAGTAGATGGGTAAGTCCCGTTCATTGTGTTCCTAAGAAAGGAGTTATTATTGTTGTTTCTAGTTATAAAAATGAAGTCATTCGACAAAAAATGTGACTAGCTATAGAATGGTAATTGATTTTAGAAAATTAAATAAAGCTACTAGAATATTTCATTGCCCTCTACCTTTCATAGATCAAATGCTAGAAAGATTATCGAAGCACACACACTTTTGCTTTCTAGATGGACATTCTGGTTTCTCTCAAATACGTGTGTCACAACCTAATCAAGATAAAACCACTTTTACTTGGACTTTTGTAATTTATGTTTATAGACATATGCTTTTTTGTTTATGCAATGCACCTTCTACCTTTCAAAGATGTATGACTGCTATATTCCCTGATTTTTGTGAAAACAATTCTGAGGTTTTCAGGGGTGATTTCTCCGTTTATGGAACTTCTATTGATGATTTCTTAAGGAACCTTGATCGAGTTTTTAGAGATGAGCCACTTTATGGTAAATGAAGGTATTGTCTTGGGTTATAAAGTTTTCGAGTGAGGTATTGAGGTGCACAAAGGTAAAGTTGATGCAATTGAGAAGATGCCATGTCCTAAAGAGATAAAAGGTATCCATAGTTTCCTTGGTCATGCTTGTTTCTGTAGAATGTTTATTAAAGACTTCTCTAAAATTTCTAGGCCTCTTACCAATTTATTATAGAAAGATGTTCCTTTTGTTTTTGATGATGATTGTGTAGAAGCCTTTGAAACACTTAAGAAAGCCTTAACTTCAGGACCTATGGTTCAACCACCTGAATGGAACTTGGCTTTTCAAATTATGTGTGATGCTAGTGACTATGTTGTTGGTACTGTTCTGGGACAAAGAGTTGATAAGAAAATAATATTAGTCATTATGCTAGTTAAACTCTAGACAGTTCCCAGAGAAATTATGCTACCACCAAAAAGGAATTTTTAGCTGTTGTGTTTGCTTGTGATAAATTCAGATCTTACATTGTTGATTCTAAAGTAATTATTCACACTAATCATGTTGTTATTAAATATATTATGGAAAGGAAAGATGCTAAACCTAGACTCATTAGGTCGGTTCTTTTGGTACAAGAATTTCACTTGCATATCATTGATAGGAAGGGAGCTGAGAACCCCGTAACTCATAACTTGTCTAGGTTAGAAAATAATCTTGATGACCCACTATCTATCGATGACGGTTACCCTAATGAAAAACTAGCTATGGTCAATGTTTCTCATAACATCCCGTGGTTTCATGATTATGCTAATTACATTGTTGCTAAATACATACCACCTAGTTTCACATATCAACAAAAGAAAAAAAATCTTATTTGATTTAAGACATTACTTTTGGAATGATCCACATCTTCATAAAGAGGGAGTAGATGGTATTATTATACATTGTATTCCTCAGCATGATCAGGAACAAATCCTTTGGAAGTGTCACTCCGAGGCGTATGGAGGACATCATGCGGGAGATAGAACTGCACACAGGCTATTACAGTCTTGATTTTATTGGCCTAATCTTTTCAAAGATGGTCGTAAGTTTGTCCTTCCTTGTGATGAATGTCAAAGAATTGGTAATATTAGTAGACATCAAGAAATGCCTATGAACTATTCACTTGTTATTGAACCATTTGATGTTTGGGGGTTTGATTTTATGGCACCCTTTCCTTCCTCTAATGGGTATACACACATTTTGGTTGTTGTTGATTATGTCACTAAGTGGGTAGAAGTTATACCAACTAGTAGTGCTGATCATAGCACCTCTATTAAAATGCTTAAGGACGTTAATTACTCATGGTGGTTCACATATTCTTCATGGTGCTTTTTGTCAGTTACTTGCTAGGGATGAGATTAAACATAGAATTGCATTGTGTACAAGATTTTGATAAGGACCTTATATAGATTTTTTGATGGTGATTTTTTGCAGGAAAGCTTCTCTCCAAATCGGAAGGACCTTATATCATCAAATAAGTTTATCAGTCTGGAGCTATTAAGATAAATAATCCCGAAGGCACTAACCCGAAGGTTGTCAATGGACAAATAATAAAGCGCTATATTTCACACACACCCATTAATGCTGAAACAAATATTATTCAAACCATGACACCACGGGAATACATAAAAGACACCTTCCACGACACTCGAGAACCCTGAAAAGGAAGAGGTATGTGATACGGTAAGTAAACGGACTCCGAAAAATTTGCAAAAATATTTTTTGTTAGTTTTGGAATATTATAAAATAGGAAATTAATAAACACACGGGAAGGCAACCGAGGTGCCCACTAGGCACGAGGGCTGGCGCGCCCTCTGGGTAGTGGGCCCCTCGGGCACCTTCCTGACTCCATTTTCTTGTGGGACACGTATTTCCTTGTATAAAAGTTCTTTATATATACTACCAGATGATTTCACCTTTGTATCATGGAGAAATCTGCTATTCTTGTTTCATGTTGTTTTTCTCGCAGATCTGAAAATATGTCGTCTCAAGATTCGGAGGGAGAGAGCTATGTTCCTGATTACCTCGCAAAATCTAAGGCCTATGGAGAGGTGGATCACTATGGTTGGACCAAGGAGGAGGAGGAAGACGAATACATGAAGGAAGAAATGGAGGATAGCTCCGAGGAAGAGTAAGATCCACTACCTCAACCGAGAGATGTGCATGTGGAATTCAAGAAGTCAACCCTCCCTAACAAAGGGAACAATCCAAGGTCCAATTTATACCTTCCCGTTTTCTATAGTAGAGCAAGGCGACATTATGCAAAAAGGTATTAAAGCTGGAATTGGAGAATGAGGATCTGAGGGAGGATGATTTTAGCTTGAGATGCAAGTTGGAGAAGAAAAATGCTACACCACCATCATCATCTTCCCCACCAAAGGAGACTTGAGTACAAGGGTATGGGCACCCCCTTGGCTTGTGCCAAGGTTGGGGGAGGTGCCCCGGTGTCGTAACACCATCACCATTTTATTATGTTTTTCCATCTTAGTTCGATCCTAGGTTATTTCATGATTTAGTCAAATAAAAATTTAGCTCGATCCATCTTTTGAGTGCTAGTTTCTTGATCTATCCATCTATGTAATCGAGTGAGAGTTATATAATAAAGTTTAGTTTGAGTTTTTGTCCTCTTTACTTTCTTGTTGCAATAAAAATAAAAGAAAATAATGAAAAAGATCATATCCTAATCTTATAGTAAGTAGTGACATTACATATTGAAAAGTATAAGTGGTAAAATTTGTTGAGGGTTGACAAACATAGTAGTGGTCAATGTTGCAACACATGAAAGAATTAAAAAGGGAAGAGAAGATTTACATACAAATACACTATAATTGACAACTTTTATGATTGTGATCCCCCATTAATTATAATATGCCAAAATTGTTGATGTTGGACAAGAAGATAACATAATGATTTATGTTTGTTCACATTCACATAGAAGTTATATTGTTTTATATCCTGTAACATGTGGTGCTTTCCAAATATCTTTGCTAGCTAAAATTCGGCACTTAGTAGAGATACTGCGTGTGTATCCAAAACCTTAAACCTAAATCCATGTTTTAATAGTCGACCCTACCTACCAATGGATTGAGTAAGATCCTTCAAGTAAATTCTCATCGGTGCAAAAAGGCAATCGAAATTGCTTCTAAACGTGTTTGATCATTTAGTGTAAGGGAACTTAAGCATTGTATGAACTTGTGATAGTGATTATAAAATCGACATACCACATCATAAAGGTTGCTATCATAAGGGGCAATATAACGTAACATTCCTTTGCACTAAGGGATTTGGCATATAACAAAAAAGTGAATGACAAGTGTTGTGGGAATGACCCTGACAATAGTACATAGGGGTAAGAACGAAGGGGCAAAGTCTAACTAGGCGCAACGAATACACTCGGCTATACGAGTTTAGGCCCCACTCGAAAGTGGTAATAGCCCTACGTCTCGAGCCCTAAGGCTGATGTTTTCTTATGGGGTATGAAAGATTACAAGGTGTTGAACCCTTGAGCTGGAGCCCGGGAGTGGCTTATATAGTACATGCCACGACCGGCCGAGATTCATTACAAGGCGAGTTAATGCTAATAAATAGGGAAGTTACTAGAAATGGCAACTATAACTCTTGGCCTTACTGGTAACGTGGGTCTTCACTGCACTTCATTTGATGGATTGAGTCCTTACACATTGCAGCCTCTTCGGTGCCTTCACCTTGCTATGGTCCGAGTGCCAGGATGCATCCGACTGATACAAGGTCATCTGAGTGAGTCCACGCAGGCCGAGTAACGGTATGCTGTACCGAGTGAGGTCGAGACTACACCCATTACTTTAAGGACACTGATGTCTATAAGGGGTCCTAGCTAGGTCTAGGGAAGCAGGTCAGTAGGCCTACCCCTAATGTACAACCCCATCAGTAGCCCCCGAATCGGTTGAGGTTTTGCAGACCAAGTGAATAACTTCCTTCAATGTCTGTGGCGTTGTGGAGATTGTTGGGCTGTAGCTCGGGGCTGCATCATTCGGACTCTCGCAAACCTCCACGTATTCAAGAGTGACGAATTCTGACTACTTGGCCATACAGGTATGCCTCTAGTCGGTAGTTGTCGACTATCTTTCAGGAAGGTAGATTCCATGAGTTGGGCGAACGAGACCTCTGAACTCTGCATGCTCAATCGATGAGTTGGGATGGATCCCCACTTGCATTGAGGCAAGGACGATAAGTTCGTCCTCACTGGTTTTCCCAAATTATTGGGGTCCCGCGGGGGGATGAGCGAACAGAACATTCGGCTCACCTCATCACACTCCATGGATACGGAATCCATTCGGGATATGATGTCGGGTTGTTTCTCGCAGCTTTTGAATTGAGGGAGCTCGCGCGGGGGTGGCGGTTTTGGTGGAGACGCGGGTAGTGGAAGTAGTGGGGTGTCGCCCTGATTTCCGTGCCTGTGATGTCGCTAACATGCTACATTGCGCGCCATCCTCGGGATACTATAGATCTTCCTTGGGCCAGCGATATACTTGATGGGGAATCTCCCCGTTGGGTATTTAAGGTGCGAGGTGGAAGGGAGGGGAAGTCGTGCCTCAGAATCAGGTCCTTTCCATCTCCATTTCCTCCTCTTGCCACCAAAGCAAAGAACCGCTGACTGCCACCGATGATTCCCAGCCCCGACTTCTCCGCCGCCTAGCATGGTGAAGGGAGTGACGACGAAGGCTGAGTGGTCCGAGAAAGGGTCGTGTGGATCTTCTTTGAGTGCCGGAGCATTCTCACGAGGATGGATCCAGGGCGACTGGATGTCATTCCGAGTCTCGGAAGGGCAGCGGGTGGAGCTGGAGGGTGAAGGCCTGGTCGCCGAGGAGAGCTCGCGACTGCCCGAAGATGGCGAGCTACAACCAACGCCTTGGAACGACGAGCGAGTGCTCCTGGTCACCGACATCGAGAGAGGTTTTTCTTTGCCTCCACATCCTTTTTTCCTTGTGTTTCTCGGTTTCTTAGGGGCTCAGCTCCACTACCTCCCCCCCAATGTTGTCTCGTATCTAGCACATTTGTGTGTGTGTGCGAGAATTTCCTCAGGTATCACCCGCATTGGGGGTTGTTCAAGCGCATGTTCACGTGTTGACTGATCACCGTGAAGAAATCCTCCTTGTCGGGGGGGGGGGACCAATGTGGCGCAGCTTTATGGTGGCTTAGGCATTTAGCTGAGGGGCAAGAGTAGCTTCCCCCATATGAGTTTCCCACACTCGATGAAGAACTGGCAGGATTCTAGGTTTTATTGCCGAGACGTCCTATTCGGCGAGGGTAATTCGGGCCTGCCGCCCTATACTATTGATAGGATCCACCTGGCTCCTACCTTGACCTTGTCCAAGGAGGAGAAGACCGGCGCACATATCTTGATGATAGCGGTGGTTGCCTTGATCCAGAAGGGTTTGAAAGGTATGGACCTCATGGAGGTCTTGGATCCAGCCTCTTTAGGCCAGAGTCCATCCAATGTGGAAATATGAAGGGCCGGATGATCTGACTCGAGTCCATCCTGAGGCGCTGGAGAATAAACTCAAGGCCATTACCCTAGTGAGATATAACCCCAGGGGCTCCAGGCAGGTGCCTCCTTTCTCTGTGGATCATCACCCGAATGAGGTGAGCTATCGAGAATCTGTACCGAGTGAATTTCTTTGTTGTTTCAACTCCCATTTGTGATTTTGCTTCCCTCATTCGGCAGGATTTTACAGGGCTAGTATGTTCCATACCGGCGGTTGACCGCTCGCCCATTGACATGGAGAGTGACACTCAAAACCAAGATATCGAGCACTCGGAGGGTTCGGAGGACTACAAAATGAAGGAGACGATGAGCAGACGAAGGAGAGCAAGGAGGAGCATGGAGACAAGGCGAAATCTTCTCCGTTTGATGAAGTTCTCGTCGAGGCCCGTTCCAAGGTGCACCACGACCCCGGAGTCCGGCAAGCGCCACAAAAACTCCAACGATGGCGAAGCCAAGTGCGTCAGCAATGTCGACTCACAGCTCTAAGCAAGGTCGGAGCAAGCCCGAGGCACTGCCAGAGCAGGCCGCAAAGCCACCCAAGGTCACGAGCTCGAAACCTCGTAAAGCCGTTCTGCCACGCATCAAGGTCAACGTGCTTGTGGCTTCGGCGTAAGTACCTTTACTGAGTGGTTCATCCCAGTTTGAGCAATGTCTTCCGAGTGATGATCGGGTTGTAGTTGTTGGAAATATGCCCTAGAGGCAATAATAAAATGGTTATTATCACATTTCCTTGTTCATGATAATCGTCTATTGTTCATGCTATAATTGTATTAACAGGAAACAGTAATACATGTGTGAATAAATAGATCACAATGTGTCCCTAGCAATCCTCTAGTTAGCTAGCTCGTTAGTCAATAGATGATCATGGTTTCCTGATCCTGGGCATTAGATGTCATCGATGACAGGATCACATCATTGGAGAATGATGTGATGGACAAGACCTAATCCTAAGCATAGCACTAGATCGTATTGTTCGTATGCTAAAGCTTTTCTAATGTCAAGTGTATTTTCCTTCGACCGTGAGATTGTGCAACTCCCGGATACCGTAGGAGTGCTTTGGTTGTATCAAACGTCACAACGTAACTGGGTGACTATAAAGGTGCACTACGGGTATCTCTGAAAGTGTGTGTTGAGTTGGTACGAATCGAGATCGGGATTTGTCACTCCGTGTGACAGAGAGGTATCTCTAGGCCCACTCGGTAGAACATCATCATGAGCTCAATGTGACTAAGGAGTTAGTCACACGATGACGTGCTACGGAACGAGTAAAGAGACTTACCGGTAACGAGATTGAACAAGGTATAGGTATACCGATGATCGAATCTCGGGCAAGTTCTATACCGACAGACAAAGGGAATCGTATACGGGATTGATTGAATCCTTGACATCGTGGTTCATCCGATGAGATCATCGTGGAGCAAGTGGGGTCCACCATGGGTATCCAGACCCAGCTGATGGTTATTGGCCGGAGAGGCGTCTCGGTCATGTCTGCCTGTCTCCCGAACCCATAGGGTCTACACACTTAAGGTTCAATGACACTAGGGTTATAGGGCATTGTTATACGAGTTTACCAAAAGTTGTTCGGAGTCCTGGATGAGATCCTGGACGTCACGAGAAGCTCCGGAATGGTCCGGAGGTAAAGATTGATATATAGGTCGAATGGTTTTGGACACCGGAAGTGTTCCGGGCGTCACCGGTAACGTACCGGGACCACCGGGACCACCGGAGGTGGCCCCGGGGGTCCACCGAAGGTGGGCAACGACCCCAAAAGGCTAGATGGGCCTAGTGCGGGAGGGAACCAGTCCCTAGGTGGGCTGGTGCGCCTCTCACACCAAGCCCAATGCGCAAGTGGTGGGGAGAGGGGGCAACCCTAGGCGTAGGTGGGCCTTAGGCCCACCAGGTGGTGCGCCACCCCCTCCCACCCTAGCCGCCGCCCCCCTTTCCCATCTGGTGGCTGCCGCACCACCTAGGGGGGAACCCTAGGGGTGGCGCACCCCCCTCCCCCTCCTCCTATAAATAGAGAGGTGTTTTGGCCCTTGGGAGACAGACTTCTCCCTCAACCTCGGCGCAGCCCTGCTCTTCTTCCTCCTCTTCTCTGCCGGTGCTTGGCGAAGCCCTGCCGGGAGACCTCATCTCTCCATCGACACCACACCGTCGTGCTGCTGGAGTTCTTCCCCAACCTCTCCCTCCTCCTTGCTGGATCAAGGTGCCGGAGACGTCACCGGGCTGCACGTGTGTTGAACGCGGAGGTGCCATAATTCGGCACTAGATCGGAATCGCTGCGAGTACGACTCCATCAACCGCGTTCTAGCAACGCTTCCGCTTAGCGGTCTTCAAAGGTATGAAGATGCACTCACCCCTCTCTCGTTGCTGGTCTCTCCAGAGGAAGATCTGAATATGCGTAGGAAAATTTTGAATTTATGCTACGTAACCCAACAATAGTTGTTTCTGTTGTAGGCATGATACTTCGACTTCTTCAGTGGATCCCAAGGCCTCTGACAAAGGTAGGGCCGACGTTGATGTCTCTTCATCTAAGGGTAACCATTGAGCTTTTCCGGTGATTCATTCAAAATTCAGGCTTTGGACATACGAGTGTCCATTTCATTGTCTTGTGGACATGTACAGAGCCGCAAGACATGGTTGAACTCGATGCCGACGTCCCCTCCGAAGTTGGAGAAGTGTTGAAGCCAGCTCTGACTCCTAGCTGAGTGAGCATCAAGGCCAAGACACCCGTGGTGCGGGAGGCCACCTTGGCTGGGGAGTCACTCGGACTTTATCCACTGACCACTTCGTCGTCTGTCCCCAAGGACCACAACATCTTCCAGCTCCACCATACCCCATAGGACAAGGAGGGGGCTGATACGTCTCAAACGTATCTATAATTTTTGATGGTTTCACGCAGTTATCTTGTCTTCTTTGGATGTTTTATGTACTTTTTATATCTTTTTTGGGACTAACTTATTAATTTAGTGCCAAGTGCTTGTTCCTATGTTTGGAACGGAGTCCAAACGGAATAAAAACCACGAAATGATTTTTTCCCGAACGGAAGAAGATCAGGGGGCCTCTGGGCCAATCCAGGTGGGCTCCAGGGAGCCCACAAGCTCCCACTCCGCCACCAGGGGGAGGCGGCGGTGTCAGGGCTTGTGGCCTCCCTAGCCCCCCCTGACCTAGATCCTTGGCCTATATATTCCCAAAAATTCAGCAAAAAATAAGGGGAGCCTCCAAAGTACTTTTCCGCCGCCGCAAGCTTCCGTTTCCGCGAGATCTCATCTGGAGACCCTTCCCGGCGCCCTGCCGGAGGGGACTTTGGAGTTGGAGGGCTTCTTCATCATCATCATCGCCCCTCCAATGACTTGTGAGTAGTTCACTTTAGACCTACGGGTCCGTAGTTAGTAGCTAGATGGCTTCTTCTCTCTCTTGGATCTTCAATACAAAGTTCTCCATGATCTTCATGGAGATCTATCCGATGTAATCTTCTTTGGCGGTGTCTTTGTCGAGATCCGATGAATTGTGGATTTTTGATTATATTATCTTTGGTATATATTTGAGTCTTTGCTGATTTCTTATATGCATGATTTGATATCCTTGTAAGTCTCTCCGAGTCTTGGGTTTTGTTTGGCCAACTAGATCTATGATTCTTGCAATGGGAGAAGTGTTTGGTTTTGGGTTCTACCATGTGGTGACCTTTCCCAGTGACAGTAGGGGTAGCAAGGCAGACATTAAGAAGTTGCCATCAAGGGTAAAAAGATGGGGTTTTCATCATTGGTTTGAGATTATCCCTCTACATCATGTCATCTTGCTTAAGGCGTTACTCTGTTCTTATGGACTTAATACACTAGATGCATGCTGGATAGCGGTCGACGTGTGGAGTAATAGTAGTAGATGCAGAAAGTATCGGCCTACTTGTTTTGGACGTGATGCTTATAGATATAATCATTGCCATAGATATCGTCACGACTTTGCGCGGTTCTATCAATTGCTCGACAGTAATTTGTTCACCCACCGTCTACTTGCTTTCATGAGAGAAGCCACTAGTAAACACTACGGCCCCCGGGTCTATTCACATCCATCGTATACACCTCCGCTTTTACTTTGCTTTGTTACTTTGTTGCTTTCAGTTCTCACTTGGCAAACAATCTATAAGGGATTCACAACCCCTTCATAGCGTTGGGAGCAAGCTTTTTGTGTTTGTGCAGGCTCTTGTGATACTCCTCCACTCGATCGATACCTTGGTTCTCAAACTAAGGGAAATACTTACCACCGCTACGCTACATCACCCTTTCCGCTTCGAGGGAACACCAACGCAAGGCTCCAAGGCCACGGGGGAAATCCTTTGCATACTTTCCTAGGAAGTCCCTTAAGGCGTAGCCGCAGCAGAAGGATCAAGTCAAGTATTCCCTCGTCAACGTGCCTATTTTTGGCGCCATTGGGAGGTCTTTTGTTGCAGTAGCAGAAGTATTTATGGGGCATGCAAGGAGGCCTTGGCTCACCTAGACGTGATGGTTGGGCTATTGACGGAGGCATACGACGAGAGTGAAGCCATGGAAAAGAACATTCAGGTAAGTCTTTACACACGTATTTGTTTCTGAGTCTGTTGTTTAGCAGGAATCCCGAGTGGGCATGCCTAGTGGCACACCCGCTAGGTGTTTGCTTTAAGTGGGAACGCGCTGAGCACACCCACTGGGTGTAGTCCCCGAGGCTACCCTCGATTATGTCAGCCGGCGGTAGTCTTTTTTTCTTTGTATGTTCGACAAAGTCCAGTAGGGTGCGGAGCCCTTTTCTTTCTTCCATCTTTCCAGTGGGGGCGTGCTGAGCGCACCCACTAGGTGTAGTTCTCGAGGCTACTTTCGACTAGAGCAAACAAAAATAGTATCGGTTTCTTTGTTTTGATTGATAGAGGTCGGTTGGGTACGGATCCCTTATCATGTGTCAATCCAATGGGGGCACGCTGAGCGCACCCACTGGGTGTAGTCCCCGAGGCTACCGTTGACTGTGTCAGTCGGCGGTAGTCTTATTCGCAACAAAATGTTATGTCATACTTGTATTTGTTGACTGCAAACTGCTTGTGGTCCGTGGGCCACGATGATGCCATGGAGAAAGAGTTGCAGGAACTCCGACTGGGCCTCGATGCTGAGAAAGCCAAGAACAAGCGACTCATGCACGAAAAGAGAACAGCTAAAGGTATGCCCTCGCCATCCGACTGATGCTCCATTAGGTTATCTTTTCTTATCTGATTGAGGCTATCTTGTTAGATCGCCTTGCTGAGAGGCTGAAGAATTCCATTTCTATAGTGACCATCAAGGAAGCCCTCAAGAAAAGGGATGGAGAACTTGCATCCTCTAGGAAAGATGCCAAGCAGAAGACCCACGGGGCTGAGGCCAAGCTCAAAACGGGTGGTACTTTGGAGGAAGAGAATCGGCTTCTGAAGCCAGTGCGGAGAAGACCGCGGCAGAGCTTGCCAAGCTTAAGAAGCATTACGTCGAGTAGGAAACCAACCTCGAGAAAGCAACTGCCAAGAAAACTGAGCTAAAGAAGTTCGTCGAGGACTTCAGCATGGATCTCTGTGAGAAGCTCAAAGGTATGTCGAGCATCCAAAACCTTCCCCATGATCATTCTGAAATTTCCGAGTGATGTTTCTCATCCTCTGTTTCTGTTGAGTGTAGCCTTTGCTGCCGATGTTGAAGAAGAGACGACGCGATTAGAGAATGAGCTTGATCCCAAGAGAGGGCTTTTCAAGGACAGCGTGATAACCCACAAGTATAGGGGATCTATCGTAGGCCTTTCGATAACTAAGAGTGTCGAACCCAACGAGGAGCAGAAGGATCTGACAAGTGGTTTTCAGCAAGGTAAAATCAAGAGGCACTGAAATTATCCGTAACAAGTAGTTGTGTGGTGAGATGATTCGTAGCAAGCAACAAGTAACAACAGTAGAAACGGTGCAGCAAAGTGGCCCAATCCCTTTTGTAGCAAGGGACAAGCCTGGACAAAGTCCTATAGGAGGGAATATGCTCCCGAGGACACACGGGAATTTCTGCCATGCCAGTTTGTATCATGTTAATATGATTCACGTTTGTTACTTTGATAGTTTGATATGTGGGTGGACCGGCGTTTGGGTACTGCCCTTACTTGGACAAGCATCCCACTTATGATTAACCCCTCTCGCAAGCATCCGCAACTACGAAGAAGAATTAAGACAAAGTCTAACCGTAGCATTAAACTAGTGGATCCAAATCAGCCCCTTACGAAGCAACACATAAACTAGGGTTTAAGCTTCTGTCACTCTAGCAACCCATCATCTACTTACTACTTCCCAATGCCTTCCTCTAGGCCCAAATAATGGTGAAGTGTTATGTAGTCGACATTAACATAACACGACTAGAGGAAAAACAACATACAACACATCAAAATATCGAACGAATACCAAATTCACATGACTACTATTAGCATGACTTATCCCATGTCCTCAGGAACAAAAGTAACTACTCACAAAGCATAATCATATTCTTGACCAGAGAGGTAATGAGTAGCATCAAGGATCTGAACATAAACTCTTCCACCAAATAATCCAACTAGCATCAACTACAAAGAGTAATTAACACTACTTGCAACCTTACAAGTACCAATCGGAGTCGTGAGACGGAGATTGGTTACAAGTGACGAACTAGGGTTTGGAGATGAGATGGTGCTGATGAAGATGTTGATGGCGATGAGTCCCCTCCGACGCGAGGAGTGTTGGTGATGACGATGGCGACGATTTCCCCCTCCAGGAGGGAAGTTTCCCCTGCAGGATCGTCCTGCCGGAGCTCTAGATGGGTTGTGCTCAAGTTCCGCTTCACGGCGCCGGCGAATCCTCCGAAAAGATCCCTTCTGATTTTTTTCCGGATGAAACCCTTCATATAGCAAAATATGAGCACCGGAGGGGCAACAGGGGGCCCACAAGCCCCCCAGGCCCGGCCAGGCGGGTAGGCCGGGCCTGGCAGGCTTGTGGCCTCCAGGTGGCGCCCCTCTAGTACTTCTTCCGCCCAGTATTTTTTATATATTCCCAAAAAATTCCATGTTGATTTTCACGGCTATTGGAGTTGCGCATAATAGGCATCTCAAACTTGCTCCTTTTTCAGGCCAGAATTCCAGCTGCCGGCATTCTCCCTCTTCATGTAAACCTTGCATAATAAGAGAGAAAAGGCATAAGTATTGTACCTCGAAGTGTAATAACAGCCGAAAAAGCAACAAATATTTAGATGAAAGCCTGATGCAAAATGGACATATCAACCCCCCAAGTTTAGATCTCGTTTGTCCTCAAGCGAAAGCCTAGATCAATAAACATGACCACATGTTTAAGGAGAGAGGTGTCGACAAAACAAGATACGAACATGCATGCATCATGATCATGATTAGAACAGCAATACCATCATATAATCTCTCATGCTAAAGTGACAATTCCTTCAGAAAGTAAAGTATGGATCAAGAACCTTACTGAGAAGTAACAACCGATAGCCTTTAGTCATTAAAGCAATTGCAATTTATCACAACATCAGAAAGAGTCATATTTTCGTTGCTACAACTCACGTGGTACTCATGAGATCAAAGTTTCAGCTGGACACAGAGAAAGATAGGGGCTTATAGTTTTGCCTCCCAACTGCTTACCTCAAGGGTAATGTCAACTATAATAATTCATGAATACTTACCACCAAGTTGCCATATGAATATGGATCTTTCCCTAGCATATGACGTTAGCCAAGATAAAGGCGAAACAAGGAATTGGTGAAGACCACCATGACTCTTTCAAGGGCAAAAAGTAAAGGTACAAGATAGGCCCTACGCAGAGGGAAGCAGAGGTTGTCATGCGCTTTTGAGGTTTGGATGCGTGTCCTCTTAGTGCGGAGGAACGTCACTTTATATTGCTTCCTGTGATAAAGAACTTTATTATGCTGTCTGTCTCTTTTATGTCTTCCTCATCACAGGTTCGTACAAAGCTTATTTTCCACACACTAATAGATCATACATATTAGGGAGCAATTTTTAGTGCTTGTACCGATGACAACTTACTTGAGGGATCTTATTCAATCCATAGGTAGTTATGGTGGACACTCATGGCAAAACTGGGTTAAAGGTTTATGGATGCACAAGTAGTATCTCTACTTGGTGCGGGAGTTTTGGCTAATATGAGGTGGAAGCAATCTCACATGCTAAGGGATCTCTAATCATATAACATTGTTCGGAACCAAGCAAACAGAATTCATTATGTTGTCTTCCTTGTCCAACATCTACTTCTAGGCATGCAATAGTTTAGTGAGTGTTCACAATCATAGATGGTGTCAAGAATGATATATTTATATGTGAACCTCTCCTTCTTTATCACTTCCTATTAATTGAAACAATGACCAAGGTCTACGTTTGTCTACCCTCAACAAGTTTCAATCATCATCCTTTTTATATGTGAAGCCATCACTTCCCATAAGATCACTACATGATCTTTCATGCTTTTGTTCATTCTTGATCTTTTGATCATGGCAAGAGGCAAAGCCCTTCAACTAAGATACTCTTTATTATATGGCTCACGAGCTCGAATACATCGGGGGTGACACAAAGCAAAACTCAAGCCTAAAACACTAAGACTTTTATTCTCCTAGAGAAAGCGAAAACTGAAAAGGAACAAACTAAAACAAATGTAAAGGCAAAAGATATGATGGTGATACGATATTGGGGCAACTCCCCCAAGCTTGGCGCAAGCCAAAGGGATTGCCCATACCCATGCCCAGTTGTCTTCCTTTGGAGGTGATGGTGGTGGAGGTGTTGCAATCTTTGATTCCAAAAGGGCCATTAATCTTTGTTTTATACCTTGGAGATGTGTGATATGTTTCTCCAGAAAAACAACTTCACGAGTGATATAAGTATTGCGAGCACAAGTGGTTTCACAAAACATCAAGAGTTCAATCAAGGATGGAGACAGTAGGTGGAGGTAGGGTTGGAGGAAATCCACTTCTTCAACTTCTTCCTTATTGAGCACAGATTGCACTTCGTCCCATGCCTGACTCTTCTCCTTAGTTTTGCCCTTGGTTCCTTTAGGTAGCCTTTCCCTGACCTCCATGAGTTCTATCCTTTTTAGATCAGCATATACTTCTCCATAGACTTGAGGGAGATTGTTCTCCCCCATAGATTCCTGAGACGACATCTTGCTCTAAATCTGCAGCAAAGAACAAGCTCGAAACGAAAACAGAGGAAATCTGCGTGATACAAAGGTCAGACCTTTCGAGAGAATATATAATGAATTTTTTCAGACCAGAAGGAGTATTCCACACGAAAACGGAGTCCGGGAGGCGCACGAGGTGTCCACAAGCCCTCCAGGCCCGACCAGGGGGGTAGGCCGGGCCTAGCAGGCTTGTCGCCTCCTCGTGCACTTTCCGGACTACTTTAAATTTTTCTATTTTTTCAAATATTCCAAAACGGAGGAAAATTGGTACGGGAAAAGTTTTGGAGTCGGTTTACTTTCCGAATCACATACCTCTTTGTGTTCGGAGTCTGAAACAGGAAGATAAATATCCCTTATGTATTCCTCCGGAGTTCTGGTATTGATAATATTGCTTTCAACATTTATGGGAGTACCCGAGATGTAATTCTTGATTCTCTGCCCATTTACATCTCTCGGACAATTACCTTTCGTGTTTTTGATCTTGATAGCACCGAAACGATATACTTCCTCAACAATATAGGGACCTTCCCATTTAGAAAGAAGCTTGCGTGCAAAAAATCTTAAAAGAGAATTATATAGCAAGACATAATCACCTACATTGAACTCACGCTTTTGTATCCTCTTATCATGCCACCTATTTACCTTTTCTTTGAACAACTTGGCATTTTCATATGCCTGAGTTCTCCATTCATCAAGCGAGCTAATGTCAAATTACCTCTTCTCACCAGCGAGTTTGAAATCAAAGTTGAGCTCTTTGATTGCCCAATAAGCTTTATGCTCTAGCTCAAGAGGTAGATGACATGCTTTACCGTACACCATTTTGTACGGAGACATGCCCATGGGATTCTTATAGGCAGTTCTATAAGCCCACAGTGCATCATCGAGCTTCTTAGACCAATTCTTTCTAGACCTGTTGATAGTATTTTGCAGAATCAGTTTAATCTCTCTATTTCTTAGCTCTACTTGACCACTGGACTGAGGCTGATAGGGAGACGCAATTGTATGGTTGACATCGTACTTAGCAAGCGTTTTACGGAAAGCATCATGAATGAAATGTGAACCACCGTCAGTCATTAGATATCTAGGGACTCCAAATCTAGGGAAGATAACTTCCTTAAGCATCCTGATAGAGGTGTTGTGATCAGCACTACTTGTGGAGATAGCTTCTACCCACTTAGTGACGTAATCAACAACAACTAGGATATGAGTATACCCGTTGGATTTCGGAAAAGGTCCCATATAATCAAAGCCCCAAACATCAAATGGTTCAATGACAAGTGAATAGTTCATAGGCATTTCCTGGCGTTTACTAATATTACCTATTCGTTAACATTCGTCACAAGACAAGACAATCTTAAGGGCATCCTTGAAGAGAGTGGTCCAATAGAAACCTGATTGCAATACCTTGTGTGCAGTTCTATCTCCCGCATGGTGTCCTCCGTAGGCCTCGGAGTGACACTTCTGTCGGATCTGTCCATGTTCATGTTCAGGTACACAACGTCTAATAACACCATATACTCCTTCCTTATAAAGGTGAGGATCATCCCAAAAGTTATGTCTCAAGTCAAAGAAGAATTTCTTCTTTTGCTGGTACGTGAAACTAGGTGGTATCTATTTGGCAACGATATAGTTTGCATAATCAGCATACCACGATGCACTACGTGAAGCATTGATGGCATTCAATTGCTCATCAGGAAAGCTATCATCAATAGGTTGTGGGTCATCAAGAACGTTCTCCAACCTAGGCAAGTTATCTGCTACGGGGTTATTAGCACCCTTCCTGTCGACAACGTGCAAATCAAACTCTTGTAGCAAGAGAACCCATCTGATAAGTATAGGTTTAGCGTCCTTCTTCTCCATGAGGTACTTAATAGGAGCGTGATCAGTGTGAATAGTGACTTTGGAATCAACTATGTAAGACCTGAACTTTTCACATGCAAACACGACTGCTAAAAATTCCTTTTCCGTAGTAGCATAGTTTCTTTGGGCACTGTCTAGAGTTTTACTAGCATAGTGAATAATGTTCAACTTCTTATCAACTCTTTGCCCTAGGACACCACCAACAGCATAATCGCTAGCATCACACATGATTTCGAAAGGTAAGTTCCAATCAGGTGGTTGAACAATAGGTGCAGTTATCAAAGCCCTCTTAAGTATTTCGAAGGCTTCCTCACAATCATCGTCAAAAACAAAAGGAATATCCTTTTGCAAGAGATTGGTAAGAGGCCTAGAAATCTTAGATAAGTCTTTAATGAACCTTCTATAGAAACCAACATGACCAAGGAAACTTCTTATACCTTTGATATCTATGGGGTATGACATTTTCTTGATTGCATCAACCTTAGCCTTATCGACTTCAATACCTCTTTCGGAAATTTTATGTCCTAAGACGATGCCTTCATTAACCATAAAGTGGCACTTCTCCCAATTCAAGACAAGATTGGTCTCTTTACATCTCTGCAAGACTCGAACAAGGTTGCTGAGGCAATCATCAAAAGAAGACACGGAAACGGAGAAGTCATCCATGAAAACCTCAACAATCTTTTCACAAAAGTCAGAGAATATAGCCATCATACATCTTTGAAAGGTGGCAGGTGCATTACATAAGCCAAAAGGCATATGTCTATAAGCAAAGGTACCGAAAGGGCAGGTGAAAGAGGTTTTCTCCTGATCAGATTGTGCAACTGGTATTTGGGAGAAACCAGAATAACCGTCTAGAAAGCAGAAGTGTGTGTGTTTAGACAGTCTTTCTACCATTTGGTCGATAAAAGGCAAAGGGTAATGATCTTTCCTAGTGGCTTTATTCAATTTCCAAAAATCGATCACCATCCTATAGCTAGTAATAATCCTCTACGGGATCAATTCATCCTTATCATTAGGGACAACGGTAACGCATCCCTTCTTAGGGACAAAATGCACCGGACTCACCCAATCACTATGAGCAACAGGATAGATAATACCTGCCTCCAGGAGCTTTAGTATTTCTTTTCCTACTACCTCTTTCATCTTAGGATTTAATCTCCTTTGATGATCAGCAACTGGTTTGGAATCAGGATCAATTTTAATCTTGTGCTGGCATAGAGTGGGACTAATGCCCTTAAGATCATCAAGAGTATATCCAATAGCAGCATGGTGCTTCCTCGGGATTTTTAGTAATTTCTTTTCTTCATGCTCTGAGAGGCTAGCACTAATTATAACAGGATATATCTAGTTTTCATCAATATAAGCACACTTAAGAGTATCAGGCAACTGTTTAAGCTCGAACACAGGATCACCCTTTGGTGGGGGTGGATCCCCAAGTAGTTCAATAGGCAGATTATTCTTAATGATAGGATTTTGTTCTAAGACAACTCTATCTATGTCATCCCTTTCATCCATATGCATATCATTTTCATGCTCAAGCAAGTATTGCTCTAAGGGATCAATAGGAGGCACGGCAATAGAAGCTAAGGAAATAGTTTCATCCTTACTAGCCAACTCCTTTTTATGAGGTTGTCTACCAAACTTGGAGAAATTGAACTGATGTGACACACCTTGAAAACCAACAGTGACAATCTGCTTCTCACAGCCAATATGAGCATTGACGGTATTGAGGAAGGGTCTGCCAAATATGATGGGGCAAAAGCTATCTTGGGTGGTAGCAAGAACGAGGAAATCAGCAGGATACTTTGTTTTACCACACAAGACTTCAACATCCCAAACAATTCCCATAGGGCAGATAGTATCTCTATTGGCAAGCTGAATAGTGACATCAATAGGTGCAATATCATCTTTGATTTCATCATATAAGGATTGAGGTATTGGACTAACACTAGCACCCACGTCACATAAACCATGATAGCAGTGATCTCCATCTTAACAGAAACAACAGGCGTGCCAACAACATGCCTATGTTTGTCTCTAGCGTGAGGTTGAGCAATTCTAGCAGCATCTTCACAGAAGTGAATGCTATGTCCCTCAACATCGTCGGACAGAAGATCTTTGATAATAGCAATGCTAGGTTCAACTCTAATTTTCTCAGGGGGTGTAGGTGTTCTAATGTAGCCTCTACGTATCACAGTTGAAGCTTTAGAATGATCCTTTATCCTAACAGGGAAAGGTGGTTTCTCAATGTAAGCACTGGGAACAACAGGATCATTATAGGCAATGACTCTTTCTTAAACTGGATTATGTTTAACTACATTGCCTTCTAACGGATGATAATATTTAAACCACTTCTCTTTGGGGAGATCAACATGAGCAGCAAATGATTCACACAATGAAGCTACTATCTCAGAGTGAAGTCCATACTTAGCGCTAAAGTCACAAAAGTATTTGTTTGAATAAAGGATTTAACGCAATCAAACTGGAAATTCATACCTGACTCCTTACCTTCTTCAAGCTCCCAATATTCAGAGTTGCGTTTAATTCTCTCCAATAAATTCCATTTGAAGTCAATATCTCTCTTCATAAAAGAACCGGTACAAGAAGTGTCAAGCATGGTGCGATCATCATGAGAAAGCCGACCATAGAAGTTCTGAATGATAATTTCTCTCGAGATCTCATGGTTGGGGCATGAAAATAACATTGATTTAAGCCTCCCCCAAGCTTGAGCAATGCTTTCTCTGTCACGAGGCCAAAAATTATAAATATAATTCCGATCACGATGTACTAAATGCATAGGATAAAACTTTTGATGAAATTCCAATTTCAACCGATTGTAGTCCCATGATCCAGTATCATCACATAGCCTATACCACGCCAACGCCTTATCCTTCAAAGATAAAGGAAAGACCTTCTTCTTGACCTCATCCTCGGGCAAACCTGCAAGCTTAAATAAATCACAAACATCATCTACATAGATTAGATGCAAGTTTGGATGTGATGTTCCATCTCCTGTAAAAGGATTAGCGAGCAGTATCTCAAGCACACCCGAAGGAAATTCAAAGCAAATATTTTCAGTAGGTGCAGCAGGTTGAGGAACAACTCTTTGTGCCTCCGTTCGAGGTGAAGATACCCCAAACAAGTGCCTCAAAGTATTAGTATCCATAGTGACAAGTGACAATAAATTTCAGCACACTATATGAATGTCTCCTTACCAAGTTCCACTTACCAAAGGCGCTTCACTCCCCGCCAAGGGCGCAAGAAAAAACTCTTGATGACCCACAAGTATAGGGGATCTATCGTAGTCCTTTCGATAAGTAAGAGTGTCGAACCCAACAAGGAGCAGAAGGATCTGACAAGTGGTTTTCAGAAGGTAAAATCTGCAAGCACTGAAATTATCGGTAACAAGTAGTTGTGTGGTGAGATGATTCGTAGCAAGCAATAAGTAACAAAAGTAGCAACGGTGCAGCAAAGTGGCCCAATCCCTTTTGTAGCTAGGGAAAAGCCTGGACAAAGTCTTATAGAAGGGAAAACGCCCCCGAGGACACATGGGAATTTCTGTCATGCTAGTTTTCACCATGTTCATATGATTCACATTCGTTACTTTGATAGTTTGATATGTGGGTGGACCGGTGCTGGTGGCTACGCCTATAGGGATTTCCTTGGCAAATATGCAAAGGATTCTCCCACGGCCTTGGAGCCTTGCATTGGTGTTCCCTTGAAGAGGAAAGGGTGATGTAGCACAGTGACGGTAAGTATTTCCCTTAGTTTGAGAACCAAGGTATCAATCCAGTAGGAGGATCGCGTCAAGTCACAAGTACCTGCACAAACACAAAGAGCTTGCACCCAACCCTATGAAGGGGTTGTCAATCCCTTATAGATTGTTTGCAAAGTGAGAACTGAAAGCAAAAAGTAAACAAAGCAAAGTAAAAGTAAAAGCTGAGATGATAGTTGTGAATAGACCCAGGGGCCATAGTGTTCACTAGTGGCTTCTCTCATGAAAGCAAGTAGACGGTGGGTGAACGAATTACTGTCGAGCAATTGATAGAACCGCGCAAAGTCATGACGTTATCTATGGCAATGATCATACATATAGGCATCACATCCAAAACAAGTAGACCGATACTTTCTGCATCTACTACTATTACTCCACACGTCGACCGCTATCAAGCATCCATCTAGTGTATTGAGTTCATAAGAACATAGTAATGCCTTAAGCAAGATGACATGATGTAGATGGACAATCTCAAATATATGATGAAATCCCATCTTGTTACCCTTGATGGCAACAACATGATGTGTGCCTTGCTGCCCCTTCTGTCACTGGGAAAGGTCAACGCACGGTATGAACCCAAAACCAAGCACTTCTCCCATTGCAAGAATCATAGATCTAGTTGTCCAAACAAAACCCAAGACTCGGAGAGACTTACAAGGATATAAAATCATGCATATAAGAAATCAGCAAAGACTCAAATATAATTCATAGATAATCTGATCACAAATCCACAATTCATCGGATCTCGACAAACACATCGCCAAAGAGGATTACATCTGATAGATCTCCATGAAGATCATGGAGAACTTTGTATTGAAGATCCAAGAGAGAGAAGAAGCCATCTAGCTACTAACTACGGACCCGTAGGTCTGTAGTAGACTACTCACGAGTCATTGGAGAGGCAATGATGTTGATGTAGAAGCCCTCCATCTCCAAAGTCCCCTCCGGCAAGGCACCGCGAAGGGTCTCCAGATGAGATCTCACGGAAAAGGAAGCTTGCGGCGGCAGAAAAGTGGTTTCGTGGACGCGCTGATTTTTGCTGGGATTTTAGGGAATATATAGGCCAAAGAGCTAGGGCAGGGAAGCTACAGGGAGGCCAGAACCCTGGTAGCCGCGGCCCCCCTGGCCACGGCTACAGGGCTTGTGGGCTCCCTGTGGGCCTCCTGCCTTGGCCCTCAAGTCCAGCGATCTTCTTCTGTTCTGGAAAAATTCATTTCGGGGATTTTATTCCGTTTGGACTCCATTCCAAAATCAGATCTAAAAAGAGTCAAAAAAATAGAAAAAACAGGAACTGGCACTTGGCACTGATTTAATAAGCTAGTCCCAAAAAAGATATAAAAGGTATATAAAACATCCAAAGTTGACAAGATAAGAGCATGAAACCATCAAAAATTATAGATACGTTTGAGACGTATCAAGCATCCCCAAGCTTAACTCCTGGTCGTCCTCGAGTAGGGAAGTGATAAAGAATGAATTTTGGATGCTTTCATGCTACCTAGCATAGATGTCCTTTGTAACTCCTCTTATGTGACATGAATGCTCAGATCCGTTAGATTCAAAACAATAGTTTGCTATTAACATGGAGACAATAATACTTCAAGCAAACTAACAAGGTAATCATGAACTTACAAAATAACAAGGCCAAAAGAATGTTATCGCTACAAAATCATATAGTCTGGCTATGCTCTATCATCCTTGCACAACGAATTTAAATCATGCACAACCTCGGTATTGGCCAAGTAATTGTTTTCACACCTTTACTTTCTCAAACTTTTTCAACTCTCACGCAATACATGAGCGTGAGCCATGGTTCTAGCACTATAAATGGAATGGAGTGTGGTGGAGGTTGCAAGGCAAACAAGGAGAAGATTGTCACATTGACTAGGCATATCAATGAGCTACGGAGATGCTCATCAATAGATATCAATGTGGTTGCCGTACAAATGATGCACTAGAGCTAAGAGTAAGTGAAAGCTCTTAAAGAAAACTAGTGGGTGTGCATCCAACTTGCTTGCTCACGAAGACCTAAGGTAATTTTGAGGAAGCCCATCATTGGAATATACAAGCCAAGTTATATAATGAAAATTTCCCACTAGCTATATGGTGGTGAAAAAACGAGAGACTCTCAATCATGAAGATCATGGTGCTTAATATGAAGCACAAGTGTGGAAAGGAGATAGTAGCATTGTCCCTTCTCTCTTTTTCTCTCATTTTTTGGTGGGCTCTTTGGCCTCTTTTTTTGTGGGCATCTTTGGCCTCTTTGTGTAAATGGGCTTCGCTGGCCTCTTTTATTTCCTCACATTGGACAATGCTCCATCAATGATGATCATCACACTTACAACTCAAAACTTAGAGCAATGATGACTCTATATGAAATGCCTTCGGTAGTGTACCATGACATTGATCTAGCATGGCATAGACATCAATGGAAACATCATGCTAGCGATCTTATGATCATGCAATCGCAATGTAGAAGTGGTGGCACATGTCATGGTGGTAGTTGCATGGCAATATATCTCGGAATGGCTTTGAAAAAGGCATAGTAGGTAGGTATGGTGGCTGTTTTGAGGGAGGCTAATGGTGGGTTTTATGCACCGGCGCAAGTTGGATGACACTAAAGAAGATAGTGATGGTGGAAGGTGAAAGTGCATCTAAGCCATAGACTTAACATGAGTCATGAAGAACTCATATACTTGTTGCAAAATTTTAAGTAGTAATCGACACAAAGCATTCAACGCATACTCCTAGGGGAAGGGTTGGTAGGTATAAACCATCACGCGATCCCGACCGCTACACAAAGGATGACACAAAATAAACTAATCATGCTCAGACTTCATCACATAGCGGTTCACCATACGTGCATGCTACGAGAATCACTAACTTCAACACAAGTATTTCTAGATCCACAACACCTTACTAGTATAACTTCAATATTACCACAACCACAACTCAAAGCTAATTGAGATGAATCAAGCTTCTCTAACTACTCAATGCACATGAAGGTGGAAGTTTTCATATCCCTTTGGATAAGTACCCCTTTTGAGACTACTTTCACAGCATAGATCAACTACCAGGCCACGCACTGACGTGCTCCGAAAGATAGAAGTGAAGCACATAGAGCAAAATCAACGAGCTCAAAAGATATAAGTGAAACACATGTGAGCTGAATTGCCTAACCAAAGGATATAAGTGAAGCTCGACAAAATCACTGTGAGTGCATGTATCTCTCTCTAGGTGTGCAGCAAGGAAGATCGTGACACAAAAAAAATAAAAGACTCCTACGATACAAGACGCTCCAAGCAAAACACATAACATGTGGTGAATAAAAATATAGTCCCAAGTAACGTTACCGATGGATTGAAGACGAAAGAGGGGATGCCTTCCCGGGGCATCCCCAAGTTTAGGCTTTTTAGGCATCCTTGAATCAACTTGGAGTGCCTTGGGCATCCCCAAGCTTGAGCTCTTGCCACTCTTTATCTCTTTGTCCACAAGAACTTCACCCAAAACTTCAAAACTTTACGGCACGAAACTTAAACAGAAACTCGTGATAACATTAGTATAAGAAAGCAAATCACCACATCCTTAGGTACTGTAGCAAACTTAAATTCTACTTATGTTGATGTTGGGTTGCTGTAATTTCAATCTTCCATGGCTAATACCCCCCGATACTATCCATAGTTTCATCAAAATAAGCAACCAACTCAACAAAAATAGAATCTGTTAACAATAGACCAGTCTGGAGCAATCTGTATGCTTCGTATACTTATGGTACTTCAAAAATTCTGAAAAATTACGATAGTCTTTTCCAGCATGATCAAACGATCATCCCCAAGACTAATCATAACGGTTTCACTTGGCACAAATGCAAAAGAAACACAAAAAACACAATCATAACAGAATTATGAAAGTGTGGAAAACACAAAACAGAAAGAAAAAGGATAGATTCGTTGGGTTGCCTCCCAACAAGTGCTATTGTTTAATGCCCTTAGCTAGGCATAAGGTGATGGAATCACGTATAGTCATCATTGGTGCTCAAACCATAAGTAGCCCTCATCATAGATTCATAAGGCAATCTTATTTTCTTTCTAGGAAAATGCTCCGTGCCCTTCTTTAGAGGAAATTGAAATCTAATATTCCCTTCCTTCATATCGATGATAGCACCAATAGTCCTTAGGAAAGGTCTACCAAGAATAATGGAACATTAAGGATTGCAATCTATGTCAAGTACAATGAAATCCACGGGTACATAGTTCTTATTTGCAACAATAAGAACATCATTTATCCTTCCCATGGGTTTCTTGACAGTAGAATTCGCAAGATGCAAATTAAGAGAACACTCTTCAATCTCATGAAAACCAAGAATATCACATAAAGACTTTGGAATCGCGGAAACACTAGCACCCAAATCACACAAAGCATTGCATTCATAGTTTTGATTTTGATTTTGATAGTAGGTTCCCACTCATCATGAAGTTTTCTAGGTATAGTGACTTCTAATTCGAGTTTCTCTTCAACATATTTCATCATAGCATCTACGATATGAGCGGTAAAGGCTTTGCATTGGCTATAAGCATGTGTTGAGTTTGCATTGGATTGCATAAAGGAAATGCATTCAAACAAGGAGCAACTATCATAATTGAATTCCTTGAAATCCAAAGTGGGAGTTTCATTACTACCCAATATTTTGATTTCTTCTACTCCACTCTCCACACGTTTCTCATCAAGATAGGTGGACTCCGAATCATTGGGGCGTTTTTCAACCAAAGTAGATTCATATCCAGCCCCTTCATCAATAGGTTTGACACGCAAAAACAAGGATTCAAGAGGAGTCACACCAAGCACTTTAAGATCTTCGTGATTTGCATCACTAGAACGCACCCTTTTAAACCATTCATGCTTAGCGCGAATTTGGGCGGTTCTTTCTTTGCTCTCATTCATGGAGACACGCATAGCTTTTAAAGTTTCATCCAAGTTAACCTTGGGAGGAGCACATCTAACTTTGAAAGCATCAATATCACAAGACATCCTATCAATACTCTTAGCCAAATCGTCTATTTTGAGTAGTTTTTCCACTATGGACGCATTGAAAATATTTTGAGAGTTGATGAACTCTTTGATATTACTCTCTAAATCAGAGGGTAATTTGTTATGGCTTCCATAAGTGTTGTTGTAGGAATTGCCATAGTTGTTAGAGGAGTTACTAGGAAAAGGCCAGTTTCCTCTAAAAGCATTGTTGTTTCCAAAATTTTTCCTACCAACAAAATTAACGTCCAAACTAGCGTTGCTACTCTGAATCAAGGAAGATAGTGGCATGTCATTAGGATCTAAAGGAGCATTTCTACTAGCAACCAAATTCATCAAGTCGTCCATCTTAGCACTAAGCGAGTTAATTTCTTCTATAGCGTGTACCTTTTTGCTAGCAGGTGACCTTTCAGTGTGCCACTGAGAGTAGTTGGTCATGATATTGTCTAGGACTTTTGTAGCTTCTCCTAACGTGATTTCCATGAACATTCCACCTGAGGCGGAGTCCAAGATATTCCTAGAAGCAAAATTCAAACCAACGTAAAAGATTTGTATAATCATCCACAAACTCTAGCCATGAGCGGGACAATTTCTAATCATTAACTTCATCCTCTCCCAAGATTGTGCAACGTGTTCATGATCAAGTTGCTTGAAACTCATGATATCGTTACGGAGAGAGATAAGCTTAGCCGGCGGAAAATACTTGGATATGTAAGCATCTTTGCACTTATTCCGAGAATCTATACTATTTTTAGGCAAAGAAGAAAACCAAGATTTTGCACGATCTCGCAAAGAGAATGGAAAAAGCTTCAATTTAACAACATCATCATCCACATCTTTCTTCTTTTGCATATCGCAAAGTTCAATGAAAGTATTAAGATGGGATGCGGCATCTTCACTAGGAAGGCCGGAAAATTGCTCTTTCATAACAAGGTTCAGCAAGGCAGCGTTGAATTCATAAGATTCTGCACTAGTGGTGGGAGCAATCGGAGTACTAATAAAATCATTATTATTAGTATTCGAGAAGTCCCAAAGTTTGGTGTTTTCGGCCATGATGACTTCAACAAACAAACAAGAACACAAGCAAGCAAGAAAACTGGCAAAGGAAAACGGCAAAAGGCAAATGAAAATGGCAAAGGAGAAAGGCAAATGAAAACGGCAAATATGAAGTGGGGGAGAGGAAAACAAGAGGCAACTGGCAAAAAAGGTAAATGCAAGAGATGAGTTTGCGACACTTACTTGGACAGATCTTGACTTGATCTCTCCCCGTCAACGGCGCCAGAAATCCTTCTGCTGCTCGCTACGCCTATAGGGATTTCCTTGGCAAATATGCAAAGGATTCCCCCGCGGCCTTGGAGCCTTGCGTTGGTGTTCCCTTGAAGAGGAAAGGGTGATGTAGCACAACGGTGGTAAGTACTTCCCTCAGTTTGAGAACCAAGGTAGCAATCTAGTAGGAGGAGCGCGTCAAGTTACAAGTACCTGCACAAACACAAAGAGCTTGCACCCAATGCTATGAACGGGTTGTTAATCCCTTATAGGTTGTTTGCAAAGTGAGAACTGAAAGCAAAAGGTAAACAAAGCAAAGTAAAAGTAAAAGCTGAGATGATAGTTGTGAATAGACCCGGGGGCCGTAATGTTCACTAGTGGCTTCTCTCATGAAAGCAAGTAGACGATAGGTGAACGAATTATTGTCGAGCAATTGATAGAACCACGCAAAGTCATGACGTTATCTATGGCAATGATCATACATATAGGCATCACGTCCAAAACAAGTAGACCGATACTTTCTACATCTACTACAATTACTCCACACGTCGACCGCTATCCAACATGCATCTAGTGTATTGAGTTCATAAGAACAAAGTAACGCCTTAAGCAAGATGACATGATGTAGATGGACAATCTCAAATCTATGATGAAAGCCCGTCTTGTTACCCTTGATGGCAACAACACGATGCGTGCCTTGCTGCCCCTTTTGTCACTAGGAAAGGTCACCGCATGGTATGAACCCAAAACCAAGCACTTTTCCCATTGCAATAATCATAGATCTAGTTGGCCAAACAAAACCCAAGACTCGGAGAGACTTACAAGGATATCAAATCATGCATATAAGAAATCAGCAAAGACTCAAATATAATTCATAGATAATCTGATAACAAATCCACAATTCATCGGATCTCGACAAACACACCGCCAAAGAGGATTACATCTGATAGATCTCCATGAAGATCATGAAGAACTTTGTATTGAAGATTCAAGAGAGAGAAGAAGCCATTTAGCTACTAACTACGGACCCGTAGGTCTGAAGTAGAATACTCACGAGTCATTAGAGAGGCAGTGATGTTGATGTATAAGCCCTCCAGCTCCAAAGTCCCCTCCGGCAGGGCACCGGGAAGGGTCTCCAGATGAGATCTCACGGAAACGGAAGCTTGCGGCGGCGGAAAAGTGGTTTCGTGGACGCGCTGATTGTTTTTGGGATTTTAGGGAATATATAGGCCAAAGAGCTAGGGCAGGGGAGCTCCAAGGAGGCCACAAGCCTGGTAGCCGCGGCTCCCCTGGTCACGGCTACATGGCTTGTGGGCTCCGTGTGGGCCTCGTGCCTGGGCCCTGAAGTCCCCCGATCTTCTTCTGTTCTCGAAAAATTCATTTCAGGGATTTTATTCCATTTGGACTCCGTTCCAAAATCAGATCTGAAAAGAGTCAAAAACACAGAAAAAATAGGAACTGGCACTTGGCACTGAATTAATAAGTTAGTCCCAAAAAGATATAAAAGGTATATAAAACATCCAAAGTTGACAAGATAACAGCATGAAACCATCAAAAATTATAGATACGTTTGTGACGTATCAACCGACGCTTGGGTACTCCCCTTACTTGGACAAGCATCCCACTTATGATTAACCCCTCTCGCAAGCATCCGCAACTACGAAAGAAGAATTAAGACAAAGTCTAACCTAGCATTAAACTAGTGGATCCAAATCAGTCCCTTACGAAGCAACACATAACTAGGGTTTAAGCTCCTGTCACTCTAGCAACCCATCATCTACTTACTACTTCCCAGTGCCTTCCTCTAGGACCAAATAAAGGTGAAGTGTTATGTAGTCGACATTCACATAACACCACTAGAGGAAAAACAACATACAACACATCAAAATATCGAACGAATACCAAATTCACATGACAATTATTAACATGACTTATCCCATGTCCTCACGAACAAAAGTAACTACTCACAAAGCATAATCATATTCATGACCAGAGAGGTAATGAGTAGCATCAAGGGTCTGAACATACACTCTTTCACCAAATAATCCAACTAGCATCAACTACAAAGAGTGATTAACACTACTAGCAACTTTACAAGTACCAATCGGAGTCGTGAGACGGAGATTGGTTACAAGTGATGAACTAGGGTTTGGAGATGAGATGGTGCGGATGAAGATGTTGATGGTGATGAGTCGCCTCCGACGAGAGGAGTGTTTGTGATGACGATGGCGATGATTTCCCCCTCCGGGTGGGAAGTTTCCCCGAAAGGATCATCCTGCCGTAGCTCTAGATTGGTTCTGCTCAAGTTCCGCCTCGTGGCGGCGGCGAATCCTCTGAAAAGCTCCCTTCTGATTTTTTTTCAGAAGAAACCCTTCATATAGCAAAAGATGAGCGTCGAAGGGGCAACAGGGGGCCCACAAGCCCCTAGGCCCGGCTAGGGGGGGTAGGCCGGGCCTGGCAGGCTTGTGGCCTCCACGTGGCGCCCCTCTGGTACTTCTTCCACCCAGTATTTCTTATATATTCCCAAAAAATTCCACGTTGATTTTCATGGCTTTTGGAGTTGCGCAGAATAGGCCTCTCAAACTTGCTCCTTTTTCAGGCCAGAATTCCAGGTGCCGGCATTCTCCCTCTTCATGTAAACCTTGCAAAATAAGAGAGAAAAGACATAAGTATTGTACCTCGAAGTGTAATAACAGCCCAAAAAGCAATAAATATCAACATGAAAGCTTGATGCAAAATGGACGTATCACAGCGCTGCTTTGTCTCTCCTCAGGCTGGAGGATCGCGTCGGTTATGTACTGGCTTGCTTCAAGTTGCTTCAGTCAGCCGTTAGGGAGATTGACCAGGAGAAAGCGCCTGAATACGCTCCTATGAAGGATGCCCAGTCCATTTGAACCATGTGGGGGCCATTCCCAATGAACTCAAGTCATGGAAGAAGTCGTCAACAAAGGCTGGAGATGACGTTGACCTTTCGCCCGTCCGCATCTATTGCAAGAGGGTGGATGAAGAGAAGCTGAAGAATCTTCATGTCGGCAACCGCAAGAGCGCCAAGTGTGAAGTCTTCATGGAGATGTTCATGGCAACCGCCACAAGGATCACACAGGGAATCGATCTTGACACCTTCGTGGAATCACTGGAATCTTTGGCCTCCAAGTGATGCTCGGAGGAAAAACACTTAAGCTTTAATTTGCCTCGGGATGCCGAGTTTTTTATGTAACCCCAAACTTCGAGTGGGCTCTGGGCCCTATCTTTTGCATACCGTTAGATGAACTTGATCCCATTTATCCATATTTGATTTTGGATCTTATTTTCTTAGTCTTCTTTATTTGGGGTTATTTATACTCGGCCGAAAACTGGTTCACCTCCGAATCCCCAAGTGTGAAAGTTGTCCCCACTCGGGATTGTTTTTGACTTAGGCGAAAGTTGATTCGCGGCTAAGTCCCCGAGTGAGGAGATTGTCCTCACTCGGGAATATTCGTGACTTAGGCGAAAGTTGATTTGTGTCTAATCCCCCGAGTGAGGAGACTGTCCTCACTCGGGAATATTCGTGACTTAGGCGAAAGCCGATTCACATCTAAGCCTCGGAGCGAGGAGTTTGTCCTTACTCAGGATCGTTTGTGACTTAGGCGAAAACTCGGTCATGCCTAAGCCCGAGAGTGTGGATATTGTCCACAATCAAGATCGTTTCTTCCTAGGAAAAAGCAGAATCGCGACTAGGAATGATTGTCCTGTTCATATTGGCGTCCGAATGAAGATCTTTCCTTCATTCGAAACTGCTTTAACTTAGGCGATGGCTGATTCACAACTAATCCCCCGAGGGTGGAGGCTGTCCTCACTCGGTGAAGGGTTTACATTAGGCGAAACAGGTTCTCTACCAAGAAATGTTTGTTTTGTTCATCTTGGCGTCCGACTGAAGATCTTGCCTTCATTCAGAACCGCTTTAACTTAGGTGAAGGCTGGTTCGCAGCTTAGCCCCCGAGTGTGGGGGTTGTCCTCACTCAGGGAAGGGTTTAACTTAGGCAAAACAGGCCTGCTATGAAGAAATGTTTGTTTTGTTCATCTCGACATCCGAATGAAGATCTCGCCTTCATTCGGAACCGCTTTAACTTAGGCGAAGGCTGGTTCGCAGCTAAGCCCCCGAGTGTGGAGGCTTCCACGATCACTTAGGGAAGGGTATACCTTAGGCGAAATAGGTTCGCTACCAATAAGGTTTTGTTCTTGCGAACATGTTGATGGTGTGTCCATCTTGGTGTCCGGACGAGGATCTTGTCTTCACTCGGAACCATTTTAGCTTAGGCGAAAGCTGGTTCGCAGCTAAGCCCCCGTGTGAGGAGATTGTCCGCACTCGAGGCATGTTTTACCTTAAGCGAAAACAGGTTCGCAGTTAAGGATTTTCCACCCACTAGGGGTGTGTCTCACCAGAGTGAAGTGTTTGTGGGTAATTTAATAAAGTAGGCACTTTATTCTTCTAATCATTCGAATTCATTACCGGAATGAAAAAAAAGTTCAATATGTAGAACTAGCGGAACAAGTCCACGTTCCAAGTTATGGGTTCCTCCACATTGTTATTGATGTTGTACAATCGATAAGCTCCATTGTGCAGGACTTTGGAGATGGCGAATGGCCCGTGCCATGGGGGTGCGAGCTTGTGGGGTTTCTGTTGGTCCAGTCGGAGGACCAGACCCCCCTCTTGAAACGCTCGGCCCCTCACTTATTATTGCTGGTACGTCATGGACCGAATGAGGGCTAGCCCGATCTCTTCCTCCAAGAGATCCAGATTTCCTTTGCGTGCTGCTTTGGCTTCAGCTTCGTTGTATTGCTCCACTCGGGGAGAGTTGTGACATAAGTCACTCGACAGAACGGCTTCTTTCCCATACACCATGAAGAATGGAGTACGTCTGGTTGAACGATTTGGAGTCGTTCGCATACCCCACTGGACAGATGGTAATTGTTTGACACATGCGCCAGTGACATATTTGAGGTCTCTCATTAGCCGGGGATTCAGTCCTTGAAGTTGTTGGGGAACGTTGCATGGGAAACAAAACTTTTCTACGCACATGAAGACCTACCATGGTGATGATCATCTACTAGGGGGAGATCGGATCCACATACCCTTGTAGATTGCTAAGCGGGAAGTGTTAATAAATGTGGATGACGTGGTGGTACGCCTTCTCGATTTTAATCGCCGTCCCACGAACAGCCCCGATCAAGTACCGATTGGTCGTCACCTCCGCGTTCAGCACACGTACAGCTTGATGACGATCTCCGCCTTCTTGATCTAGTAAGACATATGGGGAAGTAGATGAGTTCTCCGGCAGCGTGACGGCGTGCCGGTGGTGCTGGTGATCTATTCCTGCAGGGCTTTGCCTAAGCACCGCAGAAATCCGATCTAGAGGAAGAACTACGAACTAGAGGTTAGGGTTGCACATGGAAAAGTTGTGTCTCAAAAACCCTAAAACCTCTAGTATATATAGGAGGAACCAAGGGTTGGAGGCTTGCCTCCTACTCCAAGTAGGAGGGGTCAACCGAGCTAGGAGGAACGAATCCTCCTCCAATTCGGTTTGGAAGGAGGAGTCCCTTCTTTCCTTCCCTACTCCTCTTTTTTCCTTCTTTTCTTTTGTTGTCTTCTTGGCCAAAATAGCCCTATTGGGCTGGCCTCATCAGACCACTAAGGGATGGTGCACCACCCATGCGCCTAGTAGGTTCTCTGCCGGGTGGGTGGCCCCTCCCGGTAAAACCCGGGAACCCATTCGTCACTCCCGGTACTTTACCGGTAATGCCCGAAATCTTTCTGGAAGCCAAATGCAACAATCTTATATATCAATCTTCGTCTCCGGACCATTCTAGAACTCCTCGTGACGTCCAGGCTCTCATCCGGGACTCCGAACAAAACTTCGGTTACCAGCACCTATAACTCAACTCTACCGAAATGTCACCGAACCTTAAGTGTGCAGACCTTGCGGGTTCGAGAACTATGTAGACATGACCCGAGACACCTCTTGGTCAATATCAATAGCGGGACCTTGATGCCCATATTGGATCCTACATATTCTACGATAATGTTATCGGTTGAACCTCTATGTCAAGGATTCATATAATCTCGTATACCATTCCCTTTATCCTTCGGTATGTTACTTTCCCGAGATTTGATCGTCGGTATCCAATACCTATTTCAATCTCGTTACCGGCAAGTCTCTTTACTCGTTCCGTAATACAAGATCTCGTGGGTAACTCCTTATTCACATTGCTTGCAAGGCTTGTTTGTGATGTTGTATTACCGAGTGGGCCCCGAGATACCTCTCCGTCACACGGAGTGACAAATCCCAGTCTCGATCCATGCTAATTCAACGGACACCTTTGGAGATACCTGTAGTGCACCTTTATAGTCGCCGAGTAATGTTGCAACGTTTGATACACACAAAGCATTCCTCTGGTGTCAGTGAATTACGTGATCTCATGGTCATAGGAATATATACTTGACATGCAGAAAACAATAGCAACAAAATGACACGATCACATGCTACGTTATTAGTTTAGGTCTTTGTCCGTCACATCATTCTCCTAATGATGTGATCCTGTTACAAGTGACAACACTTGTCCATGGCTAGGAAACCTTAGCCATCTTTGATCAACGAGCTAGTCAACTAGGGGCTCACTAGGGACATTGTTTTGTCTATACATCCACACTTGTATTTATGTTTCCATTCAATACAATTATAGCATGGATAATAAACGATTATCTTGTAACAGGAAATATAATAATAACTATTTTATTATTGCCTCTGGGGCATATTTCAAACAATCTTCCACTTGCACTAGAGTCAATAATCTAGCATCACATCTCTGTGTGATTTTACAATGTAACAAATTTAACACCCAAACGGTTCTGGTGTCGGTCATGTTTGGCTCGTGGAAGAGGTTTAGTCAACTTATCTACAATGATAAGATCCGTGTGAACTTTGCAAATATTTATGTCCTCTCCTTCCACATAGTTGCGGATGACGTTGAAGCATCATTTGATGTGTCTGGTCCTCTTGTGAAACCTTGGTTCCTTGGCTAGAGCAATGGCACCAGTGTTGTCATAGAACATATTTATTGGATCGAGTGCGCGTGGCACAACTGCTTCATCCAGACACCCTCCTTAGCCGCCTCCGAGGATGCTATATACTCTGCTTCACATGTAGAATCAGCTACGACGCTTTGCTTGGAACTGCACTAGCTTACCGCACCCCCATTAAGAATATATACGTATACGGTTTGTGACTTAGAGTCATCCGGATCAGTGTCGAAGCTTGCATCGACGTAACCCTTTACGACGATCTCTTCGTCACCTCCATAAACGAGAAACATTTCTTTAGTCCTTTTCAGGGACTTCAGAATATTCTTGACCGCTGTCTAGTGATCCACTCCTGGATTACTTTGAAACCTGCCTGCCATACTTATGGCAAGGCTGTCATCCGGTCGTGTGCACAGAATTGCATACATGATAGACCCGATGGCTGAAGCATAGGGGACGACACTCATCGTTTTTCTATTTTCCGCAGTTACTGGGCATTGAGTCTTACTCAACTTTATACCTTGTAACACAGGCAAGAACCCCTTCTTGGACTGTTCCATTTTGAACTTCTTCAAAACTTTATCAAGGTATGTTCTTTGTGAATGTCCTATCAGGCGCCTCGATCTATCCTTATAGATCTAAATGCCCAATATGTAAGTAGCTTCTCCTAGATCCTTCATTGAAAAAATCTTGTTCAAGTAATCCTTTACGCTTTTCAAAAGTTCTATATTGTTTCCAATCAGCAATATGTCATCCACATATAATATTAGAGATGACACAGAGCTCCTACTCACTTTCTTATAAATACAAGCTTCTCCTACAACTTGTATAAACCCAAACGCCTTGATCACCTCATCAAAGCGCTTATTCCAACTCCGAGATGCTTGCACCAGTCCATAAATGGATAGCTAGAGCTTGCACACTTTGTCAGCATTCTTTGGATCGACAAAACCCTCGGGTTGCATCATATACAACTCTTCCTTAAGAAACCCGTTAAGGAACGCCGTTTTGACATCCATCTGGCATATTTCATAATAGAAATACTCATCAATTGCTAACATGATTCGGACAGACTTAAGCATCACTACGGGTGAGAAAGTCTCATCGTAGTCAACTCCTTTAACTTGTGAAAGCCCCTTTGCCACAAGTCGAGCTTTATAGATGGTCACATTACCGTCCGCATCCTTCTTATTCTTAAAGATCCATTTGTTCTGAATAGCATTTCGGCCTTGAGATTATACTTCCAAAGTCCATACTTTATTTTCATACATAGATCCTATCTCGGATTTCATGGCCTCTAACAATTTGTTCGAATCCGGGCCCACCATTGCTTCTTCATAATTCGTAGGCTCATTGTTGTCCAACAACAAGATTGAAAAGACAGGATTTCCATACCACTCTGGAGCAGAACGTACTCTTGTCGACCTACAAGGTTCGACAGCAACTTGATCTGAAGTCTCACGATCTTTATCATTAGCTTCCTCTTCAACTGGTGAAGTCCCGACAGAAACTTCTTTCTGTCCTGCGCCAGAGGTATCTTGAAGTAAAGGTTCCTCAACATCATCAAGTTCTATCTTCCTCACACTCAATTATTTCGAGAGAAACTCTTTCTCAAGAAAAGCTCTGTTCTTAGCGACAAACACTTTGCCCTCGGATTTGAGATAGTGTCACACCCTGTGTTTGCTATCACTTGTGTGTATTGTGAAATTCTGAGCTTGTTAAAACTTTTTCAAAACTAATGTTGAGAGTGCCATGATTGACATTGTATGCTTGTATGCTTGATCATGTGAGGATTAAAACCCTAAAGTCTTTGGTATTATACTGATTTCCAAAAACCCTTGCTTATTTCTGACCAAGGTAAAACCTACCTTAAATTGCACTACATGTCCTTGATAGCAAGTAGTGCTTCTACTCATATTTGGTAATCTGATTTTAACCTATCTTTATATTTCAAAACCAAAAAAATAATTATTTTTGTGATTGTTTTCCTAATTAAATAACCTGTCCATTTCTAAGGCCAGAATTGGTATTCCAACATAGAAAAATACTTTTCTCCTTTAGAAAAATCTGATTAAAATTAGAGATGATCAGAAGGACATATATTTTCCATACATAGGGTTTTAAACCCCATTTTATATTATATTTATTGATTAAAACTATAAAGGATATTTCTGTCTCTTTTGGCATTTTGAAATATTTCCAAAGGAAATATTCTCAATAAATTCCTAGAAAATTCCAATGATATCCCTAAGCCTTGTTCGGTGTCCACATAAAGTTTCACCTTGATCAAAGGTGAATAAGGACCCCAAATAACCCAAAAACCGTGTCTATCCAGAATCAAGTTAGAGCAACTACATAGCAAAGTTTGTCCAATGATGCTAAAACTTTGAAGGAGTGCCTAATACCTCAAATGAGGGTTCCACACCAAAAATGAGATTTGTGGGACTTAATTTGCCCACACTCCCTTTGGAAGGGACATATCTGGTCATATTGGAGTGTTTTCAAGTTTACAAAGCTAAACTTGTCCTTTGGGGCTCAAAATTGGTGAAACTCCATGGTTTACCACCAAACCCAAACATGTTAAGTTGCAACACGAGTGGTGGGGTGCAACCCCCTTAAGCCACTGTCGAACACCTTCTGACAGATAGGAAAAAGCCACCTTAGCCACAGCTAAACCAAACCCCTTTGCTTCAAACTCATAGATTAAGTGGCCAGCACCTGTGTTTAACCCCAGTCAACTTGCCCCTCACTGGTTCAAAGTGGAAAGGCCAAAAACTCCAATTTACATCTCAGTTCATGACTGACAGCACCAGTATTTCTTGCCTCCCTTGACCAGTCGAAGCTCCCACAAGAACCAGACGACTAGCCACACCCCCAGCCAGTGCCAGGACATGCTAGACACGTCCAAAGTGCCTCAGAGCGCACCAGCATGCTCTGGCATGCCAAAACTGCGCTCTGGGTGCGCTACAAGGAGTCACCGAGGTGGGGGCGACGCCCTCGGCCAGTTCCAGCCTCCCCCGAGATGTCCAACCTCTTCCCCGACAACCCTTTTCCGTCGAGCAAGCCTCAGGGCCCCTCCTCTCTCGCGCTAGAGCTCGAGCGACGTGTGCTCGCGCGCACCAGAACCGGCCAAGGTTGCGCGGCCACAAATGCTCGACTGCCCTCTCTCTCTCTCTGCTGCAGAGGGTTCGGGTAGTCCAAAACCACGTCCTGAGACCGTGGTTTCGACCCCAGCCTCTCTCTGCTCCCCCATGCGCGCCACGGTGAGTCACTGGCGCTTCCGAATATGCTCACCGCCGCGGCCCTATAAATACCCCTCCCCCTCGCTCCAGCACCCCTGAGATAGCTTCACCACGATCACTAGTACCTCCCTAGCCACCCCAACAAACCAGCAGAGCCCCGATGCTCGAGATCGACCGAGGCCCCTCTGCCTTGGAGCTCCAGTCGATCTCCGGCTACACGACGGCTAACCTTCTCAATTCCAGGAAGCTTTCCCCCAACTCGCCCGAGTTTTTCCGTGTCTCTAGCCTCCCCCTCGACCACCTCCTGAAACTCCTCCGCCACGGCCTCCTCGTCATCGGTGAACCCCTGCCTCCCTGTCGTTGTTTTGACCACCAACAGGTAGGCGACAGTAAGGCGAACCCATTCCTGTGCTCGTTGGGGCATGAGCGCGTCAGCAACCTCGTCGGTGTCCTCCTCCTCCTCTTTGGCCAGAGGTAGGATTCGACCCCGATAGGTGTGCCCCACCTGTCGGTGGCCCAGCCTCCTCCCCCGCGCTGACCTCGGCCGTTGACCGCAGGGCCCCGCACGTCAGGTTCAAACCTGATGGCGCGCACGCCTGGGCAGGCTGTCGACTGGCCATGGGCTAGCCCAGCTCTGGGCCGAGCCAGGCCGGCAGTTAGCCTGTTTTTCTTTTACTTTTAAACCCTGGTTTCTAAGATTTTCATAAAAACATTTAACCAATGTAAAAATATGATTCTTCCACTGTTATTCTTCTAAAAACGTGTAGTATTTAATAATATGTTCAGACTCGTCGCTTAACCGCAGAAGAGTACACGGAACTCTTCGCTACCTCGCCAACCAAGAGACGTCGAGATGGTCGACTTCCTTCCCCTACTCCCTCAAGGAAGGGAAGCACTAATGAAGATGAAGATAGAGAGGAAGATGAAGACGAAGATCCCACAGAGCCGGCTTATGAGACCGCGCAGTCGATCGCTTAGCAGCATAGGATGTACCGAGCGTAGGAGTTCTTGTATCAGGATTTTATGACCCCGGACATTGTGTGAACATGTTGGATGCAAGTCGCATTCTGCCTTATGCAGCTTGTGAGCGACTACATCACTTGTTTTAAATTTAATGCAGTAGTTCTTTTCAAAACCATTGTCAAAAAAATCTTGCACACTAGGACGACACCAGACCCCCTCTTTACTAGAACGTCATCCCTTTCGAGTACAACTAGTTCGGAAAAAATTGACATGTCTGCTCCCCCTGACAGGATGGTGAATGCAACTCGCAACAGCACCTTCGGCAACCCCGGCTCTGCCTCTTCAGGACAGCAGCAGGGAACCGGAGGGGAAGCTCAAGCTGGACATCACCACGCGCAGCAAGACGATGTTCCACTGCCACCACCTCCCCCTGAAAGATTGACCATGGTTCAGTTCCTTCAAGCTCTTCGAGAGGAGCGTCAAGCCAACAACGCCGCTATCCGGCAGCTGGCCCAAACCTTGTTGAAGCACCCGCCGCAGAACGGGAATGGCAACGTTCGCTCAACTCTCTCTGAGTTTATGCGGACTACGCCACCCATATTCATGGAGACGACTCAACCCTTGGATGCCGATGAATGGATCCGCACTATTGAAGACGTTGTCGCGCTGGTCAAGTGCACCGATGACAACAAGAAAGTCCTCTATGCAACCCACTGTCTCGGACGCACAGCCAGAGCCTGGTGGGATGGATTTCAGATCATGCGAGTCGGGCAAGTCATCACTTGGGCCGTGTTCAAGGATGGATTCCGCGCCGCTCACATTCCTCCAGGAATGATGACCATTAAGAAGCGGGAATTCCAAGCCTTAAGGCAAGGCAGTGGATCTATCAAGGAGTATTTACAGAAGTTCAACCTCCTATCAAGATACGCACCTGAAGACGTCAGCACCGAGGCTGCCAAAGTGGAACGCTTTATGGAAGGACTGCATCAGTCACTCCAGTAATAGCTGGTTGTTTGTGAATGCCAGACCTTCGGTGACCTGGTTAATAAGGCTCTTATGTTGGAAGACAAGTGTCGTGCAATGGACGACACCCGTAAGTGCAAGCTAATGGGTAGTGGAGCACCGATTAGCTTGAAACCACGACCATGGCAGTCAACCCCGACAAGACCCAACTATCTGCAGCAACAATACAAGCATCCGACATTTCGCCAGAATTACCAACCTCAGCAGCAAGTCAACGCCAAGCCAGCAAGCACTCCGCCAAACAACAGTGGGGCAAGGCCAACCTTCCAGCGCAAGTTACCTGTTTCGGGTGTGGACAAACAGGGCACTATTCCAGGCAGTGCCCCAACAAGAAACCCGATGCTCCACACCCCAATGCGCCAAATCCATGCCAAGGAGCACCAGGCAGGAACCAGGCTCCCCGCAATCAGCAGTATCACAACAAGGGGCGGATTATTCATATTTCCGCAGAAGAGGCACAGGAAGACACGGACTGCATTCTAGGTACGTTCCTCGTGAACTCTACCCCAGCAACAGTATTGTTTGATTGTGGTGCTTCGCATTCCTTTGTTACGCAAAAGTTGCGGAAAAGTGTGGTCTAGAACCTATCTTGCTTCGTGGGCATATGGCAATTCAAACCCCGAGAGCAGTTTTGAGGACCAACGTAGGGTGTAGGAAGGTCGGGATAGTTATCAATGGGACGAGCTTCTTAGCGGATCTCATTGTGCTTAAGTCGCAAGACCTAGAAGTAATTCTAGGCATGGACTGGTTGGTCAAAATCAAAGTATCTTGGACTCTGCTAACAGGGCCATTACCATGACAAGTGACCAAGGGGTCAAAGTCAAGTATGTCTCTGAGCCAGTACCCAATCGAGTGCCACGAGTTAACAGCCTATCAGAGGAAGAACTCGACCGAGTGCCGATAGTCTGTGAATACCCGGACGTCTTTCCCCATGAGTGATACGTCTCCACCGTATCTATAATTTTTGATTGTTTCAAGCCAATATTCTACAACTTACATATACTTTTGGCAAATTTTTATACTATTTTTGGGACTAACATTTTGATCCAGTTCCCAGTGCTAGTTCCTGTTTGTTGCATGTTTTTTGTTTCACAGAATATCCATACCAAACGAAGTCCAAACGTAATAAAAACTTACGGGGATTTTTTTTGGAATATTTATGATTTTTGCGAAGAAGAATCAACGCGAGGCGATGCACGGAGGGCCCACAAGACGTGTAGCCGCCACCTGGAGGTACAGAGGCTGGCAGGCTTGTGGCCACTCCTTAAGGCGGTTGGAGCCCTTCTTCCGCTGCAAGAAAGATAATATCCGTAAGAAAATTGTGATAAAATTTCAGCCCAATCGGAGTTACGGATCTCCAGGAATTTAAGAAATGGTGAAACGCAGAATCTGGGAGCGTAGAAAGAGAAGGACACAAAGAGATAGATCCAATCTAGGAGGGGTTCTCGCCCCTCCACCGCCATGGAGACCATGGACCATATGGGAAACCCTTCTCCCATCTAGGGAGGAGGTCAAGGAAGAAGAAGAAGAGGGAGGGCTCTCTCCCCCTCTCCGCCCGGGGCATCATCGTGTGACGGCGATCTACACCAACACCTCCGTCATCTTCACCAACATCTCCATCATCTTCCCCCATCTATATTCAGCGGTTCACTCTCCCGCAACCCGTTGTACCCTCTACTTTAACATGGTGCTTTATGCTACATATTATTATCTAATGATCTGTTGCTATCCTATGATGTCTGAGTAGATTATCGTTGTCCTATCGGTGATTAATGAATTTCTATGGTTGGTCTAATTTGCTTGTGGTTATGTTGCTGTCCTTTGGTGCCCATCATATGATGGCGCGCATGGATCACGCCATAGGGTAAGTTGTATGTTGATAGGACTATGTATTGGCAGGCTAGAGTGACAGAAGCTTCAAACCTAGCATAGAAATTGATGCATATGGAATTGAAGGGGGACCAATATATCTTATTGCTATGGTTGGGTTTTACCTTAATGAACGTTAGTAGTTGCGGATGCTTGCTAATAGTTCCAATCATACGTGCATAGAATTCCATGTAAGGGATGACATGCTAGCAGAGGCCTCTCCCACATGATACTTGTCGTCGATCTAGTAACGTAGTCAATTGCTTAGGGGCAATTCCGCAACTCCTACCACGACTTTTCCACACTCGTTAGACACTTGTATTTGTTTCTTTTTCTAACTAGCCCCTAGTTTTATTTACGTGTTCTTTACTTTCTCGCAAGCCTATCCTATCCCTCCTACAAAGTACTTCTAGTTTCATACTTGTTCTAGGTAAAGCGAACGTAAAGTGTTCGTAGAGTTGTATCGGTGGTCGATAGAACTTGAGGGAATATTTGTCCTGCCTTTAGCTCCTCGTTGGGTTCGACATCTTACTTATCGAGAAAGGCTACAATTGATCCCCTATACTTGTGGGTTATCAAGACCTTTTTCTGGCGCCGTTGCCGGGGAGCAATAGCGTGGGGTGAATATCCTTGTGTGTGCTTGTTTGCTTTATCACTAAGTAGATTTATTTGTTGTTCTAATTTGTTCTCTATCTTTAGTTATGGATATGGAACACGAAATACCAAAAACATTAGGTGTACTTGCTACTCATGGAGATGGGGAACCTCCTAAAGCCCTCAAGGCTCGTTATGTGGAAAATATTATGTACTTCTTTAATAATCCTGAGAAAGCCCCATTCAATTATATAATGGGATACACGTTGGATCAACGTGAATACTTTAGGGATTATCGCTTGACTCAAAAAGGGGAACTTTTATGGGATCAAACCCATTTGTTGAAATGGTATGCTTGGGAACTATGCAAGAGATATGGTGTTACTTGTTGCTCTAGGATGAAGGCTCCACACCTTCCCTTTTCTTGTGAGTTTAATGATCATAGAACCTTGGCTTATTATGCTAATGGTATATATGATTACTATGATGTGGATCAAATAGAAGAGTTTGTTGCTTTTATGGGTGCTTATGAAATTGAGGCTCTGTTTAAAAGGTGTGATGATAATGATGATGCTCCTTACCGATCTGAAAATTTGGCTATGCTTCGTTATTGTTATACTAATTGTGAATATAAGGCCCATACTGAATGATTTAAGGAAAAATTCTCCGCTGCCCAAGAAGAGGCAAATATTTTGCAGGAAACTATGGAAGCAGAAAATGATGAAACTGTGAGCTCATTAGATCGAAAAGATGACGAGGAGAGCGAAGAACAAAAGGAGGAAGAGCGGACTAGCTACCCATGCCCACCTTCTAATGAGAGTAACTCTTCAACTCATACATTGTTTAATTTCCCTTCGTTCTTACCGAAGGATGAATGCTATGTTGATTGCTATGATCCCTTGGATTCATTTGAAATATCCCTCTTTGATGAACTTGATGCATGCTATGCTTGTGGCCATGTTGCCAATATGAATGATGCTTATGAAGATGAGCTAGCTATAGTTCCTTATGTTACACATGATGATTTTGATGAATATAATATGCATGTGCTTGCTGCTCCTACTTGCAATTATTATGAGAGAGGAACTACATCTCCACCTCTCTATGTTTCCAATACGATAAAATTGCAAGAAACTGCTTATGCTATGTATTGGCCTTTACTTGGTGTGCATGAATTGTTCTTTTATGACATGCCAATGCATAGGAAGAGAGTTAGACTTCATCATTGCATGGTATATATTACCTTGTGCTCACTACTAAATTTCAAATCATTGCTAACTAAAATTGGCTTTGATATACCTTGGGATCCGGGTGGATCCATTACTTGAGCACTTTATACCTAGCTTAATGGCTTTAAAGAAAGTGTTGCGTGGGAGACAACCCGGAAGTTTTAGAGAGTCATTTATTTCTGTTGAGTTCTTTTATTTAGTTTAAAAACAAAAAAAATATAGAGGGGAACTTAGAACTTTTTCAAAAAGAGAAGCGATTGAAGGTGATGCATTGCGGAAGTGAGGGTCGACCTTGAACACTTGTGTTCATGCTCATGGAAACAATGTACAATTTTTCATGGAAGTTTCTTACAAAAATAATTATCCCCTTGTACAATTCCTTTGTGTTTTTAAAAATAATGTGCCAAGCAAAGCCTTTACGATTAGTTTGGGTGATAGTTGTTTGATCACGCTGAGAAAAGACAGAAACTTTCTGCTCACAAAATTAATTTTCATTTTTCTTCTGGAAGAGCTTTTGAGCCAGACGTTCTTAATTTTTCTGATTTTTTGAGATATCAGAGGTATACGGAATATACAGATTGCTACAGACTGTTCTGTTTTGACAGATTCTGTTTTCTATGCATTGTTCTCTTATTTTGATGAATCTATGGGTAGTATCGGGGGGTATGAACCATGGTGAAGTTGGATTACAGTAGATATAATGCTAATATGAATTTAGAATGAGTTCACAACAGTACTTGAAGTGGTGATTTATTTTATTATACTAACGGATCTCACGAAGTTTTGTTGAGTTTTGTGTGATTGAAGTTTTCAAGTTTTGGGTGAGAGCGCGATGGATGAAGGAATAAGGAGAGGAAAGAGCCTAAGCTTGGGGATGCCCGAGGCACCCCAAGGTAATATTCAAGGAAGACTCAAGCGTCTAAGCTTGGGGATGCCCCGGAAGGCATCCCCTCTTTCGTCTACAATCTATCGGTAATTTTACTCAGAGCTATATTTTAATTCGTCACATGATATGTGCAAATGCTTGGAGCGTCTTTTGTGTTTATTTTCCCTTCTTCTTTTATGCACCATGCTGGTATGAGATAGTCCTTGGTTGGCTTTATAGAATGCTTCTTGTACTGCACTTATATCTTTTGAAGTTTGGATTGCCTGTTTCCCTACACATAGAAAACCGCCATTTGTAGAATGCTCTTTTGCTTCACTTATATTTGTTAGAGCGGGGCATACCTTTTGTAGAAAGAATTAAACTGTCATGTTTCACTTATACCTATTTAGAGAGTTAACAAGAGTTGGCCATTCACATGGTTAGTCATAAAATCCTACATAAAACTTGTAGATCACTGAATATGATATGTTTGATTCCTTGCAATAGTTTTGCTTCATGAATATGTGATATTAGAGTCATGCTAGTGAGTAATTGTGTATTTTTAGAAATACTTGTGTTAAGGTTTGTGATTCCCGTAGCATGCACGTATGGTGAACCGTTATGTGATGAAGTCGGAGCATGATTTATTTATTGATTGTCATCCTTTGTGTGGAGGTCGGGATCGCGCGATGGTTAACTCCTACCAATCTTTCCCCTAGGAGCATGCGTGCAGTACCTTGTTTCGATGACTAATAGACTTTTGCAATAAGTATGTGAGTTTTTTATGACTAATGTTGAGTCCATGGATTATACGCACTCTCACCCTTCCACCATTCCTAGCCTCTCTAGTACCGCACAACTTTCGCCGGTGCATTACACCCACCATACAGCCTCCCTCAAAATAGCCACCATACCTACCTATTATGGCATTTTCATAGCCATTCCGAGATATATTGCCATGCAAGTACCACCGTTCCGTCTCATGACATGTGCCACCACTTCCATATTGCCATTGCATGATCGTAAGATAGCTAGCATGATGTTTCCATGGCTTGTCCGTTTTTTGATGTCATTGCTATGCTAGGTCATTGTCACGGTACACTACCAAAGGCATTTCATATAGAGTCATCATTGCTCTAAGTATTGAGTTGTAAGTGTGATGATCATTATTAATAGAGCATTGTCCCATGTGAGGAAATAAAAGAGGCCAGTGAAGCCCATTTGCAAAAAAGAGGCCAAAGATGCCCACCAAAATAATAAAATAATAAAAAAATGATAAATAAAAAAGAGGTCAAAGAGCCCTCAAAAAAAGAGAGAAAAGAGAGAAGTGACAATTGCTACTATCCTCTTTCCACACTTGTGCTTCAAATAGCACTATGATCTTCATGATAGAGAGTCTCCTATGTTGTCACTTCCATATACTAGTGGGAAATTTTCATTTTATAACTTAGCTTGTATATTCCAATGATGGGCTTCCTCAAAATTTCCCTAGGTCTTTGTGAGCAAGCAAGTTGGGTGCACACCCACTAGTTTCTTTAGTGAGCTTTCATACACTTATAAGCTCTAGTGCATCCGTTGCGTGGCAATCCCTACTCACTCACATTGATATCTATTGATGGGCATCTCCATAGCCGGTTGATACGGCTAGTTGATGTGAGACTATCTCCTTTTTTGTCTTCTCCACGACCACCATATTCTATTTCACCTATAGTGATATGTCCATGGCTCACGCTCATGTATTGTGTGAAAGTTGAAAAGGTTTGAGAACACTAAAGTATGAAACAATTGCTTGGCTAAAACCGGGGTTGCGCATGATTTAAATACGTTGTGTGGGGAAGATGGAGCATAGCCAGACTATATGATTTTGTAGGGATAACTTTCTTTGGCCATCATATTTTGAGAATACATGATTTCTTTGTTAGTATGCTTGAAATATTCTTGTCTTTATGTCAAATGATAGACTATTGCTTCGAATCACTCGTGTTTTAGTATTCATGCCATGACTAGATTATATGATCAAGATTATGCTAGGTAGCATTCCACATCAAAAATTATATTTTTTATCATTTACCTACTCGAGGACGAGCAGGAATTAAGCTTGGGGATGCTGATACGTCTCCATCGTATCTATAATTTTTGATTGTTTCATGCCAATATTCTACAACTTTCATATACTTTTGGCAACTTTTTATACTATTTTTGGGACTAACATATTGATCCAGTGCCCAGGGCTAGTTCCTCTTTGTTGCATGTTTTTTGTTTCACAGAATATCCATACCAAATGAAGTCCAAACGTAATAAAAACTTACGGGGATTTTTTTTGGAATATTTATGATTTTTGGGAAGAAGAATATATGCGAGGCGATGCACGGAGGGGCCACACGCCTTGTAGCCGCCACCAGGAGGAACGGCGGCGGCTGGCAGGCTTGTGGTCACTCCTTAAGACGGTTGGAGCCCTTCTATCGCTGCAATAAAGATAATATCCAGAAGAAATTCTTGTTAAAATTTCACCCCAATAGGAGTTACGGATCTCCGGGAATTTAAGAAACGGTGAAACGCAGAATCTGGGAGCGCACAAACAGAAGGACACAGAGAGAGAGATCCATTCTAGGAGGGGCTCTCGCCCCTCCGCCACCATGGAGACCATGGACCAGATGGGAAACCCTTCTCCCATCTAGGGAGGAGGTCAAGGAAGAAGAAGAAGGAGGGGGGCTCTCTCCCCTTCTCTCCCGGCGGCGCCGGAACGCCGCCCGGGACATCATCGTGTGATGGCGATCTACACCAACACCTCCGTCATCTTCACCAACATCTCCATCATCTTTCCCCATCTATATTCAGCGGTTCACTCTCCCGCAACCCGCTGTACCATCTACTTTAACATGGTGCTTTATGCTACATATTATTATCCAATGATGTGTCGCTATCCTATGATGTCTAAGTAGATTATCGTTGTCCTATCGGTGATTAAGGAATTGCTATGGTCTGTTTAATTTGCTTGTGGTTATGTTGATGTCCTTTGGTGCCCATCATATGATAGCGCGCGTGGATCACACCATAGGGTAAGTTGTATGTTGATATGACTATGTATTGGCAGGCTAGAGTGACAGAAGCTTCAAACCTAGCATAGAAATTGATGCATATGGGATTGAAGGGGGACCAATATATCTTATTGCTATGGTTGGGTTTTACCTTAATGAACGTTAGTAGTTGCAGATGCTTGCTAATAGTTCCAATCATAAGTGCATAGAATTCCACGTAAGGGATGACATGCTAGTAGATGCCTCTCCCACATGATACTTGCTATCGATCTAGTAACGAAGTCAATTGCTTAGGGACAATTTCGCAACTCCTACCACCACTTTTCCACACTTGTTAGACACTCGTATTTGTTTCTTTTTCTAACCAGCCCCTAGTTTTATTTACATGTTCTTTACTTTCTCGCAATCCTATCCTATCCCTCCTACAAAGTACTTCTAGTTTCATACTTGTTCTAGGTAAAGCGAACGTAAAGTGTGCGTAGAGTTGTATCGGTGGTCGATAGAACTTGAGGGAATATTTTTCCTGCCTTTAGCTCCTCATTGGGTTCGACACTCTTACTTATCGTGAAAGGCTACAATTGATCCCCTATACTTGTGGGTTATCAATGAGCTACCAGGGATGCCTCCTGACCGAGACATCGAGTTCATCATCGAACTCATGCCCGGATGAAGGCCTATCTATAAGACACCTTACAGGATGGGATTCGAAGAGCTAGCGGAGTTGAAGAAGCAACTACATGAGCAACTCAGGAAAGGGTTATTCGTCTGAGTGCGTCACCTTCGGGATCACCTGTTCTCTTTGTGTCCAAGAAGGATGGGACAATCCGACTTTGCGTCGATTACCGTTCTCTCAATGAGGTCACGATCAAGAACAAGTACCCACTCCCCAAGATCGAAGACTTGTTCGACCAGCTAAATGGAGCTAAGGTATTCTCCAAGATCGACCTCCAATCTGGATATTACCAACTAAAGATTTGACCCGAAGACATACCGAAGACGACATTTGTGACCCGCTACGGTCTGTACGAATGCACTGTCATGTCCTTTGGATTGACGAATGCCCCAGCTTACTTCATGTACCTCATGAATAAGGTCTTCATGGAATACCTGGACAAGTTTGTCATCGTATTCATTGATGACATATTAATCTTTTCCAAGTCTGAAGAAGAGCATGAGCAACACTTGAGGTTAGTATTGGAGAAGCTTCGAGAGCACCAACTGTATGCCAAGTTCAGCAAATGCTAGTTTTGGCTGAACCAAGTTGGATTCCTGGGTGATACCATGACAACAAGTGGATTGGCAGTTGATTCCTCTAAGATTATCACGGTAACCAACTGGAAATCGCCAATCGACGTGAAGGAAGTCAGGAGCTTCCTCGGACTCGCGGGATATTACCGCAAGTTCGTGGAAGGATTCTCCCACATCACGCGACCTATGACTCAGCTCTTGAAGAAAGGCAAGAAGTTCGAATGGACACCACAATGTGAAGCAAGCTTCCAAGAGTTGAAGAAGAGGCTAACCACCGCCTCGGTATTGGCCAATCCAGATATCAGCAAGGAGTTCGTGATATATTGCGATGCCTCAAGGATCGGGCTAGGTGGGGTTCTAATGCAGGATGGCAGAGTCGTGGCATACTTGTCCCGGCAACTGCGCCCGCATGAGGAAAAGTATGCCACCCATGATCTCGAGTTGGCAGCAGTAGTGCATGCTCTGAAGACATGGCGACATTACCTTCTGGGGAAGCGATCTGAAATATACACCGACCACAAGAGTCTAAAGTATATCTTCACCCAAAGGGAATTGAATATGAGGCAACGGAGATGGTTGGAGTTAATCAAGGACTACGACCTCAGCATTCAACATCACCCCGACAAGGCTAACGTAGTGGCTGATGCCTTGAGCCGGAAGACCAACACCTTAAACGTCATGCTTAAGGAAAGGCAGCCTGCCTTATATGAAGAATTGGAGAACTTCGGGTTGGAACTAGTGGAATCTGCATTCCTAGATAACCTCGAAGTCAAACCAACGCTAGAAGACGACATCAAGGGAGCCCAGAAGGGTCACTAGAGCATTTAAGGTATCAAGAAGAAGATACAAGAAGGCAAGGCCCCATGATTCTTGGAGGATGATCAAGGAGTTGTGTGGTTTGGGAAACGTTTATGCGTACCCAACAAGGCAGAACTCAAGGATTTAATCCTACGGGAAGCACATGATACACCCTACTCCATTCACCCCGGTGGTACCAAGATGTATCAAGATCTCCGAGGAAGATTCTGGTGGCACGGCATGAAGAGGGAGATCGCGACGTATGTGGCCAGGTGCGTTGTGTGCCAGCAAGTTAAGGCTGAGCATCAGCGACCTGCAGGGCTACTACAACCTCTCAAGGTGCCGGAATGGAAGTGGGACAAGCTAGGGATGGATTTTATTACCGGCTTACCAAGGTCTAGCAAGGGCCATAACTCGATATGGGTTGTTGTCGACCATTTGACCAAAGTGGCCCATTTCATCCTTGTCAACACCACATATGACGGGAACAAGTTGGCTAGTCTCTATATCGAGCGCATAGTAAGCCTTCACGGAGTTCCCAGGGAGATTGTATCTGACCGGGGCACGCAGTTCACCTCAAGGTTTGGGAGGAAACTTCAAGAGGCCCTCTGTACCAAGCTCTCTTTTAGCACCGCCTTTCACCCGCAAACGGGAGGACAGATGGAAAGGGTGAATCAGATACTCGAAGATATGCTCCGCGCATGCGTCCTAGCGCACGGAGCCAAATGGGAAGACTGTCTGTCGTTCGCTGAGTTTTCATACAACAACAGCTACCAGTCCAGTCTCCAGATGGCCCCGTTAGAAGTACTGTACGGATGGAAATGCCGCACACTGCTCAACTGGCCTGAAACCGGAGACGGGCTGATTTTTGGACCAGAAGTTTTGCACAGGGCAGAAGAGAAGGTGCAACTAGTCCAAGAAAATCTGAAAGCAGCCAAGTCACGACAAAAGAGTTATGTGGACTCTCGCCCCAGGAATGTAGAGTTCAATCCCGGAGACCTAGTGTACCTCCGTGTCACACCTCTCAAGGGAACCAAGTGTTTCCACGTTAAGGGGAAACTCACTCCAAGGTTCATTGGGCCATTTAAGATCACGGCGAGGCATGGAGAGGTCGCTTATCAGTTGGAGTTACCTCCAGAACTTTCGTGTGTGCACAACGTTTTCCACGTGTCACAACTTCGGAAGTGTCTCCAAGGGCCAAGTCGTTCCGATTCTTACAAGGACATTGATCACTAGGCCATTGACCTTTCGTGTGATCTCACCTACCGCGAGAGGCCCATTCACATACTGGACGAAGCGGAAAGCTGCACCAAGAGTAGCACTATCAAGTATTTAAAATTTCAATTGAGCAACCACACCGAAGCCGAAGCTTCATGGGAGCATGAAGACTATCTCCGATTTGAGTTTCCAGACCTTTTTAGAACCTAGCTTAGGAATCTCGGGGACAAGGTTCTTGTAAGGGGGATAGGTGTGTCACACCCTGTTTTTGCTATCATTTTTCTGTATTGTGAAAATCTGAGCTTGTTAAAACTTTTTTAAAACTAATGTTGAGAGTGCCATGATTGACATTGTATGCTTGATCATGTGAGGATTAAAACCCTAAAGTCTTTGGTATTATACTGATTTCCAAAAACCCTTGCTTATTTCTGACCAAGGTAAAACCTACCTTAAAATGCACTACATGTCCTTGATAGCAAGCAGTGCTTCTACTCATATCTCGTAATCTGATTTTAACCTATCTTTATATTTCAAAACCACAAAAATAATTATTTTTGTGATTATTTTCCTAATTAAATAACCTGTCCATTTCTAAGGCCAGAATTGGTATTCCAACATGGAAAAGTACTTCTCTGCTTTAGAAAAATCTGATTAAAATTAGAGATGATCAGAAGGACATATATTTTGCATACATAGGGTTTTAAACCCCATTTTATATTATATTTATTGATTAAAACTATAAAACATATTTCTGTCTCTTTTGGCATATTTAAATATTTCCAAAGGAAATTTTCTCAATTAATTCCTAGAAAATTCCAATGATATCCCTAAGCCTTGTTCCGTGTCCACATAAAGTTTCACCTTGATCAAAGGTGAATAAGGACCCCAAATAACCCAAAAACCCATGTCTGTCCAGAATCAAGTTAGAGCAACTCTACATAGCAAAGTTTGTCCAATGATGCTAAAACTTTGCAGCAGTGCCTAATACCTCAAATGAGGGTTCCACACCAAAAATGGGATTTGTGGGATATAGTTTGCCCACACTCCCTTTGGAAGGGACAGATCTGGTCATATTGGAGTGTTTTCAAGTTTACAAAGCTAAACTTGTCCTTTGGAGCTCAAAATTGGTGAAACTCCATGGTTTACCACCACACCCAAACCTGTAAAGTTGCAGCACCAGTGGTGGGGTGCAACACCCATAAGCCACTGTCAAACACCTTCTGACAGATAGGAAAAATCCACATTAGCCACAGCTAAACCAAACCCCTTTGCTTCAAACTCATAGATTAAGTGGCCATCACCTATGTCTAACCCCAGTCAACTGGCCCCTCACTGGTTCAAAGTGGAAAGCCCAAAAACCCCAATTTAGATCTCAGTTCATGACTGACAGCACCAGTATTTCTTGCCTCCCTTGACCAGCCGAAGCTCCCACAAGAACCAAACGGCTAGCCACACCCCCAGCCAGTGCCAGGACATGCTAGACACGTCCAAAGTGCTTCAGGGCGCACCAGCATGTCGTGGCATGCCAAAACTGCGCTCTGGGATCGCTACAGGGAGGCACCGAGGTGGGGGCGACGCCCTCGGCCAGTTCTAGCCTCCCCCGAGATGTCCAACCTCTTCCCGGACAACCCTTCTGTGTCGAGCAAGCCTCAGGGCCCCTCCTCTCCCGCGCTAGAGCTCGCGCAACGCGTGCTCGCGCACACTAGAACTGGCCAAGGTTGTGCGGCCATGAATGCTCGACTCCCCTCTCTCTCTCTCTGCTGCAGATGGTTCGGGCAGTCCAAAACCACGTCCTGAGACCGTGGTTTCGACCCCAGCCTCTCTCTGCAGCCCCATGCGCGCCACGGTGAGTCACGGGCGCTTCCGAATCTGCTCACTGTCGCGGGCCTATAAATAGCCCCCCCTCACTCCAGCACCCCTCAGATAGCTTCACCACGATCACTAGTACCTCCCTAGCCACCCCAGCAAACCAGCAGAGCCCCGGTGCTCGAGATCGACCGAGGCCCCTCTGCTACACGACGGCTGCTGCACCTCTCGATTCCACGAAGCATTCCCCCAACTCGCCCGAGCTTTTCCGTGTCTCTAGCCACCACCTCGATCTACTCCCGAAACTCCTCCGCCACGGCCTCCCCGTCGCCGGCGAACCCCTGCCTCCCCGTCATTGTTTCGACCACCAGCAGGTAGGCGACAGTAAGGCGGACCCATTCCTGTGCTCGTTGGGGCATGAGCGCGTCGGCAACCTCATCGGCGTCCTCCTCCTCCTCTCTGGCCAGAGGTAGGAGAAGACCCCGACAGGTGTGCCCCACCTGTCGGTGGCCCAGCCTCCTCCCCCGCGCTGACCTCGGCCCCTGACCGCAGGGCCCCGCGCGTTAGGTTCAAACCTGACGGCGCGTGCGCCTGGGTAGGCTGTCGGCTGGCCATGGGCCAGCCCAGCTCTGGGCCGAGCCAGGCAGGGAGTTAGCGTGTTTTTCTTTTATTTTTAAACCCCGGTTTCTCAGATTTTTATAAAAACATTTAACCAGTGTAAAAATATGATTCTTCCACTATTATTCTTCTAAAAACATGTAGTATTTAATAATATGTTTGGAGGAATTTTCCAACAACTATTCTATTTTATATTAATAAAAAGGATTAAATTGAAATAGTTTTGCTTCTGTTTGGTTGATTTGAAAAATATTCCTTCAAGGAAAATTAAGGCATATATTTTAAAATGATACCTTAGATTTATCACTAACAGAGAACATTTTTAAAATGACTTTGTGGACTGTTACTGTGTGAGCTATTTCTTATTTTCTGTTTTATCGATGGTAGAAAATCCGTGTGACGAGGGAATCGGAGCGGAAGACCTCGAAGACCCCGGATACTTAGCTGACCAAGGCAAGCAGCCCTTGGACCATGACTGAGCATATGTTACTTTGCATGTTAAAATAGCAAGTATTCCCATTGCATATGATCATAAGTGTCGGTAATCATTTGATATGATTTTACCGAAGGCTCCCCCGGAGCACCTGCATTGAGCTTGACTCTACCCCTTGAGGGTCCTGCTAATACCATGTTCACAAGTAAAAGTAGTATTATCATGAGCATGTTGTTGACATAAAGCAAGAGTTTATGAAAACCCCGTCTGGTGCCACTAATGCCCGAGGGTGATGATGAGATAGGTGGTCAGTTTTGGTGAAGTGATGCACCCGGTATTTGTGCGAGTATGGTTTCGGAAATGGGAATAGATTTATGATGTGTTGACCGTCCCGACCTTACCAGTATGACCACGTTACCCCTTATGGGATGGGGCTATGTTAATTACTCTGGTCGATGCTAGCAAAGAGCCACATTACTAGTGGCGGGAGTGATGTGAGGTCACTCTCGTGATGGGGTCATGCCGGGTAGGACGACTATGCCATTTTTATGAGTTCCAGTCACACCGTTGGTCCTGCATGGTTGGTACTGTCCAGAGTTGGTGCTCATAAGACTTACAACATGTGGGATGGGTACTAATCGAGTGGACCTCTTTGTCTAGTATCGTCAGGGGAACGACATTGATCGGGTACTTACCTCGGATATGTGATATACCACGAGTCCTGGATGACACGGAAGTTTCCCTGATCTCGTGGGTCTAGCGTACTACCTCTGCAGAGTGTAAACTATTTGAATAGTCGTGGCCACGGTTAAGAACAGTTGGGTAATCCTGCTTAAACTACGTCCAGTTGTTTCCGCATAAACCAAGTGTGAGTGTGTGTGTGGTGTTGAGAAAGACGTTGCTATGATAGCAATGATATGACCAAGTTCGGTGACTTGGCATATAGGGTGAACCCGGATGGTTCAGCCCTCGACAGATATATTGATATCTGTAACCTGTTCCTGGCACATTGGCTTGCCACTGGTTATGTTATTGGCCAGACATGGAAGGACCGGAGTTTGGAGATGAGTACGTCTTCGGAGATGCCCCTGCGAACTAGGACGCTTCCAAGTCAGAATGCCTGTCGGTGTAGGCTTGATGGCATGGGCACCCGCTAGCCCTTTGTTTTCCGCTATTAGTGTATCCGAGTGATTTGGCCTTAGGCCCTGTCTTGTGAACTTGACCCTTCGGTCATGTGTTGTAATAATCGATACTTGGATGTAAGACTCTTTTATTCGGTATCTGTGTTCGGTGAGAATTGATCTCTGGGATCACTGAGCACGGCGATTCTCGACTAGTAAGTCGGGGTCCCCACAGATAGAAGGTATACCCAACGATCTCTTTTGGGTATCATATGAAGAAGCATGTTTTTGCTTTGGGTTCCAGCTTTTTAGGATGAAGCTTTTCGACATAAGCATTAGATACCCAAACTTTAAGAAACGGCAACTTTGGCTTCTTGCCATACCACAACTCGTATGGTGTCGTCTCAACGGATTTTGATGGTGCCCTATTTAAAGTGAATGCAATTGTCTCCGATTCATAGCTCCAGAACGATAACATCCAATTAGTAAGAGACATCATAGAACACACCATATCTAATAAAGTACGATTACGACGTTCGGACACACCATTGCGCCGTGGTGTTCCAGGCGGTGTCAACTATGAAACAATTCCACATTGTCTTAAGTGAGCGCCAGACTAGAAACTCAAATATTCTCCTCCTCGATGAGATCGCAGGAACTTCATCTTCTTGTTACGATGATTTTCTACTTCACTCTAAAATTGCTTGAACTTTTCAAACGTTCCAGACTTGTGCTTCATCAAGTAAATATAGCCATATCTACTCAAATCATCAGTGAAGGTGAGAAAATAAGGATATCCGCCATGCGCCTCTATGCTCATTGGTCCGCACACATAGTATGTATGATCTCCAACAAGTCACTCGCATGCTCCATTGTTTCGAAGAACAGAGTCTTAGTCATCTTGCCCATGAGGCATGGTTCGCACATGTCAAGTGATTCAAAATCAACTGACTCCAAAAGCCATCAACATGGAGTTTCTTCATGTGCTTTACACCAATATGACCTAAGCGGTAGTGCCAGAAGAAATTGGTGCTATCATTATTAACTCAACATCTTTTGGCCTCAATGTTATGGACGTGAGTTTCATCACTCTCGAGATTCAATATGAACAAACCCCTCACGTTGGGTGCATGACCATAAAAGATATTACTCATAAAAATAGAACAACCATTATTCTCTGTCTTAAATGAATAACCATCTCACAATAAACAAGATCCAGATATAATGTTCATGCTCAACACACGCACTAAATAACAATTATTTAAGTTCATCACTAATCCCGATGGTAATTGAAGTGATACCGTGCCGATGGCGATCACATCAACCTTGGAACCATTCCTGGCGCGCATCGTCGCTTCATCCTTTGCGAGTCTTCGTTTATTCCGCAGTTCCTATTTCGAGTTGCAAATGTGAGCAAGAGAACCGGTATCAAATACCCAAGCACTACTACAAGAACTGGTAAGGTACACATCAATAACATGTATATCAAATATACCTTGTTTGTTGTTGTCCGCCTTATTATCGGCCAGATATTTGGGGCAGTTGCCCTTCCAGTGACCATATCCTTTGCAATAATAGCACTCAGTTTCTGACTTAGGTCCATCCTTGGGTTTCTTCGTCGGAGGGGCAACAACTTTGCCGCTCTTCTTGGAGTTACCCTTCTTGCCTTTGCCGTTTTTCTTGAAATTATTGGTCTTATTCACCATCAACACTTGATGCTCTTTCTGGATTTCTGACTCTGCGACCTTCAGCATCGCAAACAGCTCACCGAGTGATTTATTCATCCCTTGCATTTTATAGTTCAACACGAAGCCTTTATAGCTAGGCGGCAGTGATTGAAGAATTCTGTCAGTGATAGCTTCTTGTGGGAGTTCAATCCTCGTCCCAGCTAGATGGTTTGAATACTCGGACATTCTGAGCACATGTTCACTGACACACGAATTCTCCTCCATTTGGCAAGCATAGAACTTATCGGAGGTCTCATACCTCTCAATTTGGGCATTCTTCTCAACGATAAACTTCAACTCCTGGAACATCTCATATGCTCCATGACGTTCAAAACGTCTTTGAAGTCCCGATTCTAAGCCATACAAAACTGCACATTGAACTAGTGAGTAGTCATCCTTACGTGCTTGCCAAGTGTTCAAAACGTCTTGGTCAGCCGTAGCGGGTGGTGCATCTCCTAGCGCTGCATCAAGGACATAATTCTTTTGGCCGACAGTGAGGATAAGCCTCAGATTACGAGCCCAGATAATGAAGTTGTTGCCATCATCTTTCAACTTAGATTTCTCTAGGAACGTATTAAAATTCAGGGTTGCTACTGCGCGAGCCATTGATCTACAACATAAATTTTGCAAAGATTACTTAGACTATGTTCAAGATAATTGAGTTTAGATAATCATATTACTCATAAACTCCCACTCAAATAGACATCCCTCTAGTTATTCGAGTGACGCATGATCCAAATTCACTAACTCAAGTCCGATCATCACGTGAGTTGAGTTTAGTTTCAATGGTGAACATCTCCATGTTCATCATATCAACTATATGATTCATGCTCGACCTTTCGGTCTCTTGTGTTCTGAGGCCATGTCTGTACATGCTAGGCTCGTCAAGTTTAACCCGAGTGTTCCGCGTGTGCAACTGTTTTGCACCCGTTGTATGTGAACATTGAGTCTATCACACCTGATCATGACGTGGTGTCTCGAAATGACGAACATTCGCAATGGTGCATAGTCCAGGAGAACACAATTATATCTTGAAATTTTAGTGAGAGATCACCTTATAATGCTACCGTCGTTCTAAGAAAAATAAGGTGCATAAAAGGATTAACATCACATGCAAATCATAAGTGACATGATATGGCCATGAAGTTGTGCTTCTTGATCTCCATCACCAAAGCATTTGTATGATCTCCATCGTCACCAGTGCCGCACCATGATCTCCATCATCGTGCCGCCATCGTGGTTGTCGTGCTATCTATGCTATTACTACTAAAGCTACCACCTAGCAATATAGTAAACGCATCTGCAAGCACAAATGTTAGTTTAAAGACAACCCTATGGCTCCTGCTAGTTGCCGTAGCATCGACATGCAAGTCGATATTAACTATTACAACATGATCATGTCATACATCCAATATATCACATGATGTCTTTTGGCCATATCACATCACAAGCATACCCTCAAAAAACAAGTTAGACGTCCTCTAATTTGTTGTTGTAAATTTTACGCGGATGCTATGGGTATTGATGACCCACAAGTATAGGGGATCAATCTTAGTCCTTTCGATAAGTAAGAGTGTCGAACCCAACGAGGAGCAGAAGGCTCTGATAAATGGATTTCAGCAAGGTAATAACTGCAAGCATTGAAAGTAGCGGTAACAAGTGATTGTGTAGCGAGGTGAAACATAGCAAGCAAAGAGTAACAAGTAACAAGTAGTAGAAAGGGTGCAGCAAGTGCCCCAATCCCTTTTGTAGCAAGTGACAAGCCTGAACAAAGTCTTATAGGAGGAAAAACGCTCCCGAGGACACACAGGAATTTCTGTCATGCTAGTTTCATCATGTTCATATGATTCACGTTCGTTACTTTGATAGTTTGATATGTGGGTGGACCGGCGCTTGGGTACTGCACTTACTTGGACAAGCATCCCACTTATGATTAACCTCTCTCGCAAGCATCCGCAACTACAAAAGAAGAATTAATACAAAGTCTAACCATAGCATTAAACTAGTGGATCCAAATCAGCCCCTCACGAAGTAACGCATTGACTGGGGTTTAAGCTTCTCTCACTCCAGCAACCCATCATCTACTTACTGCTTCCCAATGCCTTCCTCTAGGCCCAAATATGGTGAAGTGTTATGTAGTTGACGTTCACATAACACCACTAGAGGAAAAGACAACATACAACATATCAAAATACCGAACGAATATCAAATTCACATGACTATTATTAACATGACTTATCCCATGTCCTCAGGAACAAAAGTAACTACTCACAAAGAATAATCATAATCATGACAGAGGTGTAATGAATAGCATCAAGGATCTGAACATAAACTTTTCCACCAAGTAATCCAACTAGCATCAACTACAAAGAGTAATCAACACTACTAGCAACCTTACAAGTACCAATCGGAGTTGCGAGACGGAGATTGGTTACAAGAGATGAACTAGGGATTGGAGAGGAGATGGTGTTGATGAAGATGTTGATGAAGATGCATCCCCTCCGACTAGAGGAGTGTTGGTGATGACGATGGCGACGATTCCCCCCTCCGGGAGGGAAGTTTCCCCGGCAGGATCGTCCTGTCGGAGCTCTAGATTGGATCTGCACAAGTTCCGCCTCGTGGCGGCGGCGAAACCACGAAAAAGCTCCCGATTGATTTTTTTCTGGACCAAGACGCTTCATATAGCAAAAGAGGGGAGCTAGTGGGTTGTCAGGCAGCCCACAAGCTTGCCTTGCGCCACCAAGGGGGGTGGTGGTGGTGGGCAAGCTTGTGGAGCCCTGGTGGCCCCCTCCGGTAGTTCTTTCGCCCAGTATTTTTTATATAATCCAGAAAAAATCCACGTAACTTTTGAGGGCATTTGGAGATGTGCAGAATAGTGGACTAGGAATTGCTCCTTTTCCAGTCCACTATCCGAGCTGCGTGAATTCTCCCTCTTCAAATAAACCTTGCAAAATAAGAGTGAAAAGGCATAAATATGGTACCACAAGTAATATAACAGCCCAAAAAGCAATAAATATCAACATGAAAGCATGATGCAAAATGGACGTATCAACTCCCCCAAGCTTAGACCTCGCTTGTCCTCAAGCGAAAACCAAGTTCCATAAACATGTCCACATGTTGAGGGACGAAGGTGTCGATAAAACATAATACGGACATGAGGGCATCATGATCACACATAGAACAACAATACATCATAACGATTCTTATGGGAAAGTATCAATTCCTTCACAAAGAAAAGAATGAAGCAAAAACCTTACCGAGAAGTAACCAACAATAGTCCATAGTCACTGAAGCAATTGCAATTTATCACAACATCAAAAAGAGTCAAATAAGAGCTTGTAAGGCAAACCCAAATACTCAATCATCTCTTTTGTTTTCCACAATTGTTACAACTCACGTGGTACTCATGGTGTCAAAGTTTCAGCTGGACACAGAGGAAGATAGGGGCTTATAGTTTTGCCTCCCAACCATTTACCTCAAGGGTAAAGTCAACAAAAATAAAGCATAAGTACTCAACTCCAAGTTGATTTATGAATATAGATCTTTCACAAACATGTGACGGTAGCCAAGACAAAGGCAAAAAGGGAATTGGTGAAGATCACCATAACACTTACAAGGGTAAAAAGTAAAGGTACACGATAGGCCCTTCGCAGAGGGAAGCAGAGGTTGTCATGCGCTTTTGAGGTTTGGATGTGTGTCCTATTAGTGTGGAGGAACGTCACTTTATATTGCCTCCTGTGATAAAGAACTTTATTATGCAGTGTGTCGCTTTTATGTCTTCCTCATCACAGGTTCGTACAAAGCTTATTTTCCACACACTAATAGATCATACATATTAGAGAGCAATTTTTTATTGCTTGCACCGATGACAACTTACTTGAAGGATCTTATTCAATCCATAGGTAGGTATGGTGGACTCTCATGGCAAAACTGGGTTGGAGGTTTATGGATGCACAAGTAGTATCTCTACTTGGTGCGGGAGTTTTGGCTAATATGAGGTGGAAGCAATCGTCACATGCTAAGGGATCTCTAATCATATAACATTGTTTGGAACCAAGCAAACACAATTCATTATGTTGTCTTGCTTGTCCAACATCTACTCCTAGGCATGTAATAGTTTGGCTAGTGCTCACAATTGTAAAAAGTGTCTAAGATGATATATTTATATGTGAACCTCTCTTTCCTTATTACTTCTTATTAATTGCAACAATGACTGAGGTCTATGTTGATTTATTCTCAACAAGTTTCAATCATCATACGTGTCATAAGTGAAGTTATCACTTTCCGTAAGATCGTCTCATGATCTTTCATGCTATCGTTCTTTTCATACTTTTGATCATGGCACAAATCAAAGCCCTTGACTAAGATACTATTTATTATATAGCTCGTAAGATCGAATACATCGGGGGAGAGACAAAAGCAAAAGACTCAAACTGAAAACTAAAGACTTATTCCTCTAAAAGAAGAAATAAAAATTGAAAAGGAAAGAACTAAAACAGAGGTAAAAGCAAAAGATATAAAGGTGATACGATACCAGGGCAACTCCCCCAAGCTTGGCAGAAGCCAAGGGGATTGCCCATACCAATGCTTAGTCGTCTTCCTTTGGTGGTGATGGTGGTGTTGTTGTCGCCTTTGATTCCAAGAGAGCTATCAATCTTTGATTTATACCTTTGAGATCTGTGACATGGTTTTCCAGCAAAACAATTTCACGAGAAAGAGAAATATTGCGAGCATGAGTTGTTTCGCAAAACCTCAAGAGTTCAATCAAGGATGGAGCAAGCACGTGGAGGAAGGGTTGGAGAAAATCTACTCCTTCAACGTCTTCAATGTTGAACATAGGTTGAACTTCCTCCCTAGCTTGGGTTTTCTCCTTAGCTGGGTCCCTGGCTTCCGTGACTTCTACTCTTTTCAGATCAGCATCTACTTCCTCATGAACTTGGTGAAGATCATTCTCCCCAACAGATTGCTGAGACATCTTTGCTCTAAATCTGCGGCAGACAACAAGCTCGAAACGAAAACAGAGGAAAATTGCGCGATACGGAGATCAAAACCTTCGGGCTACTATATATTGATTTTTTTCTGGGCCAGAAGGAGTCCTCCGCAAGAAAACGGGGTCCGGGAGGCACACGAGGTGCCCACAAGCTTGCCCTCCGCCACTAGGGGGGTAGGGGGCGGTGGCAGGGCTTGTGGCTGCCTCGTTCGCTCTCTGGACTGCTTTTTATTTTTCTAATTTTCCAAAAATTCCAAAACGGAAGAAGTTTCCTATTGGAAAAGTATCGGAGTCCAATTTCTTACCGAAACAAATACATCTTCGTTTTCAAGGTCTGAAACAGGATGATAAACATCCCTTATGTACTCCTCTGGAGTTATGACATTGATGATATTGGTCTCAACATTTATAGGAGTACGAGAGATGTAATGCTTGATTCTTTGCCCATTTACCACTCTAGGAAAATTTCCTTCCGTGTTATTGATTTTGATGGCACCGGAACGATATACTTCCTCGACAACATAGGGACCTTCCCATTTAGAGATAAGCTTGCCTGCAAAGAATCTCAAACAAGAATTGTATAGCAAGACATAATCACCTACATTGAACTCTCGTTTCTGTATTCGTTTGTCGTGCCATCTCTTAACCTTTTCCTTGAACAACCTAGCATTCTCATATGTCTGGGCTCTCCATTCATCTAACGAGCTAATATCAAACAACCGCTTCTCACCGGCAAGTTTGAAATCAAAGTTGAGCTCTTTGATTGCCCAATAAGCTTTGTGTACCAGCACAAGAGGTAAATGACGGGCCTTACCGTAAACCATTTTATACGGTGACATGCCCATGGGATTCTTATAAGCAGTCGTATAAGCCCATAGTGCATCGTCAATTTTGCTAGACCAGTTCTTTCGAGATCTATTGACGGTTTTTTGTAGGATCAACTTGATCTCCCTATTACTAAACTCCACTTGACCACTAGACTGAGGATGATAAGGAGATGCAACTCTATGGTTGACATCATACTTAGCTAGCATCTTGCAAAAAACACCATGAATGAAGTGTGAACCGCCATCACTCATCAAGTATCTAGGGACTCCAAATCTTGGGAATATGACTTCTTTAAGCATCTTAATACAGGTGTGGTGATCAGCATTTTTAGTGGGGATAGCTTCTACCCACTTAGTAACGTAATCCACAGCAACAAAGATGTGAGTGTGCCCATTGGAACTCGGGAAGGGTCCCATATAATCAAAGCCCCAGACATCAAATGGTTCAATGACAAGTGAATAGTTCATAGGCATTTCCTGACGCTTACTGATGTTCCCTATCCTTTGGCATTCGTCACAAGCAAGACAAACTTACGGGCATCCTTGAAGAGAGTGGGCCAATAGGAACCTGATTGCAATACCTTATGGGCAGTTCTATCTCCAGCATGGTGTCCTCCGTAGGTTCGGAATGACACTTCTGCAGGATCTGTCACTGTTCATGTTCAGGCAAACAACGTCTAATAACACCATATACTCCTTCCTTATAAAGGTGAGGATCATCCCAAAAGTAGTGTCTCAAATAAAATAAGAATTTCTTCTTTTGTTGATAGGTGAAACTGGGTGGTATGTATTTGGCTACGATATAGTTTGCATAATCGGCATACCACGGTGCACTATGTGAAGTGCGGATGACACTTAATTGCTCATCAGGAAAGCTGTCATCAATAGGTAGTGGGTCATCAAGGACATTCTCTAGCCTAGACAAGTTATATGCTACAGGGTTATCAGCACCCTTTCGGTCAACGACGTGCAAATCAAATTCCTGTAGCAGGAGAACCCATCTGATCAGCCTAGGCTTAGCGTCCTTCTTCTCCATGAGGTACTTAATAGCAGCATGATCAGAGTGAATAGTGACTTTGGAGTCAACTATCTAAGATCTGAACTTTTCACATGCAAACACGACTGCTAAAAATTCCTTTTCCGTAGTGGCATAGTTTCTTTGGGCACTGTCTAGAGTTTTAGTAGCGTAGTGAATAACATTCAACTTCTTATCAACTCTTTGTCCTAGAACAGCACCAACAACATAATCACTAATGTCGCACATGATTTCAAAGGGCAAGTTCCAGTCAGGTGGTTGAACAATAGGTGCGGTTATCAAAGCATTCTTAAGTATTTCAAAGGCTTCCTCATAATGCTCATAAAAAACAAAAGGAACATCCTTCTGCAAGAGGTTGGTAAGAGGCCTAGCAATCTTAGAGAAGTCTTTAATGAACCTTCTATAGAAACCAGCATGACCTAGGAAACTTCGTATGCCTCTGATATCTGTGGGGCAAGGCATTTTCTCAATTGCATCAACCTTAGCCTTATCAACTTCAATGCCTCTTTCAAAGATTTTGTGTCCTAAGACGATACCTTCATTAACCATAAAGTGGCACTTCTCCCAATTTAAGACGAGGTTGGTTTCTTCGCATCTCTGTAAGACCCGATCAAGGTTGCTAAGGCAATCATCAAAGGAAGACCCGTAAACGGAGAAGTCATCCATGAAAACCTCGACGATCTTTTCACAAAAGTCAGAGAATATAGCCATCATACATCTTTGGAAGGTGGCAGGTGCATTACAGAAGCCAAAAGGCATACGTCTATAGGCAAAGGTACCAAAAGGGCAGGTGAGAGTGGTTTTCTCTTGATCAGATTCTGCAAGAGGTATCTGCGAGAAACCTGAATAACCGTCTAGAAAGCAGAAATGTTTGTGTTTTGATAGCCTTTCTAGCATTTGGTCGATGAACGGCAAAGGATAATGATATTTCCTGGTTGCCTTGTTCAGTTTTCGGAAGTCTATCACCATTCTATAGCTGGTAATAATCCTTTGTGGGATTAGTTCATCCTTATCATTAGGAACGACGGTGATACCTCCCTTCTTAGGTACGCAATGTGCTGGACTTACCCAATCACTATGAGCAACAGGATAAATGATTCCTTCTTCCAGAAGCTTTAATATTTCTTTTCTAACGACCTCTTTCATCTTAGGATTTAATCTCCTTTGATGATCAGGAGCTGGTTTAAAGTCAGGATCGGTTTTAATCTTGTGCTAACATAGAGTAGGACTAATACCCTTAAGATCATCAAGAGTATATCCAATAGCAGCGCGGTGCTTCCTTAGAGTTTTTAGTAACTTCTTCTCTTTGCGCTCTAAGAGGAGAGCACTAATAATGACATGATATATCTCCTTCTCATCAAGATAGGCATACTTAAGAGTATCAGACAACTGTTTAAGCTCGAAAACAGGATCACCCTTTGGTGGGGGAGGATCCCCAAGCAGTTCAACATGCAGATTATTCTTGAGAATAGGATATTGTTCTAATACAATTCTATCTATCTCATCTCTCTCCTCCATATGCATATCATTTTCATGCTCAAGCAGATATTGCTCTAAAGGATCCGTAGGAGGTACGACAATAGAGCCAAGAGCAATGATTTCATCTCTACCAGACGACTCTCTTTCATGGGTTTGTCTTCCAAACTTAGAGAAGTTAAGTTCATGATACACACCCTCGAAACTTACTGTGACAGTCTGCTTAATGCAATCAATGTGAGCATTGACAGTGTTGAGAAAGGGTCTACCGAATATGATGGGACAAAAGCTATCTTGTGGAGTACCAAGGACGAGGAAATCAGTAGGATAGTTCGTCTTACCACACAGGACTTCTACGTCTCTCACAATTCCCAGAGGGCAGATAGTGTCTCTATTAGCTAGCGTAATAGTGACATCAATGGGTTCTAACTCAGCAGGTGCAATCTCATCTTTGATTTCATCATATAGAGAACGGGGTATTACACTAACACTAGCTCCCATATCACATAAACCACGGTAACAGTGACCTCCTATCTTAACAGAAATAACGGGCAAGCCAACTACAGGTCCATGTTTGTCTTTCGCGTGAGGTTTAGCAATTCTAGCGGAGTCCTCACAGAATTTGATAACATGCCCATCTATGTCTTCGGCTAAGAGATCTTTGATAATAGCAACACTAGGTTCAACTCTAATCTCTTCAGGGGGTGCAAGTGGTCTAATGTAACCCCTACGTATCACAGCTGGAGCTTTAGAATAATCCTTTATCCTAGCAGGGCATGGTGGTTTCTCAGTGTAAGCACAAGGAACAACAGGATCACTAAAAGCAATGACTTTCTCCTCAACTAGATTGGTTTTGGCTATGTTGCTTTCTACAGGAGGATGATATTTAAACCACTTCTCTTTGGGAAGATCAACATGAGTAGCAAAAGATTCACATAGAGAAGCTACTATCTCAGAGTCAAGTCCATACTTAGCACTAAAATATATAGAAGTGTTTGTCTCAACAAAAGATTTAACGCAATCAAACTGGAAATTCATACCTGACTCCTTACCTTCCTCTAGATCCCAATCTTTAGAGTTGCTTTGATTCTCTCTAATAAATTCCACTTGTGATCAATATCCTTCTTCATAAAAGAACCGGCACAAGAAGTGTCAAGCATGGTACGACCTTCATGAGAAAGCCGAGCATAAAAGTTTTGAGTGATGATTTCTCTCGAGAGCTCATGATTGGGGCATGAATATAGCATTGATTTAAGCCTCCCCCAAGCTTGATCCATGCTTTCCCTGTCACGAGGCCAAAAGTTATAAATAAAGTTCTGATCACGATGTACTAAATGCATAGGATAGAACTTTTGATGAAATTCCAATTTCAACCGATTGTAGCTCCATGATCCAGTATCATCACATAGCCTATACCATGTCAACGCCTTATCCTTCAAAGATAAAGGAAAAACTTTCTTCTTCACCTCATCCTCGGGCAAACCTGCAAGCTTAAATAAACCACAAACTTCATCTACATAGATTAGATGCAAGTCTGGATGTGAAGATCCATCTCGTGTGAAAGGATTAGCCAGCAGTTTCTCAAGCATACCCGAAGGAATTTCATAAAAGATATTTTCAGTAGGTACCTCAGGTTGAGGAGCAACTCCTCGTGTCTCCGTTTGTGGTGAATATACCCCGAAAAAACTCCTCAAAGAAACAGTTTCCATAGTGACAAGTGACAATAAATTTCAGCACAGTATAAAAATGTTTCCTTACCAATTTCCGCTTACCAAAGGCGCTTCACTCCCCGGCAACGGTGCCAGAAAAGAGTATTGATGACACAGAAGTATAGGGGATCAATCGTAGTCCTTTCGATAAGTAAGAGTGTCAAACCCAACGAGGAGCAGAAGGCTCTGATAAACGGATTTCAGCAAGGTAATAACTACAAGCACTGAATGTAACGGTAACAAGTGATTGTGTAGCGAGGTGAAACGTAGCAAGCAAAGAGTAACAAGTAACAAGTAGTAGCAACGGTGCAGCAAGTGGCCCAATCCCTTTTGTAGCAAGGGACAAGCCTGAACAAAGTATTATAGGAGGAAAAATGCTCCCGACGACACAAGGGAATTTTTGTCATGCTAGTTTCATCATGTTCATATGATTCACGTTCGTTACTTTGATAGTTTGATATGTGGGTGGACCAGCGCTTGGGTACTGCCCTTACTTGGACAAGCATCCCACTTATGATTAACCTCTCTCGCAAGCATCCGCAACTACAAAATAAGAATTAAGACAAAGTCTAACCATAGCATTAAACTAGTGGATCCAAATCAGCCCCTCACGAAGAAACGCATAGACTGGGGTTTAAGCTTCTGTCACTCCAGCAACCCATCATCTACTTACTACTTCCCAATGCCTTCCTCTAGGCCCAAATATGGTGAAGTGTTATGTAGTCGACGTTCACATAACACCACTAGAGGAAAAGACAACATACAACATATCAAAATACCGAACGAATATCAAATTCACATGACTATTATTAACATGACTTATCCCATGTCCTCAGGAACAAAAGTAACTACTCACAAAGCATAATCATAATCATCATCAGAGGAGTAATGAATAGCATCAAGGATCTGAACATAAACTCTTCCACCAAGTAATCCAACTAGCATCAACTACAAAGAGTAATAAACACTACTAGCAACCTTACAAGTACCAATCGGAGTTGCGAGACGGAGATTGGTTACAAGAGATGAACTAGGGATTGGAGATAGATGGTGCTGATGAAGATGTTGATAAAGATGCCTCCCCTTCGACGAGAGGAGTGTTGGTGATGACGATGGGGACGATTCCCCCCTCCGAGAGGGAAGTTTCCCCGCAGGATCGTCCTGCCGGAGCTCTAGATTGGATCTGCTCAAGTTTCGCCTCGTGACGGCGGCGAAACCACGAAAAAGCTCTCGATTGATTTTTTTTCTGGACCAAGACGCTTCATATAGAAAAAGAGGGGAGCTAGTGGGCCGTCAGGCAGCCCACAAGCTTGCCCTGCACCACCAGGGGGGTGGTGGCGGTGGGCAAGCTTGTGGAGCCCTCGTGGCCCCCCTCCGGTAGTTCTTTCGCCCAGTATTTTTTATATAATCCAGAAAAATCAACGGAACTTTTCAGGGCATTTGGAGATGTGCAGAATAGTGGACTAGGAATTGCTCCTTTTCCAGTCCAGAATTCCAGCTGCCTGAATTCTCCCTCTTCAAATAAACCTTGCAAAATAAGAGAGAAAAGGCATAAATATGGTACCATGTCGTGGTTTTGTCACGGCAGATGTCCTCGTGAAACGACTTAGTACTGGAGCCATCGCACCTTGGTGGCGACTCAAAGGGGTTGAGCGGGAGAGACGTGGCGATTTACCCAGGTTCGGCCCCTCGTGAGGAGGTAAAGGCCTACGTCCTGCTGTGAGTTGTATTGATGTGGTTTCGATTACAAGGAGGGCGTAACTCGCCAAACCTACACTCGATGATTTCTCACCTCTCCCTCTTCTTCCCTGGGACTCGCCTTTATATACAGGTCGAACCCCTAGGGTTTTACAAGGATACTTTCCTTCCTACAAATCGTGACCTCTGCGGTCCCTAAGTCGCCATCCTTTAAAGCTTGGAGACCTTCCGGAAATTATAAACCGCCATACAACCTTTAGTCTTGCCAGGCCAAGGCCCAAACCATGCTTAGGAGAATCGCCTGATTTGCTGACCCGGCCCAACTGGGGCGGGTTATTAACATGTAATATCTCCAACATTAGGCCCCAGATTGACTTGAACTCTTTTCACGCCAATATCTCCGCTCAGTTAAAGGCGATTCATTCTTCATTCTTGTCTATATGTCAGAAACTTTAACCCGCCATCCGACGCTGAAAATCTTTAAATCGCCAAACCATTTCTCGTCGGCCCCTTCTTATCCCTTGAATTCCGGGAAGACTGACATAATCCCAACGGATCCTTTTGTGTCGTTATCCCAAAATTTTCGGAGCGCCATTATAGCGATTCTTTTTATCATCCCGCGGTTCCCGCTAATGGCGCCTCGATTCCAGCGCCCGCCCTGTTAAATAGGTGGGGGTGGCAGGACTGGCGCTTCCCACCTACCAGTCTCATCAATCTCCTCCCCATTATCACAGCGAGGAAACCACTCCGCCTTCCGAGGGCTCCACCGCCGACCGCAGTTCCTGTCGTCGCCCGAAAGCTTCGGTGCCGCGCATAGATCTTCGCCGCCGTCAAGCCCCGTACCGCGGCCGATCTGCTTCCCGCTATCGACCACCGCGTCGCTGTCGAGCACCTCGCTGTCCGCCAAGCACTCCGTCACCGCCGAAGATTTCTGCGCTCACCAAGACTTTCGTGCTACTCCAACAGCCTCCGTTGCCGTCGATCACTTCCGACCGAAATCATCAGGTTAGGTCACCGCTCACTTAAGAACAGATCCCATCCCTGTTCAAAGTTTCAACATTGCCATGTTCTTGATGCCTCTCGTGAATATCTGCTACCTGTCCTTGACTGATTAATGCAAACGTTGATGAGATAGCCAATGTTTTTAATACATTCATTTATCCGCCCTTGACTTGCATGTTTTTAGAACAATATTTTGTCAAACGAACGATATCACCTTTCCTCGTAGTAAACTGCTGCATCCAGTCATTTTTCTCATGTTTTTTCGACTGTCCAGTAGATCCATAGTTTACCTGCTCATTGCGTAAAGCTGTTTGTAGTCTTCACACTTCACTGTTTCGAGCAAATGTCTCCGACACCTTTAGAACATAACTCTTGTGAATAGCCAAACTTCGTAAGTCGCCATAGTAACCCAACCCGGATCTTTATATGGCGGGTTAAGCTTTTCCCTTAGTACTTGAAGAAATTACTTGGCGAATCAAATGAACTTATTTCACCCTTTACGATAGATATTCAAGGCGTGTAAATTCACCCATACTTTACTCCTTTGTAGCATGGGCGACGTTTTCAAAAGTGACTGGCTCCCTACCAAAGTCGATGACTCCATAATAGCAGATTATGTGAAAACGGGCAACTTGGACCCTCAAAATGTTATCGGCTGGCTTACCGGTTTGGATAAGATCTCCCTAACCCCAAAGAAGGGGATATAGTTGTTTTCGTTGAACACCTTGAGCGAGGTTTTAAGCCGCCCGGATCAAAGTTTCTTAGAGACGCCATGGCTTTCATGAACGTCCGCCTCCAGGATCTGGGACCTAACTCGATAAGTAACCTATGCCAGTTCCAAGTGTTCTGTGAGGCTTATCTGCGGATGGAACCCTCAGTTCCCTTATTCTGGTACTTTTTCCACCTAAATCGCCAGATGGAATTTCACAATGGTCCCAGACTGGAACTTGGCGGTGTAAATGTTCAGCGGCGCAGAGATAGCCAGGAGAAAACAAGCTTCTGGGCTATAGGAAAGACCACCTTCCAACAAACTTCAAACTTCTGGACAAGCTCACCGAAGAGGATGAATCAGATTTTATCCCAGTATTGTCCGAGTTAAGATCTTTGACGAACAATGGCCTTACTGGGGTCGACTTGATTCGCTGCTGGGTCGAATGGCGAATCCTTCCTCTGAGTCGCCGGGACGGGCTTATGTGCAAATTTGATGGCACCTTAGATCATCCTCAATGTTATTTACATACGGCTTTAACGGAAAAGGATATTGTCACTATCATCAAGAAATTGACCGGCGAGCCTGCGGGAAAATGTGGCCAAATTGGCCTCAAACCCTTCTGCAAAATTAATCCGGCGCCCAAGGTAAGCGATTTTAACCCGCCTTTGTCTCGATGTCCTATGTTTCATTCAAGTTGTGGCCTTTTATAATATATACCATTCCAGAAAGGTGATAAATTTTGGTCCAAGAAACCCAAAAGGCCAGCCATGAAGCAAGCTAAGCCGCCCTCAAAGAAAACCAAGGGCAAGGGCAAAGCTGTTGTGGCTAAGCCATCCGAAGCCGATGAATCTCAAGTCGGCGACGCACCTTCGGAGGTAAAAACCTATCTTTTTTCCACTCGCCATCCGCTATTGTTAACTTTGTATTTATGCCTCTGCCTCTCTTGAAAAGAATGAAGGCAACGAAAGCCAGGAAGATTCTGTAGATGTAATTTCTGTTTCCTCCGATTCATCTCCTTCTCCACCTAAGACGGCCAGGCGAATTTGTGGGAAAGTACCCTTCTCACATCCAAATGCTTGTTTGGACCCCAATTTTCTATTGAAGAAAGCACAACATACCTCAAATCGGAAGACCCGAAGTCACTCTGGTGATCTGGTGTCCGGCTTACCAGCAAAGAACAAGAGGAAACCAAACGAGGTACCCATGAACGATACTTACTCATGTTTCTTTGGATCGCATCCGTAATCCGCCTATATCTTTGACGTATAGTTCTTGCAGAATTATCCTCCTACATCTGGCGATTCAGTAATGTCGACACTTCCGCCAATGATTCGAGTCCTTGGGTAAGTCCTTTGACAATTTTACTTTGAATCTGAGGATAATGAATTACTAGTTTTTTAATGCGCCATTCCCCTTTTTAGGGCACAAGCGAAGAAGAGGAAGACCAACGGGTCAACTCCTGTCATAATTTCAGAGCCCATCAAAGAGTCAACGCCAATCCAAGATGACCTAGATCAAGGCGAGCTTGAGGATCAAATGGATCTTCCTGACTCGCCCAAGGACACAACGGATGCCCATAAGCCGCCAAGTCCATTGACGACAGCAGAAGACCCGGATGCTGTGGTTATCACTGGCACCAGCTTCTCTAAACCGGCCACAACGGTTTTATCAAAACATGCACCATCATCCTCTCAAAACATCCCTGAATTTGAACTTTCCAAGGCTAAGCTTTCTGAATATGAACACCTGGAATTCCAAGAACTCTGCTCTGGTTTTGCGAGTCGCCTGGAGGCGAGTTATGAGATGGAGAAAATCCTGCTCCGGATGCTGAAGAATAAACATGAGGTAAGCTTTGTTATACATTATATTACTCCCATTAACCCCGAAGGGCCGGGTCATCAGCAAAAAGATGAGACGGGTCTTGATAGATTAGAAAAAACTTTCGACCAGTAACCCCCAAGGCCGGGTCATCAGTAAAAAGATGAGCCGGGTCTTGCTGAATTTAGAGAAAACTTTCGACCAATAGCCCCCAAGGGCCGGGTCATCAGCAAAAAGATGAGCCGGGTCTTGATATATTAGAAAAAAACTTTCGACCAGTAACCCCCAAGGGCCGGGTCATCAGTAAAAAGATGAGCCGGGTCTTGATTTTGTATAATTTTTTCAGATAAAATTATACATTAGCCCCCAAGTGTCAGGGATATTGTTTGCAATAGTTCTAAGACTTGCCCCTTTATCATGTACTTTCAATAGGAAACTCTTGCTCAGACTGAATCGGCGCTTGGCGATTTAAACAAAAACTTATCTGATTAGCAAGATGCCCGAGCTAAGTCGGAGGAGAAGCATCAATTGGTCCTCGCTGAGATGGAAAAACTCAAAGCCGATTTAAAAAGGGCTCAGGCTGACCAAGATGCTGCAACAACAAGAGCAGAGAAGGCTGAAGCCAGGCTGGCTATTGTACAACAAGAACTGTCCGGCTTGAAGCGTCATATCTCAAACATGGCGCAAGCAGTCTTTGGTAAAATACTCAAACTTTTGATTTGTCTCTCTTTTTTTACCAATAATTCTTATTGTGAGTCGCTGATTATCATGAACCTTTGCACAGGTCCGAGAGCCGCCAACCTTCAGGACGATTGCGTGCTAATGTTGAAGGCGATTTACACGCTGATAGAGCAGTTGTATACCGGCAGTGTATTAACTGTTAAAGCTGTGATGGGTGCCAAGGAGCCTATAACTTCCATAAAAAAGATGCTTGGCTGCCTATCTACGCTTCCCCCTCAGGTTGGTGAATTGACTCGGTCAGCCGCCCGGAAGGGGGCACTGACTACCTTAAGTCGCTGCTTGGCGTATGCTCCAGAGATCAACCCAGAAGAGGTGGCGGCAGGCTTTCCTCAACTCAAAGATGACGGGTCAGAATTCGTCGAAGAGGACTATCGGCATGTCGTCAAGGACTCCCGGCTGGCGGCGACTCAACTTGCTGCAAGTCTGGACTTATCAAAGTATCAGGATGCTTATGACAGCAAGAACAAGAAGGTCAACCCACCAATCTTTATGACGACCAGCTTAACTCCACGGTGATCCAAGAACTGTTTTGATTTGGACGCAGACCCTGCATCAATTCTGACCGATGAAGATGACTTCGCGGCTCTGTCCAAGTGCAACTGGGTACTGGGCGACTTGCAAATTGAGGTCAGCCAAAGCTTGCAGCAAAATGATCCAAGGGCACCAGCAGAATAAACTTCATCGACTTGGCCTGGGAGCCATGTAATAGGTCTTTTTTCTAAGTCGGTACTGTTTTTGTGATACTATCGAAAGAATCTCTCTACCGCCCTTAAGGCGATTTGAAATATTGGACCCGTCGTTTGAAAATACTTTATAATGCTTAATCCGCCATGGATGAAGTGATTTTGATTATCAACCTATTTTAAGCTTGAAAAAACATATGTGAAACCAGACAACAAATATTTTCAAGATAAATCAGTAAAAAGGTTTGGCAAACCCCGCGGCAATGCCAGGAATAAAAATAGGAATTTCGTCGGCTCATAAGGTCGCGACAGGATGGGCCGAGTCAGAAAGCTCAAGCGCACACCCTAAGACGGTTTCGTCGGCTCATAAGGTCGCGACAGGATGGGGCGAGTGAGATAGCTCAAGCACACACCCTAAGATGGTTTCGTTGGCTCATAAGGTCGCGACAGGATGTGGCGAGTCAGAAAGCTCAAGCACACACCCAAAGATGGTTTCGTTGGCTCATAAGGTCGCGACAGGATGGGGCGAGTCAGAAAGCTCAAGCACACACCCTAAGATGGTTTCGTCGGCTCATAAGATCGCGACAGGATGGGGCGAGTCAAAAAGCTCAAGCACACACCCTAAGATGGTTTCGTCGGCTCATAAGGTGGCGACAGGACGGGCCGAGTCAGAAAGCTCAAGCAACCACCCTAAGATAGTTTCGTCGGCTCATAAGGTCGCGACAGGATGGGGCGAGTCAGAAAGCTCAAGCACACACCCTAAAATGATTTCGTCGGCTCATAAGGTCGCGACAGGATGGGGCGAGTCAGAAAGCTCAGGCCCGCACCCTAAGATGGCTTCGTCGGCTCATAAGGTCAAGACAGGATGGGGCGAGACAGAAAGCTCTGGCCCGCACCCTAAGATGGTTTCGTCGGCTCATAAGGTCGCGACAGGATGGGGCGAGTCAGAAAGCTCAAGCACACACCCTAAGATGGTTTCGTCGGCTCATAAGGTCGCGACGGGATGGGGCGAGTCAAAAAGCTCAAGCACACACCCTAAGATGGTTTCGTCGGCTCATAAGGTCGCGAGAGGATGGGGCGAGTCAGAAAGCTCAAGCACACACCCTAAGATGGTTTCTGTAAGTGCATCTAGTGCCCCTTAGTGATTTTGGTGGTTTGAAGACTTATAGGTTAAGTATCTAATGTGTTTACGAGTGTACACATGATCTATAAGTCATTGAGGAGTTTGAGATATTTGAAGAATATCGACCCCTAAAAATATATGTCTTTAGTTGAAGAAATTGGTCTGAAGCTGAACAAATGAATCGCGAAGAATTTGCGATGAAATTGATATTCCTCCTGAAGATATTGATATTGAGAAGATCGGTAGTTCCTGAAGAAAATCGTTTTGAAGAAATTGAAGCATGAAGATTTACGTCTTCTGTTTTACCTTCTTCGCATTTGATGAATAGGAACACCATACTGTTAAAGGGGGTCAAAGTAACACTATGGAATGGATTTCCTCATGATGCTCAACCCAAGCGAAATCCTACCAAAAGCCTCAAGTGAGGAATATGAGTGACATGAGGACTCTCACAGTTGAGGGTCCCGACCGTTTCGATAAGCCACGCCAAGTCACTGATCTTATCCAGTCCAACGGTCATATTATTTAAGGGCATTAATGTCAAATCATGTCGGGATGCTCCCAGGCTATAAATAGCCGCCCCCCACAACCACTAGCTGGTTGGCTGCTCCGTTAGAAACTGACACTTGTCATAAGAGCAACCCAAATTCCTCAGAGCTTTCGAGAGTAAATCATCAGTGAGGAAATACACCACCCACCGAAACCACAAACCAAACCTAGTGATTGAGCATCACTGAAGAAGTTGTTCCTGTGTGGGACTGAAGCCTTTTACCTTTGAGGACTGTGCATCCTCCAGACGGTTAGGCATCATGGTCTAGAGCAATCCAGCAGTCAATTGTGGATCGCCGGGTGACCGAGTTTGTGAGGGTTTGGAAGTCTGCCCTGAAGACTTACCACGAGTGTTGGGCGAGGACTGTGTGTCCTTAGCTCAAGGAGAATACGGTAGGGACTGTGTGTCCCGGGACTGGGTGTCCTTTGGTTTCAATACCAAGCCGCTCCAAACCAGATGTACAACTGTCACAGCAGTTGGAACTGGGTCATCAACAACAGTCTTCACCAAGAATCGGGTTCTAATTCCTCAACTCTTTACATTCTCTGTATTATGTGTTGATGACATTCACTGTGACTGTTTGAAGAATTTGCTGAAGACTTTCTCTGAATTTCCTCAACCCCAAATTCTTCACTTGAGTTAATCATCATCTGTATTCTGCGTGCCTGCTTACTGTGCAATCTGTTTTCATAATCTTCATTCTGCAATACTGCTGTTGTGAAAGATTGCACGACTGATCCTTAACTGTTTCTGCTGTAAGTTAGTCATCAGTGAGGAATTTCCTCAAAAGGAATTTCCTCAGTGATGAAATTGTAAAAATCTCCTATTCACCCCCCTCTAGTCTATATAACTCACTTTCAGTTTCGTCGGCTCATAAGGTCGCGACAGGGTGGGGCGAGTCAAAAAGCTCAAGAACACACCCTATGATGGTTTCGTCGGCTCATAAAGTCGCGACAGGATGGGGCGAGTGAGAAAGCTCAAGCACACACCCTAAGATGGTTTCGTTGGCTCATAAGGTCGCGACAGGATGGGGCGAGTCAGAAAGCTCAGGCCCGCACCCTAAGATGGTTTCGTCGGCTCATAAGGTCGCGAGAGGATGGGGCGAGTCAGAAAGCTTAGGCCCGCACCCTAAGATGGTTTCGTTGGCTCATAAGGTCGCGACAGGATGGGGCGAGTCAGAAAGCTCAAGCACACACCCTAAGATGGTTTCGTCGGCTCATAAGGTCGCGACAGGATGGGGCGAGTCAGAAAGCTCAGGCCCGCACCCTAAGATGGTTTCGTCGGCTCATAAGGTCGCAACAGGATGGGGTGAGTTAGAAAGCTCAGGCCCGCACCCTAAGATGATATTTCTGTCGGCTCATAAGCTCGCAACCGGATGACAAAATTGATTTTTAATGAAGAAGCCCCCAAGTCGGGAAACATTTTAATTTTATTACTTCATGATGAAACTGAAAAACTTACAAAATGCAGAGCTTAAGAGCTCAAGTGTAATAAGGCCGCAAGTGGGCAATATTCCAAGGGCGAGTTGACTCAACCTCCGTGGTTGGTCGGTTAGGCCGAAGATCCACCAGATAATAAGAACCATTGCAAAGATTCGTGCTGACAATGAAAGGTCCTTCCCATGGTGGTGACAACTTATGCATGCCAGCACGATCCTGTATTAACCGAAGAACTAAGTCGCCTTCCTGAAAGGTCCGGCTTTTAACCCGGCGGTTGTGATAACGCCGTAGATCCTGTTGATAGATGGCCGAACGGGCCGCAGCCAGGTCACGTGCTTCTTCTAAAGCGTCCAAGGAATCTTGACGCGCCAGCTCATTGTCTTGCTCCACATACGCGGCGACTCTAGGCGAATCACGCCTTATGTCAGTAGGAAGAACGACTTCTGCTCCGTAAGCCAAAAGAAAGGGGTAAAACCCGTGGACCGGTTCGGGGTGGTCCGGATACTCCACAGCACCGAAGGCAATTCTTCAACCCAACATCCTAGGGTTTTCTCCAGGGGAGCCATGAGTCGGGGCTTAATTCCTCTTAAGACCTCCTGATTCGCCTGTTCCGCCTGCCCATTAGATTGTGGGTGAGCAACTGCAGAAACATCAAGTCGGATATGCTCTCGATGGCAAAACTCCTGCATCGCCCCTTGGGACAGGTTAGTACCATTATCAGTAATGATACTATGTGGATATCCAAACCAGAAGATCAGCTTCTTCAAAAATTTGACCGCCGTCTCCGCATCGCAATTTCCAATAGGTTCCGCCTCAACCCACTTGGTGAACTTATCAACCGCCACCAGCAAATGGGTTTTCTTATTGCAAGACATTTTGAAGGGGCCGACCATGTCTAACCCCCAGACCGCAAAAGGCCAAGTGATGGGAATCATTCTTAATTCCTGAGCCGGCACATGAGCCTGTCGTCCATAACGCTGGCATCCTTCGCACCGACGAACTATATCCTCTGCATCTGCAGGAGCCGTCAGCCAGAAGAAACCATGACGGAAAGCTTTTGACACCAGAGAGCGTGACCCGGCATGATGCCCACAATCTCCGGAATGGATGTCATTTAAGATTATGCATCCTTCTTCCGAGGAAACGCATCGTTGAAAAACTCCAGAGGCGCTTCGTTTATATAACTCGCCATTGATGATCACCATGGATTTGCTGCGCCGAACGATTTGACGGGCCAAAAATTCGTCTGTTGGTAACTCGCCCCGGGCGAGATATGCCAGATAGGGAAGAACCCAATCCGGCGTGGCGTGGAGAGCCGCCACGAGCTGAGCTTGAGGATCCGGTATTGCCAACTCCTCCTCCGATGGTAAAATCATGAATGGTTTCTAAAAAATGTCCAGAAAAACATTGGGAGGAACTGGCTTTCGCTGGGAACCAAGTCGTGAGAGGGCGTCAGCCGCCTCGTTGAGGCGCCGATAAATGTGGTCCACCTGATGACCATGAAAATGACCCGCCACGTGAGACACAGCTCTTCTGTAAGCCGCCATCATGGGGTCCCGAGAATCCCAGGTACCCCGAAACTTGCTGCACCACCAAATCAGAGTCGCCAAAACACCTGACTCGCGTTAGATTCATCTCTTTGGTGAGTGGTAAACCATGAAGCAAGGCTTCGTATTCTGCAGCATTGTTAGTACATGGAAACATGAGTCGGAGAACATAACATAATTTATATCCTGGAGGAGATACCAGTACCACACCAGCCCCCGAGCCTTCCAGCTGTCTAGATCCATCAAAATAAATAGTCCAATAAGTGAGATCAGGCTTGTCTTCTGGAGCCTGCAGCTCCATCCAGTCATTGACGAAATCAACTAAAGCCTGAGACTTGATGGCGGTGCGGGGGGTGTACTGCACGTGATGCGGTCCAAGTTAAATTGCCCACTTGGCAATTCACCCTGTTGCCTCCCGATTCTGGATGATGTCCCCAAGGGGAGTAGAGCTAACCACTGTGATAGGGTGTTCTTGGAAATAATGCTTAAGTTTCCGACTCGCCATAAACACCCCATACACTAACTTCTGCCAGTGTGGGTAACGTTGCTTGGAAAGGGTTAGCACCTCGCTGATAAAATACACCGGGCGTTGCACTGGGTACTCCTTCCCTTCCTCCTTTCTTTCAACAACCACTGCCACACTTACTACTTTGGAATTTGCCGCAATATACAGAAGCATGGGCTCCTTTTCAGCCGGGGCGGCCAGGATCGGCGGGTTAACCAATTGCCGTTTCAAAGCTTCAAGTGCCTCGTCTGCCTCGTTTGTCCAAATGAACCGGTCAGGTTTCTTTAGTAACTGATAAATAGGAATCAGCTTTTCACCCAGGCGACTTACAAAGAGACTCAGAGCCGCAATGCGACCCGCCAGTTGTTGAACTTGATTAATGTTTGTCGGCTTTCCAAGGGATGTAACTGCTTCGATTTTGTCCGGCTTAGCTTCAATGCCACGCTCTGACACCAGGAAGCCCAACAATTTCCCTGCAGGAACACCAAAAACACATTTGGTGGGATTCAGCTTCATCTAATATATCGAAAGTTTCCTTGAGATCCTCCAGCAGCGTCTCCCCCTGGCGGGTTTTGATCACAATATCGTCGACGTAGGCGTGGACATTGCGACCGATTTGGCTGTGAAGGGAATTTTGGATGCAACGCTGATAAGTCGCCCCCGCACTCTTGAGTTCAAAAGGCATGGACACATAGCAAAAGGCCCCAAAGGGGGTTATAAAAGCTGTTCTCTCTTGATCCTCCACGGTCATCTTGATCTGGTGATATCCTGAGTAGGCGTCCAAAAAGCACAATCGTTCGCATCCCGCCACCGAGTCAATGATCTGGTCGATGCGGGGAAGAGCGAAGGGATCTTTTGGACAAGCCCTTTTGAGCTCCATGTAATCAATGCACATACGGAAGGTACCGTTCTTCTTGAGAACCAGGACCGGGTTAGCCAACCATTTGGGGTGAAAAACTTCCACGATGAATCCGGTGGCTAAGAGACGGGCGACTTTATCCCCGATCGGTTTGCGTCGTTCCTCGTTAAACCTGCGAAGATACTGCTGAATGGGTTTTGCCTTTGGGTCAACATTAAAATGGTGCTCAGCGAACTTTCTCGGCACACGAAGCATGTCAGAGGGTTTCCATGCGAAGATGTCCCGATTCTCACGGATGAATTAGATGAGCGCGCTTTCCTATTTAGGGTCCAGACCCCTCCCGATAGTGAACTGCTTGGATGAGTCGCCAGGAACGAAATCAATTGTCTTAGTGTCATCCGTTGGTTTGAACTTGAGGGGCGACTCAGCATCTATCGTTGGCTTCTTCAGGGGTGACATGTCTGCTGGGTCAACATTGGTCCGATGGGGTTTGAGCTCCTCCGCAGCGCAGGCGACTTCCGCATAAGCCGCGTCCCCTTCTTCACATTCCTTTGCATTCCTTCTATCCCGTTCGACCGTGATGGGTCCCTTGGGACCGGGCATCTTGAGCTCAAGGTAAACATAGCATGGGAGAGCCATGAAGCGGGCGTAAGCCGGCCGCCCAAATAACGCGTGGTATGGGCTTTTCAATTTGACCACCTCGAAGATCAGTGACTCGGACCTGTAATTTTGCGCCGTTCCAAACGCTACTGTGAGTGTGACTCGGCCTATGGGGTAGGCCGACTTGCCCAGGACAATTCCGTGGAAAACCGTGGTTGAAGGCATCACGTCCTTTTCCAATAGGTTCATCCTTTGGAAAGTGTCAAAGTATACGATATTAATGCTCCTGCGACCATCCATTAGCACTTTGGACAGGGTTTAGCCCCCCAACTTGGGGAGCCACGACCAACGCTAAATCGCCCGGATTGTCAACTCTTGCCGGTTGATCCTCCCTACTCCACGATATGGTTTGTTCAGACCAGTGGAGGTACCTGGGAAGGGCCGGCTCAGACACACTGTAAGCCCGATGACTCACCTTCTTATCACGTCTGCAAGCGTTGGTGGTGAAAACATGATACTGCCCATTGCTTAACTGTTTGGGATTGCTGCGGAAACCTCCGTTGTCATCCTGACCCTGCGGAGCCCCCTGTGGGGGTGGCTGCTGAAAGGCTCCTGGCGGGTTATACTGCCGTTGATGATGTACCGGATATTGGCCGCTGCTTGGCTGCGGGCCTCCCTGAAGCCCCTGTTCGGGAAAACCACCGAAGGGGTTCTGTCGTTGGTTGGGTGCGGCGAACTGCCCCTGGCGTTGGTCCGGGTCATCGCTTTGGCTTTTCTTGATCGCCTCTGCCCCAAACTCCCGCATCACGAAGCAGTTCTCCCAGGAGTGAGTCGCCGGACCGTCTGTTGTGGCATGGTGCGGGCAAGGGCCTTTGAGTAGCTCTTCATAGTTAGGCGGCCTCTTCCCGCTAAAGCCCCTGTTTTTCTTCTGGCGTTGGTTGCCAGTGTTGGCGTTGGTGTTGGCGACTAAATCCGAGGGCTCCTCTTGCGGTCTTCGCTTGCCATTGGCTCCTTGATTGTGGCGATTACGTCCCTGGAACCGGGTATGATTTTTGGATGACTCGCCCTTCTTGGGCAAATTGGCGTTACCATCCTCGCCAGGATCATTGGTGTCATTCGCTTCAGCGTACCTAGTGAGGGTGTCCATCAGTTCTCCCATGTCTTGGACCTTTCGCTTGAGTCGCCCTAAGTTCTGCACCAAGGGTTCATAGTGGCAATTCTGCTCGAGGATTAACACAGCCTGAACCGCCGTAATACCGTCTGACGAATGGATAATTTCCGCAACCCGCCGTGACCAATGGTGGGCCGACTCATCAGGGCGCTGAACACAATGCTGCAGATCGACGATCGTCATCGGACGTTTGCAAGTTCCTCGGAAGTTCTTGATGAATCGCTCTTTCAACTCGGCCCAGGTCTGGATGGAGTTGGGGGGTAAGTTTTTCAACCAAGTACGTGCTGACCCCTCGAGCATGATCGTGAAGTACCTAGCGCAAACTGCCTCGTTTACGTCGAGCATGTCCATGGAGATTTCATAACTCTCGACCCACGATGCCGGCTCAAGGTCTGGGGTGTAGTTGGGCACCTTTCTTGGTCCCTTAAAATCTTTGGGCATCTTTTCGTTACGAAGGGCGGGGGCCAAGCATGGCACCCCTACTCGCCCACTGCTCCCGACGAGAGGGGCCGGGGCAACTTGGGTGTTCGGGAGATCCCGGCCCGGCGGGTTCTGATGATCAGGCGGGTTGTCCTGGGGGACGGGTCGCGGCCCGCTGTTCACGGCGGGCTGGTCCTCTGGCCGACTCCTGGTGTAACTCGCCTGGGGGTGGAATGCAGCCTATCTAGGCTATGTGAGAATTGGGCGTTTTGAACCATCGCCGTCTTCAACATCTCGATAGCGTTCCTTGCCTCTATCTCGGCAGGGGTGTTGCCGTGGATCGGAAGAGACTCCAAATGGCGAGTTGCAGCGAGGACGTTGTCCACCGGGTTGGAAAAGTGGCCTTGAGGCGTCCGGAATCGGGGAATGCGATCCTCAGCCGTCTGGACCGGCGGGTTAGGCGGTTGACCCAGCCCTCCCCCTGGAGCGGCTCCCGCCCTGGGGGTTCGTGGAGTGTCGAACAGGCGAGTCGGGTTGATATCATGGGGCAGGCGACCTTGGTGTCTCCGTTGATGGACGGCGTCGGATGCGCGCTGGTGTCTTTCGAGCCGCTAGTTGTCAGTATTTAAGCGCATCCTTTCGGCCGCTATTTGAGCCTGCCGAGTCTCGATCCTGGCGGACTCCACCTCGGCATCCCGATGAGCCTTTGCCACTGCCTCTCTGAGTTTTGCCAGCTCTACGTTTATTCCCTCCTGGCTTTCTGGTGTGAGGGGAGTCGCAATCAGCCTCGTGATCTCCGCCGCTAATTCCACCAGGAAAGCGGCCGGGCTTCTGGACGTCTCGCCGGTCCCATCACCTCTGGTAGGGTTTTGTGAAGGCTGAGTTGCCCCTGCCATATAAATGGCGATCTGGCGGCGGGTTCGGTCAAGGACTTCGGGGTCCATGGCTAACGAAAAGCCCCAAAGACAGTCCCCATGTAGAGACCGGATTGAATCTGAGTCGCCCATGGATGATTCGTCATCAGAGTTGACCGGCATGGTTTCCTGGGTCGCCGAACGCTCTGGCTCCTCTGATCCCTGCGTGAACCCAACAAAAATCGGGGGAGTCAGATTCGGCGTCACCACTGGGCGAACGTACCTGGCCGGCTCGACGATGTCGGTGGAGATGTCCGGCTCAGGCATGGATGATCTGATCATGCCGATGAAGACGTTGATCTTGCCGAAGGGGACCGTGTAACCAGATTCGATCGAGTCTGCTTCGGGCCCCCGCTGCTAGTTGTCGATGTAGATCTTCCCGCGGCGGCTCCGGGTCATGAGCCCCGTCGCCTAACTCCCAAACCCTGGTAGGGCTCCCTTTGAGAACTCAACTCCACCGTGCGTAGGCCCCACGGTGGGCGCCAACTGTCGTTGTTTTGTCACGGCAGATGTCCTCGTGAAAGGACTTAGTACTGGAGCCATCGCACCTTGGTGGCGACTCAAAGGGGTTGAGCGGGAGAGACGCGGCGATTTACCCAGGTTCGGCCCCTCGTGAGGAGGTAAATGCCTACGTCCTGCTTTGAGTTGTATTGATGTGGTTTCGATTACGAGGAGGGCGTAACTCGCCAAACCTAGCACTCGATGATTTCTCACCTCTCCCTCTTCTTCCCTGGGACTCGCCTTTATATACAGGTCGAACCCCTAGGGTTTTACAAGGATACTTTCCTTCCTACAAATCATGACCTCTGCGGTCCCTAAGTCTCCTTCCTTTAAAGCTTGGAGACCTTCCGGAAATTATAAACCGCCATACAACCTTTAGTCTTGCCAGGCCAAGGCCCAAACCATGCTTAGGTGAATCGGCTAATTTGCTGACCCGGCCCAACTGGGGCGGGTTATTAACAGGTAATATCTCCAACATACCACAAGTAATATAACAGCCCAAAAAGCAATAAATATCAACATGAAAGCATGATGCAAAATGGACGTATCAGGTATCTAGTATGATCGCATCTTACTTACGCAAAAGCCACAAAGGTTATATGCAAATTGGTATTTAACCTTCTCCAAGGACCGCCTCGGTCGAATCTGATTCAACTAAAGTTGAAGAAACAGGCACCCGCCAGTCATCTTTATGCAACAAGTTGCATGTTAGTCGATGAAGCCGGTCTCTCGTAAGCATACGAGTAATGTTGGTCCGAGACGCTTCGATCCAACAATACCGCCGAATCAAGAAATTACTAAGGAGGTCAGCAAATCGAACATTAACGCCCACAAACTCCTTTGTGTTCTGCTCGAGATATCATCTACGCATGAACCTAGGTCATGATGCCACTGTTGGGGAACGTTTCATGGGAAACCAAAAAATTCCTACGCACACGAAGACCTATCATGGTGATGATCATCTATGAGAGGGAGATCAAATCCACATACCCTTGTAGATCGCTAAGCAAGAAGTGTTAATAAACACGGATAATGTAGTGGTATGTCTTCATGATTCAAATCACCGTCCCACGAACAACCCCGATCAAGTACCGAACGGATGACACATCCGCATTCAGCACACGTATAGCTCGATGACGATCTCTTCCTTCTTGATCCAACAAGAGAGACGAGGAAGTAGATGATTTCTCCGGCAGTGTGACGGCGCGCCGGTGGTGATGGTGATCTATTCCTGCAGGGCTTCGCCTAAGCACCACAGAAATCTTATCTAGAGGAAGAACTACGAACTAGAGGTTAGGGTTGCACGTGGCAAAGTTGTGTCCCAAAAACCCTAAAACCTCTAGTATATATAGGAGGAACGAAGGGGTGGAGCCTTGCCTCCTACTCCAAGTAGGAGGGGTCGGCCGAGCTAGGAGGAAGGAATCCTCCTCCAATTCGGTTTGGAAGGAGGAGTCCCTTCCTTCCTTACCACCTCCTCTTTTTTTCCTTTCTTTTCTTTAGTTTTGTTCTTGGCCAAAATAGCCCTACTGGGCTGGACTCACCAGCTCACTAAGGGCTGGTGTGCCACCCATGGGCCTATTAGGTTCTCTCCCGGGTAGGTGGCCCCTCCCGGTAAAACCCCGGAACCCAGTCGTCACTCTCGGTACTGTATTGGTAATGCCTGAAATCATTCCGGAAGCCAAATGCAACAATCCTAAATATCAATCTTTGTCTCCGAACCATTATGGAACTCCTTGTGACGTCCAGGATCTCATTCGGGACTCCGAACAAAACTTCGGTTACCAGCACCTAGAACTCAACTATACCAAAACATCATCGAACCTTAAGTGTGCAGACCTTGCGGGTTCAAGAACTATGTAGACATGACCCGAGACACCTCTCGGTCAATATCCAATAGCGGGACCTGGATGCCCATATTGGATCCTACATATTCTATGATATTATTATTGGTTGAACCTCTATGTCAAGGATTCATATAATCCCATATACCATTCCCTTTGTATTTCGGTATGTTACTTGCCCGAGATTTGATCATCGGTATCTAATACCTATTTCAATCTTGTTAACGGCAAGTCTGTTTACTCGTTTCGTAATACAAGATCCCGTGGCTAACTCCTTAGTCACATTGCTTGCAAGGCTTGTTTGTGATGTTGTATTACCGAGTGGGCCCCGCGATACCTCTCCGTCACACGGAGTGACAAATCCCAGGATTGATCCATGCTAATTCAACGGACACCTTCAGAGAGACCTGTAGTGCACCTTTATAGTTGCCAGCAACATTGCGACGTTTGATACACACAAGGCATTCCTCCGATGTGAGTGAATTACATGATCTCATGGTCATAGGAATATATGCTTGACATGTAGAACATAATAGCAACAAAGAGACACGATCACATGCTACGTTTATAGTTTAGCTCTTTGTCCCTCACATCATTCTCCAAATGATGTGATACCGTTATCAAGTGACAACACTTGTCCATGGTTAGGAAAAATTAGCCATCTTTGATCAACGAGCTAGTCAAGTAGAGGCTCACTAGGGACATTGTTTTGTCTATACATCCACACATGTATTTATATTTCCATTCAATACAATTATAGCATGGATAAGAAACGATTACCTTGTAACATGAAATATAATAATAACTATTTTATTATTGCCTCTAGGGCATATTTCCAATAGAAGTATCATACCATTCGCCCGTTTCGCCTGCCCATTCGACTACGGGTCCGCCATAGAGGCGTAGTTAACCCGAGTTCCCTGGGAGTGGTAGAACTCGCGGAACTCGTCCGAGTCGAAGTTGGTTCCGTTGTCAGTGATGATGTCGTTAGGGACTACGAATCTGGAGATAATCTGTCGAATGAAGGTGACGGTAGTCGTCGCGTCCAAGTTTTTGATGGGTTTAGCTTCGACACACTTGGTGAACTTGTCTACCGGAACTAGCAGGTGGGTGAATCCGCTCGTTCCTGTCTGCAAAGGGTCGACCATGTGGAGGCTCCATACGGTAAATGGCCAAGTGAGCGGAATCATTTTGAGTGCGGAAGCACGCTTGTGCGACTGATTCTTGTAAAACTGGCACCCGACACACAGGTCCATCAAGTCCCTTGCTGCCTGATTGGCTCAGAGCCAATAAAAACTTGCTCGGAAGGCCATGGCGGCCAAGGTGCAAGAGGACGCATGGTGTCTACATGTTCCCGAGTGGATCTCATGCATGATTTATAGTGCTTCCTCCGGAGAGATGCACTTTTGGCTAACTGCTGTAACGCTCTTCTTGTACATTTTGTCTCCGAGTACTTCGAAAGCTTTAGACCGCCGAATGACTTGACAGGCTTCCTCTTCATTGTCGGGAAGGTCTTGCTGGAGCAAGTAAGCTAGATAAGGTAGTGTCCATTAGGGCGTGATGACCAACATCTCGTGGATGAGGTCAACCATGGCTGGGACGTTGGTCTCAGTCGGATTAGGCGGACCGATTGCTTGTGGGGGCTCTTCAGTGAAGGGATCCTCCTTGATTGAGCGGGCACGTAGGTGCTCGAGGAACACACCCTTCGGAACAATCTTCCGAGTGGACCCAATATTTGCCAAGTCATCGGCCGCTTAGTTCTTAGCTCGGGCACTACAAGAAATATGCTCATATATGATGTTCTTTAAGATGTCGTTGATGAATTCATCATAAATCTATGACGATTTCATCCGAGATTGTTGTAAGCCGTTTGAGGGGATCAAATCTACATATAAATTACGCCAATGTGAGTCAAAAACGTCGTAACCACATAAGATGGGATCGTCATAACTTTTACGACGATTATAAAAATGTCGTAACATGTTCTAACTATGTTGACATGTCACTCGTGGGTCCATTCTATCCCACCTCATCCTAGTTTGTGAAGCAACCTACTATTCTGTCATTTCAAAAATTCTCGAAAAATTCTCATAAATACATTGGATCATATATTCCTGAAATATGTGAAAACCATTCGTTCCATAGTTCAAAAATAATTCAGCAATATTTATTTTCCTATTATGTTCAGAATAGCACTTTGTGAAGGAAGTGCTATTTCTATTTCTTTGATTACCCTCATATTTTTTGGGCATTCTTTCCTATCCAAATCATTGCCACATGAAAACTTTCATAACCATTTCCCTAGTAAATCTTTCTCAGCAAATTTCCAAAGTTTGTGTTCAGCTAACAACTTTGTGAAGGAAGTACAGATAGGAATATCCTGATGAGTTCAATTTTTTCCACATCTTATATGTGCCCAAAAGTAGCTCTCCACAAAATTTTAGCCCCATCTAACAATCCATGTGAGCTCATCATTCGATCTTTGTTTCTGGTAATATTTTCATTTTGTGACGCAACTACATTTTATATTTTTTTATAGTTGATGAAAATTTATCATGGGGTGAAAGTCACCATATAACCTTCCTCCACCAAAAAATAAAAACTTCCTTAGGCAAAATTGTTTTGCCATTCCAAGATGCACTCTTGTGCACAATATTACTTCATTTGAATAAACCATGGCATGAATTTTAACATAACTTTGGTCATTTAACTTGGAAAGTACAAATCTTTATACATAATATCTCATTTTAGAGAATAGATTTTTGAAATTTTTAGGTCACATGTAATGATATAATGTGAAAGTTTTTCATTTTTTAAAATTTTATGTTGTTTTAAAATGAATTTTAAAGGAAACATATCTATGACCAATCAGAATGGAGAACCACCCATCCCACGGATCACTCGAGTGTATCTGATCTGAGCCGTCAAAGCTAACCAGATCCAACGTCTCTCAACAGATCTAAATGCAAACACAAAAAGGAAACACAAATGCAAACCCTACCAGACCCACTCGTCGTCCCACTGTCTGATCCACCCCTCCCCTCGTCTCCCACATCGCCGCTGGCCGCATCTGTGTCTCCGCGGCCGCATCTGCGACTCCGCGCCCGCGGCCCCAGCCGCGTCGACCGCGTCCCTGCCTGCTTCCGTCGCGGTGGCCGTTGAGGACAAGCCCACGGTGCTCGTAGCCGAGAAGCTGGGCGCCGCGGGGCTGGCGTTGGTCCGGGAGTTCGCCATTGACTGCTCCTACGACCTCTCCCTCGAGGAGTTCCGGGCCAAGGTCTCGCTCTGCGATGCGCTCATCGTGCGCTCCGGTACCAAGGTCGGCTGCGATGTCTTCGAGGCCTCCGGCGGCCGGCTCCGCGTCATCGGCCACGTGGGCGTCGGGATCGACAGTGTCGATCTCACCACCGCCACCGAGCACGGCTGCCTCGTCGTCAATGCGCCCACAGCCAACACCGTCGCCGCCGCCGACCACAGCATCGCGCTCATGTGCGTCATGGCCCGGAACATCGCCCAGGACGACACATCCCTCATGGCTGGTGAGCTTTTTTACTCTTCAATATGAATTCCGCGAGGCTTTTTCTCTGTTGTCTCTCATTGTGGACACGCGCCTACCACCTTTGTATCGTGCAGACATGCGGCCATGTCTTGTCTTGTAGATATATTTTTACTTATGTGATGCTAATTATTTTCTGAGATGCCGAATCTTGGGAGGATACTTTTCAGGAGAAAGCAATCATCATTGTTTATCACTTCGATTCGGTGCTTGATCTGAAAGGATACCTCAGGCTAGATGCGTTTAAATGAGGAACTATCGAGCATTAGTATGGAGATCATGTTTACAGCCTCTCTTGTATACAATATCTAACCAATTGTTTACAAATAAAAGCTACAATACTATGTAGAGTGTTCTAGCAGTCATAGTGATCTTGTCCCTACTTTTACTAATGCATTTCTTTCATGGCAATTTGAGACATGTTGTATGAAATTGCTCGCAGATGTTTGCTTTAAGGGATCATGTTAACCTGTTCAGATAGTGACTTTTTCTTTACTACAGTGAGCTTGCATTACATGAGACAGTAATTAGTTAATTTTACTTATTAGCTGGACTTAGACCATTAACATTTCTCCTCTTAATATTTTTGTCTTACTCAATGAAGTGGCGAATCACTTATGGTCAATATTACATCAGTGTTTTGATTCAGATTGCTGAAGTTTGGTTTAAGTCAGCTGATATGAGCCAAATCCGCCAGCTTGATTTCATGTACCTTAGCTACTTCGATGTGCACCTTAATTGCTTTGAGGTCTGAAGCCCTACTTTCATATACTTTAGTTGCTTCACTCTGCTATGTCATCAGATCAGACTTTGCTCTTGCATTAATTTATCTACCATGAAGTGTAACTCTGATTCTGCTATATCATAAAACCAATCTTTGTTGTTGCATGTATGAGAGTTGCATGAATACTTCTTTTAGATATTCTTAGTTTGCCTTTTTCCAGGTCATTAGGCACACAAAACATGTGAACAATGGCAAAAAAGATGGGGTATAAAATCTAAAGATTAATGTGTATTACTGCTCATATTATCGTAACTTAAAACATACTAATGCAAAAAATATCATGATGTACATTTACACTGGCATTCAAATCCACCACATGTACCAGATGGTATGAGATTGTTGCAATTACCGAGATGACAGCTATGACAGAAAGGTATTAACGCCAAGTCAACTGCCACCGAAAAGCTCTAAAGCGTGCTATCATAGCAGTAACAATTCAGCTGCAGATTCTTAGTGAAAATATGTAGCGTGAAATGAAAACTCTAAGCAGAGCACATTAATCAACCACTGTTAATTTCCTCATGAACACATTATCTGACGACGAACCATCAATTTCATTATGTGATGCAGGAGGATGAACTCGGACTGCCACCGACACCTCGAGCATCGCTCCGTAGTTAGAACCTGCAAGTAATTTTTATGTGCCGTTGTTCTCAACTATTAATGTGATGTGAGGAATCTTTGTGTTTGTTACTTGAGCGATCCGTGTGAGATGTTTATATTAGTGGCGCCTTTTACAGTTAATCTGTGCGTGCAAAGTAGCTAGTATCCTGCTCTGTTCTGCTCCATCGCCGTCACACGGGGATTTTGAATTTGCGATTGTGTGAATCCCGGTGCATAGTATTCGTTCTTTCCTGATGGCCGTTCTGTTTTGCGGTAGCAAACTACTCTTATCACAGTTAGCTGTCAGTGCACATCAGGTTACGATAGAGATAATACAAGTTTCATTATTTAAGATCATTTCACTGTCTATAGTTTCCAGTCTTCTGTTTGGAGATATGCGTTCTCTTTTCCATTTTCATTATTTTTGTAAACTGAAATCCATTTTAATTATTTACACACCCCTTTGTTCCTAGACATTCATCGTGACACATGTGTGGGCATATTGACATTGCATGATTATTGATTATTTATCCACTTATTTGTGTTTCCATGGTCATCGTCATCGTGCCATGGCCATGTCTAGTTAAGGATTGGTCTCTGATTGTAACTGCACTACTTGAAGTAGAAGCATTGTAGTAGCTAGCATATCATGGTGACGTTGCTCTTATAGGAGTTTCTATTTCCAATGTCTTTTCATGTAGTATGAATTTTATGCTTGAAAAAATATAAAGCATGTGTTGGCTGTCATATTTCTAGAGAAGAGGTAATATGGAGGATGTAATGTGAATTAGCTAACTTCTAATTTTTCCATTGATTATGATTAGGTTGCTGTTGAGGTGTGTGCATTGCTATGCATGGTCTCTGGCCTCGGCGTCTTCTGTTTTCCCTGCGTTGTTCGACGATAGTGGTGCTATTTGGCATCGGCTACAAATCACAAAGGTGAGCTTCTACGGTCCTCTCCTTCCTCTGATCCATTTGATCCGAGCTCATGCCTATTGATCCATGAACCATTAAGTCATGCATATGGTGGTCGCTCTGGGTTCATGGCCATCGCGCAATGGCTATATTCGTTAGTACTTAGTTTTTTTGGGGGAAATGATGCCTTGATGGACACATAGGAAATCCAAGAGATGTACATATATTTTTCCTGATTTGGTCATGAAACTGACATGCGATTAAGTCATGTGATGTCATGTATAGCAGATTGGCTTCTTTATTTACAAAGTTATAAATGTCCGTTGGCTACCTATGCTTTTGCTTTGTAAGTTGACATACTATTTTTCTATGGGTCAGGAAAATTGGCAAGGGATGTAAATTGTTGTGATGCCTTATACAACAAATTAGCATCCTTGTCCAAAAAATTACATGTCCAGAGGATGCACATGCTTTAGCTTTATAAGTTGAGATACACTAGTATATATGTTCTGTGCAGTTTTATGGAAGTGACAACAGCTTTTAATTCTTGTTGTATGTGCATGCTTAAACTTTGACTAAGTTAGATAAATAACAGCGTGATAACTGTGTGATAGAGAGGTCATAGACATTTATATCTTCCAAACTGACCATGCATCATCTTGTCTTTGACTTGGAAGTTTGGATTTTCCTGTTTCTACGCACTGTGCATGTTTCCAACAACTTGATATATTGCCCAGCTCTATCACCGATTTTCTACTCAATAGATCGTAGTGTAATATCCTTTCCTTTTTAGAGAAGGATGCTACCATATAAAATGCTACTAGCAATTTTTGGAAAGCACAACTAGTATGTTTGGACTTCAAAATAATCTAGTTGTATCTGGTGATGGATTTCTTAACTTTGTTTGCTATTTGGCACCTGGCAGAGCCAGCATGATGAATTTGAGGCAAACTTTTTTCAGGAGAGAGCTGCGCTTGAAGCTAAATATCAGAAGATGCACGAGCCACTCTACTCAAAGGTACACCAATTGATACCAATGCCGGTGCTTATTCTGTTTTACCCTGTTTACAAACTTCACTTTGACCCCTGTAACCGGTGTTTAACTCTCACCTGTATTATAATAATAGCTGCTAAACTTGGATATAAAGAAATCGTTTCTGTTTTGCATGCTTCATACAATACAAACTGTCTTGTATCATATTTGATGCGGTATGCCATTATCCATCTGATTGATTTCTCGCACCTGGAAAATGACAGCGTCATGCTGTTGTCAATGGTGTGGTTGAGGTAGAAGGTGTAACCAAAGACGATTCAGGTGAAGCTGCTGCAGATCAGAAAGGTGAGCATATGTTGCTGTGCTAAGATCTTTTGAGTAATTTTCTATGCTGGAAGATGATAAATAGTAAGAACGGAATATAATCTCCAACTGTCTTTGACCTTGGTTCTGGTCTTTCAAGATTAGAGTAGAATTTCAAGTTTTGGGGGCTAATTAAATTTAATACTTGAATTATTGAACTAAATAATTAATCTATGTGCCATGGTCTGCCTTCCCTTACATAGTCATGTACAATAAAAGCATCATTGTCCGAATCAATACTACAAAGCAATCAATAGTACAAAGCTACAGAGATTACTTTCAATACCAATACTATTCATGCATGCTAGATGCAGTAAGCTAGCAGAAAATACCTACTGCTGCTTCGGTGAATAGATGGTGTTCAAATTCTTTGCTTGTGTCCGTGATTAACATGCAAAGACTCGGTTTATAGCGCTCCTTGTCTAGTTACCGATTCACAGGATGGTTCTACTTCCTCTAGGATTTGCAGGATTTGTGGTTACTGCTCATGTGTCATTTTTCTTCTCCTTCCCTTTTCATACCTAAATATATGCATTCAAGATTGTTTGCTATAGTAGTTATATATGTAAGTTGGTTGTTTACAACTCTTGGGTGTAGTTATAACATATAAGAGCTGCTTGGATGCGAGGTCATGCTGTTATTTAAATACCCACAATGTTAGTTTACACTTTTTTTATAAATGTTGTTATTTAAATATCTGCAGTGTTAGTTCATATCTTATTCTTATTTTTTGCACAGGTGAAGTACAAAGCCAAGTGTGAAGCTATGAAGCGTATCAACAAAGATTAGCATATGTATTGTAATAGTAGGCAGTAGTAGGTATATCTGGGTTGTGGTGTAGTGTAAAGATTGTAATAGGCAAATTTAATGTTGGTGTGAACGAATTTTATTTGCTCCCTAGCATGTTTGAAATATTGATTCTGAATGTGATTTGAATACCTATGAAATGGAAACATGACAACGGGACCAAGTTATGATATTTATTTGACAAAATGTGAATTTTTTGACGTGTGGGATTAATTTTGAGATCAACATGACATGTGGGACCAGTACAAAATAAAAATGGCCAAAAAAGAAAATCAATAGAAAGTAAAAGGCCATGAACCAAAATTCGAAAAAAATACTAGAAGTGGTTGTAAATATGCTAAGGCCCCAAAAGAAGCCCAATAAGAAAAATCCCAAAAAAATAAACCAGCCCATGTGATCAAATGAAATGGGCTGGGCTGATTTCAGCCATGACGTTTTGATATCGTTGTAATTTTGCCACGTAGGACTGCCACGTAGGATTGGATTAGATTGCCAACGATGATTTAGGATCGTCGTAAAGGTTACGACGATCCAGGAATCGTCGTAAAGGTTACGACGATTTTGATCAAAACGTCGTTGCTGTTCATTTGTGACGCTCCGTTTTCGACGCTTGGTTTTTCGTCGTGAGATCGTCGTAAACCAAAAACCGTGGCGATGTAGCGACGAAAATATAGCGTCGTGTATTAGCATATTCCTTGTAGTGGGGGCACATGGTGTAGTTCCAACCCTTCGAAGTTTTTCTCCAGCTTTCTGACCGCGTTGTAGTAGACTGCCATTGTTGGGCTTCAGATGTCCCATTCCTTCATTACTTGGTTGACAATGAGGTCTGAGTCGCCATAAACCATCAATTGGCGGATGCTGAGCGAGATGGCCATGCGGAACCCGTACAAGAGGGCCGCGTACTCGGCCTCATTGTTGGATGAATCGAAGTGGATTTGGAGCATGTAGGTCAATCGATCTCCCTTGGGGGAGACGAGGACCACTCGAGCCCCCGAACCATGGAGCATTTTGGATCCAGCAAAGAACATGGTCCAACGCTCGGGGACGACTGTAGCCGGCTCCTCTTGCTCTTCCCACTCGGCAAGAAAGTCTGCCAATGCCTGAGACTTGATTGCTTTCTTGGCCTCAAACTTGATCTCCAGTGGTAGGAGCTCAATCGCCCATTTAGCCACTTGGCCAGTTGCATCCCGATTGTGAAGAATTTCTACAAGGGGAGCATCATTAATGACACTGACCGAGTGATCGTGAAAATAGTGGACCACCTTTTTCACTGTGAGGTAGATCCCATAAACCAGCTTCTGGTAGTGTGGATACCTTTGTTTTGAAGGGGTCAGCACTTCGGAAATGTAGTAGATGGGTCTTTGTACCTTGTACGCTTTTCCCGCATCTTCATGCTCTACGTTTAGTACAGTGCTAACCACATGGCTAGTGGCAACAATGTACATGAGCAAGGGCTCTCGGCAGCTCGGAGCACCCAACAACGGCTGGGTGAAAAGTAGAGCTTTAAGTTGGTCGAATCCAACCTCCGCTTCATTGGTCCACTCGAACATGTCGGATTTCTTCATCAACCGGTAAAGAGGCACGTCCTCCTCACCGGGTCTTGAGATGAAGCGACACAGGGCTGCAAGGCATCCCGATAGCCTCTGCACATCATGGATGCGCTCCAGCCGTGTCATCTGGATGATGGCTTCAATCTTGTCGGGATTGGCATCGATACCTCGTTCAGAAACAAGGAAACCTAGTAGCTTACCAACCGGTACACTGAAGGTGCATTTGGCTGGATTGAGCTTAATCCCGAAGCATCAAAGGTTTGAGAAGGTTTCAGTGGGGTCGGCCAAGAGGTCGGAACCTTTCCTAGACTTGACCATGATGTCGTCCATGTACGCCTCGACATTCCGACTGATCTGTTCAAATAGACACTTTTGAATCATGCGACGGAAGGTAGCTCTAGCATTTTTGAGACCGAATGGCATCATGAAGTCTGTTTTTATATTGTCAGGTCCATACATTCGGATCTGGTGGTACCCGGAGTACGCATCCAGGAACGACACGCGTTCACTTCCGGCAGTCGAATCTACGATTTGATCTATGCAGGGCAGAGGGAAGTGGTCCTTCGCGCAGGCCTGATTGAGGTGCTTGAAGTCAATACACATTCGGAGTGAATTGTTCTCCTTTGGCACCAGGACCATGTTCGCCAACCACTCGGAGTGGTAGACCTCGCGGATGAACTCGGTAGCTATGAGCCGAGCGATCTCCTTGTCGATTGCCTTCCGCTTCTCCAGGGAGGAACGGCGCGGGTGTTCCTTGACGGGCTTGACCTTCCGGTCCAGCCAGCTCCTGGGAACCCCCGACGTGTCAGACGGCTTCCAGGAGAAGATATCCCAGTTCTCACAGATGAACTAGATGAGCTTGGCCTCCTATTTCTCTTTGAGTGAGGTGGAGATGTTGGTCGCAGAAACACTTGGAACGGTGGGGTGGACGTGGACCTGCTTCGTCTCACCGGCCGACTGAAAAGAAGATTCAGCAGCTGGCCACTTCGACTTGAGAAGGTCTGCGGTGTCCACTGCCTTCTTGTACCCATCAAGCTCGGCTACGAGGACCTGCTCGTTGGCGATCCTAGAGCTTTGCTGGAGGCATGCACTCCTCGGCAACCTTCCGATTGCTAGCCACCATGATCACGCCTTTCGGACTTGGCATCTAAAGCTTAAGATACACGTAATATGGGTGGGCCATGAAACGTGCGTAGGTGGGCCTACCCAGGATGGCATGATACGTGCTGTGAAAGTCAACCACTTCAAAGGTCAAGCTATCCTTGCGAAAAAAATTCTCGCTACCTAATACGGCGCTCAAAGTGATCTGGCCGAGTGATTCGGCATTCTTCCCATGGATGACCCCGTGAAAATCCATGTTACTCTTGCTCGGTTGGGACAACGAGATGTCCACGGCTTTGAGAGTGTCCTCGTAGATGATGTTGAGGCCGCTGCTACCGTCCTTAAGGACATTTTGCAGTCGGAACCCATTGACCACACGATCGACCACCAACACCTGCCTCCCGGGGGTGGGTATGTTGGGCGGGTGATCCGAGTGGTCGAATGTGCCAGGCGTCTTCGCCCAGTCGAGGTACGTTGTGATAGTCGGGGCTGCCTTGTTCACCTCCCGATTGATAACCTTCAATCGGCTCTTGCTCTCTATGTTAGCGAAGATCATGAGGGTCGCCTCAATGTTCGCATACTTGGAGGCATCCGCTGGGTCATCCTCATCTTCTTTCTCCCCGGAGGGCTCTCCACCCATCTCCTTCTGGAGCAGACTGCAGCAGCAAGCCCTGTGCTTGGCGGCGATGGTATCCCCTTCCTCATCCTTGCAAGAATGAATCGGGCATGGCTGATCTAAAAGGCTGCTCTTGGACTCGGCCTTCTTTTTGCCAGCCCAGTCCTTCTTCTTTTTCTTGGATTTATTATGGCTCTCCCCTGGGGCAACAGCTACTTCGGCTTTGCCCGATGGGTCACCTTTTTCGCTTCTGCTTCTTCCCGGCGTTGCCCGACTGAGGGGTTTCCCAAGCTCGACCTTTGCCTACGGTGGTGGTCTTCCTCTTCACCATTCTCGTACCGATTGGCGATCTCAATGGCCCGACTGAGGGACAGGTCCCTCTATCGACCAAACTTGAGAGTTAGCTCCCGATACCGAGTGCCCACTTTGAAAGCGCACATGGCCTAGTTCTCAGTGACATTATCAAAAGTGTTTTGCAGTGTGGTTGACTACGTGACAACAGACCTTCCCCTACAACGGCACCAAAAGAATGCTGCTAGCACTCTCCGGCAATCGAAACTAGAAGAATGTTGTTGACGGACCACCAGCGCGTGGGATCGTAGCAGTTTTTGAGGGTAGAGTATTCGACCCAAATTTGTTGATCGCCAGGCAGGAGGTGAGAGGATGATCTCAAGTATTAGCAGCTGAATGTGTCAGATTCAACCACACCTGAAATATTAGTATATGCAAGCAAAGTAGTAACAACAAAGTAATATGATAACAACGGTGTCAGAAACGATCTGTTGATAAGGCAGACTATTTATAACGATTGTATCAATGGTGCCAGAAGTTGCCCATGGACGGAAAACATTCTTTCCCGTCAACGGCGCGAGAATAAGTATTGTAGTAGGTAGAGCAGTGTTACGAGTAATAGTAGTGGCAAGGAACAGCAGTAGTGACAGCTGTAGCAAGTAGCAACAATAGCAGCAGAGGAAGACAAGTAATAGCAGTAGCAGCAGAGCAAGACAAGTAACATCAGTAGTAGCAGAGCAAGACAAGTAACAGCAGTAGTAGGACAAACTCGTAGGCAATGGGTCGGTGATTTGTTTGGATGATATTCATCACGCAACAGTTATAACATGGAGAGATATGTGCTAGCTCCCGTTCGTCAATGTGATGTAGGCATGCATTCCGTGTGTCGTCATATGTGCTTAGGGAAAAGAACTTGCATGACATCTATTGTCCATCCCTCCCGTGGCAGTAGGGTCCAAAAGGAAACTATGGGATATTAAGGTTCTCCTTTTAATAAAGAACCAGACCAACGCATTAGCACTTGGTGAACAGATGAACTCCTCAAACTATGGTCATCACCGGGAGTGGTTCCGGTTATTGTCACTCCGGGGTTGCCGGATCATAACACATAGTAGGTAACTACAACTTGCAAGATCGGATCTAAAACACACATATATTGGTGACAACATAATAATTTCAGATCTGAAATCATGGCACTCGGGCCCTAGTGACAAGCATTAAGCATGGCAAAGTAGTAGCAACATCAATCTCAGGAAATAGTGGATACTAGGGATCAATCCCCGTCAAAACTAACTCGATTACATGATAGATCTCATCCTACTCATCACCGCCCAGCGAGCCTACGAATAAATTACTCACGAACGACGAAGAGCTTCATGGAATTGGAGAGGGAAGAAGGTTGATGATGACGATGGCGATGATTTCCCCTCTCCGGAGCCCAAAACGGATTCCAGATCTGCCCTCCAGATGAAGAACAGGATGTGGCGGCGCCTCCGTATCGTAAACGCGACGAAATCTTCTCTTTTTATTTTTTGTGGGACGAAATTTAACTTATAGAGCTGAGATTGGGGGCGGCAGAGCCACGTGGGCCCCACAAGCTTACTATCCGCCACCGGGGGGTGGCGGCTACAGGGCTTGTGGCACACTGGCCCACCTCCTCTGGTGGATCTTTGCACAGGTATTTTTCATATTTTCCAACAATATTCTCCATAAATTTTCAGGACGTTCTGAGAACTTTCATTTCTGCACAAAAACAACAACAAGGCAATTCTGCTGAAAACAGCGCCAGTCCAGTTTGTTCCATTCAAATCATGCAAATTAGAGTACAAAACAAGGGCAAAAGAGTTTGGAAAAGTAGATACGATGGAGACGTATCAACTCCCCCAAGCTTAAAACCTTGCTTGTCCTCAAGCAACTCAGTTGACAAACTGAGAGAGAAATAAAAACTTTGACAAACTCTGTTTGATCTTGTTGTTGCAACTATGTATAACTCATAACCAGGATTTCAGCAAGATCACAAGTTAACCACATAAGCAAGTGACACAAAGGTCTCATGGTAAACTAATATCAATGGCATAATCAGCTAACGAGCAAATAATAATGAGTTTCAAATACCAACACTTCAATCAAAACAAGCATGAAGCAATATGAATAGGTGGTATCTCGCTAGCTCTTTCTGAGACCGAAAAACATAAATGCAGATCACTTTCAAAGATCAAGGGCTGACTAAACATTGCAATTCATAGCAACGAAGGTCCAGTCATAGTCATACTCAATATCAATCAAAAGCAAAGCATAAAAATGACAGTGGTGCTCTCTAATTGGTGCTTATATAAGAAGAGGATGACTCAACAGGAAAATAAATAGACAGGCCCTTCACAGAGGGAAGCATTGATTTGCACAGGTGCCAGAGCTCAAGCTTTGAAAACAGAGATAATAATTTTGGGTGGCATGCTTTGATTGTCAATGCAATGACCAAGAGTTCTCAATATCTTCCATGCTACTCATGCTATAGGCGGTTCCCAAACAGAAAAGTAAAGTTTTAACTCCCCCACCGCCAATCAATCACACTCCACGGCTAGCCGAATCCTCGGATACCGTCCATACTAACATCAATCCGGGGGGAGTCTTGTTTTACAGTTATGTTTTCGATTTCAGCATGGAACTAGGCATTCCAATTACCGGCCCCTTTCTGGTGAATGACAGTGAATAAACACATGTTGAGGATAACACTCCTAGCATGGAAGACACCAATAGCTCCCTGTCACCACATGAGCGGTTCGCGTATGCAAAACATATTATTTCTTAAAGGTTTAGAGAGTGGCACATGCAAATTTACTTGGAACGGCACGTAGATACCGCAAATAGGTAGGTATGGTGGACTCTCATGGAAAAACTTTTGGGTTTATGGAAGTGGATGCACAAGCAGTATTCCGCTTAGTACAAGTGAAGGCTAGCAAAAGACTGGGAAGCGACCAACTAGAGAGCGACAACAGTCATTAAGATGCAATGAGTTTGACTAACATGGAGTGCAAGCATGAACATGATATAAATCACCATGAACACGAACATCATAGAGGCTATGTTGATTTTGTTTCAACTACATGCATGAACATGCGCCAAGTCAAGCCACTTGAATCATTCAAAGGAGAATACCATCCTATCATACTACATCATAGTCATCTCAAAATCTATGTTGGCATTCAAGACAAACCATTATAAACTCTCAGCTAATTAAGCATGGCATCAGAAACTATGATCTCTAAGTTGTCATTGCAAACATGGTTTTATCACAACAAAGCTGAATCTGAGATGACAAGCTAGTCATATTTACAAAAACAAAATAGATAGAGTTCATACCAGCTTTTCAATCTCAGTCACTTCATCATATATCATCATTATTGCCTTTCATTTGCACGATCGAACAATGTGAACAATAATAAGAGTGCTCGTGCATTGGACTAAGCTGAATCTGCAGGAAAACACAAAGGAGAAGACAAAGTAATATGGCTCTTTGAAAGCTAAACAGGTATGCATGCAAGAACAACTAATATTGTAACCAATATCTTCTACCTTGACCCAAAGAAAAAGAAAACTATTTACACGGGAAAGCTCCCAACAAGCAAAAGAAGAATGAAAAATCTTTTCGGGTTTTCTCAAAAGGACACAAAACAAGAAAACAAGAAAATGAAAATAAACTAGCATGGATAATACAGTGGCAAAGTGTGAACACCGGCTAACAAAGTGAAAGCATAAGCATGAATGTAAAGTCGGTGAGAACACGTACTCCCCCAAGCTTAGGCTTTTGGCCTAGCTTGGTATACTCCCATGGATGGTCCTGGCGAAACCCAAAATCATAATGGGTGTTATACGGGAGTACTGCAGCCACTGCCTGAATAGCTACCTCACGAAGTCGAGCAGCCGTCGCCTCCCTTGCATACTCCTCTGCCTCTCCTATGGTTATGTAGTATCTTCGTTTTACCTGAAAGTCAAAGAAAGCAGGAGCAGGAAGGGTAATATGGAAAACACGCTGTCGGTTAAATATCAACTGTATAGGAGAGATCCATGATCTATCTCAAGGAACTGGTAGCGTGTTAGAGCGACACGATCAAGGTAGGCTGTACGGAGAGGAGGGTCTTCTGAACGGATGGATACCCCAAGAAAATTTGCTAAGCGTGTAGCATAAATTCCACCAAAGAAATCCCCCTCACTGGCATTATTATTCAGCCTCCTTGCTATTATATCTCCCATATTGAAGCTCATGTCACCTGTTACTGCGCTCTTAAGGATACTAAGGTCGGAAGCGCATAGGTGACAATGTGCATCCTTGCCGTTAATGCACCTACTTATGAAGAGGGCAAAGTAGTGCAAGGCAGGGAAATGGATGCTTCCTATGGTGGCTTGCGTGATATCTCTGGTTTCTCCAACAATTATACTGGAGACAAAGTCTCTGACCGAAGACTTAGAAGGATCATTAATACTACCCCCATCGGGTATCTTGAAAATCCTATTGAAATCCTCCAAATCCATGGCCTAGGATTTATAGTACAGATCAAACAGTATGGATGACTCAGGGCCAACTAAAAATTTAAATCTACGCACGAAAGAGGCAGCGAGCATAGCATACTGTTCACATTTAACTGAGAGGAATTCTTCAAACCCGGCATTGCGGACAAGTGTATCGAACTCATCCTTGAAACCTGCTTCGATCATGAACTCATCGGAAGGCCATTCACATGGTTGTACCGGTGCGTCCCTTAGTTGAAAAGGTTCGAGCTCCCGTAAAGAAAGACGGGGACCCTTCTTACTTGAGGAACCACCATGAAACTTCCTCCTGAACATAATTTCCTTTTGCTGAAATATTTGAAGTTCAAGAGAAAGGTGAATGAAGACCAACCACACCTTGTAGCAACTACTCCTACTAGTGCCTAGAGACCGAATCACGCTCTAAAACTACTTGGGACCAGCTAAAATCAACATTTCTAGCTCAAGAACAGGGTCACCAAGGTAGCAAGAATATGCGAAGGACAAAGCACTAGAGCATAAACTAATTGGACCAATGGAGCAGTCACTTACCAAGGAGTAATTTCCCCAAAACGGTTCGGAGAATGGTGCTTTGAGCAAGGAGATCGAAAATCACAGCCAAATGACCAAGAACACGGGTTTGAGCTGCGAAACAATTTTTTTTTGGAGGTGGAAGAAGAGGATGGGAGCTGGAATGAGTGGAGGGGGTCCCTATGGGCCCCACAAGCTTGCTAGCCGCCACCAGGGGGTGGCGGTGGCATGGCTTGTGGCCCACTGGTCAGGCCCCCAGGCCAGCTCTCAGGCCCAGTAATTGTCAAATATTCCAGAAAAAAATCATACTAAATTTTGAGGACCATCGGAGAACTTTTATTTTCGGGGTATTTTTCTCCGGGACGCTAAAACAGAAAACAGGAAAAACTAAACTAAATCCATCATTTTTCTTCTAAGAAACAGAAAATGAAAGCTCAAAACAGAGGTATGTGACTCTTTGATTCATCCATTTCATGGTCATCGAAAGAAATCCATCAATAGGGTTGATCAAGTCCTCATGACAAAAGCTTTTCGAATCGCAAGAGGGAACGAAGAATTTTTGAATAGCCACTAAGTCACCACAATGGGGATATGTATCTCCCCAACAAGCAAATCATACTTCATCTTGACACGAGGAATAGGGCATTCAAAGGTCCCAATAAGAATCGATGAAGTCTTTTCGATAGCATTGATGCAATGTACTTGATATCGTTTCTTCCGAAAGTGCACCGTGTGCTCATTACCGTTGACATGGAAAGTGACATTGCCTCTATTGCAATCTATAACAGCCTCTGCCGTGTTTAAAAAGGGTCTTCCGAGGATGACAGCCATGGCATCATCCTCAGGAATATCCAAGATAACAAAGTCTGTTAAGATAGTGGTGTTAACAACCACAACAGGCACATCCTCGCAAATGCCGATAGGGAAAGCAGTTGATTTGTCGGCCAAATTCAAGTCTACGATAAAGAGAGAGTGGCATAACACTAACACCGGCTCCAAGGTCACATAAGGCAGTTCTTACGTAGTTTCCTTTAATGGAGCAAGGTATAGTGGGCACTCCAGGATCACCAAGTTTCTTAGGAGTTCCACCTTTGAAAGTGTAATTGGAAAGCATGGTGGAGATCTCAAGATCTGGTATCTTCCGTTTATTAGTCATGATATCTTTCATGTACTTGGCATACGGAGACATTTTGAGCATATCAGTTAACCGCATCTGTAGAAAGACGGGTCTTATCATCTCAACGAAGCGCTCAAAATCCTCATCATTTTTTTTCTTGGATGGCTTAGGAGGAAAGGACATAGGTCTCTGAACCCAGGGCTCCCTTTCTTTACCATGATTCCTAGCAGTGAAGTCATTCTTATCGTATCTCTTAGGTTGTGGGTTATCAGGATTAACCGTAGGTTCAATCTCCACATCCTCATCATTGCTAGGTTGAGCATTATTATGAACATCACTGTCCATATTGTTACCAGGTTCATGTTCATCACCAGATTGTGTTTCTGCATGAGACGCAGAAATATCTTTAGGTTCTTCACGTGTGACAGTATTTGGTGAACTGGCATGTAGGTTTCTATCATCCTGCTTCTTCTCCTTAGGATGACTAGGTGTATCAGCATTGATTCCTTGAGAATCTTGATCAATTCTCTTAGGATGGCCTTCAGGATACAAAGGTTCTTGAGTCATTTTGCCTCCTCTAGTGATGACTCTGACAGAGTTGTCATTTAATTCATTGAGCAAGTCATTTTGAGCTTTAAGTACTTGTTCTACCTGAGTAGTAATCATAGAGGCATGTTTACTCAGAAGCTTCAGATCATTGACATTTCTGTCTACACAAGCACTTAAATGGCTAAGCATACGAGTACTTTGTTCCAAATGTCTGCTAACATAATCATTGAAACTCTGTTGTTTGGCAACAAAGTTGTCAAATTCATCAAAGCATAGTCTAGAAGGTTTGTCAAAAGGAATATCACTCTCATCAAACCTATGCAGAGAATTCACTTCTACTACCTATATCGGGTTATCGAGACCATGGATCTCTTCGATAGGTGGTAGATTTTTGACATCTTCAGATCTAATGCCTTTCTCTTGCATATATTTCTTGGCTTCTTGCATATCTTCGGGACTGAGGAATAGAATACCTCTTTTCTTAGGAGTTGGCTTAGGAGGTGGTTCGTGAATAGTCCAAGCATTATCATTGATCAGGATGTTATTCAGTAGGGTCTCAGCTTGTTCTACAATTCGTTCCCTAAAAACACAACCGGCACAACGATACGTCTCAAACGTATCTATAATTTTTTATGGTATCACGCTGTTATCTTGTCTTCTTTGGTTGTTTTATGTACCTTTTATATCTTTTTTGGGACTAACTTATTGATTCAGTGCCAAGTGCCAGTTCCTGTTTTTTCCGTGTTTTTGACTCTTTTCAGATCTGATTTTGGAACGGAGTCCAAACGGAATAAAAACCCCAAAATGATTTTTTCCTGAACGGAAGAAGACCAGGGGGCCTTTGGGCCAAGACAGGTGGGCTCCAGGGAGCCCACAAGCTCCCACCACGCCACCAGGGGGGAGGCGGCGGTGGGCAAGCTTGTGGCCTCCCTAGCCGCCCCTGACCTAGGTCTTTGGCCTATAAATTCCCAAATATTCCGGTAAAAATCCGTGGAGCCTCGAAAATACTTTTCCGCCACCGCAAGCTTCCGTTTCCGCGAGATCTCATCTAGAGACCCTTCCCGGCACCCTGCCGGAGGGGACTTTGGAGTTGGAGGGCTTCTTCATCATCATCATCGCCCCTCCAATGACTCGTGAGTAGTTCACTTCAGACCTACGGGTCCGTAGTTAGTAGCTAGATGGCTTCTTCTCTCTCTTGGATCTTCAATACAAAGTTCTCCATGATCTTCATGGAGATCTATCCGATGTAATCTTCTTTGGCGGTGTGTTTGTCGAGATCCGATGAATTGTGGATTTGTGATCAAGTTATCTATGATATATATTTGAGTCTTTGCTGATTTCTTATATGCATGATTTGATATCCTTGTAACTCTCTCCGAGTCTTGGGTTTTGTTTGGCCAACTAGATCTATGATTCTTGCAATGGGAGAAGTGCTTGGTTTTGGGTTCTACCATGTGGTGACCTTTCCAAGTGACAGTACAGGCAGCAAGGCACACATCAAGTAGTTGCCATCAAGGGTAAAAAGATGGGGGTTTTATCATTGGTTTGAGATTATGGACTTAATACACTAGATGCATGCTGGATAGCGGTCGACGTGTGGAGTAATAGTAGTAGATGCAGAAAGTATCGGTCTACTTGTTTCGGACGTGATGCCTATAGATATAATCATTGCATAGATATCGTCACGACTTTGCGCGGTTCTATCAGTTGCTCGACAGTAATTTGTTCACCCACCATCTACTTGCTTTCATGAGAGAGGCCACTAGTAAACACTACGGCCCCCGGGTCTATTCAGATCCATCGTTTCCACCTCCGCTTTTACTTTGCTTTGTTACTTTGTTGCTTTCAGTTCTCACTTGGCGAACAATCTATAAGGGATTGACAACCCATTCACAGCGTTAGGAGCAAGCTTTTGTGTTTGTGCAAGATCTTGAGATACTCCTCCGCTGAAGTTCCTCCCTGCTACTGCTCAGTGAGCGGCTGCGGAATGTGGTGGCTCGCGTCACCGTGGCGATGCTCTCCGCCATCACGCACGGGAGAATTCTCCGCTGCAAAACCTGTGTTGCCTCCCCTGTTGGTGTTGGCCATCAAGATCTCGGCGGCACCCCTGATGCTTTAGCAGTCGGATTCGTCGGGTGACTCCTCACTTGATGAAGGGAAGGGGCTGACTATGGGCTCATTGGATCTGAGCATAGACACCTGCCCTAAAATGACCTGATTGGCCATGGCATGCTTGATCCACCGCTACATCCGCGGGCATCCAGAGCGCTTGCGAAGAACGGCAGCGGGGCATGGGGCGCCAAGTGATATGGCACCGATGGATGCCGGATCGGGACTCGATGCGTGACTGCGCTGAAATGGGAAGTACCTTATGCAGGGAGGGCGTCGGTGTCCAGTGGCGCATCCTGTAGCCACGCCGAGTCGTCGTTGACGGAGCTAAGGGAACCGAAGAGGATCCTCCGCCAACTGTGCTCGATTTTCTAGAAGCGCATCCCCATGGTGTGTGCCAACTTTCATGGGAATGACTGGGACAATAGTACCTAGGGGTATGAACGGAGGGGTGAAGTCTAGCTAGGTGCAACGGATAAACTGGATGTACGAGTTCAGGCCCCACTCAGAAGTGATAACAACCCTACGTCTCGAGCCCTGCGGCTGATGTTTTCTTATGGGGTATGAAAGATTACAAGGTGATGAACCCTTGAGCTGGAGTCTGGGAGTGTCTTATATAGTACATGCCACTACCGACCGAGCATCATTACAAGGTAAGTTAATGCTAATAAATATGAAAGTTACTAGGAACGACAACTATAACTCTTGGCGTTACTCGTAACGTGGGTCTTCAGTGCACTTCATGTGATGGATTAAGTCCTTAGTCGTTGTAGCCTCTTCGGTGCCTTCACCTTGCTGTGGTCCAAGTGCCAGGATGAATCCGACTGATACAAGGTGATCCGAGTGAACCCTGGCAAGCTGAGTGACGGTATGCTGTACCGAGTGAGGTCGAGACTACACTGGTGACTTTAAGGACATGGTTGTCCGTAAGGGGTCCTAGGTGGGCCTAGGGAAGCATGTCCATAGGCCTACCCTTAATGTACAACCCCATCAACAACATGTGATTCCCTCTGCGAAGGGCCTATATTTTACTTTTATGCAAGTGTCAAAGTACTCTTCTCTATTCCTTTTTATTTTCTCTTTTGTAAGCATCATGCTATGAGTAAATATCTATGCATATGTATCTAGTTGAATGTGGGTGGTCATGAGTTATTATTGTTGACAACACCCTTGAGGTGAATACGTTGGGAGGCGAAACAATAAGCCCCTATCTTTCTATGTGTCCGGTTGAAATGTTCTGCTCAGATGTATGTGGTGAGTGTTAGCAATCATAGAAGACTAAATTATGGTTAAGTATGTGTACTTAACTAAAGGCTCTGATATGAGACCCTTCCCGAAAATGTAATGAATTTTGTTGCAAAGTTGACTGAGAATATAGTTTGTTAGTTTTCAATCGAGTTGATGCTTCATACTTCGATGTTGTGACGAATTGTTGCTTTTTAATGAGCAGTTATATGGTGAAAGTTATATGATAAATCTATGTGATGAAGTATTTGATAAAGTTTAATTGTCGTCATAATAATGAGCATGATGCTACTATGTCCGTATTTTGTTTTTATCGACAACTCTCTCTCAAAACATGTGGTCATCATTTTCGATATCAGATTTCGCTTGAGAACAAGCAAGGTATAAACTTGGGGGAGTTGATACGTCCATTTTGCATCATATTTTTTACTGTTATTTGTATTTTTTTAAGAATAATATCACTTTATGGAGTAATTATAATGCCATTTCCCTCATAATATGCAAGGGTTACACAAAGAGGGAGAATGCCGACAATTGGTATTCTGGACCTAAAAAACCTACGTCAGAGGTACCTATTCTGCACATCTCGAGATGGGCTGAAACTTCACACATAATATTTTTGAAATAAATAAAAAAATACTCGAAGAAAAAAGTACCAGAGGGGGCTGCGAGGTGCCCACAAGGCACTAGGGCGCGCCAGCCCCCCTAGCGCGCCCTGGTGGGTACTGGGCCACCGGCCCACTTAGGGAGACCATCTTCTCATATATATTCAGTTTTAAACTAGAAAAAATAAGGAGAGGACTTTCAGGATGGAGCGCAACCGTCTTGAGGCGGAACTTAGGAAGGAGCACTTTTGCCCTTCGGTGGAGCGATTCCGCCGGGGGAACTGCCCCCCCCCCCCCCCGAAGGTGCAAATCAAGGCCATCGTCATCACCAACAACCCTCTCATCTTAGGGAGGCCAATCTTCTTCAACATCTTCAACAACACCATCTCCTCTCAGAACCCTAGTACATTTCTTGTGCTCAATCTTGTACGAAACCTTAGATTGGTACCTGGGGGTGACTAGTAGTGTTTATTACATCTTGTAGCTGATGCTTTATGGTTTATTTGGTGGAATATCATATATTCATATCCAATATTCTATTTAATACCTTACTGATCATGAGCATGTTATCACTTTTGAGTAGTTACTTTTGCTCTTGAGGCCACGGGAGAATTCATGTTGCAAGTAGTCATGTGAAGTTGATATTCGTTCGATATTTAGATGGTATGAATGTTGTGATTCCCTTAGTGGTGTTATGTGAAGGTCGACTACATAACACTTCACCATCTTTGGGACTAACGGAATGCATTGTGGAATCTGTATTAGATGGTGGGTTGTGAGAGTGATAAAAACTTAAACCCTAGTCTATGTGCTATTCCGTAAGAGGCTTATTTGGATCCCTATGTTTAATGCTATGGTTAGAATATATTCTTAATAATTTTCTACTAGTTGCGGATGCTTGCAAGGGGGTTCATCATAAGTGGGAGGTTTGTTCAAGTAAGAACATCACCCAAGCACCGGTCCACCCACATATCAAATTATCAAAGTACCAAACGCGAATTAATCTAACATGACGAAAGTGACTAGACGAAATTCCCATATGTCATCAAGAATGCTTTTCCTAATATAAGAAACTGTTCCAACCTGTCCTTTGCCACAAAATGATTGGGCTACCTTGGTTCACTTATTTTTACTATTGCTACTCATTACTTGTTACAATTATCTTTCTATCAAACAACTTGTTACCACTATTTTAGTGCTTGTAGAAATTATCTTGCTACAAACCGCGTGTCATTTCCTTATGCTCCTCGTTGGGTTTGACATTCTTACTTACCGAAAGGACTATGATTGATCCCCAATACTTGTGGTTCATCACATATTTGAAGAATTTCCTTTGGACTGCAAATGCACAATGTAGGTTTATACCATGGAGATCTCCCCCTATATCTAATAATCCATACACGCATTTAACATATGTCATGAGGAATTTGATATGCATGATGGAAAGTGGTGTCTGACGAAATTCAGCATGCATTCATTACTCAACATAAGGAATAAGCATGCGAATAAAAATGGTTCAAAAGTGTCAAACTACCACCGGACATAAGTTTACAACTCATATAACCAAACACTTCAAAAGAATGAGAGTTGCAACTTAACAAAAATATAGCCCATATAGGTAGACCTGCTTGAATACTAACTCAAATTTCTCCCCCTTTGTCATCATGTGACGAAAGTGATGAAATTGAGGACTAACGCCCCTGAATAATTTCATCTTGTTGGTGGTGAAGGAGCACCAACGTTGTCGGGGTCGTTTGTTGATGAAGGGCCGACAGCAGTGTCGTCAAGATCCTCAGCTTCATACGTCGAGCACGATAAAGAAAATGAACTTGTCACCAGCAGAGGAACTTCAACCTTCTTGAATTTATTCTTAGGCGGAAACGACCAATTGAAATCCTGCTAAAATTCCATCTCCTTAAGTTCTTCAGGAGTCTTGAGGTCAGACGGAATGGCCCATGTGCGATCCAAGATTCCATGAATATAATAGTGATTCTTCTGCACACCATTATGCGTCACAGTTAGGTCACGAACAATTGCACCAAACTGACGTTTTACCAACTTGTGATTGCAATCGGCCTTCTGATGAAGACTTAGTAGAATTCCACGGTCAGTAGTCACGCGTGGGACAGTTTCAGGAGGAACTTGAGATGAGGCTTTTCAAGCAGAGTCTTGTGATGGAGTGTCATTATTGGTGGTGTAAGATGTTTCTTGATGAAATTGTCCATCAAGGAGACGAGATCCTTCATCAATGACAGTTTTACCTTACCTTCAATTTGATCGAAGGTTTTCTTGATGACTTCGAGTGGGGACAGGAAACTGAAGTGATTCTGGAAATCAGCTTTGTAAGGAATTGAGGATTTGGCCTTGATGAATTTCATGATCCACGATGCATAAGGCTTCAGTTCAAAAGGTGACAGAGCAATCTTGGCGAAAGTCCTCATGAAGAAATCGTAAAGATTTATGGGAATCCCATGAATGATGTTGAAGATCATATTCTTCATGATTCCCACCACATCTTCTTCTTTAGAGTTATGACCCTTGATAGGACTAAGGGTTTTGGTCAAAATGCGATAGACTTTCCTTCGCACATAAAGCGGGTCCTTGACAAGGAATGTGGTTCTTGGTGGTTTGCCACGAGCCAAAGGCTTCAACGGCACTTGCATCATGTGATTGGGTGGTTCAGGTTCATCATAGATGCATCTAGCTCCTTCGTAGGGGATACCATTTGGGACCACACGAAGCAATTCCGTGGCAAGAGCAGTGCAGTGTGTGTCTTCAGTCATTCAGTGAAATACCCATGTGTTTATCTCCTGTTATTCACTAGAGAGATGAAAGGTAGCATAGAATGGAAGAATTAGATCTTCATTCCAGTCAGTTATATCCATGCAGAATGGCAAGAGGCCGCCATCATGAAGAACATTTAGGACTCGTGTGAAGAAAGAAATGAATTCCATAACAGCATGAGGAATTGGATGGTGCTGGAAGAGTTTTTTCTTCCCAGAGAGCATAGCATCGTAGAAGTTCATTTGCGTGGAAGTCCAGAACCTCTTGCGCCTTATCCTTGGAGAGTCATACGGATTTGTGCCCTTGAAGAAATGATGTTCATCATAAAAATTCTCCTTGAGGAATTTGGGTTTATTTGTACCTCTGAATGGCTCAAGTGGCTTGGGTTGAAGGTTTGGCTTATATATCCCAATAAGTCCTCTTGGATCGTCTTCAGTTTGAGGAATTTGACCCACAACAACTACCGACTGAGGATTTTGAATAGGGGGCTCATCAGCAGTAGCCCCAACATGAGGAGAAGTTTATTCAACCACCAGTTCTTGAGTGTGAAGAATATGCTTAGCAGATTCATCAACGATAGTCTGGATAGCAGTGTGTTGAGGATCAGGTGCAACAATACTCTCAATAGAAGTTTGGTCAACAATTCCTTCATCTGATGCAACTGGTACTTCTTCTAGAATTGATATCATTGGAGTGTGACGTTCAACAGATCCAGTGTGAATTTCCTCAGTGATAGTAGGGGACTTAGTAATTTGATGAAGTAGTGTGGCTAGTGGTGAATTGTGGTGATGTGTTTCTAAATGTTCATCATTGGTCAGTGGTGTGGTGTTGCGAATACCCACATCTTCTTCAATTTCTTCAACTCCCGCCTCTTCAGCAGAAAACTCAGGCGGGGGTGATGATGCTTGAGTGATTGAAGTGTTCGGATCCGCTTCAATTTCTTCATCGTTCGGCTTTGTGGAAGCAGCAGATCATTTTTTTTCATCCACTTCAGGGATGCCATATTCTTCACCAAATGGCACCATCTCATAAGAAGGTACCGTAGTGATAGGAGTAGCATCAACTGGTATATTTGAGGAACTTGTCAAAGTCCTCAAGAGTTTGGCTTCTGAGGAATATGTGCTTGTTGATGCTTTCTGCTTCTTAGCGGTTTCCTTTTCAGCCGTTTTAGTTTTCTTCGCTTCTAATGCAGAAGGAAGTGTCAATTACTTCACTCTTGAAGATTTAGTAGTTGGAGCAGGTTCTTCAGGCACGGTCGATGTAGTCGTCTCGACATGAGCATTTTCTTCAGGCACATCTGTTTCTTCAGCTGGCCTAGTAGGTTTTTCAGGTGCAATTTCATGAGGTGCTTGAATTTCTTCAACATGCCTCACAATTTCTTGAGCAGGCTGAGCGGACGAGCTAGGCCAAGGAATTTGTAATTACGATGGAGCTGCAACCCTAGTGTTGTTATCTGAGATAGCCTTGGTTGCCAAGTTGACGAATCTGACCATGGCACCTTTTGAGTAAGCATGATAGCCACTGTATTCTTTAGTCTACGTGGAAATGAGTTTCTTAGGAGACAGAGAGAAGGTTGTTATGCATAAATCTTTCCTTCGGTGTCTATTCCTTTTTGGCCCTCTTGGCTTTCTCAACCTTCCATTTTTCTTGGGTAATAAATGCCGTTAGCACATGGCTTGGCCTAGGTGGAAGCTGCAAATCATCAACCGGAGTTTGAGGATTTTGATACCAAATGTGAGATCTTTGTGCCTTTGGCCTGAGTAACCTTGTCTTGTTTGCTTCTGATGATTTGAGCAAGTTCGTCATCATCACCTTCATCATCCTCATATCCTGAGGGAACACTGAAGACCACCTTGTTAGGACTCGGTCTTTTACCTCGCCCAGCAGTCATCTTTTTCTTCATGGTTTCACTTGAATAAGTGAGTGCAGAGCCAGATGCATACGGTCGTGAGGGAATTGCAGTTCCCAATGTTCGCTGACTTGTATCAACTTGCACTGGTGTTGAGGAATTTGCGACAGTCGCTGAGGAATTTGCAGCCATATCTGGAGGTGGTTTAGGATTTTGCTATGAGGATTTTGAATTTGAAGATTTTGTCTTGATAGCCAATTTCTTCACCAGAGCTCGCTTAGGAGTTGTTTCAATGGCAGATGCTTCACCAGCACAGGAGGTGGCAGCAGCAGCTACAACAGCAGTCTCGAGGTTGAAGTTCCTCACTGCCTCTTTTGCAATCTTCTTCAGCTTTGCCTGACGTTTTTCCCATTCTACACGAACTTATTCACCACTAATGATGCTAGTGGGATCAGATACTTGGCCTCAACGAGTGGAGGTCTTGGGCATGGATGGTTCAATACGAAATTCTTCATGTATTTTAGAGTCACGTATGTGTACTCCTTCCATTCTGTGGCACATCTCCTATTAATTTTTTGTATGCGTGTTTTGAGCTTTTCCTTGGTCTCCTTGCCATAAATTTCCTCATCTAGAGTGCAATTTTCTTCAAATATTTCCTCATGGATTTCGAAGGCAGCGTTGGTCTCTTCGTTATTTCCTCCTTTCTGAGATCTTTTCCCTTCAACCATTTTCTCCACTTGAGGAATTTGAGCTTTTGATGATTCTGAGGAAGTGAACACATTTTCTTCAAGAAATTCTGCGAATGAGTTAAGTTGATGAGAACCTAGAGATTCGTCAGTAGACATTTTGTACGTGTGCACACAATATAGGTGCGAAGAATTTTAAGAGGTCATATGCGTTCTTAGAAGTTTTGCAAAAGTATATCAAGTTGTGGAGTTTTACCAAAGATGACTTGATGAATTTCGCTAAGTGTTCTTGAATTAGGTTCCAGAGTTGTGCAGATCCAAAAAAACACACAATTGAGGAATCTTTTGAGGAATAACTGTTGGGGAACGTCGCATGGAAACAAAAAATTTCCTACGCGCACGAAGACCTATCATGGTGATGTCCATCTACGAGAGGGGATGAGTGATCTACGTACCCTTGTAGACCGTACAACAGAAGCGTTAGTGAACGCGGTTGATGTAGTGGAACGTCCTCACATCCCTCGATCCGCCCCGCGAACTATCCCGCGATCAGTCCCACGATCTAGTACTGAACGGACGGCACCTCCACGTTCAGCACACGTACAGCTCGACGATGATCTCGACCTTCTTGATCTAGCAAGAGAGACGGAGAGGTAGAAGAGTTCTCCGGCAGCGTGACGGCTCTCCGGAGGTTGGTGATGATCTCGTCTCAGCAGGGCTCCGCCCGAGCTCCGCAGAAACGCGATCTAGAGGAAAAACCGTGCAGGTATGTGGTCGGGCTGCCGTGGAAAAGTCGTCTCAAATCAGCCCTAAAACCTCCGTATATATAGGTGGGAGAGGGGGGCCTTGCCTTGGGGGTCAAGGAGCCCCAAGGGGGTCGCTCGAGCAAAGGGGGGAAGGTCTCCCCCCCCAAACCGAGTTGGACTTGGTTTGGTGGGTGGGAGTTCTTCCTTCCCTTCCCACCTCCTCCTTTTTTTTCTTTCTCTTTGATTTTTCTTCCAATGCGCATAGGGCCCTTTTGGGCTGCCCCACCAGCCCACTAAGGGCTGGTGCGCCAACCTCAAGGCCTATGGGCTTCCCCGGGGTGGGTTGCCCCCCCCCCCCCCCCCCGGTGAACTCCCGGAACCCATTCGTCATTCCCGGTACATTCCCGGTAACTCCGAAAACCTTCCAGTAATCAAATGAAGTCATCCTATATATCAATCATCGTTTATGGACCATTCCGGAAACCCTCGTGACATCCTTGATCTCATCCGGGACGTTTGATACACACAAAGTATTCCTCCGGTGTTAGTGAGTTATATGATCTCATGGTCATAGGAACAAATACTTGACACGCAGAAAACAGTAGCAACAAAATGACACGATCAACATGCTACGTCTATTAGTTTGGGTCTAGTCCATCACGTGATTCTCCTAATGACGTGATCCAGTTATCAAGCAACAACACCTTGTTCATAATCAGAAGACACTGACTATCTTTGACCAACTGGCTAGCCAACTAGAGGCTTGCTAGGGACAGTGTTTTGTCTATGTATCCACACAGGTAAATGAGTCTTCATTCAATACAATTATAGCATGGATAATAAACGATTATCTTGATACAGGAATTATAATAATAACTATATTTATTATTGCCTCTAGGGCATAATTCCAACAGTCTCCCACTTGCACTAGAGTCAATAATCTAGCCCTCACATCATCATGCGAATTACATTGTAATAAATCTAACACCCATACAGTTCTGGTGTTGATCATGCTTTGGCCGTGGAAGAGGTTTAGTCAGCGGGTCTGCTACATTCAGATTCGTGTGCACTTTGCATATATTTACGTCCTCCCCTTCGACGTAGTCGTGGATGAGGTTGAAGCGTCGTTTGATGTGTCTGGACTTCTTGTGAATCCGTGGTTCCTTTGCTAAGGCAATGACACCCGTGTTGTCACAGAACAAGGTTATTGGATTCAGTGCGCTTGGCACCACTCCAAGATCCGTCATGAACTGCTTCATCCAGACACCCTCCTTAGCCGCCTCCGAGGCAGCCATGTACTCCGCTTCACATGTAGAATCTGCTACGACGCTTTGCTTGGAACTGCACCAGCTTACCGCACCCCCATTAAGAATAAATACGTATCCGGTTTGCGACTTAGAGTCGTCCGGATCTGTGTCAAAGCTTGCATCGACGTAACCTTTTACGGCGAACTCTTTGTCACCTCCATATACGAGAAACATCTCCTTAGTCCTTTTCAGGTACTTCAGGATATTCTTGACCGCCGTCCAGTGATCCACTCCTGGATTACTCTGGAACCTACCTGCCATACTTATGGCCAGGCTAACATCCGGTCTAGTGCACAGCATTGCATACATGATAGAACCTATGGCTGAAGCATAGGGGACGGAGCGCATCTGCTCTCTATCTTCATCAGTTGCTGGGCACTGAGTCTTACTCAATCTCGTACCTTGTAAAACTGGCAAGAACCCCTTCTTGGACTGTTCCATTTTGAACCTCTTCAAAACTTTATTAAGGTATGTGCTTTGTGAAAGTCCTATCAGGCGTTTTGATCTATCCCTATAAATCTTAATGCCTAGAATGTAAGAAACTTCTCCTAGGTCCTTCATAGAGAAACTTTTATTCAAGTAATCCTTTATGCTCTCCAAAAACTCTACGTTGTTTCCAATCAGCAATATGTCATCCACATATAATATTAGAAACGCCACAGAGCTGCCACTCACTTTCTTGTAAATACAAGATTCTCCAACCACTTGTATAAACCCAAATGCTTTGATCACCTCATCAAAGCATTTGTTCCAACTCCGAGATGCTTGCACCAGTCCATAAATGGATCGCTGGAGCTTGCACACCTTGTTAGCATTCTTAGGATCGACAAAACCTTCGGGTTGCATCATATACAATTCTTCCTTAAGGAAACCGTTAAGGAACGCCGTTTTGACATCCATCTGCCAGATTTCATAATCAAAAAATGCAGCTATTGCTAACATGATTCTCACGGACTTAAGCATCGCTACGGGTGAGAATGTCTCATCGTAGTCAACTCCTTGAACTTGTGAAAAACCCTTTGCCACAAGTCGAGCTTTATAAACGGTCACATTGCCGTCAGCGTCCGTCTTCCTCTTAAAGATCCATTTGTTCTGAATAGCCTTGCGGCCTTCAGGCAGTACCTCCAAAGTCCACACTTTGTTCTCATACATGGATCCTATCTCGGACTTCATGGCTTCTAGCCATTTGTTGGAATCTGGGCCCACCATTGCTTCTTCATAATTTGCAGGTTCATTGTTGTCCAACAACATGATTGACAAGACGGGATAACCGTACCACTCTGGAGCAGCACGTGGTCTCTCGACCTGCGTGGTTCAACAGAAACTAGAACCTGAGGTTCATGATCATCATCATTAACTTCCTCCTCAACTGGCGTCGCAACGATAGAGGTTTCCCCTTGCCCTGCGCCACCATCCATAGGGATGAGAGGTTCGACAACCTCGTCAAGTTCTATCTTCCTCCCACTCAATTCTCTCGAGAGAAACTCCTTCTCGAGAAAAGCTCCGTTTTTAGCAACAAACACTTTGCCCTCGGATTTGAGATAGAAGGTGTACCCAACTGTCTCTTTTGGGTAACCTATGAAGACGCACTTTTCCGCTTTGGGTTCCAGTTTTTCAGGCTGAAGCTTTTTGACATAAGCATCACATCCCCAAACTTTAAGAAACGACAACTTTGGCCTTTTGCCATACCACAGTTCGTATGGTGTCGTCTCAACGGATTTTGATGGTGCCCTATTTAAAGTGAATGCAGCTGTTTCTAATGCATAACCCCAAAACGATAATGGCAAATCGGTAAGAGACATCATAGATCACACCATCTCTAATAAAGTACGATTATGATGTTCGGACACACCATTACGCTGTGGTGTTCGAGGCGGTGTTAACTGTGAAACAATTCCACATTGTCTTAAGTGAGCACCAAACTCGAAACTCAGATATTCACCCCCACGATCAGACCGTAGGAACTTGATCTTCTTGTTACGATGATTTTCAACTTCACTCCGAAATTGCTTGAACTTTTCAAATGTTTCAGACTTGTGCTTCATTAAGTAGACATAACCATATCTACTCAAATCCTTAGTGAAGGTGAGAAAATAACGATATCCGCTGCGTGCCTCTACGCTCATCGGACCACACACATCGGTATGTATGATTTCCAACAAGTCACTTGCACGCTCCATTGTTCCGGAGAATGGAGTTTTAGTCATCTTGCCCATGAGGCATGGTTCGCACGTGTCAAGTGAATCAAAGTCAAGTGACTCCAAAAGTCCATCGGCATGGAGTTTCTTCATGCGCTTTACACCAATATGACCTAAGCGGCAGTGCCACAAAAATATGGCGCTATCATTGTTAACTCTAACTCTTTTGGTCTCAATGTTATGTATGTGTGTATCGCTATCAAGATTCAATATGAACAATCCTCTCACATTGGGTGCATGACCATAAAAGATGTTACTCATAGAAATAGAACGACCATTATTCTCTGACTTAAGAGAGTAACCGTCTCACAATAAACAAGATCCAGATATAATGTTCATGCTCAACGCAGGCACTAAATAACAATGATTTAAGTTCATAACTAATCCTGATGGTAACTGAAGTGAAACTATGCCGACGGCGATTGCATCAACCTTGGAACCATTTCCTACGCGCATCGTCACTTCATCTTTCGCGAGCCTTCGTCTATTTTGCAGTTCCTGTTTTGAGTTGCAAATATGAGCAACAGAACCGGTATCGAATACCCAGGCACTACTACGAGAGCCGGTTAAGTACACATCAATAATTTGTATATCAAATATACCTGATTTTTCTTTGGCCGCCTTCTTATCTGCCAGATACTTGGGGCAATTGCGCTTCCAGTGACCCATACCGTTGCAATAGTAACACTCTGTTTCAGGCTTAGGTCCAGTTTTGGGTTTCTTCGTCGGATTGGCAACAGGCTTGCCGCTCTTCTTTGAATTGCCCTTCTTGCCTTTGCCGTTTCTCTTGAAACTAGTGGTCTTATTCACCATCAACACTTGATGCTCTTTACGGAGTTCAGACTCTGCGACTTTCAGCATCGCAAACAACTCGCCGGGAGACTTGTTCATCCCTTGCATGTTGTAGTTCAACACAAAGCCTTTATAGCTTGGCGGCAGTGATTGAAGGACTCTGTCAGTGATAGCCTCTTGCGGGAGTTCAATCCCCAGCTCAGCTAGACAGTTTGAGTACCCAGACATTTTGAGCACATGTTCACTGACAGACGAGTTTTCCTCCATCTTGCAAGCATAGAATTTATCGGATGTCTCATACCTCTCGACCCGGGCATTCTTCTGAAAGATAAACTTCAACTCCTAGAACATCTCAAATGCTCCATGACGCTCAAAGCGACGTTGATGTCCCGGTTCTAAGCCATACAAGACTGCACATTGAACTACTGAGTAGTCCTCTTACGTGCTAACCAAGCGTTCTTAACATCCTGATCAGCCGTAGCGGGTGGTTCATCTCCTAGCGCAGCATTAAGGACATAATCCTTCTTCTCAGCTTGTAAGATTAGCTTAAGATTACGAGCCCAGTCTACAAAGTTGCTTCCATCATCTTTCAACTTAGCTTTCTCTAGGAACGTATTAAAATTCAGGGTGACTGTCGCGTGAGCCATGATCTACAACACAAATATATTCAAAGTGGACTTAGACTATGTTCAAGATAATTAGAGTTTAACTTAATCAAATTATACGCTAAACTCCCACTCAAAAAGTACATCTCTCTAGTCATTTGAGTGGTTCATGATCCACTTACACTAGCTCAAGTCCGATCATCACGTGAGTTGAGTATAGTTCTAGTGGTAAGCATCCCTATGCTAATCATATCATCTATATGATTCATGATCGACCATTCGGTCTCATGTGTTCCGAGGCCATGTCTGCACATGCTAGGCTCGTCAAGCTTAACCCGAGTGTTCCGCATGCGCAACTGTTTTGCACCCGTTGTATGTGAACGTTGAGTCTATCACACACGATCATCACGTGGTGTCTCGAAATGACGAACTGTAGCAACGGTGCACAGTCGGGGAGAACACAATTTCGTCTTGAAATTTTAGTGAGAGATCACCTCATAATGCTACCGTTGTTCTAAGCAAAATAAGGTGCATAAAGGGATTAACATCACATGCAATTCATAAGTGACATGATATGGCCATCATCATGTGCTTCTTGATCTCCATCACCAAAGCACCGGCACGATCTTCTTGTCACCGGCGCCACACCATGATCTCCATCAACGTGTTGCCATCGAGGTTGACGTGCTACTCATGCTATTACTACTAAAGCCACATCCTAGCAAAATAGTAAACGCATCTGCCAGCACAAACATTAGTATAAAGACAACCCTATGGCTCCTGCCGGTTGTCGTACCATCGACGTGCAAGTCGATATTATCTATTACAACATGATCATCTCATACATCCAATATATCACATCACATCGTTGGCCATATCACATCACAAGCATACCCTGCAAAAACAAGTTAGATGTCCTCTAATTTTGTTGTTGCATGTTTTACGTGGTGACCATGGGTATCTAGTAGGATCGCATCTTACTTACGCAAACACCACAACGGAGATATATGAGTTGCTATTTAACCTCATCCAAGGACCGCCTCGGTCAAATCCGATTCAACTAAAGTTGGAGAAACCGACACTTGCCAGTCATCTTTGAGCAATGGGGTTACTCGTAGCGATGAAACCAGTCTCTCGTAAGCGTACGAGTAATGTCGGTCCAAGCCGCTTCAATCCAACAATACCGCGGAATCAAGAAAAGACTAAGGAGGGCAGCAAAACGCACATCACCGCCCACAAAAACTTTTGTGTTCTACTCGAGAAGACATCTACGCATGAACCTAGCTCATGATGCCACTGTTGGGGAACGTCGCATGGAAACAAAAAATTTCCTACGCGCACGAGAGGGGATGAGTGATATACGTACCCTTGTAGACCGTACAGCAGAAGCGTTAGTGAACGCGGTTGATGTAGTGGAACGTCCTCACGTCCCTCGATCCGCCCCGCGAACTATCCCGCGATCAGTCCCACGATCTAGTACCGAACGGACGGCACCTCCGCGTTCAGCACACGTACAGCTCGACGATGATCTCGGCCTTCTTGATCCAGGAAGAGAGACAGAGAGGTAGAAGAGTTCTCCGGCAGCGTGACGGTGCTCTGGAGGTTGGTGATGATCTCGTCTGAGCAGGGCTCCGCCCGAGCTCCACAGAAACGCGATCTAGAGGAAAAACCGTGGAGGTATGTGGTCGGGCTGCCGTGGAAAAGTCGTCTCAAATCAGCCCTAAAACCTCCGTATATATAGGTGGGAGAGGGGGGGCCTTGCCTTGGGGCTCAAGGAGCCCCAAGGGGGTCGGCCGAGCCAAGGGGGGTAGGTCTCCCCCCCCCCCAAACCGAGTTGGACTTGGTTTGGTGGGTGGGAGTCCTTCCTTCCCTTCCCACCTCCTCCTTTTTTTTCTTTCTCTTTGATTTTTCTTCCAATGCGCATAGGGCCCTTTTGGGCTGCCCCACCAGCCCACTAATGGTTGGTGCGCCACCCTCAAGGCCTATGGGCTTCCCCGGGGTGGGTTGCCCCCCCCCCCCCCGGTGAACTCCCGGAACCCATTCGTCATTCCCGGTACATTCCCGGTAACTCCGAAAACCTTCCGGTAATCAAATGAGTTCATCCTATATATCAATCTTCGTTTCCGGACCATTCCGGAAACCCTCGTGACGTCCGTGATCTCATGCGGGACTCCGAATAACATTCGGTAACCAACCATATAACTCAAATACGCATAAAACAACGTCGAACCTTAAGTGTGCAGACCCTGCGGGTTCGAGAACTATGTAGACATGACCCGAGAGGCTCCTCGGTCAATATCCAATAGCGGGACCTGGATGCCCATATTGGATCCTACATATTCTACGAAGATCTTATCGTTTGAACCTCAGTGTCAAGGATTCATATAATCCCGTATGTCATTCCCTTTGTCCTTCGGTATGTTAGTTGCCCGAGATTCGATCGTCACTATCCGCATACCTATTTCAATCTCGTTTACCGGCAAGTCTCTTTACTCGTTCCGTAATACAAGATCCCGCAACTTACACTAAGTCACATTGCTTGTAAGGCTTGTGTGTGATGTTGTATTACCGAGTGGGCCCCGAGATACCTCTCCGTCACACGGAGTGACAAATCCCAGTCTTGATCCATACTAACTCAACGAACACCTTCGGAGATACCTGTAGAGCATCTTTATAGTCACCCAGTTACACTGCGACGTTTGATACACACAAAGTATTCCTCCGGTGTTAGTGAATTATATGATCTCATGGTCATAGGAACAAATACTTGACACGCAGAAAACAGTAGCAACAAAATGACACGATCAACATGCTATGTCTATTAGTTTGGGTGTAGTCCATCACGTGATTCTCCTAATGACGTGATCTAGTTATCAAGCAACAACACCTTGTTCATAATCAGAAGACACTGACTATCTTTGATCAACTGGCTAGCCAACTAGAGGCTTGCTAGGGACAGTGTTTTGTCTATGTATCCACACATGTAAATGAGTCTTCATTCAATACAATTATAGCATGGATAATAAACGATTATCTTGATACAGGAATTATAATAATAACTATATTTATTATTGCCTCTAGGGCATAATTCCAACAATAACATCTCTTAGTGAAATAAATCAAGTGAATTAAGCTTAGGTGGTGTTCATATGATGAACTGTTGAAGAATAAATACGTTTTGAAGATCTCATGAAAATATAAGGATCAAAAGGGAAGTAAAATTAGATTTAATTACGCTTGCTCATGAACATGACGAACATGAAGAAGTGGACGAGGAGAAGTTCATCGATTTAGATCTTTTGCGCCCTAACTTGGCAGCAGAAGACAACTACGGTGGTGGTAGAGGGAAGATGTTCGCGGACGCACGAGTACATCGACGAGAAGCTCGAGGCAGTGGAGCACTTCCTGTCAGGCGACGATGTGTTCCAGCAGCGGTGCAAGGGCTGAGTTTGAGTGGTGAAGAGTGAGATCCACAGGAAGAGAGTTACGGAAAGGGGTGAAGGGATTTTTGGTTTTTGGACCAAATTACCCCTTACTCCTCCTCTCGACGCGACATGTTTCACCCACGTATAAAGAGGTGGAGTTAGTGGGGAATCGTGGGTTATCTAGTCTTGGGAAGTGGGAGCGGTTTGAGCGGCAAGGACCAAAAAAATTGATCAGATTTTTTTTGCAAATTATTGAGCTGGTAATTACTCAGTGAAGACTTTGAACGGGTTTCAACTAGAATACATATGAAGAATTTGAGAAAAAACTTGGTTTATCTTAGCATAGAGGGAGAATGGTTCGATCACATTCACTTAGAAAAGAGCACCTTGAAGAATTAGCAACAAGTGAATGTTGTTGAGAACTTTGAAAGCTCATATATATATATATATATATATATATATATATATATATAGGGTCGCGCTATTCGTCACCCTAGGTGAGGAATAGTTATTCCTCACCGCCCTCTATTTTAACATCAATGCATCGTAATTTTACGTTATGTAAATTTTGTCTTATTTTATACATAAAAAGGGACTGTAAAAATATAATCAATGTACAAATATTTATGTGATGTAAAATTACGAACATACAAAAATAGTGCAAAAAATACAATAAATTTAATTGTTTTTGGTCTTATGACCTATATTTTTGTTTTCCTTTTGTCAAATTTTACGTAGTGATTTAATATAAATGTAACTATTTGTATTTAAAATGTAATTTATTTGTAAATTGATCGTAAGATTATCTTGAGTGAAGAATAAACTATTCTGCACCCTACGTGATGAATAGAGTTTCTATATATATGTATATATATATATAGGATTTCAACAAGGAATAAAAATGCTCACACATCCCCATCATGCCTTTTTAATATTCAAAGAAACAAGGAATTAACACCTCTTAATACTACCACTTCTACAAATCAATAATGATGCACTCACACCTTTTTCATATTACCATATCAATATCATTAACCCACAATTTCTCTTTATGTGCTACATGATGGTTTTGATTATCATTCATTGAATCGTTATTATTTTTTGACTAGATTCATGACCCATGCAAATTACTGCTACTGTTTATTAACTCTCAATAAATATAAATGAAGAACAAGAGTTCAAATATTTCTAGAAAATCTACACACCACCATGCTCAAGAAGATATAAGTGAAGTAATAGAGCAATTGTTTAGCTCAAATGATATAAGTGAAGGACAAATAATATTCTAACAAATCACGACAAATGTGTGGCTCTTTTAGGTTGGTGTGTCCAGCAAACTATGATTGTGGAAAACTAGAAAAAAATCAAACTAAAGCAAATGATGCTCCAAGTAAAACTCATATCATGTGATGAATAAAAACGTAGCTTCAAGTAACATACCGATGGATTGAGACAAAAGAGGGGATGCCATACGGGGCATCCCCAATCTTAGACGCTTTATTATTCCTAGAATATTACCTTGTCATGCCATGGAATCCCTAATCTTAGGCTCTTGACACTCCTTATTCCATTTTCCATCGCAATAACATCGAAAACTTGAAAACTTCAATCACATAAAACTCAACAAAACCTCGTCAGATCCGTTTGTATAAGCAACATATCAAATACTTAAGTAATGTTGTAAATTGATTCATATTTCTTTATTGCATAACAGGTAATGTATTCTGACTTTTTTATGGCTTATACCCCCCAATACAATCCATAACATCATCAAAACAAGTAATCTCTGCAAGCAAAAAACAGAATTTGTCTAAAACAGAACAGTCTGCGGTAATATGTAATTGACCTATACTTATTTAACTCCTAAAATTATGAATGTTGGGAAGAGTTGAGGAATTTGTAAATAAATATTGTGTAAAAAAATTCAGCTTAAAAAGACTTTCTTGTAAAATCAGAGAAATTCTGCACTAGACATCAAAGTTTCTGTTTTTGCATCGTATCAATTATACTTATCATACAAGTCATCCCAGAGATTTAACTTGGCACAAACAATAATTTAAACATTAAAACACAATCATTACAAAGGCAGAAACATGTCATCACACCAAAGCAGAAAGTAAAAAAGCAAAAAATTAATATAACTATTGGGTTGCCTCACAATGGGCGCCATTCTTTCATGCCCCTAGCTAGACATAATGCATATGAGGAAGTGTTGTCATCCTTTCGAGAATTACCCATCATGATATAATCATATTCCCTCCTTTCACCAGCAAGTTTTCTGCAGAACTTATTGAAAGTACTAAATAGCACAACACATGGATTCGAGAGATCTACCTCGGGCGGAACATGAGGCTCTTCTTTAGGTTTTTCATAAGTAATGGTTAGCTCCTCATTGTATAAGTTCCCATAGAGGTATTTTTTAAATTTTATTTGAAGCTCATAACCCAATCCTTGTTTTTGTATAGAAAATTGACCACTATGTTCAGAAATCTTATCATCTAAGACATTAAGTGGAACCTTCTATCTAAGATTCTCAACATAAGCAACACAGTGTGTGGATCTTAGTTTTCTTATTTATTCCATCTCGTAAAGAATCCCCACTATGGGTGGGCACTCACCGTTGACCCTATAATCAGCAAATATATATATATAGCTTCTTGCATGATATTACTAAATTCGTGAACAAGAAATATGGTAGCTAGATGTTTGGTGGAAGCTTCATGGGTATTAAAGAATTCTAGGAATGACCTTTGTATGAAAGGATATATGTGCACAAATTGTGTTTCCAATTATACTATAAGCACCATGTTTGTTATTAGGACGATGTCAACACTCTGTAGGCTATTGATATACTTAGGGCAATAATCTCATATCGGCCATATTCTCAGACTGGCTACCACCTGGGTAGGGCCTCTTCGGATATTTGTTGTCTCGATAACACAAGCGCCTCCATGGATGCATCCCGTGGTGCTACTTGCCCGGCCTCTCAACTCGGATCCTACAAATAAGAAAAGTATGTTTATTCCAGTCGGCCACCCGCCTTGCACTAGGTCTTTGTCAGTGGCCGACTCAATAGACAAGCCATCCTCAAAAGTATTGGTAAAACTGAGCATAGACTTTCAGGCATGAGATAAAACGTGAAGAACGCCATGAGCCTGATGCTAGCTTCGCGAACTCGATGCACTCTCAGGGCAATATAGAAATATCGGCCATGCATCCTCATCTTAAAGGACCTAGAGAACCCATCCACCAAGTGTGAATAGCTGAAATAAATCAGATGTTTCGGCCGGGGATGAATTACAAAGCATCGCCTTTGATGGTACGGTTGAAGAACATGGATGACGCACCGCATGGAGTCTCCTACAATGAGATGAAAATTGCCGGGTTCGCCTACCGGTTTCGTGCTTGTCGTCCTTTATTCCTGTCGGCTTTGCAACAGAAGTTGGTGCATCCTTCTTGACTTGAGAGTTTTGCTTGGGCATCCACGCCATGTACCTCTTCTCCAACTCTCCGGCTCCTAGCCGCTTCATCTTCCACACTAGCCAATGTGATAAGCCAAGTGGGCATCCCGGTTGTGATCTTATTTTATACACTGACAGTTCTTTGATAACATTGGGCGCTTCTAGCTAGACCTGTCCAGACTCGACGACCGGAGCCTTGAAAGTTACTTGCTTCACTTTCTTCCCCTTCATAGCCAACATCAACTCAGCTTGCTTTTGGTTACTTAGAGTCTGGTTTGAAACATCATCCTTGCGGCCATCTCTTTTCACTTGGTAGACCTGTGTGACCACCTCCTTGCTCCTCCATGACCTCCGTCCCATGATTGATATGAATATAAGCCGGCATGGGAAGGCATGGATGACTTTGGCATTGGCGTCCCAAAAGAAGTTCACGGAGTCGACGTGCTTAGCTTCTTCTTTTGCTAATCCGGGTCATCAGGTTTACGCCTTGGGGTGACCTTCATGCTCTTGTCTGAGTCGGCTGGTAAGCACTCATTTCCTCAGTCATCTTCTAATATTTATCCAATAATTGACCGAAGGTAACTTTTGGCTTCTTCCTCTTGTGCTCACGATTGCCCTTTCTCTCTTTGTCGGTCCTTGTTTGCCGGCTCTATTGTCGGTTCCTTTTTTGCTGGATCCTTTACCTACATCGGCCTTCAGATTTTCTAGTTGCCGCCAATGTTAAGCGTCCATATTGTAGCCTGGATGGAGCATTCATCTTTAGGATTGTCATCTTGAATAATTTCTCTACGCGATAAATTGGGCCCATCTTCTTCAGCGTGCACCCGTCTATTTTGGGATGAGCCGGCTTGCAGACAGGTCAACACATGATCTCCATCAAGATTACTGTTAGGTGGTTGGCCATCATCTTGTGCTCCAAGAATTTCCAATCGTCATTCGATGGCCGATTGTGTGGCTTTATGAAACACATCATGGTCTCTAATTTTCTACTCGAACGAATTGGCCTTCACTCTTGTCTTGACGGCTCAATATGGTGATCTTCTATGATAATTGGATTAGTCGGTGATGAACCGACAATGTGATCACCTATGCCCAAAGTGATGGGACACTTTTCATACCTTTGTCAATATTGGAATTAAGAAATTGAGTGCTGCCAGCTTAACATCATCCAACTCGGCTATGCATCGTGTTTTCTCCTCCTTCTCCGATTTTCGTGAATCAACTATCTTGAAGGACTTTGATCCCGACATTATGTTTCTGCAACCAAAATAGTTACAAAATATATGTCTCATCCGAGTCCAAATGTTAGACACGCATGAAGCAATCAAAGCTATCCATATGGAAATAAAGCTTAGCTGATATGAGGGTGACAACTTTGGTTGGAACATATTGGCACTATTAGCCTCTACGAATGGTACAACATGGTGACTTGCACAACTAATGACAATATTATTCCTTGCAAACAAATTACTTATCTTGAGTGGTGTTCATAATTAATTAGAACTGTACTCGAAAATGCATCAATAGTATAATTTTGACCGAATCAAAAGAAAAGTAAATTGTTGGCTAGGCGAACATTTTCGAAGACCTCAGGATAATGCGATGTCGACACAAGAAGAATAATACTTTGATATTCCTCTGGATAAATCTCCAAGGTTTCCACTTCCTCTTCTGGATCTCATGTCGCGTCATTTGGACGCTCCTGGTTAATCGAATATTGTTCAACTTTACTTTCTAGCTCTTGATGTTCATCATTAACCGAATCTTGTTCGGTCATTTATTTTTGTTCTTGATGCTCATTATGTTTGGCCCGGAACTCATCGGGAAACATGTAAGCTCCATTACAACTAGAAAAATCGAGCACGACTAATTTTCTGCGTTTGCAGTTCCTTAGCACGGTGAAGCATGCATCTTCTATTTTGGTACACCTGGCAATAAATGGCTTGATGCACTCGACATTACCCCACGATATACTTGGATGGATCCATGCACTAGGCTGGCATGATGTACTCGGCTGACTCGATGCACTCGAGTAACTTGAGGCACTCGCTCTTAAATGGCTCAGTGCACTCGGTCTTGACTCTATGCACTCGACCTTAACAATCTCGATGCTCAATCCGGTTTCAACCGAATCCACCATTGCGTTGGCTTTAAAGGAATTGTTTAACTCCGCTATAGATGACTTAGTCAATTTTGACTTCATTTCACTGAATCAACTGTACTAGCCGAGTGAATCCTTTTTTGCTGATTTGTTTGCAAATCTTCTTTTTTTTGCCCCAACATCATAGAAGAGCCAACATGGATGCTGCATGGAGGAAGGCACTTGATGTATTCTTGTAAATCTTCCTCTTCAGGCTTCTTCTTGAGTGCTTCGTGAGCCTATCGTTATTTTGCTGGTAACTCCTCACGAGTGGGTGTAGTCAAATTGTTGACGCAATCTCCTATGAGATTTGGCTTGGGCTTGTCCATTCGAGCCACATGTTTTTCTTCAGACTCGGCTTTACATGGATAGGCTTGCCCCAATGCTTTTAGGATCCTTCGGTGCTGAATTGATGTTGTCGAAATTTTGCATTTTTATAGGAGGTGTATAACATGTTGCAACGATAGGTGAGGACACATGCACTGTTGTTGTATATTTTCTCTCGACAATTCGATAAACTAGCAACACTTTGTCTTATTTCAAAACCCTAGCTCTCATTACCTCATAATCAGGAACCAACCCTTTATCATGTTGCTCAAGGCAAAGAGCGCTAATCTTATTTTGGGCTAAGCAGTTTAATGTAGCCACAGACACCTCATCTCCTGAAATATTAGGCGCAAATGCTCCTATAGAATCTCCATTACTCAACAGTAACCACGAAGGCGAGTAGCGTCATGAATATTTTTAGTTGCATATGTCGCTGAACAATTAATCTCATGAGGTATAGTATATGATGATTCAGGATAACCAGCCAAATAGCTAACGGAAGCATGATCGATTGTCCTATTCATCAACATGTTTGGTGATGAACCCACATATTGCGAGCCGGCTACCGACGGATAAAATTGGGATACACACTCCTATACACGAGGTGTCCTATATTGAGCATCCGAACTCATCGTGTTGTTCACCAGCATAGTGAAAGGTGTTGCTGATGCATGAAATTTTGGATCCATAAATTGTATGTCGTGATTATGTAAATTCCAAGCTTCTCCAATGATATAACTAGTGGGAATTTTCTAGTTAGGGCTAGCCAACATGACATGTACATTGAAAGATCAAGCAACATCAACATGATGGCTTTTTGCATCCATGTAAGGGGATTTATGATACATGTTACGTTGTAGATTGCAAACACTTGATGATGCTCTCCTCGTAACAAGAATAGGTTGGAGACCATTTAATGTTGCGCTCCCCAGCAGAGTGGCCAAAAAGTGTGTTCGCACACGAGCACATCACCGTGTACCCTCTATGCCGGGGTGATGCACCGCAGCTGATATTGAAGGAGACCCGTGTGGAAGCGCGGTACGCAAGCAATCCGATAGGTGCTTTTGAGGACATGAAACCCCACAAGCCCGGGAGGGACCACGTTAGGTCGTGCAGCGTCTATGGGCATCCCTATGTCCTCGTGGATTGCTGCCCTCCAATGCGAAGAACGAACGAAGAACGGGAAGCAAGATACAAGGGGGGATAAAGATAGATGAACATGAAAATGTAGTATAGATTGATTTCTTCGATTGTGTGTTGTTTAAATCGGCCATCACCTACACTATATATAAGAGGCGGCTGGGCTTCCTGTACAAGCAAAGGATTCATCTAGGCTTTACTTACAAGAAGATTACATCAATTCACATTCTAGAGTCTTAGTTCTAGTCTAAATCGGATTCAACCCGAATCTGGTCCAAACTTCTGTCTTGATTCTTGTGCGGGACACATAATCTATATATGACTTTCGATTGAGACGAATTTTTTATAAAAAACAATCTTTTCGATTATACAAACAATTCTTCTGTTGATCACTTTTCCAAATAAGGCCATCGTGGATACTCCACGAGCTCATGTTTAACTTCTAGTCGAATTCGGTTCTCTGGCTCACTAGGCTCTCCGTTGGGGATATTACCTGTGACTGACCCGCCCAACTTGGGCCGGGTTAGTCATTAGGCGATTCATCCGAGCGGGTATTTGGGCCTTGTCCTGGTCAAATCAAGGTCATATGACGGTTTGTGAATCGTGGAAGGTCTCCAAGCTTCGGAAGATAGCGACTTAGAGACCCCCGGGGTCACGATTCGTAGGAAGGAAAGTATCCTTGTAAACCCTAGGGGATTTGACCTATATATAAAGGCGAGTCCCAGGGGACGAGAGGAGGCGGGTTAAAAATCATCGAGTGCTAGGTTTGGCGAATTACGCCCCCTGGTAATCGAATCCACATCAATACACACAAAAGCGGGACGTAGGCTATTACCTCCTCTCGAGGGGCCTAACCTGGGTAAATTGCCGTGTCTCTCCCGCTTAACCCCTTTGAGTCGCCACCAAGGTGCGATGGCTCCAGTACTAAGTCCTTTCACGAGGACATCTGCCGTGACAAAACAACGACAGTTGGCGCCCACCGTGGGGCCTACGCACGGTGGAGTTGAGTTCTCAAAGGGAGCCCTACCAGGGTTTGGGAGTTACGCGACGGGGCTCATGACTTGGAGCAGCCGCGGGATAACCTACATCGACAACCAGCAATGGGGACCTGAAGCTGATTCGATTGAATCTGGTTACAGGGTCCCCTTCGGCAAGATCAACATCTTCATCGGCATGATCGGATCATCCGCGGCTGAGCCGGACATCTCCACCGACATCGTCGAGCCGGCTAGGTATGTCCGCCAAGTCGTAACGCCAAATCTGACTCGCCCGGTCTTTGTGGGGTTCACGCAGGGAGCGGAGGAGCCAGAACGCTCGACGACTCAGGAAACTACACCGGTCAACTCCGATGACGAATCATCCATGGGTGACTCAGATTCAATCCGCTCTCGGCATGGGGATTTTCTTGGGAGCTTGTCGCTGGCCATGGACCCAGAAATCCTTGACCGAACTCGCCGCCAGATCGCCATCTACATGGCTGGGGCGACTCAGCCCACACAAAACCCTACTGGGGGTGATGGAACCGGCGTGACGACCACGAGCCCGGCCGCAGTTCTAGTGGATTTAGCGGCGGAGGTCACAAGGCTAATGGCGACTCCCCTCACACCAAAGAACCAAGAGGAGATAAACACGGAGCTGGCGAAACTCAGAGAGGCAGTGGCAAAGGCTCATCGGGACGCCGAGATGGAGTCCGCCAGGATCGAGACTCGGCAAGCTCAAATTACGGCCGAAAGGATGTGTTTAAACACTGACAACTGGCGGCTCGAGAGACAGCAGCGCGCGTCCGACGCCGTCCATCAGCGGAGACACCAGGGTCGCCTGCCCCATGACCTCAACCCGACCCGCCTGTTCGACACTCCACGAACCCCTGGGGCGGGAGCCGCCCCGGGGGGAGGACCGGGCCGCCCGACTAACCCGCCGGCTCAGCCGGCCGAGGATCACATTCCCCGATTCCGGACGCCTCAAGGCCACTTTTCCAACCCGATGGATAACGTGCTTGCCGCAACTCGCCATCTGGAGTCTCTTCCGATTCACAGCAACACCCCTGCCGAGATAGAAGCAAGGAACGCCATCGAGATGTTGAAGACGGTGGTGGTTCAAAACGCCCAGTTCTCACATAGCCTCGAGAGGTTGCATTCCACCACCCACGCAAGTTACACCAGGAGCCGGCCAGAGGACTAGCCCGCCGTAAACAGCGGGCCGCGACACTTCCCGCAGGACAACGCGCCCGAACGAAACCCACCGGGCCGAGATCTCCCGAACATCCAAGACGCCCCGGCCCCCCTCGTCGGGGGCGGAGGGCGAGTTGGGGTACCATGCTTGTCCCCGGCCCTTCGGAACGAAAGGATGCCCAAACACTTCAAGGGACCAAGGAAAGTGCCTAATTATACACCGGACCTCGAGCCGACGTCATGGATCGAGAGTTATGAAATCGCCATAGACATGCTCGACGTAAACGAGGCGGTTTGCGCCAGATACTTCACAATGATGCTCGACGGGTCGGCACGCACTTGGTTGAAAAACTTGCCTCCCAATTCCATCCAGTCCTGGGCCAAGTTAAAAGAGCGTTTCATCAAAAACTTCCGAGGAACTTGCAACCGTCCGATGACGATCGTCGATCTATAGCACTGTGTTCAGTGCCCGGATGAGTCGGCCCACCATTGGTCACGGCGGGTTGCAGAAATTATTCATTCGTCGGATGGTATTACGGAGGCTCAACCTGTGCTCATCCTCGAGCACAATTGTCATTACGAACCCTTGGTGCAGAAATTGGGGCGACTCAAACGAAAGGTCCAAGACATGGGCGAGCTGATGGACACCCTCACTAGATATGCCGAGGCCGATGATACCAAAGATCCCGGCGAGGACGGCAAGGCTAATTCGCCTAAGAAGGGTGAGTCATCCAAAAATCATACCCGGTTCCAGGGGCGTAACCGTCACAATCAAGGGACCAATGGCAAGCAGAGACCACAGGAGGAGCCCTCCGACTTAGTCGCCAATACCAACGCCAATAACGGCAAAAAGAAGAATCGAGGTTTCAGTGGGAAGAGGCCGCTTAACTATGAAGAGCTACTCAAAGGCCCTTGCCCGCACCACGCCACGACTGACGGCCCGGCGAGTCAATCTTGGGAAAACTGCTTCGTGATGCGAGAGTTTCGTGCGGAGGCAATCAAGAAGAGTCAAAACGAAGACCCGGACCAGCGCCAGGAGCAATTCGCCGTGCCCAACCAAAGACAGAACCCCTTCGGCGGTTTTCCCGAGCAGGGGGCTCAGGGAGGCTCGCAGCCAGGCGGCGGCCTATACCCGGTGCACTACCAGCGGCGGTACAACCCGCCAGGAGTCTTCCAGCAGCCACCCCCACAGGGGGCTCCGTAGGATCAGGACAATAATGGGGGCTTCCGCAGCAACCCCAAACAGTTAAGTAATGGTCAGTACCACGTTTTCACCACTAATGCTTGCAGGCGTGATAAGAAGGTGAGTCACCGGGCGTACAGTGTATCTGAACCGGCGATTCCCAGATGCCTCCATTGGTCTAAACAGACCATAACATGGAGCAGGGAGGATCACCCGCCGAGAGTTGATAACCCGGGCGATCTGGCGTTGGTCGTGGCTCCCCAAGTGGGGGGTTACACCCTATCAAAGGTACTAATGGATGGTGGCAGCAGCATCAATATCCTATACTTCGACACCTTCCAAAGGATGAATCTATTGGAGAAAGACCTGATGCCCTCAACCACAGTTTTCCACGGAATTGTCCCAGGCAAGTCGGCTTATCCCATAGGCCGGGTCAGGCTCACTGTGGCATTTGGAACTGCACAGAATTATAGGCCGGAATCTCTAATCTTCGAGTTGGTCAAATTGAAAAGCCCCTACCATGCGCTGTTTGGGCGACCGGCTTACGCCCGCTTCATGGCTCGCTCGTGCTATGTCTACCTCAAGCTCAAAATGCCTGGTCCCAAAGGGCCCATCACAGTTGATGGAGATAGAAGGATCGCAAAGGAATGTGAAGAAGGGGACGCGGCTTATGCGGAAGTCGCCTGTGCTGCGGAAGAGCTCAAACACCATCGCGCCAATGTTGACCCGGCGGACATGTCACCCCTGAAAAAGCCAACTACAGATTTTGAGTCGCCCCTCAAGTTCAAACCAACGGATGACACTAAGACAATCGATTTCGTACCTGGCGATTCATCCCAGCAGTTCACCATTGGGACGGGTCTAGACCCCAAATAGAAAGCGTGCTCATCGAATTCATCCATGAGAATCGGGACATCTTCGCATGGAAACCTTCTGACATGCCTGGTGTACCGAGAGAATTCGCTGAGCACCATCTTAATGTTGACCCAAAGTGCAAACCCGTCCAGCAGTACCTTCGCAGATTCAACGAGGAGCGACGCAAGGCGATTGGGGAAGAAGTCGCACGTCTTTTAGCCGCCGGATTCATCGTGGAAGTTTCCCACCCCAAATGGCTGGCTAACCCGGTTTTGGTACTCAAGAAGAATGGTACTTTTCGTATGTGTATTGACTATACAGACCTCAACAGAGCTTGTCCAAAAGATCCCTTCGCTCTTCCCCGCATCGACCAAATCATTGACTCGGTGGCGGGATGCGAACGATTGTGCTTTCTGGACGCCTATTCAGGATATCACCAGATCAAGATGGCCGTGGAGGATCAAGAGAAAACGGCCTTCATAACCCCCTTTGGGGCCTTTTGTTATGTGTCCATGCCCTTCGGACTCAAGAGTGCGGGGGCGACTTATCAACGCTACATCCAGAATTGTCTTCGTAACCAAATCGGTCGCAACGTCCATGCCTATGTCGACGATATTGTGATCAAGACCCGCCAGGGGGAGACACTACTAGAAGACCTCAAGGAAACGTTCGATAATCTACGGGTATATCAGATGAAACTAAATCCCACCAAGTGTGTTTTTGGTGTACCTGCAGGGAAGTTACTGGGTTTCCTGGTATCGGAGCGCGGCATTGAAGCTAACCCGGACAAGATCAAAGCGGTTACATCCCTCGGAAAGCCGGCGAACGTTAATCAAGTTCAACGACTGGCGGATCGCATTGCGGCTTTAAGTCGTTTTGTGAGTCGCCTCGGGGAGAAGGCGATCCCTCTTTATCAATTATTGAGGAAATCCGATCGATTTGTTTGGACAAATGAAGCAGACGAGGCGCTCGAGGCCCTGAAACGCCAACTGGTTAATCCGCCGGTCCTGGCAGCCCCAACTGAAAAGGAACCCATGCTTCTGTATATCGCGGCAAATTCCAAAGCAGTAAGTGTGGCGGTTGTCGTTGAGAGAAAGGAGGAAGGGAAGGAATACCCGGTGCAACGTCCGGTATATTTTATCAGCGAGGTGCTAACTCTTTCCAAGCAGCGGTACCCACATTGGCAGAAATTGGTATATGGGGTGTTTATGGTGAGTCGAAAACTTAAGCATTATTTTCAAGAACACCCTATCACAGTGGTTAGCTCTGACCCTCTTGGGGACGTCATCTAGAATCGGGAGGCAACAGGGCGAATCGCCAAGTGGGCAATAGAGCTTGGGCCTCATCGCATACAATATACTCATCGCACAGCTATCAAGCCTCACGCACTAGTTGATTTCGTTAATGACTGGACAGAGCTACAGGCTCCGGAAGACCGGCCTGATCTCACTTACTGGACTATTTACTTTGATGGATCCAGGCAGCTGGAAGGCTCGGGGGCTGGTGTGGTTTTGGTATCCCCTTAAGGAGATAAGTTCTGTTACATTCTTTGACTCATGTTTCCGTGCACTAACAATGCGGCGGAATACGAAGCTTTGCTTCACGGCTTGCGACTCGCCAAGGAGATGAACCTAACACGAGTCAGATGTTTTGGCGACTCCGATTTGGTGGCACAACAAGTTTCGGGTACCTGGGATTCTCGGGACCCCATGATGGCGGCTTACACGCGAGCTGTGTCTGATGTGGCGGGTCATTTTCATGGCTATCAGGTGGACCATATTGATCGACGCCTCAACGAGGTAGCTGATGCCCTCTCGCGACTTGGCTCCCAGAGAAAGCCGGTTCCCCCTAATGTTTTTCTGGATATCTTACATAAACCATCCATGATTTTACCGTCAGAGGAGGAATTGGCGATACCAGATCCCGAGTCTCAGCTTGTGGCGGCTCTCCATGTCACTCCGGATTGGGTTCTCCCTTATCTGGCCTATCTCGCTCGGGGCGAGTTACCGGCCGACGAAGTTTTGGCTCGCCAGGTCGTTCGGCGCAACAAATCCATGGTCATCATTAATGGCGAGTTATATAAACGGAGCGCCTCTGGAGTTTTTCAGCGATGTGTTTCCCCCGAAGAAGGATGCGTAATCCTAAATGACATTCATTCCGGAGACTGTGGGCATCACGTCGGGTCACGTTCTTTGGTATCAAAGGCTTTTCGTCATGGTTTCTTTTGGCTGACGGCTCATGCAGATGCAGAAGACATAGTTCGTCGGTGCGAGAGGTGCCAGCGTTATGGGAGGCAGGCTCATGTGCCGGCTCAAGAATTAAGAATGATTCCCATCACTTGGCCTTTTGCAGTCTAGGGGCTGGACATGGTTGGCCCCTTTAAGATGTCCTGCAACAAGAAGACCCACTTGTTGGTGGCGGTTGATAAGTTCACCAAGTGGGTTGAGGCGGAACCTGTTGGGGCTTGCGATGCGGAAACAGCGGTCAAAATTTTAAAGAAGCTGATTTTCCGGTTTGGATATCCCCATAGTATCATCACTGATAATGGTACTAACTTGTCCCAGGGGGCGATGCAGGAGTTTTGTCATCGAGAACATATCCGACTTGATGTTTCTGCAGTTGCTCACCCACAATCTAACGGGCAGGCAGAACGGGCGAATCAGGAGGTTTTGCGAGGGATTAAGCCCCGACTCATGGTTCCTGTGGAAAAAACCCCAGGGTGTTGGGTTGAAGAGTTACCTTCAGTACTGTGGAGTATTCGGACTACCCCGAACCGTTCTACGGGATTCACCCCTTTCTTTTTGGTCTACGGAGCAGAGGTTGTTCTCCCTACTGAGATAAGGCATGACTCTCTTAGAGTCGCCGCATATGTGGAACAAGACAATGAGCTAGCGCATCAAGACTCTTTGGATGCCTTAGAAGAGGTGCGTGACCTAGCTGCGGCCCGTTCGGCTATCTACCAGCAGGATCTGCGGTGTTATCATAGTCGTCGGGTTAAGAGTCGGACCTTTCAGGAAGGCGACTTGGTTCTTCGGCTGATACAAGATCGAGCAGGCATGCACAAGCTGTCACCACCTTGGGAAGGGTCGTTCGTCGTCAGCAAGAACCTCCGCAATGGCTCTTATTATTTGGTGGATCTCCGGCCTAATCGACCGACCACGAAGGCTGAGTCAACTCGCCCCTGGAATATTGCCCATCTGCGGCCTTATTACACTTGAGCTCTTAAGCTCTACATTTTGTAAGTTTTTCAGTGTCATTATGAAGTAATAAAGTTACAAATACTCCCTGGCTTGGGGGCTTTTTCATTAAAGAGCAATTGTGTCATCCTGTTGCGACCTTATGAGCCGACAGAGTCATCATTTAGGGTGGGTGCTCGAGCTTTCCGACTCGCCTCATCCTGTCGCGGCCTTATGAGCGGACAAAACCTGCATTTAGGATGTGTGCACGAACTTTCTGCCTCGCCTCATCCTGTCGTGACCTTATGAGCCGACGAAACCTGCATTTAGGGTGTGTGCTCGAGCTCTCTGACTCCCCTCATCCTGTCGCAACCTTATGAGCTGACGAAACCTGCATTTAGGGTGTGTGCACAAGCTTTCTGACTCACCTCATCCTGTCGCGACCTTATGAGCCAACAAAACCTGCATTTAGGGTGTGTGCACGAGCTTTCTGACTCGCCTCATCCTGTCGCCACCTTATGAGCCGACGAAACCTGCATTTAGGGTGTGTGCTCGAGCTTTCTGACTCGCCTCATCCTGTCGCGACCTTATGAGCCGACGAAACCTGCATTTAGGGTGTGTGCACGAGCTTTCTGACTCGCCTCATCCTGTCGCGACCTTATGAGCCGACAAAACCTGCATTTAGGGTGTGTGCACGAGCTTTCTGACTCGCCTCATCCTGTCGCGACCTTATGAGCCGACGAAACCTGCATTTAGGGTGTGTGCACGAGCTTTCTGACTTGCCTCATCCTGTCGCGACCTTATGAGCCGACGAAACCTGCATTTAGGGTGTGTGCTCGAGCTTTCTGACTCGCCTCATCCTGTCGCGACCTTATGAGCCGACGAAACCTGCATTTAGGGTGTGTGCTCGAGCTTTCTGACTCGCCTCATCCTGTCGCGACCTTATGAGCCGACGAAACCTGCATTTAGGGTGTGTGCACGAGCTTTCTGACTCGCCTCATCCTGTCGCGACCTTATGAACCGACGAAACCTGCATTTAGGGTGTGTGCACGAGCTTTCTGACTCGCCTCATCCTGTCGCGACCTTATGAGCCGACGAAACTTGCATTTTTGGGTGCATGCTTGAGTTTTCTGACTCGCCTCATTCTGCCGCGACCTTATGAGCCGACGAAATTGCTGTTTTTGTTTAAAGGCATAGCCTTGAGGGTTTTGTACCTTTCTTTCTGATCCATCTGGGAAATTTTTGTTGTCACTTTTTGGGTTTTCATATATGCTGTTTTCAAGGCCTAAAGACAGGTTAATGATTAGGATTGCTTTGTCCATGGCAAGTTGAGCATCTTAAAGGAGTCTCAAATATTTAAAAATCGCCTTACGAGCGACATAAGGATTCTTGCAAAGGGTATCACCAAAACAGTACCGACTTATGAAATAAACCTATTACATGGCTCTGAGGCCAAAATCAGTAAGGTTCATTCTGTTGGCGCCTTAGGATCATCCTGCTGTGAGCTTTGGCCAACTTCGATTTGCAAGTCGCCCAGTACCCAATTGCACTTAGGCAAGGCTGCGAAGTCATCGTCATCAGTCAGGATCGATGCCAGGTTTGCTTCCAAGTCAAAAGGGTTCTTGGGTCGCCGAGGAGTTAAACTGGTCGTCGCAAAGGCTGGCGGGTTGACCCTTTTGTTTTTATTATCATAAGCCGCCTGATACTTTGATAAATCAAGGCTTGCTGCAAGTTGGGTTGCTGCCAGTCGGGAGTCCTTGACGACACGTTGATAGTCCTCTTCAACAAATTCTGAACCATCATCTTTAAGCTGAGGAAAGCCTGCTGCTACCTCCTCCGGGTTGATTTCTGGAGCATACGCCAAGCAGCGACTCAGGGCAGTCAGAGCACCCTTTCGAGCGGCTGACCGAGTTAGCTCGCCAATTTGAGGGGGAAGTGTGGATAAGCAGCCAAGCACCTTCCTTATGGAAGTGATAGGCTCTTTGGCACCCATCACGGCCTTAACACTCAAGACACTGCCGGTGTACAGTTGCTCTGTCAGCGTGTAATGCTCTCAGACGAAGAGGGACGACGATGACGAAGGTTGTTGGAGAAGCGCGGAGTTTTCGTCGAGCGACAAGGTCTTCAGCGGCGGTGGAGTTTGTAGCAGACGGCAAGATGGTCGGCGACAATGTGGTGGTCGACGGCGGCGGACAGATCGGCCGCAGTGCGAAGCTGGACGATGGCGAAGGCCTAGGAGCGGCGCCAAAGCCTCTCGCGTGAAGGTGGGAAGGACGGCGGCGGCGAAGCCCTCGGAAGGCGATGAGGTTTTTCTCGCTGCAGTGATGGCGAAGAGATTGACGAGACTGGTAGGTGGCGAGCGTCAGTCCTGTCCCCCCCCCCCCCCCCCGTCTATTTATCAGAGCCGGCGCTGGAATCGAGGCGCTGTGAGCGGGAACAGCCAGGGAATAAAAAGATTCGCTATAAATGCGCGCCGAAGACTTCGGGATAACGATGTGCTAAGATCCGTTGGGGTTGTGTCAATCTTCCCGAAAATCGAGGGATAAGAAGAGGCCAACAAGAAATGGTTTGGCGACTTCAAGAATTTTCGGTGCCCGATGGCGGGTTACAATTTCTGACATATGAAGGAAAATGAGGAATGAATCGCCTTCAACTGAGCAGATGTATTGGCATGAATAAGAAGTTCAAGTCAATTTGGGGCCTAATGTTGGGGATATTACCTGTGACTGACCCGCCCTAGTTGGGCCGGGTTAGTCATTAGGCGATTCATCCGAGCGGGTATTTGGGCCTTGTCCTAGTCAAATCAAGGTCATATGACGGTTTGTGAATCGTGGAAGGTCTCCAAGCTTCGGAAGATAGCGACTTAGAGACCCCCGGGGTCACGATTCGTAGGAAGGAAAGTATCCTTGTAAACCCTAGGGGATTTGACCTGTATATAAAGGCGAGTCCCAGGGGACGAGAGGAGGCGGGTTAAAAATCATCGAGTGCTAGGTTTGGGAATTACGCCCCCTGGTAATCGAATCCACATCAATTCACACAAAAGCAGGACGTAGACTATTACCTCCTCTCGAGGGGCCGAACCTGGGTAAATCGCCGTGTCTCTCCCGCTTAACCCCTTTGAGTCGCCACCAAGGTGCGATGGCTCCAGTACTAAGTCCTTTCACGAGAACATCTGCCGTGACAAAACCACGACACTGTCCGAGTTTTGTAGAGATCCTCCATGCCATATATTACCTCAAATGATGATAACTCTAAAAGCAAAGTTTACCGTCTCGATGATACTTATAGTTTTCATGCATAACACTTTTCCATACGAGGCAATCTAAATAATCATATAAGACCATTTTTAACTTACATCCTACAAGCCTTTCACTCGGCCGACAAGATTTTCACCTGGCAAGATTTTTGCCGGGAAGCTCTTTCCCGGCAGGATTTTCCCACGGTCGGCAATCTCTTTGCAGACAAGCTTTTCACTCGTATTTTTTACTGAAACTTCATTCTGATCTTGTTTTATCTCTCGAGGTTGCATACGACGACCGTTTGGGGCACCTAGGTGCCCACGCTCCTTGCTTTTCCATCATTTGATTGCATTTTAATGCGTGCTATTGTGATAGATATAGAAGGTAACTGGTCAATCCATTATTAATTGCCAATTCAATAACAATCAAATTCAGAAACAATTATGGTGTGTATCATTTAATGGATGTCATTAAATACGTCATGCATGGTATCATATGTTCAGAAGAAAAAAATATTACACATTAGGTATATGAATATTTATTTCGTACCTGTACGAATTAGGTATGTATGGATTCATTTATTTAGGGTAACCATTAGATTTTAATATGTATATACCTACAATATTTGGTACGTATGCATTAGAGTTTTATTTATGTATATACCCAGAATATTTAGGACATATAAATTATATAAGGTATGTACGGATTCGTTTATTTGATACACATTCATTAGTTTTTCTCGTACGTATATACCCAAAATATTTAGTATGTGACACATTATATTTTTTTCTATGTATATATTTGGAATATGTAGTATATATCCATTAGATTATGTATGTATGGATTCACTTGTTTTAGTACATATGCATTAGATTTTTGTGTAGATACATACATAGAGTAGGCAATCTATTTTTTTGTATGTGCATACTCATCGAATTTGATACCTCCACATATAATTTATGATTATATACCCCGATACAATAAACACATAGGATCTTATGTGGGTACATGTAACATATATTTGTAAAACTAAAGATAAACATTGGTGGATATACGTACGTAGGAAAAAATCATGCGTGGGTATCATATATTCCTACAAGTAATAAAACGAATAGGATTTTATTTTATATTATTTGGTCACGTTAATTTGTTTAGAAATATTTGGTCACCTTAATTTGTATAGATAGATGTTAAAAGTGCGATGCGACCTTAATTTGTTTTAAATACTAGATACCTTGAAAATTAAAACTTTATAAAAATAATTCTATTTATATTCATTACGTCTTGTTAGTACGTATTTGAGATACCGAAGGTATATCTTTATTTAGTGTAATACCTTAGGTGTACATTTTCATTAGGTATTATACATCGACATAATATTTGAAAAGGGATTATTGCTGAGAAATCAACATAATTTTTTTGGAAAGCAGTAATTAAGTATTGAGAGGTATTAGTGCATGCAAATGAAAAATGGAAAAGTACTATTTCATTGAATGCACGCCATCCATCAATAAAAATGGCTTGCCATAATAGGCATAGGTGCCCAAGCACCTAGGTGCTCCAAACATACATATATATAGCATGGATTTGCTATCAACACTAGCTGGGGTGGTTGCTATCTGAACTGTTTATTTGCATCGAGATTCATATTTTCTTGTAGATAAGGTACTCTCTCTCACATGCACACACACATGCGCATATCCCAACATATAACGTGCGGTACAGTATGTGACACATCATATTTTTTGTATGTATATATTTGGAATAAGTAGTATATATCCATTAGACTATGTATGTATGGATTCACTTGTTTTAGTACATATGCATTAGATTTTTGAGTAGATACATACATAGAGTAGGCAATATATTTTTTTGTATGTGCATACTCATCGAATTTGATACCTCCACATATAATTTATGATTATATACACCAATACAATAAACACATAGGATCTTATGTGGGTACATGTAACATATATTTGTAAAACTAAAGATAAACATTGGTGGATATTACGTAGGAAAAAATCATGCGTGGGTATCATATATATTCCTACAAGTAAAAAAATGAATATGATCGTATTTTATATTATTTGGTCACGTTAATTTGTTTAGAAATATTTGGTCACCTTAATTTGTATAGATAGATGTTAAAAGTGCGACCCGACCTTAATTTGTTTTAAATACTAGACACCTTGAAAATTAAAACTTTATAAAAATATTTCTACTTATATTCATTACGTCTAGTTAGTACGTATTTCAGATACCGAAGGTATATCTTTATTTAGTGTAATACCTTACGTGTACATTTTAATTAGGTATTATACATCGACATAATATTTGGAAAGGGATTATTGCTGAGAAATCAACATAATTCTTTTGGAAAGCAGTAATTAAGTATTAAGAGGTATTAGTGCATGCAAATGAAAAATGGAAAAGTACTATTTCATTGAATGCACGCCATCCATCAATAAAAATGGCTCGCCATAATAGGCATAGGTGCCCACGCACCTAGGTGCTCCAAACATACATATATATGGCATCTATTTGCTATCAACACTAGCTGCGATGGTTGCTATCTGAACCGTTTATTTGCATCGAGATTCGCACTTTCTTGTAGATAAGGTACTCTCTCTCACATGCACACACACATGCGCGTATCCCAACATATAACGTGCGGCACAAATTGCTTACTCTCCAGCGTAACTTTACATCTTTGCTTATATATATATATATATATATATATATATATATATATCAAAATCGATCGGCTCATGAGACGAAACTTTTTTGTGTTGTAAGTTTTAGACGCCATACTGACGACCGAACAGATCACATGACCCATCGGGCATCACTTAGGTGGTCGTGTGATTCCTCGCGCCACATTTTGTCTCGTGGTAGGGCCGGATTCTAATGGGTATAACTTTTGCATACGACTTCGGTTTAAGATGCTTTTTATATCGAAATCAATCATTTTATCAAGACGAAGACAATCTGTGTTGAACATTTTCTCATACGAGGTGGCCTTGGGGGCTTAATTGATCGACCAATAAGTGGGAGGAAAGTAGAACTTGACGAGGTACTTGTACCCCCTATCGAACCGGAGAGTAGCGCAACGCAGGAAAATGTTTCTATGGTGCCTGCACCGACTAGAGAGGAAGTGGATGATGATAATCATGAAACTTCAGATCAAGTTACTACTGAACTTCAAAGGTCCACAAGGACACGTTCCGTACTAGAGTGGTACGGCAACCCTGTCATGGAAATCATGTTGTTAGACAACGGTGAACCTTCAAACTATGAAGAAGCTATGGTGGGCCCGGATTCTAACAAATGGCTTGAAGGCATGAAATCCGAGATAGGATCCATGTATGCGAACAAAGTATGGACTTTGGTGGATCTGCCCAATGATTGGCAAGCCATAAAAATAAATGGATCTTTAAGAAGAAGACTGACGCAGATGGTAATGTGACCGTTTATAAGGCTCGGCTGGTCGCTAAGGGTTATCAACAAGTTCAAGAAGTTGAATACGATGAGACTTTCTCACGAGTAGCGATGTTGAAGTCCGTCCGAATCATGTTAGCAATTGCCGCATTTTATGATTATGAAATTTGACAAATGGACATCAAAACGACATTCCTTAATGGTTTCCATAAGGAAGAATTGTATATGATGCAGCAGGATGGTTTTGTTGATCCTAAGAATACTGACAAGGTATGCAAGCTCCAACGCTTCATCTATGGGCTGGTACAAGCATCTCAGAGTTGGAACATTCGCTAAAATGAGGTGATCAAAGCGTTTGGGTTCATACAGACTTATGGAGAAGCCTGTATTTTCAAGAAAGTGAGTGGGAGCTATGTAGTATTTCTCATTTTATATGTGGACGACATATTTTTGATGGGAAATGATATAGAGCTTTTGGAAAGCATAAAGGCCTACTTGAATAAGTGTTTTTCAATGAAGGACCTTGGAGAAGATGCTTGCATATTAGGCATCAAGATCTATAGAGATAGATCGAGAGGCCTCATTGGTCTTTCACAAAGTGCATAGCTTGACAAGATATTGAAGAAGTTCATTATGGATCAGTCCAAGAAGGGGTTCTTGCTTGTATTGCAAGGTTTGAGATTGAGCAGAGCTCAATGCCCGACCACGACAGAAGATAGAGAAAAAATGAGTGTCGTCCCCTATGCCTCAGCCATAGGCTCTATTATGTATGCCTTGATGTGTATCAGACCTGATGCGAACCTTGCCATAACTTTGGTAGGGAGGTAACAAAGTGATCCCAGTATGGAACATTGGACAGCAGTCAAGAATATCCTTAAGTACCTGAAAAGTACTAAAGATATGTTTCTCATTTATGGAGGTGCCGAAGAGCTCGTCGTAAAGGGTTACGCCGATGCTAGCTTCGACACAGATCCGGATGACTCCAACTCGCAGACCGGATACGTGTATATTTTGAATGAAGGGACAGTCAGCTGGTGCAGTTGCAAGCAAAGCGTCATGGCGGCATCTTGTAGCGCCCCGACTCAATACGAGTCAAGCCTCTGGTGTTCTGTACCATCCCAACATCATGCTGGTACACACTCAGTACATCAATGTATATATCAAGAGTTCAATCACACAGCTTTATTAATCGAAAGTCTCATATCGAGTACTTTATTACAATAATGAATTACAATAAAGTGGTTGAAGGCCATCTCATGAGATATCTAACGAAGACTAGCGGAAGCATCAGGTAGACGAGTCCATCCGACTCCAGGGCATGTCGCTGAGCGTAGATTGTAGCCTCACTCCTGGTCAGAAAAGTACTCTGCATCATGATACGTTGCAGCCGTGTAGGTCAGCATATGGAATATGCCGGCAGGTCATCAAAGAGAGGGGAAAAATAATAATCAACTATCTCTACATGCATATTTGGCACGTGTGGCTATAAGTTTTAGCATAAAGCCAATTTTCTCCTACAACAAGAGAGGGCTGAAAGCAAAAATATTACTACATTGTTTGTTGTTAACGAGATGGTTCCGCTAACCAATTCTCGTACCCGAGTTGTTGATAATTCCCACATCATTATTAAGTTGTGTCGAGAGTTTAGGGAAATTTCAATGCCTTCGGCTCAAGTTGTCCATGACCGTGGACACGGCTAATCGATTAGGTTTGGGCACTCTGCAGAGTTTTGCACACGTTACCCACAAGATTTGATCGCCTCCCAGTATGTCCTCGCACTTCGGGGTGTTTGAAGACCGGATGATCAAAACATGGTCTTTCAACGGGTCCCTCTGAATCCCTGTCGGTGCCCATCCATTCCTACCGTTCTTCTACATCTGCTAGCACCGCATGTCGAGAGTCGCCGCGTTGTCCAACCAAGCCAGAGCCCATAATGACTTGTGGCTGTGCAGGTAAGCCTTGGGTCTTGAATCCTCCGTCCATCTCTTCGAGCCTGGGTGAAGCTTTCCGCAAGATGTCATGGCACGTCTCCAAGCATCCCGGGGTCGTTCACTGGATTCTCCAGGGAGCCGTCAAACCGTCCTTCACCCAGAGTTGCATTGCTTCACGAGGTCTTGAAAATCTTGACTTAACCGGTCTTGGTTATTTAATTATCCTTGCATCACTCTTGTTATGCACTCAACCAGAATCCCGTCTACTCAAAGCATAGCAATATGAAATTGTCGTCCCGGGCCAAGTATCGGGGTTGTTGTGTGCCTACCACATGATACTACAACCTATAACTAAAATTTCCAACTACCTACTCAGCATGCAATTGGGCAAAGAAAGGTGAAACTACCATGCATAGAAAACATAGGCGAATAGTATGATCAAAATGACTTGCCTTGATGATAGTTGTCTTGATCGAGCGCTTCTAAGTAACAAGCTTCGCACTCCGGGTGATCTACCGATACAAACAAATACACACCATAAGCACTGTCGTGGTATTGATTCCGACAGTAGAAAGGGGGTAAGATAGCGGAGCATGATCTATCAAGATGCATATGGGTGACACGGTGGTTTTAGCGAGTTCGGGCCTCCCACAGTGGAGATAACAACCCTACGTCTCGTGCTCCGGAGAGGCTTTGTTTTATCTGTCATGGACATGAGTTACATGGTATAGAGAGAGCCAGAGCTCCAGGGAAGGAATGAGCCCGCAGGGGGAGAAGAAGAAGAAGATGTCCCTAGCTATGTGGAGGGGGTGGCTTATATAGAATGCGCCACCTCCTCACCTCTTATGTTATACGATGGGGCATTGATTCCATAATGTCAGCCCACTACAGATGTCTTGTCGACTGTTGGTATTTGCATGACCGAGTGAGTCATACGGCCGAGTGGTTGACTATCATCTGAGTGGATGGAATGTACTTGTCTAAGTGGATCCGTACCGAGTGGATTAGATGTTGTCACGATCAAGTATGAATTTCCCTTGTAGTCCTTAAACTAATAATGAGGTGCCTTTGGGTAGGACGTATTGATCAGACCTATGACCCTACCCTAGGGCTATATCCCCGTCATTAGCCCCGAATGGATCAGGGTCCGAGTGGTGAAGGTGTCGATGTAAATTTTGTAGCAGCAGACCGAACTTGAACGTGCTTCAGGGCCTTGCAAAATTATGCGTTGATTGAAGCCTTCATCATTCGCCCTGATCGATTCCGCCGAGTAGTACGTCCGAGTGAACTTAATAATTGAAGTAGATCCGAGTGACCAACAGGATCTTGAGACTTTGACCGACTGCTGGTAGTCGGTTGGAATATGTTGAATCTGTTGAACTTGGATGTTGTTGGTGGACCTAACCAAGCAGAATGTTTCGTTTTTGTATTTCTCTTCCTGTGGGGGCACGCTCAGTGCACCCACTGGGTGTAGTCCCCGAGCCTCTGTCGGACTAGATGAGTCTGGCAGAGGGTTTAAGACTTCCACTGCTTGTCGTGTTGAATGTTTGTTGAATCTGCATTATATGATTTCTGGATCAAAGTCAAGTCTCCGAGTGTATTTTTTAACTTAGGCGATACGGGGTCGCAGCTAAGTTCCCGAGTGTGGAGCGTGTCTATACTCGGAGTAGTTTTTACTTAGGCGATACAGAGTCGCAGTGAATCCCCCGAGTGCGGAGCATGTCCGCACTAAGAGTTGTTTTTAACTTAGGCGATATAGAGTCGCAGCTAAGCCCCCCCGAGTGTGGAGCATGTCCGCACTCGGAGTAGTTTTAACTTAGGCGATACAGAATCGCAGCTAAGGCCCCAATTGTGGAGCATGTCCGCACTCAGAGTTGTTTTAACTTAGGCGATACGGAATCGCAGCTAAGCCCCCGAGTGTGGAGCGTGTCCGTACTCGAAGTAGTTTTAACTTAGGCGACACGGAGTCGCAGCTAAGTCCCCGAGTGTGAAGCATGTCCGCACTCGGAGTAGTTTTGAACTTAGGCGATACGGAGTCGCAGCTAAGCCCTCGAGTGTGGAACGTGTCCGTACTCGAAGTGGTTCTAACTTAGGCGACACGGAGTCGTAGCTAAGTCCCCGAGTGTGGAGCATGTCCGCACTCGGAGTAGTTTTGAACTTAGGCGATACGGACTCGCAGCTAAGCCCCCGAGTGTGGAGCATGTCCGCACTCAGAGTTGTTTTATCCTAGGCGATACAGAATCGCAGCTAAGCCCCCGAGTGTGGAGCGTATCCATACTCGAAGTAGTTTTAACTTAGGCGACACGGAGTCGCAGCTAAGTCCCCGAGTGTGAAGCATGTCCGCACTCGGAGTAGTTTTTAACTTAGGCGATACGGAGTCGCAGCTAAGCCCCCGAGTGTGGAACGTGTCCGTACTCGAAGTAGTTCTAACTTAGGCGACACGGAGTCGCGGCTAAGTCCCCGAGTGTGGAGCATGTCCGCACTTGGAGTAGTTTTGAACTTAGGCGATACGGAGTCGCAGCTAAGCCCCCGAGTGTGGAGCATGTCCGCACTCAGAGTTGTTTTTAACTTAGGCGATATAGAGCCGCAGCAAAGCCCCCGAGTGTGGAGCATGTCCGCACTCGGAGTTGTTTTTAACATAGGCGATACGGAGTCGCAGCTAAGTCCCCGAGTGTGGAGCATGTCCGCACTCGGAGTTGTTTTTAACTTAGGCGATATAGAGTCGCAGCAAAGCCCCCGAGTGTGGAGCATGTCCGCACTCGGAGTTGTTTTTAACATAGGCGATATGGAGTCGCAGCTAAGTCCCCGAGTGTGGAGCATGTCCGCACTCGGAGTTGTTTTTAACTTAGGCGATACAGAGTCGCAGCTAAGCCCCCGAGTGTGGAGCATGTCCGCACTCGGAGTTGTTTTTAACTTAGGCGATACCGAGTCGCAGCTAAGCTGAGCGGTGGCGCGCAGGGCAGCCGAATGATGAAGACGTGCCACACGGAGTGGCGATGCGCATGGCATCCGAGTGAGGTAGACAATTCTGGCTGAGTGGCAACGCGCGGGGTGGCCAAGTGATGTATGTCGAGGAGGCGTCCGACCCACCGACGGCACGCGGGGCGGCCGCATCCACTACGTCATTGAAAGGGCTTCCGTACACGTGAAAACGCATGAATGATTGTTGCTGCGACTGAGCCTGAGCAGCGACGAGGATGGCGCACGGATGCGTCGAGTAACCTGTGTATGAAAAATAGCACAAGCCAGCATAAAAAATTATCAAAGTAATATGATCTTGTCTGAAATAGTTTGTGTAAATTGCACCCATAGACACCCGCTGGGTGTGCCACGTGGTTGTACTTGTGCAGGATCCGACTGTACTTATGCAAGTGAAGGATTCGACTGAACTCGTTTGAGTACTGGACCAAAACGAAGCGGAAGTGAAGTGTTCCCACATAAAAATAAACAACCTAGTGCAGAGGTACACTCGGTGGCGTGGCCTCCGAGTGAACGTCATGTGCGACTTCCTCGACACTCGGTAATGTAGAAACGATTATTTAATAGAATGCAGTCTGTGAAAAATGACTTAGCTGCCTGACGACGCGCGGGGCGGTCGAGCGAAGTAGACACGTCCGGCTGAGTGGCGACGTGTTGGGCGGTCAAGCGATGAAGACTCGTCTATCTGAGTGGCGACACGCGGGGCGGCCGAGTGACGACGCGTAGAGCACCGAGGTGACGAATGAGCCTCCAGCCGAGTGACGACGCGCGAAGCTGCCGAGTGATGAAGGAGCGTCCAATCGAGTGGTGGCACACGGAGCAGCCGAGTGACGAAGTAGTCTCCAACCGAGTGAGGATGGCGTGTCTTGCTGACTGGCGATGCGCGAAGCTACCGATTCCTGACAACGGGTCCGACTGAGGGACGGCGCGCAGGGCGGCCGAGCGCTGACGACGCGTCCGACTGAGTGACAGCATGTAGGGCCGCCGAGTGATGACGACGCGTCCGGGTGAGTGGCGATGCGCGGAGCTACCGAGTGATGACGACGCGTCCAGTAGAGTGACGGCGCGCGGAGTGGTCGGGTGACGATGGAGCGTCCGGCTGAGTGGCGATGTGCGGAGCTGCCGAGTGATGACGACGCGTCCAGTAGAGTGACGACGCGTGGAGTGGCCGGGTGACGATGGAGCGTCCGGCTGAGTGGCGATGTGCGGAGCTACCGAGTGATGACGACGCGTCCAGTAGAGTGACGGCGCGCGGAGTGGCCGGGTGACGATGGAGCGTCCGGCTGAGTGGCGATGTGCGGAGCTGCCGAATGATGACGGCGCACGTCTGACTCAGCGACGATGTGCAGGACGGCCGAGTGATGACGACGCGCGTCCGACCAAGCAACGATGCGCGTCCGACCGAGCAACGACGCGTAGAGTGGCCGAGTGAGGATGATGCTTTCGACTGAGCGACGACATGCAGGGCGACCGAGTGATGATGATGCGTCTGACTCGAATAGACAGTCCGTTCAAATAAACTGTTGTTCGGGGACGATGAAGAACGAGTGACCCTGCAAGTTAGTAGCAAGTATAGCTACGAATATATATTTTGCTGGACCAAAACGTGCCAGAATAGATGCTATTTTACAAGGAATAAATACCACGGATGGTTATACTTGCATGCATGCAATATTAACCATTCGTGAAAACAGTGTGATGGAAGTTTTGCATGCAACAATTACTAAATTGATGCGATCGTACCTCACCTTATGAGCCATTTAATGAGGCCATTAGGCCCATTACGAGGCATTGAACGGCCACGTCGTTCCATTACCATTTTTCTGCATGCGGTGAATTAATCAAGTAAAAGACCCACGTAATGCATGCACTTACAAGGCATTGACCGGCTACCCGTTACAGATCAAGGCTGATTCGTAGGTTGTCATCACAGCACGCCTCGACTCAGGAGACCCTTGCCGACGACCGGTGAAGGAGGAAGGAGCGTTGTGTGCCTGCGCTGGCTCGGCCTTGAGCCTCAACCGCGAAGGTCGCCGCCGAGCAACCGATAACACGAGGCCGGAGTCGACGACGAGACGAACGGCATTGGCGGCCGTGTGTGTGCTCAATAACAACGAAGTTGGAGAAGACGATGAAGCGGACGACGCCGGAGGCCACGTATGGTAACGACGAAGCGGGCAGTACCAGAGCCGCGCGTGTCAACGATGAAGCGGCCGGCGCTGGAGGCCGCTCATGGCGACGACGAAGCGGGAGGTGCCAGAGCCGCGCGTGGCGACGATGAAGCGGGAGGTGCCAGAGCCGCGCGTGGCGACGATGAAGCGGCCGGCACCGGAGGCCGCGCAAGGCGACGATGAAGCGGACGCCGCCGGCGGCGAGAAATCGATTTGCCACTTGTGGTTGAAGAAAAATAACCATATGCATCATGGCTCAATAGACGCTATGCCCCACGGTGGGCGCCAACTGTCGTGGTATCGATTACGACAGTAGAAAGGGGGTAAGATAACGGAGCATGATCTATCAAGATGCACATGGGTGACACGGTGGTTTTAGCGAGTTCGGGCCTCTCACAGTGGAGATAACAACCCTACATCTCGTGCTCCGGAGAGGCTTTGTTTTATCTGTCATGGACATGAGTTACATGGTATAGAGAGAGCCAGAGCTCCAGGGAAGGAATGAGCCCGCAGGGGGAGAAGAAGAAGAAGATGTCCCTAGCTATGTGGAGGGGGTGGCTTATATAGAGTGCGCCACCTCCTCACCTCTTATGTTACACGATGGGGCATTGATGCCATAATGTCAGCCCACTACAGATGTCTTGCCGACTGTTGGTATTTGCATGACCGAGTGAGTCATATGGCCGAGTGGTTGACTGTCATCCGAGTGGATGGAATGTACTTGTCTGAGTGGATCCGTACCGAGTGGATTAGATGTTGTCACGATCCAGTATGAATTTCCCTTGTAGTCCTTAATCTAATAATGAGGTGCCTTTGGGTAGGACGTATTGGTCAGACCTATGACCCTACCCTAGGGCTATATCCCCGTCAAGCACTACAATCATCAACAAGTAAAATAACATCACAAGCTTAAAGTAGCTATGGCATAAGGTGAAAGAATTCACTTCACCTAACTAAGGCAGAAATCTTTTCTGTTAAAAACCCAAGTAAAAATATTTAACAAATTTTGAAACGTATACTACAGAAAGATATAATCACTAGGAAGCAGTAGCAAAAAGAATCAAATAAAAATCTATTTTTAAACTCCTGGAATAAGCAAAACAAGGTTTAATCTAAATATGATCTAATTCAAATTTCAAACTTTCAAACATAGACAAATTATATGTTTTTGAAAACTACAGAAAAATTGTGATCTACTGGAACATGTTTCAACTCCATTGGAACTGTGGACCAAAAGTTATGATCAAAACAATTTTGTAACTTTCTCTGTTTTGGAATTAAACAGAAAAAAAGAGAAACTAATTCTAACGGACTTGGGTACTCGTGGCAGCCCCTGATTGGTTGCGGGTTCGTTTGCTGCGGGAAAAACTAGCACACGGCCGAAGTATAACAAAAACGCTTCGGCTAATAGTAAGTGGGTAAAAACCGGGCGGTCTTTTAACTAAAACCAAAGAGGCACCCAGTTTCTAATCTACACCGTCTACGCAAGATCTAATGGTTGAGAAAACAAAACAGGGGCTCACAGGGGAAATGGCCGGCGATGGAGTTTCTCCGGCGAGGCCGAGGCGATGAGGTGGTCGGGGCGGCGGCTTCCGGCGTCGGGGACGGCAGCGTAGAGGTCCTGGTGACGGCGGCAGACCTCCTGCTGCGAATGGAGGCGACGACGAGTCGAGGGCGGGCTTGGGGTGAGCAGAGAAGTGCCCGGGGCTTCGGCTCCGGCTCCCTCCGGTGAGCTTGCGAGGGGGGCGGCATGGGGCGAGCGCAGGGGCGGCGACTAGGGGAACGGGGCGAGGCGGTGGTGGGGAGTATTTATAGGGGGCTAGGGGCTCGGGGAGGGGAAGGAGCAGGGAGATCGTGGGGATCCCAGCGATGTAGGGCTCGGTCATGGAAGGGCCAGTCGCTGGGAAGGAAGGTGCTCGGGGAGGAAGAAAGAAGGAAGGAAGAAGAAAGGAAAGAAAGAAAGAAAAAAAAAGAAGGAGCGCTGGGGTGCTCGTGGCCAGGGGTGGATCGCGTAGGGATCTGGCCAAAAAAAACGCCCAGGGCGGTTTCCCTTAGAAGAAAAATACTTTCCCGATTTTATATTTCTTTAAAAACAGCAAGAGAAAAAGAATAAAAGGAAACAAAATAAAAATAATTAATATAGGGTATTATATACCAAATTGATGAGAAAAATATTTCCTAATTGTTTATCATTTTTCCAAAATAAAAAAAAACTTTAATAATGTTTTTTCAAAAACCCCTTATGCTATATTTTCTTTTTCAAATTATTTTCTCCATAAATTTCTGGTTTTTCTTGGCTCAATTATTTTCAAAAGTGCCTCTCATTCTGGAGGGTCATTTTCCTCCGCTCTTTCTTGCTTGCAAGAATTTTGTCGGGGCATTTCTCGTGGGAAGAAAATAGAAAAGCAAAAACAAGTATTTGACGGAATTCAAATGCAAAACTTTATTGCAAACAAAATGCATAGATGCTTAGCTACGTTTGTAGAACATTCCCAATTAGGAAAAATTGGGATGTTACAAACCTGCCCACCTTAAGATGAATCTTGCCCTCGATATTCGGGTTGGCTAGAAAATAGGTGTAGGTGGTCTCGACGAAGATCTTCTTCTTGTTCCCAAATGGCTTCTTCCTCGGTGTGGTGGCTCCACAACACCTTGCAGAACTTGATAATCTTGCTGCGGGTAACTCTGTTGGTAGTCTCGATAATCCTGACGGGTTTCTCCTCATACGTCAGATCACTGTCAAGTTGTATGGCCTCTAGGGATACTGTATATCTCAACGGAACATCAGCCATCTCAGCGTGGCATTTCTTCAACTGGGAAACATGGAAGACATCATGAACTCCGGACAATCCTTCCGGCAGTTCCAGTTTATATGCAACTTCGCCTCTACGTTCAAGAATTTTGTAGGGGCCAATGAATCGGGGTGCTAACTTTCCTTTCACACCAAATCTCTTGATTCCTCGAAGTGGAGACACCCGAAGATATGCTCGGTCTCCCACTTTGTATGTTACTTCCTTGCGTTTGCTGTCAGCATAACTTTTCTGCCTGGACTGAGCTATCTTGAGTCGGTCACGAATCAGTTTGACCTTCTCTTCAAAATCTCGGATAAGGTCGGGACCAAAAAGTTGTCGGTCTCCAACTCCATCCCACATCAACGGTGTTCTGCACCTCCTTCCGTATAGAGCTTTGAAAGGGGCCATCTTCAGACTGGTCTGATAGCTGTTGTTGTACGAGAACTCGGCATAAGGAAAATTGTCATCCCAACTAGACCCATAGTCTAGTGCGCAAGCTCTCAACATGTCCTCCAGAATCTGATTGACTCTCTCGGTCTGTCCATCTGTCTGTGGGTGAAAAGTTGTACTGAACTCCAATCTCGTTCCCAAGGTTTCATGCAGTTGGTGCCAAAATTTTGATGTGAACTGACTCCCTCTATCTGACACAATACTCTTCGGCACCCCTTGCAGACATACGATCCTGGTCATATATATCTTGGCCGGCTTGGCACTCGTGTAAGTAGTCTTCACGGGAATGAAGTGAGCTACCTTGGTCAAACGATCGACCACAACCCAAATAGAATCATAGCCAGAACGGGTCCTGGGTAATCCTGTGATGAAGTCCATACCAAGCTTTTCCCATTTCCACTCGGGCATCGGCAGAGGTTGAAGCAAACCTGCTGGCTTCTGATGCTCGGCTTTTACTCGCTGACAAACATCGCATATTGCTACAAACTCAGCAATGTCTTTCTTCATTCCTGTCAACCAGAAACTTTCTTTCAGATCCAGATACATCTTGGTGTTGCCGGGGTGTATCGAGTACGGGGAATCATGGGCCTCCTGAAGTAGCAACTTCCTGAGTTTGGAATCATTGGGCACATAAATGCGATCCTCAAACCATAAAGTTCCGTGTTCATCCTCACGAAAAGCTTTAGCCTTCCCGTCTTTCATTTTCTGCTTAATCTCAGCTATCTCCTTGTGTGATTTCTGTGCTTCGCGGATCTTTTCTGTCAATGTGGACTGAATTTCCAGTTTGGCTACAAATCCTCTTGGAACTATTTCCAATTTGAGATCTCAGAGATCATCGGCTATCTCCTCGGGTAATCCTCCCGCTATGAGTGTGTTCACATAACTCTTACGGCTCAACGCATCGGCTACAACATTTGCCTTCCCGGGGTGATAATGCAATCTCATGTCATAGTCCTTGATCAATTCTAGCCATCTCCTCTGCCTGAGGTTCAACTCCTTCTGCGTGAAGATATATTTCAGGCTCTTGTGATCAGTGTAAACATCACAACTATTTCCGATCAGGAAATGTCTCCAGGTCTTGAGAGTGTGCACTACGACTGCTAGCTCCAAGTCATGTGTGGCATAATTCAGCTCATGGGGTCTGAGCTGTCTGGATGCATAGGATACAACTTTACCTTCTTGCATGAGCACTCCTCCGAGTCCTTGATGAGAAGCGTCACAGTAAACCTGGAAATCCTTCCGAATGTTCGGCAATATCAGCACCGGGGCTGTAACCAGACGTTTCTTCAACTCTTGAAAACTGGATTCACATTCCTCAGTCCAAACATACTTGGACTCCTTCTTCAACAACTCTGTCATGGGCTTGGCAATATTTGAGAAATTCTCAATGAACCTCCGGTAATATCCGGCAAGTCCGAGGAAACTGCGGATCTCCTTAACTGAAGTGGGTGCTACCCATTCGGTGACTACTGCGACCTTGGCAGGGTCCACTGCTATTCCTTCTCCTGAAATGACGTGTCCGAGGAATCCGACTTCCTTCAACCAAAATTCACATTTGCTAACTTTGCATATAGCTGATGCTCTCGAAGTTTCTCCAGAACTAGACGCAGATGTTCCTTGTGTTCCTCCTCGTCCTTGGAGAATATCAGTATGTCATCGATGAACACCACGACAAACTTTTCCAAGTATTCCATAAATACCTTGTTCATCAGATTCATAAAATATGCCGGAGCATTAGTCAGTCCAAATGACATGACCGTGTACTCATACAAGCCGTACCGAGTGGTGAAGGTTGTCTTGGGTATATCCTGTTCACGAATCTTCAGCTGATGATACCCGGATCGAAGATTGATCTTGGAGAACACTCGGGCTCCCACTAACTGGTCAAATAGATCATTGATCATCGGTAAGGGATACTTGTTCTTGATGGTCACCTCGTTCAATGCACGATAATCGACAACCATTCTCAAGGACTTATCCTTATTTTCAACCAAGAGCACTGGGGCTCCCCAAGGTGAAGAACTTGGGCGAATATATCATTTGTCCAACAACTCCTTAATTTGCTTCTTGATTTCTACCAAGTCATTTGCGGGCATCCGATAGGGTCTCTTGGATATCGGGGCTGTTCCAGGTAATAGCTCAATCAGGAACTCAATCTCTCTATCAGGTGGCATGCCCGACAATTCCTCCGGAAATACATCTGGGTATTCTTGGACAATCGGTACTTCCTCCTGGACTACTCCCGTGAGTGAGTTTACCCGTTTACTCCATGTCGGGCGCTCAGACACGTACTTAATCCGCTTTTGCTCAGGGGTGGTGAGCAAAATAGACTTAAGGGCACAATCAATATTCCCTTCGTACTTGGCCAACCAATCCATGCCTAGGATTACATCAAATCCCTGAGACTCTAATATAATGAGGTCGGTGGGAAACTTATGGTTCCCGATGTTGAGACTCAAAGCATGGCATCCTATCCCGGCTGTCATCATGCCTCCTGGGAACTGACCTTAATAGGCTGGCTGAGGGTTCTAGTTGGCAAATTATACTTTTCCACAACTACCCTTGATATGAATGAATGCGTTGCACCAGAATCAAAAAGTACCAATAATGGACGTGAATTTAGCAAAAACTTACCAACCACAGTATCGGGGTGATCATAGACCTCTTCAACATCAATGTGATTCACTTGAGCTCGAGGAAAAGGATTGGGCTTCTTTGCTGCAGAGTTGCCGTTGCCGTTTCCATTTCCCTGCTTGTTCTGGGGACATTCAGTGGCATAGTGTCCTGTCTTCTGACACTTGAAGCAGGTGATGTGATTCAGATCCTTCTGAGCTGGAGCTGAATGATGCTGAGTGCCGGTACCGCCATTCTTGAAGTTGTTGTTGTTGCAGTGGTTCCCATTTCCTCCATGGTTGTGGCCTCCATGGTTGTGCACTGGGTGGTTATGCTGGACGTGTCCTCCAAACTTACCGGGTCCAGTCCCGGTATTCCCTGAATAGGGGGTGTAGCGAGGCTTCTGCTGAGTGCCGGAGTTGAACTTTCCATTGCCATACTTCCGCTTGCGGTTCTCCATCTGCTGATGTTTCCCCTCCAAGATGAGGGCCTTATGTACCAGCTCCTGGTAGTTGTTGAAGTTGGCTACAGTCAGCTGAATGCTCAGCTCATCATTGAGTCCCTCCAAGAACTTTTCCTGCTTGGCCGCATCATCGGCCACATCTCCAGGCGCATAACGGGCGAGCATGCTGAATTCATCGACATACTGAGCCACAGAGCGATTTCCCTGGCGTAAGTTGCGAAACTCACGCTTCTTCAGACTCATTGCACCAGCTGAGACATGTGCGGTGCGGAAGGCTTGCTTGAACTGCTCCCAAGTGACTCCAGCAATGGGGTATGTGGTGGTGTAGTTCTCCCACCATGCAGTTGCAGGGCCTTCAAGTTGATGCGCGGCAAAGCGCACCTTCTCGGCTTCAGTACAACCAGCAGTGATTAGTTCTCGCTCCATCTTGCGGAGCCAATCATCTGCCACAATGGGCTCAATGCTGCTGGAGAAAGTCGGAGGGTTCAACCTTAGGAAACGGGTGAGATTGTCGGCGTGGGGTGGATGATGGTTGTTGTTATTGTTCTGGTTCTGGATGATCAGCTGCATCAGGGTATTCTGTTGCTGAATCAACTGAGTGAGTTCCGGCGGGAAGTTGGAAGCAGGGGCACGTCTCGGAGGCATCTGGTGTTTGTAGAGGGGTGAGATTAGCATAGAACAATGGTCTAAAGAGTAATTACACTACCCATATGAAATGCAACAACCATGTATCACACCACACATTTTATTCAATACCATCACAAAAGGTTCACACACTGGGATACAAAATTCGATAACATAAACATCGGCCTAAGCGTTTAACGATAAGATAAATTTGGTGGACTAGTCTAAGTGTCCTCCTCAGAAAAGCATGGTGGTGGGTCCTTCGGTGGAGCTTTCTTCATAGTCCTCCTCGTCGATGATCAAGGGGGCTACGTCTCCTTCGGGATGAAGGTTCTCGCCCATGTCCAGTTCCTGCTCCAGGTATGCGACACGAGTCTTCAGCTTCTCGATCCTTTCCAGGAAGTCCTTCACCTCCAATTCATGCTCATAGTGGGCTTCCCGGGCTGCTTCTTCCAGTTCGAGTTCGCGGAGCGACAGTTGCTTGATCTTCCTGGCGTCCTTGATCACATGATGCTCCAGAGTCCCGCTGTGTTTCTCCAAGGTCTGGGCATAGGACAGGAGAGCGTCCTTGGTCTTGCTTGAGATGATTTCTCCATCTTCTCCTCTCCGGGATACCGTGAATAGGTTCGGTGAAATAGGGCAGCCTCTGTACACTTCCTTGATACGTCCGAGTGCACAATGGACCGCCATGTCCCTTCCGAGAATCCAGTTGGGTGCGATGAACTTGAAGTCCACAGGCTCAGTGCGCGGCTCGAATGTCCTTCCGGGAACGTGCACCTCAATCCTGTAGCGTGAATCCTCCGGGTAAGACGAAGTAGGCTTCCCTGTGATAGTCGGCACAGCAATCCTCAAGTCCTTGGTGATCTGTATCAGCTCCTTTCCGAAAGGCATAGTGGCGTCGGGATGGCAAAACTACGTGAACTTAACGGGGATGAAGGTGGCAATCTAAAACATTGGAAAATCGGAGAGAAGTCAGAAATGATCAGGAGAGGAAATAGAGGATTTATAGACATAAGAAAATAGTTTTCTCCCTAAGGCTTTTCCATTCCTAGAGGTTACATCCTACGGTCAGCGTGTGCTCTGAATACCATTTCTGTAGCGACCCAACTCAATACGAGTCAAGCCTCTGGTGTTCCGTACCATCCCGAGATCATGCTGGTACACACTCAGTACATCAATGTATATATCAAGAGTTCAATCACACAGCTTTATTAATCGAAAATCTCATGTCGAGTACTTTATTACAATAATGAATTACAATAAAGTGGCTGAAGGCCATCTCATGAGATATCTAACGAAGACTAGCGGAAGCATCAGGTAGACGAGTCCATCCGACTCCCGGGCATGTCGCTGAGCGTAGATCGTAGCCTCACTCCTGGTCGGAAAATTACTCTGCAACATGATACGTTGTAGCCGTGTAGGTCAGCATATGGAATATGCCGGCAAGACATCAAAGAGAGGGGAAAAATAATAACCAACTATCTCTACATGCATATTTGGCACATGGGGCTATAAGTTTTAGCATAAAGCCAATTTTCTCCTACAACAAGAGAGGGCTGAAAGCAAAAATATTACTAGATTGTTTGTTGTTAATGAGATGGTTCCGCCAACCAATTCTCGTACCCGAGTTGTTGATAATTCCCACATCATTATTAAGTTGTGTCGAGAGTTCAGGCAAATTTCAATGTCTTCGGCTCAAGTTGTCCATGACCGTGGACACGGCTAATCGATTAGGTTTGGGCACTCTGCAGAGTTTTGCACACGTTCCCCACAAGATTTGATCGCCTCCGAATATGTCCTTGCACTTCGGGGTGTTTGAAGACCGGATGATCAAAACATGGTCTTTCAACGGGTCCCTCTGAATCCCTGTCGGTGCCCATCCATTCCTACCGTTCTTCTACATCTGCTAGCACCACTTGTCCAGAGTCGCCGCATTGTCCAACCAAGCCAGAGCCCGTAATGACTTGTGGTTGTGCAGGCAAGCCTTGGGTCTTGAAGCCTCCGTCCGTCTCTTCGAGCCTGGGTGAAGCTTTCCGCAAGATGTCATGGCACGTCTCTAAGCATCCCGGGGTCGTCCACTGGTTTCTCCAGGGAGCCCGTCAAACTCTCCTTCACCGAGAGTAGCATTGCTATACGACGTCTTGAAAATCTTGACTTAACCGGTCTTGGTTATTTAATTATCCTCGCATCACTCGTGTTATGCACTCAACCAGAATCCCGTCTACTCAAAGCATAGCAATATGAAATTGTCGTCCCGGGCCAAGTATCGGGGTTGTTGTGTTCCTACCACATGATACTACAACCTATAACTAAAATTTCCAAGTACCTACTCAGCATGTAATTGGGCAAAGAAAGGTGAAACTACCATGCATAGAAAACATAGGCGAATAGTATGATCAAAATGACTTGCCTTGATGATAGTTGTCTTGATCGAGCGCTTCTAAGTAACAAGCTTCACACTCCGGGTGATCTACCGATACAAACAAATCCACACCATAAGCACTACAATCATCAACAAGTAAAATAACATCACAAGCATAAATTAGCTATGGCATAAGGTGAAAGAATTCACTTCACCTAACTAAGGAAGAAATTGTTTCTGTTAAAACCCCAAGTAAAAGTATTTTAAAAAAATTGAAACTTATACTACAGAATGATATAATCACTAGGAAGCAGTAGCAAAAAGAATGAAATAAAAATCTATTTTAAACTCCTAGAATAAGCAAAACAAGGTTTAAACTAAATCTGATATAATTCAAATTTCAAAATTTCAAACATAGACAAATTATATGTTTTTGAAAACTACAGAAAAATTGTGATCTACTGGAAGAAGTTTCAACTCCATTGGAATTGTGGATCAATAGTTATGATCAAATTTTTTTTGAAACTTTCTCTGTTTTGGAATTAAACAGAAAAAAAGAGAAACTGATTCTAACGAACAGGGGTACACGTGGCAGCCCCTGATTGGTTGCGGGTTCGTTTGCTGCGGGGAAAACTAGCACACGGCCGAAGTATAACAAAAACGCTTCGGCTAATAGTAAGTGGGGTAAAAACCGGGCGGTCTTTTAACTAAAACCAAAGAGGCATCCAGTTTCTAGTCTGCACCGTCTACGCAAGATCTAACGGTTGAGAAAACAAAACAGGGGCTCACAGCGGAAATGGCCGGCGATGGAGTTTCTCCGGCGAGGCCGAGGCGATGAGATGGTTGGGGAGGCGGCTTCCGGCATCGGGGACGGCAGCGGAGAGTTCCTGGTCACGGCGGCGGACCTCCTGCTGCGAATGGAGGCGGCGGTGAGTCGAGGGGGGCTCGGGGTGAGCAGGGAAGTGGCCGGGGCTTCGGCTCTGGCTCCCTCCGGCGACCTTGCGAGGGGGGCGGCGTGGGGCGAGGGCTGGGGCGGCGACTAGGGGAACGAGGCGAGGCGGCGGTGGGGAGTATTTATAGGGGGCTAGGGGCTCGGGGAGGGGAAGGAGCAGGGAGATCGTGGGGATCCCGGCGATGTAGGGCTCGGTCATGGAAGGGCCAGTCGCTGGGAAGGAAGGGGCTCGGGGAGGAAGAAAGAAGGAAGAAGAAGAAAGGAAAGAAAGAAAGAAAGAAAATAAAAATAAAAAAGGAGCGTTGGGGTGCTCGTGGCCAGGGGTGGATCCCGGTGGGATCTGGCCCAAAAAAATGCCCAGGGCGGTTTCCCTTAAAAGAAAAATACTTTCCCGATTTTATATTTCTTTTAAAACAGCAAGAGAAAAAGAATAAAAGGAAACAAAATAAAAATAATTAATATAGGGTATTATATACCAAATTGATCAGAAAAATATTTCCTAATTTTTTTATCATTTTTCCAAAATCAAAATAAAAACATTAAAAAATATTTTTTTCAGAAAAACCCCTTATGCCATATTTTCTTTTTCAAATTATTTTCTCCATAAATTTCTGGTTTTTCTTGGCTCAATTATTTTCAAAAGTGCCTCTCATTTTGGAGGGTCATTTTCCTCCGCTCTTTCTTGCTTGCAAGAATTTTGTCGGGGCATTTGTCGTGGGAAGTAAATAGAAAAGCAAAAGCAAGTATTTGACGGAATTCAAATGCAAAACTTTATTGCAAACAAAATGCATAGATGCTTAGCTACATTTGTAGAACATTCCCAATTAGGAAAAATTGGGATGTTACACATCTACATGTGAAGCGGAGTACATACCTGCATCGAAAGCAGCACAAGAAGGGATCTGGATGAAGGAGTTCATCATCGACCTAGGAGTAATTCGTAATGCGTCGGGCCCGATGACTCTCTTCTATGACAACACTGGAGCTGTTGCCATTGCCAAGGAGCCCAGGTTACACAGGAAGACCAAGCACATCAAGTGCCGCTTCAACTCCATTCATGATTACATTCAGGAAGGAGATATAGATATTTGTTAAGTACATACGGATCTGAATATCGCAGATCCGTTGACTAAACCTCTTCCACGAGCGAAAATGATCAACACCAAAATACTATGGGTGTTCGATTCATCAAAATGTAACTAGATTATTGACTCTAGTGCAAGTGGGAGAATGTTGGAAATATGCCCTGGAGGCAATAATAAAATGGTTATTATTATATTTCCATGTTCCTTATAATTGTCTATTGTTCATGCTATAATTGTATTAACAGGAAACCATAATACATGTGTGAATACATAGACCACAACATGTCCCTAGTGAGCCTCTAGTTGACTAGCTCGTTGATCAATGGATGGTCATGATTTCCTGATCATGGACATCGGATGTCGTTGATAACGGGATCACATCATTAGGAGAATGATGTGACGGACAAGACCCAATCCTAAGCATAGCACAAGATCGTGTAGTTCGTCTTCTAGAGCTTTTCTAATGTCAAGTATCATTTCCTTAGACCATGAGATTGTGCAACTCACGGATACCGTATGAATTCTTTAGGTGTATCAAACGGCACAAAGTAACTGTGTGATTATAAAGGTGCACTACAGGTATCTCCGAAAGTGTCTATTAGGTTGGTACGAATCGAGATTGGGATTTGTCACTCCGTGTGACGGGGAGGTATCTCTGGGCCCACTCGGTAATACATCATCATAATGAGCTCAATGTGACTAAGGGGTTAGCCAAGGGATCATGTGTTACAGAATGAGTAAAGAGACTTGTCGGTAACGAGATTGAACAAGGTATAGGGATACCTACGATCGAATCTCGGGCAAGTATCATACCGATAGACGAATGGAATTGTATACGGGATTATGTGATTCCTTGACATCGTGGTTCATCCAATGAGATCATCGTGGAACATGTAGGAGCCGACATGGGTATCCAGATCCCTCTTTTGGTTATTGGCCGGAGAGATGTCTCGGTCATGTCTGCATGGTTTCCGAACCCGTAGGGTCTACACACTTAAGGTTCGGTGACGCTAGAGTTGTAATGGGAATTGTATATGTGGTTACCGAAGGTTGTTTGGAGTCCCGGATGAGACCCCAGACGTCACGAGGAGTTTCGGAATAGTTCAGAGGTAAATATTTATATATGGGAAGTCCAGTTTCAGTCACCGGAAATGTTTCGGGGTTTATCGGCATTGTACCGGGACCACCGAAAGGGTGTCGGGGGTCCACTTGGAGGGGCCACCTGTCCCGAAGGGCCACCTGAGCCGAAACAGGGAGGGAACCAGCCTCCTGGTGGGCTGGTGCGCGCCACCTTAGGGGTTGCCGCGCCTAGGGCTGGGAACCCTAGGGCGTGGGGCTGCCTCCCCCCCCCCCCAAACTTGGGAGGCAAGCCACCCCTTGGGCCGCCCCCTCCTAGGGCTGCCGCCGCCCCCATCTAGGGTGGCCGGCCACCCCTCCCCTTCCTCCTATATATAGTGGAGGGTTGGGAGGGCTGCACACACCCCTGAACCTCTCCCCTTGGCGCAGCCCGACCTCTCCACTTCTCCTCCTCCGCGGTGTTTGGCAAAGCCTTACCGGAGAACCATAAGCTCCACCGCCGCCACGCCGTCATGCTGCCGGAGCTCTCTCTCAACTTCCCCCCCCCCCCCCCCTTGCTGGATCAAGAAGGAGGAGACGTCCCCGGGCTGTACGTGTGTTGAACGCGAAGGCACCGTTCGTTCGGTGCTTGGATCGGATCATCCGCGATTTGAATCGCCGCGAGTACGACTCCATCGACCGCGTTCATAGTAACGCTCCGCTTATCGATCTTCAAACGTATGAATATGCTCTCCCTCTTACTCGTTGCTACCATCTCCTAGATTGATCTTGGTGGCACGTAGGAAAATTTTAAATTATTACTACGTTCCCCAACAACCATATTCCAACATACGTAAAGCGACTGTCACCTTCTGAAAGGTGCTATGCCCGAGCTCTCCGGCGGCATTTTTCCTTTGCTGAAAAAATCGTTCATGGCTCGCTAGTATCTCTGCAATGCATCAAATTCGTGTAAATAATGTGAAGTTGAAGCAATACATACCTTGGGGGCGTTTTGTCGAACACCTTGTGGGCGCCGAGCGGCAGTGGGCGGCCGGGCGACGAGCGGTAGTGGGCGGCCGGGCGCTGTTTGTCAGACGACTAGAGAGAGACGGAGGAAGCAGCGGCGACGCGGGGGATAGGCCGGGGAAGTGCCGGAACGATCGCCGGAAGAAATGGGATGGCGCGGGCGGCGACGGTGCCGCGGCTGGACGGGGTAAGTGGAGTTGCGAGCAGGCGTTCGAATGTGCAGCGAGAGGGAACGGGCGCAGCAAATAAACGACACGTGATGGCGTTTACGCCCGCGCGCTGAACTGGTTATGCCGCGCGCGGTTTTTACGCCTTCGCTGAAGCGTCCGGAGCGGTAGCGCGCGCAAAAAGAACAAGTTTTTTAATGCGACGCTTATTTAACGCGTCTATTGGAGATGCTTTACGCCATGGAGGTGAACAACAGGGAAGCATAAAAGTCCAATAAAGAAATTTGAATGATGCGGATTTATGGATCAAGCAAGCTGTTGACAAAAGCTGTCTATTATTCATTATTCCACCCCGACACGGGAGAGAAGAGCACTGCTAGCGCTCATGGATTTTTTTCAGATCAACAGCTCTCATGGATTTCTAGGCAACAGAACTAGACGAGAGGGTTGGCGACTTGCCCTGCAAAAAGAACTACTCCACTTTCGTCCTCCTTGACGAGGAACAGGAACGGGTGATCTGCAACGAAGTCGATGCGCACCGGCTCCTCCCCATGGATGGAGAAGCCCATCATCATGTCAGCTTCAGTTGCTGCAGCGGCCATGGTTCCATTCTCGTCGACCTCAACCATGCACTCGTGTAGAACGCTATTCACCGCAGCGATCCCGAGTAATCAACCATCTCCGCGAAGTCATGTGATGGCCAGAACGGTCGTTTCAGGCCCATGTCCTGCAGGAGGAGCGACGCATCTATCTTGCGCGACACCTTGAACTTGGGGATCCTCAAGTCCCCCACCTCGACCGCCTGCGCAGGGACGCAGCGGTCCAGGAACCCGGCCTTGTCAGAGCTAAGCTCGCAGACCAAGGCCTGCAAACCATCGCGCTCGTCCGGCAGATAGATGTGCATGCTGAAACTGTGCCGGCCGCTGCCGCCGCCGCCCTCGAAGGGCAGCTGCAAGACTTTGAAGCCTGGGTGGCAGCTGATGCGCTGGCTGTTTCTGCTCTTCATGAACGGCACGCGCACACTGCTCTCGTCGGCCAAGAAGAAGTCGCCGTCCACCGTTTCGTCGGGGTCGAACGGGTCGAACCATGTGGCTCTCAGGTAGAGCGCATTGCCGAAGACCAGGACAGTGTCGGAGTTGAGGTGGCCCACCGGCATGAGTTCTCTGATCAGGCCGCCGGTCTTGTCCTCGAACCAGCGGTTGATATCAACTCTCGCCTCCTCAGCCTTCATCGCAGTGGAGTGGACACACCAAAGAATTAACTCAGAGTAGAGGTGGTCGAATCTTGCTACTAGCAGAAATTTCGCAATAAATCATTAGTTACCTTTTCTTGGAATGGCATGGCTCGAGCCGCAGCCTTGTACTGGGAGGCGACCTTGTCTGCAAAGGCGGGCCTTAGCCGGAGCGACGAGTCCACCCAAACGCCTACAGCGCATCGGACGTCGGGCTCTGCACCGCCATCGGCATCCAGGGCGAGGATAGTAGAGGCTACATAGGAGGCGAGGGATGCGTGCGCCATGCCGCCGGAGGGGCCTAGGAAGGACTGGATCTGGTCGAGCGTCTCGCCAGTGGCACCGGCGGCGAGGAGGACGAGGACCGAGTGGAACGACAGCGGTGAGAAGGCCAGGTTGGTCTTGTTGCCGCCGAGGCGGAGGAGGAGCCGCGTGGAGAGGGCGGCCAGGTCCTTGACGGCGCCCGACATGTCCTCCATGTCCATGAACGGTGATGCCGCGGCGTTTACAGTTTTGCTGGGAGGTGTTGAGGGAGGCTAGTGTGAAAAGCGTTACTATAAGTAATTTCTTTCCGTGAGCTTTGTAGCCGAATGTGAGGTGTTCGACAAGTTTCCTCGTCATTAATGATTGATTCAGAAATGGTAATTTGTCTACTTTTATTGAGTAAAATTATTGCACTCCTTCGCCACGAAGTTATGTCTATGCGATGTGTTCTAGAAGCTACTACTATGCTTCTACGAAAGTTATGTGCATGCAACAATTTACAAACGATAAGTTGCATGGGTGACAATTTTCATAAGAGTAATGCTACACCTACAAAGGCTTACGTAAAGATTTTACGTACAAACTGATGTGTAAGATTGTGATTGGTAATTGAGGGATGAGGGGCCCCACCGGCACTGAAAATCAGGGGGGGAGAGAAGAGTTAGTTTGGAAGGTTAAGTAAACCTTTGCAAGTTTTTGTATGTCTAGCATTATTGTTTTCATAAGGCCTCGTTTGGTTAAGGGAGATTGGGGAGGTTCTGAGAGGGAGGGATTTCACGGGATTGGGTGAATCCCTTTGTTCCACCCAATCATCTCAAATCCCCGGGGCTTTGCTTCCACTAGTCCCCCGAGGAGGGTTTTAAAACACATGGATAGGAAGAGATTGAAGGGGAACGGAGGGGATTGGGATAAGCAAACCCCTCCTACCAAATGGGCGCCCGAGGATCTGTGGGGTTTCTGGCCCTTCCGGGGATTTTTCTCTTAAAACCTCCCCAATCCCCCTTAACCAAACGAGGCCTAACGGAATGGAAACACATCGATCAAACAATTTAGAATTGCCCAGGATCATTCAAGGGAAAACAAAGGAAAAAGGAAAAGAAAGAAAGCGAAAGAACCATTGAGTAAAGAAAGAAAAACCAAAAGCCGAATAAAACTAAAGAAAACAAAACATCGAAGAAAAGGGAGTGAAGAAAGAGAAAAAAAAACTCAAAACTCAAAGAAAATCTGTGAAAAAATGGCTACAAAACAAGACAAAGGATAAAAGAAAAACAATGCCATATCCATGGCCTTTGGCACCGATCTTCACGATAGAGGAGCGGTGCCCCGACTATCACAATCAACCACCGTACGTGCGAGGCGAGAGACCTCATCATTCGCAGGTACCACCTGGACCGAGCCCATCATCGTTTATCCAGATCCGGAGCTCCAACCGACTCGAGGCCCCAAATTGATCTGCCTGAGCATGAGCCCCATGTCATGGCCATCTCCGTCGCGCGAGCTCCCCGCGCCACTGGCCCGGATCAAGGAGAAGGATAGAATCACCTCCACCTGTACTCCGCACTCGAATGCCAACCGCCCCCACTTGAGCCACAAAGGTCGCCTTACAAACGAGGGCATCCACCACACGATGTTTGAACCGGATCATTGCAGGGTGCACTCGAACCCCGTCAAGACCCAGCCCAGGACCCGAGAAATCCGCGCTTGCAACCCACCAAATGCCCTCTCAATACTCTTTCGGCATGCTTCTTCTGCTTGGGAAAAATAGATTGCTTATTGCCTTGTAGCTTTTTGATGGTATTCACAAATGTTGACCACGTAGGATAGATACCGTCAGCGAGATAATAGCCCATGGTATAGTCATGTTCATCGAAGATGTAGTTGCAAGCGAGAGCATCTCCACTAGCCACCCAAGCAAAAAGAGGTGATCTCTGCAATGCATTGATATCATTGAGAGAACCCGACAATACCAAATAATCAATGCCAAATCCACAAGTCCTATGAAGCCAAGGCTTCGACCACAATAGTGGGATCATAGTGATGGCCCGTGTAGTGCGTGTGTCAAGCCACATGACAATTCTTTCTCCTCCATTGCATGGAACACTAATACAGAAAAGCCTAGCTATGACGTGGAAAAAAGCGTTTTACTCGCGTGACAGCCCAACGCCACCAATATGGTGTGATTGTTAAAAAATAATGGTGGTGTTGGGTCCCACGTCGGCAATATTCTACGTGTTGATGGCGTGCCACGTGGACAACACCACCATTATAATTGCTCACCTAGCAACACGCAATGTACATTGCACGTGAGGAACGTTTTGTACAACCAAAAAAACTCACAAATAGTACTAGAGCCAGACTAATAGAACAATTCATTCTAATTAATAATAAATGACAATCTCACAAGCAATACTAGAGCTAGGTAGCTATTTAATAAACGTTAGTCCTCACAAAAACGAGCAAACTAACATAGTTAATAAGGAGTTCATTTCACATCAATGCCCCAGCCACAAACACACTTTTAGAGGAGGCAGATGACGATCATCATCCTCAAGTCATAGCGTGGGATGTTCCTGATGTTGGGGAACGTAGCATGGGAAACAAAAAAATTCCTACGCATAGGCAATACCTATCATGGTGATGATCATCTATGAGAGGGGAGATTGGATCCACATACCCTTGTAGATCGCTAAGCGGAAGCGTTAAGAAACGTGGTTGATGTAGTAGAATGTCTTCGCGATCCAAATCGCACCCATCCCATGATCCGTCCCGATCTAGCGCCGAACGGACGACACCTCCGCGTTTAGCACACGTATAACTCGATGACAATATCCACCTTCTTGATCCAGCAAGAGGGGGCGGATAGGTAGATGAGTTCTCCGGCAGCGCGACGGCATGACGACGATGGTGGTGGAACTATTTCGGCACGGCTTCGCCTAAGCATCATCAAACTAGACTAGAGGAAGAACTACGATCTAGAGGAAGAGGAAGCACGTGGCTGATTTCTACGTCTCAAAAAACCTCAATGCCTCTAGTATATATATATATAGGATGAGGGGAGGGAGGTCGGCACCCTAGGCTTTGCCCCTTGGGTCGGCCGAAGTGGGGAGGAGAGGGAGTTGGACTCCAATCCTACTCCTAGTAGGACTCCTCCCCCACTTGGAAACCCTTCCACCTTTTGGCCTTTTGCCTTATCCCTCCATTCCAGCTGCATGGGCCTTTAGGGGAGGATTCGGCAAGCCCACCAGGGGCTGGTCTGCCTCCTCCATAGCCAATGAAGCCCTTGGGTCGTCACACCCCTCCCCGTGGTCCCCGTGTACCCTCCCCGCACTCCCGGTACACTACCGATGAGCCCAAAAAATTTCCGTGATGAAAACAGGACTTCCTATATATGAATCTTTACCTACGGACCATTTCGGAGCTCCTCGTGACATCCAGGATCTTTTCCTAGACTCCGAACAAACTTCAATCACCAACACCTATAACTCAACTATACCGAAATGTCACCGAACCTTAAGTGTGCAGACTCTACGGGTTCGAGAACTATGCAGACATGACCTGAGACATTCTTCGGTCAATAACCAATAGCGGGACCTGGATGCCCATATTGTATCCTACATATTCTACGAAGATCTTATCGGTTGAATCTCTATGTCAAGGATTCAGTTAATTCCGTATATCATTCCCTTTGTCCTTCAGTATGTTACTTGCCCGAGATTCGATCGTTTGTAGCCCAATACCTATTTCAATCTCGTAACCGGCAAGTCTCTTTACTCGTTCCGTAATACAATATCCCGTGGCTAACTCTTTAGTCACATTGCTTGTGATGTTGTATTACCGAGTGGGCCCCGAGATACTCTCCGTCATACGGAGTGACAAATCCTAGTCTTGGTCCATGCTAACTCAAAGGACACTTTCGCAGATACCTGTAGAGCACCTTTATAGTCACCCAGTAACATTGCGATGTTTGATACACACAAGGCATTCCTGTGGTGTCAGTGAGTTACATGATCTCATGGTCATAGGAATGTATACTTGACATGTAGAAAAAGTAGCAACAAAATAACACGATCACATGCTACATTTATAGTTTGGGTCTTGTCCATCACATCATTCGCCTAATGATGTGATCCCATTATCAAGTGACAACACTTGTCTATGGCTAGGAAACATTAACCATCTTTGATCAACGAGCTAGTCAACTAGAGCCTTACTAGGGACAGTATTTTGTCTATGTACCACACATGTATTTGTGTTTCCATTCAATACAATTATAGCATGGATAATAAACGATTATCTTGTAACACGAAATTTAATAATAACTATTTTATTATTGCCTCTAGGGCATATTTCCATCAGTCTCCCACTTGCACTAGAGTCAATAATCTAGCATCTCATCTCTATGTGATTTACAATGTAACAAATTTAACACCCATACAGTTCTCGTGTTGGTCATGTTTAGCTAGTGGATGAGGCTTAGTCAGCGGGTCTCCAACATTTAGATCCGTGTGCACTTTGCAAATATTTATGTACTCCTCCTCGATGTAACCGCGGATGGCATTGAAGCTTCGTTTAATGTGTCTGGTCCTGTTGTGAAACCTTGGTTCCTTGGCTAGAGCAATGGCACCAGGGTTGCTACAGAACATATTTATTGGATTTAGTGCGCTAGGCACAACTCCAAGATCTGTCATGAACTGTTTTATCCAGACACCCTCCTTAGCCGTCTCCAAGGATGCTATGTACTCCTCTTCGCATGTAGAATCAGCTACGACACTTTACTTGGAACTGCACCAGCTTACCGCACCCCCATTGAGAATATATTTGTATCCGGTTTGTGACTTGGATTCATATGGATAAGTGTCAAAGCATGCATCAACGTAACCCTTTACGACGAGCTCTTCGTTACCTCCATAAACGGGAACCATTTCTTTAGTCCTTTTCAGGTACTTCAGAATATTCTTGACCGCTGTCCAGTGGTGCATTCCTAGATTACTTTCAAACCTGCCTGTCATACTTATGGCTAGGCTGACATCAGGTCGTGTGCACAACATTGCCTACATGATAGACCCTATGGCTGAAGCATAGGGGACGACACTCATCGTTTCTCTATCTTCTACGTAACTGGGCATTGTGTCTTACGTAACTTTATACCTTGTAACACAGGCAAGAACCCCTTCTTGGATTGTTCCATTATGAACTTCTTCAAAATCTTATCAATGTATTGTTGGAAATATGCCCTAGTGGCAATAATAAAGTGGTTATTATTATATTTCCTTGTTCATGATAATTGTCTATTATTCATGCTATAATTATATTAACTAGAAATAGTAATACATGTGTTAATATATAGATCACAATGTGTCCATGGTGAGCCTCTAGTTGGCTAGCTCGTTGATCAATGGATGATCATGGTTTCCTGATCATGGACATTGGGCGTGATTGATAATGGGATCACATCATTAGGATAATGATGTGATGGACAAGACCCAATCCTAAGCATAGCACAAGATCTTGTAGTTCGTCTCCTAAAGCTTTTCTAATGTCAAGTATCATTTCCTTAGACCATGAGATTGCGAAACTCCCCTATACCGTAGGAATACTTTGGGTGTACCAAACTTCACAACGTAACTGGGTGACTATAAAGGTGCACTACAGGTATCACCGGAAGTGTCTATTGGGTTGACACGAATCGAGACTGGAATTGTCACTCCGTATGACGGAGAGGTATCTCTGGGCCCACTCGGTAATACATCATCCTATTGAGATCAATGTGACTAAGGAGTTACTCATAGGATCATGTGTTACGAAACGAGTGAAGAGACTTGCTGGTAACAAGATTGAACAAGATATGGGGATACCATCGATCAAATCTCGGGCAAGTTGTATACCGATAGACAAAGGGAATTGCATACGGGGTTGATTGAATCCCCAACATTGTGGTTCATCCCATGAGATAATTGTGGAACATGTGGGAACCAATATGGGTATCCAGATCCCGCTATTGGTTATTGACCGAAGAGGTGTCTCGGCCATGTCTGCATGGTTCCCGAACCCGTAGGGTCTACACACTTAAGGTTCAATGACGCTAGGATTGTTATAGGAATAGTATACATGGTTATCGAAGGTTGTTCGGAGTCCCGGATGAGATCCTGGACGTCACGAGGAGTTCTAGAATAGTCCGGAGGTAAATATTTATATATGGGAAGTCCAGTTTCAGTCACCGGGAAGGTTTCGGGGTTTATCGGTATTGTACCGGGACCACCGAAAGGGTACCAGGGGTCCACCGGGAGGGTCCATGTGTCCCAGAGGGCTACATGGGCTGAAAAGGGAGAGGAACCAACCCCTGGTGGGCTGGTGCGCCAAGGGGAGAAGGCGCAAGGGTGGAGGCCCAAGGCGTAAGGAGGCCAAACCCTAGGGCGTGGTGACTGCCTTGGGTGGCAAGCCACCCCTTAGGGCGCCGCCCCTCCTCCTCCTAGGGTTGCAGCACCATCTAGGGTTTCCCTAGAGGTGTGTGCACCCCCTCTCCCTCCCTCCTATATATAATGGAGGTATTGGGAGGGCCGCACACACAATTCTCTCTCTCTCTCGGCGCAGCCCAAGCTCTCCACCTCTCCTCCTCCACGGTGCTTGGCGAAGCCCTGCTGGAGAACCACGCAGCTCCACTGTCGCCATGTCGTCATGCTACCAGAGCTCTCCCTCAACCTCTCCTCAATCCTTTCTGGACCAACGCGTTGGAGACGTCACCGGGCTGCACGTGTGTTGAACGGGGAGGCGTCGTTGTTCGACGCTTAGATCGGAATCCACCGCGATCTGAATCGCTACGAGTACAACTCTATCAACTGTGTTCTAGCAATGCTTCCGCTTAGCGCTCTTCAAAGGTACGAAGATGCTCTACTCCTTTGATCATTGCTGGTTTCTCCTAGAAAGATCCTTATGTGACGTAGGAATTTTTTGGAAATTACTACGTTCACCAAAAGTGGCATTCGAGCCATGTCTATGCGTAGATTCTATGCACGAGTAGAACAAAAAATTAAGTGGTAGGAAAATAGAACTTGATGAGGTAATTGTACCTCCTCTCGAACCGAAAAGAAGTGCATCGCAAGAAAATGTTTCCATGGTGCATGCATCGGCTGGAGAGGAAGTTAATGATGATGATCATGAAACTTTGGATCAAGTTGCTATTGAACCTCAAAGGTCCACAAGGATATGTTCCGCACGAGAGAGGTATGGCAACCCAGTCCTGAAATCATGTTGTTGGACAACGGTGAACCTTCGAACTATGAAGAAGCGATGGTTGGCCCGTATTCCAACAAATGGCTTGAAGCCATGAAATCCGAGATAGGATCCATGTATGAGAAGAAAGTATGGACTTTGGTGGACTTCCCGATGATTGGCAAGCCATAGAAAATAAATGGATCTTTAAGAAGAACACTGTCGCAGATGGTAATGTGACAGTCTATAAGGCTTGACTTGTCACTAAGGGTTTTCAACAAGTTCAAGGACTTGACTACGATGAGACTTTCTCACCGTACCGATGCTAAAGTACGGACGAATCATGTTAGCAATTGCCGCATTTTATGATTATGAAATTTGGCAAATGGACGTCAAAACGGCATTCCTTAATGGTTTCCTTTATGAAGGATTGTATATGATGCAACCAGAAGGTTTTGTCGATCCTAAGTGTGCTCACAAGGTATGCAAGCTCCAGCGCTCCATCTATGGGCTGGTGCAAGCATTTCGGAGTTGGAACATTTGCTTTAATGAGGTGATTAAAGTGTTTGATTTTATGAAAACTTATGGAGAAGCCCGCATTTACAAAAAAGTGAGGGGGAGCTCTGTAGCATTTCTCATATTATATGTGGATGACATATTGTTCATGGGAATGTTGGAAATATGCCCTAGAGGCAATAATAAAGTGGTTATTATTATATTTCCTTGTTCATGATAATTGTCTATTATTCATGCTATAATTGTATTAACCGGAAATAGTAATACATGTGTGAATATATAGATCAGAATGTTTCCCTGGTGAGCCTCTAGTTGGCTAGCTCGTTGATGAATAGATGATCATGGTTTCCTGATCACGGACATTAGATGTCATCGATAACGGGATCACATCATTAGGAGAATGATGTGATGGACAAGATCCAATCCTAAGCATAGCACTAGATCGTGTTGTTTGTCTGCTAAAGCTTTTCTAATGTCAAGTATCGTTTCCTTAGATCATGAGATTGTGCAACTCCCGGATACCGTAGGAATGCTTTGGATGTATCCAACGTCACAACGTAACTAGGTAATTATAAAGGTGCACTACAGGTATCTCTGAAAGTGTCTGTTGGGTTGGTAGAAATCGAGACTGGGATTTGTCACTCCGTGTGATGGAGAGGTATCTATGGGCCCACTCGGTAATGTGTCATCATGCTGAGCTCAATGTGACTAAGGAGTTAGCCACGCGATGATGTGTTACGAAATGAGTAAAGAGACTTATCGGTAACGAGATTGAACAAGGTATGAGGATACCGACGATCGAATCTCGGGAAGTAATATACCGGTGGACAAAGGGAATCGTATACGAGATTGATTGAATCCTTGACATCGTGGTTCATCCGATGAGATCATCGTGGAACATGTTGGAACCAACATGGATATCCAGACCCCGCAGTTGGTTATTGACCGGAGAGGTGTATCGGTCATGTGTGCATGCTTCCCGAACCCATAGGGTCTACACACTTAAGGTTCGATGATGCTAGGGTTATAGGGAAACAATGTACATGGTTACTAAAGATTGTTCAGAGTCCCGGATGAGATCCCGGATGTCACGAGGAGTTGGTCACCGAAAGTGTTTCGGGTGACACTAGTAAGAAGTGTCCGGAGGATAAGATTTATATATAGGAAGTGAGAAATTGGTCACTGAAAGTGTTTTGGGTGACACTATTAATGTACCGGGAATACCGGAAGGGTTCTGGGGGTCCACCGGCAAGGGCCACCAGCCCCAAGCTCCACATGGGCCAAGAGTGGGTGGGAACCAGCCCCTGAGTGGGCTGGTGCGCCTCCACAATCAGCCCAAGGCGCAGCAACGGGTGGAGGTGGCAAACCCTAGGCGTGGGGAGGCCACCTTGGGCCTCAAGCACCACCCTAGGGCGCCTCCACCACCTTGGCCGCCGCCCAACACCATCTAGGGCTGCCGCACCCTTTGGGGTTGAAACCCTAAAGGGTGGGCACCCTCCTCCCTCTCCTCCTATATGTAGTGAGGGTTATGGGCTGATTTGAGACAACTTTTCTCTCTCTTTCGGTGCAACCCTACTCCTCCTTTTCCTCGTCCTCCGTAGTGCTTGGCGAAGCCCTGCGGTGTACCACGCAGCTCCACCATCACCAGGTCGTTGTGCTGCGGAGCTCTCCCTCAACCTCTCCTCCCTCCTTGCTGGTTCAAGGATGGGAGACGTCATCGGGCTGCACGTGTGTTGAACGCGGAGGCACTGTTGTTTGGTGCTTAGATAGGGATTCATCGCGATCTGAATTGCTACGAGTACGACTCCATCAACCGCGTTCTAGCAACGGTTCCGTTTACTGATCTTCAAAGGTATGGAGATGCTCTACCCCTTTGATCATTGCTGGTTTCTCCTCGATAGATCCTTGTGTGACGTAGGAAAGTTTTTGAAATTACTACGTTCCCCAACAGTGGCATCCGAGCGAGGTTCTATGCGTAGATTCTATGCACGAGTAGAACACAAAATTTGTGGGCGATGATTTTGTCAATTGCTTGCCGTTACTAGTCTTATGTTTTTTCAGCGGTATTGTGGGATGAAGCGACCCGGACCGACTTTACACGTACGCTTACGTGAGACTGGTTCCACCGCCTGATATGCACTTGGTGCATAAGGTGGCTAGCGGGTGTCTGTCTCTCCCACTTTAGTTGAATTGGATTTGATGAAAAGTGTCCTTATGAAGGGTAAATAGCATTGGCATATCAACATTGTGGTTGTCACGTAGGTAAGAAGCGTTCTTTATAGAAACCCAAATCAGCCACGTAAAACTTGCAACAACAATTAGAGGATGTATAAGTTTTTTTTTCAGGGTATGCCATGTGATGTGATATGGCCAAAAGGATGTGATCTTACATGTGTGATGTATGAGATTGATCATGTTCTTGTAATACGATTCACGACTTGCATGCTGCTACTAAAACAAAAGACCTTCCAACGGCGCCAGAAACACGTGCTGACGGGAGACTGTTCTTGTCTTGATTCTCCTCAGCAACGGCACCAGGAATCCTTCTGCTACGGCTATGCCTTTAGGGACTTCCTAGGCAAATATGTAAAGGATTTCCCCGTGGCCTTGGAGCCTTGCGTTGGTGTTCCCTCGAAGCGGAAAGGGTGATGTAGCGTAGCGGTGGTAAGTATTTCCCTCAGTTTTGAGAACCAAGGTATCGATCCAGTGAAGGAGTACCACAAGTGCCTGCACAAACACAAAGAACCTGCTCCCAACGCTATGAAGGGGTTGTCCATCCCTTATAGATTGTTCGCAAAGTGAGATCTGAAAGCAACAAAGTAACAAAGCAAAGTAAAAGCGGAGGTGTAAACAATAGATGTGAATAGACCCGGGGGCCGTAGTGTTTACTAGTGGCTTCTCTCATGAAAGCAAGTAAACGGTGGGTGAACAAATTACTGTTGAGCAATTGATAGAACCGCGCAAAGTCGTGACGTTATCTATGGCAATGATTATATCTATAGGCATCACGTCCAAAACAAGTAGACTGATACTGTCTGCATCTACTACTATTACTCCACACGTCGCCGCAATCCAGCATGCATCTAGTGTATTAAGTCCAAAAAACACAGAGTAATGCCTTAAGCAAGATGACATGATGTAGATGGACAATCTCATATCAACGACAGAGCCCGCCATGTTACCTTGATGGAAACTACTTAATGTGTGCCTTACTTCCCCTACTGTCACTGGGAAAGGTCACCACATGGTAAGAACCCAAAACCAAGCACTTCTCCCATTGCAAGAATCATAGATCTAGTTGGCCAAACAAAACCCAAGACTCGGAGAGACTTACAAGAATATCAAATCATGCATATAAGAAACCAGCAAAGACTCAAATATATATCATAGATAATCTGATCAAAAATCCACAATTCATCGGATCTCGACAAACACACCGCCAAAGAAGATTACATTGGATAGATCTCCATGAAGATCATGGAGAACTTTTTATTGAAGATCCAAGAGAGAGAAGAAGCCCTCTAGCTACTAACTACGGACCCGTAGGTCTGAAGTGAACTACTCACTAGTCATTGGAGGGGCGATGATGATTATGAAGAAGCCCTCCAACTCCAAAGTCTCCTCCGGCAGGGTGCCGGGAAGGGTCTCCAGATGAGATCTCGCGGAAACGGAAGCTTGCGGCGGCGGAAAAGTATTTTCGAGGCTCCCTTGATTTTTTTTCTGATTTTTAGGGAATATATAGGCGCACGATCTAGGTCAGGGGGGCGCCAGGGAGGCCACAAGCCCTGCCACCGCCGCCTCCCCCTGGTGGCAGAGTGGGGGCTTGTGGGCTCCCTGCATCCCTCCTGGCTTGGCACACATGCCCCCTGATCTTCTTCCGTTTGGGAAAAAATCATTTCGGGGATTTTATTCCGTTTGGACTCTGTTCCAAACTCAGATCTGAAAAGAGCCAAAAACACAGAAAAAACAGGAACTGACACTTGGCACTGAATTAATAAGTTAGTCCCAAAAAAGATATAAAAGGTACATAAAACATCCAAAGATGACAAGATAACAACGTGAAACCATCAAAAATTATAGATACGTTTGAGACGTATCAAGCATCCCCAAGCTTAACTCCTGCTCGTCCTCGAGTAGGGAAGTGATAAAGAATGAATTTTTGATGCTTTCATGCTACCTAGCATAGATGTCCTTTGTAACTCCTCTTATGTGACATGAATGTTCAGATCCATTAGATTCAAAACAATAGTTTGCTATTGACGTGGAAACAATAATAATTCAAGCAAACTAGCAAGGTAATCATGAACATTCAAAATAACAAGGCCAAAAGAAAGTTATCCCTACAAAAGCATATAGTCTGGCTATGCTCTATCATCATTGCACAGTGAATTTAAATCATGCACAACCCCGGTATTGGCCAAGTAATTTTTTCACACCTTTACTTTCTCAAACCTTTTCAACTCTCACGCAATACATGAGCGTGAGCCATGGTTTTAGCACTATAAGTGGTGTGGAGTGTGGTGGAGGTTGCAGGACAAAAAAGGAGAAGATAGTCACATTAACTAGGCATATCCATGAGCTGTGGAGATGCTCATCAATAGATATCAATGTGAATGAGTAGGGATTGCCATACAAATGATGCACTAGAGCTAAGAGTAAGTGAAAGCTCTTAAAGAAAACTAGTGGGTGTGCATCCAACTTGCTTGCTCACGAAGACCTAAGGAAATTTTGAGGAAGCCAATCATTGGAATATACAAGCCAAGATATATAATGAAAATTTCCCACTAGCTATATGGTGGTGATAAAACGAGAAATTCTCAATCATTAAGATCATGGTGCTTAATATGCACAAGTGTGGAAAAAGTGGTAACATTGTCCCTTCTGTGTTTTTCTCTCACTTTTTTGGTGGGCTCTTTGGCCTCGTTTTTTTTGGTGGGCTCTTTGGCCTCTTTTTTTTCCTCACATGGGACAATGCTCCATTAATGATGATCATCACACTTTCGACTCAAAACTTAGAGCAACGATGACTCTATATGGAATGCCTTCGGTAGTGTACCGTGACAATGATCTAGCATGGCATAGACATTAATGGAAACATCATGCTAGCTATCTTACGATCATGCAATGGCAATGTAGACGTGGTGGCACATGTCATGGTGGTAGTCGCATGGCAATATATCTCGGAATGACTTTGAAAAAGCCATAGTAGGTAGGTATGGTGGCTGTTTTGAGGGAGGCTAATGGTGGGTTTTGTGCACCGGCGAAAGTTGCACGACACTAAGAAGATAGTAATGGTGAAAGGTAAAAGTGCATCTAAACCATGGACTCAACATTAATCATGAAGAACTCATATACTTGTTGTAAAAGTTTTATTAGTAATCGAAACAAAGCATTCAACGCATACTCCAAGGGGAAGGGTTGGTAGGTATAAACCATCACGCGATCCCGACTGCCACGCAAAGGATGACAATCAATAGACTAATCATGCTCAGATTTCATCCCATAGCGGTTCACCATACGTGCATGCTACGGGAATCACTAACTTCAACACAAGTATTTCTAGATCCACAACACCTTACTAGCATGACTTCAATATTACCATAACCACAACTCAAAACTAATTGAGATGAATCAAACTTCTCTAACTATTCAATGCACATGGAGGTGGAAGTTTTCGTATCCATTTGGATAACTACCCCTTTTGAGACTACTTTCAAAGCATAGATCAACTACCAAGCAATGCACCGCTATGATCTAAAAGATATAAGTGAAGCATAAAGAACAAAAGTATCTAGCTCAAAAGATATAAGTGAAGCACATGTGAGCTGAATTGTCTACCAAAAGATATAAGTGATGCTCGACAAAATCACGGTGAGTGCATGTCTCTCTCTCTAGGTGTGCAGCAAGGATGATTGTGACACGACAAAAATAAATGACTCCTATGATACAAGACGCTCCAAGCAAAAACACATAACATGTGGTGAATAAAAATATAGCCCCAAGTAACGTTACCGATGGATTGAAGACGAGAGAGGGGATGCCTTCCCGGGGCATTCCCAAGATTAGGCTTTTACGGCATCCTTGAATCTCTTGGGGTGCCTTGGGCATCCCCAAGCTTGAGCTCTTGCCACTCTTTATATCTTTGTCCATAAGAACTTCACCCAAAACTTGAAAACTTCACAACATGAAACTTAAACAGAAACTCGTGATAACATTAGTATGAGAAAGCAAACCACCACTTCCTTAGGTACTGTAGCAAACTTAAATTCTACTTATGCTGATGTTGAGTTACTATATTTTCAATCTTCCATGGCTAATAGCCCCGGATACTATCTATAGTTTCATCAAAATAAGCAACCAACACAACAAAAACAGAATCTGTTAACAACAGAACAGTCTGTAGCAATCTGTATATTTCATATACCTCTGGTACTTCACAAATTCTGAAAAATTATGAAAGTCTGAAGAATGTGCGTAGAAATCAGCAGCAAAATGAATAAACTTAAAAGGTCTTACAGAAGAAAAAAATGAAAATTCTTTTGGTGATAAGAAAGTTTCTGTCTTTTCTCCAGCATGACCAAACGATCATCCCCAAGACTAATCATAACGGTTTTGCTTGGCACAAACGCAAAAAAAACACAAAAAACACAATCATAAAAGAATTATGAAAGTGTGGAAAACACAAAACAGAAATAAAAAGGATAGATTTGTTGGGTTGCCTCCCAACAAGTGCTTTTGTTTAACGCCCTTAGCTAGGCGAAAGGTGATGGAATCACGTATAGTCATCTTTGGTGCTCAAACCATAAGTAGCCCTCATCATAGATTCATAAGGCAATCTTCTTTTCTTTCTTGGGAAGTTCTCCATGCCCTTCTTTAAAGGAAATTGAAATCTAATATTCCCTTCCTTCATATCGATGATAACACCGATAGTCCTTAGGAAAGGTCTACCAAGAATAATGGGACATGAAGGATTGCAATCTATGTCAAGTACAATGAAATCCACGGGTACATAGTTCTTATTTGCAACAATAAGAACATCAACGATCCTTCCCATGGGTTTCTTGACAGTAGAATCCGCAAGATTCAAATTAAGAGAACACTCTTCAATCTCATGAAAACTAAGAATATCACTAGCACCCAAATCACACAAAGCATTGCACTCATAGTTTTTTATCTTGATTTTCATAGTAGGTTCCCACTCATCATGAAGTTTTCTAGGTATAGAGACTTCTAGTTCGAGCTTCTCTTCAAGAGATTTCATCATAGCATCTACGATATGCGCGGTAAAGGCTTTGCTTTGGCTATAAGCATGTGGCGAGTTTGCAATGGATTGCATCAAAGAAATGCATTCAAACAAGGAGCAATTATCATAATTGAATTCCTTGAAATCCAAAGCGGGAGTTTCATTACTACCCATAATTTTGATTTCTTCTACTCCACTCGCCACACCTTTATCATCAAGATGGGTGGACTCCGAATCATTGGCGCGTTTTTCAACCAAAAAGGATTCATATCCAGCCCCTCCATAAATAGGTTTGACACGCGAAAACAAAGATTCAAGAGGAGACACACCAAGCACTTTAAGATCTTCGTGATTTGCATCACAAATTTCAGGTTTAGCTGCCAGCTTATTGACTAAGGTAGCCTGCTTGTCAGAAATTTGGCCCACCAATTTTTCAAGGTGAGCAAGCTGAGAATTAAGTGCAAGGAAATCATTGGACATATCATCAACCTCTTTATTCAAAAATACCAAAAAGGAATTTTGCTCTTTTAATTCCCTACGGAAGTAACTATTTTGGTCAAATTGAGAAGACATGAAACCTTTGACATTAGTTTCAATCTCCTCCAATTTTCTGAAATAGTTTGGTTTGGCCATGAGGAAAGGTCTCTCACGAACAAACCTAAGAGCAGGCGGGCGAAAGGGAACGGCAAAAAGGCAAAGAGAAAAATAAAATGACAAAGGAGAAAGGCAAATGAAAACGGCAAATGTGAAGTGGGGGAGAGGAAAACGAGAGGCAACTAGCAAAAATGTAAATGCAGGAGATGAGTTTGTGAGACCTACTTGGATAGATCTCTCCTTCCCCGGCAACGGCGCCAGAAAAACTTCTGCTACTGCAACAAAAGACCTTCCAACAGCGCCAGAAACACGTGCTGACGGGAGACTGTTCTTGTCTTGATTCTCCTCAGCAACGGGACCAGGAATCCTTCTGCTACGGCTACGCCTTTAGGGACTTCCTAGGCAAATATGCAAAGGATTTCCCTATGGTCTTGGAGCCTTGTGTTGGTGTTCCCTCGAAGCAGAAAGGGTGATGTAGCGTAGCGGTGGTAAGTATTTCCCTCAGTTTTGAGAACCAAGGTATCGATCCAGTGAAGGAGTATCACAAGTGCCTGCACAAACACAAAGAACCTGCTCCCAACTCTATGAAGGGGTTGTCAATCCCTTATAAATTGTTCGCAAAGTGAGATCTGAAAGCAACAAAGTAACAAAGCAAAGTAAAAGCGGAGGTGTAAACGATAGATGTGAATAGACCTGGGGGACGTATTGTTTACTAGTGGCTTCTCTCATGAAAGCAAGTAGACGGTGGGTGAAGAAATTACTCTCGAGCAATTGATAGAACCACACAAAGTCATGACGTTATCTATGGCAATGATTATATCTATAGGCATAACCTCCAAAACAAGTATACCGACACTGTGTGCATCTACTATTATTACTCCACACGTCGACCGCTATCCAGCATGCATCTAGTGTATTAAGTCCAAAAGAACAAAGTAACGCCTTAAGCAAGATGACATGATGTAGATGGACAATCTCATATCAACGACAGAGCCCACCTTGTTACCCTTGATGGCAACTACTTAATGTGTGCCTTGCTGCCCCTACTGTCACTCGGAAAGGTCACCACATGGTAAGAATCCAAAACCAAGCACTTCTCCCATTGCAAGAATCATAGATCTAGTTGGCCAAACAAAACCCAAGACTCGGAGAGACTTACAAGGATATCAAATCATGCATATAAGAAATCAGCAAAGACTCAAATATATATCATAGATAATCTGATCACAAATCCACAATTCATCGGATCTCGACAAATACACCGCCAAAGAAGATTACATCGGATAGATCTCCATGAAGATCATGGAGAACTTTGTATTGAAGATCCAAGAGAGAGAACAAGCCATCTAGCTACTAACTACGGATCCGTAGGTCTAAACTGAACTACTCACGAGTCATTGGAGGGGCGATGATGATGATGAAGAAGCCCTCCAACTCCAAAGTCCCCTCCGGTAGGGTGCCAGGAAGGGTCTCCAGATGAGATCTCGCGGAAACGGAAGCTTGCGGGGGCGGAAAAGTATTTTTGAGGATCCCTTGATTTTTTTTCTAATTTTTAGGGAATATATAGGTGCAAGATCTAGGTCAGGGGGCGCCAGGGAGTCCACAAGCTCTGCCACCGCAGCCTCCCCCTGGTGGCGGAGTGGGGGCTTGTGGGCTCCGTGCAGCCATCCTGGGTTGGCCCACAGGCCCCCTGATCTTCTTTCGTTCGGGAAAAAATCATTTTGGGGATTTTATTCTGTTTGGACTCCATTCCAAAGTCAGATCTGAAAAGAGCCAAAAACACAGAAAAAATAGGAACTGGCACTTGGCACTGAATTAATAAGTTAGTCCCAAAAAAGATATAAAAGGTACATAAAACATCCAAAGATGAAAAGATAACAGCGTGAAACCATCAAAAATTATAGATACGTTTGAGACGTATCACATGTCGATGAGTATGACAACCGGCAGGATCCATAGAAGTTGTCTTTATTTATTGTATGAGATGCAACGCCATGTGGTTACTTTACTTTATTGCTAACGGTTAGCTATAGTAGTAGAAGTAATAGTTGGCGAGACGACTTCACGGAGACACAATGATGGAGATCCTAATGATGGAGATCATGGTGTCATGCCGGTGACAATGATAATCATGCGATTCCCTGAAGATGGAGATCAAATGAGCAAGATGATAATGGCCATATCATGTCACTATATGATTGCATGTGATGTTTATCATGTTTTTCATATTATTGCTTAGAACGACGGTAGCAAAGATAAGATGATCCCTCATAAAATTCTGAGATAAGTATTCCCCTAAGTGTGCACCGTTGCAAAGGATCGTTGTCTCGAAGCACCACGTGATGATCGGGTGTGATAGATTCTAATGTTCGCATACAACGGGTGTAAGCCAGATTTACACATGCAAAACACTTAGGTTGACTCGACGAGCCTAGCATGTACAGACATGGCCTCAGAATATGGGAGACCGAAAGGTCGAACATGAGTCGTATAGTTGGTACGATCAGCATGGAGATGCTCACCACCGATGACTAGTCCGTCTCACGTGATGATCGGACACGGGCTAGTCGACATGGATCATGTTGCACTTGGATGACTGGAGGGATGTCGATCTAAGTGGGAGTTCATTATATAATTTGATTAGATGAACTTAGTTATCATAAACTTAGTCTAAAGTTGTCTTTACAAATATTGTATATCCAATGGAGAACACAAATGTCAACCTCAATTTCAATGCGTTCCTAGAGAAAACCAAGTTGAAAGATGATGGAAGCAACTGTGCGGACAGGGTCCGTAACTTAAAGCTCATCCTCACTGCATCCAAGAAGGTATATTTCCTTGATGCGCCTCTAGGTGACCCTCCCGTTCCCGCGGCAGGCTAGGACGTTCAGAACGCGTTGCAGTCGTGAAGTGATGACTATTCTCTGGTTCAGTGCGGCATGTTATACAGTTTGGAACCGGGGCTCCAAAGGCGTTCTGAGCAAAATGGAGCATATGAGATGTTCCATGAGCTGAAACTAGTTTCTCAAGCTCATGCCCGGGTCGAGAGATATGAGGTCCCCGACAAGTTCTTTAGCTGTAAAATGGAGGAGAATAGTTCTGTCAGTGAACACATACTCAAAATGTCTGGGTTGCAGGGTCGTCTAATTCAGGTTAGAGTTGAACTTTCGGATGATGCGGTCATTGACAGAATCCTTCAGTTTCTTCCACCTAGCTACCCGAGCTTTGTGATGAACTACAACATGCAAGGGACGGAGAAGACCATTGCCGAGCTGTACTCGATGCTGAAATCAGCGGAGGTAGAAATCAAGAAAGAGCATCAAGTGTTGATGGTCAATAAGACCACTAGTTTCAAGAAAGGCAAGGGCAAAAAGAACTTCAAGAAGGACGGCAAAGCAGTTGCCGCGCCTGGTAAACCAGTTTTCGGGAAGAAGAAAAAGAATGGACCCAAGCCTGAGACTGAGTGCAACTATTGCAAGGGAACCGATCATTGGAAGCGGAATTGCCCCAAGTACTTAACGAATAAGAAGGCCGGCATCATCAAAGGTATATATGATATACATGTTATTGATTTGTACCTTACCAGCACTCGTATTAGCTCCTGGGTATTTGATACTGGTGCTATTGCTCACATTTGCAACTCAAAGCAGGAACTATGGAATAAGCGGAGGCTGGCTAAGGACAAGGTGACGATACGCGTCGGGAATGGTTCCAAGGTTGACGTAATCGCTGTTGGCACGCTACCTCTACATCTACCTTCAGGATTAGTTTTAAACCTTAATAATTGTTGTTTAGTACCAGCTTTGAGCATGAACATTGTATCGGGATCTTGCTTGTTGCGAGATCGCTACTCATTTAAATCTGAGAATAATGGTTGTTACATTTATATGAGTGATATGTTTTATGTTCATGCACCGCTGGTCAATGGTTTATTCTTGATGAATCTCGAACGTGATGTTACACATATTCATAGTGTGAGTACCAAAAGATGTAAAGTTGATAATGATAGTCCCACATACTTGTGGCACTTCCGCCTTGGTCATATCGGTGTCAACCGCATGAAGAAACTCCATACTGATGGACTTTTGGAGTCTCTTGATTTTGAATCATTTGACACATGCGAACCGTGCCTCATGGGAAAGATGACCAAGACTCCGTTCTCCGGAACGATAGATCAGCAACAAACTTATTGGAAATAGTACATACCGATGTATGCGGTCCAATAAGCGTTGAGGCTCGCGATAGCTATCGTTATGTTCTCACCCTCACTAATGATCTAAGAAGATATGGGTATGTCTACTTATTGAAACATAAGTTTGAAACATTTGAAAGGTTCAAAGAATTTTAGAGTGAGGTTGAAAATCAACGTGACAAGAAAGTAAAGTGTCTACGATTTGATCGTGAAGGAGAATATTTGAGTCACGAGTTTGGCACACACTTAAGAAAATGTGGAATTGTTTCACAACTCACGCCGCCTAGAATACCTCAGCGTAATGGTGTGTCCGAACATCGTAACCACACTCTATTGGATATGGTGCGATCTATGATGTCTCTTACTGATTTACCACTATCATTTTGGGGATATGCATTGGAAACTGCAGCATTCACTTTAAACAGGGCACCGTCTAAATCCGTTGAGATGACACCGTATGAATTATGGTTTGGGGAGAAACCTAAGCTGTCGTTTCTGAAAGTTTGGGGTTGCGATGCTTATGCGAAGAAGCTTCAACCAGAGAAGCTCGAACCCAAAGCGGAAAAATGCGTCTTCATAGGATACACTAAGGATACTATTGGGTATACCTTCTATCTTAGATCCGAAGGAAAAAATCTTTGTTGCCAAGAACGGATCCTTTATGGAGAAAGAGTTTCTCTCGAAAGAAGTAAGTGGGAGGAAAATAGAACTTGATGAGATAATTGTACCTCCGCTCGAACCGGAAAGTAGCGCAGCGCAAGAAAATATTTCTGTGGTGCCTGCACCATCGAGAGAGGAAGTTAATGATGATGATCATGAAACTTTGGGTCAAGTTGCTATTGAACCTCAAAGGTCCACGAGGACATGTTCCTCACCAGAGTCGTATGGAAACCCTGTCATGGAAATCATGCTGTTAGACAACGGTGAACCTTCGAACTATGAAGAAGCAATGGCGGGCCCGGATTCCAACCAATATCTTGAAGCCATGAAACCAGAGATAGGATCCATGTATGAGAACAAAGTATGGACTTTGGTGGACTTGCCCGATGATCGGCAAGCCATAGAAAATAAATGCATCTTTAAGAAGAAGACTGACGCAGACGGTAATGTGACCATCTATAAGGCTCGACTTGTAGCTAAGGGTTTTCGGCAAGTTCAAGGAGGTGACTACGATCATACTTTCTCATCCATAGCGATGTTGAAGTCCGTACGAATCATGTTAGAAATTGCCACATTTTATAATTATGAAATTTGGTAAATGGACGTCAAAACGACATTCCTTAATGGTTTCCTTAAGGAAGAATTGTATATGATTTAGCCGGAAGGTTTTGTTGGGCCTAAGAGGGCTGACAAGGTATGCAAGCTCCAGCGCTCCATCTATGGGCTGGTGCAAGCATCTCGGAGTTGGAACATTCTCTTTAATGAGGTGATTAAAGTGTTTGGGTTTGTGTAGACTTATGGAGAAGCCTGCATTTACAAGAAAGTGAGTGGGAGCTCTGTAGCATTTCTCATATTATATGTGGATGACATATTGTTGATGGGAAATGATATAGAACTATTGGAGAGCGTGGAGGCCTACTTGAATAAGTGTTTTACAATGAAGTACCTTGGTGAAGCTGCTTACATATTAGGCATCAAGATCTACAAATATAGACCGAGACACCTCATAGCTCTTTCACAAAGCACATACCTTGACAGATATTGAAGAAGTTCAATATGGAAAAGTCTAAGAAGGGGTTCTTAACTATATTGCAAGGTGTGAGATTGGGTAAGACTCAATGCCCGACCATGGTAGCAGATAGAGAAAAGATGAGTACCATCCCCTATGCTTCAGCCGTAGGCTCTATTATGTATGCCATGTTGTGTACCAGACCTGATGTGAACCTTGCCATAAGTTTGTTAGGGACGTACCAAAGTGATCCCGATATGGAACACTCGACAATGGTCAAGAATATCGTTAAGTACCTGAAAAGGACTAAAGATATGTTTCTCGTTTAGGGAGGTGCCGAAGAGCTCGTCGTAAAGGGTTACATCGATGCTAGCTTCGACACAGATCAGGATGACTCCAAGTCACAAACCGGATACGTGTATAATTTGAATGTTGGGGCAGTCAATTGGTGTAGCTGTAAGCAAGGCGTCGTGGTGGCATCTACATGTGAAGCGGAGTACATAGCTTCTTCGGAAGCAGCACAGGAAGGCATCTCGGTGAAGGAGTTTATCACCAACCTAGGAGTGATTCCAATGCGTCGGGCCCGATGACACTCTTCTGTGACAACACTGAAGCTATTGCGATAGCCAAGGAACCCAGGTTTCACAAGAAGACCAAGCACATCAGGAGCCGCTTCAAATCCATCCATGATTACATTCAGGAAGGAGATATAGATATTTTTAAAGTACATACGGATCTGAATGTCGCAGATCCGTTGACTAAACCTCTTCCACGAGCGAAACACGATCTAAAGTAGAATGCTATGGGTGTTCGATTCATCACAATGTAACTAGATTATTAACTCTAGTGCAAGTGGGAGACTGTTGGAAATATGACCTAGAGGCAATAATAAAGTGGTTATTATTATATTTCCTTGTTCATGATAATTTTCTATTTTTCATGCTATAATTGTATTAACTAGAAACAGTAATACTTGTGTGAATATATAGATCACAATGTGTCCCTAGTGAGCCTCTTGTTGGCTAGCTCGTTGATGAATAGATGATCATGGTTTCCTGATCATGGACATTGGATGCCATTGATAACGGGATCACATCATTAGGAGGATAATGTGATGGACAAGACCTAGTCCTAAGCATAGCACTAGATCGTGTTGTTCATCTCCTAAAGCTTTTCTAATGTCAAGTATCGTTTCCTTATACCATGAGATTGTGCAACTCCCGGATACCGTAATAGTGCCTTGGGTGTATCAAATGTCACAACGTAACTGGATGATTATAAAGGTGCACTACAGGTATCTCCGAAAGTGTCTGTTGGGTTGGTACGAATCGAGACTGGGATTTGTCACTCTTTGTGATGGATAGGTATCTCCGGGCCCACTCGATAATTTGTCATCATACTGAGCTCAATGTGACTAAGGAGTTAGCCACGTGATGATGTGTTAGCGAACGAGTAAAAAGACTTGCTGGTAATGAGATTGAACAAGGTATGAGGATACCGACGATTGAATCTTGGGCAAGTAGTATACCGGTAGACAAAGGGAATAGTATACGGGATTGATTGAATCCTTGACATCGTGGTTCATCCGATGAGATAATCGTGGAACATGTGGGAACCAGCATGGATATCGTGACCCCGTTGTTGGTTATTCACCGGAGAGGTGTCTCGGTCATGTATGCATGCTTCCCGAACCCGTAGGGTCTACACACTTAAGGTTTGATGACACTAGGGTTATAGAGAAATAGTGTACGTGGTTACCGAAGGTTGTTCGGAGTCCTGGATGAGATCTCGGACGTCACGGGGAGTTCCAGAATGGTCTGGAGGTAAAGATTTATATATAGGAAGTGAGAAATTTTTCACCGAAAGTGTTTCGGGTGACACGGTAATGTACCGGGACCACCAGACGGGTTCCGGAGGTCCACTTGCAAGGGCCACCTGCCCCAAGCTGCTACAGGGCCAAGAGTGGCTGGGAACAAGCCCCTTAGTCGGCTGGTGCGCCTCCACAATCAGCCCAAGGCGCAACAAGGGGTGGAGGGGGCAAACCCTAGGCGTGGGGAGGCCACCTTGGGCCTGAAGGCCCACCCCAAGGTGCCTCCACCACCTTGGCCGCCGCCCAAAGCCATCTAGGGCTGCCGGACCCTTTGGGGTGGAAACCTGAAAGGGTGGGCACCCTCCTCCCTCTCCTCCTATATATAGTGCGGGTTTTGGGTTGATTTGAGACAACTTCTCTCTCTCTCTCGACGCAGCCCTACTCCTCCTCCTCCTCCTCCTCATCCTTCGTAGTGCTTGGCGAAGCCCTGTCGGGGCACCACACAGCTCCACCGTCACCACGCCGTCGTGCTGCCGGAGCTCTCCCTCAACCTATCCTCCCTCCTTACTAGTTCAAGGCATTGGAGAGGTGTATCGGTCATGTCTGCATGCTTCCCGAACCCATAGGGTCTACACACTTAAGGTTCGATGATGCTAGGGTTATAGGGAAATAGTGTACGTGGTTACTAAAGGTTGTTCAGAGTCCCGGATGAGATCCCGGATGTCACGAGGAGTTGGTCACCGAAAGTGTTTCGGGTGACACTAGTAAGAAGTGTCCGGAGGATAAGATTTATATATAGGAAGTGAGAAATTGGTCACCGAAAGTGTTTTGGTTGACACTATTAATGTACCGGGAATACCGGAAGGGTTCTGGTGGTCCACCGGCAAGGGCCACCAGCCCCAAGCTCCTACATGGGCCAAGAGTGGGTGGGAACCAGCCCCTGAGTGGGCTGGTGCGCCTCCACAATCAGCCCAAGGCGCATCAAGGGGTGGAGGGGGCAAACCCTAGGCGTGGGGAGGCCACCTTGGGCCTCAAGCCCCACCATAGGGCGCCTCCACCACCTTAGCCGCCGCCCAACGCCATGTAGGGCTGCCGCACCCTTTGGGGTTGAAACCCTAAAGGGTGGGCACCCTCCTCCCTCTCCTCCTATATGTAGTGAGGGTTATGGGCTGATTTGAGACAACTTTTCTCTCTCTTTCAGCGCAACCCTACTCCTCCTTTTCCTCGTCCTCCGTAGTGCTTGGCGAAGCCCTGCGGAGTACCACGCAGCTCCACCGTCACCATGCCGTCGTGTTGCGGAGCTCTCCCTCAACCTCTCCTCCCTCCTTGCTGGTTTAATTATTGGAGATGTCACCGAGCTGCACGTGTGTTGAACGCGGAGGCGCCGTTGTTCGGTGCTTAGATCAGAATCCACCGTGATCTGAATCGCTACAAGTACGACTCCATCAACCGCGTTCTAGCAACGCTTCCGTTTAGCGATCTTCAAAGGTACGAAGAAGCTCTACCCCTTTGCTTGTTGCTGACTTCTCCTAGATAGGTCCTTGTGTGACGTAGGATTTTTTTTAAATTACTACGTTCCTGATACGTCTCAAATGTATCTACTTTTCCAAACACTTTTGCTATTGTTTTGGCTTCATTCTTGCATGATTTGAATGAAACTAACCCGGACTGACGTTGTTTTCAGCACAGCTACCTGTATGGTTTTCTTTTGTGCAGGAAATAGGATATTTAAACGTCCCGGCAAATTCCGATAAAAAATAGAGAAAATCAGCGCACCAGAAGGAACCATGGGCCAGAAGATGGACCAGAGGGGGGCCACCAGGCCTCCAGGCGGCCTGGTGGAGCGGCCTCCCCCTGGCCACGCGGAGAGGTCGCCTGGGTGGGGCCCACTACCTCTGGTGCCCTACTTATTACTTCCTATTAACTACAACAATGACCAAGGTCTATGTTTGTGCACCCTCATCAAGTTTCAATCAACATTCTTTTTATATGTGAAGCCATCACTTCCCATTAGATCATTACATGATCTTTCATGCTTTTGTTCTGTTATTATTCTTTTCTTTAGATCATGGCATGAAGCAAGGCCCTTGACTAAAACACTCTTTATTATATGACTCACGAACTCGAATACATCGGGGGAACACAAAGCAAAACTCAAGACTAAAACACTAAGAACTTTATTCTACTAGAGAAAGATAAAACCAAAAAGGATCGAACTAAGGAAAAGGTAAAGGCAAAAGATGTGATGGTGATACGATACCGGGGCAACTCCCCCAAGCTTGGCACAAGCCAAGGGGATTGCCCATACCCGTGCTTAGTTGTCTTCCTTTGGAGGTGATGGTGGTGGAGTTGTTGCAGAGTTCTTGAACTTGTTTAATTTCCTCTTGAGCACAAAGTTCTGCTCCGTCAGATCGTTGATTTGCTCTTCAAGCCTCAACACCCGTTGGCATAATTCTTGCTTACTCTCCTCAAAAGACGAGAAGGGGTAAACAAAATCTTAGGCTTATTCCTTGAGTTAGGGTGGCTCGACTTTTTGATCTACACGTGTGTGTTTCCAGATTAAGGTAGAGGAGTTTCCTCTTCATCGGAACTTGTTCCTTCCTTCCCCTTGGGATCATAATCTTCTTCCTCATCAGTGGTCCAACCATAATGATCCAAGTCCCCATAGATCTTGGGGTTAGCAAGGTAATCCGCCACATAGCTCTCTCCTTCTGAATCTTGAGAAGACATGCTTGCCCTAAATCTACGACAGAAACAGGCTCGAAACAAAAACAGAGGAAAATTGCGTGATACAAGGGTCAGACCTTTCGGGAGAATATATAATGATTTTTTTTCCGACCAGAAGGAGTACTCCGCAATAAAACGGAGTCCGGGAGGCACACGAGGTGGTCACAAGCCCCCCAGGCGCGACCAGGGGGGTAGCCCACGCCTCGCAGGCTTGTCGCCTCCTCGTGCGCTTTCCGGATTACTTTAAATGTTTATAAAAAATCCAAAACAGAGAAAAATTCCTACTGGAAAAGTTTTGGAGTCGGTTTACTTACCGAATCACATACGTCTTCGTTTTCGGAGTGTGAAACATGCTTATAAATATCCCTTATGTACTCCTCCGAAGTTATGGTATTGATAATATTGCTTTCAACATTTATGGGAGTACCTGAGATATAATGCTTGATTCTTTGCCCATTTACCACTCTCGGGAAATTACCTTCCGTGTTGTTGATCTTGATGGCACCAGAACGATATACTTCCTCAAGAACGTAAGGACCTTCCCATTTAGAGAGAAGCTTCCCATTCTGGATCTTGATGGCACCAGAATGAAATTTAGAACGATATACTTCCTCAACAACGTAAGGACCGGAGTTATATGGCAAGACATAATCACCTACATTGAACTCACGTTTTTGTATCCTTTTATCATGCCACCTCGTAACCTTTTCTTTAAACAACTTGGCATTTTCATATGCCTGAGCTCTCCATTCATCAAGCATGCTAATATCAAATAACCTCTTCTCACCAGCAAGTTTGAAATCAAAGTTGAGCTCTTTGATTGCCCAATAAGCCTTATGCTCTAGCTCAAGAGGTAAATGACATGCTTTACGGTAAACCATTTTGTACGGAGACATGCCCATGGTATTCTTATAAGCAGTTCTATAAGCCCATAGTGCATCATCAAGCTTCTTAGACCAATTCTTTCTAGACCTATTAACAGTCTTTTGCAGAATTAGTTTAATCTCTCTATTACTTAGCTCTACGTGACCACTGGACTGAGGGTGATAGGGAGATGCAATTCTATGGTTGACATCATACTTAGCAAGCGTTTGACGGAAAGCACCATGAATAAAATGTGAACCACCATCAGTCATTAGATATCAAGGGAATCCAAATCTAGGGAAAATAACTTCTTTAAGCATCCTGGTAGAGGTGTTGTGATCAACACTACTAGTTGGGATAGATTCTACCCACTTAGTAACGTAATCAACAGCAACTAGGATATGAGTATACCCGTTGGATTTTGGAAAAGGTCCCATATAATCAAAGCCCCAAACATCAAATGGTTCAATGACAAGTGAATAGTTCATAGGCATTTCGTGACATTTACCGATATTACCTATTCTTTGACATTCGCCACAAGACAAGACAAACTTACGGGAATCCTTGAAGAGAGTGGGCCAATAGAGACCTGATTGCAATACCTTGTGTGCAGTTCTGTCTCCCGCATGGTGTCCTCCGTAAGCCTCGGAGTGACACTTGTGTAGGATCTGTCCCTGTTCATGTTCAGGTAGACAACGTCTAATAACACCATCTACTCTTTCCTTATAAAGGTGAGGATCATCCCAAAAGTAATGTCTAAAATCAAAGAAGAATTTCTTCTTTTGCTGGTATGTGAAACTAGGTGGTATATATTTGGCAAAGATATAATTTGCATAATCAGCATACCACGGTGTACTACGTGAAGTATTGATGACATTCAATTGCTCATCAGGAAAGCTGTCATCAATAGGTTGTGGGTCATCAAGAACATTCTCCAACCTAGACAAGTTATCTGCTACGGGGTTCTCAGCACCCTCGACAACATGCAAATCAAATTCTTGTAGCAAGAGAACCCATCAGATAAGTCTAGGTTTAGCGTCTTTCTTTTCCATGAGGTACTTAATATCAGTATGATCAGTGTGAATAGTAACCTTGGAATCTACAATGTAAAATCTGAACTTTTCACATGCAAACACAACTGCTAAAAATTCCTTTTGAGTAGTAGTATAGTTTCTTTTTGGCAGTGTCTAGAGTTTTACTAGCATAGTGAATAACATTCAACTTCTTATCAACTCTTTGTCCTAGAACAACGCCAAGAGCATAATCACTAGCATCACACATGATTTCAAAAGGTAAGTTCCAATCAGGTGGTTGAACAATAGGTGTAGTTATCAAGGCCTTTTTAAGTATTTCGAAGGCTTCGTCACAATCATCGTCAAAAAACAAAAGGAATATCCTTTTGCAAGAGATTGGTAAGAGGCTTGGAAATCTTAGAAAAGTCCTTAATGAACCTTCTATAGAAACCAACATGACCAAGGAAATTTCTTATACCTTTGATATCCGTGGGGCATGGCATTTTCTCGATTGCATGAACCTTAGCCTTATCGACTTCAATACCTATTTCAGAAATTTTATGTCCTAAGACGATGCCTTCATTAACCATAAAGTGGCACTTCTCCCAATTCAAGAGAAGGTTGGTATCTTTACATCTCTGCAAGACTCGATCAAGGTTGCTGAGGCAATCATCAAAAGAAGACCCGTAAACGGAGAAGTCATCCATGAAAACCTCAACAATCTTTTCACAAAAGTCAGAGAATATAGCCATCATACATCTTTCAAAGGTAGCAGGTACATTACATAAGCCAAAAGGCATACGTCTGTAAACGAAGGTACCGAAAGGGAAGGTGAAAGTGGTTTTCTCCTGATCAGATTGTGCAACAGGTATTTGGGAGAAACGACTATAACCATCTAGAAAGCAGAAGTGTGTGTGTTTAGACAGTCTTTCTAGCATCTGGTCGATAAAAGGCAAAGGGTAATGATCTTTCCTAGTGGCTTTATTCAATTTCCTAAAATCGATCACCATCCTATAGCCAGTAATAATCCTCTGTGGGATGAATTCATCCTTATCATTAGGGACAACGGTAATACCTCCCTTCTTAAGGACACAATGCACTAGACTTACCCAATCACTATGAGCAACATGATAGATAATACCTGCTTCCAGGAGCTTTAGTATTTCTTTTCTTACTACCTCTTTCATCTTAGGATTTAATCTCCGTTGATGATCGGCAACTGGTTTGGAATCAGGATCGGTTTTAATTTTGTGTTGGCATAGAGTGCGAATAATGCCCTTAATATCATCAAGAGTATATCCAATAGCAGCACGGTGCTTCCTCAGAGTTTTTAGTAACTTCTTTTCTTCATGCTCTGAGAGGCTAGCACTAATTATAACAGGATATATCTCATTTTCATCGAGATAAGCATACTTAAGAGTATCAGGTAACTGCTTAAGTTCAAACACAGGATCACCCTTTGGTGGGGGTGGATCTCCAAGCAGTTCAACAGGAAAATTATTCTTAAGGATAGGATGTTTTTCAAAGATAACTCTATCTATCTGATTCCTTTCATCCATATGCATATCATTTTCATGCTTAAGCAAGTATTGCTCTAAAGGATCAGTAGGAGGCACATCAATAGAATCTAGGGCAATAATTTCATCCTTACTAGGCAACTATTTTTCATGAGGTTATCTACGAAACTTGGAGAAATTGAACTCATGTGACACACCTTCAAAGCCAACAGTGACAGTTTGCTTATCACAGTCAATATGAGCATTGACAGTATTGAGGAAAGGTCTGCCAAATATGATGGGACAAAAGCTATCTTGTGTGGTAGAAAGAACGAGAAAATCAGCAGGATACTTCGTTTTACCACACAAGACTTCAACATCTAACAATTCCCAAATGGAAGATATTATCTCTATTGCCAAGCTGAATAGTGACATCAATAGGTTCCATCTCAACAGGTGCAATCTCCTCTTTAATTTCATCATATAAGCATTGAGGTATTGCATGAACACTAGCACCCACGTCACATAAACCATGATAACAATGATCTCCTATCTTAACAAGCATGCCAATGCTATGGCAACAAAAGACCTTTCCCGGCAACGGCGCCAGGAATCCTTGTGCTGCTGGCTATGCCTACAGGGACTTCCTTGGAAAATATGCAAAGGATTCCCCCGCAGACTTGGAGCCTTGCATTGGTGTTCCCTTGAAGAGGGAAGGGTGACGTAGCACTGCGGTAGTAAGTATTTCCCTCAGTTTGAGAACCAAGGTATCGATCCAGTAGGAGGATCGCGTCAAGTCACAAGTACCTGCACAAACACAAAGAGCTTGCACCCAACGCTATGAAGGGGTTGTCAATCCCTTATAGATTGTTTGCAAAGTGCGAACTGAAAGCAAAAAGTAAACAAAGCAAAGTAAAAGTAAAAGTTGAGACGATAGTTGTGAATAGATCCGAGGGCCGTAGTGTTCACTAGTGGCTTCTCTCATGAAAGCAAGTAGACGGTGGGTGAACGAATTACTGTCGAGCAATTTATAGAACCGCACAAAGTCATGACGTTATCTATGGCAATGATCATATCTATAGGCATCACATCCAAAACAAGTAGACCGATACTTTCTGCATCTACTACTATTACTCCACACGTCGACCGCTATCCAACATACATCTAGTGTATTGAGTTCATAAGAACATAGTAACGCCTTAAGCAATATGACATGATGTAGATGGATAATCTCAAATCTAGGATGAAAGCCCATCTTGTTACCCTTGATGGCAACAACATGATGCGTGCCTTGCTGCCCCTTCTGTCACTGGGAAAGGTCAGCGCACGGTATGAACCCAAAACCAAGCACTTCTCCCATTGCAAGAATCATAGATCTAGTTGGCCAAAGAAAGCCCAAGACTCGGAGAGACTTACAAGGATATCAAATCATGCATATAAGAAATCACCAAAGACTCAAATATAATTCATAGATAATCTGATCACAAATCCACAATTCATCGGATCTCGACAAACACACCGCCAAAGAGGATTACATCGGATAGATCTCCATGAAGATCATGGAGAACTTTGTATTGAAGATCCAAGAGAGAGAAGAAGCCATCTAGCTACTAACTACGGACCCATAGGTCTGAAGTGGACTACTCACGAGTCATTGGAGGGGCGATGATGTTGATGTAGAAGCCGTCCAGCTCCAAAGTCCCCTCCGGCAGGGCACCGGGAAGGGTCTCCAGATGAGATCTCTCGGAAACGGAAGCTTGCGGCGGCGGAAAAGTGGTTTCGTGGACGCCCTGATGTTTTCTGGGATTCTAGGGAATTTATAGTCCAAAGATCTAGGGCAGGGGAGCGCGAGGGAGGCCACAAGCCTGGTCGCCGCGGGCCCCCTGGCTACGACAACATGGCTTGTGGGCTCCCTGTGGACCCCCTGCCTTGGCCCTCAAGTCCCCCGATCTTGTTCGGTTCTGGAAAAATTCATTTCGGGGATTTTATTCCGTTTGGACTCCGTTCCAAAATCAGATCTGAAAAGAGTCAAAAACACAAAAAAACAGGAACGAACACTTGGCACTGAATTAATAAGTTAGTCCCAAAAACGATATAAAAGGTATATAAAACATCCAAAGTTGATAACATAACAGCATGAAACCATCAAAAAATTTAGATACGTTTGAGACGGATCAGCCAACAACAGACCTATGTTTGTCTCTAGCATGTGGTTTAGCAATTCTAGCATCATCTTCACAGAAGTGAATATCATGGCCATCAACATGGTCGGACAGGAGATCTTTGAAAATAGCAATGCTAGGTTCAACTCTAATTAGCTTAGGGGGTGTAGGTGTTCTAATGTAGCCCCTACGTATCACAGTTGAAACTTTAGAATGATCATTTATCCTAATGGGGAAAGGTGGTTTCTCAATGTAAGCACTAGGAACAATAGGATCATTATAAGCAATGAATTTGTCTTCAACTGGATTGGGTTTAACTACATTGACTTCTAAGGGAGGATGATATTTAAACCACTTTTCTTTAGGGAGATCAATATGAGCACCAAACGATTCACACAATGAAGCTACTATCTCAGAGTAAAGTCCATATTTAGCGCTAAAATCACAAACGTATTTGTTTCTACAAAGGATTTAACGCAATCAAACTTGAGATTCATACCAGACTCCTTACCTTCATCAAACTCCCAATCTTCGGAGTTGCGTTTAATTCTTTCCAATAAATTCCATCTGAAGTCAATATCTCTCTTCATAAAAGAACCGGTACAAGAAGTGTCAAGCATGGTGCGATTATCATGAGAAAGCCGAGCATAGAAGTTCTGAATGATCATTTCTCTCGAGAGCTCATGGTTGGGGCATGAATATAACATTGATTTAAGCCTCCCCCAAGCTTGATCTATACTTTCTCTCTCACGAGGCCAAAAATTATAAATACAATTCCGATCACGATGTACCAAATGCATATGACCATTGATGAAATTCCAATTTCAATCGGTTGTAGTTCCATGATCCAGTATCATCACATAGCCTATACCATGTCAATGCTGTTTCCCTCAAAGATAAGGGAAATAACTTCTTATTGACCTCCTCCTCGGGCAAACCTGCAAGCTTAAATCAACCACAAACTTCATCTACATAGATTAGATGCAAGTCGGGATGTGATGTTCCATCTCCTGTAAAAGGAAATTCATAGAAAATATTTTCAGTAGGTGCAGAAGGTTGAGGAGAAACTCCTTGTGCTTCCATTCGAGGTGAAGATACCCCGAACAAGCTCCTCAAAGGATTACTTTCCATAGTGACAAGTGACAATAAATTTCAACACACTATATAAATGTTTCCTTACCAAATTCCACTTACCAAAGGCGCTTCACTCCCCGTCAACGGCGCCAGAAAAGAGTCTTGATGACCCTCAAGGGTAGGGGATCTATCTAGTCGTTTCGATAAGTAAGAGTGTCGAACCCAACGAGGAGCACAAGGATCTGACAAGTGGTTTTCAGCAAGGTATTCTCTGCAAGCACTGAAATTATCGGTAACAGATAGTTGTATGATAAGATGATTCGTAGCAAGTAGCAAGGAACAAAGGTGAATCAAGATGGCCCAATCCCTTTTGTAGCAAGGGACAAGCCTGGACAAACTCTTATAGGAGGTAAAGCGCTCCCGAGGACACATGGGAATTTTTGTCAAGCTAGTTTTCATCATGTTCATATGATTCACGTTCGCTACTTTGATATTTTGATATGTGGGTGGACCGGTGCTTGGTTTCTGCCCTTACTTGGACAAACATCTCACTTATGATTAACCCCTCTCGCAAGCATCCGCAACTACGAAAGAAGAATTAAGACAAAGTCTAACCATAGCATTAAACTAGTGGATCCGAATCAGCCCCTTTTGAAGCAACGCATAAACTAGGGTTTAAGCTTCTGTCACTCTAGCAACCCATCATCTACTTACTACTTCCCAATGCCTTCCTCTAGGCCCAAATAATGGTGAAGTGTTATGTAGTCTACGTTCACATAACACCACTAGAGGAAAAACAACATACAACGCATCAAAATATTGAACGAATACCAAATTCACATGACTACTTATAGCATGACTTATCCCATGTCCTCAGGAACAAAAGTGGCTACTCACAAAGCATAATTATATTCATGACCAGGGAGGTATTGAATAGCATCAAGGATCTTAACATATATTCGTCCTCCGAGTAATCCAACTAGCATCAACTACAAAGAGTAATTAACACAACTAGCAACCTTACAAGTACCAATCGGAGTCGCGAGACGGAGATTGGTTACAAGAGATGAACTAGGGTTTGGAGATGAGATGGTGCTGATGAAGATATTGAAGGTGATGAGTCCCCTCTGATGAGAGGAGTGTTGGTGATGAGGATGGTGATGATTTCCCCCTCCAGGAGGGAAGTTTCCCCGGCAGGACGGCCCTGGCGGAGCTCTAGATTTGTTCTGCTCAAGTTCCGCCTCGTGCCGGAGGCGATTCCTCCCGAAAGCCACCTCCTGATTTTTTCTAGAACGAAACCCTCCTTATAGAAAAAGATGGGAGCTATAGGGGTAACAGGGGGCCCACAAGCCACCTAGGCGCGGCAAGGGGGGTAGGCCGCGCCTGACAGGCTTGTGGCCTCCTGGTGGCTCCCCTCCGGTACTTCTTCCACCCAGTATTTTTTATAAAATCCAAAATAATTCCTCGTTGATTTTCACGGCTTTTGGAGTTGCGCAGAATAGGTATCTCAAACTTGCTCCCTTTTCAGACCAGAATTCCAGCTGCCGGCATTCTCCCTCTTCATGTAAACCTTATAAAATAAGAGAGAAGGCATAAGTATTGTACCGTAAAGTGTAATAACAGCCCATAAAGCGATAAATATCAACATAAAATCATGATGCAATATGGACGTATCAACTCCCCCAAGCTTAGACTTCGCTTGTCCTCAAGCGGAAGCTGAGATCAATAAATATGCCCACATGTTTAGAGATAGAGGTGTTGATAGAACAAAATACGGACATGCAGGCATCATGATCATTTTTAGAACATCAGTAACATCATATAATCTCTTATGCTAAAGTGATAATTCCATCACAAAGTAAAGTATGGATCAAGAATCTTACTGAGAATTAACAACCAATAGCCTTTAGTTATTGAAGCAATTGCAATTTATCATAACATCGGAAAGAGTCAAATAAGAGCATGTAAAGCAAATCCACATACTCAATCATCCCTTCGTCTTCTACAATTGCTAAAACTCACGTGGTACTCATGAGATCAAAGTTTCAGTTGGACACAGAGAAAGATGGGGGTTTATAGTTTCGCCTCCCAGCTACTTACCTCAAGGGTAATGTCAACAATAATAATTCATGGATACTTACTTCCAAGTTGACATATGAATATACATCTTTCCCTAGCACATGACGTTAGCCAAGATAAAGGCGACATAAGGAATTGGTGTCGATCACCATGACTCTTTTAAGGACAAAAAGTAAAGGTAAAAGATAGGCCCTTCGCAGAGGGAAGCAGAGGTTCTCATGTGCTTTTGAGGTTTGGATGCGTGACCTCTTAGTGTGAAGGAACGTCACTTTATATTCCCTCCTATGATAAAGAACTTTATTATGCAGTCTGTCATTTTTATGTCTTCCTCATCACAACTTCGTACAAAGCTTATTTTCCACACACTAATAAATCACAGATATTTAGGGAGCAATTTTTATTGCTTGCACTGATGACAACTTACTTGAGGGATCTTCTTCAATCCATAGGTAGGTATGGTGGACTCTCATGGCAAAACTGGGTTGAAGGTTTATGGATGCACAAGTAGTATCTCTACTTAGTGCGAAAGTTTTGGCTGATATGAGGTGGAAGCAATCATCATGTGCTGAGGGATCTCTAGTCATATAACATTGTTCGGAACCAAACAAACATAATTCATTATGTTGTCTTCCTTGTCCAACATCTACTTCTAAGCATGTAATAGTTTAATGAGTGTTCACAATCAAAGATGGTGCCCAAGATGATATATTTATATGTGAACCTCTCCTTCTTTATTACTTCCTATTAATTGCAACAATGACCAAGGTCTACGTTTTTCCACCCACAACAAGTTTCAATCAACATTCTTTTTATAAGTGAGTCCATCACTTCCCATCAGATCATTACATGATCTTTCATGCTTTTGTTCTCTTATTATTCTTTTCTTTAGATCATGGCTAGAAGCAAGGCCCTTAACTAAAACACTCTTTATTATATGACTCACGAGCTCGAATACATTGGGGGAGACACAAAGCAAAACTCAAGACTAGAACATACTAAGAACTTTATTGTACTAGAGAAAGATAAAACCAAAAAGGATCGAACTATGAAAATGGTAAAGGCAAAAGATGTGAAGGTGATACGATACCGGGGCAACTCCCCCAAGCTTGGCACAAGCCAAGGGGAGTGCCCAAACTCGTGCTTAATTGTTTTCCTTCAAAGGTGATGGTGGTGGAGTTGTTGCAATCTGGGGTTGATTCTCCATCTTCCAAGGCATAGGTGCTCCATCATGGAAAGATGATCAAGTCTCCGAAATCCTCAAATCTGCAGCCAACCATATTGATTTAAATCTATAGTCATACTCCCAGTTTTGGTTCTGCAGGTCGTAGATCTGGGCTTGGAGGTGATCAATTCTGTCATAGACCCTGGAGAGGTGTTTCCCAATGTCATTGGCATCGATCTTGTGCTTGTTGGTGAACTCCGAGATGATCATGTGCTTGGCATTGAGTCCGCCTTCCACCATCCCTTGGTACTTGAACACTTGTTGCTCCATTGCTTCGAGCCTCGCCTCCATGCTTCCAGTCTTCTTGGGCCCCTCAATATCACGGATGTGCAGCACCCCCTCCTGCATCTCGATGGATTGACGGTGTTGCAGCACTCCCGCGAGGTAGGGATTGATGACCTTCTCAAAGAACTTGTCCTTCGGAACTTTTGGGGACGCCATAGCGATCTAGATCTGTCTACACAGTAGCTCGAAGCAAAAACAGAGGATATTTGCGTGATACGATGGTCAGACCTTCCGGGAGAATATATAATGATTTTTTCCCGACCAAAAGGAGTACTTCGCAATAAAACGGAGTCCGAGAGGTACACGAGGTGCCCACAAGCCATCCATGCGAGGCCAGGGGGTAGGCCACGCCTGGCAGGCTTGTCGCCCCCTCGTGCGCTTTCCGGACTACTTTAAAATTTTCTATTTTTCTAAAAATACCAAAACAGATAAAAATTGCTACTGGAAAAGTTTTGTAGTCGGTTTACTTAACGAATCATATACATCTTCATTTTTGGAGTCTGAAACAGGCTGATAAATATCCCTTATGTACTCCTCTGGAGTTATGGTATTGATAATACTGCTTTCAACATTTATGGGAGTACCTAAAATATAATGCTTGATTCTTGGCCCATTTACCACTCTCGGAGAATTACCTTCCATGTTGTTGATCTTGATGGCACCGGAACGATATGCTTCCTCAACAATATAAGGACCTTCCCATTTAGAGAGAAGCTTGTCTGCAAAAAATCTTAAACGAGAATTGTATAGCAAGACATAATCACCTACATTAAACTTACATTTTTGTACCCTTTTATCATGCCACCTCTTAACTTTTTCTTTGAACAAGTTGGCATTTTCATATGCCTGAGTTCTCCATTCATCAAGTGAGCTAATATCAAATAACCTCTTCTCACCAGCAAGTTTGAAATCAAAGTTGAGCTGTTTGATTGCCCAATAAGCCTTATGCTCTAACTCAAGAGGTAAATGACATGCTTTACTGTAAACCATTTTGTACGGAGACATGCCCATGGGATTCTTATAAGCAGTTCTATAAGCCCACAGTGCATCATCAAGCTTCTTAGACCAATTCTTTCTAGACCTATTAACAATCTTTTGCAGAATTAGTTTAGTCTCTCTATTACTTAGCTCTACTTGACCACTGGACTGAGATGATAGGGATATGCAATTCTATGGTTGACATCATACTTAGCAAGCGTTTTACGGAAAGAACCATGAATAAAATGTGAACCACCATCAGTCATTAAATATCTAGGGACTCCAAATCTAGGGAAAATAACTTCTTTAAGCATCCTAATAGAGGTGTTGTGATCAGCACTACTAGTTGGGATAGCTTCTACCCACTTGTAACGTAATCGACAACAACTAGGATATGAGTATACCCGTTGGACTTTGGAAAAGGTCCCATATAAGCAAAACCCCAAACATCAAATGGTTCAATGACAAGGGAATAATTCATAGGCATTTCCTGATGTTTACTGATATTACCTATTCTTAGACATTCATCACAAGGCAAGACAAACTTACGGGCATCTTTGAAGAGAGTAGGCCAATAGAAACCGGATTGTAATACCTTGTGTGCAGTTCTATCTCCCGCATGGTGTCCTCCGTAAGCCTCGGAGTGACACTTCTGTAGGATCCGTCCGTGTTCATTCTCAGGTGCACAACGTCTAATAATACCATCTACTCCTTCCTTATAAAGGCGAGGATCATCCCAGAAGTAATGTATCAAATCAAAGAAGAATTTCTTCTTTTGCTGGTATGTGAAACTAGGTGGTATATATTTGGCAATGATATAATTTGCATAATCAGCATACCAAGGTGTACTACATGAAGCATTGAAGACATTCAATTGCTCATCAGGAAAGCTATCATCAATAGGATGTGGGTCATCAGAACATTCTCCAACCTAGACAAGTTATCTGCTACGGGGTTCTCAGCACCCTTCCTATCAACAACATGAAAATCAAATTCATGTAGCAAGAGAACCCATCTGATAAGTCTAGGTTTAGCATCTTTCTTTTCCATGAGATACTTAATAGCAGCATGATCAGTGTGAATAGTAACTTTGGAATCAACAATATAAGATCTGAACTTTTCACATGCAAACACGACTGCTCAAAATTCCTTTTCAGTAGTAGCATAGTTTCTTTGGGCACTGTCTAGAGTTTTACTAGCATGATGAATAACATTCAACTCCTTATCAACTCTTTGTCCTTCAACAACACCAACAACATAATCGTAGCATCACACATAGTTTCAAAAGGTAAGTTCCAATTAGGTAGTTCAACAATAGGTGCAGTTATCAAGGCCTTCTTAAGTATTTCAAATGCTTCCTCACAATCATCGTCAAAAAAAGGAATATCCTTTTGCAAGAGATTGGTAAGAGGCCTGGAAATCTTAGAGAAGTCTTTAATGAACCTCCTCTAGAAACTAGCATGACCAAGGAAACTTCTTATACCTTTGATGTCTGTAGGGCATGGCATTTTCACGATCGCATCAACTTTAGCCTTATCGACAATACCTATTTCAGAAATTTTATGTCCTAAGACGATGCCTTCATTAACCATGAAGTGGCACTTGTCCCAATTCAAGACAAGGTTGGTGTCTTTACATCTCTGCAAAACTCGATCAAGGTTGCTGAGGCAATCATCAAAAGAAGACCCGTAAACGGAGAAGTCATCCATGAAAACTTGAACAATCTTTTCACAAAAGTCAGAGAATATAGCCATCACACATATTTGAAAGGTAGCAGGTGCATTACATAAGCCAAAAGGCATACATCTGTAAGCAATGGTACCGAAAGGGCAGGTAAAAGTGGTTTTCTCCTGATCAGATTGTGCAACTGGTATTTGGGAGAAACCAGAATAACCATCTAGAAAGCAGAAGTGTGTGTGTTTAGACAATCTTTCTAGCATTTGGTCAATAAAAGGCAAAGGGTAATGATCTTTCCTAGTGGCTTTATTCAATTTCCTAAAATGAATCACCATCCTATATCTAGTAATAATGCTCTGAGGGATCAATTCATCTTTATCATTAGGGACAACGATAATACCTCCCTTCTTAGGGACGCAATGCACTGGACTTACTCAATCACTATGAGCAACATGATAGATAATATCAGCTTCCAGGAGATTTAGTATTTCTTTTCTTACTACCTCTTTCATCTTAGGATTCAATCTCCGTTGATGATCGGCAACTAGTTTGGAATCAGGATCGGTTTTAATTTTATGCTGTAATAGAGTGGGACTAATGCCCTTAAGATCGTCAAGAGTATATCCAATAGCAGCACGGTGCTTCCTCAGAGTTTTTAATAACTTCTTTTCTTCATGCTCTGAGAGGCTAGCACTAATTATAACAGGATATATCTCTTTTTCATCGAGATAAGCATACTTAAGAGTATCAGGTAACTGCTTAAGCTCAAACACAGGATCACCCTTTGGTGGGGGTGGATCTCCAAGCAGTTCAAGAGGCAAATTATTCTGAAGGATAGGATGTTGTTCAAAGATAACTCTATCTATCTCATTCCTTTCATTGATATGCATATCATTTTCATGCTCAAGCAAGTATTGCACTAAAGGATCAGTAGGAGGCATAGCAATTGAAGCTAGAGGAATGATTTCATCCTTACTAGACAACTCTTTTTCATGAGGTTGTCTACCAAACTTGGAGAAACTGAACTCATGTGACACACCTTCAAATCCAACAGTGAGAGTTTGCTTCTCACAGTCAACATGAGCATTGACAGTATTGAGCAAAGGTCTGCCAAATATGATGGGACAAAAGCTATCTTGTGTGGTAGCAAGAACGAGAAAATTAGCAGGATACTTAGTTTTACCACACAAGACTTCAACATCTCTAACAATTCCCCAAGGGCAGATAGTATCTCTATTGGCAAGCTGAATAGTGACACCAATAGGTTCCATCTCGACAGGTGCAATCTCGTCTTTAATTTCATCATATAAAGATTGAGGTATTGCACTAACACTAGCACCCACGTCACATAAACCATGATAACAATGATCTCCTATCTTAACAGAAACAACAGGCGTGCCAACAACATGCCTATGTTTGTCTCTAGCATGAGGTTTAGCAATTCTAGCAGCATCTTCATAGAAGTGAATATCATGCCCATCAACATTGTCGGGCAGGAGATCTTTGATAATAGCAATGCTACGTTCAACTTTAATTTGCTCAGGGGGTGTAGGTGTTCTAATGTAGCCTCTACGTATCACAATTTAAGCTTTAGCATGATCCTTTATTCTAACAGGGAAAGGTGGTTTCTCAATGTAAGCACTAGGAACAATAGGATCATTATAAGCAATGACTTTCTCTTCAACTGGATTGTGTTTAACTACATTTACTTCTATGGGAGGATGATATTTAAACCGCTTCTCTTTAGGGAGATTAATATGAGCAGCAAATGATTCACATAATGAAGCTACTATCTCAGAGTCAAGTCCATGTTTAGTGCTAAAATCAAAAAAACTATTTGTTTCAACAAAGGATTTAACGCAATCGAACTTAAGATTGATACCTGACTCCTTACCTTCGTCAAACTCCCAATCTTCAGATTTGCGTTTAATTCTTTCCAATCAATTCCATTTGAAGTCAATATCTCTCTTCATAAAAGAACCGGTACAAGAAGTGTCAAGCATGGTGCGATTATCATGAGAAAGCCGAGCATAAAAGTTCTGAATAATAATTTCTCTCGAGAGCGCATGGTTGGGGCATGAATATAACATTGACTTAAGCCTCCCCCAAGATTGAGCGATACTTTCTCTATCACGAGGCCAAAAATTATAGATATAATTCCGATCACGATGTACCAAATGCATAGGATAAAACTTTTGATGAAATTCCAATTTCAATCGGTTGTAGTTCCATGATCCAGTATCATCACATAGCCTATACCATGTCAATGCTTTATCCCTCAAAGATAAGGGGAGACCTTCTTCTTGACCTCATCCTCGGGCAAACCTGCAAGCTTAAATAAACCACAAACTTCATCTACATAGATTAGATGCAACTCGGGATGTGATGTTCCATCTCCTGTAAAAGGATTAGCCAACAGTTTCTCTAGCATACCCGAAGGAATTTCATAACAAATATTTTCAGTAGGTGCAGCAGGTTGAGGAGCAACTCCGTGTGCTTCCGTTCGAGGTGAGATACCCCGAACAAGATCCTCAAAGGATTAGTTTCCATAGTGACAAGTGACAATAAATTTCAGCACACTATAGAAATGTTTCCTTACCAAATTCCACTTACCAAAGGCGCTTCACTCCCGGCAATGGCGCCAGAAAAGAGTCTTGATGACCCACAAGTGTAGGGGATCTAGCGTAGTCCTTTCGATAAGTAAGAGTGTCGAACCCAACGAGGAGCGGAAGGAACTGACAAGTGGTTTCCAGCAAGGTATTCTCTGCAGGCACTGAAATTATCGGTAACAGATAGTTGTGTGGTAAGAGAATTCATAGCGAGTAGCAAGTAACAATAGTAACAAAGGTGCAGCAAGATGACCCAATCCCTTTTGTAGCAAGGGACAAGCCTGGATGAACTCTTATATGAGGTGAAGCGCTCCCGAGGACACATGGGAATTTCTGTCAAGCTAGTTTTCATCATGTTCATAAGATTTGCGTTCGCTAATTTGATATTTTGATATGTGGGCCGACCGATGCTTGGGTGCTGCCCTTACTTGGACAAACATCCCACTTATGATTAACCCCTCTCGCAAGCATTTGCAACTACGAAAGAAGAATTAAGACAAAGTCTAACCATAGCATTAAACTAGTGGATCCAAATCCGCCCCTTACGAAGAAATGCATAAACTAGGGTTTAAGATTCTATCACTCTAGCAACCCATCATCTACTTATTACTTCCCAATGCATTCCTCTAGGCCCAAATAATGGTGAAGTGTTATGTAGTCGACGTTCACATAACACCACTAGAGGAAATACAACATACAACGCATCAAAATATCAAACGAATACCTAATTCACATGACTACTTATAGCAAGACTTATCCCATGTCCTCAGGAACAAAAGTGACTAATCACAAAGCATAATTATGTTCATGACCAGAGAGGTATTGAATAGCATTATAGATCTGAACATATGATCTTCCATCGAGTAATCCAACTAGCATCAACTACAAAGAGTAATTAACACTACTAGCAACCTTACAAGTACCAATCGGAGTCGCGAGACGGAGATTGGTTACAAGAGATGAACTAGGATTTGGAGATGAGTTGGTGCTGATGAACATGTTGATGGTGATGAGTCCCCTCCGATGAGAGGAGTCTTGGTGATGACGATGGGTACAATTTCCCCCTCTGGGAGGGCAGTTTCCCCGGTAGGACGGCCCTGCCGGAGCTATAGATTGGTTCTGCTCAAGTTCCGCCTCGTGGCGGCGGCGATTCCTCCCAAAAGCCTCCTCCTGATTTTTTTGGAACGAAACCCTCCTATTAGAAAAAGATGGGAGCTAGAGGGGCAACAGGGGGCCCACAAGCCACCTAGGCGCGACCAAGGGGGTAGGCCGCCCCTGGCAGGCTTGTGGCCTCCTGGTAGCTCCCCTCCGATACTTCTTCCGCCCAGTATTTTTTATAAAATCCAAAATAATTCCACGTTGATTTTCACGGCTTTGGGAGTTGCGCATAATAGGTATCTCAAACTTGCTCCCTTTTCAGACCAGAATTCCAGCTGCCGGCATTCTCCCTCTTCATGTAAACCTTATAAAATAAGAGAGAAAAGGTATAAGTATTGTACCGTAAAGTGTAATAACAGTCCATAAAGCGATAAATATCAACATAAAAGCATGATGCAATATGGACGTATCAGGACACCAAAGGGGATGAACTATAGTTTGAGGATTCGATGTATCCATTGATTGTTAATGCTTTGTTCCGGTGCTCTTTGACAGGAGAACCTTAATCTCCATAAGTTCCTTTTGGCCCCTTTTGTAGCGGGATGGTAGGACAAAAGATGTTGTGCAAATTCTTATTGCAAGCACGCACAACTACCTTGGGATACATGCCTAATGTTTGATATTTTCCTAGATGATCATTACTTATCTGTGTGCCTTTCCCCAAGTTAAATACATGATATCTCTCATCCATGCAGCGCCCAACCATCCATCTCCCTAGCCTACAGTGTTTTAATCTTGTTGGTTACAAGTTACTTTACTTTTGTTGTTTACTAACGCTGCTTTACCATCACTATTTCTCTTGCCACCATCACTTCGATATCACCGTTGTTACTAATATTTCGTTGCCAAGCAAGTATCTTTCAGGTGCGTTTGAATTGACAATTCAATTGTTAAAGCTTATAAATATTCTTTGGCTCCCCTTGTGTCGAATCAATAAATTGGGTTATCTTACCCACGAAGATTATTACGATCCCCTACACTTGTGGGTCATCAAGACTATTTTCTGATGCCATTGCCGAGGAGCATAGCTTTATTTACACGTCTACTTGGAGTTATTTTGCTTGCTGAGATTTATCCGCTATGAGGAAGAAAGGAGACCCCAAGGTTCTGATTTTACCATCCACTACAAGAACAGGTACTGTTCTTAGCACTAGTGATACGCTTGATCCACCTTCCGTTATGAGTAAGTTTGTTTCACCACCACCACATGCTACTTCTACTCAGTCTGTTGCTATGCCTGATACTTTTGATGATGCTTCTACTACTATTGATGTGCCTGGTTTACTTGGTTATTTTATTGAATCTCAAATTGCTGAGGCTGCGAAGCAGTCTGGAATAGAACTTCCTGTTACACGCTACCCCATTGGTAGACCCGTTGGTTACCCAGACTTGTGTGATCTTAATGAAAGAATCCTTGATGATGATTATATTGAGCTTGATGATGATTTATGCAGGGAACTTACAAAGTGTTCTAATTCTAACCCTGCTGGTGTTAAGGAGCTACTTGAAAAGAACTCTATGAAGAACACATTTGCTCCCTAAGCCTGAATTTGCTTCATCTCCTATTTGCATCGAAGATGCTGATTTTGATTTCTCTATCGGTCTTTCAGTTATATACACAGTTGAAGTTGACCCCTTTTATGGCAGAGAAAATGACGACGCTATTGCACACCTTACCAAACTCACTAAGCTGGGTGGTTTATTTGCTACAGAGGACAAGAAGAGAAATTATTATGTTACTAAGCTACTTCCTTTCTCTTTGAAGGGAGATGCTAAAGCATGGTATAATGCACTACCATGTGGTTCCATTAAGATTCCTCAAGATTTAGCTCAATCTTTCGTTCTTAATATTTTCCTGCTCACAAGCAACATGCCGCTTTACACAGAATTTATAACTTTAAACAGTTGCGGGATGAGCACATCCCTAAAGCTTGGGGGAGGTATTGCACTTTACTCAAGGCTAGACTGGGACATGGAGTCCCTAAGAATGAATTGCTTGATATATTTTATGCTGGTCTAACCGATGAATCTAGAACCTATCTGGATAGTTGTGCTGGTTGTGTTTTCAGGGAAAGAACATCGGATGATGCTGAAGAACTAATGGGCAAGATAGCCAAAAATCATGATGATTGGTCCGTCCCTGAACCACCTCCACCACCGAAGAAGAGGGGTATGCTTTTGTTGAGCCCCGAAGTCATGCAAGAAGCCAGGAAATCTATGAAAGAGAAAGGTATTAAAGTTGAAGATGTGAAGAATCTACCTCCTATTGAGAAGTTATGTGAGCCCACCACTCACCCATCTATGGTAGAGGTACACTCTCTTTTAGAATTCAATGCAAGTGACATCCCTCATGGTAAGCCTCCTGACCAGTGTTTAGATGAGCTCGGTAATTTCATTCTCAAGCAAAATCACTTTACTGAGAGGATTCAAAGCCAGTTGCATGATAATTCCCTCGCTATCAAAAGTTTGCTTGATGTTTTAGGTAGAACTATTAATGATGTTAAAGGTCTTGTTAAGCATTTCCATATGATTCAAACCCAGCTTGAAAAAATTTCTAATGTGCAAAATATTTGCTTGCTAACAATGCCAAACAGGTTAATACATAGGCATATGGTATAAAGACCCGTGGTGGTACACACACACAGGATCCCCTTTATCCAGAGGGGCATCCAAAGAGGATCGAGCATGATTCTCAATTGCAGGAAGAAGGTGTTGTCAGCTCCCTGAAGAATAAGAAGAATAAACACAAGGAAGCTGACAACTCAAATGATCCCATAATTAACGAAGAACCTATTGTTTATCCTAATAGTATATCTGTTTCCGATGCTGAAACTGAAGAAGGTGCATAACCTAATAATGATAATGATCAGAATGATCCTCCTCAAATACAAGAAAAAGAAGCACCCAACAAGCGCAAGAAGTATACTAGAGAAGATTTTGTTCCAAGAAAACATGGAAAGGAAAAAGAACCATGGGTACAAAATCAATGCCCTTTCCAGGTAAGTCTTTCAAAACCAAAGAAGAAGAGCATTACAATAAATTTTGTGAATGGATGAAACCTCTTTTTCTTCAAATTCCTTTGACTGATGCTAGTAAGTTGCCTCCGTACTTGAGGTATATGAAAGATATTGTTAATAATAAAAGAAAAGTTCCTAATGAGGCAATATCTACTATGCTTGCTAACTATTCCTTCAGTGGTAAGATTCTTGAAAAGCTTGGTGATCCAGGTATACCCACCATTCCTTGCTCCATAAAAAATAATTATGTCGGAATTTATTTATGTGATCTTGGTGCAGGAGTGAGTGTTATGCCTTTATCTCTTTATAAAAGGCTTTGTCTAGATAAACTAATCCCTACAGATATCTCTTTTCAAATGGCTGATAAGTCAACAACTATTCCTATGGGTATTTGTGAGGATGTTCCTATTGAAGTTGCTAATTGCTTGATCCTTATTGACTTTGTTGTGCTTGACATGCCCGAAGATGGGAGCATGTCTATTATTCTTGGTAGACCTTTTATTAACACCGCAGGTGCTATTATTGGTTGCAATACAGGAAAGGTTACTTTTAATGTTGATGAGAAGGAACACACATTATATTTTCCGAAAAAGATATATAAAAGGCATGGCCTTAATTCTATTGAGAATATCGAGACCGTGAAGATTGGAGAGTGGGATGTCCTCTACATGTACACCACAAATAAAAAACCATTATGGTGGGGAGAATATCCATTGAAATAAAGGTAGCATGATTGCCTTATGAGAAGTGAAACCTTTTTCTCGATATATCACATGTTTGGTAGTAAGACTTGATCAACCTTACTAACAAACATGTTTTATATAAGTAAAAAAGAGAAGCTTGTTATGTTTTCATTTCCTTTTTTTCCTTTTTCCTTGTTGTACCAAAGTTTATGTTTTTCAAACTACACATGTTTAACCGTTGTTTCGAGTTTTCTGGAAGTTTTGCAACTTTTGGAACTTCGGAAAATTTTCAAAAGTGAAGTTGTCAAAAAAATTCCAGACAAATTAAAATAAAAATTTCCACAAAAAGAGACGTAGGGGCACCTAGAGATGACCAGGGGGCCACCCCTGGTCTAGGCGACCAGGTGGTGCGGCCTGGCCCCTGGCCGCGCAATTGATACATCCATAACGTAACTATAATTTCTGCTTGTTCCATGCTCTTCTAGGTGACATTGTTATATGTTTTGCAACACTTTTATACCATTTTTCACATATTTGGACTAACCTACTAAATCAGTGCACCCAGTGCCTGTTTCTCTGTGTTGATGTCTTTTTTGCAGGAGCTTTTACCCTATTTTCCGAAGCTCCAAAAATTCCGGAAAAAATATATAAAAATCAGCGTGACGGGATCCCGAAGTTTACAAAAGATGGGCCAGAGGGGGGCCATAGGCCACCCAGGCGACCAGCTGGCGCGGCCTGGGCCCTGGCCGCGCCAGCAAGCCGCCTCGGCAGGCCCCACCTCCTCTAGTGCCCCCCTTTCGCCTATATTTACCTCTCGGACGGGAAACCCTTGTACCGAATCCAGAATCTTGAATTCCTCCACCGTTCCACCACCGCAGCGCTTTCGAGATCGGGAGCGCCACGAGACCTCTTCCCGGCACCCTGCCGGAGGGGACATTGATCTCCGGGAGCTTATCCACCACCATGGACGCTTCCCGGACGTGCCGTGATTAGTCCTCCTTGGACCATGAGTCCGTGACCAGTATCTATGTGATGTCTTCTCTCCAATCTTGTGGTTCGATGGTTAGTCCTTGTGAGCTGCCCTACATGATCAACGCATATATGTAATCCTCATGCTTTTGCTATGTTGAGTTTGATGGGATCTGATGGATTATGAGATTATGTTCAGATTATTGTCAGTTATATATTTGGTTATCCTTCTATATTATGTCCTTAGTGATTCATGCATGTTCTCCGTTACCGTTTATTACTTTGGCCGAGTAGTAGATCGTAAGTCCAAGAGGGAGTGTTATGCATGATTGTGGGTTCTAGACCCTCGATGTCTAGGTTGAGTGATAGAAACATGAGACTAGGGGATGTGCTATTGCCACCAACGATAAAACAACGGTGCTTGTGACCACGGTTGAATGTATTGTTTACCCTACGCATAGTTCATTAATGCAATTATCCGTTGCTTTGAGTTTACACTTTGGGTGGGACTCACAACTTAATACCAGCGAGATGTTCTGGATATATACCTCTAGGTGGATGATTAATAAGTAGATGCTGATGAATAAACAGTCTACTTGTCTGGCGTATTGCCTATTACTTTGAACCTTAGAATAATCAGTGAGCATGATTAGCATCGCGGTGCGTTTCTAATTCTGTCAATTTCCTATGTGTAATTTGTTACCTCACATAGCCATTTTCCGTCCTTTGGGAGAGAGACACCACTAGTGAACATCACGAGACTCCGATCCATATTCCACCATTGCCTACAACACTAGTATTTACTGCTTTATTTACTTTCCTGCAGCTATCACCATTACCATTACCACTGGTGTTTGATCCTTTGCAAACTACAAGGCCGGAGAGATTGACAACCTCTTTGTACTCATTGGGAGCAAAGTTATTCGTTTGTGTGTGCAGGTCCACTTCCTCTGTATGCGCCAGAGCAGAGGGCACCTACTTGTTGAACCTCGCAGTCCTCCTGGTTCGATAAACCTCACAGTCCGTGTGTGAGGGAAAACTTCTACTACATCTCAACCCTGCACTTGGGGAAACCAACGAGGGGGCAAGAGTACATTCCCTCGCTAGCAAGAAGTTTTCTGGCGCCGTTTCCGGGGACTCCAGTCCTCAAGCTAGGGGAGCTGCACACCATCTTTTACCTCTGTTTTTCAGTCTTGTTAGTTCGCTTGCTAGGTTTTGCTTTAGAGTCCTATATAAAAAATCATAAAAAAATTAGTTGCTTAGTTCTTGCTTGTTGCTGGTGCTATGGGTTCCACTGAGAAAACCAAGTTGTGTGACTTCACTAGTCACAATAACAATGACTTTACCTGCACTCCTATTGCTGCTCCCGCCACTACGGTGACGTCCTATGAGATTAAACCTGCTTTACTGAACTTGGTTATGAAATATCAATTCTCTGGTGCTGGAGATGATGCTGCTTTACACTTGAACAATTTTGTTGAGCTCTGTGACATGCAAAAATATGAAGAAGTATATGGTGATATTGTTAAACTTAAGCTTTTTTACTTTCTCCTTGAGAGGAGGAGGTAAAGTGTGGCTTCAATATTTTCCTAGGAATAACATAGATTCTTGGGATAAGTGCAAAGATGCTTTTATTGGGAAGTACTACCTGCTTGCTAAAATTATCCAGTTGAGAAGTAATATTATGAATTTTAGGCAGCTGGATAATGAACACGTTTCCCCAGCTTGGGATCGTATGAAATCTCTTGTTAAGAATTACCCTACTCATGGTTCGACTACTTGGATGGTTATCCAAACTTTCTATGCAGGATTGAACTTTACCTCGCAAAATCTGTTAGACTCGACCTCGGGAGGAACCTTTATGTTAACAACACTTGGTACAACCACAAAACTATTGGATGAAATAATGACAAATTATTCTCAATGGCACACTGAGAGAGCTCCAACAGGTAGGAAGGTAAACTCTGTTGAGGAGATTTCCTCCCTTAATGATAAGGTTGACATGATCATGACTTTACTTACTAAGCAAGCTCCTATTGATCCTAGTGATGTTCCTTTGAATTCTTTAGTTGCTCAAGAAAGAGAGCAAGTTGGTGTTAATTTTATCTCAAGGAACAATTTTAATAATAATGCTTATAGGAGTAATTTTGGTAGCAATCCTAGACCGTTTCCATCCAACTATGGGAACAACAACACTTATCCTAGCACCGAAAACCCCACTAATGAATTAGAGAGCATGCTTAAGGATTTTATCACTACTCAAAAACCCTTCAATAAGAGTGTAGAAGAGAAATTAGAAAAATAGATAGCCTCTCTTTGAAGGTGGACAACATAGCTCATGATGTAGAGATGCTTAAAATTAGAACTTTCCCCCTCGAGGAAAGGAAGGTCACACCCATGAATGTTATCCAAGTTAATGAGAATATTAGAATGCTAGCCAAACTTAAATAAAGATGGGCTAGAGAAAAGGAAGAGGAAGATAGGATTAAGAGCCTTTCTACTCACACTACCCTTGCTACTATACATGTTGTTGAGGATATCAAAACTTTTAGCACCCATCGCATCCCTAGTCCCAATGGACATATTAATGGTAATGCTAATACGTCAACTTTAGGACAATTAGGTTCTTGGAATTTAGAGACAACTCAAAGAGTGAGTTTAGATGAAATCACTACGACTTGAATTAATGGTAGTAATCCTGATTTTGACAATTGTAGACTTTTCGATGTCATCACCTTTTTGCAAAGAATGGTTAAGGACCCCCACACTAGTACACTTAATGTTGCCTTCACCGAGCATATTACCAATGCTCTTATCAAAGCTAGAGAGGAGAAGCTCAAACTTGAGACTTCTATCCCTAAGAAACTAGAAGATGGTTGGGATCCTATGATCAAGATCAAAATGAATAATTTCTCTTGCCATGCTTTGTGTGATGTTGGAGCTAGTGCCTCCGTTATGCCCAAAAGAATGTATGATATGCTTAACTTGAAACCTTATGATCCATGTTCTTTTGGTGTTCTATAACATCCCAATTTGGAATGTTTTACAATTGTAGCTAAGCATCTATGCATTTTATTTGAATGATGGTGGCATTTGAATTTTCTTTCGGTATTTTGATTTGCATTTATTTTTGGCACAAGAATTTTCACTCACAAAAATGAGTGAACATTATCTTGCCAAGCAAGAAAGAGTAGAGGTAACATGACACCCCAAAAAGTTAGAAGAAAAAAATTGTGCCAAAATTTTTAGAAGAAAAAAATTGGTTTTTATTGGTTTAAAAAAATAATTTTGTTAAAGTTTTTCTTTTGTGCAAAACAAAATGTCCATGTTGTGGGTATTTTTTTCTGATCATTTTGATATATCATATCAATGTTTTCGGAGTAGGATTTAATTCCTTTCGAAGGGTTTCTTTCATGTTTTTAATAAAAGGAAACACAAACATTTTTAATAGGAAACTGCCATGGGCCCAATATACGAATCTGGCCCGTATCTCTTCTTCTTCTTCCTCGCATAAGATTCTTTCATTCCCTCCACGTGAGGAAGTTTCCTCACCGGAGGAACGGGATCCTACCCGATCTCGTTGCTCATGCCATCCCAGCCCCTCCCGAGCCCGTATATAAGAAGCCCTCGTCCTCCTCTCTTTGTTCCCCCACGAAACCCCGCTGAACCCTTCAACATAGCGCTGCCGCCGCCTCGCCGGACTTCATGTCTAGGCAAAAGCTTCCCAGGCTACTGCCTCTCCTCCCGTCGCCCCAAGCACCGTCCACCGCCACCAAGGGAAGCCCCCGGAGCTCCTCCACTGTTTGAGCCCCTCCGCCGCCTCGTCCATTCGCTAGAGCGCCCCCGCCGTCCATCTCCACCTACGGCCGACGCCTCGAGCCTCGCCGGAGTTCCACAACCACTGGTGAGCATATTCTTTCTCCTCTCATCCTTAGGATCTTCGATCTACGCTCTAGATTAGGAGCTAGTTACCCTTTCGGTTTAGTTAGAAAAACCGCGGTTTTCTATTAAGTTAATTTTAGCCGAATGGTTTTTCTTTATTTTGCGGCCGTCCCCTAGTTAGACTAAATTGCACACACCTCTCAGCCACTCACAACCTGCCACGTAGCCTAGTCCTTTTTTTTTCTGTTTTTCGTTTCTGAAATCATATTAATCCTAAACTTAGAATCTTTATAAATTTTATTCTATAACTCAAAATTAGGTGATTCTTTTAGCATTGGATCACAAATTTTATGTAGTTTCTGTATATATAAAGTTTTACCATGTTTGAATTTGTAAATTTTGAGTTTAAACAGATTTGATAAAATCTTATTTTGTGAATACCGGGAGTTTAAAAATAGCTTTTGAGTTGATTCTTTTTGCTACTGATCGCTAGTGATCTTATTTATCAGTAGGTTTAATTTCAGAATTTTCAGGATATTTTATCTTGGGCTTTTCAACAAAACAGATTCTGTTTTAGTTCTTGTACGATAATTTTGTTCTCTCATGTTCTAGCTACTTTTTGTTCGTTGCTTTATTTTGTTTACTTGCTGTTGTAATGCTTATTGTATGAAATTATTGTTTCGTTAGATCATCCAGAGTGTGAAGCTTGTTATCTACAAGCGCTCGAGTTCGACAGTCGTCAGCAAGGCAAGTCACGTTGATCATATTTTACCTATGGTTTTATATGCATTGTAGTTCAACCTTCTCCACCCATTGCATGCAAAGAAGGTACTTGGAAATTTGGATCTTGATTTAGTATCATGTGGTAGGCACCCACCACCCTTGTTACTTGGCCCAGGACGATAATTTTATTTTGCTATGCTTTTAGTAGACGGGGTTTTGGATGAGTATTTATCACGAGTGTTGTGAGAATTTAATAATCAATACCGGAAGATTTCAATATTTCTTTTCAAGGCCTCGTCATGCAACACACATCTGGGTGAAGGACGGTTTTGATGGGCTCCCTAGGGAAACCAGTGGACGACCCGGGATGCATGGGGAAGTGCCATGACATCTTGCGGAAAGCTTCACCCAGGCACGAAGAGATGGATGGATGCTTCAAGACCCAAGGCTTACCTGCACAGCCACAAGTCATTATGGGCTCTGGCTTGGATGGACAACATGGTGACTCTGGACGGGCGGTGCTACGAGATGTAGAAAAATGGCAGGATTGGATGGGCACCGACAATGGCTTAGAGGAACCCGTTGGAAGACCATGTTTTAATCATCCGGTTCTCAAACAGCGTGAAATGCGAGGACTCCAACGGAGGCGATCAAATCTTGTGGGGAACGTGTGCAAAACTCTGTAGAGTACTCAAACCTAATCGATTAGCCGTGTCCATGGTCATGGACAACTTGAGCCAAAGGAACTGAATTATCTGGAATTCTCAACACAAATAATATTAATGATGTGGGTATTATTGATAACTTGGGTATGAGATGTGGTTGGTGGAACCATCTCATTAACAACCAACAATGTAGTAATTTTTTGCTTTTAGCCCATCTATTGTTGTAGGAGAAAATTTTGCTTTCCGCTAAAAACTTACAGCCCCACCTGTCATATATGCATATAGTATAGATGATACTTTTTGACCTCTCTCTTTTGTGACTTGCCGGCATATTCAATATGCTGACCTACGCGGCTTCAACGGGTCATGTTGTAGAGTACTTTTCCGACCAGGAGTGAGGTCACGATCTACGCTTGGTGATATGCCCTGGAGTCAGATGGACTCAACTACCTTTGAAGCTTCTGCTAGTCTTCGTTTAGTTATCTCATGAGTTGGCCTTCAACCTCTTTATTGTAATAAAGTACTCGATATGAGATCCAATTAATAAAGTTGTGTGATTGAATTCTCGATATATACATTGCTGTACTGTGTGTGTACCAACATGATGTTGGGATGGTACGGAAACACCTGATACTTGGTCGTTTCAGGCCGGGTCGCTACAGATATGGTATCAGAGCACACGCTGGCCGTAAGACGTAACCTCTAGGATTGGAAAATCCTTAGGAAGAAAACTATTTTCTTATATCTATAAATATTATATATTTGTCTTCTGCACATTTCTGACTTCTCTCCGACCTTCCAATATTTTCTAGATGGCCACCTTCATCCCAGTTAAGGTCACGGTGTTTTGCCAGCCTGATGCAAAATGCGCTTCGGAAAGGAGCTGATGTAGATGACCAAGGACTTAAGGATTGCTCTACCAACCATCAATGGAAAACCTACCATGTCTTACCCGACAGATGCAAGCTACAGGATTGAGGTGCAGATCCCCGGAAGAACTTTTGAGCCGCGCACAGAACCTGTGGACTTCAAGTTCATCGCACCCAGCTGGATTCTCGAAAGGGACATGGCGGTTCACTATGCACTCGGACGTATCAAGAAGGTGTACAGAGGCTGTCCCATTTCACCAGACTTATTCACGATCTCCCGGAGAAGAGCAGATGGAGAAATCATCAAGACCAAGACTAAAGACGCTCTCCTGTCCTATGCCCAGACCTTGGAGACACACATCGCGACTCTGGAGCTTCGTGTAAGCAAGGACACAAAGAAGATCAAGAAATTTACGCTCTGCGAACTCGACCTCGAAAAAGAACCCCGAGAAGCCCACTATGAGCTCGAACTGGAGGTGAAGGACTTCCTGGAGAGGATCGAGAAGTTGAAGGCTCGCGTCGTAAATCTGGAGGAAGAATTGGACATGGGCGAAAATCTTCACCCTGAAGGAAACGTAGCCCCCTTGATTAGCAATGAGGAGGACTACGAAGCAAGCTCTACCGAGGGACCGACCACCATGCATTTCTGAGGAGGACACATAGACAAGTCCACCAATTTATCTTATCGTTAAACATTTAGGCCGATGTTTAGGTTATCGCAAACTTGTATCCCCGTGTTTGAACCTTTTGAGATTATTCATGAATAAATGTGTGGTGTGCTAATTGTTTCTTGCATTTCATATGGGTAGTGTATGTTCTCTTTAGACCCTTGTTCTATGCTAATCCCATCCCTCTGAAAACAGCACATGCCTCCGAGATGTGACTCTGTCTCCAATTTCCCGCCGGAATTCACTAAGTTGATCCAACAGCAGAATACCCTGATGCAGTTGATCACTCAGAACCAGAACAATAACAACAACCATCATCCACCCCAGGCCGATAATCTCACCCATTTTCTGAGGTTGAATCCTCCGACTTTCTCCAGCAGCATTGAGCCCATTGTGGCAGATGATTGGCTCCGCAAGATGGAGAGGAAACTAATCACTTCTGGATGTACTGAAGATGAGAAGGTGCGATTTGCCACACATCAACTTGAAGGCCCCATAGCTGCATGGTGGGAGAACTACACCACCACATACCCCATTGCTGGTGTGACTTGGGAGTAGTTCAAGCAAGCCTTCTGCACCGCTCATGTCTCAGTTGGAGCCATGAGTCTGAAGAAGCGTGAGTTTCGCAACTTACGCTAGGGAAACCGCTTTGTGGCTCAGTATTTTGATGAATTTAGCATGCTCGCTCGATATGCACCTGGAGATGTGGCCGATGATGCAGCCAAGCAGGAGAAGTTCATGGAAGGACTCAACGATGAATTCAGCATTCAGCTCAATGTGGCCAACTTCAACAACTACCAGGAGCTGGTAGAGAAGGCCCTCATTTTGAAGGGGAAACAACAGCAGATTGAGAACCACAAACGGAAGTATGGACATGGGAAGTTCAATTCTGGAGTTTAGCAGAACCCTGTTACACCCCCTATTTAGGGAATACGGAACAGGATCCGGTAAATTTGGAGGACACACCCACCATAACCATCCAGTGCATAACCATGGAGGCCACAACCATGGAGGAAATGGGTACAACCGCAACGGCGACAACTTCAAGAATGACAATGGAGGCAACGACACTCAGCACCATCCTGCTCCAGCTCAGAAGGATCTGAACCATATCACCTGCTTCAAGTGCCAGAAGACGGGACACTATGCCAATCAATGTCCCTAGACCAAGCTGGGAAATGGAAACGGCAATGGCAACTCAGCAACAAAGAAGCCCAATCCTTTTCCCAGAGCTCAGGTGAACCACATTGATGTTGAAGAGGTCTATGATCACCCCGATATGGTGGTTGGTAAGTTTTTGCTAAATTCACGTCCAGTACTGGTACTTTTAGATTCTGGTGCAACACATTCATTCATATCAAGGGTAGTTATGGAAAAGTATAGTTTACCGACTAGAACCCTCAGTCAACCCATTAAGGTAAGTTCCCCAGGGGCATGATGACAGCCGGGATAGGATGCCATGCACTGAACCTCAACATCGGAAACCATAAATTTCCCACCGTCCTAATCGTATTAGAGTCACAAGGATTGGATGTAATCCTAGGGATGGATTGGTTGACCAAGTATGAAGGAAACATTGATTGTGCCCTTAAGTCTATTTTGCTCACCACCCCAGAGCGAAAGCGGATTAAGTACGTTTCCCAATGCCCACCATAGAGTAAACGGGTACATTCTCGCACGGGAGTTGTTCAGGAGGAAGTGTCGATCGTACAAGACTTTCCAGATGTATTCCCGAAGAAATTGCCAGGCATGCTACCGGATAGGGAGATTGAATTTCTGATCGAGTTATTGCCAGGGATAGCCCCAATATCCAAGAGACCATATCGGATGCTAGCAAATGATCTAGAAGAAATCAAGAAGGAGATGAAGGAGTTACTAGACAAAGGGTATATCCGCCCAAGATCGTCACCTTGGGGAGCCCCAGTTCTCTTGGTAGAGAAGAAGGATAAATCCTTGAGAATGGTAGTCGATTGTCGTGCATTGAACGAGGCGACCATCAAGAACAAGTATCCTTTGCCGATGATCAACGATTTGTTTGACCAGTTAGTTGGAGCCCGAGTGTTCTCCAAGATCGATCTTCAATCAGGGTATTATCAGTTGAAAATTCGTGAACAGGATATACCCAAGACAACCTTCACCACAAGGTATGGTCTATATGAGTACATAGTCATGCCATTTGGTTTGACTAATGCTCGTGCATATTTTATGAGTATGATGAACAAGGTATTTATGGAATATCTAGACAAGTTTGTCGTGGTGTTCATCGATGACATAGTGATATTCTCCAAGAACGAGGAAGAACACAAGGAACACTTGTGTGTAGTTTTGGAGAAGCTGCGAGAGCATCAGTTATACGCGAAGTTCAGCAAATGTGAATTTTGGTTGAAGGAAGTTGAATTCCTCGGACACGTTATTTCAGGAGACGGAATAGCAGTGGATCCCGCCAAGGTTGCAGTAGTCACCGAATGGATAGCACCCACCTCAGTTAAGGAGATTCGCAGTTTTCTCGGACTTGCCGGATATTACCAGAGGTTTATCGAGAACTTCTCAAAGATTGCCAAGCCCATGATAGAGTTGTTGAAGAAGGATTCCAAGTATAATTGGACTAAGGAATGTGAAGCTAGTTTCCAAGAGTTGAAGAAACGTTTGGTTACAGCCCCAGTGCTGATATTGCCGAACATTCGGAAGGATTTTCAGGTATACTGCGACGCATCACATCAAGGACTTGGAGGAGTACTCATGCAAGAAGGAAAAGTTGTAGCCTATGTATCCAGACAGCTCCGAACTCATGAGTTGAACTATGACACACATGATTTGGAGTTAGCAGCCGTAGTGCACGCACTCAAGACCTGGAGACATTTCCTTATCGAAAATAGTTGTGATATTTATAGTGATCACAAGAGTTTGAAATATATTTTCATGCAGAAGGAGTTGAACCTCCAAAGAGGAGATGGCTAGAGTTGATCAAGGACTATGACATGAGGTTGCATTATCACCCAGGGAAGGCAAATGTTGTAGCAGATGCCTTGAGCCATAAGAGTTATGTGAACACGCTCATAGCGGGAGGATTACCTCAGTAGTTAGCCGACGATCTTAGAGAGCTCAAGTTGGAGATAGTTCCAAGAGGATATCTAGCCACGCTAGAGATTCGGTCCACCTTGACCGGAAAAATTCGTGAAGCTCAGAAGTCAGATAAGGAGATAGCTAAGATAAAAGCAAAGAATGAATGACGGGAAGGCTAAAGGTTTTTGTGAGGATGAACACGGAACTATATGGTTTGAGGATCGTATCTATGTGACCAATGATCCTGAACTCAGGAAGTTGATACTTCAGGAGGCCCACGATTCACCGTACTCCATACACCCGGGAAACACCAAGATGTATCTGGACTTAAAGGAAAGTTTATGGTGGACAGGAATGAAGAAGGATATTGCCGAGTATGTAGCAATATGCGTTGTTTGTCAGCGAGTAAAGGCCAAACATCAGAAGCAAGCAGGATTACTTCAACCTTTGCCGATACCCAAGTGGAAATGGGAGAAGCTTGGTATGGACTTCATCACAGGATTACCCAGGACCCCTTCAGGTTATGATTCTATCTGGGTAGTGGTCGATCGTTTGACCAAGGTAGCTCACTTCATTCCCGTGAAGACTACCTACACGAGTGCTAAGCTGGCCAAGATATATATGACCAGGATCGTATATCCGCATGGAGTTCCAAAGAGTATCGTGTCAGATAGAGGAACCCAATTCATGTCAAAGTTTTGGCATCAACTACACGAAACCTTGGGAACGAGATTGGAGTTCAGTACAACTTTTCACCCACAGACCGATGGACAGGCCGAGAGAGTCAATCAGATTCTGGAGGACATTTTGAGAGCACGTGCACTAGACTATGGGTGTAGCTGGGACGGCAATTTTCCTTATACGGAAGGAGGTGCGGAACGCCTTTGATGTGGGATGGTGTTGAAGACAGGAAATTTTTTGGTCCCGACCTTATCCAAGATTCTGAAGAGAAGGTCAAGCTGATTCGTGACTGACTCAAGATAGCACAATCCGGACAGAAAAGTTATGCTGATACGGAACACAAGGAAGTAACATACGAAGTGGGAGACCGAGCATACCTTCGTGTATCCCCACTTAGAGGAATCAAGAGATTTGGTGTAAAAGGAAAGTTAGCACCCCAATTCATTGGCCCCTACAAAATTCTTGAGCGTATGGGGGGAAGTTGCATACAAGCTGGAATTGCCGGAAGGATTGTCCGGAGTTCATGATGTTTTCCACGTTTCCCAGTTGAACAAATGCCATGCTGAAATGGTTGATATTCCGTTGAGAGACAAAGTGCCCCAAGAGGCCATACAACTTGACGGTGATCTGAGTTATGAGGAGAAGCCTGTCAGGATTCTCGAGACTGCCAATAGAGTTACTCGCAGCAAGATCATCAAGTTTTGCAAGGTTTTGTGGAGTCATCACACCGAGGAAGAAGACGCCTGGGAATGGGAAGAAGATCTTCGTTGAGACCATCCGCACCTATTTTCTAGCCAACCCGAATCTCGAGGGCAAGATTCATCTAAAGGTGGGTAGGTTTGTAACATCCCAAAATTTTAATTTGGAATGTTTTACAATTGTAGCTAAGCATCTATGCATTTTATTTGAATGATGGTGGCATTTGAATTTTCTTTCGGTATTTTGATTTGCATTTATTTTTGGCGCAAGAATTTTCACTCACAAAAATGTGTGGCAATTATCTTGCCAAGCAAGAAAAAGAAGACGTAACATGGCACCCCAAAAAGTCAGAAGAAAAAAAATTGTGCCAAAATTTTTAGAAGGAAAAAAATTGGTTTTTATTGTTTATAAAATGTTTTTCTTTTGTGCAAAAGAAAATGTCCATGATGTGGGAATTTTTGTTCTGATCATTTTGATAGATTATATCAATATTTTCGGAGTAGGATTTAATTCCTTTCGAAGGGTTTCTTTCCCATTTTTAATAAAATGAAACACAAACATTTCTAATAGGAAACTGCCATGGGCCCAATATACGAATCTGGCCCGTATCTCTTCTTGTTCTTCCTCACGTAAGATCGTTTCCTTCCCTACATGTGAGGAAGTTTCCTCATGGGAGGAACGGGATCCGACCTGATCTCCTTGCTCATGCCATCCCAGCCCCTCCCGAGCCCCTATATAAGAAGCCCTCGTCCTCCTCTCTCCATTCCCCACGAAACCCCACCGAACCATTCGCCATAGAGCTGCCGCCGCATCGCCGGACTTCCTGTCCAAGCCGAAGCTTCCCAAGCTACTAGCTCTCCTCCCGTCGCCCCAAGCCCCATCCGCCGCCACCAAGGGAAGCCCCCGGAGCTCCTCCACCATTGTTGCCCCTAAACCGCCTCATCCAGTCGCCGGAGTGCCCCCGTCGTCCATCTCCACCATCGGCCGCCGCCTCGAGCCTCACCGGAGTTCCACAACCACCGGTGAGGATACTCTTTCTTCTCTCATCCGTAGGATCTTCGGTCTACGCTCTAGATGAGGAGTTAGTTACCCTTTCGGTTTAGTTAGAAAAACCGTGGTTTTCTATTAAGTTAATTTTAGCCGAATGGTTTTTCTTTATTTTGCGGCCGTATGCTAGTTAGACTAAATCGCACACACCTCTCAGCCACTCTTAGCGTGCCACGTAGCCTAGTCCTTTTATTTTTTTCTGTTTTCGTTTCTCAAATCAGATTAGATCCTAAACTTAGAATCTTTATAACTTTTATTCTATAACTCAAATTTAGTTGATTCTTTTTTTGCATTGGATCACAAATTTTATGTAGTTTCTGTAGATATAAAATTTGACCATGTTTGAATTTGTAAATTTTGAGTTTAAACAGATTTGATTCAAATCTTATTTTATGAAATACTGGGAGTTTAAAAATAGATTTTGAGTTGATTCTTTTTGCTACTGATCACTAGTGATCTTATTTATCAGTAGGTTTAATTTTAGAATTTTTAGGATATTTTATATTGGGGTTTTCAACAAAACAGATTATGTTTTAGTTCTTGTAGGACAATTTTGTTCTCTACTGTTCTAGCTACTTTTTTTTTGTTGCTTCATTTTGTTTACTTGCTGTTGTAATGCTTATTGTGTGAAATTATTGTTTAGTTAGATCATCCGGATTTCCAAGCTTGTTATCTAGAAGCGCTCGAGTCCGACAGTCATCAGCAAGGCAAGTCACGTTGATTATATTTTACCTATGGTTTTATATGCATTGTAGTTCAACCTTCTCCACCCATTGCATGCAAAGTAGGTACTTGGAAATTTGGATCTTGATGTTGTATCATGTGGTAGGCACCCATCACCCTTCTTACTTGGGCCGGGGCGATAATTTTATTTTGCTATGCTTTTAGTGGACAGGGTTTTGGATGAGTGTTTATCACGAGTATTGTGAGAATTTAATAATCAAGACCGGAAGACTTCAAGATTTTTTTCAAGGCCTCGTCATGCAACACACATCTGGGTGAAGGACGGTTTTGATGGGCTCCCTGGGTAAACCAATGGATGACCCGGGATGCATGGGGAAGTTCCATGACATCTTGCGGAAAGCTTCACCCACACACGAAGGGATGGATGGATGCTTCAAGACCCAAGGCTTACCTGCACAACCACAAGTCATTATGGGCTCTGGCTTGGATGGACAACATGGTGATTTAGGATGGGAGGTGCTACGAGATGTAGAAGAATGGTAGGATTGGATGGGCACCGAGAGTGGCTGAGAGGAACCCGTTGGAAGACCATGTTTTTATCATCTGGTTCTCAAACACCCTGAAGTGCGAGGACTCCAGCGGAGGCGATCAAATATTGTGGGGAATGTGTGCAAAACTCTGAAGAGTACTGAAACCTAATCGACTAGCCGTGTCCACGGTCATGGACAACTTGAGCCAAAGGAACTGAAATTATCTCGAATTCTCAAAACAGATAATATTAATGATGTGGGTATTATTGATAACTTGGGTATGAGATATGGTTGGTGGAACCATCTCATTAACAACCAACAATGTAGTAAAATTTTGCTTTTTGCCCCTCTCTTGTTGTAGGAGAAAATTTTACTTTCCGCTAAAAACTTACAACCCCACCTGCCATATATGCATATAGTATAAATGATACTTTTTCACCTCTCTCTTTTGTGACTTGCCGGCATATTCAATATACTGACCTACACGGCTGCAATGTGTCATGTTGCAGAGTACTTTTCCGACCAGTAGTGAGGTCACGATCTACACTCGGTGATATGCCCATGACTCAGATGGACTCAACTACCTTGGAAGCTTCCGCTAGTCTTTGTTTGGTTATCTCATGAGTGGGCCTTCAGCCTCTTTATTGTAATAAAGTACTCGATATAAGATCCGATTAATAAAGATGTGTTATTGAACTCTCACTATATACATTGATGTACGGTGTGTGTGCCAGCATGATCATGGGATGGTACGGAAACACCAGAGACTTGACCGTTTCAGGCTGGGTCGCTACATGTTCGTCTTGTTTATTCTTCCATAAAGAAACCTTTAGGGAGAATTGATGATGTGCTTATCGTTGTCAATGATAATTATGTTCCCGTTGATTTTCTTATTATGGATATTGACTTTGATTCCTCATGTCCAATTATTTTGGGACGTCCTTTTATCCGCACCGTTGGTGCTATCATTGACATGAAAGAGGTAACCATTAGATTCCAGTTTATTCTTAAAAAGGGAATGGAACACTTCCCTAGAAAGAAGGTCAAGTTACCTTATGAGTCCGTTACACGGGCAAGTTACTCTTTTGGAATCGATATAACTGTATTTTTTGCATTGTGCCTAGCTCAAAGGCATAAAAGAAAGCGCTTGTTGGGAGGCAACCCAATTAGTATTTACTTTCAGTTCTAGTGGTCTTGATGTTTGTTACTACTGTAGCAACATCATTGTATCTTTATTTTTAAACTTTGTGCCAAGTTTTAGCCTCCGATTGCAAAAACTGCAAGAATTGTGACATGCTGTCCAGAAAACAGACTATGTCTGTCTGATAGAAAAATTCTCCTAAAATCACCAGATCATCTTTTTCGTGTGAATGTTTTTGACAGCATGCTCTATATAATTGTATTTCTGCCGTCAGGTCTGAGTTTTTTGATTTGAGTTGCATAAGTGACCCGAAAAAATTATTTACTACCTGCTGGTCTGTTTTTCCCAGATTCTGCCCTGCTTTGCATTTTCATTGTTTTGCAAAGCTTAAGCTTGCTTTTTCTTTGAAAAAACCTTTTGGAAATCTTGAGAAATAGAAACTCTTCCTGAAAATATTTCCACTAGAGAGTAAATTATCTTATTAAGGAAACTAACCACTGTAATCAGCTTATGATGAGTTGCGTATGAAGGGAGTTTTCAAGTATGCGATGGAAGATGATATAAGAAGATCGCGGAGTGTCAAGCTCCCAAGCTTGGGGATGCTCCCTTGCACCCCCAAGAAATATTCAAGGAGACTCAAGCGTCTAAGCTTGGGGATGCCCCCGTGCATCCCCTTCTCCATCAACAATCATCAGTTCGTCCATCTCCATGCTATATTTTTATCACTTCATATGTTACGTACTATGCTTGAGCATCTTGCTATTTACTTTTTAGTTTGTTTTAGTTTTGCTTGCTGTTCACAACAATTTGGATCCTATCCTTCTTTTCTTGGGAGAGAAGCATGCTTCACTCCAACGTAGAACACCACATGAGTTTTTATGTTTATCCTTTTCGTGTGTTCTATATCTTTCCATAGCTACTAGGATGCCTAGCTCTTAGTTTTCATGCCTATTCTCTTAAGATCTACTTATTTATTTATTCAGGTTGATTTTGGATCTCTCTTGAACTATCATGTTTAGAGAGTTGGCTTGTTCGCATTGAGTTGTGTGTCTTGCATGAGTAGGAAATTAAGGTTGCTATTTAAGTATAGTAGTAACATGCTATAGTTTTGAGGTATTGATTTGAGTAATGTTTGGACTATTGGTGCCAAGAGCTTGAGCCTATTAGTGATAGGTGTCGTGTTTTGGGAAATCCGTGTGATTTCAAAAATTTAAATTAGTTGAGAACTCAAGCTATTAAACTGATCGCTAACCTCTGGAGGGGTTGGAATATATAGAGTACCCTCACCTTACCATGGGTCAAGGATGCGCAAGGATAACCAAACCCCCAAACACTCCTCCTCGGGGTGCTTGTTTCTTTGTGAATTTCCCGACTAGACAAAGAGTTACCGATAATAAGTGTATGAGTTCTTCGGACTAATGTGATTATTCGATTATTGGCACTTCCACCATCCATATTTTGCTAGCCTCTTCGGTACCGTGCACTGCCCTTTCTCACCTGAGAGTTTGTGCAAAGTCCGCCGGTGCATCCAAACCCATGACATGACACGCTCTGTCATACATAAGCCCCATTATATCTTTCCTCAAAACAGCTACCATACCTACCTATTAAGGCATTTCCATAGCCTTTCTGAGATACATTGCCATGCAATATCCATCATCTCATGACTTGATCTTGATGTCATACATGCTTTTGCTTGGTCGAGGAGCCGCATGATAGTTGGGCTTTGCCCTTCTTATTTTTGCTACATGATGCGCTAGTATCATTGCATATCCTCCTACACTGGCAAAGGCATACATTTGCTTACATCATGATAGTTATCATTGTTCTTTATGTTGAGTACTTCCTATAAAGTGCGAAGATTTTTCTTGCTACTCTTGTAAAAAATAGAGTGTTGCCCTTAAGTGAGGAAAAGATCCCAAAGAGGACAAAATGAAAAGATCCCAAAGAGGACAAATGAGAGATAAAAAAGAAAGAGCCAAAGAGGCCACAAAAATAAAAAAAATAAAGAGAAAAAATAGAGAAGGGGGTAACACTACTATTCCTTTTTGAAATATCCACACTCGTACTCCATTGTTATATTAGTACTACATAGAGATTATCATTCATGCATAACTATGTGGGGACCTTTACACTATAGAACTTGGTTTGCATATTCCAATGATGAGCCTCCTCAAATGAGCTCTAGGTCTTCATGAGCAAACAAGTTGGATGCACCCCAACTAGTTCTATTACAGAGCTTACCATAGATAATATGTGCATCCGTTGCATGGCAAACCCTACTCCTCACATCATATCTATCTTTGGTTTTCTCTCAACTATGTTTGTCCTCATTGATGTGAGCCTTTTACATTCTTTTTGTCTTCCTTCCCCATCATTATTCTATTTGCCATCCTAAGTGCCAATATATCTTTCTTATGCTCATCCATTGCATGAGTGCTCAAAGTTGAAAGGGAGAGGATCATTATGACTTGCACCTGACTGTTGGTCTGGGGATGAGTCAAAATAAGATTCCGAAGGAGACCAAGTGTGAAAATTTAATAGATTGAGTTCTCAATTAAAAATTGGTTTTACTCTCAACCCATCTCCTACTTCTTGCACGCAAACACCATTTGGAGACATTCAAGTCAGAGACAGCGAGAGCTCTTGCACCTTTATGTTCTTATGTTGCAAATTTCAATGCTAAATATAGTCTCTTGCTTGTTATTGTCTTGACTTGAATTGCATATCTTGCTTGCTTTAATTTGTATTTCTTCTATGTGAGATAGCATGTCACCACATAAATTATTTCTGTTATCATTTACCTACTCAAGGCGAGCAGGAATTAAGCTTGGGGATGTTGATATGTCCCTAACGTATCTATAATTTCTACTTGTTCCATGCTCTTTTAGGTGACATTGTTATATGTTCTGCAACGCTTTTATATCATTTTTGACATATTTGGACTAATCTACTAACTTAGTGCACCCAGTGCCAGTTTCTGTCTACTGATGTATTTTTTTCAGGAGCTTTTACCCAATTTTACTAAGCTCCAAAAATCCCAGAACAAACATATAAAAATCAGCGTGACGGGAGCCCGAAGTTCACCAAAGATGGGCCAGCGGGGGGCCAGGGGCCACCCAGCCGACCAGCTGGCGCGGCCTGGGCCCTGACTGCGCCAGCAGGCCGCCTGGGCGGGCCCCACCTCCTCCGGTGCCCCCCTTTCGCCTATATTTACCTCTCGGACGGGAAACCCTCATACCGAATCCGGAATCATGAATTCCTCCATCGTTTCGCCGCCGCAACGCTTTCAAGATCAGGAGCGCTAGGGGACCTCTTCCCGGCACCCTGTCAGAGGCGAGATTGATCTCCGGGAGCTTCTCCACCACCAGGGACGCTTCCCGGACGTGCCGTAAGTAGTCCTCCTTGGACCATGAGTCCGTGACCAGTATCTATGTGATGTCTTCTCTCCAATCTTGTGCTTCAATGGTTAGTCCTTCTAAGCTGCCCTACATGATCAAGGCATATATGTAATCCTCATGCTTTTGCTATGTTGAGTTTGATGGGATCCGATGGATTATGAGATTATGTTCAGATTATTGCGAGTTATATATTTGGTTATTGCTACGGCGGCAGAAATCCTTCTGCTGCCTCTTGAGCTTGCGTTGGTTTTTCCCTTGAAGAGGAAAGGGCGATGCAGCACATGAGTAGTAAGTATTTCCCTCAGTTTTAGAACCAAGGTATCAATCCAGTAGGAGAATCACGCAAGGTCCATAGTACCTGTGCAAACACAAAACAGCTTGCACCCAATGCTATAAACGGGTTGTCAATCCCTTCCAGATTGATTGCAAAGTGAGATCTGAAGGCGGAAAGTGCAACGAAGTAAAATTGTAAGGCTGAAAATATGGTGTGAAGTAGACCCAGGGGCCATAGTGTTCACTAGAGGCTTCTCTCAAAATAGCAAATAATACGGTGGGTGAACAAATTACTGTCGAGCAATTGATATAACCGTGCAAAGTCATGACAATATCTAAGGCAATGATCATACATATAGGCATCACGTATGAGACAATTAGACCGATACTTTCTGCATCTACTACTATTACTCCAGACATCGACCGCTATCCAGCATGCATCTAGTGTATTGAGTTCATGATGAACAGAGTAACGCTTTAAGCAAGATGACATGATGTAGAGGGATAAACTCAAACCAATGATGAAAACCCCATCTTTTTACCCTTGATGGCAACAACATGATGCGTGCCTCGCTACCCCTTCTATCACCGGGTGAGGTGTCACGCCCATGATGCGACCCTATCCTCAACTTGGCACGAGCGCCTCGTCAGGGATAGAAGCGCATCTCGTCGTGTCGCAAGAATGGATATCGTTACAAGTACATGTACTGAACAGAAGATATATATATATATATATATATATATATATATATATATATATATAATTGGCTTAAACTCGCCACAAGCTACATCAGAGTCACATCGGTACATTACATAAATAACACGAAGAAGAGCAGGGTCCGTCTACGGATGAAAACAAACGAGAAAATAAGAACGACGTCCATCCTTGCTATCCCAGGCTGCCGGCCTGGAACCCATCCTAGAGCGATGAAGAAGAAGAAGAAGAAGAAGAAGAAGCAACTCCAAATGAACAATCAAAGCGTTCACGTCAAGTAACCTTTACCTGTACCTGCAACTGGTGTTGTAGTAATCTGTGAGCCACAGGGGCTCAGTAATCTCATTTCCAAAGGTATCAAGACTAGCAAAGCTTAATAGGTGAGGCATGGTTAAGTGGTGAGGTTGCCGCAGCGGCTAAGCATATATGAGGTGGTTAACTTACGAGTACAAGAATAAAGAGGGGGGTGATCTACGCATAGCAGACGTGAACTACTGATGATCAAATGAATGATCCTGAACACCTACCTACGTCAGACATAACCCCACCGTGTCCTCGATCGGAGAAGGAACTCATGACAGAGACATTCACGGTTACACACACAATTGGCATGTTTTTATTAAGTTAACTTCAAGTTATCTAGAACCAGTGTTAAACAAAGTTTCCACGTTGCCACATAACCGCGCGCACGGCTTTCCGAAAGATTTAACCCTACAGGGGTGCTCCAACTAGTTCATCACAAATTACCACAAGCTGCATAGAAATCCTCGATCACGAAGCTCGCGATCTCGTTGGACTCCTTAGTGGAAAACCTCCACTCTGAGATTACCCAAAGCATCACCGGAATCCCGATGCACAAGATATCTCGTCAAAGGTAAAACTAATCCAGCAAGGTCGCCCGGCGTGTCGACGATCCCGATAGGAGCCGCGTATCTCGTTCTCAGGACACGACGGATAAGCGAAGCGTTTGGTGGCCTGATAGACATCACCCGAGTTGCCCCGGGTTGGCCCCGCACGGTGCTCGGTTTTGGACCAGCGCCATCAACACTGGCCCTCCCTGTATTATGTAGAATTACTCCTCGGGTAGCGCTAACTCCCTATGCATTTCAGTATTATCAGAATTATTATGTTGGGCAAATAGTACCAATGTTGGGCCTTGCCATACCAGCTTTAATATAAAACGAATTATCAAGGGGGTCCCCATAACAACCCCGATTGTGTTAGGAGCGCTGAATTATGGAACATAACACCGGTAGCCGAAACTAAGGGGGCAAAGGTGGAACAAAACACCAGGCTAGAAAGGCCGAGCCTTCCACCTTCTACCAAGAATATAGGTGCATTAAATTAAATAGCATTAATATGGTGATATAACAAGGAACCCATGTTTTCACATGGAAGCAATGCACCTGCAACTAGCAATGCTAACACAGGGTTAAGCAAGCGGTAACATAGCCAATCAGTGGTTTGCTAGGTTGAACAGGTTGAAGGTTTTCATGGCATTGTTGAGAGGCTGATATTTAACATGTGGTAGGCAACGAGACATAATCGATAGAAGCGATAAAACTAGCATGGCAATGATAGTAATGGTATCTGGGGAAATGGTCATCTTGCCTGAAATCCCGCTTGGAAGAAGAATGACTCCATGAAGCAGACGAACCGATGTAGTCGAACGGGTCCTCACAATCCGACACGCTGCGGAACTCTATCGAGACAAAGCAAAACGGAAACAAAAATTACCACACGATATTCACCACACGATGCACCACACATATGATGCATGAACAGCTAAACACATGCAAGACACGACATGGCAATTCACAACACTCAAACACTACACATTAAGTGAAGTTCAATATGCAATGAGTTGCATATTGACGAAGCTCCACGTTTATTTATTTAGTTCTATCCCGATTAGGTACACGGCAATATTAAATGTGGTTAAACATGGCAAGAGGTGAAGCGTAATTAAACTACCTATCTAGGCATTTTAAATGAGGTCGGAAATGACATATAGCACCTCCGAGAGGACCTCACATGTTAATTTACAATTCTGTCCAGATCTGAACTAACATATTTAATTAGTTGTTAAACAGCAAAACAAATAGGTTCACGTGATTCTACGCGTCGTTACAAGCAATTTACACATAGAGAACATCTCCAACGGAGCTACGGATCAAAAGATACGGACACCACAAGATATGAAGGCATGAATGCAATATGTGTACAACGACGGTCATGAGCACTTCAAAACATACAAACAGCAAGATAAAATGAAACTACACAAGATTCTAAGCAAGTTTCATATAGGACACAATCAAAACGGAGCTATGGTTCAACAACTACGAGCTAAACAAGAAATCACTATAATCTGCCAAAATCAGCCACATAGCATTTTCTACACCCCACAACTACGAGCTACACAATTCCAATATACTCAACCAAGGCATGACACGATAGAGGGCAAGAATCACTACAACATACAACTAACAACACCTAGCATGGAAGCATGGATCACTAGGAAAAGAAGTCACAAAAGTGATTCTCACACACAGTTTCAGACTTAGTGAAAATAACAGTTTATGAAACTGCAATTTTCGATCGGAAGCCATATTGACAGCAGCAAAACCATAATCTATAGGACTCCAAATGGCATGAAAATTCATAGCATGCTATAGAATCCCAAAGTCTACAACTAACTCCATTGGACCAACCTCAAAAGAGCTACAGAACACAAGATAGAAGCAAGACAAGACAACAACAAAATATAACAGATTCAGACTTAGAAATATTTCAGCATCTCTAAAACCACACTATTCCCTAGCAAGTAAAGAACAATCAAAACACACCTAAACCTGGATTTCTATTGCAACCAAAATTACCAGGGGCTAGACCAAACATCCAAGGGCAAAACTCTAATTGACAACTACCTCATATCACGCAGGGATTAAATCACACAAAATAAACAAAAGGGCAACATGGCAAAATATCACGCGAACTAACTTGCTCAAAAGCTAAAAATAAATACACAGAAAAATCCACACGAAAATAAAGGGATTTTTCTACCCCGAAAACATATAAAACATGTGGGGTTGCAACACGAAAATATTGCCACACGTAAATGCGAGAATAAGTCCACGACACGGTAAAATAAACTAGCGTTGGAAACATACACGCAAAAATACCTACGTCTACTCTAAAATGCATGGCAAAGGGATTCCTAAAACATGGACATTTTATCTACGACATTCGGGCAAACCGGACATGCGCGAAACATAAATGCGGGATGCAAACATAATAGGACAGCACGTGTTTCTAGGCATTCGGTATGCTAAACTACGTCAAAAAATTATGCAAGTTGCAAAATCGTATTCTATGCAAGATTCTACACAAAATCCATATGCTACATGTCGCGATCCGACTTACGGTTAATAATCTACGGGCGATATAATATTCATCTATCTCCTGAAATTATATATTCTCAGAAAATCCTAAAGCTAAACGGGCCTAATATATTGCGGCGCAGGATAACTAATGCACACCTAGGCAGGAAATAGGCTTGGGGGAGGGGTTCTCACCACACGGCCTTCGGGCCGGATCTGGAGGAAAGCGGCTGGCGGCTTGGGCCTTGGGGAGGAGCTGGACTGGGCCGAGGCCGGTCGATCTGGGTGGCGGCCCACCTGGCGCTGGCCCACGCGGGCGAAGCCACAGCGACGAGCAGCCGCTCGACAGTCACGGGGTCTCCTCGTCCTCCCATGCGGGACCCCTTGCGGCGGCCGGGATGGGGTTCCGGCGAGTGAGCGCGCCGGGCAGTCAGGGCAAGATGGCGAGCCGCGCTGCGGTGGTCGGCCTTGGGAGCTCCGGCGAGCTCACCATGGCGGCTCCTCATGCCTGCGGGAGGAAGAAAGAGAGACCGGTCAGGGAGAGAAAAGAGAGGAGATTAGAGAGAGGAGCGGGGTGAGGCTCGCCAGCGTTGACTGGGGATCGCAGATCCGGCGAGGTCGATGCCGGGGCGGCCGGATCCTGGCCGGAGGCGGGCCTGCAGCGACAAGGATCTCGGGGGCTGCGCGGATCGACGGGGGCAGCCATGGGAGGCTCGGGGCTGCTCTATTTGCCCGTGTAGATGCCGGACGTGTCCGGTTGGAGGCGCGGACATGTCCGGTAAGTGGGAAACTGGGCTAATCTGAGCCCCGGATCCCAGATCCGAAGGCTGAGAAAGGTTATGGAGCTTAGGGCTGTGGGATTTTAAGGGTGTGGGCTAGCAGGTAGGGTTTTCTACGGGGGTGGCTGCAAAAATGACTAGGGGGAACCCTAGTGAAGTGAGTGGGGTCTCTCCATGGGGTGGTCTTATATATGGTTGGGCTATGGTGGGGTGGACCTCGTCCATCCGATCGCGATCCGACGACCACGAACGGAGGAAGTGGCTAGGTGGCACTAATGGGCTGTGTAGATGGGCTATGATGAGAGGGAAACGGGTGGCGCGACAACGATTTTTAAAACACCGAAAGACGTCCAACGATAGACCGAATACGGTGCCGCTAAGGTCGACCGTTCGGGTACTAGACGGACTCCGATCGCGACGAAATTTGACAAGCGGCATACCTATATAAAAATAAGACCGCACATCAAATTCCAACCCAATTAGAGAAAGTTTTGCAGATACTTTTAAAAACAAGATTCGAACGATGCTGCGGGCGCGTGTGAGTGTGGTCGGGCTCAAAACGGACAACGACAAGAACCTATAACTACTAACGGATGCAAGTTTGAAAACTGGCGGCAAAGGAGATGCCGATGCAATGCTGATGATGCGCATGATGCGATGATGATGCGACAAATAAAAATAGACACACGACGGAAACGGAAATAAAGGGGAATCTTCTGGAACGTCGACATTGGGCCGTCACATGAGGTCACCGCACGGTATGAACCCAAAACCAAGCATTTCTCCCATTGCAAGAATCATAGATCAAGTTGGCCAAACAAAACCCACAACTCGAAGAGAATTACAAGGATATGAAATCATGCATATAAGAGATCAGAAGAAACTCAAATAAGATTCAAAGATAATCTGATCATAAATCCACAATTCATCGGATCTCGACAAACACACCGCAAAAGAAGATTACATCGGATAGATCTCCATGAAGATCATGGAGAACTTTGTATAGAAGATCCAAGAGAGAGAATAAGCCATCTAGCTACTAGCTATGGACCCGAAGGTCTATGGTGAACTACTCACGCATCATCGGAGAGGTCATGGTTTTGATGAAGAAGCCCTCCGTATCCGAATCCCCCCTCCGGCAGGGCATCAGAACGTGCCCGAGATGGGATCTTGCGGAGAAAGAAGCTTGTGGCGGCGGAAAAGTATTTTCGTGGATCTCCTCGTCAATTTTTAATTTTTTCTGAATTTGTAGGCAGAAGAGGTAGGGAAGACGAGCCACACGGAGCCCCCTGGCCGCGCCTAGGGGGCTTGTGGGGTCCCCTGGTGGCCCCTGCCTTAGTTCTCAAGTCTTGTGTGTATCTTCTGTTCCGGAAAAAACCTTTTCGGAAGTTTTATTCCGTTTGGACACCGTTTAAAATCCTCCTCTGAAAAGGGTCAAAAACACGGAAAAAACAGGAACTGGCACTTGGCACTGAGTTAATAAGTTAGTCCCAAAAAATATATAAAAGGCATACAAAACATCCAAAGTTTGACAAGATAATAGCATTGAACCATCAAAAATTATAGATACGTTGGAGACCTATCAAGCATCCCCAAGCTTAACTCCTGCTCGTCCTCGAGTAGGGAAGTGATAAAGACTGAATTTTTGATGTGGAATGCTACCTAGCATAGTTGTCCTTTGTAACTTCTTTCATGTGACATGAATGTTCAGATCCGTAAGATTCAAAACAATAGTTTGCTATTGACATGAAAACAATAATCCGTCAAGCAAACTAGCAATGTAATCATGAACTTTCAAAATAACAAGGCCAAAGAAAGTTATCCCTACAAAATCATATAGTCTGGCTATGCTCCATCATCCTCACACAACTAATTTAAATCATGCACAACCCCGGTATTGGCCAAGTAATTGTTTTCGCACTCTTACTTTCTCAAACTTTTTATAACTATCACACAATACATGAGCGTGAGCCATGGATATAACACTTTTGGTGGAATAGAGTATGGTGGTGGTTGTGAGACAAAAAGGAGGAGATGGTCACATTGACTCGGCACATTAAAGGGCCATGGAGATGCCCATTAATAGATATCAATGTGAATGAGTAGGGATGGCCATACAAAGGATGCACTAGAGCTATAAGTATGTGAAAGCTCAAAAGGAGAACTACTGGGTGTGCATCCAACTTGCTTGCTCACGAAGACCTGGGGCAATTTGAGGAAGCCCATCCTTGGAATATACAAGCCAAGTTATATAATGAAAATTCCCACTAGCATATGGTGGTTTGAAAACAAGAGGCTCTCAATCATGAAGAACATGGTGCTATTATGAAGCACAAGTGTGGAAAAAGATAGTAGCATTGTCTCTTCTCTCTTTTTCTCTCTTTTTTTATTTGGGCTCTTTGGCCTCTTTTGTTCCTCTCTTCTCTTTTTTGGGCTCTTTGGCCTCTCTTTTTTCTCACATGGGACAATGCTCTAATAATGACGATCATCACACTTTTATTTACTCACAGCTCAAAGCTTAGAATGATGATGACTCGATAGGAAATGCCTTCGGCAGTGTACCGGGATGTGCAACGATCTAGCTTGGCGTATGACGTTGAAACATCTCGCTAGCTATCTTACGATCATGCAATGGCAATATGATAGTGACGGCGCAAGTCATGAGACGGAACGGTGGGAGTTGCATGGCAATATATCTCGGAATGGCTATGAAAATGCCATAGTAGGTAGGTATGGTGGCAGTTTTGAGGAAGGCATATGGTGGGTTTGTGCACTGACAAAAATTGTGCGGTACTAGAGAGGCTAGCAATGGCAGAAGGTGAAACTGCATCTATACCATGGACTCACATCAGTCATGAAGAACTCACATACTTATTGCGAAAGTTTTTATTAGTAATCGAAGCACAGTGCTAAACGCATACTCCTAGGGGAAGGGTTGGTAGGTGTTAACCATCGCGCGATCCCGACCGCAACACAAAGGATGACAATCAGTAGATCAATTATGCTCCGACTTCCTAACATAGCGGTTTACCATACGTGCATTTTACAGGAATCACTAACTTCAACATAAGTATTTCTAGATTCACAAAACCCTACTAACATAACTCTTAATATTACCAAAGCCACGTCTCAAAACTAATTGAGAGGAATCAAACTTCTCTTCTACTCAATGCACATGAAGATGGAAGTTTTTTGTATCCTCTTTGGGTACCTATCACCTTTGGGACTACTTTCATAGCACAAACCAACTACCAAGTCACGCACCGCCGTGCTCTAAAGGATCTAAGTGAAGCACATAGAGCAAAAATTATCTAGCTCAAAAGATATAAGTGAAGCACGATGAGCATTCTAGTAAATTCACGATGAGTGCTTGTCTCTCTCAAAAGGTGTGCAGCAAGGATTATTGTGACACAACAAAAATATAATACTCCTACGATACAAGACACTCCAAGCAAAACAGATATCATGTGGTGAATAAAAATATAGCTCCAAGGAATGTTACCGATGGATTGAAGACGAAAGAGGGGATTCCTAACCGGGGCATCCCCAAGCTTAGGCTTTTTGGTGTCCTTGAATTTGGCTTGGGATTCCTTGGGCATCCCCAAGCTTCAGCTCTTTCCACTCTTTATCCCTTTGTCCATGAGAACATCACCCAACACTTGAAAACTTCACAACACAAAACTTAAACAGAAACTCGTGATAACATTAGCACAAGAAAACAAACTACCAGCTCCTTAGGTACTGTAGCAATCTTGATTTCTATTTATATTGGTGTTAGATTACTGTATTCTCACTTTTCCATGGCTAGTACCCCCCGATACTATCCATAGTTTCATCAAAACAAGCAACCAACTCAACAAAAACAGAATCTGTCAAAAACAGACGAGTCTGTAGCAATCTGTATACTTCGTATACTTCTGGTACCTCACAAATTCTAAAAAATTATGACTGCCTGGGCAAAAGGCATATCAACCAGCAGAAAAAAGAATCAACTCAAAAGCTCTTTCTGAACAAAAAAATAAAAAAAGTTCGTGAGCGAAAAGTTTCTGTCTTTTCCAGCAAGATCAAACAACCCACACCAAACTAGTCATAAACGTTTTGCTTGGCTCAAACACAAAAAGAAACACAAAAAACACAATAATAACATAATTATGATGGTGCGGACGCAACAAAATAGAAAACAAAAAGAAAAGATAAATTCATTGGGTTGCCTCCCTACAAGCGCTATTGTTTAAAGCCTTTTAGCTAGGCATTAATAATTCAACGATGCTCACGTAAAAGATAGTAATCCGACACGAAGAGAGCATCATGAAACATGTGACAAACACATCTAAGTCTAACATACTTCTTATGCATAGGCATTTTATAGGAAAATAGATTGTCAAGACAACAATAGTTACTAAATGCAAGGAAGAATAAAGAGACAATAGCAATCTCAACATAACGAGAGGTAATTTGGTAACATGAAAGTTTCTACCACAATATTTTCCTCTCTCATAGAAATTCCATGTGGGATCATAATCAAATTCAACAATATAGCTATCACAAAGGATATTCTTTTCATGATCCACATGCATGCAAAGTTGACGCTATTCAAAAATAGTGGGATTATCAACAACTAAAGTCATGACTTCTCCAAACCCACTTTCAATATTATTGCAAATATCATAATAATCATGAGGCTTAAACAAATTTTCAAGATCATAAGAAAAATCATAAGCCGAATCATGATCATTGCAACAAGTAGTGGACATAGCAAAACTAGCATCCCCAAGCTTAGGGTTTTGCATATTTTTAGCATGATTGTCATTAATAGAGTTTATAATGAAATCATTGCAATCATGCTATTCATTCAAGGAGCCCCCGTGAATCACTTTATAAATTTCTCCATCACAATTTTTAGATTCACGCTTCTCAAGAAAAACTCCATAGAGAAAGTCGAGTGCACTCAACTCACTAGCAATTGTATCAACATAATTGGATATCTTAAAGAGATTAGCAAGTGGGTGAGGATCCATATCAATAGATTTTCACCAAGCGAAGATGCAAGCATATTGAAGGCACATATCACACAAGCAAAGGAAAGGCAAACAAAAAAAGGAAAATATTTTTGTAAATTTTTGTTTTTCAGAAGTGGGGGAGAGGAAAACGAGAGGCAAAAAAAGTAAATGCAAGAGATGAGTTTGCGACACTTACTTGGATGAGTTCTTGACTTGATCCTCCCTAGCAACGACGCCACAAATTCTTCTGCTATGGCGACATAAATCCTTGTGCTACCTCTTGAGCTTGCGTTGGATTTTCCCTTGAAGAGGAAAGGGCGATACAGCACAGGAGTAGTAAGTATTTCCCTCAGTTTGAGAACCAAGGTATCAATCTAGTAGTACGTGCGCAAACACAAAAGAGCTTGCACCCAACACTATAAAGGGGTTGTCAATCCCTTCAAGATTGATTGCAAAGTGAGATCTGAAGGCGGAAAGTGCAACGAAGTAAAATTGTAAGGCTGAAAATATGGTGTCAAGTAGACCCGGGGCCATAGTGTTCACTAGAGGCTCCTCTCAAAATAGCAAATAATACGATGGGTGAACAAATTACTGTCGAGGAATTGATAGAACCGCGCAAAGTCATGACGATATCTAAGGCAATGATCATACATATAGGTATCACGTCCGAGACAAGTAGACCGATACTTTCTACATCTACTACTATTACTCCACACATCAACCGCTATCCAGCATGCATCTAGTGTATTGAGTTCATGACGAACAGAGTAACGCTTTAAGCAGGATGACATGATGTAGAGGGATAAACTCAACCAATGATGAAAACCCCATCTTTTTAGACTAGATGGCAACAACATGATGCGTGCCTCGCTACCCCTTCTGTCGCTGGGTGAGGACACCGCATGGTATCACACAAAACCAAGCACTTCTCCCATTGCAAGAATCATAGATCTAGTTGGCCAAACAAAACCCACAACTCGAAGAGAATTACAAGGATATGAAATCATGCATATAAGAGATCAGAAGAAACTCAAATAAGATTCATAGATAATCTGATCATAAATCCACAATTCATCGGATCTCGACAAACACCACAAAAGAAGATTACATCGGATAGATTTCCATGAAGATCGTGGAGAACTATGTATTGAAGATCCAAGAGAGAAAAGAAGCCATCTAGCTACTAGCTATGGACCCGAAGGTCTATGGTAAACTACTCACGCATCATCGGAGAGGTCATGGTGTTGATGAAGAAGCCCTCCGTATCCGAATCCCCCTCCGGCACGGCACCAGGACGTGTCCCAGATGGGATCTTGCGGAGACAGAAGCTTGCAGTGGTGGAAAAGTATTTTCGTGGATCTCCTCGTCAGTTTTGGAATTTTTCTGAATTTATAGGCGGAAGAGGTAGGGCACACGAGCCATAGGGGGCCCACAAGCCTGCTAGGTGCAGGCCTCCTGGTCGCGCCTAGGGGGCTTGTGGGGTCCCCTGGCGGCCCCTGCCTTGGTTCTCAAGTCTCGCGCGTATCTTCTGTTCCGGAAAAAATCTTTTCGGAAGTTTTATTCCATTTGGACACCGTTGATAATCCTCCTCTAAAAAGGGTCAAAAACACGGAAAAAACAGGAACTGGCACTTGGCACTGAGTTAATAAGTTAGTCCCAAAAAATATATATAAGGCATACAAAACATCCAAAGTTTGACAAGATAATAGCATGGAACCATCAAAAATTATAGATACGTTGGAGACGTATCAGTTATCCTTTTAAATTATGTTCTTAGTGATTCATGCATGTCCTCCGTTACCGTTTATTTCTTTGGACGAGTAGTAGATCGTAACTCCAAGAGGGAGCGTTATGTATCATTGTGGGTTCTAGCCCCTCGATGTCTAGCTTGCGTGACACAAACATGAGAGTAGGGGATGTGCTGTTTCAACGGTGCTTGTGACCACGGTTTCAAGTATTGTTTACCCTAGGCATAGTTCTTTAATGCAATTGTCCTTTTCTTTGAGTTTACACTTTGGTTGGGACTCGCAACTTAATACCGGCGAGATGTTCTAGATAGATATCTCTAGGTGGATGATTAGTAAGTAGATGCTGATGAATACACGGTCTACTTGTCTTGGCGTATTGCCTATAATTTGAACGTTAGAATAATCAATGAGCATGATTAGCGTCGTGGTGCGTTTATAATTCTGTCAATTGCCTATGTGTAATTTGTTACCTTGCATGGCCGTTTTCCGTCTTTTGGGAGAGAGACATCACTAGTGAACATCATGAAACTCCGGTCCATATTCCACCATTGCCTACATCGCCACTATTTACTGCTTTATTTACTTTCCCGCAGCTATCACCATTACCATGACCACTTGTGTTTGATCCTTTGTAAACTACAAGGCTAGAGAGATTGAAAACCTCTTTGTACTTGTTGGGAGCAAAGTTATTTGTTTGTGTGTGCAGGTCCACGTCCTATGTAGGCGCCAGAGAAGAGGGCACCTACTTGTTGAACCTCACAGTCCTCCTGGTTCGATAAACCTCACAGTCCCTGTGTGAGGGAAAACTTACTACTACTACATCTCAACCCAACACTTGGGGTAACCAACGAGGGGGCGAGAGTACATTACCTCGCTTGCAGTAGGCAGGCCGCCTGGGCCCACCCGGTCCCTTTTCCATGTATTTCTTTTCCCCTCCTCTCTCTCACTCCAAAAATCCCGTGTTTTCTCCTAGAACTCGAGTTCTTGCTCTTCTTGGAGGCAAATTTCGATCTCTCTCTACAACCCATCATTTGCGTTGAGATTTTGGGCATTTACTCCTTGGTATGCGACTCCTCCACTCCTCCAATTTGAATTTTGATTAGTGGTCTTATTTTTGAGTATTTAGGAGTTCTTTGTGCTGTTCATATGAGCTTGCATGCATGTTTAGATCTTTATTTGTGAAGTTTTGATGCAAGTTTATACATGGGGGAGTGAGTATGATAGTTTGCTCCAACTCACTTTTACTTAAACCTTCATTTTTGTGATTTACCAAAAATTTCAGAAATGAGTTTGTTTGGAAAAGCAGCAGGATGGTTTGGGAAGAAGAGATCCGATCCTACTGATAGATTAACTAGAGTTGCAGCTTCACCATCTACTGTTAGGACAAGTTACAATAATGATATCGTGTCACCGGAATTACTTCACGAGACGAACACGTCACGTGCCATGACATACCCGTGTTCAGAATTCCTTGCGGCAGCACGTATTAAGGATGAATTTCATAACCTTTGTGCATCTGCATGTTTCACACGTCTCGTAACGCGACGTGTGCCACAATATCGAAAACTCATCTATTATTTTGTCATCTGGTTTAGATATAATGATAAGGCTTTCATGATTGAATTTAGAATATACGAGGATGTCTTTACTATGTCTTTGGAAGAATTTTGTGATGTTATAGGTGTGCGGAATGTTGGGAAGACGACCAGAATACAAGTTCAGCCCTACGAGCTGAAATCCCTATTCGCTTCCCTTTGCAGTAAGGATCCACGAGACATTCACCGGGGAAAGATTACCAGCATCTTGTTTCCCCACATCAGGTATTTCGCATTCTATATTGCTCGAGGGATGTTAGCTCGTGACAGCACAAGCAACGTTTTGGCTCCGGATATTGCTATCCTGGTAGCCACCCTCTTAGGAGATAACATGTATAATATTGGTGCTTTGATCGCTCGTCGCTTCGTCGCTAACAGCAGCAAGGGGCCTCACTTTGGTGGCATTTATGCCACGCTTGTACTCGAGCATCTTGGGCACACTGTACATGCGGATGACGTGCCTTTTTCCATTTATGAGCTTTGATCTTACCGCTATGAAGAGGCATGAGTTTGTTAATAGGACTTCCGAGTTTGGTAACCTTGTTTATATTATGAGGTTTGGCGAGTTTACTACTCGCGAGACCCGTCTACCTGCACCACTTTTGTTTATCATGTTAAGCACGAACGGATGGTCCTTCACCGTGATTGAGCTGGACGAGTTCTGATCCAGCAGCAGTTCCACAACCCCATGGAGGGGGTTGTTCCCGAGGAAGAGGAGCCAAAGGAGATTCCACCTCCCCAGGGGGAACCTATCGCCTAGTGGGGTAAGGGTCCTTCCTCTTGGGGGGAGCCTTCTTCTTGGCAGGACAAGAGGACATTAGTCTACGCGCCTGAGGCCCCGTATGATTCTTGGACCTACCTGTACCACCCCGGAGCCGGAGGGAGCTCCTAGGCCCCACAGTAACCAAGCCCAACTTAGACCAAAAGCCTAAGCTTGGGGGAGTACGTACCCCTTCTCCTCTTTCATTGTATCATCCATGGTTTCCTCTGTAATATTTTCAGATTTTTTGCTTATTCCTCTTTGTTCCTTGTTCTCTGTTTGCAAAACAACAAAAATATTTCCCTTCTATTTTTCTTTTGTTTAACCTTTGAAAAAAACAAAAATATTTCTTTTCTCTCTTTAGTTTGCTTTGTGTGCAGAGTTCAGCTCACGTCCATGGTCGTAATTGATTATATATTTCTATGTTTGATCATGCAAGTGACGATGCAATAATGACGAAGATCGACGAAAGGGATGCAACAAAGAAATCCTGTATGAACTCTATTTGTTTCTACTTTTTTAAATATGCGTGTACTTATGATCTAGAGACCAGCCTGTAGCGACATAGTGCTATGTTTACAATGCTTTCCCAGCAGTTCATGCTTTCTTTGTGACTAGTCTCAAATAGCTGGAGTAAATAATGTGTTATTGAAATGATTTACATGCATTGCATTGTTCATGGTTTGGCATATTGAAGTGGTATCTCCCTTCGAAGAATTTTTGGATTGACTTGGCACATGCTTACACATGTTTATGACAAAAAGTCTATCAAGCCTTGATGATCTTTTTATTTCAGAATAGTTATATCACTTTCATGCCCGATTCAATGTTGCTTTGTCACTCTGCATGATTATGACTGTTATTGCTCTCTAGTTGGTTGCTTCCCCGTCTTTTGCTAGCCTTCCCCTGTACTAAGCGGACTGAATGCCTGTGAATCCAAAACCCTTATCACCAGTTGCGCCATACGAGTCCACCGTACCTACCTATATGCGGTATTTATGTGCCGTCCCAAGTAAATTTTCATGTGTCGTACTCAAATAAATATTTTGTTTTGTATGCCCGAATTGCTCGTGTAGCGACTAAGGGCTATAATTATCTTCCATGCTAAGTGAGTTATTCTCAAGATACGTGTTGATTCACTATCATTCACGAGAAAGTGGCTGGTAACAAGGATGCCCAGTTCCATGCTCAAAAGTCAAATCAAATCTAATGAAACAAAACTACCCCTGGATTGTTGTTTGTATGGCAGGTATCCGTGGATTTGGCCCCCCCTGGAGTGTGATTGATTGGTGGAGGGGGAGTCAAAACTTTACTTTTCTGTTTGGGAACCGCCTATAATGTATTTTAGCATGGAAGATATTGAGATCTCTTAGTTGTTACGTTGTCAATGAAAGCATACCAACCAAATTTTTGATTCATCCATGTTTTAAAAGCTCAAGCTCTAGCACCTCTGCAAATCAATGCTTCCCTCTCCGAACGGCCGGTCTATTTTACTTTACTGTTGAGTCATCCTCTTCTTTCTTCAAAGCACCAACTATCGAGCGCATAATTGTCATTCTTTGTGTAATGTGCATTATCCCAAGGTACCACATTGTCTTCTGCATGATTGTGATATTACTCATTCCGAAATATTTACTTCTAGTCTCCCTTAAGACTCCGAAGGAGCATGTGCATTTATGTTTTGCTTCACTCATGGGGGCTAGCGAGATACCACTCTAATATTTCCAAGTCATGTGCATTGTAATCTCGTCATAATTTTTAGTTATGTATTATTCATTCTTGGTTGTTTGAAATTCTTCCCATGATCGAGGGATTGCTTCGTGCATTGTCTATGTAGCATTGTTCCAATACTTGTTGGACTTGTTCGTAGTGCAGGCTTATATACATCTATTGAAGCAAAAGAGTTTGTCAAAGTTTTCTTTGTCGCGTCTAGTTCGTTGAACTGAATTGCTTGAGGACAACCAATATGCTAAGCATGGGGGAGTTGATACGTCTCAAAAGTATCGACCTTTCCAAACACTTTTGCTATATTTTTGGCTTCATTTTTACAAGATTTGAACGAAAATAACTCGGACTGACGCTATTTTCAGCAGAGCTGCCTGTATGGTTTTCTTGTGTGCAAGAAAAACGATATTTAGACGTCCCGGAAAATTCCCATAAAAATAGAGAAAATCAGCGCGCCAGAAGGAACCATGGGCCAGAAGATGGGCCAGAGGGGGCCCACCAGGCCTCCGAGCGGCCTGGTGGCGCGGCCTCCCCCTGGCCGTGCGGAGAGGTCACCTGGGTGGGGCCCACCACCTCTCGTGCCCTCCCTCGGCTCCTATTTTTACCCGTGATGCAGAAACCCTAGAGTAGAAGTCGTTTTTTGAAGTTCTTGATGCGGAGCCGCCGCCACCCTCGGTTCTTCTTTGGGAGAGCTAATCTACAGGCTGTCTTGGCCTCCGGAGAGGGGAAATCATCGCCATTGTCATCACCATCGCCACTCCATCGCCCTTCCATGACTTCTCCTTTCATGTGTGAGTAATTCCCTACTGTAGGCAAAGGGGATGGTAGGGATTAGATGAGTTAGATCATGTAATAGTTCGTCGGATTGTTGGGAGCATGTTGCCTATCATCTACTGTGGTGTTTATCATGTTTGCTACTACTTGCTACTCTTAATGCTTGTCACTTTGGGACCGAGTGCCATGATTTCGGATCTGAACCTATTATGTTTTCATGAATATATTTGTGTTCTTGATCATATCTATGAGTAGTATGCACCTATTTTAGTCCGGAAACGACATTCCCAATGGTGACAGCTTGGGACACCAAAGGGTATGAACTATAGTTTGAGGATTCCATGTACCCATTGATTGTTAATGCTTTGTTCCGCTGCTCATTGACAGGCGAACCTTAATCTCCATAAGTTCCTTTTGGCCCAGTTGGTAGAGGGGTGGTAGGACAAAAGATGTTGTGCAAGTTCTTATTGCAAGCATGCACAACTACCTAGGGATACATGCCTAATGTTTGATATTTGCCTAGATGATCATTACTTTTCCTGTGTGCCTTGCCCCAAGTTAAATACATGATATCTCGCATCCATGCAGTGCCCAACCATCCATCTGCCTAGCCTACAGTGTTTTAATCTTGCTGGTTACAAGTTACTTTACTTTTGCTATTTACTATCGCTGCTTTGCCATCACTATTTCCGTTGCCACCATCACTTCGATATCACCGTTGCTACTAATATTTTGTTGCCAAGCAAGTATCTTTCAGGTGTAGTTGAATTGCCAACTCAACTGTTAAAGCTTATAAATATTCTTTGGCTACCCTTGTGTCGAATCAATAAATTGGGTTATCTTACCCGCGAAGACTATTGCGATCCCCTACACTTGTAGGTCATCAGTTCCCCAACAGGGAAATGATATAGAGCATAAAGGCCTATTTGAATAAGTGCTTTTCAATGAAGGACCTTGGAGAAGCTACATACATAGTAGGCATCAAGATCTATAGAGATAGATCGAGACGCCTCATAGGTCTTTCACAAAGCATATACCTTGACAAGAAATTGAAGAAGTTCAATATGGATAAGTCTAAGAAGGGGTTCTTGCCTGTATTGCAAGGTATGAGATAGAGTAAGACTCAATGCTCGACCACGACAGAAGATAGAGAAAAGATGAGTACCATCCCCTATGCTTCAGCCGCAGGCTCTATTATGTATGCCATGCTGTGTACCATACCTGATGTGAACCTTGCCATAAGTTTGGTAGGGAGGTACCAAAGTGATCCAGGTATGGAACATTGGACAGCGGTCTAGAATATCCTTAAGTACCTGAAAAGGACTAAAGATATGTTTCTCGTTTATGGAGGTGCCGAAGAGCTCGTCGTGAAGGGGTACACCCATGCTAGCTTCAACACAGATCCGAATGATTCCAAGTCACAAACCGGATACGTATATATTTTGAATGTTGGGTCAGTCAGCTGGTGCAGTTGCAAGCAAGGCGTCATGGCCACATCTACATGTGAAGTGGAGTATATAGCTGCTTTCAAATCAGCGCATGAAGGGATCTGGATTGTCACAGCCCTAGATTGTGTTGTTGTTTTTATTTTTGGTTGCATCACAAAGCATCCATGCATCATGTTAAAATCCTTTTGAACCCTAAATGGGGATGACCAAACCCTAGCAACAAATAAAATCCAAATAGGATCAACAAGGATTATTTTCAATAACCCAATTGGTCTCCAAAAATGTTTCCCCATTTTGATAAATGTTGGAAACAGCATACCAGGGGTGAAACCTATTTTAAGAATACTTTTGGCATTTTATTTTAAACTCAAAAGCCACTGAAATCAATTAATTAATTGATTTCAAATACTTCCTAGTTTTGTAAAATGTTGAAAACTTCACATGGGGTTGGAAATATTCCAAATAACACCCCAGAGTTGTTTAGCTATTTTCTTTGAATTAGTTGGAGCCAAAACAAATAAAAACAAATGTCAGAAAGAAAACAAAACAGAAAAAGGGAAAAAAAGAAAGGAAACTAACCTGCGCTCACCTGCTGGCCCAGCCCACCAAGGGGGTTTCCCGTGTCGTCATCCTCCTCGTGCCAGATGGCACAGGAGAAGGAAGGCACGGCACGCCCCTCGCCGCCTCCTGCTTCGCGTGGAGCTCTCCCCTGCCTCCTTGCGCCAGCACGACAAGATCTCCCTCTCCCTTATCTCCTCCCCTCTCTCCATTCCCCTCCTCTTCTCCCTGTTTCCTTCCTCCTCTTGCCGCCATTGCCGGTCTGCCCGAGCTCACCTCCAGCGCGTCCCCGGCCACCCCTCGCTTCCCTGTCGCGCTCCACACCTCCGCCTTGACGAGCTTCTTCTCTCCATCAACTCCTCCGAGCTCCCGAGCCCCCGCAGAGTCACCATCGTCACAGTTTCTCCCTCCGGTCACCGGATCCGCCGCCGTCGATTCGGCCTGCTCCGAGCCTCTCCTTCGTTGCCGATGCCAGAAATGGAGCCGCCGTGAGCCCACGAGCCTTTCCCCTCTCTCTCCCGCGTGAAAACTCCCTCCAGAGCTCCTCCCCGACGAGCCGACTTTCGGCCACCGCGAGTGCTCGTCGCCGGCGCCTCTCCGGCCACCTTCAATCCCTCCTACTACCCCTGGAAGATGAGCCGCTTCGCCAGCTCGCGTAGCCGCAAACCGCGCCCGATTTGGTGCCCTGTAGCACCGTTTAGGTCGTCTCCGGCGAGCCCTAGACCGCGGCTATGGTCGCCGGCGACCACCCTCCGGTGGGGGCCGATGTGGCCACCTTAACCCGCACTAATCAGGACTTAGAGCCACTGCCAGAGGGCCCCACGCCTGGTCAAACCCCAATTAGGGGCTAGTCAGCGCGGGTTTAGCCTCTAGGTCACTGACCTGTGGGCCCCACTGGTTATGTTTGACCTGACCCAGGCCAGTTGACTCCTGACGCAGTGCTGACACAGTAATAGCTTTTCTAAGTTATTTTAATTCTAGAAAATGCTGAAAACTTATAAAAATCATATAAAATAATAATCTGTAAGTCCAATGAAAATAATTTATATATGAAAAAGGATCAGAAAAATCCAAAGAATCTGATTATGGCATTTGCATGCATGTTTGAAAAAGCTAACAACACCAAATAGGCAAAATGATGAATAGGATAAATTTAATAATTAGTTTGGAGTTGGAATTTGATTCCTATTTGAATTCCGCTTCAATTGTTATGACCAAACATGGGTCAATGCAAATCAGTACCTCAAAATACTAACCCCATGCATGTTGGAACAATTTGTTATGAGCATCAAGTCGATTCAATCATAAGGGTACTTGGAAAAATACCGGCTTGAAGTGTTGTTTGAATTCTAATTCAAACCAACTTCAACTTAAGAAATGATAGCCACATTAGCCCTGCCACCTTTCATTTCATGTCTTGAGCATGCATCATAGTGCTGCATTTCCGTGAAGTAATTGTTGTTCTTTCTTGTTTGCCGGTGTTGTACCCTCTCGGTAAAAATTGTTTTCGATGATGTGATCGTTGACATTGATGAAGACTCATTGCTATCTTCAGACGTGTCAGGCAAGCAACCCCCCCCCCCTTGAGCATATTCATATAAACCCAATCTCTCGCTCCTGCTCTCTTTTACTGCATTAGGATAAACACGATTCAACTGTACATGTTATCGGTAGTTGAACCCATTCCTCCGCATGACCTGATTTTGTCACAGTAAATAGTTGAAACCACTTAGCATGAGTAGCAACTGCTTGAGCCTTGTTGTGCTTACTCATCCATGCTTGTTTACAATGCCTGCCATGCTTAGAGTCGTGTCGGGTCTGATCCATCTGGATGATGAATTGGAATGGTTGTGATCATGTTTTACAGTGTGAGAGTAAAAGTGTGAATCCTATTTGGTAAAGGTAGCGATGAGAGGCCACGTAGGAGTACATGGTGGGTTGTCTCATTGGGACTGAAGGGTTTATAGTCCTAGGGTAGAGTCATAGGCCTGCCCTAAAGGTCCAACCCAAAGGCTACCCCTCATAAGGGACAAGGCCCTTAGTCAGTTCCGACTGAAGTAAGGAGTTCCCTTCATCCAGTCGGTAACAGATCCTCGACCGTCCAGTCGGGGATTAGCATTCGGAGTTTATCAAACTAACCGACTGGATTCCACTCTGTGCATCGTAACCCCCCTGGAGAGAAACGGTCATACGTTTCCATGTGCCTTAATTAGCATTTAAGACGTACGTTACCTGTAACGTAGACATTTATTCGCCACTACTCCACCCCTGTGCACCAAACCGTTGTGGAGGGCAGCGCACTCTATATAAGCCACCCTCCCCCACTGGTGCAGGGGTTAGCAATTCACTGTATTCGATATTACACTCGACAACAAGCTCCCTGAGCACTGAGACGTAGGGCTATTACCTCCACCACAGAGGGGCCTGAACTCATACAACCTCGCCGTAGCTAAGGCTCTGCCCATCCCTTTCGTACCCTACACATCTACTGTCAGGCTTATACCCACGACAGTTGGCGCGCACCATGGGGCAGGCGTCTAAGCGACTTCCGGTGAGTTTGCGACTACATCACTTCGTCATGTCATCCGGTGGAGATTCGAGCATGGGTCACGAGATCCTCTTCGGCGCTCTCTCCTTCATCGTCGAGGATTCAGCATGGCTTCGGGACGCCCCTCTCGACGTCGAGGCGCTTCTCCGCCGCGGGGCTACGCACTTCCGTGCCGGCGCCCGCGGCATTCTTCTTCTCCAGCAGTCGGCTCCGGTGTCGACCTACACCGCCGTCACGCACCGCAACAAGCGGTCCCGCCGACCGCGGCTCCAGCGTTGGGTGCAACACGCCTAGGCGCGCCAGAACCCGTCTTCACAAGTGGCGGTTCTAGAGTGAGTTGTGGTTGCCCCGCCGTCCCAGCGCTCGGGCTCGGTTCCGACTGAGTTTCCTTCCGAGTACGCGGGTCGCAGGCCTGCAGCAGAAGTACACATGGCCAATTCCCATGAAGATCCCCGTCAAGCTGGCCGGAACGAGCATGAGATCGGCGAAACGTCTGGCGCGCGTCGTCCGCCTTGTCGTTCTGCCAGTCGGCACACTCAGCGGAGCAACGTGGAGCTGTTCCGCACACCCCTCCTCAACTTGGCTGCGGCTGCCAAGATAGCCGGTTCCCTTCAGCCGACTGATTTAGAGGCTGGCAGGGGGATCGAGCAAATCCGCGCCCTGTTGCACACGGCGCAGCAGCAAAATTCGGCGGTCTCCCAGTCGCACAACAGGATCTACAATAGTTCTGTTTATGCGAATACGCATCGGTCAGTTCATAGCCCTGGTTCTCATCAGCGACACAGAGGAGGCAGTCGTTCCATAAATCCCGAAGATCGTCGCCGTTCACGCAACCCTCCGTGGGGTGGGCCCTACGGGCCTCGACATCATGATGATCGGCGTTCAGTCGGAGGCACTTAGGACCCAAGGCCCGACGCGAGAGGGCATATCGCCCAGCGGAGGGTCGACAGGGGCCGAGCCCACCGCGATGGTTACGATATTGACCGTCCGAGTGGAAGCAGGACCATCGTTTCTGGTCCCGAGTGTTTCAATCGAGCCATCCGTTCGGCTGACATCCCTCCCAACTTCCGATTGGCGACGGGAATTAGCAAGTTTACACGAGAGTCCAAGCCAGAAACGTGGCTGGATGATTACCGAGTACCAGTCAGATCGGAGGAGGAGACGACCATGTCGCCATGAAGCACCTCCCTCTGATGCTCGATGGCTCGGAGCGAGCGTGGCTGAACCATTTGGCCCCCTCAAGCATCTACAGCTGGGCAGATCTGGCCCGAGTGTTCATCAGGACCTTCGAAGGGACGTGCAAGCGCCCTGCTGGCCTCGTGGAACTCTAGCACTGCGTCCAGAAGCAGAATGAGCCCCTGCGTGATTTCATTCAGCGTTGGACAACTCTCTACCACACGGTGGAGAACGTCACAGAGCATCAAGCAGTCTGCGCCTTCAAGGCAGGCGTGCGGTACAGAGATTTGTACCTGAAGTTCGGCCGAACAGGCGACATCTCCATGAGCAAGATGATGGAGATAGCAACACGCTATGCAAATGGCGAAGAAGAGGACCACATCCGAAGTGGCAAGCACAAAACAGTCGCCGATGGAGATGGGAATAACACTCGGAAGCAGAAGCAGAAAGCTCCGTCCGCTTCGCAGGCAGAAGGTGCAGCCGTAACCAATGCCAAGTTCAAGGGCAAAGGGAAGGCTTAGTTCACCCCGAAGAAGAAGCAATTCAATAACCCCATCCTGGGCCAGCCATGTCCGGTTCATACGAAGATGGATGAAGAGGGCAACCCCATATATGCGAAGCATACCACTCGACAGTGTCGCCTCCTGATCCAGGGGTTCAGCGAAGGGCAACCGAGTGAGAAGGACAATGAACAGGATGAGGAGGATAAGGAGGATCCGTTCCCCCAAGTCCATGCAACACTGATTATTTTCGCTGACGTTGAGAGCAAGAGGCGACTGAAGCTGGTGAACAGGGAGGTGAACATGGCCACCCCTACCAACCCCAAGTTCATCAAATGGTCTCACACTGCGATCACCTTTGACCAGTCGGACCACCCAGCACACGTACCCACCCCAGGAAGACAGGCTCTGGTCGTCAACCCGGTGGTGGAGGCAGTCTGACTGCGCAAAGTCCTCATGGACGGCGGCAGTGGCTTGAATATCATGTACGCCGACACTCTCAAGGGGATGGGCATTCCGATGTCCAAACTCAGCGAGAGTAGCATGCAGTTCCATGGAGTCGTCCCTGGATGAAAGGCCAAGTCACTCGGCCAGATCGCGTTGGACGTCGTTTTCGGCTCCGACAAGAACTTCTGCAAGGAAAGGCTGAAGTTCGAAGTGGTGGACTTCCAGAGCGTTTACCACGCAATTCTGGGCCGCCCAGCGTATGCGCGTTTGATGGCCCGTCCGTGTTACATATACCTGAAGGTGAAGATGCCAGGCCCGAAAGGTGTGATCACCATCACAGGCAATCGACAGCGGGCCGAAGAGTGTCTGCAGTAGGGATCAAGAATCGCCGACCAGCTGATGGTCGTCCTCGAGCTTGACGAGTACAAGAAAACAGTCGACCCCGCTGACTTGATGCGTTCGAAGAAGCCAGCTTCGGAGTCTGCGTTCCAGTCCGCGGGAGAGACGAAGAAGGTCAGCATCCACCCGACGGACGCCACTGCAGCCCCGACGAACATCTCCACCACCCTCGATCCTAAATAGGAAGCCGAGCTCACCCAATTCCTCCGTGAGAACTGGGACATCTTCGCATGGAAACCCTCTGAGATGACAGGTTTACCCAGGGAGTTGGCTGAGCACCAACTGCATGTGGATCCCACCGCTCGGCCTGTCCGAGAACGCCTGCGTCGGTCCGCCGCGCACAAGAGGAAGGCAATTGGAGAAGAGGTAGCCAAGCTTTTGGCAGCCAACTTCATTCGCGAGGTTCACCACTCCGAGTGGCTCGCCAATGTTTTCATGGTTCCCAAGAAGGACAAGTCGCTCCGAATGTGCATCGGCTTCACACACCTCAATAAGGTCTTCCCGAAAGACCATTTTCCGCTCCCCCGCATCGATCAAATTATCGATTCGACTGCGGGTTGCGAGCGTCTGTCATTTCTTGATGCCTACTCGGGCTATCATCAGATCCGTCTATATGGCCCCGATGAATTAAAAACAGCCTTCATCACCCCATTCGGGTGCTTCTGCTACATCACCATGCCATTCGGTTTGAAGAATGCAGGAGCTACCTTCATGCGCATGATCCAAAAATGCCTCCTTGACCAGATCGGTCGGAATGTGGAGGCGTATATGGATGATATCGTAGTCAAGTCACGCAAAGGTTCCGACCTGCTGACTGACTTGGCAGAAACATTCGCCAACCTTTGTAGGTACGATATCAAGCTCAACCCCGCCAAGTGTTCATTCGGCGTTCCCAACGGAAAGTTACTCGGTTTCTTCGTTTCCGAACGAGGGATCGATGTCAACCCCGACAAGATCGGGACCAGCGTCCGAATGGAGAGGCCGGTCAGAATACACGATGTTCAACGGCTCACTGGTTGCCTAGCGGCTTTGAGTAGGTTTATCAGTCGACTCGGCGAGAAAGCACTTCCTCTGTACCGACTCATGAAGAAATCAGATACTTTCGAGTGCACAGATGAAGCCCAAGTCGCATTCGACGACCTCAAAGTCCTACTTTCCACCCAGCCGGTTCTTACTGCTCCGCTCAGTAAAGAGCCCCTTCTTCTGTATATCGCGGCTACAAATCAAGTCGTCAGCACTGTTCTTATAGTCGAACGAGAAGAAGAAGGCAAAGCATACAATGTTCAGCGGCCAGTGTATTACGTCTCCGAAGTCCTGACTCCTTCCAAGCAGAGGTATCCCCACTATCAAAAAGTTATCTATGGGATTTACATGACTGCGAAGAAGGTGGCCCATTATTTCCAAGACCACTCGGTGTCTGTCGTTTCTGATGCTCCGTTGTCAGAAATCCTCCATAATCGAGACGCATCAGGCCGAGTGGCGAAGTGGGCAATGGAGATGTTATACTGTGATATCAAGTTCGAGGCCAAGAAAGCTATTAAGTCTCAAGCTCTGTCTGACTTCATAGCAGAATGGGTGGAACAACAGCAACCGACCCACATCTACTCGGCTCATTGGACAATGTTCTTTGATGGGTCCAAGATGTTGAATGGCTCTGGCGCTGGCATTGTGATCGTATTGGCAAAGGGCGATAAACTCAAATATGTGCTGCAGATACACTTCGATTCCTCCAACAATGAGGCAGAGTATGAAGCTCTCCTTTATGGACTGTGTATGGCCATCGCACTCGGCGTCCGTCGCCTGATGGTCTATGGCGATTCAAATTTGGTGGTTAATCAAGTGATGAAAGAGTGGGACGTCAGGAACCCCACCATGACCACATACTGCAATGCAGTGAGGAAGCGCGAGAAGAAGTTTGAAGGTCTAGAACTCCACCATGTTCCGCGACTGAAGAACCAAGAAGCTGATGAGTTGGCAAAACTCGGATCCACTCGGAAACCAGTCCCGAGTGACGTCTGCCTCGAGCACCTCCACCTTCGCTCAGTCAGAGAAGATCCTTTCACAGAGGAACCAGTACAACCAAAGAGTTCGACAGATCCGACTGAAGTCGACGTACCTGCTGTGGTTGATCTGATCATGGAGATTCTTGCTGTCATCCCTGATTGGACTTTGCCGATCATTGCATACATCCTGAGGCAGGAATTACCAGAAGACGAAGTCCAGGCTAGGCAGATAGTCCGCAGGTCGAAGTCGTTCACTGTCATTGATGGCCAGTTGTAGAAGGAAAGCGTTTCAGGCGTTCTTCAACGATGTATCTCCCTAGAGGAGGGACAGTTAATCCTGGAAGATATTCACTCGGGAACCTGCGGTCATCACGCCTCTTCGAGAGCGATCGTCGCCAAAGCATTCAGAGCTGGTTTCTTCTGGTTGTAGGCAAACGAAATGGCTAAAGATATGGTCGACCGATGTGAAGGCTGTCAGTTCTACTCCAACAAGTCCCACAAGCCAACATCTGCGTTGAAGACAATCCCTCTTGTGTGGCCATTTGCAGTATGGGGATTAGATACAGTCGGTCCATTCAGGACAGGCCAAGGAGGATACACACATTTGTTGGTGGCAGTCGACAAGTTCACAAAATGGATTGAAGCCAAGCCCATCAAGAAGCTCGACGCCCTAACAGCCATCAAGTTTGTCAGGGACATCATCTCCAGATTCCGTGTACCTCACAGCATAATCACGGACAACGGGACAAACTTTGACTCGGACAGATTCAAAGCTTTCTGTGCAAGCCAAGGAATCCGAGTGGATTTTGCATCCGTAGCGCATCCTCAATCCAATGGAGAAGCAGAGCGGGTGAATGGACTTATTCTGCAAGGTTTGAAGCCCCGACTCCTGCGAGAGGTGGGACACGCCGCTGGCGCATGGGTCACCGAGCTACCTTCAATGCTTTGGGGTCTTCGCACAACCCCGAACAGATCTACAGGGCGATCACCATTCTTCCTCGTTTACGAAGCAGAAGTAGTCCTTCCGGGTGACTTGCTTCACAATGCTCCACGAGTCGAACTCTTCTCCGAAGCTGAAGCGGAACAAGCAAGGCAAGACGGAGTGGACCTTCTAGAGGAGGAGCGCGAGATGGCACTGACTCGCTCAACCATTTATCAACAAGATCTACGGCGTTTTCACGCACGACACGTCAGGAGTCGCACGTTCCAAGCAGGCGACCTGGTGCTCCGCGTGGATCAGCAAAGACCTCACAAGTTGGCTCCTGCCTGGGAAGGACCTTTCATCATCTCCAAGGTGCTGAACAACGGAGCATACAGACTCTACAACATCGACAAGGAGACAGACGAGCCGCGAGCATGGAACGGAGATCTCCTGAAGCGCTTCTACACGTGACCGTCGACTGAAGCAATGTAAAGAACAAGTATTGGTGAAATAATATAAAGCAGATTGAGCTTTTGCAGATCCAAAATTCTTCCGCGGTCGCAGACTCCGGTCTGAAAAAAAAAATTAGCTGCGATCCAGAATCGCCTAAGTACTAACTTTCTCCGAGTGTGCACTAAACGTCGCACTCGGGCTTAGCTGCGATCCAGAATCGCCTAAGTACTAACTTTCTCCGAGTGTGCACTAAACGTCGCACTCGGGGGCTTAGTTGCGATCCAAAATCGCCTAAGTACTAACTTTCTGCGAGTGTGCACTAAACGTCGCACTCGGGGACTTAGCTGCGATCCAGAATCGCCTAAGTACTAACTTTCTCCGAGAGTGCACTAAACGTCGCACTCGGGGAGTTAGCTGCGATCCAGAATCGCCTAAGTACTAACTTTCTCCGAGTGTGCAGTAAACATCGCACTCGGGGACTTAGCTGCGATCCAGAATCGCCTAAGTACTAACTTTCTCCGAGTGTGCACTAAACGTCGCAATCGGGGACTTAGCTGCGATCCAGAATCGCCTAAGTACTAACTTTCTCCGACTGTGCACTAAACGTCGCACTCGGGGAATTAGCTGCGATCCAGAATCGCCTAAGTACTAACTTTCTCCGAGTGTGCACTAAACGTCGCACTCGGGTACTTAGCTGCGATCCAGAATCGCCGAAGTACCAACTTTCTCCGAGTGTGCACTAAACGTCGCACTCGGGGACTTAGCTGCGATCATGAATCGCCTAAGTATTCTATTACCTTCGAGTGTATCCTACAGATCCACTCGGAGACTCAGCAGACCCTCATTGAGGCTCATGTGGATGTCAAGACAACTGACAATTACATGAGTACCAGACCCTCATTGAGGCTCATGTGGATGTCAAGACAACTCACAATTACATGAGTAACAACTCGCTTCGAGTGCGGCATGATCGTCGCACTCGAAGACTTAGCCGCGATCATGAATCGCCTAAGTACGCTATTACCTCCGAGTGTATCCTACAGATCCACTCGGTGACTTGGTAGACCCTCAGAGAGGTTCACACAGATGTCAAGGAAACTGCCAATTACATGCTTCGCATGTTCTCCATTGGCTTCAACAAGAAAAGCCAAACAAAAACTCGAGCCAAAATGGTGTCAACAGCTCTTTGGCAACAGAAGAGCAAAAGATTTGATTTAAATTTGAAGTTCACCTAAGGATAGTTGACTCGGTGCGGATCAAGCTTACCCGCACCAAACCAAGAATGTGACGGCCAACAGAAGTGGCCAAGGTTTCTTACAACCAACACTCGGCATACCGAGGTAAAAGTTTTCTTAAGCATCGCCCGGATTGGCGCCAGGACTGGAGGGCTCCACGAATGTGTCGAGGTCGATCCCATCGGCGATGCGGGTGGCACTCTCAAGGAAGGTTTCCATGAAGTCTTCGAATCGAAGTTTCTTCATGTTGGCGACCTTCAACGTATTCAACTTCTCTTCGCGCACCTCCTTGCAATGCACTCGGACCAGGGACAGCGCAACGTCTGCACCACAGCCAGCCGCAGACTTCTTCCATGACTGCACTCGGTTTGGGACCTCCTCCAGCCGAGTCATCAAGCCTTCCATCTCGTGCTGAGACTCGTCTTCAGGCCAACGCTCCTTGTCGATTCGGCCGATGACTTCTCTCAGTCGACCGATGAAAGGCCCAACTTTGCCCAAACGAATGTGCGCTCGGAGGAGATCTCGATTGGCGTCCTCACAGAGTGGAATGTTCTCGCGAATCGACCGCTCCACGTCAGCTACTTCAGCCTCCGCGTCCATGCAAAAATCGGCAAACACAGGACAAGCAAACAATAAGCGCCGAGTGTAATGCACATACCACAAGCACTCGGAAAAACAGGACTTACCACCCAGACGCGTTATCATCTTCTAAGCCGAGTCACTGACGTATTTTTCCTGGGCTATACACCGCTTGTTCAGCACACTCATTTGCCCCATCAGATCAGACCTTTGCGCCTTCATCTTCTCAACTTCAACAGTCAGTGCCTTGTTCGCTTCACGGGCCTACTTCAACGAATTATCCCGTTCCACCAGAACATCCTTCATGCCAGCCATTGCAACCAGTGCCGCATCCAGCTCACCAGCAAACTGAACCTTCTCAGCCCTGAGAGTCTCATACCCCGTCCCCATCTCGCAAGTTTTCTGCCAGCCAGCGCCAAGAGACGATCAACCAAATTCAACAATAAAAAGTCTAAGTTCTTCAGACCCCTACCGACGCAAGCAGTCGACAACGGCCTCGGGGACTACACCCAGTGGGTTCACTAAGAGTGACCCCACTAGCATGAAACTCAAACAGGTCCGCCCTATTGAGCTACATGACAACACCTAAGCCTGTGAGGCTACTACTACCCGACCTGAGTAAAATTACTCTCGGAGACTCATCCAGTAGGTACACTCCCAGTGCCCCAACTGTCAGCATTCGAACAGATTAACTTGTGATCTGATCAAGTCAAAGACAATGCGTATAAAGACAACTGCCAGTGCAAGCACTCGACAGAAGTCTCGGGGACTAATGATGGGGTTATAGTCCTAGGGTAGGGTCATAGGCCTGCCCTAAAGGTCCAACCCAAGGACTACCCCTCATAAGGGACAAGGCCCTTAGTCAGTTCCGACTGAACTAAGGAGTTCCCTTCATCCAGTTGGTAACAGATCCTCGACCGTCCAGTCGGAGATTAGCATTCGGAGGTTATCAAACTAACCGACTGGAAAAGCCCCCAATGGGGAGGACAACCGATGAAGCACTCGCACAAGACTACGAAAGCAAAGAGATGGGCGATGGCATTCAGGGGAAAGTGGTGGAGCTGCACCCCAAAGTGGTTCATTATGCCGTTGAAGAAAGGATGCGGGGGAAGGGAGAAACCTCGATGCACGTGGCTGAGCAGCAGGACGTGCTCCCCCTCCCGAGGCGCCGGCTCGGTCTCACCCTCCTCCGGCAACCTCCATGACTTGTGCGCGATCATCCCGTGCTCCACCAGCTCCAGCAAGCTCTCCTCCGTCACCGTGGAGGGGAGGTAGTCCCCCTGGATCCACCCCGCCGGTAACGCCTGCTGCCACCGCTGCATAGGAGTCGCCGCCTTCCCCTTCTTCTTCGCCTCCAGCTTGCTAGTCTGTCCCTTGGTCATGGCGGAAGCTGCGGGTCTGCGGAGGAGAAGGAAAGGGAAGGAGCTTGGGTGCGCAGGAGGAGGCGAGAGGAGTGGAGCAATCAAAGGCATGAGATCCGGTGAGCCTAACGAGAAAACCCTCGCCGCTGAGGTTTAAGTAAGGTTCCGACTGCGTCACTGGCAGGTGGCCCCGAAACCTTATCCCCCGACCAACTGCGGCGATATCAGTGGAGAAGATGAAGGCGCGGGAATCGAGGCGTCAGGCGCTACTCGAGCACGATGTCGTCATCCCCGCTGAGCGTGCGGTAACCGAAATTTGAGGATCCCGGAAAATCCGCCGCTGTCAGTTGACTGGTCACGTCAGAGGATGCCACGGAAGCACTCAGTTTCCGACAGTTTGTTTCGCAACTACTTCCACTCGGATCATTGGTCAGAGAAGATAAAATGGATCGAGGCAAGCAACGCCAAAGTCACATCCGTTCCAGTCGGATCCAAACTTCAAGCATCGCTTCGTCGTTCCAACCCCAATCCATTCGGGGACTAATGATGGGGTTATAGTCCTAGGGTAGGGTCATAGGCCTGCCCTAAAGGTCCAACCCAAGGACTACCCCTCATAAGGGACAAGGCCCTTAGTCAGTTCTGACTGAACTAAGGAGTTCCCTTCATCCAGTCGGTAACAGATCCTCGACCGTCCAGTCGGAGATTAGCATTCGGAGTTTATCAAACTAACCGACTGGATTCCACTGTGTGCATCGTAACCCCCCTGGAGAGAAACGGTCATACGTTTCCATGTGCCTTAATTAGCATTTAAGACGTACGTTACCTGTAACGTAGACATTTATTCGCCACTACTCTACCCCTGTGCACCGAACTGTTGTGGAGGGCAGCGCACTCTATATAAGCCACCCTCCCCCACTGGTGCAGGGGTTAGCAATTCACTGTATTCGATATTCCACTCGACAACAAGCTCCCTGAGCACTGAGACGTAGGGCTATTACCTCCACCACAGAGGGGCCTGAACTCATACAACCTCGTCGTAGCTAAGGTTCTGCCCATCCCTTTCATACCCTACACATCTACTGTCAGGCTTATACCCACGACAGGGAACGTCCTTAAGAACTGAGTTCTGTGTATGTTATCCAAGAACAGATACTACCATGCATTGGGCCCTGAAATATGACCCCGCTCGGCTTATTAATTGCCTAGATCCCTGTCCAGGAGTTGCAATTAGTTTCTGGTGTTTGTAGGAAAAGTGTTGGTGGCCGTGTTTAGCTCTGCCCGACGGGGTAGGCTTCTCTGCGGTAGATACACAGTGGCACGGTGAACCAAGTGGTACCCGGATGGTGGGCTTGGGAACCCTGCGCACATCGTTTGGGGCCGTAGAGGAAACCTCGGCCGGACTTCCTTGCAAGTTCAGTCTCAAATAGGCGATAAACCTGGACTAGGGTCTTGTCTGGTTAACGGTCGTGGCCGACACCCACACCAGTGCTTCCGCTTGAAGATTGCCGAGATGCATGACGTGCATATGATGCTAAGTGGTGAGAGAATGTGTGAAGAAGTATACCCCTCCAGGGTGATTCAATCTGTTCGAATAGCCGCGTCCTTGGATATGGACTACTTGGAAGCATTACGTGGTACATAGACAATTTAAATGGATACTCTAAAACATGCAAGATAAGTGTGAGTGCTATGGAAGGCCTTCTCGTAGGGAGACGAGAGTGGATCCATAGTGGTGTATTGAATTGGTGAATATGTGGACTCGTGTGCGCTATCCCACCTCAAAGAAAGAACTTGTAGTCGTAGTACAGGTTAGCCATGAGTCAAAGATGGCTTGCTGCAATCAAACCCCACAATCCTTTCATTGAAACATGATGCATATGTAGATAGTTCTGATGTAAGACTTGCTAGTACCTTTGTACTCACGGTTGCCTTATTTATGTTTTTGTAGAGAAGACTTAGACTCATTAAAAGGTTCTATGCGATGTGTTCGATGTTGATCGGAATAGCTTGGGAATCCCAGACAGAGGTCTGGCACCTTTGGTAGGGTCGTAGTAGCTTTTTAGGCTCTTCCAGCCAATTTTTGTAGATGTCTGTACCCAGACATGATTTGCTTCCGCTTGTTGTTTGTATGACTTGAGTGTCGGGTCACGAGATCCCTGTTTGTAATATCATACTATGTTGATTCTTATGAGTCCTTAATAAAAGCTTGAGTCATAGAGTTATGTTGTGATGCCATGTTGTATCTACACATATCGTGCATATTGTGTGTATGTTATGAAATGCATTATATGTGTGGGATTCGATACCTAGTTGTGTGCCTTTAGTAGTACTCTTTACAGGGAGATGCCTCTTTGTGCTGCTATCGAGCCTTGGTAGCTTGCTACTGCTCTAGACACATTGATTGACCGGCGTGTATCCTTCTTTGTTGTTGTGTCTGTCCCCACGGGGAAATGTCGCGCGGTGTAATGGAGTCCTTTTAGCTTGCTACGACTCGTCTACACACGCTGTTGATCGACACCTGCCTTGCTGGGTTATGTATGTCTGTCCCTGTACGGATGTACCGCTTGGGTTTATAACTAGTCATGTCGACCCGGGTTCTTTGTCGTTTGAACGGTAGCAACTTATTCATATACGTGAGCCAAAAGACGCAAACGGTCCCGGCCATGGTAAGGTGGCAGCCGTGGAGTTTACCGTGCGTGAGGCCGCAAAGTGATGTGATGTGTTACAGGATGGGTTCTTATGACTTAGGATCGGGGCCCCGACATGGATGAAGGAGTTCATCACTGACCTAGGAGTAATTCCGAATGCGTCTGGCCCGATGACACTTTTCTGTGACAACACTAGAGCTATTGCCATAGACAAGGAGCCCACGTTTCACAGGATGACAAAGCACATCAAGCACCTCTACAACTCCATCCGTGATTACATTCAGGAAGGAGACATAGATATTTGTAAAGTACATACGGATCTGAATGTCGTAGATCCGTTGACTAAACCTCTTCCACGAGCGAAACATGATCAACACCAGAAAGCTATGGGTGTTCGTTTCATCACAATCTAACTAGATTATTGACTCTAGTGCAAGTGGGAGAGTGTTGGAAATATGCCCTAGAGGTGATAGTAAAGTGGTTATCAACACCAGAATGCTATAAATGTATTAACCGGAAATAGTAATACATGTGTGAATATATAGATCACATTGTGTCCCTGGTGAGCCTCTAGTTGGCGAGCTCGTTGATCAATAGATGATCATGGTTTCCTGATCATGGACATTGGATGTCATTGTTAACGGGATCACATCATTAGGTGAATGACGTGATGGATGAGACCCAATCCTAAGCATAGCACAAGATCGTGTAGTTCGTCTGCTAAAGCATTTCTAATGTCAAGTATCATTTCCTTAGACCATGAGATTGTGCAACTCCCGGATACCGTAGGAATGCTTTGGGTGTATCAAACATCACAACGTAGTTGGGTGATTATAAAGGTGCACTACACGTATCACCGAAAGTGTTTGTTGGGTTGGCACGAATTGATACTAGGATTTCTCACTCCGTATGACGGAGAGGTATCTCTGGGCCCACTAGGTTATACATCATCCTACTGAGCTCAATATGACTAAGGAGTTAGTCACAGGATCATGTGTTACAGAACAAGAGACTTGCCGGTAATGATATTGAACAAGGTAAGGGATACCGTCGATCGAATCTCGGGTAAGTTGTATACCGATAGACAAAGGGAATTGCATACGGGATTGATGGAATCCCCGACATCGTGGTTCATCCGATGAGATCATCGTGGAACATGTGGGAACCAACATGGGTATCCATATCCCGCTATTGGTTATTGACCGAAGAGGTGTCTTGGTCATGTCTCCATGGTTCCCGAACCCGTAGGGTCTACACACTTAAGGTTCGATGACACGAGGATTGTTATTGGAGTAGTATACATGGTTACCGAAGGTTGTTCGTAGTCCCGAATGAGATCTCGGACGTCACGAGGAGTTTCGGAATAGTCTGGAGGTAAAGATTTATATATGGGAAGTCGAGTTACGTTCCCCGAAAAGGTTTCGGGGTTTATCTATATTGTACCGGGTCCACCGAAATGGTACCGGGGGCCCACCGTGAGGGTCCACGTGTCCCGGAGGGCTACATGGGCTGAAAAGGGAGAGGAACCAGCCCCTGCTGGGGTGGTGCACCAAGGGGAGAAAGCCCAAGGCGCAAGGGAGGAGGCCCAAGGCACAAGGAGGCCAAACCCTAGGGCGTGGTGGCTGCCGTGGGTGGAAAGCCACCCCCTAGGGCTCCACCCCACCTCCTCCTAGGTTGCCGCACCATCTAGAGTTTCCCTAGAGGTGGCCGCACCCCCTTTCCCTCCCTCCTATATATAGTGGAGTTATTGGGAGGGCTGCATACACAATTCTCTCTCTCTCTCGGTGCAACCCTACCTCTCCACCTCTCCTCCTCCGCGGTGCTTGGCGAAGCCCTGCCGGAGAACCACACAGCTCCACCGTCACCATGCCGTCGTGCTTCCTGAGCTCTCCCTCAATCTCTCATCCATCCTTGCTAGATCAAGGCGTTGGAGAGTCACTGGGCTACACGTGTGTTGAAGGCAGAGGCGCCGTTGTTCGGTGCATAGATCGGAATCCATCGCGATCTGAATTGCTACGAGTACGACTCCATCAACTGCGTTCTAGCAACGCTTCCTCTTAGTGATCTTCAAAGGTACGAAAATGCTCTACTCCTTTGCTCGTTGCTGCTTTCTCCTTGATAAATCATTGTGTGACATAGGAATTTTTTTGAAATTACTATGTTCCCCAACAGGTATGTGCTATGTGAAAGTCCTATTAGGCGCCTTGATCTATCTCTATAGATCTTGATGCCTAACATGTAAGCTGCTTCTACCAGGTCCTTCGTTGAAAAACTCTTATTCAAGTAATCCTTCGTGCTCCCCAAAAATTCTATATTGTTTCCAATCAGCAATATGTCATCCACATATAATATTTGAGATGCTATAGAGCTCTCACTCACTCTCTTGTCAATACAAGCTTCTCCAAAAACTTGTATAAACCCAAATGCCTTGATCACCTCATCAAAACACCGATTCCAACTCCGACATGCTTGCACCAGTCCATCAATGGATCGCTGGAGCTTGCATACTTTGTCAGCATTCTCTGGATCGACAAATCCTCCGGGTTGCATCATATACAACTCTTCTTTAAGAAACCCGTTAAGGAGCGCCGTTTTGACATCCATCTACCATATTTCAGAATCGAAAAATGCAGCTATTGCTAACATGATTCAGACGGACTTAAGCATCGCTACAGGTGAGAATGTCTCATCGTAGTCAACTCCTCGAACTTGTGAAAACCCCTTTGCCACAAGTCAAGATTTATAGACGGTCACATTACTGTCCGCGTCCGTCTTCTTCTTAAAGATCCATTTGTTCTAAATAGCCTTTTTGCCTTCACGTAATACTTCCAAAGTCCATACTTTGTTTTCATACATAGATACTATCTCGGATTTCATGGCCTCTAACCATTTGTTGGAATATGGGCCCACCATTGCTTCTCCATAAATTCACAGGATCAATGTTGTCCAACAACATGATTGATAAGACAGGATTTTCGTACCACTCAGGAGCAGTACGTACTCTTGTTGACCTACGCGGTTCGATAGTAACAGCATTTCCATACCACTCAGGAGAGGTAGGGCTGCGTCGAGAGAGAGAGAGAGAGAGATTTCTTTTATGTGCAGCCCCAAAACCTCCACTATATATAGGAGGAGAGGGAGGAGGGTGCCCGCCCCTAGGGTTCCCACCCTAGGTGGTGCGGCAGCCCTGGAGATGGGCAAGGGGCAGCAGCCAATGGTGGAGGAGGCGGCGCCCTAGGGTGGCCTGCCACCCAAGGCAAGCCCACCACGCCTAGGGTTGGCCCAATCCTCCCCTCTTGCACCTTGGGCACAAGGTGGAGGCGCACCAGCCCACTTTGGGGCTGGTTCACATCCACTTTTGCCCCATATACCCCTTAGGGGCTGGTGGCCCTTCCCGGTGGACCCCCGGAACCCTTCCGATGGTCCCGGTACATTAACGACAATCCCTGAAACTCTTCCGATGATCAAAACTAAACTTCCTAGATATGAATCTTTACCTCCGAATCATTCTGAAACTCCTCGTGATGTCCGGGATCTCATCCGGGACTCCGAACAACCTTCGGTAACCATGTATACTATTCCCATAACAACCCTAGCGTCATTGAACCTTAAGTGTGTTGACCCTACGGGTTCGGGAACCGTGCATACATAACCGAGCCACCTCTCCGGTCAATAACCAACAGCGGGGTCTAGATATCCATGTTTGTACCCACATGTTCCACGATGATCTCATCGGATGAACCACGATGTCAAGGATAAACTCAATCCCGTATGCAATTCCCTTTGTCTACCGATATATAACTTGCCCAAGGTTCGATCGTCGGTATCCCCATACCTTGTTCAATCTCGTTACCGGCAAGTCACTTTACTCGATCCGTAACACATCATCCTGTGGCTAAATCCTTAGTCACATTGAGCTCGGTATGATGATGCCTTATCGAGTGGGCCCAGATATACCTCTCCGTCACACGGAGTGACAAATCCCAGTCTCGATTCGTACCAACCCAACAAACACTTTCGGAGATACCTGTAGTGCACCTTTATAATCACTCAGTTATGTTGTGACGTTTGATACACCCAAAGCACTTGTACAATATCCGTGAGTTGCATAATCTCATGGTCTAAGGAAATGATACTTGACATTACGAAAGCTTTAGGAGATGAACAACACGATCTAGTGCTATGCTTAGGATTGGGTCTTGTCCATCACATCGTTCTCCTAATGATGTGATCCCGTTATCAATGACATCCAATGTCCATGATCAGGAAACCATGATCATCTATTGATCAACGAGCCAGCCAACTAGAGGCTCACTGGGGACACATTGTGATCTATATATTCACAAATGCATTACTGTTTCTGGTTAATACAATTATAGCATGAATGATAGACAATTATCATGAACAAGGAAATATAATAATAACCACTTTATTATTGCCTCTAGGGCCTATTTCCAACACAACCAACCTTGGAGTTTGTCTTCTGAAGGAGAAGTTGATCAAGTCACCCAGTGAGATGCATGCGGGCTATGAAACAATCCCATTCATCTCTTCCAATCTCGGTTATGTTTCATCCTTTGGAGGATAAAAATCCATATCTACAATTCGCTCTAAATTTGGGTCTATGATCCTAAAGAGATTAAGCATGTGAAGTACCCAAAGATCAAAATTTGTGCCATTTAAACTACGAGTGTGAGAGAATCTTAATCCCCTAGTCGACATCCTTACTCTCTAGGTGGTAAAACCTCATAAGAGACTTAGCTGTGATACCAATTAAAAGGACGTGGATGTCGCATAGAAGGGGGGGTGAATAGGTGCTTCAAAATAATTACGGCTTAGGCTTGAACAAATGCGGAAGAAAACTAACGTTTATTTAGTAAAGCACAAAACCTAAAACAACTAGGCTCACCTATGTGCACCAACAACTTATGCTAAGCAAGATAAACAACTAAGTGATAGCAAGATATATAACAATAAACAATATGGCTATCACAAAGTAAAGTGCATAAGTAAAGGGCTTCGGGAAGAGATAACCGAGGCACGCAGAGATGACGATGTATCTCGATGTTCACACCCTTGCACAATGCTCCCCAAGAAGCCACTAGGTCCACCGTAATCTCCGCATGCCCTCGCAGAGACCCTTGAGGGTGGTCACCGAACCCATACAAACAATGTTAGGGAAATCTCCACAACTTAATTGGAGGCTCTCCCAACAACACTACGAAGCTTCACCACAGTGGATTGTGGCTCCGAGATGACCTCAAATGCTTGGGGTAATCTCGACAACCTAATTGGAGACCCTCATGCTTGCCCGGAGTTTTACACCACAAAGATTGAGCTTCGATGCACCACCAAGCTTGTAGGATGCCAAAGCACCCAAGAAGAACAAGCTCTAAGGTACCAAGAACCCAAGAGTAATAAGCTTCTCAAACTTCACTTCCACGTATCACCGTGGATAACTCAAACCTATGCAAAAAATGCAATGGCAAGGGCACACGGAGTGCCCAAGTCCTTCTCTCTCAAGTCCCAGCACAACAACTAATGATATGGAAGAAAATGAGAGGAAGAATGAATAAGAACATGAAGAACACCAAGATCTAGATCCAAGGGGTTTCCTCCCACATAGAGGAGAAAGTGACTGGTGGAAATGTGGACCTAGATCTCCTCTCTCTTTTCCCTCAAGAACTATCAAGAATCATTGGAGGGAATGGGAGTTAGCAATCTTGAAGAAGGTCAACATTGGGGGGAAAATACGAGCTCAAAGGATGGTCTTGAATGGGGAAGAAGAACCCCTTTTATAGGAAGGAAAAAATCCAACCGTTACCCCCTCAACCCGCACATGAGCGGTACTACCGCTCCAGGGAGTGGTACTGTTGGGGAACGTAGCATGGGGAACAAAAAAAATCCTACGCTCACGTAATACATATCCATGGTGATCATCATCTATGAGAGGGGAGAGTGAATATAAATACCCTTGTACATCACTAAGAGGAAGCGTATATAACTCGGCTGTTGTAGTGGAACATCTTCAAGATCCAAATCGCAGCCCATCCCAGGATCTCATCACGATCTGTCCCGCGATCCCATCACGATCCTTCCCGATCTAGTGCCGAACGTACGGCACCTCCGCATTAAGCACACATACATCTCGATGACGATCTCCGCCTTCTTGATCCAGCAAGAGAGACGAAGAGGAAGATGAGTTCTCCAGCACGACGGCATGGTGGTGGTGAACTAATCCACCAGGGCTTCGCCTAAGCACCGTCGTAAACTAGAGGAGAAACAGATCTAGAGAGAAGTAGAGGAAGCATGTGGCAATTAAGGTTAGCCCTCACCTCTAAAACCTCTAGTATATATAGGAGGAGGAGGAGATAGGAGGCGGCCTTGGCCTCCACTCCAAGGAAGTTCGGCCGAGCCACAAGGAAGGAATCCACCTCCCACAAGAGTGGTGGAATCCTATTAGGACTCCTTCCTAATTTGGCCCTTTTATGCATTTTTCCTTTATCTTTTTTGCATGGGCCCTTGAGAAAGAATTAGGCCATCCCACCGGGGGCTGGTCCACCTCATTTTGGGTAGTCACACCCCTCCCGATGGTCCCCCGGTACCCTCCCTGCACTCCCGGTACACTACCGATGAGCCCAAAACTTTTCCGGTGACCAAAACAGGACATCCTATATATCAATCTTTACCTCCGGACCATTCCAGAGCTCCTCATGATGTACAAGATATCATCCGGGACTCCGAACAACCTTCGGTTACCAACACCTATAACTCAAATATACCGAAACGTCACAAAACCTTAAGTGTGCAGACCCTGCGCGTTCAAGAACTATGTAGCTATGACCTGAGACATTCTCCGGCCAATAAACAATAGCGCGACCTGGATGCCCATATTGGCTCCTACATATTCTATGAAGATCTTTATCGGTTGAACCTCTATGTCAAGGATTCAGTTAATCCCGTATGTTGTTCCCTTTGTCCTTCGGTATGTTACTTGCCCAAGATTCGATCTATGGTATGTCTATACCTAGTTCAACCTCGTTACCGGCAAGTCTCTTTAATCGTTCCATAATACAAGATCTCGTGGTTAACTCTTTAGTCACATTTCTTACAAGGCTTGTTTATGATGTTGTATTACCGAGTGGGCCCCGAGATACCTCTCCGTCATACGGAGTGACAAATCCCAGACTTGATCCATGCCAACCCAAGAGACACCTTCGGAGATACCTGTAGAGCACCTTTATAGTCACCCAGTTACGTTGCGACGTTTGATACACACAAGGTATTTCTCCGGTGTCCGGGAGTTGCATGATCACATGGTCATATGAACAGATACATTGACATGCAGAAAACAGCAGCAATAAACTGACAAGATCATATGCTACGTTTATAGTTTGGTCTTGTCCATCACATCATTCTCCTAATGATGTGATCCCATTATGAAGCGACAACACTTGTCCATGGCTAGGAAACCTTAACCATCTTTGATCAACGATTCAATTAACTAGAGGATCACTAGGGATAGTGTTTTGTCTATGTACCCACACATGTATTGAGTTTCCAATCAATACAATTATAGCATGGATAATAAACTATTATCATGAAAAAGGAAATATAATAATAACCAATTTATTATTGCCTCTAGGGCATATTTCCAACAGTCTCCCACTTTCACTAGAGTCAATAATCTAGTTCACATCACTATGTGATTTTAATGAATCCAACACCCATACGGTTATGGGGTTTGATCACGTCTTTCTTGTGAGAGAGGTTTTAGTCAATTGGTCTAAACCTTTCAGATCTATGTGTGTTTTACAAATCTCCATGTTATCCTGTAGGTGCTGCTACTGCGTGCCATTTGGAACTATTCTAAATGGCTGCTCCACTATACGAATCCACTTTACTATGCAAAGTCATCCGGATTAGTGCAAAGCTTGCATCAACATAACACTTTACGACGAACTCTTTTATCACCTCCATAATCGAGAAAGATTCCTTAGTCTACTAGTTACTAAGGATAACTTTTGACCGTTGTCCAGCAATCCATTCGTGGATCACTTTCGTACCCCTTGAAAAATTCATGGCAGGGCACCCATGAGGTGCGGTACACAACATAGCATACTATAGAGCCTATGGCTAAGGCATAGGGGACGACCTTCATCCTTTCTCCTTTTCTGCCTTGGTCAAGCTTTGAGTCTTACTCAAGTTCACACCTTACAACACAGCTAAGAACTCCTTCTTTGTCAATCTATTTTGAACTCCTCAAAAACTTGTCAAGGCATGCATTTCATTGAAAGTTTTATCAAGCGTCTTGATCTATCTTTATAGATCTTGATGCTCAATGTTCAAGCAGCTTAATCCAGGTTTTCCTTTGAAAAACTCCTTTCAAACAACCATTTATGCTTTCCAGAAATTCTACATCATTTTTGATCAACAATATGTCAACCACATATACTTATCAGAAATTCTATAGTGCTCCCACTCACTTACTTGGAAATACAAGTTTCTCATAAACTTTGTATAAAACCGAAAACTTTGATCATCTCATCAAAGCATATATTCCAACTCCGAGATGCTTGCTCCAGTCCATAGAAGTATCGTTGGAGCTTGCATACTTGTTAGCATCTTTAGGATCGACAAAACCTTCTGATTGTATCACATACAACCTTTCCTCAAGGAAACCATCGAGGAAACAATGTTTTGACATCCATCTGCAAGATTTCATAATTGAAAAATGCAGCAACTCCTAACATAATTCCAACAGACCTTTAGCACCGCTACGAGTGAGAAAGTCTCATCATAGTCAACTCTTTGAACTTGTCGTAAACTTCTTTGCAACAAGTCGAGCTTTCTAAATGGTGACATTTACCGTCATCGTCTGTCTTCCTTATACACATCCATCTATCCTTAACAGTCTTACGACTATAAAGTAGTTCTTCCAAAGTCCATACTTTGTTTTCATACATGGATCCTTTCTCGGATTTCATGGCCTCGAGCCATTTGTCAGAATCTAGGCCCACCATCGCCTCTCCACGGCTCATAGGTTCATTGTTGTCCAACAACATGACTTTCAAGACAGGATCACTGTACCACTCTGGAGTAGCGCATGTCCTTGTCGACCTACGAGGTTTAGAAGTAACTTTATATGAAGCTTCATGATCACTATCATTGGCTTTCACTTCAACTGGTGTAGGCACCACAGGAACAGCTTCCTACGCCCTACTACTCTGTGGTTGAAGTGTTGGTTCAATAACCTCATCAAGTTCCACCATCCTCCCACTCAATTCTTTTGAGAGAAACTATTTCTCGAGAAAGGACCCGTTTCCTGAAACAAAAACTTTGCTTCTGGATCTGAGATAGGAGGTATACCCAACTATTTTGGGTATTCTATGAAGATGCATTTATCCGCTTTGGGTTCGAGCTTATCAGACTGAAACCTTTTCACATAAGCGTTGGAACCCAAAACTTTTAAGAAATGACAGCTTAGGTTTCTCCAAACCATATTTGATATGGTGTCATCTCAACGAAATTACATGGTGCCCTATATAAAGTGAATGCGGTTGTCTCTAATGCCTAACCTGAAAATTATAGTGGTAATTCGATAAGAGACATCATAGTATGCACCATATGCAATAGGGCACGACTATGACGTTTGGACATACCATCGCAGTGTGGTGTTCGAGGTGGCATTTGTTGTGTTACAATTTCCATATTGTCTTAAATTGTGTACCAAACTCGCAACTCAGATAATCATTTCTATGATCATATCATAGACATTTCATCCTCTTGTCATGAAATCTTCAACTTCACTCTAAAATTACTTGACCCTTTCAATAATTCAGACTTGTGTTTCATCAAGTAAATATACTAGCATCTACTCGAATCATTAGTGAAGTAAGAACATAATGATATCCCCTGTGTACCTCAGCACTCATTGGACTGCATACATCAAAATGTATTACTTCCAATAAGTCACTATCTTGTTCCATCTCAATGGAAAACAAGGCCTTCAGTCATCTTGCCCATGTGGCGTGATTTGCATGTCTCACCTCATTCAAAATCAAGTGAGTCCAAATGATCCATCTGCATGGATTTTCTAAATGCATTTACACCAATAGGCATCGTTCGCATGTCTCAAACGATTCAAAAATGAGTGAGTCTCAAGATCCATAAGTATGGAGCTTCTTCATGCATTTTACACCAATATGACTCAAGTGTCAGTGCCACAAGTAAGTGGTACTATCATTACTACTTTGCATATGTTGGCATCAATATTATGAACATATGTATTTCTATGATCGAGATTCAATGAACCATTCACATCGGGGCATGACCATTGAAGGTGTTTATTCATGTAAACAGAATAACCTTTTATTCTCTCACTTAAATGAATAACTGTATTGCAATAAACACGATCCAATCTTGTTCATGCTCAATGGAAACACCAAATAACATTTATTTAGGTTCAACACAAATCCCAATGGTAGAGGGAGCGTGTGATGTTGATCTCATCAACATTGGAAACACTTCCAACACATCGTCATCTCACTTTTAGCTAGTATCCATTTATTCTGCAGCTTTTATTTCAAGTTACTAACACTTAGCAACCTGAACCGGTATCTAATACGCCGGTGCTACTAGGAGTACTAGTAAAGTACACATAAAAATCATGCATATCCAATATACGTTTTTCGACTTTGCCAGCCTTCTTATCTACCAGGTAACCAGGGTAGTTCCGGTTCAGTGACCGTTCCCCTCATACTAGAAGCACTTAGTCTCATGTATGGGTTCAACCTTTGGTTTCTTTACAAGAGTGGCAACTGTTTTGCCATTCCATAAAGCATCCCTTTTGACCCTTACCCTTCTCGAAACTAGTGGTTCTACTAACCATCAAAACTTGATGCTCCTACTTGATTTCTACCTTCGCGGTGTCAAACATCGCAAATAACTCAAGGATCATCAACTATATCCCTGATATGTTATAGTTCATCACGAAGCTCTGTAGTTTGGTGACAGTGACTTTGGAGAACTATGTCAATCACTATCTTATCTGGAAGATCAACTCCCACTCGATTCAAGAGATTGTAGCACCCAGACAATCTGAGAACATGCTCAACGATTGAGCTTTTCTCCCTTACTTTGTAGGCAAAGAATCATGTCGAAGGTCTCATAGCTCTCAACACGGGCATGAGCCTGAAATCTCAATTTCATCTCTTTGAACATCTCATATGTCCCGTGACGTTCATAACGTGTTCGGTGCCTTACTTCTAAGACGTTTAAGCATTACACATTTATCTATCATGTAGTCATCAAAAACGTTTATGTCAGATGTTCGCAACATCTACAGACGACGCTCGGGATTTAGCACACTGAGCGGTGCATTAAGGACATAAGCCTTCTGTGTAGAAATGAGGACAATCCTCAATTTACGGACCCAATTCGCATAATTTCTACTATCATCTTTCAACTAAATTTTCTCTAGGAAAATATCAAAGCAGTAGAGCTACAGACCAAGCTACAACACAATTTGCAAAGACATTTTGACTATGTTCATGATAATGAGTTCAATTAATCATATTACTTAATAACTCCCACTCAAATAGACATCCCTCTAGTCATTTTAGTGGTGTATGATCCAAATCCACTAACTCAAGTCCGATCATCACGTGAGTTGAGTATAGTTTCACTAGTGAACATCTCCATGTTGATCATATCAACTATATGATTCATGCTGGACCTTTCGGTCTCTTGTGTTCCGAGGCCATGGCTGTACGTGCTAGGCTCGTCAAGTTTAACCCGAGTGTACCGCGTGTGCAACTATTTTGCACCCGTTGTATGTGAACGTTGAGTCTATCACAACCGATCGTGACGTGGTGTCTCGAAATGAAAAACTGTCACAACAGTGCATAGTCGGGGAGAACACAATTTCATCTTGAAATTTTAGTGAGGGATCACCTTATAATGCTACCACCGTCCTAAGAAAAATAAGGTGCATAAAAGGATTAACATCACATGCAAATCATAAGTGACATGATATGGCCATGAACTCGTGCTTCTTTATCTCCATCGCCAAAGCACCGGCATGATCTCCATCATCACCGGCACTACACCATGACCTCCAACATCGTGCCGCCATTGTGGTTGTCATGCTATCTATGTTATCACTACTAAAGCTACAACCTAGCGATATAGTAAAAGCATCTGCAAGCACAAACGTTAGTTTAAATACAACCCTATGGCTCCTGCCGGTTGTCTTAGCATCGACGTGCAAGTCGATATTAACTATACAACATGATCATCTCATACATCCAATATATCACATCCTATCTTTGGCCATATCACATCACAACCGTATCCTGCAAAAACAAGTTAGACATCCTCTAATTTGTTTTTGCAAATGTTACGTGGCTGCTATGGGTATCTAGTATGATCGCATCTTACTTATGCAAAATCCACAACGATGATATGTAAATTGCTATTTAACCTTCTCCAAGGACCGCCTCGGGCAAATCCGATTCAACTAAAGTTGAAGAAACAAGCACCTGCCAGTCATCTTTATGCAACAAGTTGCATGTAAGTCGATGAATTCGGTCTCTCGTAAGCGTACGAGTAATGTTGGTCTGGGCCGCTTCGATTCAACAATACCGCCGAATCAAGCCAAGACTAAGGAGGGCAGCAAATCGAACATCAACACCCACAAACTCCTTTCTGTTCTACTCGAGATATCATCTACGCATGAACCTAGCTCATGATGCCACTATTGGGGAACATAGCATGGGAAACAAAAAAAATCTTACGCTCACGCAATACCTATCCATGGTGATGATCATCTATGAGAGGGGAGAGTGAATCTACATACCCTTGTAGATCGCTAATTGGAAGCGTATACAGCGCGGTTGATGTAGTGGAACATCTTCACGATCCAAATCGCAGCCCGTCCCGCGATCTCATCACGATCCGTCCCGCGATCCCATCACAATCCTTACCGATCTAGTGCCAAACGAACGACACCTCCGTGTTAAGCACACGTACAGCTCGATGATGATCTCTTCCTTCTTGATCCAGCAAGAGAGACGAAGAGGAAGATCAGTTCTCCAGCACGACAACGTGGTGGTCGTGGTGGTGAACTAATCTAGCAGGGCTTCGCCTAAGCACCGCCGAAAACTAGAGGAGAAACAGATCTAGAGAGAAGTAGAGGAAGCACGTGGGAATTAGTGTTAGCCCTCACCTCTAAAACCTCTAGTATATATAGGAGGAGGAGGACAGAGGAGGGAGCCTTTGCCTCCACTCCAAGGAGGTTCGGACGAACCACAAGGAAGGAATCCACCTCCCACAAGGGAGGTGGAATCCTATTAGGACTCCTTCCTAATGTGGCCCTTTTTTGCCTCTTTCCTTTATCCTTTTCATATAGCCTTCCTATATATCAATCTTTACCTATGGACCATTTCAGAGCTCCTCGTGACGTCCAAGATCTTATCTGGGACTCCGAACAACCTTTGATTCCCAACACCTATAACTCAACTATACCGAAACGTCACAGAACCTTAAGTGTGCAGACCCTGCGGGTTCGAGAACTATTCAGACATGACCCAAGACATTCTCCGGTCAATAACAAATAGTGGGACCTCGATGCCCATATTGGCTCCTACATATTCTACTAAGATCTTTATCGGTTGAACCTCTATGTCAAGGATCCAGTTAATCCCGTATGATGTTCCCTTTGTCCTTCGGTATGTTACTTGCCCGAGATTCGATCGTTAGTTTCTCTATACCTAGTTCAATCTCGTTACCGGCAAGTCTCTTTACTCGTTCCGTAATACAAGATCTCGTGGCTAAATCTTTAGTCACATTCCTTGCAAGGCTTGTTTGTCATGTTGTATTACCGAGTGGGCCCCGAGATACCTCTCTGTCATACGGAGTGACACATCCCAGTCTTGATGCATGCCAACCCAACAGACACCTTCGGAGATACCTATAGAGCACCTTTATAGTCACCTAGTTACGTTCACTACTGAAATTCAGAAATTTGCCGTCTGCCATGGCGGACGGCAAAGTGGGGAACCACGGACGGCAAAGGCTTTGCCGTCGGTCAACAAACGGTAAAGTAGACGGCAAAAAAAAATCTGGTGAAGAGGTTCTTTGCCGTTTGCTTTTTTCAAGCGGACGGCAAAGAATCTTTGCCATGAGGGGGCAGACGGCAAATTAAATGGGACGGCACATACACCAACGGTCCCGTTAAGTGTTAACGGTAGTTCTCCTCTCTTTGTCGTCTGCCCTCCCCCCCTTTGCCATGAGGGGGCTGATGGCAAAGGGGGGAACTAAGCCCCTCTCTCTCCTCTCTTTGCTGTATGCCATCCCCCCTTTGCCATGTGGGGGCAGACGGCAAAGGGGGGAACCACGCCCCTCTCTCTCCCCTCTTTGTCGTGTGCCATCCCCCCTTTGCCATGTGGGGGCAGACGGCAAAGGGGGGAACCAAGCCCCTCTCTCTCCCCTCTTTGTTTTCTGCCATCCCCCCATTGCCATGTGGGGGCAGCCGGCAAAGGGGGGAACCAAGCCCTCTCTCTCCGCTCTTTGCCGTCTGCCATCCCCCCTTTGCCATGTGGGGGCAGACGGCAAAGGGGGGAACCAACCCCTTTTTATTTTATTTCTTATTATATCCAGCATTTTTCACAATAATCAAGATGTATATATATATATTTGACAAAAATAAATTTGTTTCCATACTCATAACCATATTAAAATAACTTTCATCCATAGTACATACATATTATGCAAGTTCCATCCGTACCAAACCATATATTACACCAGTTTCATCCACATGCATACAAAGTTTCATATATATCCATATACTACAATAGTTTCAATACAAGCTTCCGTGAAGCCATGGTACAAGAAATCATCTTCAAGCATTCCGTCAATATAATCCAAGCTTCCCGTGAAGTGAATGTAATATGTAAAATGACAAATAAGAAAGTTAGAAGAATAATACTAGATGAAGAAGTATATAGGTTATTTTGGAGAGAAATTAGCTAAGTATAGGCCATTTAATAGCTAAGTTAGGTGGAATAGGTCATCTTGGAGCTACATAGCCTTATTATGTCATTTAGGAGAGAACTTAGCTAAGTATAGGTCATTCTAGAGCTAACTTGGATAAAATATGTCATTTTGTAGCCAACTATGATTATTAATCCATTTTGACCTTATTATGTCATTTTGGAGCTAAATTAGTCATTTTAATGAGCTAACCAAGTATCTTATGATGTTTTTACCTAATATGCTAATTACGTCATTTTGGAGGATAATTAGCTAAGTATGTCTATGTTGGGGAAAATAACCTATGTAGAAGAAGAAAGAGAAGAAGCAATAAGAGAAGAAGCAAGTAGACAAGAAGTAGGAGAAGAAAAAGAAGAAGAAGAAGGAGGAGGAGGAGAAGGAGGAGGAGAACGAGAAGGAAGAGGATAAGAAGAAGAAAATAAGAAGGACAAGAAGAAGGAGAAGAAGGAGAAGGAGCTTCTCTCCTCCTTCTCCTTCTCCTTCTTCTACCTCCTTCTCCTTCTTCTTCTCTTCTTCTTCTTCTTCCTTCCTTCCATTTTTGCTCTTTCTTCTCCTCTTGTCCCATTCTTCGGGCTAAATTAGCTAAGAATGCCTTTTTGCACCTAATTATGTCATTTAGGTGGAAGCCTAGCTAACTATAGGTCATTTCGGAGCTAACTTGGGTAAAATGTGTCATTCGGGAGCAAACTATGCTTATTAAGCCATTTTGGATCTAGCTAAGCTAATTATAGGCCATTTAATACCTAAGTTAGGGGGAATAGGTTATCTTGCAGCTACGTAAGCCTTATTATGTCATTTAGGAGAGAACTTAGCTAACTATAGGTCATTTTTATTAAATAGGTCATTTTGGAGCTAACTAAGCTAATTATGTCATTTAGGTGGAAGCCTAGCTAACTATAGGTCGTTTCGGAGCTCACTTGGGTTAAATATGTCATTTTGGAGCTAACTATGCTTATTAAGCCATATTGGAGCTAAATTGGCTAATTATATCTTTTAGGTGGAAGCCAAGGTAAGTATATAATATTCATGAGCTAACCAAGGTTCTTATGCCATTTTGACCTTATTATTTCATTTTTTAGCTAAATTGGTCATTCTAATAAGCTAACCAAGGTTCTTATGATGTTTTCACCTAACTAAGCTAATTATGTCATTTTGTAGGATAATTAGCCAATTTAGTCTTTCTTGGATGAGTCTAAGCTACGTAGAAGAACACTACAAGAAATATGCTCATACATGACGTTTTTTAAGACGTCGTTGATGAATTCGTCATAAATCTGTGACGATTTCATCCGAGATCATCGTAAACCGTTTGAGGGGACAAAATCTACATATAAATTGCGACGATGTGAGTCAAAAACGTCGTAACCGCATAAGATGAGATCGTCATAACTTTCACGACGATTATAAAAATGTTGTAACACGTTCTAACTATGTTGACATGTCACTCGTGGGTCCATTCTATCCCACCTCATCCTAGTTTGTGAAGCAACCTACTATTCTGTCATTCCAAAAATTCTCATAAATACATTGGATCATATATTTCTCAAATATGTGAAAACCCTTCCTTCCATAGTTCAAAAATAATTCAGCAATGTTCATTTTCCTATTCTATTCAAAATAGCACTTTGTGAAGGAAGTGCTATTTATATTTCTTTGATTACCCTCATATTTTTTGGGCACTCTTTCATATACAAATCATTGCCTCATGAAAACTTTCATAGCGATTTGCCTAGTACTAGGTAGGAATTTCCTGATGAGTTGAATTTTTTCCACATTATCTATGTGCCCAAAACATAGCTCTCCATAAAATTTTAGCTCCATCTCACAATCCATGTGAGCTCATCATCCAATCTTTGTTTCTGGTAATATTTTCATTTTGTGGAGCAACTACATTTTATATTGCTTTATAGTTGATGACAATTTACCACGGGATGACACTGACCATATAAACTCACTCCACCAAATTTTATCTCATTTAATTCAGCCACTTTCTCTCAATATTTTTCCCAATATTCTGTTCAGTGGAGAGCATTGTGAAGGAAGTACAATTTTTGTTTATTCAAATTTTATGAAAATTTTACATTATCTTAATGTGCCCAAATTATCATCTTCCTCCAAATTTAAGCTCAATCCAATCATCTATGTGAGCCCAGTTTCAATTACCATTTTCTGTCCAGATTGGCACATTGTGAAGGAAGTGTCACTTTGGCATGTCCAAATGGTATAATTTTTATACAGTGCCTTCATATGCCCAAATTAACATCATACACCAAATTTCAGCTCAATCCATTCATTCATTTGATCCTAGCTTCAACATCCATATTTCTGCACAATGTGTTACTTTACAAAGCAAGTGCCACCTAGATTCATCCATTTGAGATAAAAATTTGCCAAAAGAGTCTCCTTAGTAGATGATCATCCTTAGCCAAAATTTAGGACTATTGTCTATGTGAATTACCCGCACGCTAATCAAACACTTGGCTGCTAATTCATGTTTGAGCTTAGTTCAGTCTCCTCGTGAGATTCTTATAATGTATTCTTCTTGCTAACACCTATCGAGGGATTGTCCAACCCACCAGACATGCCTATTCCACCTAGAACGCGTGGCAACGCAACGGTCAGGCGATGACCATGCGACTAGCATGCAAGTTCACGCGCTCTGGAGTTGGGGCCCTTGACCACCATCCAAACCTCGACGTCAAGGCACCACACCATGTATTTCTGATTAAATAGATACTTATATACCAATAAATGATTTTTGGGAAAAATAAAGAGCAAACTATAATGCAGCTGCAGTTCAAATTTAACCCGCATCCAGCTGAATCGACATAAATTTGTCTTTTTCACGAGAGGTAGATAAAATATTTTAACACCCAACCATTTTGTCAATTGTACATTAAATATGGACTAGTATTTTACAAAAATTATTTGGTCCAATATTGAAACAAATATATGGTAGGTACTTCACAAAAAAACTCATCTTGGTCACTTGAAAAATGGAAAATGAATTTTCATACAAGGAAAATGAAAACTTCCTTAATCAACATTGTGTGCCATTCAAATATGCACCCTTGTGCATAATATTATATCATTTCAACAAACTATGTCATGAATCTGGCCATAAGATTGATCATTTGGCTTGAAAGCCATGAATCTTCACACATGATAGCCCATTTCTAAGAACACTTATTTAAAATAATTGTCGTATTACTAGTTTATTATTTTTCCTGGTAACTTTGTTACATACAATGACACAATGCAATGGTTTTCCATTTTTTGAATTTGTTTTGAATTTTTCATGGCCATTTCAAAACACGGTCAAAACTACAGGTATGACCGTTCATACCTAGTGGTTGAATCTTGGAAATGTTTTGATGTTTCTATGATTAAATAGATACCTGTGTACCTAGGAATTGTTTTTAGGAAAAATATAGAGCAAACTATAATGTAGTTGCAGTTCAAATTTGACCCGATTTCAGCTTATTTAAAGGGTCGCCTATTCGTCCAAAATAAATGAATTCTTTCCTTTTGGACCGCTTGGTCTGGGCTCAAGAATTTGTTACGTTTAATGTTTGTTTCTAAATATTTGTTAATGAGTAAAGTTTTGTTTTACTAATGGGGATGACCCCTTAGGACACAAATCTTTAGAGCGTTGTTTTAATGTATTCTAAAACAGTATATTTTTTCTTTCACGGACGACCGATACAAGTTGTAGACATAATTAATGTCGAATATTTCTGAACACATGAGGTAATATTTACGCTACGGTAGTACAAAAGTAAATAATTTGTAAGATCATTATGATTTTAGTTGACAATGATTAAGATATTTCGATGTTTATTTATAAAAACATTTAGACAACCAGATCAGTATAAGTTAGGTCAAGTAGGCCAAGACCACTATCTTCTATATCGTTTCACATGCATTTAATTAGATACTGCAACTTCTCATTAAACTTTTTGTTACTCCTAAGTGTATTCTCTTCGAAAAACTCATATGGTGACCATTAGTGGATATAGTAACAATGTTGGCTAATATTAATGATAAATAAAGATGTTTTGTAACACAATTTTCTCCTTTTTCTTTTTGTACTAATTTGGTGTGTTGGGGTTCCTTAATACTCGAACTCATGGTGCATATCTATGTGAGCTACCAAGCTTGCTTCTAAAGTGCAGGTATCCTTTGTTTTACATGTATGTATTATTTTGACCTACTTATATGTAATTTGTGCATAACATCAAATGCATATATAATTATGTATTAATCTTACTTATTATATATAGCATCTATTCTATTTTATAATGTTGTTGATTTGAGCTCTTTAAAAAACCAAAATTGACGTATCTTAGTTGTTATACATGGTTCATGTTTGTCCTTTCTATATGATATTTGAACTGTGTGATGTACATGCAAATAATCTCAGTGATTGCTATATAATGGGTTTCCTATATAATTGTTTTTTTGGAACGAAACAAATAATCTATTCTTCCCATAATCATTTGGTCAACTAATGTTTTATGTATGTACTTTCAACCAACATCTCATTGGATTGAGAAATGGTTTTATTTTCCTTTTAGTTACTACTTTTTGCAATTATTTCCATTTAATATCACACTCCCTCTGTTCCTAAATATAAGTCTTGTAACTATGCCCGTGCAAATGCACGGGTCTACGACTAGTAGATTATAATTATGAATCGAACATTCTAAAATTGGTTAAAATCCTATATATTTAAAACAGAAATAATTATAATTATAACTAATAAAAGAATAATAGAAAAAAAGTATTTAAAAAAAGAAAAAGAAAAAGATCCCCTCGCCCAACTGGGCCAAGTGGCCCAGCTAACCATCTACTTCCCCGGCCCATAACCACCCTCAGGTATAAAGCCCCCGAGGGGGCTAACCCTAGCCGAGCCGTTCACCCTCCCCACTCCCCTGGCCGCCGCCACCCATCCTACACAGCGCACCCGCTCGCCCCACCTACTCCTCGACCTCTCCCTCCCCCAGATCGACCGACCCCCCCTCGTTCCCTCTCTCCCACCGAACCCAGCCCCACGCGGTCCCTCCTCTCGCCGCGACAGATCAACCCACGCACGCACCACCAGCACGAGCCCAGCCGGCCTGCCTGCCTGCCAGCCACAATAACCCACGCCCGCCGCACCACCACCCCTCTCCTCACTACTCCTCGCCTCCATCCAGTCCAGATCGTGGAATTTTTCCCCCTCAGTGCAACGCCCCCAATGTCCTGCGGCGAGAGCGCGGCGCGGGCGGGCTAGGCACCTAGATCTCGTGCGGCGGTCGCCGGAGATGGCGTGCATCAAGAGCACGCGGTGCTGACGGCGCTCGCGCCGGAGGCGCCCTACATCGCCGCCGGCACCATGAGCGGCGCCGTCGACATGAAATTCTCCGCGTCGGCCAACATCGAGATCTTCAGCATCGACTTGTAGTCCGACTCCCCCGACCTGCCCCTCCTCGCCGCGGCGCCCTCCCCCGACCGCTTCAACCGCCTCTGCTGGTCCCGCCCGGGCGCCGCCGACAGCGACTCCTTCTCCCTCGGCCTCCTCGCCGGCGGGCTTAGCGACGGCTCCATCGCCGTCTGGAACCTGCTCAGCATGATCAGGTTCGCGTGGATCCCCCCCCCCCCCGCCCCGCCCGCCAAGATCTGCCCGTGTCCTGATCTGTTTTCTTTTTTGTCGCTGTTGCAGCTCTGAGGGGCAAGCGGAGGACGTCATGGTCGCACAGCTTGAGAAGCACAGCGGGGCGGTGAGTGGCGCTGCTCCTTCCTGGATAGAATTGCGTTCCCGTGGCTCTGACGCTCTGTCGATTGCGTTTGGCAGGTCACCGGTTTGGAGTTCAGCGAGCTCACACCGAATCGGCTCGCTTCAGGGGGTAACGAGGGGGACATTTGCATCTGGGATCTCAAAAACTGGAGTGGAATTTATATTCCTGTCGTAATTCGTGGCCATTCCTGTGATCTAGTTATAATAAAATCATTATACGTATGTTTTGTTGATGCTACTTAACCTTTATATTGGTTAATCTTCTTACTACAAATGCTCAGTCCACAGGCTTATAGCTGCTAGCGACAGGAGCGCAACAAACCAACGAAGGTATGATGCACCGCACTGCACCGGAAAGCTGCAGCTTCAGCTCCAGCGTTTCTGTTGGTCTTCTCACCTGAGTTCACCCTATTCCTACTGGCCTAAATAACTTTCTGCTGATATTTCATGCGACAGTGACACATACAGTACATACTAACAAAGGAGAGTACCATGATATCTCTTCACCCACATAACATGATGATCACACAGAAACAGCTCAACAGCCTAGGGATGTCGCTACCGAAAAAATGGCTAAAAGGACAGAGCTCAGCAGGTTCCAAGTATTCAGACAAATGTTTGTCTTGACAGTTTAAGCTTCGTGCGACCAACTGTATGCTTACACTCCGATCCATACATATTTGCAGTATATATATATATGTTGTTTCTTCGTGATTATCACGACATCGAGTATGCCACTGTGTTCGCGGAAAGCAATTGGTTTCAAAATTCAAACTCTAACCCACATATTTATGGTAGATGTGCCTGAAATTTACAGCTCCCCTTCAACTTTTTTTTGGGGAATCAGCTGGCCAAAAGTTAGATTTTACGACGATGATGTTTAGTGAAGCCAGAAACCTAGATGCCATTGTCAATGGCAAGGACACTATGCATAATTAATCAGGCTTAGTGAGCTTATTTCTCCTCTTTTATAATCTTTAAACCATCACAAAAAAACCTCAAGTTAGAAGATGGTACATCTCTGCGATCACACCGAAGTAACTTTCTTCATGCATGGAACATGAAGATGAACATGAACATCATCATACATTGATTTATGAAAGAGCTAGCCTAACATGGGCGGCAAGAGCCACTCAGGATGCTAGTTTTATCAATCGTTTTAATGCATAACTAACCTGCATTTACAACCTTTTGACATCCATTTACTGTGATATCTTACTAGTCCTAGTCAATTTGAACAAGTTTATAACATGCTCATTTTAACTTTGGCCATCCTACACATCTCTGTGTGCACCTGATTAGCCTTTGTAATATGAAGCTATGCACTTTGGTTTTCCCTTCCTGACATGTCTGCTACAAAAACCTGTTTCTATCCTAATATGTTGTTGTGTTCGTGATTACTTATTAAATTCATGGTTTGACTTGACAGAGCTACAAGATGTTCTTCCTTCTATCATCAACCAATTGGGTATGCTACTCTTTGACTTACTGAGGCCATCCAATATTTTTTTAGTTTAATAATCTTTTAATGTGATTTATAAGCCTATGCTGGCACTTGGGCTTCAAGTATTTGACTTTCATTTTATTATTTGTCCAGTGAGTATGCTACTCTGTGTGACTTGGTGAGACCAACTAATAAATAGTTTACTTAATAATGTTAAAGTTGATATATAATTGTGTACTGGCAATTGGGCTTAAAATTGGGCTTGAAATTTATAATCTCTGTTTTATGAATAGGTAGTATTAATTGACGAATGTTTTATTTTGTTAACTGTTGAGTGACTCACATTACCTGTTGTCTTTCATGTATGAAAATTAATATCAAGCCATATTCTTACATTATACTTCTCCTTCCATTGCTCAGCTCAGTTAAATGAGTTGTCGGTTAGTGTTTTTATCAATTGGCAATTGATAGTCATCCTGTTTATTACCTCTCTGGTGTGCTTTCTCTAGCTTCGACACATCGATCCTTGTTTAGTTCCTGTTATGTACTGTATGTAGTATAAAAGAAACACCAACATGGTTCTAAGATCTGTCTATTTGTTGCAGGTCCTGACAACATGAAGCACCTCGAAGAGGATCGCCGAGGAGATGTAGAAGCAGGTGGCTGCTGCATGCGTCATCCAGCCCAAGGAGGAGAACGACTTGGAGTTTGGATGTATTATGTAAATTTGGGAGATGTATTATGTGAACCAGTGAGATGAATTATGTGAATCTGGAAGATGTATTGTGTTATGTAAACCTGAGAGTTGTATTATGTGATGTTATATGATGGATGATTTTAATTCGACTTGGAGTTTTCCTGATTTGAATATGAAATAGTGTTGGATTTAATATTGAACAAATAATTGGGTTGAAAAGACCCAACAAATAGAAATGAAACCAAGTTTGGAACAAAAAGTTGCCAAATTTAAAAATGAAAAAGTCTAAAACTGAAACTGGACCAAATGTATTTCGGCACTAAAAGGCGAGGGCCCAAATTATAATGATACAATTTTTTTTAAACTATTAGAAGTGGCTAAGGCCCAAAAAGAAGCCCAATAAGAAAAAGCCAAAAAAATAAAACCAGCCCATGTGATCAATTAAAATGGGTTGGGCTGATTTCAACCAAGATGTTTTGATTTTGTCGTAATTTTGCGACGTAGGACTGCCACGTAGGACTGGGTTTGATTGCCAACGACGATTTAGGATCGTCGTAAAGGTTACAACGATAGAGGAATCGTCGTAAAAGTTACGACAATTTTGATCAAAACGTCGCAGCTGTTCATTTCTGACGCTCCGTTTTCGACGCTTGGTTTTTCGTCATGAGATCGTCGTAAATTAAAAACCGTGATGATGTAGCGACGAAAAAATAGCGTCGTGTATTAGCATATTCCTTGTAGTGGAAGAGAAAGTGAAGAAGCAAGAAGATAAGAAGAAGTAAAAGAAGAAGAAGGAGGAGGAGGAGGAGGAGAAGGAGAAGGAAAAGGATAAGAAGAAGAAAAGAAGAAGGAGAAGGAGAAGGAGGAAGAAGGAGGAAGAAGATGAAGGAGAAGGAGGAGCTCCTTCTCCTTCTTCTTCTTCCTCTTTCTTCTCCTTATTCTTATCCTTCTTCTTCTCTTCTTCTTCTTCTTCCTCCCTTTCATTTTTCCTCTTTCTTCTCCTCTTGTCCCCTTCTTCGGGCTAAATTACCTAAGAATGCCTTTTTGGAGCTAATTATGTCATTTCGATGGAAGCCTATCTAACTATAGGTCATTTCAGAGCTAACTTGGGTAAAATAGGTCATTCCGGAGCAAACTATGCTTATTAAGCCATTTTGGATGTAGCTAAGCTAATTATAGGCCATTTAATACCTATAATTAAATTAGGGGGAATAGGTCATCTTCGAGCTACCAAAGCCTTATTATGTCATTTAGGAGAGAATTTACCTAAGTATATGCAATTTTTATTAAAACACTAGAAATAACATACCATTATCGTCATCACGGCGGTGAAGCATGGTGGCTCTGTCTTGTTTCACCTGGAGAAGGCTGCCCTCGATAAGGCTCCACTTTAGAAGGGTCATGCGATGCGTTTCGGGAGATATTCTGCACCAAACATCGTTTGCAATGTCTCGTTAGCATGAGGACACTCTTAAGATCACTGCACTGAAATGAAACTCACCTTCCCCACCACGTTAATGACTCGCATCGGCGGAGGGACTTGGCCGCTCTTCTCGCACATAGACTGTACATTTGGTTTCGACAAGTCAAAGTTTTTATTTATTAATGAAATGGACATTAAAATGCAAGATTCGAAATAACATGAAGAAGAAACTTACCACAAAGAGCTCGTATATGGCCCTGTTAGATGCATCATTCGGTGCCCTCTCCGCCTCCACCAATGTAGTCGTCCTCTCCTCCAGCTCCGTCATCTCCTTATACTTCTCCATCATAGATGCATGCATTGCCTCTCTCTCTTTCTGAATAGCAGCTTGCAACACAACTCATTGTTAGCATTGTAATCATGTTGGTTCCAACGCACAACATAATGCGGAAAGATAGTTGAGTCCATTAAACTAACCTCGATGGCGAGCTCGACTGGCCGTGGACGAGGTGTTATCTCCGGACACGAGCTCGTTTGGCGTGCCTTGATCTGCCGGAGAGTGCTAGGACAACGTATAAGGCTGTCTCCAATGGCGATCGAGCCATGGGGCCTCCCGTTGCCAGCTATCATCACCAGCTCTGGATCAATAGGCCCCTCGCTCGGGTTAAAGTCCTCCCCTTTCCTCGCCTTCCCGTGATCTCTTTACTTCACGAGCTTGTGGTGGGAAGAGATGTTGGTGAAGTTTTCTGGATGCTCGAGTTCAGACTCAGAGAATGCCTTGACCTTCTTGTACGAGGCAGTACGGGCCATCGCATACAGGTCGTACATCTGTGGCAGCTCTGTCGTATTGTGACGCGCCTAAAAGAGAGAGAGAGGAAAATTGTATTAGTAAAGGGCTCAAGATAGCATTAAGAATGAATTGCATTAGGCATGAAGCAAACCACATACCCAGTTCTCGCCAAATTGGATTAAGTTGATGCTCCCTTGATGGTGCGGCACACCAATCATTTTGCCACACCTCTCCTTGGCGTTGTTGTGGCTCGCCTCCCACGTTTTGGAGCACCACTGATCCACCAAGGCCTCCCAACAATCCATCTTATCCACACACCATCTCGGGGGCACCTAAATTAATAAATACAAATTTGAGCACGTAAGAACCAAACCAAGGTCATTCCAACCTCTCGCTCCCGACCGGGCAACGTAACAAACCCTGGGAAGTTTTTACGGCAAAGCACACCAAGGACGCTGTTGGGCTTGCAGACACCCTTGGCAATAATCCAACCCCTACGGTATGACAAATTAAATCCAAAACATTAGATATTTGAGAAAACGTGAAGGAAAAAGGTTAAATAAGAGTAAATTAACTTACTTGTACCCATTTGTCCTAATCGACCACCTCTGCTCGGGGGTCGCCGGCACGAGCGGCAGCCTCGAACTACCACACTGGTAGACGGTAGCCCCCTCACCCAGCTCCTCGTCGCTACCAGCATGGCCACTTGGCTCAGCCCAGGTATCCCACTGGGTCTCTGCGGACGTACCCTCATCCCTGCTTTGCTCCAGAGTCGCCTGGAACGAAGCCTCTGGGACACGAATCTAGTGGGTCGAAGGCTCGTCGACCCGAGGCTCGTGAACCGGTGACCGTGTACCCTCCACCTTAGACGAATCCACCCTAGAAGTCCTGTGCTCAGGTGAATCGCCTTGGGGTGGTGGTGGAGACCATGTAGCCTCCACCTCAGAAGGCGTGGCACAGCCACCGCCCTACCTCTCCCGCGGCCACGTGTACCTTTAGTACAACATAAATACCAACATGATTAATAAAATGTATATAAATACCAATATGCATACAACATGAGTACAACATAAATACTAACATGAATACAACGTGTACCTTTAGTACCTCTCGGCTTCGCGGGGGGTCGACCTCCTCTCACGGGGGGCGCTCCTTGCATAGTAGAGAGTAACAATCTCCGAAGAGGCGAGGCAGGAATGTAAGTACCCATCCCATCACCTGCCGACGAAGAAGGAGCCGCGGAGTGCTTTCGACCCTTTTCCACCATCTTTCAACACTTGTCATGACAAAGAGTAAATGAAATAAGTACAACATAAATACAAACATGAGTAATAAAATTTATAAAATTTAAGTGTATCATCGTCATAAATACCAACATGACTAATAAAAATGGAATACCTAACATGAACTCAAAATTTATATATAGTATAATAGTTGAATACCTGACATGAACTAATAACAATCGTGCTCATCTATATATGCTTCGGGGTCAATAAATGCATCATGATCATCACTATCATCAATAAATGCATCATCATCATCACTATCACGAAGAACATGTGGAAGGCCACCATTATGTAATCGGTCAAGAAGTGACAGGTCATCCGCAGCAGTAACCTCTTCTTCTTCCAGCTCTTCCTGTTCGGGCTCAGGGGTTAAGACGGATTCACTGTCGGTGTCTACTTCAATGTTCTGGGGTGAAGTAGAGCGGTTCTTGAAACGTTTCTTGGACATACTTGTTTCTTGGAAGAATTCTCCTTCATATGTGTCTGGGTTAATGTGAGGTTCGTAATCCTCTTCATTGAGGGTAGGTGGTCTAAACTATGGTGGCACCTCATAAATGACATCCCAACCTTTGAGATTTTGATCAGTTTGGCAGGCCCACGGTAGATAGAAAACTTGTGTCGCCTGTTGAGTTGTAATATAGACATCGGGAATATCTAAGTGGGTGTTTCGGTTGATTTCGACTAGTCCTATATGTTCATGAGTCCTTCTAGTCTCCCTCGGCTCAAACCAATAACATTTGAAGACTACTACGGTCGGTGGGTTTTCACCATAGAATAGAAGTTCATAAATTGCTTCAACTCTTCCATAATACTCGGTGCCTCCTTCGCCGATAGCAGAGACAGAACAATTTGTAGTCTTTGGGTCGCGCATAGATAGCTCTTTGCCAAAGGTACGAAAGTGATACCCGTTGATGTTGTATTTGTCAAATGAACGGACCTTATAGTCAAAACCATTAGCGACTTGTCTCAACTCGGCGTCCATAGAATCTGCATCAGCCTACAAGGTTAATACGAAAGAATGGATGCATTAGCCACAAATTAGACCAAGAAATCAAATGGGCCCTTAATGGTAATTAATTACCCTTTGTTTGAACCAAGAGATGAAACCGGGATAGTCGCCTCCATGCTTTGCGAGAAGCTCATACTCTTCGACGCAATCCTTTTCCATGACCGCTCCATCCGCAACTCATCCTTAAGCGGCTGCATGTACACATTCATATTCTTCCCCAGATAGTTGGGCCCTGGAATTATCAACGTTAGGAAAATGTTCTTTCTTTTCATAATCTCTCCGGGTGGCTAATTTAGTGGAATGACAAATACAGGCCAACAACTATATTGTGCTGCCGTCATACCATACACATTGAACCCATCCGTGCTGATAGCAACTCTAGGTTGCCTTGGATCTTCCGATTTATCCTTATGTATTGCATCGAAGTGCCTCCGCGCAAAACCATATGAAGTGTGTACCAACATCTTGTTCCCATCTGCATCTAGTTCGGTTCTTTTGCCCAATTTGTGCCATGTCATCTGTGTGGCCGTCTCTTCGACCATGAAAATACGTTGAAGTCTTGGTACGATTCGCAGGTACCGAAGAACACTAATGGGGATTTTGGTCTGATTCTTCTCACCCATACCGCTGTCTACCACAATATACCTGGAAGAATTGCAAATGGGGCAATAGTTCAAGGCCGCATACTCAAGCCTAAATAAGGCACATCCATTCTCACACGCATGTATCTTCTCATAGGGCATCTTAAGTACACGGAGGATTTTCTCTGACTGGTACAGGTTTGCAGGCAGTACATGGCCTTTGGGTAGAAAGCGTCCAAATATCGTCATCATCGCGTCGTAGCATTCTCTGCCTAGGTTGAATTGAGCCTTCAGAGCAATTACTTGCGCGATGGCATCTAGCTGACAAATCTCAGTCTGCTCGTGGAGAGGACGTTTTGAAGACTCCAACATTTCATAGAAGGCCTTTGCAGATTCCTCCATCTCATCGTCCGAATCCCGAGCATCATCAAAGTCTTGCACCATGTCTTCAATCCCGGTACCATGCTCGTCGGTGCGACGACGAATCACCTCAGCTCTGGCACGTTGGTCAGACTCACCATGAGAAGTCCACACCGTATAATTAGGCGTAAAACCCCACTTCTACAGGTGTTTACCGATTTCAAACTATGTCTGCTTTTTCTAGTTGTCGCAGTTGGGACAGGGGCACCTTGTTTTTTGCTGGCCATTTGCAAATGCGGCTCTCACAAACCCCCTGGTTTTTGTTAACCATTCATGGGTCATGTCTTTCTGACTAGGGTGACCAGTGTACATCCAAGAACGATCACTCATGTTGCCTAGCTACCTATGGGGGCACAAGAAATAAATATATAATTCATCATCTATATTCATCCGCTAATCAAGTTTGTTAGTTTTATTACGTCCATGCAACCTACACGCTAATAGGTAAAGATATGTCCTAATCCCACACGAGTATGTGTAGATTGGGTTCGTTTTCCCATGCTCTACTCCAGATGCGACGTAGAATTTTTGCAGCACCTCCCCGCTGTTCCCGTGATACACGTCTCGGGAATAAGCACAGAGGATGTGTACACGGAGAACAACAGGGAGGCACTGATGAAATTCTGCACCGGATCCAGAGCACAACATACAGGAAAACGAACCCAATCTACACATACTCGGGCTGTCCATGGATAATGTTGGACAATTCGAAAGGATGGCGGTTATAAATATGAAAAGAAATGCATATTTATAGATGTCGCCCTTTCGAACGGGAGACACATACTGGTCACGCATACTCATGATTGAAGAAACCTATAGCTAGCAAGTTTCATCGGCACGAAGACCGGGACATAGCAAATTAATGGGGTAGGAGAAGAAGTCATTTGTGCTCACCAACAAACGCAAGGGCGGAGCTCATCCAACGCACATGGAGATCATCGAACAACTGCACATTGAAATTCACACGATCAACACAAATACGATGTTTTTATAATTAACATAACTATGTGACCTAACTCATAACTATGTGGGTCAGTGTCGTCGGGGGTCGAGGGTCACTGGCGTCGGGGGTTGGGGTCTGTTCAGTCAACAAGAGGCAGAAGAGGTGTGGGGGCTCGGGAGTTGGGGGTCAGTGGCGTCGGGGGTCGGGGTAGGGGGTCGGGGGTCGAGGGTGAGTGGCGTCGGGGGTTGTTGAGAATATTATGGTTGACAGGGATGTTTCAAAATTTCATTGTTTTGTCCCGTGGAAACACACACACCACAACATAGTGCACTGGTTAATTTGACCTCCCACTAATTAACTAACCTACAAAATCTACCACTAAGTAACTAAAAAAGAATCTAGCTACCACTAATTAACAAAACAGAAAGTACCACTAAACTACCTACAAAATCTACTAATTAACAGAATCTACCACTAGTCAACACTCGGTCACATTCTGGCAACTAATGAAAGAGGAGTTGGGCGTGATGGTGGCTAGTCCACCGGTTAATTTGACCTCCGAGAAGGCTCTCTCATCTTGGTTGCTTGAATGGTCGCTGCCGCTGCTGACCATGAGAAGCAGCTCATGCTACAGGCTACTTACAGGCTATGGCTCGCCAGAAACAACACAAGGGAGGGGCGGAAGCTGCAGCAGCCACATGAAATAATAGATTCTCTGAAGGTGCAACTGTCAGATTGGAAAGCAGCGAATGAGACAAGGGTGTCACAGCCGGAGCCAAAAACCATCCAGAAATGGGAGCCTCCTGTCATTGGATGGGTAAAAATAAACTCCAATGGCACGGTCTCGGAGCAAGGAACAAAAGGTGGTGGTGGGGCAGTATTCCGGGATCATAAGGCGATGTTCTTGTCCGTAGTTAGCCATTTCTTCCCAAGCATTGCTGCTCCCGAAGCGGTAGAAGCGTTGGCGTGCAGAAGGGCACTATAGGTGGCTGTTGGTCCTAACATCCAACGAGCACATTTGGAACTGGATAGCAGGGCACTGGTGGTGAAGATTAATTATCCAGATAGGAACTTGTGTGCCGTCGGGCCTTGGGTACAAGATATCAAGACAATGCTTAATTCTTTCGATGAGTTCAAGGTCAGTTGGATTTGTCGTTCGGGTAATATGGCCGCCCATATGCTAGCTAGGGTAAGTGTAGGGGAGCTTCGTAGTGAAACTTGTCTGTTGTCGGGCCTTGGGTACAAAAAATCTACTAATTAACTAACTAAATATAACAACTAACTAAACTACCAACTAACTAAACAGAATGTACCAACTAACTAAACTACCACTAAATCTACTAATTAACTAACCTACAAACTAAAAATTAACACGAACAACATCCAAAATTTGAATGGGCATTACCACTAACAACTAACCTAACTAACCTAATTAACAGTAGGTAATTAACAACTAACCTAACTGACCTAATTAACAAATTATACGAAAAAGGAAAAAAATAGGAACTCACGGGAGGGGGGCGGCCGGGCGATGAGGACGGTGCAGGGAGGACAACCGTAGAGGAGGAGGGGGCGCGGGGAGGAGGCGGCGCGCTGGTTGGAAGGGGTAGTGGTGGAGGAGGGGCGGCACGGTGGTGAAGGCCCAACGTCGGCACGGAGCACGGGGCGGCGTGGCGGTGCGAGGCGCAGATGTGGTGGTCCGGAGCAGCGGGACGTCGGCGCGGAGCACCTGGTGTCGGACGGCGGGATTCGAGAAGCGGGACATCGGCAGGCGGCGCGGGGCGCAGATGTGGTGGGCTACGTGGGAAGCGGCGGTTGGAGGGGGCGGGCATGAGTGTGGTTGGTGGGCCGCCCCTTTGCCGTCCGCCGTGCTCCCAGGCAGACGGCAAAGGGGTCCCAAGAAGATGGCAAAGGGGCAGGGTTGGGGAGGCATCGGGTGGGGCCAACGTTGGTGGGCCGCTGTCCCCTTTGCCGTCCGCCGTGCTCCCAGGCGGACGACAAAGGATTCCCACGCAGACGGCAAAGGGGAGGGGTGGGTGGGGTGGGGTTTCGGCCATTTGGGGGGGGGGGGGCTTTTCCATCCGCATAGGGCTTCTTTGCAAAGAGGTGGTCGACGACAAAATAAACCTTTGCCATCAGCCACCTCTTTGCCGTCAGCACTGTGACAGCTGACGGCAAAGAGTACCTTGGCCATGCGTTGGCAGACAGCAAAGGCCAGGCAAACGGAAAATTTCTGAATTCCAGTAGTGGTTGCGATGTTTGATATACACAAGGTATTCCTCCGGTGTCCGGTAGTTGCATGATCTCATGGTCATAGGAACAGATACTTTGACATGGAGAAAACAGTAGCAATAAACTGACACGATCATATGCTACGTTTATAGTTTGGTCTTGCACATCATTCTCCTCATTATGTGATCCAGTTATCACGCGACAACACTTGTCCATGTCTAGGAAACCTTAACCATCTTTGATCAATGAGCCAGTCAACTAGAGGCTCACTAGGGTCAGTGTTTTCTCTATGTACCCACACATGTATTTGAGTTTCCAATCAATAGAATTATAGCATGGATAATAAACGATTATCATGAACAAGGAAATATAATAATAACAAATTTATTATTGCCTCTAGGGCATATTTTCAACAGGTACTACCGTGGGGCAGAGGGCAGTAGTCAATGAGGGAGGCAGAGGCCGGTAGTGCAGTCGGAGCGGTACTATCGCTACCAGGAGTAGTACTACCGATCATAAGAGAAAGGAGCGCCCCCATATACGCTCGGGACATGCTCCAGACCTATCCATAAATACCAAGGGGTTCTGCCGTGGTATTAACAAGCGGTACTAATGCTTGCTAGGCACATTTCCCAGGACTTATGTGGGTTGTTTATCCGCCCCAATACCTAAAACGATTATTATTATTGGGGTTGGGGTGTTTTCCGAGATCTGCTAGAGATGTTGTGTTGTATAGTCACGACTGGTCGCTCCATATGAACGATATGTATGTAAGTACAAAACCCAAATATACTTCCTCTGTCTCAAAATACGTGTCTCAACTTTATACTAACTTTACCTCCATTCCAAAATAAGTGTTTTAGCTTTATACTAACTTTATAAAAGTTGGACGCAGCTAGTAAGCGCCAATGCGCTTGTTCGCGTGCACGAGTGCACTCTAAAACTACTGAGATAAGGTTAGCACATCGAAATAATTGAAAGAATTGAAAATAGGAAACTACTGAGATAACTTCAATGCTCCGGATAGAATAGAGAGAAATGATAACAACATAGGATGATAAGAATTCCCAACATAGGAAAGAATAACAAGGATGAATAGGATATAATGAACACGGATAGCTTGAACTGAATTCACCAGAAAAGATTACAAGATTGAATAAAGATGAACAGAAGCTCCTGAGAATCTTCACAAGAATCACCGGATACGACACGAAAGAAAAGATAGCGGAAGCAACAATGAAATGAATGCACTTGGATGAAATCCAATCACCCAAGAAAAGGGCGGGAGGGCGGGAAAGAACAAAGACAACTTGGGACAGATGGGACAAACTCCGGAGTAAGAATAGAAAGATTGATCTTGCAAATATTGGAGATGATTGAATTCACTTGGAGAGAAACACACTAGTTGAAAAGAATTGATATAACAACTCCGGTTGACAAGAATTGAAAAGACAATTGATTAAGCAAAAGGATTAGCCCTCTCATATGAATATGAGAACACTACTTAGAAAAGATCTGAAATCACCACTTGACATCGAAGCAACACGAATTACTATATTCCAACAAAACAAAGGGTGAGGCTTATGAAGCAAGCCAGAACAAACTCATGAGAGAGATTTCCGTTTGATATTTTCGTGGACAGGATCGCACGGGCTCGAACCTTACAGTAGCCATCAAGTGCAAGGCAGTGCACCCGATATACGAAGCATCCCCGAGTCGTAGCAAGCTACAAGGACTCTTTAAGACACAACGTGAACCGTTGTAAGTCGACCATCAACAAACGAATCCACTAGATGTCGAACCCCAACCTAACATCATGCATTTGTTGGAAGATTGTCCTATAAGCAACAACTTGAATTCCCACCTAAGAATTCCCGAAAATTCTGGTCATTCAATCTGGTACACGGATACAAGGAGTAATATTTCACACAACACCTATACTAACCCGCCCAATGTATCACATCCGTCAACACACGACCAGAATCTTGGACCTTCATCTACTACAGACCCTCGTGATCACAACGATACAAAGTATGGCAGTACTCCTGAACAATCTGCACTAGTACTGGGGACATGGGGGTTATCTCGCCACTACTAGAATTGAAGCAATTACGAACATCCTTCGTCCTGAGATACTAAGAAATCTGAATGATAACGATGTGCTCGAGAATCCCCTGGAGCTCAACTCCCTGGAAGAAATCAAGTCAGACAGGAGGCACCAAGATAGAACTCCGTCACATCGACATCATATAGATCCCAAAATATCCGTGTGATCCTAAAAAAATTTGAGTGAGAAGAGGAGTAGAATTAAAATATTACGTCAAGATTCCTCACCAGAGCATAGAAGAGGAGAAAAAAAGAATCCAACACTCCGATATATAACTAGACTCAAAGCAGTTTTTCACTAGACTCAACTCGGCCAAGTTCGATCAATCAAGGGGGCTCCTAGGTCGGTACTGCTCTGATACCAACTTGTCACGCCCAAGATGCGATCCTATCCTCATTTTGGCATGAGGGCCTCGTCAGGGATAGAAGCGCATCTCGTTGTTTCATAAGAATGGATATCGTTACAAATACATGTACTGAAAAGAAGAGATGTATAGATTTGTCTTACACTCGCCACTAGCTACATCAGAGTCACATCAGTACAATACATAATCATCATGAATAAGATTAGGGTCACACTACGGACGAAAACAAAAGAGAAAAGAAGAACGACGTCCATCCTTGCTATCCCAGGCTGCCGGCCTGGAACCCATCCTAGATCGATGTAGAAGAAGAAGAAGCAACTCCAAATGAACAATCAACGCGCTCGCATCAAGTAACCTTTACCTGTACCTGCACCTGGTGTTGTAGTAATCTGTGAGCCACAGGGGACTCAGCAATCTCATTTACAAAGGTATCAAAACTAGCAAAGCTTAATAGGTGACGCAAGTTTAAGTGGTGAGGCTGCAGCAAGCAACTAAGCATTATATGAGGTGGCTAACTTACGAGTACAAGAATAAAGAGGGGGATGATCTACGCATAGTGGACGTGAACTACGGTTGATCAAATGATTGATACTGAAACACCTACCTACATTAGACATAACCCCACCGTGTCCTCGATCGGAGAAGGAACTCATGAAAGAGACAGTCACGGTTACGCACAGAGTTGGCATATTTTAATTAATTTAACTTCAAGTTATCTAGAACCAGTGTTAAACAAAGTTTCCACGTTGCCACATAACCGCGGGCATGGCTTTCCGAAAAGATTTAACCCTGCAGGGGTGCTCCAACTAGTCCATCACAAATTACCACAAGCCGCATAGAAATCCTCGATCACGACACTCGCGATCTCGTCGGATTCCTTAGTGGAAAACCTCAACTCTCAGATTACCCAAAGCATCACCGGAATCCCAATGCACAAGATATCTCGTCAAAGGTAAAACTAATCCAGCAAGGCCTCCCATCGTCTCGACGATCCCGATAGAAGCCGCGTATCTCGTTCTCAGGACACGACGGATGAGCTAGATGTCGGGATCGCTAAACCCCTAGGTGACCAGGGGGCGCCGGCCGTCGCTCAGGTGGGACCAACAGTCATGAGGAGCGCTGGCCCGAGGGTTTATTAAATTCCTCGGGTTAATTACTCCCTATGTAGTTGATTAGTTATTAGGCAAATGTAGTACCAAAGTTGGGCCTTGCCAGACCAGCTTTAATCTAAAACGAATTATCAAGGGGGTCCCCATAACAACCCCGATCGTGTTAGGAGCGCTCTGATGTCAGTTGTGCTTTCCTGGCAACAGCGCCAGGAATAGTCGTGTCGACGGCACCAGGAATCCTTCTGCTGCGGCTACACCTTAAGGGACTTCCTAGGAAAATATGCAAAGGATTTCCCCCGTTGCCTTGGAGCCTTGCGTTGGTGTTCCCTAGAAGCGGAAAGGGTTATGTAGCACAGCGGTGGTAAGTATTTCCCTCAGTTTGAGAACCAAGGTATCAATCCAGTGGAGGAGTATCACAAGATCCTGCACAAACACAAAAGCTTGCTCCCAATGCTATGAAGGGGTTGTCCATCCCTTATAGATTGTTCGCCAAGTGAGAACTGAAAGCAACAAAGTAACAAAGTAAAGTAAAAGCGGAGGTGGAAACGATAGATGTGAATAGACCTGGGGGCCGTAGTGTTTACTAGTGGCTTCTCTCATGAAAGCAAGTAGATGGTGGGTGAACAAATTACTGTCGAGCAATTGATAGAACCACGCAAAGTCGTGACGTCATCTATGGAAATGATTATATCTAAAGGCATCACATCCAAAACAAGTAGACCGATACTGTCTGCATCTACTACTATTACTCCACACGTCGATCGCTATCCAACATGCATCTAGTGTATTAAGTCCAAAAGAACAGAGTAACGCCTTAAGCAAGATGACATGATATAGATGGACAATCTCATATCAACGACAGAGCCCATCTTGTTACCCTTGATGGCAACTACTTAATGTGTGCCTTGCTGCCCCTACTGTCACTGGGAAAGGTCAGCACATGGTAAGAATCCAAAACCAAGCACTTCTCCCATTCCAAGAATCATAGATCTAGTTGGCCAAACAAAACCCAAGACTCGGAGAGACTTACAAGGATATTAAATCATGCATATAAGAAATCACCAAAGACTCAAATATATATCATAGATAATCTGATCACAACTCCACAATTCATCAGATCTCGACAAACACAACGCCAAAGAAGATTACATCGGATAGATCTCCATGAAGATCATGAAGAACTTTGTATTGAAGATCCAAGAGAGAGAAGAAGCCATCTAGCTACTAACTACAGACTCGTAGGTCTGAAATGAACTACTCACGAATCATTCGAGGGGCGATGATGATGATGAAGAAGACCTCCAACTCCAAAGTCCCCGCCGGCAGGGCGTCGTGAAGGGTCTCCAGATGAGATCTCATGGAAACGGAAGCTTGCGGCGGCGGAAAAGTATTTTCGTGGATCCCCTGATTTTTTGCTGTATTTTAGGAAATATATAGGCCAAAGATCTAGGTCAGGGGGCGCTCAGGGAGGCCACAAGCCCTGCCACCGCTGCCTCCTCCCTGGTGGTTGAGTGGGGGCTTGTGGGCTCCCTGGAGCCCTCCTGGCTTGGCCCACACACCCCCTGATCTTCTTCCATTCGGGAAATAATCATTTCGGGGTTTTTTTCCGTTTGGACTCCGTTCCAAAATCAGATCTAAAAAGAGCCAAAAACACAGAAAAAAACAGGATCTGGCACTTGGCACTGAATTAATAAGTTAGTCCCAAAAAAGATATAAAAGGTACATAAAACATCCAAAGATGACAAGATAACAACATGAAACCATCAAAAATTATAGATACGTTTGAGACGTATCAAGCATCCCCAAGCTTAAGTCCTGCTCGTCCTCGAGTAGGGAAGTGATAAAGAATGAATTTTTGATGCTTTCATGCTACCTAGCATAGATTTCCTTTGTAACTCCTCTGATGTGACGTGAATGTTCAGATCCATTAGATTCAAAACAATAGTTTGCTATTGATGTGGAAACAATAATAATTCAAGCAAACTAGCAAGGTAATCATGAACTTTCAAGATAACAAGGCCAAAGAAAGTTATCTCTAAAAAAGCATATAGTCTCGCTATACTCTATCATCATTGCACAACGAATTTAAATCATGCACAAGCCCGGTATTGGCCAAGTAATTGTTTCACACCTTTACTTTCTCAAACCTTTTCAACTCTCACGCAATACATGAGGGTGAGCCTTGGTTATAGCACTATAGATGGTGTGGAATGTGGTGGAGGTTGCAAGACAAAAAAGGAGAAGATAGTCACATTAACTAGGCATTTCAATGATCTGTGGAGATGCTCATCAATAGATATCAATGTGAATGAGTAGGGATTACCATACAAATGATGCACTAGAGCTACGAGTAAGTGAAAGCTCTTAAAGAAAACTAGTGGGTGTGCATACAACTTGCTTGCTCACGAAGACCTAAGGCAATTTTGAGGAAGCCTATCATTGGAGTATACAAGCCAAGTTATACAATGAAAATTTCTCACTAGCTATATGGTGGTGACAAAATGAGAGACTCTCAATCATGAATATCATGGTGCTTCAATATGCACAAGTGTGGAAAAAGTGGTGGCATTGTCCCTTCTCTCTTTTTCTCTCATTTTTTTGGTGGGCTCTTTGGCCTTTTTTTTAATTTTGGTGGGATTCTTTGGCCTCTTTTATTTCCTCACATGGGACAATGCTCCATTAATGATGATCATCACACTTTCAACTCAAAACTTAGAGCAACGATGACTCTATATGGAATGGCTTCGGTAGTGTACCGTGACAATGATCTAGCATGGCATATACATTAATGGAAACATCATGCTAGCTATCTTACGATCATGCAATGGCAATGTAGACGTGGTGGCATATGTCATGGTGGTAGTTGCATGGCAATATATCTCGGAATGACTTTGAAAAAGCCATAGTAGGTAGGTATGGTGGCTGATTTGAGGGAGGCTAATGGTCGGTTTTGTGCACCGGCGAAAGTTGCACGGCACTAAGAAGATAGTGATGGTGGAAGGTGAAAGTGCATCTAAACAATGGACTCAACATTAGTCATGAAGAACTCATATACTTGTTGCAAAAGTTTTATTAGTAATCGAAACAAAGCATTCAACGCATACTCGTAGGGGAAGGGTTGGTAGGTATAAACCATCGCGCGATCCCGACCGCCACGCAAAGGATGACAATCAATAGACTAATCATGCTCAGATTTCATCACATAGCGGTTCACCATACGTGCATGCTACAGGAAGCACTAACTTCAACACAAGTATTTCCAGATCCACAACACCATACTAGCATGACTTCAATATTACCATAACCACAACTCAAAACTAATTGAGATGAATCAAACTTCTCTAACTATTCAATGCACATGAAGGTGGAAGTTTTCGTATCCCTTTGGATAACTACCCCTTTTGAGACTACTTTCAAAGCATAGATCAACTACCAAGCCACGCACCGCTGTGCTCTAAAAGATATAAGTGAAGCACATAGAGAAAAAGTATCTAGCTTAAAAGATATAAGTGAAGCACATGTGAGCTGAATTGTCTACCAAAAGATATAAGTGAAGCTCGACAAAATCACGGTGAGTGCATGTCTCTCTCTCTAGGTGTGCAGCTAGGATGATTGTGACACAAAAAAAATAAAACACTCCTACGATACAAGACGATCCAACAAAAACACATAACATGTGGTGAATAAAAAGATAGCCCCAAGTAACGTTACCGATGGATTGAAGACAAGAGAGGGGATGCCTTCCCGGGGCATCCCCAAGCTTAGGCTTTTACGGCATCCTTGAATCTCTTGGGGTGCCTTGGGAATCCCCAAGCTTGAGCTCTTGCCACTCTTTATCTCTTTGTCCATAAGAACTTCACCCAAAACTTGAAAACTTCACAACACGAAACTTAAACAGAAACTCGTGATAACATTAGTATGAGAAAGCAAACCACCACTTCCTTAGGTACTGTAGCAAACTTAAATTCTACTTATGCTGATGTTGAGTTACTGTATTTTCAATCTTCCATGGCTAATACCCCCCGATACTATCCATAGTTTCATCAAAATATGCAACCAACACAACAAAAACAGAATCTGTTAACAGCAGACCAGTCTGTAGCAATCTGTATATTTCGTATACCTCTGTTACTTCACAAATTCTGAAAACTTACTACAGTCTGAAGAATTTGCGTAGCAATCAGCAGCAAAAAGAATCAACTCAAAAGATCTTACAGAAAAAAAAATGAAAATTATTTTCTTGAGCAGAAAGTTTCTTTCTTTTCCAGCATGACCAAACGATCACCCCCAAGACTAATCATAACGGTTTTGCTTGGCACAAACGCAAAAAGAAACACAAAAACACAATCATAACAAAATTATGAAAGTGTGGAAAACGCAAAACAGAAAGAAAAAGGATAAATTCGTTGGGTTGCCTCCCAACAAGCACTTTTGTTTAACGCCCTTAGCTAGGCATTCAATGATGCTCACACAAAAGACAGGAATTGAAGCACAACGAGAGCATCATAAAGCATGTGAAAATCACATCTAAGTCTAACATACTTCCTATGCATAGGCATTTTATAGGAGAACAAATTGGCAAGACAACCAATTGTTACAAAATGCAAGGAAGAAGAAAGAGACAAGAGCAATCTCAACATAACGAGAAGTGATTTGGTGATATGAAAGTTTCTACCACCATATTTTCCTCTCTCATAATAATTACATGTGGGATCATATTCGAATTCAACAATGTAACTATCACATAGGATATTCTTTTCATGATCCACATGCATGAAAAGTTGACTCTCTTCAAAAATAGTGGGATTATCATCAACTAAAGTCATGACGTCTCCAAACCCACTTTCAATAATATTGCAAATATCATATTCATCATGAGGCTTAAACAAATTTTCAAGATCATAAGAAAAATCATCGCCCCACTCATGATCTTTGCAACAAGTAGTGGACATAGCAAAACTAGCATCCCCAAGCTTAGGGTTTTGCATATTCTTAGCATGATTGTCACTAATAGAATTTATAGTGAAACCATTGCAATCATGCTTTTCATCCAAGGAGCCCTCGTGAATCAATTCATAAGTTTCTTCATCACGATTTTCATATTCATGCAACTCAAGCAAAACTCCATAAAGATAGTCAAGTGCCCTCAACTCACTAGCAATTCGTTCCACATAAGTGGGTCTCTTAAAGAGATTAGCAAGTGGATGAGGATCTATATCACCAGATTTTCAGCAAGCGAACATGCGAGCATATTGAAGGCACATAGCACACAAGCAAGCAAGAAAACCGGCTAAGGGAAACGGAAAAGGCAAAAGAAAACGGCAAATGAAAACGGCAAATGTGAAGTGGGGGAGAGGAAAACGAGAGGCAACTGGCAACAAAAGTAAATGCAAGAGATGAGTTTGTGAGACCTACTTGGATAGATCTTGATCTCTCCTCCCCGGCAACGGCCCCAGAAATACTTCTGATGTCAGTTGTGCTTTCCTAGCAACGGCACCGGGAATAGTCGTGTCGACGGCACCAGGAATCCTTCTGCTGCGGCTACGCCTTAAGGGACTTCCTAGGCAAATATGCAAAGGATTTCCCCCGTGTCCTTGGAGCCTTGCGTTGGTGTTCCCTTGAAGCAGAAAGGGTGATGTAGCACAACGGTGGTAAGAATTTCCCTCAGTTTGAGAACCAAGGTATCAATCCAGTGGAGGAGTATCACAAGATCCTACACAAACACAAAAGCTTGCTCCCAATGCTATGAAGGGGTTGTCAATCCCTTATAGATTGTTTGCCAAGTGAGAACTGAAAGCAACAAAGTAACGAAGCAAAGTAAAAGCGGAGGTGGAAACGATAGATGTGAATAGACCCGGGGGCCATAGTGTTTACTAGTCGCTTATCTCATGAAAGCTAGTAGACGATGGGTGAATAAATTAATGTCGAGCAATTGATAGAACCGCGCAAAGTCGTGATGTCATCTATGGCAATGATTATATCTATAGGCATCACGTCCAAAACAAGTAGACCGATACTCTGGATCTACTACTATTACTCCACACGTCGACCGCTATCCAGCATGCATCTAGTGTATTAAGTCCAAAGGAACAGAGTAACGCCTTAAGCAAGATGACATGATGTAGATGGACAATCTCATATCAACGACAGAGCCCATCTTGTTACCCTTGATGGCAACTACTTAATGTGTGCCTTGCTGCCCCTACTGTCACTGGGAAAGGTCAGCACATGGTAAGAACCCAAAACCAAGCACTTCTCCCATTGCAAGAATCATAGATCTACTTGGCCAAACAAAACCCAAGACTCGGAGAGACTTACAAGGATATCAAATCATGCATATAAGAAATCAGCAAAGACTCAAATATATATCATAGATAATCTGATAACAAATCCACAAGTCATCGGATCTCGACAAACACACCGCCAAAGAAGATTACATCGGATAGATCTCCATGAAGAGCATGGAGAACTTTGTATTGAAGATCCAAGAGAGAGAAGGAGCCATCTAGCTACTAACTACGGACCCGCAGGTCTGAAGTGAACTACTCACGAGTCATTCGAGGGGCGATGATGATGATGAAGAAGCCCTCCAACTCCAAAGTCCCCTCCGGCAGGGCGCCGGGAAGGGTCTCCAGATGAGATCTCACCGAAACGGAAGCTTGCGGCGGCGGAAAAGTATTTTCGTGGATCCCCTGATTTTTTGCTATATTTTAGGGAATATATAGGCCAAAGATCTAGGTCAGGGGGCGCTTAGGGAGGCCACAAGCCCTGCCACCGCCGCCTCCCCCGGGTGGCGGAGTGGGGGCTTGTGGGCTCCCTGGAGCCCTCCTGGCTTGGCCCACAGGCCCCCTGATCTTCTTCCATTCGGGAAAAAATCATTTCGGGGTTTTTATTCCGTTTGGACTCCGTTCCAAAATCAGATCTGAAAAGAGCCAAAAACACAGAAAAAAACAGGAAGTGGCACTTGGCACTGAATTAATAAGTTAGTCCCAGAAAAGATATAAAAGGTACATAAAAAATCCAAAGATGACAAGATAACAACATGAAACCATCAATAATTATAGATACGTTTGAGACGTATCACGCTCAATTATAGAACATAACACCGGTAGCCGAAACTAAGGGGGAAAAGGTGGAACAAAACACTAGGCTAGAAAGGCCGAGCCTTCCACCTTTTACCAAGTATATAGGTGCATTAAATTAATTAACATTATATAGGGTGATATTACAAGTAACCCATGTTATCACATGGAAGCAACTGCACCTCCAACTAGCAACGCTAACAACATGGTTAAGCAAGCAGTAACGTAGCCAATCAGTGGTTTGCTAGGTTGTGAACAGGTTGAATGTTTCATGGCATTGTTGAGAGGATGATATTTAAGAGGTGGTAGGCAGCGAGACATAATCGATAGAAGCGATAAAACTAGCATGGCAATGATAGTAATGGTATCTGGGGAAATAGTCATCTTGCCTGAGATCCTGCTTGGAAGAAGTACAACTCCGTAAGTCGGCGAACCAACGTAGTTGAACGGATTCTCACATTCTGACACGCTTGTGGAACTCTATCGAGACGGAGCAAACCGGAATCAAGCATCAATACTGATAATCACCATGGCAAATGCACGACATAAAGCACAACCTAATATGATGCATGAACAGAACAATAATGCAAGGGATGGCATGGCAATTCACCTGACGCAAACACTACACATTAAGTGAAGCTCGATATGCAATGAGTTACATATCGACGAAACTCCACGTTTAATTATTTAGTTCACTCCCGTTTATTTACACAACAATATTAAATTGTTGTTAACATGGCAAGGGGTGAAGCAGGTGATTCTACATGTCATCCTAGTCGGTTAACACGCGGGACTTTGAAAGTCACTACGTTACAAGAAACATGCAACACAAGATATTATGCGATGAATGCGTCATGCATGCGAGTTCATAACATCACTGACAAGAAGAGAAAGAAGCATGTATCTCCATGGCGAACGAAAGGGAACCATGGCGGCAAAACGGTAACGAAGCCACGGCAACGTTCCTATCCCGATAACTCAACGGGGTATCGGTGCCAACGAATTGGAAGTGTGTGCGTGTCTTGCCAAATAAAGATGGGGTGATCCCGTTTATCGGGTTCCCATGTGTCGGGGCACAGCAAAAGAGGGACAACGTGCAACGGGCAATATATATGGCGCAAGCATACAGTTAATCTCATACATCACATGCACTCGGGTCATGACAATGTTCCAACGCATACCTTCGAAGCATGCATATCGGAGCGGGTCGGGTCGTTGTGGTATACGAGAACATGGGTCATTGTGGACGTCGTGGAAGTCGTGGTACTCGCGATCTTTTCGACGATAGTCGTTCACTTGGCGTTGTGGTACACGGGTCTTCGCGTTGGTAGTCGTACACTGTTCGCGAAGAACTAGATGAGTCCGATGTCCGTTCGAGTCATGGTGGAAGCTTGGGCAGGGGCCACCGAAACAACGGAAGCGACGAGCTCGATGTCCTACTAACGGGCATGGCGGCGGGCATGGCAAGCAGCAACAGCAAGCAACAGCAGCAAGCAACAGCAGCAAGCATCAGCAGCAAGCCAAAGCAGCATGCAACAACAGCAAGCATCGGCAGCAAGCAACACAACAACATCAGCGACAACAAGCATTATCAGCATAACGACAACAGCAGCAGGCAACGGCGACAGCAGCAACAGCAGCAAGCGGCAAGCGGCAGCAGCAGCAGGCAGCGAGCAGGCACAGCAGCAGGCAACAAGCAGTACAGCGACAACAACAGCAGCAGTCGGGAGCAGCGGCAAGCCATTGCGACAGCAACAGCAGCATAGCAGCAACACAAGCAGAAGCAGCTAGCAGCGGCAGCCACACGCGACAACATGCAGCAGGCAACAACAGCTAAGGGTCGGCACGGCGGCAATGCAGGGCGAGGCGAACCTCCGACGAGGGGCTAGGGCGGCGCGGCTGGAGGATGTAACGACCAAGATGCGGTTCTTTCCAACCTGGGGGTCGAGCCCCCGAATAGGAAAGAAGCGCATCTAAGCGTTTCACAAGCAAGTAACATAGCACAAATAATAATAAAAGTAGGCAATTCGGGATTCAACTGTCTTCTCATTAATAACTCAGAGTACATCACAGATACAAACAAGGTAGTTCCGCTACGGACTACAAAACATGAAAATGCTATGCTACCCTGCCTACAGGCCCACGATCACGACCACGCCTCAGTCCTCTCGATAGTTCACGTAGAGGCGGTATGTCTCCTCGTCGTACTGCCACGCCAGCTGGGTGCCGTCGGGATCATCTGCCTCTGGGGTACCTGTACCTATTGGGAGTTTCGGAGGAATCCGTGAGTCACGGGGACTCAACAATCTAAGACCTTGGTGCCAGAACTAGCCATGTTATTAGGTAGGGTAAGGGTGAAGTGTATATGGCTGCAACATCCTAAGCTGGATCAAGTGGCTAACTTACGCAAGGTAATTGTGACGGTGGTCTACACTAGCGGTCGGGATTACTTGATCACTAAGTGATCCTGAACACCTACCTACGGCATTCATAACCCTACGGTGTTCCCGATCGAAGAGAGATCTTTGAGGGGACAGTCACGGTTACGCACACAGTTGGCAATTTTATTAGCTTATGTTTAAGTTCTCTAATACCGGATGTTAACAAAATATTCCAAGTTGCCACATAACTGCGGGCACGGCTTTCCGAAAGATTAAACCCTACAGAGGTGCTCCAACTAGTCCATCACAAACGTAGACACGCCGCAAAGTAATCCTCTATCATGAATCTCGTGATCTCGTCGGATTCCTTAGAGGAAAACCTCAACTCTAGGGGAGACCAAAGCTTCACTGGGATTCCTATACGCAAGATATACCGCTAAGGTAAGGCAAGACTAGCAGGACCTCCCGACGTGTCGACGACCCCGATAAGAGCCGCGTATCTCAGTCTCAGGACACGCCGGATGGAACTAGCTACACGTACTAAACCTCAAGTTTCCTTGTGGTGGCCCCGCAGGTAGACCAGTTTGGACCAACACTCATGAGGAGCATTGGCCCGGGTTGTTGATTAAAGATCCTTGGGTTGATCATTCCCTATGCAGTTTATTAAGTGATTAGCAAATTAACACCAATGATGGGTCCTGCCGGACAAGCCTTAGCACTACGCGATTTATCGAGGGGGTCCCCATAACAACCCCGAAGGTGTTAGGAGCGATCATTATGGAATCAAACACCGGTAACCGGTAACTAAGGCGGCAATAACGGAACAAAGCACCCGGCAAAAGTCTAGGCCTTCCGTCATCTACCAAGTATATAGGTGCATTAATTAAAATAACAGAATTTAAGATAATGATATCGAGCTCATGTTATCACATGAGTCAAAGCACCTGCATCTAGCAATGCTATCATTAGTAGCTGAGCAAAGCCTACTTAGCCATACAAGTTTTGCTAGGAAGGGGAATAGTGTTTGGGCTCATGGAATATGAAGAGGCAATTTAATTTCAGTGGTAGGCAGCGAGCAATATGACATGGAAACGAAACTAGCATAACAAGTCTAGAGATGGAATCAAGGTCATGTCATCTTGCCTGTGATATCCTCAGCTCGGAATGGTTCTGGTTCGTGCTGCACGTACTCTCCTGACTCCACGTATTCGTTCTCCGGTCCCGGTGCTACCCAACATAAGAATAATAACCAATGAACAGCAGCACCACATGATGCATGAGATGAAAATTGAGCATGCACCACTATTTCTATCACTAGCACAAGCAAAATAAACTACTGCAAGTTTCTGGACAGAAATGTACACTAAGCTATTTTGAAATGCATGAGGATGGCATGAACAGACGCGGCTCGTGAAAACGATGCAAAACCATATAAAGAACATTGCAAACGGAGCTATGGATCAACGGGAATCAACGAAACAAGATATGAAGCTCTACGTGGAAGAATCAACACCACACTCACAATTGGCACAAATCTGGTATTCCCAGGTTGCCAAGACATGTAACAATCCAACATGAATGGATTGGAGCAAGGAAGAGCACCACAACATCCACTAAGCACACACAATCATCAAAATGACAAAACTACATAATCTGCCATAATCTGCATCTTAGCACTTTGTGAGCTACATGCAACATAGCTACAGCCCACCAAATATGACAAATAATATATGTGGATGTAGCCCACCAAGAATACTACAAGCATCAGCAAGAATCACAGCAAAAGGAATTAAACCCTAGAAGATACAAGGGCACAAACTTTCTCAAAACCATCAGATCTCAGGGACTTAGTGAAAATTCCTGAACCTGACTTTCTGTCTTTGTTCTGAAGCTTATTGACAGCAATCACAACACAAACTAATGGACTCCAAATGAGATGAAATTTTACAGGGAGCTTCACAAACATATCAGGTCCAAAATCCTAGCACTGAACGAAGGCTAGTTCTCAACACAATGACCAGCACATCCTAATCTATAGGAGAAGAAAATGTTTTCAGAATCTCAGACTTAGTGAAATTCCAGATTTCACTAAGCTGGACTTTTTCAGCCACATGCCCACTTTGTCTAGGCATAGTTTGCACACAAATAGCACCAAGTGATAAATTACACCACTATGATGTAGAGCAAAACTCCTACTACTATCACACAAAAACTCATGCCCTTGGGCTCCACCTATTCCATGGAAACCAAGATCAAACTTGCAATAAATCTAAATATGTCGACTCCATAAAGTATCCCAATGGAAAAACTAACTTCACCACTAGATTCCTTTGGACTTTCTACCCCAATATCATATATAAAATGTGGGCACCTACTTAGAACAAGTGACCACAAATTAAGGGAGAGGAAACTACTTCAAATCATGCCTAGTGAATAGGGCATCATTTCATGTAGTCCCACCCTATCAACAACTACAAAGGTTGAGCTCATGTGCACAATGACAAAGTGACATGGGGGTTTGAACCCCATGTTTGTGTCATGCACATCAACTTCACCACTTCTACCAAGCTATTCGCACATACAAATCACCATGCCCTCTCATATATGGACATGTGAAGGTGCATAGTTTTGCTTGCAAAGGTGGGGTGTCCCACACACACACATCCACTCCACTACACACCTCAAACATGTTCTTGCTCCAAACACAAGAAGTAGGTCTCTAAATTAGTAACACAAGATGGGAACACCATATCACATACACATGCTCACAACTAGGGAGTTCATGAACTATGTTGATGTGGGTGTGTTCTTCACACCATAAGCACCCCATGACATGCACACAAACATATCACCTATTCCACATAAGCAAGGCACTAGTGCACCTACACATACACTTGGACTAGCTTCACCACACACTCACACACATGTGGCTAACCTCATGTGTATGCACACACACACATGCACTCATCATATGGCATTTCTTATTGCAGCAAAGGGGGAAAAAATGAATGCCCTTGTCACCTATGGGTTGTGGCACTAGCATAGCAGCAAGCAAAAAAAAGGAAAAAAATATCAAGAAGGGAAAATAAAAGGGGGCATCCTGGTATTCGAATCCCTGTGCCCCTGGTGCACAAACTCTACCTATACCACTCTGCTACTGTCATCTGATCGACAGAACAGAGGGGCCAGGCAAGGTAAGGCTCCCCTGCAGTCTATTGTGCCGAAATCAACAAACTAAAAAGGTGCCGAGTGGGGGATCGAACCCATTACCCCCAACTCGCACACATGCACATCTACCACCACGCTACGATACGTTAACTGATCAACAAACTAAAAAGGTGCCGAGTGGGGGATCGAACCCATCACCTCCAACTCGCACACATGCACATGTACCACCATGCTACGATACGTTAACTGACAAAGTACGAGCAGAAGAGAAGAAAAAGGACCCCTCTCTGCTACTCTGTTGTTGTTGGAGCGCTACGAGGGGGGTGCGCTAGGGCTACGAGGAGGGCACGCCTCCTGCTGCCGTAACCTGCGAGCACCACATGCAGCACAACACTGCACCCCACGCACACACAACAACACGATGCACCTCTCTGCTACGGTACAGCTCGCCGGCGAACGAAACAGAGGGGACAGCGGCGACTACCACGAACTCCAACGGCTGATCTACGCTGCGGAGAAGGAAGTAGGATACGCAGTGGATCCATTCCTGCCTCGAGACCACCCCAGTACCACTACCAACAACGAGCAAAAGTTGTTGCCTTCGCCAGCGTTGTTGCCTGCTACTACGCCCGAGCGAACCCACGACGAGCTCGAGCCCATGCGTGCGTAGGAGAGGAAGGAGCTGATCTACGTCTGCTCACCAAGGGGGAGACGAGGGAGGAGGGCGACGCATCGTGGAAGAAGAAGGAATGGCGACGAGGTGCAGCAGGAACGACCACCGTAGAGGAGGAAGAGGAGGATGACGAGGCCGACGATGTGGTTGCTCCCGTTGCTTGCTCTTGACGGGAATGGGCCTCCCTTGACCACCGCACCCTCTTGCACCAGTTGGAGCAGGAGGAGGAGCAACGGTCCGCCAGCGTCGAGCTCACCAATAGCCGGCCATGGCATTGGAGACGACGAGGTGATGCCCTGGCGGCACTGGGGGGAGAAGACGAGGGAGAGGAGGAACCCTAGCCACTTGGGGGAGGGAGAGGAGAGCTTATATGGCCCTAGGAGGGCGAGCTGGAGCCGCAAGATCGAGGTCACGTTGATCGGGAGGCTGAGGAACGATCATACAGGCGTGACGTCGGGAGGAAGGAGACGAATGTCTCCTAGGCTTCAGCGACAGAGGGAGAGAAGTTGGGCCAGCGATGAGTTGGGCTGTCGCTGCCAGGAAGAGAGGGAGAGGAAACCTGAGGCCCTCTCTAATTAAAATACGTCATCACATGCAACTAAATTCCTAGGAAAAACTACGGGTATAAAATTAGAGGTGAAATATCCCTGGGCATAAGGGAATTATGCCCCAAATAAATAAAATACCAAAATGGCTAATTGGGCAACTAAAAATAATTGCCAAACAGATTTAAATAAATCTGAAATAAAGAAAAACCTCAAGCAAAAGAGGTTTTAAAAACCCCTCTCCTACATGCCCACACTCCAAATAAAATTGGCTAAAGGTCTAACATTTTTAAAACAAGTAGGAGCAAATAGGTTTTGAACTTGAGAATTAAAGAGAGAAAGGTTTTAAACTAACAAGGGGGTTTGAAAAACAATGCCAAACACCACACTCCACTATATCACCCCACAACTTCACTTATGCATCAACACATGTAATCACAAGGTCACATTCATCTCAAGACCTCAAACACCACATGGAAACACATGACCACTTTGCAACAACAAGAACACATGGCATGAGACTCATTATGTTATGCATGCATGCAAGGGACACAACAAAATAAGAGACACATGATATCATGGCACAAAAAGACAACATTATATCCATGACAAGGTGGACCCACATGCAATAGGTTCCAAATATGGCAATTACACACTTGGGGCATTACAGAGGAGCCGGGCGGCGACGGCGCCACGGCGCGAAGGGGGAGGACGAGGCCTCAGGGGCGACAGCGTGCTCGTCTTCGTCAGGGGAAGCGGCGGCGGGCTCCTTGCATCAGGCGACGCAGCAGGCGGCGGGGCGAGCATCTGGCGAACCGAGGAGAACGGCCGGCGGGGCGGGCTAGGGGTGGAAGCGGCGCTGGGTGCCCGACGTGGGAGGAGGAGGATGGGATCGGGGCTATCGGGAGGACGGCGCAGCGAAGGGAACAGGGAGATGGGAGACGGGGAAGACGACGGGGCAGGGCCCCGAGGAGGGAGATGGGATCGGAAGGAGGTCCCCCTATCGCTAGGGTTGGAGGGAGAGGTTGGGCCTTGCCATTGGGCTTGGCACAGGCTTGTCTCTCTCCCTCATTTCTTGTTTTTAATCTCTTTAAAACAATGTGCAAAGAAAGAAAACCATGGATTTAGTTGGAATTACAACAAGAGAGATATTTTCCCGGAGCCGGAAAAATATGGAGGATTTAATAAAATTGGTTTGGGGATTTTTACAGCTTATAAATTCGGACAAGTTTTGAATTTATTTCAAACTTGCCTAAATTTAAACCATAACCAATCCAACCCCAAATGGACTGAGATTTAAGATGGTGACCCTATACAATAGATATTATTTATGGGCTCAACCGAAACATTTACTTGAGCACTTAAATCTGCAACTCAAATAAATGAAAGCAAAGGGAGAAGGAAAGGATCAAGGAGTGGCTAGGAGAAGAGGGAAAAACAAAATGAACACAACAAGGGAAGCAATCACACTAGTGATGACGGAGATGATGCATGATGTGTGATGAATGCAACAAACAAAATAAAACACACTGCGACAATGAATTAAAAGGGGAATCTTCTGGAGCGTCGGTGTCGGGCTGTCACAACTCTCCTACACTACAAGAGGATCTCGCCCCGGGATCCAAGAATGAAAGGAGAATATGATGAGAAAGAAAGAGGTAGAACTTAGTTGCTTCTTTGACAAACGAGTGAAAACAACGATCTTTGCAGGTTGCAAGCAATGAGGAATGATATGAGAAACAAGCAAGAATTCACGGTACATTTCGGCAGTGCTCCGGTAGGAAAATGCGACAAAAATTTTGATAAGAAGGGAGAATTAGACAAGATTCATAACAAACAACTAAATAGAACAAGGGAACACCACAATCTTGATAGAACAACATGATTGACCCAAAAGAGCAATATCACAATGCCTCTGGAACAATAGAATAGGAACTAGCTCATACGGAGTAAGAGAATGAAGAAAAGAATGACAACTATATCGCAAATGAACTTGGAAAGCATCCTTGCAAGAACAATTGAACGGAGTTGTTGGTAAAACAACAACGAAAAGAACATGATAGTAGTGGGCTTATGGAAACCTTTTCAACTAATGAAGTGACAACCATCCACTAACAGAAACAAGGATCCTTTCGGGAAACAAGATAAGCAAAACTTCTTACACCAATAGGATACATTGAGAACTTGGGTTAATGACAAGCACCATAATTGCGACAATCCTTAGGAAAAGCTTTAGGTGAAATCCAAACCAAGGTAGCTCAAATAAGAAATCATGGGTTGAAAATATCTCATGATCATAGAATTGGTGGGTTTTAATTGTCTCATTCTTGAAAGGAAAACTCTTCGAGGCTCCTACACTAACAAGAATGCTATAATACCACCTCAAAGGATAAAGGAATAACAAACACATTGGAAATGCAAGAGAAACAATACTTGAGGTACTCCTACAGGAATCTTGAAGAACACTTCGAGAAAATCACATGCTTGAAGAACCACCATGACGAGCCTCCGTATCAAAAGGATTACGCAAGATATGAAGGATGAAAGAATAAAATTGAAACCTTGCAAAGACTTCGATGAAGCTTCACGAAGAGATACTTGAGAAAACTTGGAACTCCGAGAAGGAAAGATGAACCACTTGAGATAAAGAGTTGATATCATGAGGCACGTTGGAAGAAAGAATGAAATCACTATGAAACAGGAATAAGAATTATGTTACACTTATCCTTCATCAAGTTAAATTGATGACAAACAGCGTATTAAGCATACAACTTATTCCTCTTGAAAGAATCTTGAAGAGACAGAGAGATAAGAACCACTTGAAGCATAATTAAAGGACACACCGGTAAGAATTAACAATTGAATGGGAGCACCACGAATTAATGGAGATACATGAGAATGAAGAGATCATAAGCCACCTGAGAGAAAACTTGAACAAGGCACCGGATAATCGAGAGACGAACGAAGAGACAACAATTGAGAAGAATTTGAGGATCAAAGCTAAAAGCTGAGAACGAAGAAATCTTCTGAAATGATGGCCTTCGGAGGATCGAGAGTGAAAACAACTCAGTAAAGCACCGGATAGCACGAAAGGGATCACTCATGATTCGAACAAATAAGATGACGACACCAAGCTGAAATGATGAATCTACTAGATAATGAACCAAGATTCGAGAGAGACACCCCTTCTGTCTTCAAAGCTGGAATGATGAGGAGAAAACAACCAAGAATAACTGAGACACTCCGGAATAAAGAAGAATGAAAGGTTGATCCAAATACAAGAAATAGTTCAAATAGATCTTGAAGAAGTAATATGACTGATGGAAATCATACTTACGTCATAGTTGAAAAGAATTAATGATCTTCGGGAAAAGATTAAAAGAGCCACGACAGATCCTGGGAAAGAACCTGTGGGTTATGGGCCCACTCAAAGAAATCATCGTTAGAAAAGATTTCTTAGAAGAGAGATATTGCACCGGTAAAAAGAAAACTAGATGAGGTTAGCACCTCGAAATAATTGAAAGAATTGAAAATAGGAAACCACTGAGATAACTTCAACGGTCCGGATAGAATAGAGAGAAATGTTAACAACATAGGTTGATAAGAATTCCCAACATAGGAAAGAATTACAAGGATGAATATAATGAACACGGATAGCTTGAACTGATTTCACCGGAAAAGATTAAAAGATTAAATAAAGATGAACACGAAGCTCCTGAGAATCTTCACAAGAATCACCGGATACAACACGAAAGAAAACATAGCAGAAGCAACAATGAAATGAATGCACTTGGATGAAATCCAATCACCGAAGAAAAGGGCGGGAGGGCGGGAAAGAACAAAGACAACTTGGGATAGATGAGACAAACTCCGCAATAAGAATAGAAAGATTGATCTTGCAAATATTGGAGATGATTGAATTCACTTGGAGAGAAACACACCGGTTGAAAAGAATTGATATAACAACTCCGGTTAACAAGAATTGATAAGACAATTGATTAAGCAAAAGGATTAGCACTCTCATATGAATATGAGAACACTACTTAGAAAAGATCTGAAATCACCACTTGACATCGAAGCAACACGAATTACTATATTCCAACAAAATAAAGGGTGAGGCTTATGAAGCAAGCTAGAACAAAACTCATGAGAGAGATTTCCGTTTGATATTTTCGTGGACAGGATCACACGGGCTCAAACCTTACAGTAGCCATCAAGTGCAAGGCAGTGCACTCGACATATGAAGCGTCTCCGAGTCGTAGCAAGCTACAAGGACTCTTTAAGACACAACGATAACCGTTGTAAGTTGACCGTCAACAAACGAATCCACTAGATGTCGAACCCCAACCTAACATCATGCATTTGTTGGAAGATTGTCCTATAAGCAACTACTTGAATTCCCACCTAAGAATTCCCGAAATTTCTGGTCATTCAATCTGGTACACGGATACAAGGAGTAATATTTCACACAACTCCTATACTAACCCGTCCAATGTATCACATCCGTCAACACACGACCAGTATCTCGGACCTTCATCTACTACAGAACCTCGTGATCACAACGATACAAAGTATGGCAGTACTCCCGAACAATCTGCACTAGTACTGGGGACATCGGGGTTATCTCGCCACTATTAGTATTGAAGCAATTACTAACATCCTTCGTCCTAAGATACTTATAAATCTGAATGATAAAGATGTGCTCGAGAATCCCCTGGAGCTCAACTCCCCGGAAGAAATCAAGTCAGACAGGAGGCACCAAGACAGAACTCCGTCACATCGACATCATATAGATCCCAAAATATCCGCGTGATCCTAAAATTTTTTGAGTGAGAAGAGGAGTAGAGTTACAATATTACGTCAAGATTCCTCACCAGAGCATAGAAGAGGAGAAAAAAGAATCCTACACTCCGATATATAACTAGACTCAAAGCAGTTTTTCACTAGACTCGACTCGGCCAAGTTCGATCAATTAAGGGGGCTCCTAGGTCGGTACTGCTCTGATACCAACTTGTCACGCCCAAGATGTGATCCTATCCTCAATTTGGCATGAGTGCCTCGTCAGGGATTGAAGCGCATCTCGTTGTTTCGCAAGAATGGATATCGTTACAAACACATGTACTGAAAAGAAGAGATATATAGAATTGGCTTACACTCGCCACAAGCTACATCAGAGTCACATCAGTACAATACATAATCATCATGAATAAAGCAGGGTCCAACTACGGACGAAAACAAACGAGAAAAGAAGAACGACGTCCATCCTTGCTATCCCAGGCTGCCAGCCTGGAACTCATCCTAGATCAATGAAGAAGAAGAAGAAGCAACTCCAAATGAACAATCAGCGCGCTCGCGTTAAGTAACCGTTACCTGTACCTGCAACTGGTGTTTTAGTAATCTGTGAGCCACAGGGGGACTCAGCAATATCATTTCCAAAGGTATCAAGACTAGAAAAGCTTAATAGGTGAGGAAAGTTTAAGTGGTGAGGCTGCAGCATGTGACTAAGCATTATATGAGGTGGCTAACTTACGAGTACAAGAATAAAGAGGGGGATGATCTACGCATAGCGTATGTGAACTACGGTTGATCAAATGAATGTTCCTAAAACACCTACCTACATCAGACATAACCCCACCGTGTCCTCGATCGGAGAAGGAACTCACAAAAGAGACAGTCACGGTTACGCACACAGTTGGCATATTTTAATTAAGTTAACTTCAAGTTATCTAGAACCAGTGTTAAACTAAATTTCCACGTTGCCACATAACCGCAGGCACGGCTTTCCGAAAAAATTTAACCCTGTAGGGGTGCTCGAACTAGTCCATCACAAATTACCACAAGCCGCATAGAAATCCTTGATCACGACACTCACGCTCTCGTCAGCTTCCTTAGTGGAAAACTTTCAACTCTGAGATTACCCAAAGCATCATGAGAATTCCGATGCACAAGATATCTCGTCAAAGGTAAAACTAATCCAGCAAGGCCGCCCGTCGTGTCGACGATCCCGATAGGAGCCTCATATCTCGTTCTCAGGACACGATGGATGAGCTAGACGTCAGGATCGCTAAACCCCTGGGAGACCAGGGGGCGCCGGACATCGCTCAGGTGGGACCAACACTCATGAGGAGCACTGGCCCGGGGGTTGATTAAATTCCTCGGGTTAATTACTCCCTATGCAGTTCATTAGTTATTAGGCAAATGTGGTACCAAAGTTGGGCCTTGCCAGACCAGCTTTAATCTAAAACGAATTATCAAGGGGGTCCCCATAACAACCCCGATCATGTTAGGAGCGCTCAATTATGGAACATAACACCGGTAGCCGAAACTAAGGGGGCGAAGGTGGAACAAAACACGAGGCTAGAAAGGCCGAGCCTTCCACCTTTTACCAAGTATATAGGTGCATTAACCTAATTAACATTTAATAGGGTGATATAACAAGTAACCTATTGTTGGGGATATTGCCTGCAGTTGTGACCCGCCAAATATGGGCCGGGTTACTGTTAAGGCGATTCATCCTTTAAGGCTAGTTGGGCCTCTGTCCGGGCGGTTCGAAGTCGCAGGATGGTTATGATTTATGGAAGGACTCTGGGTTCGACAAGACGGCGACTTAGAGACCGTGGTGGTCACGATTTGTAAAAAGGAAGGGACTCTTGTAAACCCTAAGGCTTCGACCTATATATAAAGGCGAGTCTGGAGGGGGAGAGACAGGTTAAAAATCATCGAGTGCTAGGTTAGGGCGAGTTGCGCCTTCCTTGTAATCGAATCCACATCAATACACACAAAGCAGGACGTAGGCTATTACCTCTTCTCGAGGGGCCGAACCTGGGTAAATCGCCGTGTCTCTCCCGCTTAACCCCTTTGAGTCGCCACCAAGGTGCGATGGCTCCAGTACTAAGTCCTTTCACGAGGACATCTGCCGTGACAAAACCACGACAGTTGGCGCCCACCGTGGGGCCTGCGCACGGTGGAGTTGAGTTCTCAAAGGGAGCCCTACCAGGGTCTGGGAGTTATGCGGCGGCGCTCATGACTTGGAGCCGACGCGGCATAGCCTACATCGACAACAGGCGATGGGGACCTGAAGCAAATTCTCTCGAATCAGGCTACAGGGTCCCCTTCGGCAAGATCAACGTCTTCATCGGCATGATCGGGTCACCCGTTCCTGAGCTGGACACCTCCTCCGACATCGTCGAGCCGGCCAGGTACATTCATCCAGCCATAACCCGGAATCTGACCCGCCCGGTCTTTGTGGGTTTCACACAAGGATCGGAGGAACCAGAGCGCGCGGCGGCTCAGGAGGTCACCCCCGTCAACTCTGATGACGAGTCATCCATGGGCGAGTCCAATTCCATCCAGTCCCTCCACGAAGACGGTCTTGGGGGCTTGTCATTGGCCATGGATCCGGAAATCCTCGATCGAACCCGCCGCCAGATCGCCATCTACATGGCCGGGGCGACTCAACCCGCACCGAACCCCGCCGGGGGCGATGGAGCCGGCGGGACGTCCAGAAGTGCGTCAGCAGTCCTAGTGGATTTAGCGGCGGAAATCACAAGACTAATGTCAACCCCCCTCACACCAGAGAACCAAGGAGAGATAAATGCGGAGATAGCAAAGCTGAGGGAGGCGGTGGCAAAAGCCCATCAGGATGCTGAGACGGAGTCCGCCAGGATGGAAACTCGAGAGGCCCAGATTACGGCCGAAAGGATGCGGTTGAACACCGACAATTGGCGGCTCGAAAGACAGCAGCGTGCATCCGACGCCGTCCATCAGCGGAGGCACCAGGGACGCCTGCCCCATGATCTCAATCTGACTCGCCTGTTCGACACTCCCCAAACGCCCAGGATGGGAGCCGCTCCAGCAGGAGGGATGGGCCGCCCTCCTAATCCGCCGATTCAGCCGACTGAGGGTCAAATCCCTCGTTTCCGTACCCCCCGAGGCCACTTCTCAAACCCGGTGGATAACGTGCTTGCCGCAACCCGCCATCTGGAGTCCCTCCCGATCCACGGCAACACCCCAGCTGAGATCGAAGCAAGGAACGCCATTGAGATGTTGAAAACAGCGGTGGTCCAAAACGCGCAGTTCTCACACAGCCCCGAGCGCTACACTCCACCCCCAGGCGAGCTATACCAGGGGTTGGCCGGAGGATCAGCCAGCCGTAAACAGCGCCCCGCGACACCTCCCGCAGGACAACCCGCTCGAGCGGGACCCGCCGGGCAGAGGTCCACCCAACACTCAAGAGGCTCAGACTCCTCCGGCGGGGACCGGAGGGCGAGTTGGGGTGCCCTGCTTGTCCCTGGCCCTTCGAAACGAAAGAATGCCCAAGGACTTCAAAGGACCAAGAAAGTTGCCTAATTACACACCAGACCTCGAACCAACATCTTGGATCGAGGGCTATGAGATCGCCATGGACATGCTCGACGTAAACGAGGCGGTTTGCGCCAGATATTTCACCATGATGCTCGAGGGATCGGCACGCACTTGGTTGAAGAATTTACCTCCCAATTCTATCCAGTCCTGGGCCGAGTTAAAGGAACGTTTTATCAAAAACTTCCGGGGACCTGCAAATGACCGATGACAATCGTGGACTTACAACACTGCGTGCAACGCCCGGATGAGTCGGCGCATCATTGGTCGCGGCGAGTCGCGGAAATTATCCATTCATCGGATGGCATCACGGCAGCGCAAGCTGTGCTTATCCTCGAGCACAACTGCCACTAAGAACCGCTGGTCCAGAAGCTGGGGTGACTCAAACGGAAAGTTCAGGATATGGGCGAGCTGATGGATACCCTCACTAGGTACGCTGAAGCCGATGATACCAAGGATCCCCGCGAGGATGGTAAGGGTAACTCGCCCAAGAAGGGCGATTCAGTGAATAAGCATACCCGCCTCCAAGGGCGCAACCGTCAAAACCAGGGGACCAACGGCAAGCGTAGGCCGCATGAGGAGCCCTCGGATCTGGTTGCCAAAACCAACGCCAATGACGACAAAAAGAAGAATCGAGGCTTCAGCGGGAAAAGACCGCGTAACTACGAAGAGTTGCTCAAAGGCCCTTGCCCGCACCACGCCACGGCCGATGGCCCGGCAGGCCACTCCTGGGAGAACTGCTTCGTGATGCGGGAATTTCGGGCCGAGGCGATCAAGAAGAGCCAGAGCGAAGACCCGAACCGTCGCCAAGACCAACTCGCCGTGCCCAACCAAAGGCACAACCCCTTCGGCGGTTTTCCCGAACAAGAGGCTCAGGGGGGGCCGCAGCCAGGCGGCGGCCAATACCCGGTGCACCACCACCGGCGGTACAATCCGCCAGGAGTCTTCCAGCAGCCGCCCCCGCAGGGGGCTCCGCAAGACCAGGATGACCATGGGGGCTTCCGCAACAATCCTAAACAGCTAAGTAATGGGCAATACTATGTTTTCACCACTAATGCTTGCAGACGTGATAAAAAGGTAAATCACCGGGCGTACAGCGTAATTGAGCCGGCAGTTCCCAGATATCTCCACTGGTCCGAACAGACCATAACATGGAGCAGAGAGGATCACCCGCCGAGAATAGATAACCCGGGCGACCTGGCCTTGGTCGTGGCTCCCCAAGTGGCGGGCTACACTCTATCGAAAGTACTGATGGATGGCGGCAGCAGCATTAATATCCTATACTTCGACACCTTCCGGAGGATGAATCTATTAGAGAAAGACTTGATGCCTTCAACCACAGTTTTCCACGGCATCGTCCCGGGCAAATCCGCTTATCCGATTGGCCGAGTCAGGCTCTCAGTAGCATTTGGAACTGCACAGAACTACAGGTCGAAGTCTCTGGTCTTCGAGGTGGTCAAATTAAAAAGCCCGTACCATGCGCTGTTCGGACGACCGGCTTACGCTCGCTTCATGGCCCGCCCATGCTACGTCTACCTCAAGCTCAAAATGCCTGGTCCTAAAGGGCCTATCACGGTCGACGGAGATAGAAGGATTGCAAAGGAGTGTGAGGAAGGAGACGCGGCCTACGCGGAAGTCGCCTGCGCGGCGGAAGAGATCAAAAACCACCAGGCCAATGTTGACCCGGCGGACATGACACCACTCAAGAAACCGACTACAGATTCCGAGTCACCCCTCAAGTTCAAACCAACAGATGACACGAAGACAGTCGACTTCGTCCCTGGCGATTCATCCAAGCAGTTTACCATTGGGACGGGTCTGGACCCCAAATAGGAAAGCGCGCTCATCGAATTCATCCGTGAGAACCGGGACATCTTCGCATGGAAACCCTCTGACATGCCGGGTGTACCGAGAGAATTCGCTGAGCACCATCTTAATATTGACCCGAAATGCAAACCTATCCAACAATACCTCCGCAAGTTTAACGAGGAGCGACGGAAGGCGATTGGAGAGGAAGTCGCCCGTCTTTTAGCCGCCGGGTTCATCGTGGAAGTCTTTCACCCCAAATGGCTAGCTAACTCGGTGTTAGTACTCAAGAAGAATGGCACTTTCCGTATGTGTATTGACTATACGGACCTCAACAGAGCTTGCTCCACGGATCCTTTCGCTCTTCCCCGCATCGACCAAATCATTGACTCGGTGGCGGGATGCGAACGATTGTGCTTTTTGGACGCGTACTCAGGTTATCATCAGATCAAAATGGCTGTGGAAGATCAAGAAAAGACTGCTTTCATAACTCCCTTCGGGGCCTTTTGCTATGTGTCCATGCCGTTCGGGCTCAAGAGCGCAGGGGCGACTTACCAACGTTGCATCCAGAATTGTCTTCACAGCCAAATTGGCCGCAACGTCCATGCTTACGTTGACGACATTGTGATCAAGACCCGCCGGGAGGAGACACTTCTGGAAGACCTTAAGGAAACCTTTGATAATTTACGGGTATATCAGATGAAGCTAAATCCTACCAAGTGCGTTTTTGGTGTACCTGCGGGAAAACTACTGGGTTTCTTGGTATCGGAGCGCGGCATCGAGGCTAACCCGGACAAAATTGAAGCGGTTGCCTCCCTCGGCAAACCGACGAATGTTAACCAAGTTCAGCGATTGGCGGGTCGTATCGCGGCTCTCAGTCGTTTTGTAAGCCGCCTCGGAGAAAAGGCGATTCCGCTCTATCAATTGTTGAGGAAGTCTGACCGATTCGTGTGGAGAGAGGAAGCCGACGAGGCACTTCAGGCCTTGAAACACCAACTGGTTAACCCGCCGGTCCTGGCGGCCCCGACTGAAAAGGAGCCTATGCTCCTGTATATCGCCGCGAATTCCAAAGCGGTCAGCGTGGCTGTGGTCGTCGAAAGAAAGGAGGAAGGAAAGGAATACCCGGTACAATGCCCGGTGTACTTTATCAGTGAGGTGTTAACTCTCTCCAAACAACGATACCCCCATTGGCAAAAACTGGTCTATGGGGTGTTAATGGCGAGTCGGAAGCTTAAACATTATTTCCAAGAACACCCAATCACCGTGGTCAGTTCCGCGCCCCTCGGCGACGTCATCCAAAACCGCGAGGCAACAGGGCGAATCGCCAAATGGGGGATAGAACTTGGGTCACATCACATTCAGTATACCCCCCGCACGGCCATCAAGTCCCAGGCACTAGTTGATTTCGTCAATGATTGGACGGAGCTTCAGGCTCCGGAAGATCGCCCTGACCTTACCTATTGGACTATTTATTTTGATGGATCCATGCAGTTGGAGGGCCCGGGGGCTGGTGTGGTGTTGATATCCCCTCAAGGAGATAAGTTCTGCTACGTCCTCCGGCTCATGTTCCCTTGTACAAATAGTGCGGCAGAGTATGAAGCTCTACTCCACGGTTTGCGACTAGCAAAAGAAATGAACCTAACCCGAGTCAGATGTTTTGGGGACTCAGATCTGGTGGCGCAACAGGTTTCGGGCACCTGGGACTCTCGAGATCCTATGATGGCGGCTTACAGGCGAGCCGTATCTGACGTGGCGGGCTATTTTCATGGATACCAGGTTGATCACGTTGATCGGCGACTCAACGAAGCAGCTGATGCCCTCTCGCGACTCGGCTCACAGAGAAAACCTGTCCCCCCTAATGTCTTCTTGGATATCTTGCACAAACCGTCCGTGACTGTACCCACGGAGGAGGAATTGGCGATACCAGATCCCGAGTCTCAGCTTGTGGCGGCTCTCCATATCGCTCCAGATTGGGCTCTTCCTTATATAGCTTACCTTGCCCGTGGCGAGTTACCCACTGACGAAGTTTTGGCTCGCCAGATTGTTTGGCGTAGCAAGTCCATGGTCATCATTAATGGCGAGCTATATAAACGAAGTGCTTCAGGGGTCTTTCAGCGGTGCGTCTCCTCCGAGGAAGGATGCACGATCCTTAATGACATCCATTCTGGAGACTGCGGACATCACGCCGGGTCACGTTCTTTGGTATCAAAAGCCTTTCGACACGGTTTCTTCTGGTTGACGGCTCACGCAGATGCAGAAGATATAGTACGGCGATGCGAGGGGTGCCAACGATACGGGAGACAGGCTCATGTGCCGGCTCAAGAATTGAGGATGATCCCCATTAGTTGTCCTTTCGCGGTCTGGGGGCTGGACATGGTCGGCCCCTTTAAGATGTCCTCCAACAAGAAAACTCACTTACTGGTGGCGGTTGATAAATTCACCAAGTGGATTGAGGCGGAGCCGGTTGGGGCTTGCGACGCGGAAACTGCGGTAAAATTTCTGAAGAAGCTGATTTTCCGTTTTGGATATCCGCATAGTATCATCACAGACAATGGTACTAACTTGTCCCAAGGAGCGATGCTGGATTTCTGTCACCGTGAACATATCCGGCTTGATATCTCCGCGGTTGCTCACCCGCAGTCAAACGGACAGGCCGAGCGGGCGAATCAGGAAGTTTTGCGAGGGATCAAACCTCGACTCATAATTCCCCTGGAAAGAACTCCAGGATGTTGGGTGGAGGAGTTACCTTCGGTATTATGGAGCATCCGAACCACCCCGAATCGCTCCACGGGGTTCACCCCTTTCTTCTTGGTCTATGGTGCAGAGGCCGTCCTCCCTACTGACATAAGGCATGACTCTCTTAGAGTCGCCGCATATGTGGAGCAGGACAACGAGCTGGCGCGTCAGGACTCTTTGGACGCCTTGGAAGAGGCACGTGACTTAGCAGCGGCTCGTTCGGCGATCTATCAGCAAGATCTGTGGCGTTATCATAGTCGCCGGGTGAAGAGTCGGACCTTCCAGGAAGGCGATTTGGTGCTTCGACTGATACAAGATCGGGCAGGCATGCACAAGCTTTCGCCCCCTTGGGAGGGACCTTTCGTTGTCAGCAAGAACCTCCGCAATGGTTCTTACTACTTGATGGATCTTCGGTCTGATCGACCGACTACGGGGGCTGAGTCAACTCGCCCTTGGAATATTGCCCATTTGCGGCCTTATTACACTTGAGTTCTTAAAACTCCATGCTTTGTAAGTTTTTTAGTTTTTTATTATGAAATAATATAATGTTTCCCTGACTCGGGGGGCTTCTTCTTTAAGAAAAAGAAAGAGCAATTTCATGACATCCTGTTGCGACCTTATGAGCCGACATAACATGCATTAAGGGTGGGTGCACGAGCTTTCTGACTCGCCTCCCCCTGTCGCGACCTTATGAGCCGACGAAACCTGCATTAAGGGTGGGTGCACGAGCTTTCTGACTCGCCTCCCCCTGTCGCGACCTTATGAGCCGACGAAACCTGCATTAAGGGTGGGTGCACGAGCTTTCTGACTCGCCTCCCCCTGTCGCGACCTTATGAGCCGACGAAACCTGCATTAAGGGTGGGTGCACGAGCTTTCTGACTCGCCTCCCCCTGTCGCGACCTTATGAGCCGACGAAACCTGCATTAAGGGTGGGTGCACGAGCTTTCTGACTCACCTCCCCCTGTCGCGACCTTATGAGTCGACGAAACCTGCATTAAGGGTGGGTGCACGAGCTTTCTGACTCGCCTCCCCCTGTCGCGAACTTATGAGCCGACGAAACCTGCATTAAGGGTGGGTGCACGAGCTTTCTGACTCGCCTCCCCCTGTCGCGAACTTATGAGCCGACGAAACCTGCATTAAGGGTGGGTGCACGAGCTTTCTGACTCGCCTCCCCCTGTCGCGACCTTATGAGCCGACGAAACCTGCATTAAGGGTGGGTGCACGAGATTTCTGACTCGCCTCCCCCTGTCGCGACCTTATGAGCCGACGAAACCTGCATTAAGGGTGGGTGCACGAGCTTTCTGACTCGCCTCCCCCTGTCGCGACCTTATGAGCTGACGAAACTTGCATTAAGGGTGGGTGCACGAGCTTTCTGACTCGCCTCCCCCTGTCGCGACCTTATGAGCCGACGAAACCTGCATTAAGGGTGGGTGCACGAGCTTTCTGACTCGCCTACCCCTGTCGCGACCTTATGAGCCGACGAAACCTGCATTAAGGGTGGGTGCGCGAGCTTTCTGACTCGCCTCCCCCTGTCGCGACCTTATGAGCCGACGAAACCTGCATTAAGGGTGGGTGCGCGAGCTTTATGACTCGCCCCCCCCTCCCTGTCGCGATCATATGAGCCAACAAAATTGCTCGTGTTATGATTTGACTTTGGAAATTTTTTCCTCACTGCTTACTCGTTGAAACTGTTTGTGATTCTTTTATTTTCACAGATAATGTGCTCAAGGTTTTCATCCTTGGCGGGTTGAGCATTTCAGGCGATTCTGATAAAGGTTAACCAAATATTTTAAACCGCCTCAAAAACGGTATAAGGGTTTTTTGCAGAAGATGTCATCAAAAGATAGTACTGACTATTACATGGCTCTTGGGCCAAATTCAAGGAAAGCCTATTCCGCTAAGTTCTGGCGTGAGCTCTGACCAGCTTCGATTTGTAAATCGCCCAAGACCCAATTGCATCTGGACAAAGAGGCGAAATCGTCTTCATCGGTCAAGATTGATGCCAGGTCTGTTTCCCAGTCAAAGGGATTCTTGGGTCGCCGAGGGATAAGGTTGGTCACCACGAAGGTTGGCGGGCTGTTTTTCTTGTTCTTTTCATCGTAAGCCGCCTGATATTTTTTCAAGTCAAGGCTGGCGACGAGTTGAGTCGCGGCCAGTCGAGAATCCTTGACAACCTTCTGGTAGTCTTCTTCCACGAACTCCGAGCCGTCATCTTTAAGCTGAGGGAAGCCGGCAGCTACTTCTTCCAAATTAATTTCTGGAGCATACGCCAGGCAGCGACTCAGAGCCGTCAGGACACCCTTCCGGGCGGCTGATCGGGTTAACTCGCTGATCTGGGGAGGCAGTGTGGATAAATATCCAAGCACCTTTTTGATAGAAGTTATGGGCTCCTTTGCACCGATCACAGCTTTGACGGTCAGCACACTACCTGTGTACAGTTGTTCCGTCAGTGTATAGATCGCCTTCAGCATCAACACGCTTTCGTCTTGCAGATTGGCGACTCTCGAGCCTGTGATCAAATAAACGATAAGTTAAACATTAAGGAATTCCTCCAAGGAAGAGGATAGGATTGGCGAGTTAGGTAAAGCTTACCAAATATGGCTTGTGTCATGTTGGAAATATGGCGCTTTAAGCCGGATAGCTCCTGCTGCACAGTTGCCAGCTTTGCTTCCGCTTTTTCGGCTCTCGTCAAAACCGCGCTATGGTCAGCATGAGTTCTTTCTAACTCGACTTTGAGCTTTTCCAGTTCAGCCAGAGCCATCTTATATTTGTCTTCCGACTGAGCTCGGGCATCTTGTTGGTCAGCCAAGTTTTTCCTTAAGTCGCCCAGGACCAGTTCGGTCTGGGTAAGGCTTTCCTGTTCAAAATTTGAAAACAGAGACAAGTCTCAGAATTATTGCAAGGCAATACCCCTGACACTTGGGGGCTAATGTATAATTTCTCAAGGGAAATTATACAGAAATCAAGACCCGGCTCATCATTTTACTGATGACCCGGCCCTTGGGGGTTACTGGTGGCGAAGCTTTTAAAAGACCCGGCTCATCGTTTTACTCATGAGCCGGCCCTTGGGGGTTGCTGAGAATAATATAGAGTATAAAATTTTACCTCATGTTTGTTATTTAACATCTTCAGCAGATTCTTTTCCATCTCGTAACTCGCTTCCAGGCGACTTGCGAAGCCAGAACAAAGTTCTTTAAACTCCAGACCTGCATAGTCAGAAAGTTTCGCCTTGGAAGGCCCAGACTCGAGAATTGATGGAGAAGGGGATGATGTATGTTTGGAGAGGATTGTATCTGCCGGCTTGGAGAAACCAAAACCAGTAATGACCACAGCATCTGGGTCATCAGTTGTCGCCATTACGATCGGTGATCTTGGGACATCCGTTGATCCTTTGGGCGACTCAGGAGGGTTTGTTTGAATTGTCGGCTCGTGTTGACTCGGATCCTCTTGAGTCGGAGTAGCTTTCCTTGGAGGTTCAGGAGTGGCGTCAGGGTTTGATCCACTGGTCTTCCTATTTTTGGCTTGCGCCCTAATAAACCAGAGATAGGCGTGTTAGAAAAATATATAAAAGAGTATCATTCTCAAGGATCAGGACAAGGAACTTACCCCGGGACTCGGATCATTGGTGGAAGGGTCGACATCACTGAGTCGCCAGAAGTGGGGGGAGAATCCTGCAGAATTGGTACATCGATAATACTGGCGGGTTAGGACTGTGATCCAAAGCAGCACGAACAATGGTTGCTCACATAAGAAAAGGAGGTACCTCGCTTGGTTTTCTTTTGTTCCTTGTTGGCAAGCCAGGTGTCAGGTCGCCAGAATGACTTCGCGTTTTCCGTTTTGAGGCGTGCTGCGTTTTCTTCAGTAAGAAATTTGGGTCCAAATGGGCATTTGGATGTGAGAGAGGTACTTTCCCACATATTCGCCGGGCCGGCTTAGGTGGAGAAGGAGATGAATCGGAAGAGACGGAAATTACCTCGACAGAGTCTTCCTGGCTCTCGTTATCTTCATTCTGTTATAAAAGGAGCGAGAGATAAGTAAAAGTTAAAAAGGTGATGAGTGGCGAGTGAAGATGAGGACGGATTGGTACCTCTGAGAGTGCGTCGCCGGCTTGAGATTCGTCGACTTCACATGGCTCGGCCGCAGCCGATTTGCCTTTGCCTTTGTTTTTCTTGGAAGGCGGCTTAGCACTCTTCATGGCTTGTTTCTTAGGTCTCCTAGACCAGAACTTGTCGCCTTTCTGGAAGGGGATATGGCATGAAGTCATGATGACCGTAAACCAGATGAAATAAAAATTGAGGGCGAGTTAGCTTTGGTTACCTTGGGTGCCGGGTTAATCTTGCAGAAGGGCTTAAGGCCGATTTGGCCGCATTTCGCTGCAGGCTCGCCGGTCAGCTTCCTGATGATGGTGACTATGTCTTTTTCCGTTAACGCTGTGTGGAAGTAGCATTGGGGATGATCCAGAGTACCGTCAAAATCGCACATCAGGCCATCTCGGCGGCTCAGAGGAAGGATCCGCCATTCGACCCAGCAGCGAATCAAGTCAACCCCCGTGAGACCGTTATTCGTCAAGGATCTCAGTTCGGACAGAATTGGGACGAATTCCGACTCTTCTTCCTCGGTGAGCTTGTCAGGGAGCTTGAAGTTGACTGGGAGGCGTCTTGGCCTGTAACCCTGAAGTTTGTTTTCGCCAGCAGGGGATGTTTCCTTGCAGTAGAACCTAGATTCACCCCAGCCCTTGGGATGGCTAGGCATAGTGAGCGCAGGGAACGGACTGTCCCGGCGACGCTGGACGTTGACCCCGCCGAGTTCCAAACTGGGGCCATTGTGGAATTCCGTCTGGCGATTCAAGTGGAAGAAGTACCAAAACAGAGGGACGGAAGGCTCGATCTGCAAATAAGCTTCGCAAAGGACTTGGAATTGACTCAGGTTGCTTATGGAATTGGGTCCCAAATCCTGGAGTCGGACGTTCATAAAATTCAGGGCGTCTCTAAGGAATTTAGATCCGGGCGGTTTAAAACCCCGTTCTAAGTGTTCCACAAAAACTACTATCTCTCCTTCCTTAGGGTTGGGTAGGTCTTCTCCTAACCCGGTGCGCCATCCAATGACTTCTTGAGGATCCAAGCAGCCCGCTTTCACGTAATTCGCCAAAACAGCATCGTCAACTTTGGTGGGGAGCCAATCGCTCTTGAAAACGGCACCCATGCTACAAATAGGCAAGAAAATGGTATTACGTGTCTCGAGCGTTTATTATGTAAGTCGGAACTAGCTTCTGCTTAACCCGCCGAATTGGGAGGCCGGGTTGGATTGATGTGGCGACCTATCGGAACAGGGCTATTTTCAGAAGCGATGCTACTATGGGTGGTAAGATTTATTCTTTCCGAAACACTAAGGGAAGAACGAGGTTTCCAAACAGTTTTTTGCAAACAGTGGAAGAGGAATGGATCTATCCAACAGATATAAAAGCTTACGGACGTGGCTAAAACATGAGCGGTGTGTGATCAGGATGGTGCCTCATGTTCAAAAAGACTAGTCTGTTGCGAAAATTCACAAGGGCACAGATGGATAGCATTGTCCGAAACACTAGGTGCCCTAATGGCGTTCGGACTAATCAGTTCAACAGTTAAGATGGTGGCGAACATAGAGCTTCGAAGCCATGGCAATGGCGGCGGCAAGAACCAGAACTAAATCTACCCTTAAAGAAGGAAGCAGTGGCCTAACCTGAAGATCTTGGTCGAAGAAGGTTGGTGACGATGGAGCCTGGCGACGGCGACGACGGGCGGGCGGCGCTGGAGTCCCTCGAACAGCGCCGGAGCTCTTCGAACGGCAGCGGCTTGCAGGCGGCGCCGGAGCTCTTCGAACGGCAGCGGCTTGCGGGTGGCGCCGGAGCTCCTCGAACGACGACGGTTTGCGGGCGGCGCCGGAGCTTCTCGGACGACAACGGCCTGCGGGCAGCACCGGAGTTCTTCGGATGGAGGCAGAGATTGCGGTCGGCGGCGGAGCCTTCGGGATGCGGAGCGTCTTTTCTCGCTGTGATGATGGTGGAGAAATCGACGGGACTGGTAGGTGGACGGTGTCAGCCCTGTCCCTTCTGCCTATTTATCAGGATGGGCGCGGGGATCAAGGCGCCGTGAGCGGGAACCGTTGAGAAAGAAAAGATTCGCCATGATGACATCCGAAAATTTTGGGATAATGATGCGCCCAAAAGATCCGTTGAGATTGTGTTGGAGTTCCCGAAAATCGAGGGCTAAGGAGAATACAGATGGGAAATGCGTTGGCGGCTCAGAGACTTTTTCCAGCACCAATTGGCGAGTTAAGATTTCTGGTGCAAGGAGGAACACCGAAGAGTGAGTCGCCTTCGACTAAAATGGAGGCATTGGCATGAAGATTCAAGTCAATTTGGGGCCTAATGTTGGGGATATTGCCTGCAGTTGTGACCCGCCAAATATGGGCCGGGTTATTGTTAAGGCGATTCATCCTTTAAGGCTAGTTGGGCCTCTGTCCGGGCGGTTCGAAGTCGCAGGATGGTTATGATTTATGGAAGGACTCTGGGTTCGACAAGACGGCGACTTAGAGACCGCGGTGGTCACGATTTGTAAAAAGGAAGGGACTCTTGTAAACCCTAAGGCTTCGACCTATATATAAAGGCGAGTCTGGAGGGGGAGAGACAGGTTAGAAATCATCTAGTGCTAGGTTAGGGCGAGTTGCGCCTTCCTTGTAATCGAATCCACATCAATACACACAAAGCAGGACGTAGGCTATTACCTCTTCTCGAGGGGCCGAACCTGGGTAAATCGCCGTGTCTCTCCCGCTTAACCCCTTTGAGTCGCCACCAAGGTGCGATGGCTCCAGTACTAAGTCCTTTCACGAGGACATCTGCCGTGACAAAACCACGACACCTATGTTATCACATGGTTAAGCAAATAGTAATGTAGCCAATCAGTGGTTTGCTAGGTTGTGAACAGGTTGAATGATTCATGGCATTGTTGAGAGGCTGATATTTAATAGGTGGTAGGTAGCGAGACATAATCGATAGAAGCGATAAAACTAGCATGGCAATGATAGTAATGGTATATGGGGAAATGGTCATCTTGCCTGAGATCCCGCTTGGAAGAAGTATAACTACACGAAGTCGGCGAACCAACGTAGTCGAACGGGTCCTCACATTCCGACACGCTTGCGGAACTCTATCGAGACGGAGCAAACTGGAATCAAGCATCAACACAGATAATCACCACGGAAAATGCACGACATGAAGCACAACCTAATATAATGCATGAACATAACAATAATGCAAGGGATGGCATGGCAATTCACCTCATGCAAACACTACAGATTAAGTGAAGCTCGATATGCAACGAGTTACATATCGACGAAACTCCACGTCTAATTATTTAGTTCACTCCCATTTATTTACACGGCAATATGAAATTGTAGTTAACATGGCAAGGGGTGAAGCAGGTGATTCTACATGTCATCCTAGTCGGTTAACACGCGGGACTTTGAAAGTCACTACGTTACAAGAAACATGCAACGCAAGATATTATGCCATGAATGCGTCATGCATGCGAGTTCATAACATCACTGGCAAGAAGAGAAAGAAGCATGTGTCGCCATGGCGAACGAAAGGGAACCTGAAAGTGCGTTATATCGACTAGAGGGGGGGTGAATAGGAGATTTTTAGAATTTCATCACTGAGGAAATTCCTTTTGAGGAAATTCCTCACTGATGACTAACTTACAGCGGAAACAGTTAAGGATCAGTTGTACAATCGTTCACAACAGCAGTATTACAGAGTGAAGATTATGAAAACAGATTGCACAGTAAGGAGGCACGCAAAATACAGATGATGATTAACTCAAGTGAAGAATTTGGGGTTGAGGAAATTCAGAGAAAGTCTTCAGCAAATTCTTCAAACAGTCACAGTGAATGTCATCAACACATAATACAGAGAATGTAAAGAGTTGAGGAATTAGAACCCGATTCTTGGTGAAGACTGCTGTTGATGACCTAGTTCCAACTGCTGTGACAGTTGTACATCTGGTTTGGAGCGGCTTCGTATTGAAACCAAAGGACACCCAGTCCCGAGACACACAGTCCCTACCGTTTTCTCCTTGAGCTAAGGACACACAGTCCTCGCCCAACACTCGTGGTAAGTCTTCAGGGCAGACTTCCAAACCCTCACAAACTCGGTCACCCGGCGATCCACAATTGACTGCTGGATTGCTCTAGACCATGACGTCTAACCGTCTGGAGGATGCATAGTCCTCAAAGGTAAAAGGCTTCAGTCCCACACAGGAACAACTTCTTCAGTGATGCTCAATCACTAGGTTTGGTTTGTGGTTTCGATGGGTGGTGTATTTCCTCACTGATGAATTACTCTCTAAAGCTCTGAGGAATTGGGTTGCTCTTATGACAAGTGTCAGTTTCTAGTGGAGCAGCCAACCAGCTAGTGGTTGTGGGGGCGGCTATTTATAGCCTGGGAGCATCCCGACATGATTTGACATTAATGCCCTTAAATAATATGACCGTTGGAGTGGATAAGACCAGTGACTTGGCGTGGCTTATTGAAACGGTCGGGACCCTCAACTGTGAGAGTCCTCATGTCACTCATATTCCTCACTTGAGGCTTTTGGTAGGATTTGGCTTGGGTTGAGCATCATGAGGAAATTTATTCCATAGTGTTACTTTGACCCCCTTTAACAGTACGGTGTTCCTATTCATCAAATGCGAAGAAAGTAAAACAGAAAATGTAAATCTTCACGCTTCAATTTCTTCAAAATGATTTTCTTCAGGAACCACCGATCTTCTCAATATCAATATCTTCATGAGGAATATCAATTTCATTGCAGATTCCTCGTGATTCATTTCTTCAACTTCAGACCAATTTCTTCAACTAAAGATATACATTTTTAGGGGTCGATATTCTTCAAATATCTCAAACTCCTCAATGACTTATAGATCCTGTGTACACTTATAAACACATTAGATACTTAACCTATAAGTCTTCAAACCACCAAAATCACTAAGGGGCACTAGATGCACTTACAATCTCCCCCTTTTTGGTGGTTGATGACAATTAGGTTAAGTCTTCAATAGGGAATAAAAATGTGAAGTGTAAATACTCAATTGAGGAATTCGAAGACAAGATTCACAGAGACTCCCCCTGAAGATGTGCATACCTTGAGGATTTTGCTTTTATAGCATATGCACATTGATGATTTATATCATGGAGATCTCCCCCTGAATCTTGTAAATCATGCATACATGTAACATATCATATGAAGAAAATGAAGATGCATGATGGAAAATGGTATCTGACGAATTTCAGCATGCGTGCATTAAAACTTGAGGAATAAGCATGCGAAGAAAAACGTTCAAAAGTGTCAGAGTACCATCGGGCTTAAGTTACAACTCATTACATAAAAACTTCAGAAGAGCCAAGAGTTTGTAACTTAAATATAGTTCATAAGCCCCAAAAATAAATCTCGTTTGAAGACTAACTCTCAAGTTTCTCCCCCTTTGTCATCAAGTGACCAAAAGGGACAAACTGAGGACTAACGCTCGTGAAGACTTCATTTCTTTGCGGTTGAGGAAGATCCTTGGCGCTTCTTGGGTGGTCTTCTTCCTTGGGCCTGTTGCGGTGTCGAGTTGTTCCTCATCAGATTCGGCGGTGCGGAATGACGAGAAGGAGCTGTCTTCAAGATCTGGCACTGGAATGGGCCTGAACTTCTTCTTGGGAGGCCACGACCAGTCAAAGTCCTGCTCAAAGTTCAATTCTTCAAGCTCAGTCTGGGTCTTCAGATGTGCAAGGGTAGCCCAGGTGCGATCAAAAACCTCATGCAGATAGTGATGATTAAGCTTCACACTGTTTTGTGTCTCAGTGAGGGTTTTCACAATGGCACCAAACTGGCGTTTGACCCATTTGTGGTTGTGATCGACCTTCTGATGAAGACTGAGAAGAAGCTCTCTGGTGTTTAGCACGCGAGGAGGAACTGGGCTTGGTGGACGAGTCTCAGTATCGTCCCATGAGGAATATGCATCTGGCTCTTTAAATTGACCATCAAGAGGCCTGCTTCCTTCATCAATTACAGACTTTCCTTTTCCCTCAATGGGCTCGAAAGTCTTCTTGTTGACTCGGATAGGAGGCATATAACCAACATGGTTCTGGAAATCTGCGTGGAAGTTGATGCCTGTCCTTGTCCTGAGGAATCTCATGATCCATGGTGCATAGATTTTGTGATCATAGGGGCACATTGCATTGTCAGCCAAAGTCCTCAAGAAGAAATCATGGATATTCATGGGAATACCGTGAATGATGTTGAAGAGGATATTCTTCATGAGGCCGACAACATCTTCGTCATCGTCATGACCTTTGATTGGCGCGAGCACACTGCAGAGAATGCGATAGACGGACCGGGGTGTGTACTTGAGCTCATGGACGAGGAATGTGGTTCTTGAGGGCTTTCCTGCAGCCAAAGGCTTCATGAGGACTTCCATCATTCCATTTGGTAGCTCACGCTCACCATAAAGCTTCACTGCCCCTTCTGAAGGAATTGGTACGGGCAGTTCTCTGAGGAGTTCAGACGCTGGAGCCTTGTAGTGAGTGTTTTGGGTCATCCAGTCGAACACCCAAGTGTTGATGTCATCAGCATTGCCCGAGATGTGCAGACTTGCATAGAACTGAAGAATTAGCTCACTATTCCAATCTGATATGTCTGAGGACATAGGGAGCAAACCTGCATCATGGAGTACACTGAGGACTGGTTCCATGCAGGGAATTTCTTCAAGTTCATCATGAGGAATGTGCCTGTGCTGGAATATCTTGTTGCGTCCACAGAGCACAGAAGCATAGTAGTTCATCTAAGTCCTTGTCCAAAACTTCAGATGCCTCATTTGAGGCTTGTCATAAGGATTCTCTCCGATGAAATACATGCGTTCCTCAAAGAAATTTTCTTTCTGAAACTTGGGCCGCTTCGAGAATGTCTGGCGCTGAACTGGCTGGATAGTGTGCTGAGGAATGGGTGGGGAAACAACCATGGCAGTTTCTGGGTTGAGCACAATGAATTCACTGTCATGGGCGGGAACATTTTCTTCAGCAGTGTCCTCAGGTTGAGGCATTTCTTGCTCTGGCTAAGCATCAGGCTGAGGAATTTCTTCTTCCTTCTCAGCTTGAGGAGTTTGGTCAGCCTGTTCAGTGGGAGGAGCCTGCTCAGACTGGACATGTTCTTCAGCTTGATTTTCATCAGCTGACTTTGTGGCAGAACCAGATTCATCAGCTGCTGCAGCTGAAGCTTGAGTAGTCTCTTTCTGAGGAATATGAGGTTGAGGACTTTCATCAATCTGTATTTCCTCATCAGTGTGCTCCTCAGAGGCAGCATCCTTCATTTCCTCATCTGCCCTTGTAGTTTGGTCACCAATGACGACCATTTCATAGGAAGGTGCGACATTTAGAGGCACCGGGTCCAGAGGGACTGATTCGTCAGATTCCTTGAGGCGTTTTGCCTCAATCTTTTCTTCTGCTGAGGAAGCTTTTATCTTCTTCGCTTCCTTCTCAGCAGCTCTTGTCTTTTTCGCGTCTGATGCACACGGGATTAACTTCTTCACCTTTGAAGCTTTTGGTGAAGGTGTTTTCTCTACAGATTCTTCAGCTGGTAGTGAGGAACCAGCTGGAATAGAGTCATCAGCTGCTTTGATGAAGCAGCTGGATCAGGAGCAGTTGCATCAGGGGTTGCGGTTTCATCAGGAGCGGTCTCGGTGATGATTTCTTCAATAGCCGACTCATCAGCACGGCGCTCTTGGTGTTGTTCCTCAGCTTAAGGAATTTCCTCCTCATCAGGAGATGCATCTTCTGGCTGTTCAACCAGGGGCTGAGGAGTCGGTGCTCGTGGGGGTGACGTTTGTTGTAGTCATCAACAGCACTAGTGGCTAGCTTGATGAAATTGCGTTTGATGCTTGTGCGGTCTGACAGTTTCTCACACTTGTCAGTCAAGACTTGCAGCTCTGCCTGGGTTGACACCAATGCTTCAGGCGTCAGCTTGAGGACATTTTGCCTGAGGAATTTCTCCTTTCTGTCCTTTGCAATCTTTGCCTGCTTGGCCTTCTGTTCCTTCCACTTGGCTTCGTTTATGAAGGTAGCCACCATGTGGCTGACACCAGGAGGAAGTTTCAAATCATCAATGGGTGTGTTTGGGTCTTCATACCACACATTGATGAAGTCGAGGAGGACCTTGGGGTCCATCGCCAGAGGAATAGCACTGTCTGATGCTTGTGCTACCCTTTCTTACTTGTTCCTGATGATGGCTTGCAAAGTTTCATCATCATACTCATCACTTCCCTCTGATGCAGACGGGACTGCGATGATTTTGCTGGGGCTGGGCAGAGGTGCAGGTTCAGTAGTTGTCAAAGTCTTCATAAGGGGAGTTGAAGACTTTGTCTCCGAGCTAGTTGCAGCTGGGAGTGAGGAGCTGGAGCTGGCAGTCGCAGTCTTCACGACTTTCTTCTGTACTGGCTTTGGAGGTGGAGCTGAGGACTTTGGTGTAGATGAGATGGGTGCTGAGAGTTTTAGCGCTGATGGTTTTGGTGTTGACGGTTTTGGAACCGAAGGTTTTGGAGCTGAGGGTTTTGTGACAGAACCATGTCCAGACTTCTCTTGAGGCTTTGGAGCCTTTGGTTTTGATGGCGCAGACTGCTTTTGAGGAAGCTCTCAGCCTGAGGTTTCTGCTGCTGAGGAATGAGGAGCACCGGAGGCAGCAGCTGAGGATTCATGAAATTTCTTCACTGCTGTTTCGGCTTGCTTCTTGAGCTTGGCCAGATGCCTTTCTTTTTCATCTGGGTAGTCATCAAGTGTCATAAGACTTGAGGGATGAGCTACTTGATGATCCTCAAGTGGAGCCCTTCTGCCAGGAGGCTTCAAAGCGAATTTCTTCGCATATTTTGGGGTCACAAACCTATACTCCTTCCACTCCTTTGCCCATCTGCGTTCAATTTTCTGCAGCCTAATCTTTCTTTTAGGCATAGTCTCAGGTTCATCATCAGGCGTGCAATAGTCCATGTATATGTCATCAGGAATATCAACAGCTGTGTTCTGCTCCAGTTTCTTTCCTCCCTTCTGTTTCCTTTCTTCCTCCATTTTCTTCAGACGAGGAATTTTCTGATGATTTTGAACTCTTGAAGATTCTGATGAGCCTTGAAGAGTTTCTTCCAGAAACGCTACAAATGAGTTAATGTGATGAGAACCGAGAGATTCATCAGCTGACATGTGTGTACCTGTGAACAGAGTATAGTTGCGAGGAATTTGGAGAGGTCATATGCGTTCTCAGATTTGAAGAAAATGAAAAAGTTTGACAGTTTGAGGAATATAACCAGTGGTTGAGGAATTTGCTTAAGCATACTGTTCTTGGGTTCCAGAGTTGTACAGATCCGAAAATTCGCACAATTGAGGAATCTCGTGAAAATCTTAGATGCTTAGCTAGTTCATCAATGATTGTGGTGATGGATAGTGTTTGAGGAATCATGTGCGCATCGTATCTTGAGGAAAAACAGATTTCACATGGGAGAGGTAAAATTTCAGATCTAATCTGTTGTAAAAATGGGATATATTTACCCTGGAAGGTGCGAACTAAGAACACAAAAAGGTGGTGTTGGAGAGGCTCTTCGGTCAAGTGTCCAATGCACCCTAACTTGGCAGCAGAGGACGTCTACGGCGGCGGCGGACGTAGATGCTCCGACTCAGGCGTGATCCTGGCGGCGAGAAGGTTGAGGCAGTGAAGCTCTTCCTTGCCGGCGACAAGACTACCAGCGGTGGCGCTAGGGTTCGGTGTGCTGTGGCAGGAGAGCGATGAGGCGAAGAAGATGATACCGAGGGGGATAAGGACATATTTATAGCCCGAAAGTTACTGTTTGGCGCGAAAGTTTCGGACCGAATAGCCCTTGCCTCTACGTCTCCGCAGGACACGTGTAGCTCCCGTACGATGCGGTGGAGATAGTGGAGATCGTGGCTATCCGATCGTGGGAAGTGGGGGTTCAGTTACTGTTCCTTTGAAGAAAACAATTTTTCGAAGATTTGAGGATTTTCGTTACAAAATCATCAGGTGACAAGGATGCAGTGAGGATTTTGAACAAAGTTTCAAGTAGAACGCATATGAAGAATTGAATAGACTGATAAGTATAGCATAGAGGGAAAATAGGGTCCGATCACATTCACTTAGCAGAAACATCAACTTGATGAAATAGCAATAAGTGAATGCTGTTGAGGACTAGAAATCACAGTCTACCTAGGCAAATGAAAGTCATCAAGTGTTTTTGAAGATTTTGCAATAGATCATCACAATGAAGAACAACTGTTTTGAAGAAAATGCATTGTGAGGAAATTGATCATTTGAAGAAAATCAACTTGAGGAATTTCACATTGGGCGGTGGCGTTACCCACCATATAAGAATGTTGATTACAGACGCCGCGTACAATTGTCGTAGGGCCCTGAGAATCAATTTCTTCGTTAATTTCTTCACATTCAGAGTGACTTTCTTCATTGGTTAAAGAAAATCGTTTCATCATGTGTTGCACATCTAAGTCATCAACTTTGCATAAGTGTTAGGATGTGTGCATGTTTTTACAAAACATTTGAAGACTCTAAGATATTTAGCTCACACCGCAACTTGCAAAACCTTTTCTCATCCAAGAGCTTAGTGAAGATATCAGCCAGTTGATCATCAGTCTTCACATGGTCGATGAGGATATTGCCCTTGAGGACATGGTCCCGAAGAAAATGATGACGAATCTGGATGTGCTTGGTCTTCGAGTGCTGTACTGGGTTATATGCAATCTTGATAGCACTCTCATTGTCACAGTAGAGAGGCACATTCTTCATGTTGATGCCGTAGTCCTTGAGGGTTTGCTTCATCCATAGTAATTGAGCACAGCAAGAACCAGCAACAATGTACTCAGCTTCGGCAGTGGAGAGTGATACGCAGTTCTACTTCTTTGAGGACCAGCAAACTAGTGATCTTCCAAGGAAATGGCATGTGCGAGATGTTGACTTGCGATCCACATGGTCACCAGCATAGTCTGAATCAGAATACCCTACCAGATGAAGATTGGAGCCCTTGGGATACCATAATCCTAGTGTTGGTGTGTGAGCTAAGTATCGAAGAATATGTTTCACAGCCTTATGGTGTGATTCCTTCGGTTGTGCTTGAAAACGTGCACACATGCAAACACTAAGCGTTATGTCTGGCCTAGATGCACATAGATACAATAAAGAGCCAATCATAGAACGGTATACCTGCTGATCGAAATCTTTACCATTTTCATCAGTGCCGAGGTGACCGTTGGTAGGCATAGGAGTCTTGGCACCTTTGCATTCATGCATGTCGAATTTCCTCAGAACATCCTTGAGGTATTTCTCCTGTGATATGAAGATTCCATTGCTTTGTTGACAAATTTGAAGACCTAAGAAGAATTTCAGCTCCCCCATCATAGACATCTGATATTCTTCACTCATCATATAGGCAAATTCATCAATGTATCTTTTGTCAGTACAGCCAAATATGATATCATCAACATATATTTGACATACAAACAGTTCATTATCATAAGATTTTGTGAAAAGAGTTGGATCGAGTGAACCAGGTTTGAAGCCTTTCTTCATGAGGAATTCCTTCAATGTATCATACCATGCCCGAGGGGCTTGCTTGAGGCCATACAGAGCCTTTTTGCGTCTGAAGACTTTGTCTGGATTCTTTGGATCCTCAAAACCTGGGGGCTGAGCAACATATACTTCTTCCTCAAGCTTACCATTGAGGAATGCACTTTTCACATCCATTTGATATAAGATGATGTTCTGATGATTAGCATAAGCAAGTAGAATTCGAATAGCTTCAAGTCTAGCAACAGGTGCAAAAGTTTCATCGAAATCTATTCCTTCAACCTGGGTGTAGCCTTGGGCTACAAGTCGTGCCTTGTTCCTCACCACTTGACCGTCCTCATCTTGCTTGTTTTGGAAAGTCCACTTGGTGCCGATGATGTTATGCTTGGGAGGATCTGGTCGTTTGACGAGCTCCCATACGTCATTCAGCTTGAATTGAAGAAGTTCGTCTTGCATGGCTTGGATCCACTCCGGTTCCAGAAAAGCCTCAGCTACTTTTGAGGGTTCTGTGATAGATACAAAAGAAAAATGCCCACAAAAGTTAACTAAGTGTGAAGCTTTTGAGCGAGTGAGAGGACCTGGCGCGTTGATGTCGTTGTGGATTTTGTCAAGTTCAACTTCATTTGCAATCCTCGGATGAGCTGGTTGAGGATTTTGTCTGGGCTGAGGAAGTGGTGCTGTTGCAATTTCCTCAGGAGCATCTTCTTGACTTTCATCAGCGATGGGGATTGTTTCTTCACCAATTTCCTCACTGGGGACAATGTCTTCAGTAGGCTTAAGCTTTATTGCTTCCTCAGGAGACAACTTATCTGGATCAGAAGGCAATTGCTCTCTTTGCGAGCCATTAGTTTCATCGAACCGCACATCTACAGTCTCAACAATTTTGTTGTGATAGTTGTTGAAGACTCTGTAGGTGTGCGAGTCCTTTCCATAACCGAGCATAAAACCTTCATGTGCCTTAGGTGCAAATTTTGAGCTATGATGAGGATCTCTAATCCAGCATTTTGCACCGAAGACTTTGAAATAACTTACATTTGGTTTCTTCTCAGTGAGGAGTTCATATGAGGTTTTCTTGAGGAATTTGTGAAGATATACCATGTTGATTATATGACATGCAGTGTTGATTGCTTCAGGCCAGAAGCGACGAGGAGTCTGATATTCTTCAAGCATAGTTCTTGCCATTTCAACCAGAGTCCTATTCTTTCTTTCGACGACACCATTCTGCTGAGGAGTATAAGGAGCAGACAATTCATGAGTAATACCAAGTTCATCAATATAATCATCAAGACCAGTGTTTTTGAACTCGGTTCCATTATCACTCCTGATATGTTTGATCTTGATGCCTAAGTTCGTTGATGCCCTTGAAGAAAATCGTTTGAAGATTTCCTGCACTTCAGTTTTATACACTATAATATGCACCCAAGTGTATCTGGAATAATCATCAACTATGACAAAGCCGTATAGAGATGCTGCATTGGTTAGTGTTGCATAGTGAGTAGGTCCAAACAAATCCATATGAAGCAATTCAAATGGACGTGTAGTGGTCATGATGGTTTTGGAGGGATGCTTGGATCTGGTCATTTTCCGAGATTCACAAGCACCACAGAGATGATCCTTGAGGAATTTGACTGATTCGATGCCAATGACATGCTTCTTCTTTGCAAGTGTGTGCAAATTCCTCATGCCTGCATGACCTAGTCTTCGGTGCCACAACCATCCTTCTGAGGTTTTTGCTAGTAAGCAAGTGGCTGGTTGAGGACCTGTAGAGAAGTCAACAATGTACAAATCCCCTCTTCTTACACCTTCGAAGACTTTGGATCTGTCAGATTCCATGATGACTACACATCTATTTCTACCAAAGATAACAATCATATCAAGATCACAAAGCATCGAGACTGACATGAGGTTAAAACCAAGGGATTCAACATGCATCACTTTGTCCATATGCCTATCCTTGGAAATAGGTACTTTGCCAAGTCCCAATACCTTGCTTTTACCTTTATCAGCATATGTGATTTGCTTCAGAGGTGATGGAGTTAGTGGCATATTCATCAGTAGGCTTTTATCACCAGTCATGTGATGTGTGCAGCCACTATCGAGAACCCACTCAGTATTTTTGGGTTTGTCATCATGCAGATGAATTAGTACAGCTTACCATCTCATATGCTTCAAGTTTGAAGAATATGATACTAATTTCATCAGTTCAGTGATTTCATCATAACAGAAATGTAAGGACGTGTGAAATATTTCCATTTCATCAATCATTAGCTTGCGTCCTATCAAGCATTTCCTTAGGTCTCTAGCAAATTCTTCAGATGATGATTTTCATCTGGAGACCTGACCTGCAGAAGTGATTAGTTTGATTTCTTCACCACCCACATCTGAAGGGGTGGCAAAGCTTTCATCATCCTGCGAGCACCATATGAGAAAGGTGGCATTGAAGCTAATGCACTTCTCTTAACAGTAGGGGGGTTAAAGTACTCATATGAGTATGCAGAGAACTGGTTTGAGGATTTATGAACATAATGATTTGAGGAGTAGCGCTCATAATCATATTCCTTGTAGTTTCCCTGCATGTTAGACGCATAAGCACGGGTACGAGCATAGTTTTGACCAGTTGAGGATTTTGATCCTCTTGAAGACTTTGGTCCTCCTGAGGAATTTGATCTGGGGTTCAGATTCTTCAGAGGTGATGTCATGAGAACATTCACTTGAAGATTTTCAAGACAACTTTTGGGAACCCAGATTTTCCTCAGAGGAGGTCCATTCCTGCAGTTAGTTCCAACATATCGAGCAAATACTTCACCAGATTGATTTTTGAACAGTTTATAGTTGGAATCAAATGACTCATCCGAGCAATAGGATAATTCACATGAGAAGCCAGTTAGATTAGATGGATCAAAAGGAGGCCCAGTAGCAGCAACCCATGAGGTTTTGGGATACTGCTCAGGTTTCCAATAAGATCCATCAGCATTCAATTTCCTCTCAAAGGCAATTCCTTCTTTCCTCGGGTTCCTGTTCAAGATCTGCGTTTTGAGCACATCACAAAGGGTTTGATGTCCTTTGAGGCTTTTGTACATGCCTGTCAAGTACAATTCCTTCAACCCTGCATTTTCATCAGTGACATTTGTGTTTTCCTCAAGTGAGGAAATAGACACAACAGGTGCAGTTGAAGAATTTGTAGCAGTGGTAGCATTTGAAGATTCTGGTGAAGAATTAGCAGTTTCACGATCAATGCATTTAAGACATGGAGGAATAAATTCAACTTGACTAGCACTGATCTGTTGAGCTAGAATGAATCATTTTCCATACGAAGATCATCATAAGACATCCTCAGCTTCTCAAGATTAAGCTTCCTTTGAAGAAATTCGTAGGAAAGCTTCTCATGATCAGTGAGGAGTGTATCATAACGATCCTGAAGAATATCAAATCTAGACTCAAGATTTTTCATGTCATCAGCGAGGATTTGATTAAGATTCATTTCATCATTCAACAGATCATCACTTTTGTCTATCAGTTTTTGAAGCTTTTCCAGAGCAGTTTGTTGTTTAGTGGCAATGATGGCAAGTTTACTGTAACTGGGTTTTTTGTAATCATCATATTCATAGTCACTTGAATCAGAGGAGGAGGCATTATGTGATACCTTTGAACCTTTTGCCATGAAGCAATAGGTTGGAGCGAAGTCATCAGCATAGTCATCAGTAAGGATGATGCACTCATTTTCTTCAAGATTGAAGATTGACTTGCTGACGAAATTGGTTGCTAGTGCAAGACTAGCCTGTCCGGATTCTGAATCTTCTCCAGAGCCTTCTTCATCATCACATTCTTCTGATTCTGCCTCGGAATCCATTTCCCTGCCAATAAGTGCCTGAGCCTTTCTGAAGCTAGTCTTCTTGTGTGAGGAGGATGTTGAAGATGAGGATTTTGAAGATTTCTTCTTCTTCTTTGAGTCATCAGAACGGTCATCCTTGTATTTCTTCTTCTTTGATTCCTTTCCCCAGCGAGGACAATCAGCAATGTAATGACCTGATTTCTTGCACTTGTGACAGGTCCGTTTCTTGTAGTCCTCAGATGCAGATTCTGATTTCCTCATGTCTCTTCTTGATGATTTACCGAACTGGCCTCGTCGTGTAAATCTCTGGAATTTCCTCACAAGCATTGCAAGTTCCTGACCAAATTCTTCAGGGTCACAGCTGCTGTCATCTGTGTCTTCTTCTTCAGATGAGGAAATTGCTCTTGCCTTCAGTGCACGTGGTCTGGAATAGCTTTGTCCATATAGATCTCTCTTTTCTTCTAGCTGGAATTCATGAGTATTTAGCCTTTCGAGGATATCAGCAGGATCTAACATCTTGTAGGCTGGTCTTTCTTGAATCATCAGAACTAAAGTGTCAAATGAAGAATCCAAAGATCTCAGCAGTTTCTTCACAACTTTGTGATCAGTGATGTCTCGAGCTCCCAGTGCTTGCAGTTCATTTGATATGTCAGTGAGGCGATCAAAGGTGTCTTGGCAGCTTTCATTGTCATGTCTCTTGAAGCGATTGAAGCGATTGCGAAGAATATCAACACGAGAGTCGCGTTGGGTTGATACTCCTTCATTTACCTTGCACAGTCTCTCCCAGATCAGTGTTGCAGAGCCTAAGGCACTTACTCTTCCAAACTGGCCAGGGCTCAGATGACCACAGATGATGTTCTTCGCTTGAGAATCGAGTTGCTTGAATTTCTTCACATCAGCTGCAGTGACACTAGCAGAAATGATGGGGACACCATTTTCCACAATATACCAGAGATCATTGTCTATAGCTTGTAGATGCATTTGCATTTTGTTCTTCCAGAAGGGAAAATTCTTTCCCTCGTAGGTAGGACATGCTGCAGTCACCTTAAACATGCCTGCAGTCGACATAACTAAAACTCCAGGTGGTTAAACCAAAATCACACAGAACAAGGGAGTACCTTGCTCTGATACCAATTGAAAGTGCATTATATCGACTAGAGGGGGGGTGAATAGGAGATTTTTAGAATTTCATCACTGAGGAAATTCCTTTTGAGGAAATTCCTCACTGATGACTAACTTACAGCGGAAACAGTTAAGGATCAGTTGTACAATCGTTCACAATAGCAGTATTACAGAGTGAAGATTATGAAAACAGATTGCACAGTAAGCAGGCACGCAGAATACAGATGATGATTAACTCAAGTGAAGAATTTGGGGTTGAGGAAATTCAGAGAAAGTCTTCAGCAAATTCTTCAAACAGTCACAGTGAATGTCATCAACACATAATACAGAGAATGTAAAGAGTTGAGGAATTAGAACCCGATTCTTGGTGAAGACTGTTGTTGATGACCCAGTTCCAACTGCTGTGACAGTTGTACATCTGGTTTGGAGCGGCTTGGTATTGAAACCAAAGGACACCCAGTCCTGGGACACACAGTCCCTACCGTATTCTCCTTGAGCTAAGGACACATAGTCCTCGCCCAACACTCGTGGTAAGTCTTCAGGGCAGACTTCCAAACCCTCACAAACTCGGTCACCCGGCGATCCACAATTGACTGCTGGATTGCTCTAGACCATGACGCCTAACCGTCTGGAGGATGCACAGTCCTCAAAGGTAAAAGGCTTCAGTCCCACACAGGAACAACTTCTTCAGTGATGCTCAATCACTAGGTTTGGTTTGTGGTTTCGGTGGGTGGTGTATTTCCTCACTGATGAATTACTCTCTAAAGCTCTGAGGAATTGGGTTGCTCTTATGACAAGTGTTAGTTTCTAGCGGAGCAGCCAACCAACTAGTGGTTGTGGGGGCGGCTATTTATAGCCTGGGAGCATCCCGACATAATTTGACATTAATGCCCTTAAATAATATGACCGTTGGAGTGGATAAGACCAGTGACTTGGCGTGGCTTATGGAAACGGTCGGGACCCTCAACTGTGAGAGTCCTCATGTCACTCATATTCCTCACTAGAGGCTTTTGGTAGGATTTGGCTTGGGTTGAGCATCATGAGGAAATTTATTCCATAGTGTTACTTTGACCCCCTTTAACAGTACGGTGTTCCTATTCATCAAATGCGAAGAAAGTAAAACAGAAAACGTAAATCTTCACGCTTCAATTTCTTCAAAATGATTTTCTTCAGGAACCACCGATCTTCTCAATATCAATATCTTCATGAGGAATATCAATTTCATTGCAGATTCCTCGTGATTCATTTCTTCAACTTCAGACCAATTTCTTCAACTGAAGATATACATTTTTAGGGGTCGATATTCTTCAAATATCTCAAACTCCTCAATGACTTATAGATCCTGTGTACACTTATAAACACATTAGATACTTAACCTATAAGTCTTCAAACCACCAAAATCACTAAGGGGCACTAGATGCACTTACAGAACCATGGCAGCAAAACGGTAACGAAGCCACGGCAACGTTCCTATCCCGATAACTCAATGGGGTATCGGTGCCAACATATTTGGAAGCGTGTGCGTGTCTGCCCAAATAAAGATGGGGTGATCCCGTTTAACGGGTTCCCATGTGTCGGGGCACAGCAAAAGAGGGACAACGTGCAACGGGCAACATATATGGCGCAAGCATACGGTTCATCTCATACATGACATGCACTCGGTTCACGACAACGTTCCAACGTATACCTTCGAAGCGTGCATATCGGAGCGGATCGGGTCGTTGTGGTATAGGAGAACATGGGTCATCGTGGATGTCGTGGAAGTCGTGGTACTCGCGATCTTGTCGACAGTAGTCGTTCACTTGGCGTTGTGGTACATGGGTCTTCGCGTTGGTAGTCCTACACTGTTCGCGAAGAACTAGATGAGTCCGATGTCCGTTCGAGTCGTGATGGAAGCTTGGGAAGGGGCCACCGAAACAACAGAAGCGATAAGCTCGATGTCCTACTGGCGGGCATGGTGGTCGGCATGGCAAACAGCGACAGCAAGCAACAGCATCAAGCAACAGCAGCAAGCATCAGCAGCAAGCCATAGCAGCAAGCTTCAGCAACAAGCAACAACAGCAAGCATCGGCAGCAAGGAACGCAACAGCATCAGCGACAGCAAGCATTATCAGCATAGCGACAACAGCAGCAGGCAACGGCGACAGCAGCAACAGCAGCAAGAGGCAAGCGGCAGCAGCAGCAAGCATAGCAGAAAGCAGCAAGCAGTACGGCGACAGCAACAGCACTAGTCGGCAGCAGCAGCATGCCACAGCGACAGCAACAACATCATAGCAGCAACACAGGCAGCAGCAGCTAGCAGCGACAGCAGCACGTGGCAGCACGCAGCTGGCAACAGCAGCTAAGGGTCGGCGCGGCGGCTCTACAGGGCGAGGCGATCCTCCGACGAGGGGCTAGGGCGGCGCGGCTGGAGGAGCCAGGCGGCGACGGCACCACGTCGCGAAGGGGGAGGACGAGGTCTCGGGGCCGACATCGTGCTCGTCATCGTGAGGTGAGGCGGCGATGGGCTCCTTGCATCAGGCGACGCAGCAGGCGGCGGGGCGAGCATCCGACGAACCGAGGAGAACGGCCGGCGAGGCGGGCTAGGGGTGGAAGCGGCGCTGGGTGCCCGACGTGGGAGAAGGAGGATGGGATCGGGGCTGTTAGGGGGACGGCGCAGCGAGGGGAACAGGGAGAGGGGAGATGGGGAAGGACGACGGCGCAGGGGCCCGAGGAGGGAGATGGGATCGGGAGGAGGTCTCCCTGTCACTAGGGTTGGAGGGAGAGGTTGGGCCTTGCCGCTGGGCTTGGCACAACCTTCTCTCTCTCCCTCATTTCTTGTTTTTAATCTCTTTACAACAACTTGCAAAGAAATAAAACCATGGATTTAGTTGGAATTCCAACAAGAGAGATATTTTCCCAGAGCCAGGAAAATATGGAGGATTTAATAAGATTGGTTTGGGGATTTTTATAGCTTATAAATTCGGACAAGTTTTGAATTTATTTCAAACTTGCCTAAATATAAACCATAAACAAACCAACCCCAAATGGACTGAGATTTAAGATGGTGACCCTATACAATAGATATTATTTATGGGCTCAACCAAAATATTTACTTGAGCACTTAAATCTGTAACTCAAATAAATGAAAGCAAAGGGAAAAGGAAAGGATCAAGGAGTGGCTAGGAGAAGAGGGAAAAACAAAATGAACACAACAAGGGAAGCAATCACACCAGAGATGATGGAGATGATGCATGATGCGTGATGAATGCAACAAACAAAATAAAACACACTGCGACAACGAATCAAAAGGGGGATCTTCTGGAGCGTCGTTGTCGGGCTGTCACAGTTAGTTAGCATGACAACCAATTGACTAGATTTGCCTCTACAAGCTTTACATATTAGTCAATGGTCTTGGTAATGTTTATGTTCATGAGGATTGGGTACATGGTTTTAGACAACTTGTGTGGTTGATTGTGGGCAACTGGATACATGTTTTCCCACAATTGTATGGTTGATTCAGGGCAACTAGATACATGATTTTAGGCAACATTATGGTTGATTGTACAAGACTATGACACCTAAACCAATTAAACTGGCTTTAGAATTTAGATCCGCGTTCACCGTCGAATTTCTAATGGCGAGTTCTTCAAAACTAGATCCCATGTGGATTGCTTTCAATAAACTTTTTTTTGGCAACTTTGTGTTCAACGGAGGCAACTCCAGTGTTATAGGGAAGCAACTCCTTCTGTTTGGTCTAGTAGGACTACCTATTAGGTTGGTTTATGTAAAAACAATAAAATCACACAAAACATGAGGTGTATTTAGTGTTACATACAAACAACTTCCCTGTACTATATGTACCTATGAATTTTGCTAACATTATCCCAACTTGCTTATTATGCTTATTATTGTTGATGGTCAGTTGTCTATATGATTGATCCTCACTTGCCTACAAATTATATGTAATTGCCTAGTATTAATGTCTAGTTGACTGTCGTTGGTAATTACTTGTCTACCATTGCTTCTCAATTTCCTAACTTTGTAAGTTAGTTGCCTACAATATTATGAAAAATAATAATACAAAACTTTATAATATTGTAGGTAACTAATGTGCAAAGCTAGACAACTCAGCAACAATGATAGGCAGCTAAATATCGATAGGAATCAACTAGACATCCATACTAGGCAATTTCGAAGTCTTTGTGGGCAACTGAGACTCAATCGTAGGCAAGTGACGAACAACCATAAGCAATTGAGCCGCCGTGATAGGCGAGTTGGGATAATGTTAGCAAAACTTCACGGGTACAAATAGCCTAGTGAAGCTGATTGCCTGTAGCACTAAAGACTCCTCATGTTTTGTGTGATTTTATCGCTTTTACACAAACAAATCTAGCAAGTAGGCCTACTTGGCTAAAAAGAAGGAGTTGCTTCCCTATAGCATTGGAGTTGCCTCCATTGCACACAATGTTGCCCAAAAAAGTTTATGAAAACATATCCATATGGGATCTAGTTTTGAAGCATCCGTCGCAAGAAACCCAACCGTGAAAATGGACTTCAATTTAAATACTTGGTTCAAAAGATATAGCTCTTTGAAAAAGGGAAGGAAAGTAATTAATTGTGCTGGAGGAGAAAACTAGTTGTGTGCGGGTTTCTTGTTGGGTTGTGCAGGTCGTGCACGGGTTTGCTCCTTCATTTTTTAGGAATTTTTTTGTTGCATGGTGTGTGCGTTCGCGACGGCTAAAAACTACAGTTGCACTTATTACCACTAGTAGAACGCCCGTGCGTTGCTACAGGCCATGGATATAATTTTTATCGGTTGCATATATAATTATATAAACATAATACATGTCAAATTTCGCATGTAGAGAAGTGATAGCCCATAAAAGTAAGTGTTCCACTTCACTCGTAATGTAAGTTGATAAAAAAAATCTAATAGAACCATGTGTGTAGACAGAGTAGTGATCCAACTAATTATCTTTTACAAACTAAGGTCTACTTGATGTGTTTAAGATATTTACATACAATGTAACGAATGTTATTTTTAGCTTCATTTGTGTGATACAATGTAAGTCACACCCTGATTTTACTAAGCTGTAAGTTGTAAGCCACCTATAGATCATTTGGTTTATATTTTTCCTAAAAATGATTTCCTATGTGACATTGATGCTTCATCATAGAAGTTGCTCCTTTTTTATTTTCTTGACGGAAAAAAGCAACCAATCCACTCCCCACTCACCACATGGTCGCCTCCAACTCTTCCTGCATAGCTAGCTGAGGTATCGATAGAAGATGTGTCTAGAGGGGGGTCGAATAGACTACTTGTCAAGATAAAATTTCTAGCCTAACCTAATTTCAAGGAAGACAGAAATCTAGCAGTTGTAACTAGTCTAGGCACCCTACACAAGCAGTTCTAAGAGTATACCAGTGGAAAGTAAAACATGCAAGTGTAAAGTAGAGGAGTAAGGTAGGGAGATCAAACGCATGAGGTTAACACATCGATTTCTAGCATGGTTCCGATAGGTGGCGCTATCGTACGTCAATGTTAGTGGAGACTTCAACCCACAGAGGGTAACGATTGCGAGAGCCACGGAGGGCTCCACCCACGGAGGGTCCACAAAGAAGCGACCTTGTCTATCCCACCACGGCTTCCGTCCATGGAGAACTAGCCTTACTCACGGTAGATCTTCACGAAGTAGGCGATATCCTTGCCCATACAAACATCTTGGTTCAACTCCACAACATGAAGTAGGAGGCTCCCAAGCGACACCTAACCAATCTAGGAGGCACCACCCTCCAAAAGGTAATAGATGTGGTAGATCAATGAACTCCTTGCTCTTGTGCTTCTAAAGATAGTCTCCTCAACTCAAATCTTTCTCTCACAGAATATGCATGGGTAGGAGAGGTTGATTTGGTGGAAAGCAGTTTGGGGAGGCTAGAGATCAAGTTTCAAATGATTGGATTGGAATGTCTTGGTCTCAACACATGAGTAGTTGGGTCTCTCTCAGAAAATGGATCTGGAAATGAAGTGTGTGTTCTGAGTGCTTCTCCCACGAATGAGAGGTGGGTGAAGGGGTATATATAGGCAGCAGCCAAAATCCAACCGTTACACACAAAAGGGAAAACTCGATGACACCGAAGTGGACAACTCGGTGGTGCCGATTAGCACAAAGGTGTGAACTTTTGATTCTCGGTGAGACCGGTATATGAAACTTGGTAGCACCGAAAAGGTGACTAACGGTCAAATGGCCAAACTCGGTGGCATCGATACTTAAACTCGGAAATTCCAATTTTGTGTATCTTGTCAACGGAAGTTGGTCACACTGAACACGGTAGCACCGAATTTGTTTCGGTTGCATCGATTTCGTGGGAATGGCTACGTTTCTATTTGAGGTCAAACTCGGTGGGTCCGATATGGGATGTTGGTGACATGGAATTTGTGTATGTGAAACTTGAGAGAGTGGATATGTGGGAAAATGACTGAGTGTTTTGGTGGCTAACTTTGAGCATTTGAGCAATCAGTTCATTTTGCTACCTCATCCCCTTTTAATAGTGTTGGCTCTCCTATGGACTCAAAAGTGATTTATCACAAATATAAAATGAAGAGTCTTCTAGCTTGAACTTTAGCCAACATTATTCCTTTCTTGCATCAAGAGGCATCTCCACATAACCTTAAGCCATAGCTCTCCATGGACTAATCCTAAAATATCCAGGTAAAAGTGTTAGTCCAACAGACAATGTATGTTGTCATGAATTATCAAAATCACCAAGGGAGCATATGTGCTTTCACTAGCCATCCCTCGGTTGTCCCCACAACCCGTCTCTCCTTCAAAGTGTCATTGTCGCCATCTCTCCTAGGAACCTCTCCTCAACGCCATGGTGAAGCCCACCCGCTCGTGTATCCACAGCCTCCTCTCTCATCCACGGCATCGACATCGCCCTTCTTTACCTGTCACGACGTGGCCCACCTACTTCAACCCCTGGAAACCTCTCACATCGTTGTACCGGCACCGAGCCAGTGCTCCCGCGGGTCTGGCATCCTGGGTACTTGGATCATCCCGGGAGGTGCACAAGGGACCGCAACTCTCTATTTGTGCCCGCCATGTAGCTGACCCATTCGTATGTGGGATGTGCAACCTCGAGCACAGGGGTGTGACACTGCGAGGAGGAGAAATACACGTTCATCATCGAGGCTAGTCACCCTAGACTGATTCTCGATGCCAAGGAGTGCACATAATCAAGCTAGAGTGCAAACCAGCATAAGTTGTACAAAAAATGTATACATCCAAGAATGTGAGCTCTTGGAAACTTCTTCTTGTCAAACACAAGAAATAATTGATATTAAAAAATGTCGACCACATATATACATGTGTTTCCATGGTACAAAATATATAATTGATTATAAACCTAATAATTTAAGTCTAAAATAATCTTGCAAGAAGAAAAACAGTATTCAAAAGTACTCAAAAATACCAAGGGTGATTCTAGAAGAAAAATCCATTCTCCAATAGAAAATATTTTAAGTACTAAATATACAATTTACCGCACACATTTTCAACATCTCTTCTTCTCTCTGCTCTTGGTTCAGCATTATGACCAAGCTCCACCTCCCATGACATGTTGCTCCTAAGCTCGTTGAATTGGTTCAATTTTCTTGCATTAATTAAGCCTCTTACAGCCTCCTCCATGGCAGTCTTAGATCCAGGGAGAGGAATGACGTGATGTTTGGTGTTTAAGACCGTAGATTGTCTTTGTCAGCTGATGCATCAACAACGTGGTCGTCGTCGGACCAGCACCTCACCCGCCTTCCTCGAGGATGAAGTTGTAGGTCATAAGAACAAGGAAGGTAGAACATACTCATTATCGGGTAGAGATGAAATTGTTGAGATCAAGCAAACAATATTACGAACAAATCGGTAGTTCGGTTGCAACTGGGGTTTAGGTGAGATAGTTTCTATTGTACGAATGTCAATTAAACAAAAAATAATGAATCAACCCAAAGAAAACAAAAAATTCTCAACTCGGGAGAATCCATAAATATGGTGGGCATGTATCCATGATGTCCTAGAATGTAGACATGTTATTCTCTTTATTCTCGTATATCATTTGCAACCATTAATATTTTTTGTTGTGCAAATATTCCTTTAGAATGTTATCATGTAGCCACGATGAACCGATCGGTTCACCAATATTATACAAAAAGTGGCAATTATTTGTTATTGCTTCTCCGCCTGATGTTCTCTAAAGAACATATCCATGTTGGATAATTAATCAAAGTGAATTCAGTCATGTAAAAGCACATCTACCTTATCAGAATTCATTCAATTAAGAAGCTCCTTTATATGAATAGACTCAACTACTTTTGACAACACTTAATACACCACCTACAGTTATGAAAAACATACTCAGAGTTGGAGGTTTATATCGTCATGTTAGGAAATAATTTCAGTTTGTCTTACATACGAGTTAATGGTAGACCAACTACATGAGAGTTCAAACTAAGTTCAAGTGGCGTCCATTCAAAAACAAGTTCTCAGTTGATCTTGAAGCCATTGTACAGGCAATCAACATAACTTGCTAGACCAAATAGGGTGGGCGCTGATGTGCTGGGGTAGTGAAGACATGATCCTATATAGTTAGTGTGGATGGCTCAGGTGTTCGAGATATGGTCGAGAGTGGGCTATTTGGAAGAGACCAAATCTTGCACCATTATTGCTGAAGATATGGCTCCATCCAAAACTCACTCACATTCAGGTTTCAAGGTTCTTCAGACAACTTCACGTGTTCATTGCTCGCTACCAATTTATACAGTACTAAAAATAAGATGTTGGCGAAAACTGAACTCAAAAGAAATGTCTCAGACCTGGAAGAGTTCAGTTACGCGCAACTCCTAATTTTCGAGCCAAAGAGGTCATGTGATTTTGCTGAACATTTGAGACTTACGATTTATCTAAAAAGACTTAAAATGACGCTAGAACATTAATTGCAATAACATTGTTGCAATAAAATTAACAACAAATGAAAATCCAATCTTCTCACATACAGAGACCAAAGTATATTGTAATATCATGCTACAAATTTTGGAAAAAAACTCCTTGACTAGCCAAATCCATAAATTAGACAGGCTTAATTATACACATATTCATTTATAACAAAGTATAGACCATGCATTGAAATTGTAATTTTTTATATATACACAACAAGTAATTTTATTTCCTTGGCAATATAATTAGATACAATTCTACTCTAAACCATGTCATGTAATGTACCATGCCTCTAAAACACTGAACCAGTAGGGTGCTTGTTTCAGTTAGCTGATTACAGATACACAAACCTACAACTACATTTCAATCCTCCAATACAATCAAGACTGGTGGGTCTATTGTATGACTCTAGGAAAGACACAATTGACAAACTTAACATTATGATCATACGTACAAGTGAGTCACCCTACCATTTTCGTTGCTGAGGCTCTTCACTTGGTTGAGCATGTACACAATAGTCTCACTTAAAGTGACCTTAGTTCCTATTTGACATCACTAAGCCCGCCATATTATTTTAACTCCGTGAAACCATTCAGCAAAGCCTTGTGTACCTCTTTCCCATTCAGTCCACACTCCTTATAGCTTAATGTCATCGTCATTAATAGTCTCTGGATCACACAAGTAGCAGTATAGCATTATAAATTATCAGTTATCACCTCCAAGAATCGATGGACCATAAGCTATGGTATGTAAAACAACTTGACAAACCTCGGAGATGCCTTCAGCTATGTATGTCTTGAAGGGATACCTCTCTGGCTCAGAAGCTCCAACTCGGCTTCTCTGCGGACAAACTTCCAAAGGCATGCCCCATGTACTTTGTTGTGATTTTGTCTACCGGCACCATCTATATCAAGAGATGTCTTAAGACATATAATTTCAATTTCAAAATTATAATATTTCCCATTGTGTGTAGTATCTAATGTTGACCAAAACGAAAATGATTATGTATATGACTGAACCTTTCTGAGCAGAGTGAGTATATCTGAAATATCTTCTCTAACATCCCGAAGCTCAGTACTCAAACCTTGTTTAGTTCATACCACACATATATTCCGTAACCCCATGCTCCTTAGTATATTCACCAGCATATCCTTCAACCGACATTTTCCTTTTCTTCATTGATCTTATTAGACATGCAGAAGCAATGTTTCCCTTGACAACATCAAACGTAGTCTAGGAGCCCATAAGTTGTCTGCAGATAACACGAGACACAATCTAATCAGTTTACAAGATTATGATCATGGAAGCTACGCATACTCTATATTAGTACACACGAGAGCAATGTGCTTTAGCTTTCTATAATGGACAATGATTCTTACAACTGTACAAAACCTCAGAGAGAAAATTAATACTTTTGTAAATAAGACACAAAATAAAGAGGAGCCTTACTGTCTTAGGATTTTTATTTCTTATAAATGAATATCCTCCAATTTGCCTGTTGATTATACTAACCTGCAACAGTATTCTTCGAGACTGGTCATAGAATGGGAATTCCAAGAAATCTAATAATCTCAAAATCTACCACAATAAATCGACCAACGAGCATCAACGACCCCCAAATCATAGTATCGAACCAGAGCTTGGTTGTGGCCGCGTTCATGGCCACGAGTAGTGGAAGAGTAGCCGCGTTGGTCCCCTCGCCGTTATCCCTGGGCGGATTCCGGTGGCCCGCTTCCGCCTCATTGTCGCTACGGTCCTCTTCATAGGGCATCTCCTTGAGGAAGATGAAGCACTTTTTGGATCTTGTCCCTTTCTTCCAGCACACCTCCTCCTTCGCCACGCTTTAGCCGCCTTCCCCTCATCTCCGGCGGCGAAGAAACATCCAGGTGGCGGAGGAGGAGAGGGTGGGGTCGGTCTTCAAGGCAACTGATCTAGATGATGACGACGGAGGCAGCCCATGGTCGCCGTTGGGAAGTGCTGCGGAAGAGGTCATCGAGGAGGCATACAGGGCTGCAGCGGCCGTTGGATGACCACGTCTGGGGGAGCGCGGCGGTGATGTGGTGCCGAGGATGGCGAGCAACGGCTGATGAGCCGAGGGGCGGGGTGGTATTAGAACCAGCAATAACCATACCTACCTAGCCAGTGCAAGATAAAGGGATGTGCGTGTGTGTGGTGTGGTCTTTTCGGGGCCGGGGCGACGGAACATGTGCGATGATGGAGCAGGACGAGCGACGATGGAGTGGGACGAAACGACGACCACACGAACCATCATGACCGCAGATTCCTCTTTGAGCAGAGAATATACTTAAAATCCATTATTTCTTTCCTAAAAATTTGTTATTTGTTTCCTAAAAGAAATTGCATTAATGAGAGGTATTTGTTGATTTGAATAACTTAGAAAAGTTAGATTAAAAACTATTATTTGTTTTCTAAAAATTTGTTGTTGTTTCCTAAAACAAATTGTATTAATATAAGAGGAATTGATTGATTTGGATAACTCGTGATTTGTTATCATTAAAATAAATAGTAACATTAGTGAGAGGTATGTGTTGATTGGGATAACTTAGAAAAGTTAGATTGAAAATCGTTATTTGTTGCCTGAAAATCTGTTATTGTTGCATAAAACAAATTGACATGATGGGGGGAGACTGAAAAAATGAGAGAAGGGGGTGCTGGAAGACGAAATTGATGTGAGGGTGGGGGAGACGAAAAAAAACGGCGGCGGGGGAGACAAAAAAACTGACAACGGGGAGACGGAATTAAACCGGTTGCAAAAAAACCTAAAAGCTATTCTACCAAGTTCCCAATTAGGAGTAGAGGTTTAAGATAAAAGTTTTTTGTTAAAGAATTTAAGATAAAAATTAGTATAAAGCTCATACACTTATTTTAAAACGTAAGAAGTACAAATTTGCAAATGCGGATTTATATATCAAGCGAGCTACTTGATAGTAAGCGCCATTTACTCATTCCTTCAATCCGATGCACGAGAGGACACTAATCCGAAGCTGGTAGTTTACATATTCATAGACTCAATTTTGCGTTGATTGTTTTGATTCCTAAAGAACCTGGAGCCAATACTATGAAGAAATTTAGACCAATCAGCTTGAGTAACTGTGCGGTTAAAATTTTCTCTAAGATTCTTACCAACAGATTATCTCCTATTAGTGATAGATTAATATCTCCTAATCGAACTGCTTTTATTAAAGGGAGATATATCCTTGAGAGTGTGGTGTTAGCTCATGAAGTAATCCACGAGGTTAAAAAAACTGAGATGCTTGGGCTTCTGCTCAAATTAGACTATGAGAAAGCATATGATAGAGTTAGTTGGGAATTTCTGTTTGAGATGCTGGAGTCCCGTGGTTTTGGTGCTAAGTGGATCTCTTGGATTAAATGCCTGCTACTTCAAAGCACCTTTAGTGTGCGTATCAATGATACTATTGGTCCATACTTTGTTGGAGTTAAAGGTCTTAAACAAGGTGGTCCTATCTCCCCTATACTGTTCAATCTGGTTGCTGATGTATTTTCTAAAATGCTTATTAAAGCTTCCTCGTGTGGATTGATCTCGGGCCTATTAGATATTATCATTCCGGGGGAGTTGTTAGTCTCCAATATGCAGATGATACTCTCCTCTTTCTAGAGGATTCATATGATAAAGCTAGAAATTTTAAATGGATCTTATCCTGTTTTGAAAATTTGTCGGGGATGAAAATCAACTTTCATAAAAGTGATCTCATTACTATTAACGTGGCTGAGGATAGAGCTAGGGTTTTTGCCCAGATTTTCTATTACAATTTGGGATCTTTTCCTATTAAATACTTGGGGGTCCCTTTACATTATGATAAATTGAGAAAAGACGACCTCCAACCTTTGATTGACAGAATCATTAAAGGTATATCTGGCTGGTTAGGTAGATACTTAACATATAGAGGCAAGATTATCCTGTTGTGTGCTTGTATTGTGAGTATTCCGGCCTATCTAATGGCAGTTATGAAATTTCCAAAATGGGCTATTAAAGCTATTAATTCCCAGATGTCTCACTTCTTATGGGGTAACATGGGGGAACAACATAAGTATCACCTAGCCCATTGGGCCTGGTTTCTAGGAAGAAAGAGTTTGGTGGTTTGGGGATACCCAACATTAGAGAATTTAATATGGCCTTGCTAGCTTCATGGGAGAAGAGATGTTTAATGATGCAGACAGTGATTGGAAGAAGATTCTGAGATATAAGTACAATGTGTCTAACCCAAATATACTTTGGTCTAGACAGCAGGGAGGCTCTCCCTTTCGGAAGAGTGTAACATGGGCTTTGAATGCCACTAGAACCTTATATAGATGGGAAATTGGTAATGGTGATAATATTAGTTTTCGACATGACATCTGGGCTGGAGATTGTTCTGTGAAAGTGAGATTTTGGAACCTATTTGAGATATGTAATCAACAGGATTGTACAGTTTCTCAGGTTTGGAATGGGACATCTCTTAGGTTGTCCTTTAAAACGTGTGTAGACAATAATGGTAGGGATGACTGGAATAATCTCATTGACTTTATTAAAGGTTTTTGCATAACTAATTTACATGATAAACCAATCTAGGAGTTAGAATCCAATGGGGTCTACTCTGTCCGTTCCTTCTACAAGTTTATAAACTTTGGTGGTGTGGTTTCTCCTTTTGGAGATAGCTTGTGGAAAACTTTGTGCCCTCAAAATATCCATGTGTTCCTTTGGCTATGTTTGTATAATAGAGTACTAACCAGAGACAATGTTGCTAAAAGGAAACATCTTGATGATTTGACGTGTTTGTTTTGCAATGAACCAGAATCTATACAACATCTTTTCTTTGAGTGCATTAATGTTGGTGTTATTTGGACAACTATATCTGATTTTTTTCATTGGAATAGAATGCTTTGTTTTCATGATGTAGCTTCCCTTTGGAAACTGAATAAGAAGAAAAAATTGTTCAATATGATTATTGCTGCCTCCTTATGGAGTGTTTGGACTTTAAGAAATGAATTTTTGCTTTCAGGGGCATACTTGGAGAGGTCTAGGCTGCGTCCTTGTCAAGTTAAGAGGGATTTTGCAACAATGGTCGGCTCTCTGCGACGCTGCTCAAGTGGATATACTGAAGAACTTCGTCACGGTGCTGGACAGGCGTCCGGAAGAGCTTCTAAGGATTGCGTGGAGTAGGGATAGAAGCTAGTTCTTCTCTTCTTTGTCTGGCTGTAATATAAAAGAGATGTTCGCTGGTTTAAATTTGTAGCTGGGCGATGATTACTTGTTTCCTCTTTTAAAGGTGGTAGGAGGATGATTTGCAGGTTCAGAGACGTATCATGTTTTCGATGCGGTGTTGTTTGGTTTGCTCTGCTTCAATAAAATGCGGCAGGGGGGAAACCCCTTTCTTTCGAAAAAAAAAAACTCATGGATTTCCAGGCATCAGCACTACAGCACGGGATTGGCGACTTGCCCTGCAAAAAGCACTATGCCACTCTTGTCCTCCCTGATGAGGAACAGGAACGGGTGATCTGCCACGAAGTCGACGCGCACCGGCTCCTCCCCTCGCATGGAGCAGCCCGTCATCATCTGAGCTTCAGTGGCTGCAGCGGCCATGGTTCCATCCTCGTCGACCTCAACCACGCACTCGTGTAGCACGCTGCCCACCGCGAGATGTCCCGAGTAGTCAACCATCTCCCTGAAGTCATGCGAAGCGCAGAACGGTCGCTCCAGCCCCATGTCCCTCAGCAGGTCCGACGCCTCCACCTTGCGCGACACCTTGAACTTGGGGATCTTGAAGTCCCCCACCTCGACCGCCAGCGCGGGGGCGCCGCGGTTCAGGAACCTCGCCGTGTCGGAGCTGAGCTCGCGGATCAGCGCCTGCAGCCCGTCGCGCTCGTCGGGGAGGTAGATGTGCATGCTGAAGCTGTGCCTGCCGCCGACCCTGCCGGAATCGTAGGGCAGCTGCACTACTTTGAAGCCTGGATGGGAGCTGATGCGCTGGCGTTTCTCGCTCGTCATGAACGGCACGCGCACGCTGCTCCCGTCGGTCAGGAAGAAGTCGCCGTCCTCTGTGTCTTTGGGATCGAACGGGCGCAGCCATGAGCCTCTCATGTAGAGCGCGTTGCCGATGACCAGGGCGATGTCGCTGTGGAGGTGGCTGTCCTGCATGAGGTCTTTGATCAGGCCGCCCGTCTTGTCCTCGAACCAGCGGTTGATCTCAACTCTCGCCTCGTCAGGCTTCATTTGAGATCAGAAACACCAAAAAGTTAATGCAGAGAAGCGTTGATCACATCTGACTAGCAGAAATTTCGCAATGACAGCTGAAATAAATCATATTACTCGTATAGATAAATCACCTTTTCTTGGAAAGGCATGGCTTGAGCTGTGGCATTGAACTGCGAGACGACGTTGTCTGCAAAGTCGGGCCTAAGCTGGAGCGACGAGTCCATCCAAACGCCTACGGCGGACCGGACGTCGGGCTCCGAGCCATTGCCCCGAGCGAGGAAACCAGAGGCTGCATGGGAGGCGAGGGACGCATGCGCCACGCCGCCGGAGGGGCCTAGGAAGGAGACGATCTGGTTGAGAGTGTCGCCCGTGGCACCGGCAGCGAGAAGGACGAGGACGTAGTGGAACGACAGCGGGGAGAAGGCCAGGTTGGTTTGGTTGCTGCCGAGGTGGACGAGGAACCGCATGGAGAGGGCTGCCAGGTCCCTCACGGCGCCCGCCATGGCCTCCGTGTCCATGAGATGGCGGCGCGGTGCAGTACGATGTTGCTGGAGGGGTTTTGGAAGACGAAGGCAGATGCGTACGTCCGGTGATGAAGATTTGTACTTATATGGCTGATTTCTTTCCGTGCGTTTTGTAACCGGAGTTTTCTTTCTTAGATTTGTTTTTCAACCGGACGTGAGGTGCCCAGGATGTTTCCTACCCATTAATGATTTATTCAAAAATGGTTATTTGTGTCATCAACCTTAATTCAGTTATGGTACTCCTTCGCCACGAAATTCGATGTGTATTTGAAAGGAATGGTCTAGTCAGATTACATCGTTTGCATACCATACAATACAAACATTAATGGCTAGTAGTCATATTTGGATAGCTAAAGGGAAACTAGTGGGACAGTACCTATAATTTAATAATTACAATAATCACATATTAAAAAGGTAAAGCTAACTCGCGAACGTTTGCTGGGACGCCAATTCGTTGGGGAGGTCCACTAGTATATTTTTTTAGGGGTAAAGCACTGCTTTATTGATCACTAATACGAATTACCGGGATAAGAGTAGTATCAAAGGATTGGAGGAGCCACACATGGCGTCCCTCTCCCATATGCAGAGCATGTTTAGCTAAGTGATGAGCTTCCATATTGGATAATCTACCTTCATGAGCAAAGGATATGTCTTGAAAGTGATTCGTCCCTTCCTTGATTTCCTTGATGATAGGGGTTGTGACCCCACAAGATCCTTAGTTGATTTCTTTAACCATATTTAGACAATCAGATGCCACTGCTACCTTCTGTAATAAGAGATCTCTTTCCAAAGACTGGGCTTCGCGAGAAGCTAATGTTTCCAAAATATGAGGATCCATTAAACCATGGAAAACAACAGCTGATGAACCCATGTAGATGCCTTGATCATCCCTGCACACTCCACTAACAGCGCCTATGGGGTTTTTTTGCATATTGCACCATCGACATTTACCTTTATCCATCCCGCGGGAGGCGGAATCCATCTGCGAGAATTAGATTGCACCGGTGTTGCATGTGATATAGGTGCTTTTGCCTTGGTCACTTCCAACTCGGTTATGAATCTGTTGACAAAGGAGTGTGGTGCCCCTGGACTTTGATGTTCTCCTTCGTGGATCAATCTCCGTTTGGCGAACCAGATAGCCCATAGTTTGACCATGATCTTAACCAACTCCTCCGCTGAAACCGACGATATCATACTGAAAAGCCACGACCGTGCATCCGGTTCCGCTGTAGCCAGCATATGCTCGACTAGCTCTTGGTCATGTAGCACCCAAACACACCGCGCCATTGTGCATGTAAGAAGGGAGTGGAGCCAAGAGTTTTCTGCCCCACATATCGCACAGGATGGGGAGGGTGCCATGTGACGATGATGACGAACATCCGCTGTGGGAAGAGAACTTTGTGCAAGTCGCCACAGGAAGATCTTGATCTTCGACGGAACCTGAATCCTCCACAGGGTGTCCCAGCATCTCTTCTCTCTAGTGCTGTCCGCCGGACCGCCGTGTCCCTCGAGCCAGGCCTCCCGTCGAAGTTTGGTTGTAATGAGCATGCGATAACATGACTTTACAGTGAACTCTCCCTTCTTCTCTTGCGACCAGGCCCAGAAATCATCATATTGTCTTGTGCTGAGGGGAATGTTGAGAATCACGTTAGCATCTAACGGTAAGAAAGTTGAATTGATCAGTTCCCGCCTCCATCTTGCTGAAGTGTGGTCGATGAGTTCTGCTACCAGTGTCGGACGTTGAGGCGTAAGGCACGCGATCGGTCGCGTGGAGGCTTCCTTAGGGAACCAGTTCTGGTTCCAAATTTCCGTAGTGTTGCCGTCTCCAATCTGCTTGATCAGGCCTATCTTGAGAACTTCTTTTCCTTCGATGATTGCACGCCATATTTGTGATGGATTGTTTCCAAGCTCAGCATCCGAAAACGAAGTTGAAGGGAAATAGCGTGCTTTTAGGATTCTGGCACTTAAGGACTCCGGACACTTAAGCTTGCACCAAGCCTGTCTTGCAAGGGCTAGATTGAACAATTCAATATCTCTAAACCCTAGTCCTCCTTCATATTTAGGCCGTGTCATCACTTCCCATGAAACCCAGATCGTCTTCCTTTCCCCATTCTTACTGCCCCACCAAAATTTTCTTATAAGAGAATTGATATGGAGACATAGTCCACGAGGTAGTTTAAAACACGCCATGGAAAAGACTGGAACAGCATGTGCAATGGATTTGATAAGTACTTCCTTCCCCCCTGCAGATAAGATTTTCTCCATCCAACCTTTAACTTTATTCCAAACTCTATCTTTTAGGTATTTGAAAGCCCCATTTTTGCTGCAACCCACATCTGTGGGCATCCCCAAATATTTGTCATTCAGACTTTCATTCTGCACATTAAGAATGTTTTTGATAACCTCCTTCACCTCGGGTGCACATCCTTTACTGAAGAAAACTGAGGACTTGGCTTGGTTGATTCTCTGTCCAGAGGCCCTGCAATAGGTCTGCAGCAACGAAGATACCATAGTAGCTCCCTCACTATTAGACTTGAAGAACAGTAGGCTGTCATCGGCAAAAAGTAAGTGACTAACCGGCGGAGCCGTTGGTGCCACTTTAATTCCGTTGATAGGCGATGACTCATTGTGGTTTTTGAGGAGGCACGAAAGGCCCTCTGCTGCCAACAAGAAAAGATAGGGTGATAATGGATCTCCATGTCGAATCCCTCTCGTAGGGGTGAATTGATCAAGTTTCTTCCCGTTTAGTAAGACCGAGAAGGTAACAGAGCTAACCATCCTCATAATAATATTTACCCAAGCTCGTGCAAACCCCAGTCTGGTCATCATGGCGCTCAAATAGTCCCATTCCAATCGGTCATATGCTTTCATCATATCCAGTTTCAAGGCATAGAATCCATTCCTCTTCGATTTACTCCGTTTCATGAAATGCAGGCACTCGTAAGCAGAGATTATGTTATCCGTGATAATCCTCCCCCCAACAAACACTGATTGTTCTTCTGATATGATCTCCGAGAGGATGGATTTCAATCTAGTTGCTATAACCTTGGACGCTATTTTGTAAATAACATTACAAAGACTTATCAGGCGGAATTGAGTAAGAAGTGTGGGACTTGTTACCTTAGGTATCAATACCAAGATAGTGTCGTTCAAGATGTTTACCTCTTCTTCCCCTATCAGTATTTTTAAGATGATTGTGGTGACCTCAGTTCCACATACCTCCCAATATCGTTGAAAGAAATGGGCAGGAAACCCATCGGACCCCGGCGCTTTGGTGGGTGCCATTTGAAAGAGAGTCGATTTCACCTCTTCCTTAGTATACTCTGAGGTCAAAAGATTGTTCATCTCGTTGGTAACTTTCAGAGGTACCCTACTAAGCACCTCCTCCATATTTGATGTACCCTCTGATGTATAGAGATGTTGGTAGAAACCTGTCACCATATGTTCGAGCTCGTGGGCATCATCGACCGTAGTGCCGTCCTCCCGTACTAGAGATTGAATCTTATTCTTACGCCTTCGTTTGCTTGCCCACAAATGGAAAAATTTGGTATTTCTATCACCTTCCTTGAGCCATGTGACCTGTGACCGCTGACGCCACATCACCTCTTCCCTGTGATAGAGCTCTATCAATCTATCTTTGATCTTGGTTTCAATCCTCGTCGGTTCAATGCGGCTCGGATCCACCTGAAGGTTTGCCAGGTCCCCATTCAGTCGTTTGATCTCCTTACGAACATTGCCAAACGTGGTTTTATCCCAGCGTCCAAGACCTTTTGGCAAAGCATCTATTTTCCCCTTTAGTCCTGCCACTGTTGCGACTCCTGGACCCTGCCAATGCTGTTGCACTTCCTCTTGGAAGCCATCGTGAGACTCCCACATCACCTCGTATTTGAAGGGTTGCTGCCTGAATTGTTTGTCAAGTTGGCATTCGGTTTGAAGCAAGATAGGGTTATGATCTGAAGTGGCAGCCACTTTGTGCGACAATATCGCATGTGGAAAGATTCTAGACCATTCCCCACTTGCTAATGCTCTATCTAACCGTACACCAGTATAGTTACCTCCAGCTACCCTTCTCTCAAAGGTCCATCGCGGTCCGGTAAATCCAAGATCAGACAGTCCGCAAACATCAATGGCGTCTCTGAATCCATGGACCTACGTCATACTGCGATGGCTAGATCCCTCATACTCGTCCAATCGCAAGACCTCATTAAAGTCCCCAATACACAACCATGTGCGGTCATTCGAAGAGGCTAATGACCGTAGAAGGTCCCAAGTTATACCTCTTTCCTCCACCCGAGCTTCTCCATAGACCACCGTCAACCTCCACTGTGACACCCCTGGCATGGTGATTAGAGCATCAATATGATATTCAGAATAGCCAAAAGTCTCAAGCTTTATTGAATTGTTCCAAAAAATCCCCATGACACCACTCCTTCCAGAACTACTAACTGCAAAAGATAGATCATAACCTAGTGAGCTTGCTAAGCTTTCTACTCTACCTACAGGAAGTTGAGTTTCCACAATGCAAACCACTAGTGGAGTATACTGCCTCGCTAGATTGCGAAGCTCACGAACGGTCTCGGGTCTCACAGCCCCTCGACAGTTCCAGCAAAGCACTATCATTGATCCCGGCGACGCTCCTCGAAGGAGCCCGCCAAATCGCTCTTTGAGTTTGTCATTTTATGGGGTGAAGATCCTGCCCTGTGTTTCTTCCTATCACGTGGTGTGACGTGCGCGTGGGGAGGTGGCAGAGTCTGCTCTGGGCGCCCCGTATCTTCCGCCATATTGGGATTGTGTTGGTCATCTTCCCCGGGATTAGTCGGCTCAGTTGCTGCAGATGCAGTTGATAGGTCGAGCCGCTTCTTTGCAGAGGATTCACCCTGGGGTGGTTTCGCTATTCCTCCCTCCTCTTCCTCCATCGGCATTGTTTTCATGGGGCTCTCAGTTGTATCCTCCATGTTTTCGTTGTCACTCATGCCTGTCTCTTGGGAAGATCGTTTCTTTGCGGTCTTTGTCACCCTACTATTAGCAGCAGCATATCCATGCGGCCCTCCTTCCCTTCCTCGACGAGACCGGTTTTGTTGGGGGTTCGAGTAGCTGTTCTGTGGATATTGGGTAGACGCTAGGGTACGCCTGTTATCTACCTCCATTGTCCGTACTCCACCTCATCAGGGTTGTTTACGCCATGCCCACACTCCTCGAGGACGTGACCCATTATGCCACATACCTCGCAGAAAAAGGCAATTTTCTCATACTTCACCGGTAGCAGTAGGGCTTCCTCTCCTCTGATCTTAAGCGGAGTAAAACGGACGAGTGGTTCATCTATCTTGATCTTGACTCTAACCTTCACATAAATGCCTTCGAAAACCCTATTAGGGTTCATCTCCACGCTCTTCACCTGTCCGATACATCGAGTAATTTGGTCTAGTACCACTTCCCTCCGATATATTTCGGGGTTATCATGTATTGTTGGGGAACGTCGCATGGGAAACAAAAAATTTCCTACGCGCACGAAGACCTATCATGGTGATGTCCATCTACGAGAGGGGATGAGTGATCTACGTACCCTTGTAGACCGTACAGCAGAAGCGTTAGTGAACGCGGTTGATGTAGTGGAGCGTCCTCACGTCCCTCGATCCGCCCCGCGAACAGTCCCGCGATCAGTCCCACGATCTAGTGCCGAACGGACGGCACCTCCGCGTTCAGCACACATATAGCTCGACGATGATCTCGGCCTTCTTGATCCAGCAAGAGAGACGGAGAGGTAGAAGAGTTCTCCGGCAGCGTAACGGCGCTCTGGAGGTTGGTGATGATCTTGTCTTAGCAGGGCTCCGCCCGAGCTCCGCAAAAACGCGATCTAGAGGACAAACCGTGGAGGTATGTGGTCGGGCTGCCGTGGAAAAGTCGTCTCAAATCAGCCCTAAAACCTCCGTATATATAGGTGGGAGAGGGGGGACCTTGCCTTGGGGCTCAAGGAGCCCCAAGGGGGTCGGCCGAGCCAAAGGGGGGAAGGACTCGCCCCCAAACCGAGTCCTACTTGGTTTGGTGGGTGGAGTCGCTCTTTCCTTTCCCACCTCCTCCTTTTAATTTCTTTTCTCTTTGATTTTTCTTCCAATGCGCATAGGGCCCTTTTGGGCTGTCCCACCAGCCCACTAAGGGCTGGTGCGCCACCCTCAAGGCCTATGGGCTTCCCTGGGGTGGGTTGCCCCCCCCGGTGAACTCCTGGAACCCATTCGTCATTCCCGGTACATTCCCGGTAACTCCGAAAACCTTCCGGTAATCAAATGAGGTCATCCTATATATCAATCTTCGTTTCCGGACCATTCCGGAAACCCTCGTGACGTCTGTGATCTCATCCGGGACTCCGAACCACATTCAGTAACCAACCATATAACTCAAATACGCATAAAACAACGTCGGACCTTAAGTGTGTAGACCCTGCGGGTTCGAGAACTATGTAGACATGACCCGAGAGACTCCTCGGTCAATATCCAATAGCAGGACCTGGATGCCCATATTGGATCCTACATATTCTACGAAGATCTTATCGTTTGAACCTTAGTGCCAAGGATTCATATAATCCCATATGTCATTCCCTTTGTCCTTCGGTATGTTACTTGCCCGAGATTCGATCGTTTACGGCAAGTCTCTTTACTCGTTCCGTAATACAAGATCCCGTAACTTACACTAAGTCACATTGCTTGCAAGGCTTGTGTGTGATGTTGTATTACCGAGTGGGCCCCGAGATACCTCTCCGTCACACGGAGTGACAAATCCCAGTCTCGATCCATACTAACTCAACGAACACCTTCGGAGATACTTGTAGAAAATCTTTGTAGTCACCTAGTTACGTTGCGACGTTTGATACACACAAAGTATTCCTCCGGTGTTATGGAGTTATATGATCTCATGGTCATAGGAACAAATACTTGACACGCAGAAAACAGTAGCAACAAAATGACACGATCAACATGCTTCGTCTATTAGTTTGGGTCTAGTCCATCACGTGATTCTCCTAATGACGTGATCCAGTTATCAAGCAACAACACCTTGTTCATAATCAGAAGACACTGACTATCTTTGATCAACTGGCTAGCCAACTAGAGGCTTGCTAGGGACAGTGTTTTGTCTATGTATCCACACATGTAAATGAGTCTTCATTCAATACCATTATAGCATGGATAATAAACGATTATCTTGATACAGGAATTATAATAATAACTATATTTATCATTGCCTCTAGGGCATAATTCCAACAGTCTCCCACTTGCACTAGAGTCAATAATCTAGCCCTCACATCATCATGCGAATTACATTGTAATAAATCTAACACCCACACAGTTCTGGTGTTGATCATGCTTTGGCCGTGGAAGAGGTTTAGTCAGCGGGTCTGCAACATTCAGATCCGTGTGCACTTTGCATATATTTATGTCCTCCCCTTCGACGTAGTCGCGGATGAGGTTGAAGCGTCGTTTGATGTGTCTGGACTTCTTGTGAAACCGTGGTTCCTTTGCTAAGGCAATGGTACCCGTGTTGTCACAGAACAAGGTTATTGGATTCAGTGCGCTTGGCAGCACTCCAAGATCCATCATGAACTGCTTCATCCAGACACCCTCCTTAGCCGCCTCCGAGGCAGCCATGTACTCCGCTTCACATGTAGAATCTGCTACGACGCTTTGCTTGGAACTGCACCAGCTTACCGCACCCCCATTAAGAATAAATACGTATCCGGTTTGCGACCTAGAGTCGTCGGGATCTGTGTCAAAGCTTGCATCGACGTAACCTTTTACGGCGAGCTCTTCGTCACCTCCATACACGAGAAACATCTCCTTAGTCCTTTTCAGGTACTTTAGGATATTCTTGACCGCCATCCAGTGATCCACTCCTGGATTACTCTGGAACCTACCTGCCATACTTATGGCCAGGCTAACGTCCGGTCTAGTGCACAGCATTGCATACATGATAGAGCCTATGCCTGAAGCATAGGGGACGGAGCGCATATGCTCTCTATCCTCATCAGTTGCTGGGCACTGAGTCTTACTCAATCTCATACCTTGTAAAACTGGCAAGAACCCCTTCTTGGACTGTTCCATTTTGAACCTCTTCAAAACTTTATCAAGGTATGTGCTTTGTGAAAGTCCTATCAGGCGTTTTGATCTATCCCTGTAGATCTTAATGCCTAGAATGTAAGCAGCTTCTCCTAGGTCCTTCATAGAGAAACTTTTATTCAAGTAATCCTTTATGCTCTCTAAAAACTCTACGTTGTTTCCAATCAGCAATATGTCATCCACATATAATATTAGAAACGCCACCGAGCTCCCACTCACTTTCTTGTAAATACAAGATTCTCTAACCACTTGTATAAACCCAAATGCTTTGATCACCTCATCAAAGCGTTTGTTCCAACTCCGAGATGCTTGCACCAGTCCATAAATGGATCGTTGGAGCTTGCACACCTTGTTAGCATTCTTAGGATCGACAAAACCTTCGGGTTGCATCATATACAATTCTTCCTTAAGGAAACCGTTAAGGAACGCCGTTTTGACATCCATCTGCCAGATTTCATAATCGAAAAATGCAGCTATTGCTAACATGATTCTGACGGACTTAAGCATCGCTACGGGTGAGAATGTCTCATCGTAGTCAACTCCTTGAACTTGTGAAAAACCCTTTGCCACAAGTCGAGCTTTATAAACGGTCACATTGCCGTCAGCGTCCGTCTTCCTCTTAAAGATCCATTTGTTCTGAATAGCCTTGCTGCCCTCAGGAAGTACTTCCAAAGTCCACACTTTGTTCTCATACATGGATCCTATCTCGGACTTCATGGCTTCTAGCCATTTGTTGGAATCTGGGCCCATCATTGCTTCTTCATAATTTGCAGGTTCATTGTTGTCCAACAACATGATTGATAAGACGGGATTACCGTACCACTCTGGAGCAGCACGTGGTCTCGTCGACCTGCGTGGTTCGACAGAAACTTGAACCGGAGCTTCATGATCATCATCATTAACTTCCTCCTCAACCGGCGTCGTAACGACAGAGGTTTCCCCTTGCCCTGCGCCACCATCCAGAGGGATGAGAGGTTCGACAACCTCGTCAAGTTCTATCTTCCTCCCACTCAATTCTCTGGAGAGAAACTTCTTCTCGAGAAAAAGCTCCGTTTTTAGCAACAAACACTTTGCCCTCGGATTTGAGATAGAAGGTGTACCCAACTGTCTCTTTTGGGTAACCTATGAAGATGCACTTTTCCGCTTTGGGTTCCAGCTTTTCAGGCTGAAGCTTTTTGACATAAGCATCACATCCCCAAACTTTAAGAAACGACAACTTTGGCCTTTTGCCATACCACAGTTCGTAGGGTGTCGTCTCAACGGATTTTGATGGTGCCCTATTTAAAGTGAATGCATCTGTTTCTAATGCATAACCCCAAAATGATAATGGCAAATCGGTAAGAGACATCATAGATCGCACCATCTCTACTAAAGTACGATTACGACGTCCGGACACACCATTACGCTGGGGTGTTCCAGGCGGTGTCAACTGTGAAACAATTCCACATTGTCTTAAGTGAGCACCAAACTCGAAACTCAGATATTCACCCCCACGATCAGACTGTAGGAACTTGATCTTCTTGTTACGATGATTTTCAACCTCACTCTGAAATTGCTTGAACTTTTCAAATGTTTCAGACTTGTGCTTCATTAAGTAGACATAACCATATCTACTCAAATCGTTAGTGAAGGTGAGAAAATAACGATATCCGCCGCGTGCCTCTACGCTCATCGGACCACACACATCGGTATGTATGATTTCCAACAAGTCACTTGCACGCTCCATTGTTCCTGAGAACGGAGTTTTAGTCATCTTGCCCATGAGGCATGGTTCGCACGTTTCAAGTGAATCAAAGTCAAGTGACTCCAAAAGTCCATCTGCATGGAGTTTCTTGATGCGCTTCACACCAATATGACCTAAGCGGCAGTGCCACAAAAATATGGCGCTATCATTGTTAACTCTAACTCTTTTGGTCTCAATGTTATGTATGCGTGTATCGCTATCAAGATTCAATATGAACAATCCTCTCACATTGGGTGCATGACCATAAAAGATGTTACTCATAGAAATAGAAGAACCATTATTCTCTGACTTAAAAGAGTAACCTTCTCGCAATAAACAAGATCCAGATATAATGTTCATGCTCAACGCAGGCACTAAATAACAATGATTTAAGTTCATAACTAATCCTGATGGTAACTGAAGTGAAACTGTGCCGACGGCGATTGCATCAACCTTGGAACCATTTCCTACGCGCATCGTCACTTCATCTTTCACCAGCCTTCGTCTATTCCGCAGTTCCTGTTTCGAGTTGCAAATATGAGCAACAGAACCGGTATCGAATACCCAGGCACTACTACGAGAGCCGGTTAAGTACACATCAATAACATGTATATCAAATATACCTGATTTTTCTTTGGCCGCCTTCTTATCTGCCAGATACTTGGGGCAATTGCGCTTCCAGTGACCCATACCCTTGCAATAGTAACACTCTGTTTCAGGCTTAGGTCCAGCTTTGGGTTGCTTCGTCGGATTGGCAACAGGCTTGCCGCTCTTCTTTGAATTACCCTTCTTGCCTTTGTCGTTTCTCTTGAAACTAGTGGTCTTATTCACCATCAACACTTGATGCTCTTTACGGAGTTCAGACTCTGCGACTTTCAGCATCGCAAACAACTCGCCGGGTGACTTGTTCATCCCTTGCATGTTGTAGTTCAACACAAAGCCTTATAGCTTGGCGGCAGTGATTGAAGGATTCTGTCAGTGATAGCCTCTTGCGGGAGTTCAATCCCCAGCTCAGCTAGACGGTTTCAGTACCCAGACATTTTGAGCACATGTTCACTGACAGACGAGTTCTCCTCCATCTTGCAAGCATAGAATTTATCGATGGTCTCATACGTCTCGATCCGGGCGTTCTTCTAAAATATAAACTTCAACTCCTGGAACATCTGAAATGCTCCATGACGCTCAAAGCGACGTTGAAGTCCCGGTTCTAAGCCATACAAGACTGCACATTGAACTACTGAGTAGTCCTCCTTACGTGCTAACCAAGCGTTCTTAACATCCTGATCAGCCGTAGCGGGTGGTTCATCTCCTAGCGCAGCATTAAGGACATAATCCTTCTTCCGAGCTTGTAAGATTAGCTTAAGATTATGAGCCCAGTCTACAAAGTTGCTTCCATCATCTTTCAACTTAGCTTTCTCTAGGAACGTATTAAAATTCAGGGTGACTGTCGCGTGAGCCATGATCTACAACACAAATATATTCAAAGTGGACTTAGACTATGTTCAAGATAATTAGAGTTTAACTTAATCAAATTATTCGCTAAACTCCCACTCAAAAAGTACATCTCTCTAGTCATTTGAGTGGTTCATGATCCACTTACACTAGCTCAAGTCCGATCATCACGTGAGATGAGCATAGTTTCAGTGGTAAGCATCCCTATGCTAATCATATCCTCTATATGATTCATGATCAACCTTTCGGTCTCATGTGTTCCGAGGCCATGTCTGCACATGCTAGGCTCGTCAAGCTTAACCTGAGTGTTCCGCGTGCGCAACTGTTTTGCACGCGTTGTATGTGAACGTTGAGTCTATCACACCCGATCATCACGTGGTGTCTCGAAACGACGAATTGTAGCAACGGTGCACAGTCGGGGAGAACACAATTTCGTCTTGAAATTTTAGCGAGAGATCACCTCATAATGCTACAGTCGTTCTAAGCAAAATAAGGTGCATAAAAGGATTAACATCACATGCAATTCATAAGTGACATGATATGGCCATCATCACGTGCTCCTTGATCTCCATCACCAAAGCACTGGCACGATCTTCTTGTCACCGGCGCCACACCATGATCTCCATCAACGTGTCGCCATCGGGGTTGTCGTGCTCTCATGCTATTACTACTAAAGCTACATCCTAGCAAAATAGTAAACGCATCTGCAAGCACAAACATTAGTATAAAGACAACCCTATGGCTCCTGCCGGTTGCCGTACCATCGACGTGCAAGTCGATATTATCTATTATAACATGATCATCTCATACATCCAATATACCACATCACATCGTTGGCCATATCACATCACAAGCATACGCTACAATTTTACTGTTGTTGCATGTTTTACGTGGTGACCATGGGTATCTAGTAGGATCGCATCTTACTTACGCAGACACCACAACGGAGATATATGAGTTGCTATTTAACCTCATCCAAGGACCTCCTCGGTCAAATCCGATTCAACTAAAGTTGTAGAAACTGGCACTTGCGAGTCATCTTTGAGCAACGGGGTTACTCGTAGCGATGAAACCAGTCTCTCGTAAGCGTACGAGTAATGTCGGTCCAAGCCGCTTCAATCCAACAATACCGCGGAATCAAGAAAAGACTAAGGAGGGCAGCAAAACACACATCACCGCCCACAAAAAATTTTGTGTTCTACTCGAGAAGACATCTACGCATGAACCTAGCTCTGATACCACTATTGGGGAACGTCGCATGGGAAACAAAAATTTTCCTACGCGCACGAAGACCTATCATGGTGATGTCCATCTACGAGAGGGGATGAGTGATCTACGTACCCTTGTAGACCGTACAGCAGAAGCGTTAGTGAACGCGGTTGATGTAGTGGAACGTCCTCACGTCCCTCGATCCGCACCGCGAACAGTCCCGCGATCAGTCCCACGATCTAGTGCCGAACGGACGGCACCTCCGCGTTCAGCACACGTACAGCTCGACGATGATCTCGGCCTTCTTGATCCAGCAAGAGAGACGGAGAGGTAGAAGAGTTCTCCGGTAGCGTGACGGCGCTCCGGAGGTTGGTGATGATCTTGTCTCAGCAGGGCTCCGCCCGAGCTCCGCAAAAACGCGATCTAGAGGAAAAACCGTGGAGGTATGTGGTCGGGCTGCCATGGAAAAGTCATCTCAAATCAGCCCTAAAACCTCCGTATATATAGGTGGGAGAGGGGGGACCTTGCCTTGGGACTCAAGGAGCCCCAAGGGGGTCGCCCGAGCCAAAGGGGGTAAGGACTCCCCCCCCAAACCGAGTCCTACTTGGTTTGGTGGGTGGAGTCCCTCTTTCCTTTCCCACCTCCTCCTTTTTTTCTTTTCTCTTTGATTTTTCTTCCAATGCGCATAGGGCCCTTTTGGGCTGTCCCACCAGCCCACTAAGGGCTGGTGCACCACCCTCAAGGCCTATGGGCTTCCCCGGGGTGGGTTGCCCCCCCGGTGAACTCCCGGAACCCATTCGTCATTCCCGGTACATTCCCGGTAACTCCGAAAACCTTCCCGTAATCAAATGAGGTCATCCTATATATCAATCTTCGTTTCCGGACCATTTCGGAAACCCTCGTGACGTTCGTGATCTCATCCGGGACTCCGAACAACATTCGGTAACCAACCATATAACTCAAATACGCATAAAACAACGTCGAACCTTAAGTGTGCAGACCCTGCGGGTTCGAGAACTATGTAGACATGACCCGAGAGACTCCTCGGTCAATATCCAATAGCGGGACCTGGATGCCCATATTGGATCCTACATATTCTACGAAGATCTTATCGTTTGAACCTCAGTGCCAAGGATTCATATAATCCCGTATGTCATTCCCTTTGTCTTTCGGTATGTTACTTGCCCGAGATTCGATCGTCAGTATCCGCATACCTATTTCAATCTCGTTTACCGGCAAGTCTCTTTACTTGTTCCGTAATACAAGATCCCGTAACTTACACTAAGTCACATTGCTTGCAAGGCTTGTGTGTGATGTTGTATTACCGAGTGGGCCCCGAGATACCTCTCCGTCACACGGAGTGACAAATCCCAGTCTCGATCCATACTAACTCAACGAACACCTTCGGAGATACCTGTAGAGCATCCTTATAGTCACCCAGTTACGTTGCAACGTTTGATACACACAAAGTATTCCTCCGGTGTTAGTGAGTTATATGATCTCATGGTCATAGGAACAAATACTTGACACGCAGAAAATAGTAGCAACAAAATGACACGATCAACATGCTACGTCTATTAGTTTGGGTCTAGTCCATCACGTGATTCTCCTAATGACGTGATCCAGTTATCAAGCAACAACACCTTGTTCATAATCAGAAGACACTGACTATCTTTGATGAACTGGCTAGCCAACTAGAGGCTTGCTAGGGACAGTGTTTTGTCTATGTATCCACACATGTAAATGAGTCTTCATTCAATACAATTATAGCATGGATAATAAACGATTATCTTGATACAGGAATTATAATAATAACTATATTTATCATTGCCTCTAGGGCATAATTCCAACATGTATTTGTGCCCAAACCTGCACCCGATCAAGAGGAACTGTGTGTGGTTTGCCCTTGCCATCGTATTCCTCTATCACCACCATTAAGCCCCTGAAGATCCACGGGCCTTGGTGCATCACCATGTTCCATTCCCCAACACACAAAATCTGAATATTTAAGAGGTTGTCATCCGCCTCACGTATCCCCGGATCATATGCCAAACGCCATACAAACTTCATCGTTGTTATGGAAGATTCAGCACTGAAGGGTTTGGTCGTATTCACTTTAGCAACTGCAAGCTATCGCGTCTCCTCTGCGAACTTCGAAATCTCTTCATCATCCACCATCAATGCATCTAATTCAGACTCTTTAAGCTTCATGTTCTTCATTGCTGACTCCAGATCTATCGGGGCTTTTCCCTTCCCACCTCCCGGGTACGATCCACGAGGGGCACCGGTAGATGAGGACGCCATCGCGAGAGAAAGCATTTGTCACGATCGAGAGCTGTGCGGGAAAGCTTCCCAATCCTCAATGGCGGTAGTGAGCCACCGGAGTAGAAAACCCTAAACCCTAGTCGCCGCTTGGGTTAGTCCTTCTTGACTCCTTTGTCCCTGCATGAAAATCTGGGGAGGTCCACTAGTAGAAAACATGACAGCAGTCCCGGTTTCTAAAGGCCTTTAGTCCCGGTTCTGCAACCGGAACTAAGCAATCGAAACAAAAGGCCTTAACTTTTAGTCCCATTTGCGTTACGAATCGGAACTAAAGGATCTCCACATGGCCGTTGTGTGGCATCCACGTAGGAGGACCTTTAGTCTCGATTGGTAACATCGACCGGGATTAAAAGTGCGCTATGGTTTATTATTATTATTTTTGAAATGAGGGGTTTTGGAGGGTTTAGGGGTTTCATATTGTGTTTACCATTCAATTCTTTTACATTTATAATTTTTGTTTTTATTTTATGCTTTCCATTCAACCCGACGCTAACTGCTACATATAGCAATGAAGGAACCATTACATAAATCGTCATGAATATAGGGAGAGGTGACCTCTCTTTCTCTGTGCTTGATCGAATAACAAATTTCGTATATCTATTCGACGCTACATATAGTACACGTTCATGCATATATACAATGTAACATCTCTTACGATCCCTAATATCTAATTACCAACCTTCACTACCATTTCTCGGTGGTATTCTCCGGATTCAGTTATGATATCTTCAAGGAAGAATCCCACCAATTTCTCTTGAATTGCTCGTATTTGAGCCTTTGGTAGGAGTTCGTCCCGATTCTGTTCGATCTAATTTAAAGAAGGTGATCGATATGTATATAAATGAAACTCAAAAAAATTGATGGTAATAAAATAAATTTGTGAATATCATTTACGTACTTCAAGTTTTTCAAAAAGTTTGCCCTTCTCACAAGTCGGCTGGTGAATGAACTCACAAACGTAGTATCCATATAAGTTATTCCAGTATCCCTGCCTCGAGCACTTTACGAGAATATAGTTCAATCAAAATAATAATCAAGCATGATAATGGTATTGAAACTATAATCAAAGAGATGCGCGGGCCGAGCTAGTACTACTTATATTGAGTTGTTGAAATCGAAGCTCCGGTTTCCATTGACCCCTAAACTTCTTGGTGAACTCTTTCCAAACCCTTTCTGGCTAAAAAACTGAATAAAAAAGTTATTAATTACTTGTTATCAGGAAATTAATGAAAGTTGCCGATATAGTGCGATAATGATTGAAATTACGCCTAGAGCATTGCTCTCAGCCCACATCTCCATGTCTTTAGGTAACGGGTCCATGACAAGTACTTTTCTTGCGTCAAACTGAATGACTAACAGAATAAAGTGGAATCTCGCATGCATGGCTCATCAATTACACTTAACATCGACTAATTAGCGAAATAGAATGTTCTATACAAGATAGTATAACACTCAATTGAAGTAGTAAGGAAATAGTATTTTCCTTTTGGTTTGTTGTTGAGTCAATGCCCTTAGCAAGATCTTTTGTGTATCATTGGTGTTCCATTGTACCATAACTTCATGAATAGTATTAGGGTTAATGAACCCAATGTCTTAGATTTGTCCTGTTCTGCATTCGAGGATCTTCTTTCTACATAATATATATAGTGAGGTTAGTTATACATGCAACGAACGAGCTGAGCTACAGACTTAATTATAGAAATGATACTTAAAAGCATTAGCAACTAAAGATAGATTTGTTGATGGCGTCTTTGTTGTGTAACTGAAATAATTCTTCAAATTGAACGTAAATCTCCTCGTCTCCATTGAAGGAACGCTCATCTTTAGCCCCCTCAATGATACAGCCCGCCCCTTTCTTTAAGGCTTCCATGTACAAGTTATGCAATCTTTCCATCATCGTTGGTAGATTCGGGAGCTCCTTAGGTGGGATGAGAGGCTTCATGAGCTCGAATCTAAAGTCTAACTCAGCCATTTCGAACTGTACCTCATTGCCTAAGTAATCACCAAGAGTGAAACCGGGACCAGCGGCCGCTACCCCCGGATCATTAGCGATGGCGGTAAACACCTTGAGCGGGGGGCACCATTGGATTTTCTGTTTGCTGAGCTAGGGAATTGTTTTCCCCTTTGCACTACTGCTACTTCCTGACTGCTGGTCTGGATCTCTATATGACTTTACAATAGAGCATCCGTAGTCTGATAGCAGTCGCGGCAGTGGTTTCAAAAGATTTCTCACACAACGCCTCACTTTTTCTGTATCTACTTTCTCCTGTGGATCTGGACGATTTAGTGCAAAATGGTGTTTGACCTCGGTATCCACGATCTCTTTGTTTTCCTCGTCAGTCATGTCGTATGGTAACTTGGCAGGAGCCTTCTTGACGCTACCTGCTCTAGATTTCTTCATTGTTGTACTACTAGCCACTGGAGCAGCGACGGATCTCTTCCGCTGAAGCTGAGGCCGCGGAGGAGGCAGAGTCACCTGACGCAGCGGATTCTGCTGAGGGGCCTCCTACAGCTAACTCTATTGGTGCGGAGGAGGCGACGGGGTGTGCTGATGCGGCGGACACGGCTGAGGCAGGGGAGATAGAGCTAGACTGTGAGGAGTCTGCTGTTGAGGGGCCTCCTCCGGCTGAGTCTACTGAATCGGTGGAGGCGACGGAGTGTGCTCACGCGGTGGAGATGGTTGAGGCACCGGAGATAGAGATGGACTACGAGGAGTCTGTTGCTGAAGGGCCTCCTCCGGCTGAGTCTGCTAACACGACGTCCAGTGTGGAAGCACGATGTGTTCCTTTCTCCATAGAATGGTACTCCTCATGGCATCTCCGAGATGAGTCTGCCCTTCACCTGTAGGTACTCAAGATCCAGCTGCTCAAATCCACTGATAACTTCATCCACCCCGACAACAAAATAGCCATCTGGAATCGGAGAGCAATGGTAAGTTCCATGAGGTCCACGAGGTAAGGCATAGCCGACGGCCACCTTCAAGGTTAAGTTAACACATTTCACATGTAGTTCACAACGTTCCGTCTCCGTGATATCATCCACGGGATAGCGAGGAGCCTTGAAATCTGGTCGAATGAGCTCCGTGGAAGCCATGCTGCTTTTTTGCTAAGATCGTGGGGCAGCTCTATGGCCAATATCGAATGAAAATGTTCGTGTCGCTGAGATGATGGGCTAGTAGGTCGCTGGCTAGTAAGTTCCTCTATTTTCTTCTCGTGCAACGCTAATCTTTCTTTACATTTATGCAACTAGTCTCCTTCCTCTCTCTTCTTTCTCCCTCGGCTTCTATAACTGGCACTATTATCGGGAAACCCAACCTTCCATGGAACGGAGCCTGATGTGCCTCGTGTTTGTCCAGGATGTTCATGATTCCCGAGGGCACGTGATAGCTCGTCCTTCTCTCTGTCGGGATGGAACTTACCTTCCTGCACGGCCTGGATTGCATCCTAAATGTTTCTGATAGGTGTTGCAAGTTGAGCTTTCGTATAAATACACTTCTATGTTTCTCGGTGCAAAGTACCCCCATGCCCGAAGAACCAAGTCCCTGCTCGTTCGCGCCAGTTCAATGTCTCTGGATGGATCCCTTTATCAAGCAGGTCGTTCTCGGCTTGGTCCCACGTAGGCCGGGCCAACTTGTAGCCACGTGACCCTGTAACATGGTGATAGTTCTTCTTTGCAACATTTTTCTTATTTATCTATGACTTTTTCTTATCTTTCAACGATGTCTTTTACGCTACAAATGCTGGCCAGTGATCTTTCATCTTGTCATATTGACCGATGAATGTTGGAGTCTTCTGTTCAGGACAAACTGTTCGTGCAATCTTTTCTTCCAGTTCTTGAATTGTTCGGCCATCTTCTTAAGAGCCCACGCCTTGACCATTTGCTGTATAACAAGGTTATTTGGATCCTCTTCTGGCGGTAGGCTGAAATTTGTCATGAGCATATTCCAAAGCTCATATTTGGATCTATCATTGAGATAAGAAATTCCATCATTTGCCTTTGGCTTATTCCATTCTTGGATGTTGATCGGGATATTGTCCCTAAAAACAACTCTGCACTAATGTATAAATCGGTCTGAGCTCCGCTGGGGAAGGGTCAGTTTGCCATCTGCAGCGACTTCTTTGATCGTGAACCTTTCATTCTCGCACAACCTTTTTTTGGGCCTCGTCTCCTTATAGAAGATTGGCTCAATTCAGAGGATTTTGCAACAGTTAAGGCTCCAACACCGGCGGAGCCATCATCTCCTCCCTTCATTTGATCACTAGAGCCGTCATCCTCTCTTCCCTCACCATCGAAGTTGTTGAGATACTGTGAGGTGATATCATTACCTCTGTCGCGGATTATATCCCCCCAACATCTAAGTCTCTGGCGCACTCCATAGTGTCTGCAAATATTACAACATGGCAATTTCTAAGTGATTGCTAAACTGTTCGCTAAATTTTTATGCTTCATTTATATGAAGATCAGTTATCCAATATAACTATGATCGCAATATGAGACACTTGACATTTTCTAGAATCATATCTTATGAGTCGTCCTATCTAGAATCAATTATCAAAGGGAAATATACTCTCATAACTCTCTGCGGTGCCCAACAATCTGAAGTCATTCACTAATATTGATGTTGGACTCGAATCAACTATATAAGCCCGCGGTGATCAAACACATACATGTTACAAAAATTATACCGAAGTTATTGGGGTTATGTGTACACAACAAATGTACACCTTTTGTTAAACAACGGAGATACGATCAGGGACTAACAGCTCCAACGTCGACGACCACTCCACGGAGATGCAACACATATATGCAAATATCTCTAACTTTCTCTAAAAAAATGACTTTGATCATGAATAACTTTGATAATGACATATATATACGCAAATATCTCTAGTTCAGATTAATGACCTATGCAAATTACTATAAAAGATGACTTTGATCATGAATATATCTAATTATGTAAATATTTTCTTATATTTAATAAATTCCAAAGTTGGAATCTCAATCATTCATAGTTCCTTTGATTTGCAAAGGAGCTATATTCTACTCAATTCTTTTGCACCCACAAAAATTACTCCATCTATTTGACACTACCCATAACCCATTCCACCAAAAACATTTTGTTCCATAGTTCAAATTTTTCAAATTTCATTCAGTTCATACTTGGACCAGATTTAAACTACATGGTCAAAGCCCAATTTAAATTGCTCCAAAAATTCTGAAACTTTGCTAGGCTCTCTTTTGGGCATCAACACCTCAGTACAATAATTCTCAAAAATTCCTACAATTTCTAGAGCCCTATGGCATTTCATCATACACTTGATGTGCATTGCACTATCAAATCTTTAGTAAATTCAAAAAAATTATTACCTTAGTGAGGAGTTATCGAGGCAGGGCATCGGTGAGGGGGCGTCGGCAATGGCGTCGTCGGGCAGGGTGGGCAACACGATATGTGATGACCCACAAGTATATGGGATCAATAGTAATTCTTGTTGGGTTACGTAGCACAAATGCAAAATTTTCCTACGCATATTCAGATCTTCCTATGGAGAGACCAGCAATGAGAGAGGGGTGAGTGCATCTTCATACCTTTGAAGATCGCTAAGCGGAAGCGTTGCTAGAACGCGGTTGATGGAGTCGTACTCGCAGCGATTCCGATCTAGTGCCGAACTACGGCACCTCCGCGTTCAACACACGTGCAGCCCGGTGACGTCTCCCGCACCTTGATCCAGCAAGGAGGAGGGAGAGGTTGGGGAAGAACTCCAGCAGCACGACGGTGTGGTGTCGATGGAGAGACGAGGTCTCCCGGCAGGGCTTCGCCAAGCACCGGCAGAGAGGAGGAGGAAGAAGGGCAGGGCTGCGCCGAGGGAGAGGGAGAAGTCTGTCTCCCAAGGGCCAAAATCCCTCTCTATTTATAGGAGGAGGGGGAGGGGCTACGCCACCCCTAGGGTTCCCTCCCTAGGGGCCGGCGACCACCAGATGGGAAAGGGGGCGGCGGCTAGGGTGGGGAGGGGGTGGCTCACCACCTGGTGGGCCTTAGGCCCACCTGGCTTAGGGTTTGCCCCCCCTTTTCTCTCCCCCACACATTGGGCTGAGTGGGGAGGCACACCAACCCACCTAGGGGCTGGTTCCCTTCCCCACTTGGCCCACCTTACCTCCCGGGGTCGTTGCCCCCTTCGGTGGTCCCGGTGGTCCCGGTACGTTACCCATGATGCCCGAAACAGTTCCGGTATCCAAAACCATCCATCCTATATATCAATATTTACCTCCGGACCATTCCGGAGCTCCTCGTGACGTTCGGGATCTCATCCGAGACTCCGAACAACTTTCGGTAACCTCGTATAACAATTCCCTATAACCCTAGCATCATCGAACCTTAAGTGTGTAGACCCTACGGGTTCGGGAGACAGGTAGACATGACCGAGACGCCTCTCCGACCGATAACCATCAGCGGGGTCTGGATACCCATGGTGGCTCCCACTTTCTCCACGATGATCTCATCGGATGAACCACGATGTCAAGGATTCAATCAATCCCGTATATGATTCCCTTTGTATGTCGGTATAGAACTTCCCCGAGATTCGATCGTCGGTATACCTATACCTTGTTCAATCTCGTTACCGGTAAGTCTCTTTACTCATTTCTTAGCACGTCATCATGTGACTAACTCCTTAGTCACATTGAGCTCATGATGATGTTCTACCGAGTGGGCCCAGAGATACCTCTCCGTCACACGGAGTGACAAATCCCGATCTCGATTCGTACCAACCCAAGAGACACTTTCGGAGGTACCCGTAGTGCACCTTTATAGTCACCTAGTTACGTTGTGACGTTTGATACACCCAAAGCACTCCTACGGTATCCGGGAGTTGCACAATCTCACGGTCGAAGGAAAAGATACTTGACATTAGAAAAGTTTTAGCATACAAACAATACGATCTAGTGCTATGCTTAGGATTGGGTCTTGTCCATCACATCATTCTCCCAATGATGTGATCCCGTTATCAATGACATCTAATGCCCATGATCAGGAAACCATGATCATCTATTGACTAACGAGCTAGCCAACTAGAGGCTTGCTAGGGACACATTGTGATCTATTTATTCACACATGTATTACTGTTTCCTGTTAATACAATTATAGCATGAACAACAGACGATTACCATGAACAAGGAAATATGATAATAAGCATTTTATTATTGCCTCTAGGGCATATTTCCAACAGTTCTTTCGATAAGTATGAGTGTCGAACCCAACGACGTGCGGAAGGAAATGACAAGCGGTTTTCATCAAGGTAATTTTTGCGAGCACTGAAATAGAAGTAACAAGTTGTTTGATAGCAAGATAATTGTAACAAGTGACAAATAGCATTTCTAACAACAGGTGCAGAAAGGTAGCCCAATCCTTTTGTGGCAAAGGACAGGCCTGAACAAATTCTTATAATAGACAAAGCGTTCTTGAGGGCACACGGGAATTTCATTTAGTCACTTTCGTCATGTTGGGTGAAGTCGCGTTTGGTACTTTGATAATTTGATATGTGGGTGGTCCGGTGCTTGGACGTTGTTCTTACTAGAACAAACCTCCCACTTATGATTAACCCTCCCGCAAGCATCCGCAACTACATACAAGAAAACTATTAAGAATAAATTCTAACCATAGCATTGAACATAGGGATCCAAATGAGCCCCTTACTAAATAGCGCATAAACTAGGGTTTATATTTTTATCACTCTCGCAACCCACCATTTAAGTACTACTCCAAAATTCATTCCCTTAGGTCCAAAGATGGTGAAGTGTTACGTATTCAACGTTCACATAACACTACTAAGGGAATCACAACATTCATATCATCAAAATATCGAATGATTATCAACTTCACATGACTACTTGCAACATGACTTCTCCCTTGGCCTCAAAACAAAAGTAACTACTCACAAGTAATAAATATCCTCATGATGAGAGAGGTATTAAATAGCATATTGTATCTGAACATATGAGCTTCCACCAAATAAATCATAAAGCATCAACTACAAGATGTAATCAACACTACTAGTGACACCCCATGTACCAATCCGAGGTTCTGGTACAAGATTGAGAAAAAGAGATGAACTAGGGTTTTGAGAGGAGATGGTGCTCATGAAGATATTGATGAAGATTGGCCTCCACAAGATGAGAGGGTTGTTGGTGATGACGATGGCCTCAATTTCCCCCTTCGGGAGGGAAGTTCCTCTAGCGAAATCGCTCCGCCAGAGGGCAAAAGTGCCCTTGCCCAGGTTCCGCGTCGAGACGGTGGACCTTCATCTCGAAAGTCCTCTCCTGATTTTATTTAGGTTAAATGGGAATTTATACCACAAGATGGATGCCAGGGGTTGGACAGGGGGCCCACTAGACATCAGGCCGCACCAGGGGACAAGTGCGCCCTGGTGCCTAGTGGGCGCCTGGTAGCCCCCTTTTTGGTACTTCTTTTCTTCGGTATATTTTATTTATTCCAAAATAAATCTCTGTAAAGTTTCAGACCAATTGGAGATGTGCAGAATAGGTGTCTCTGGCATTGCTTTTTCAGGTCGAGAATTCCATATGCCAGCATTCTCCCTCTTGATGTATTCATTGCATATTATGAGAGAAAAGGCATTATAATTACTCCATCAAATGGCAAAATGCATAAAATAACTATAAGTAACTGTAAAAACATGATGCAAGATGGACGTATCAGTGTGCTCAGCGTCAGGGCCGGCAAGGCATTGGCGAGAGGGCGTTGGGGCAGGGCATCGGTGAGGGCGTCTGGGCAGGGCGTCAGCGAGGGATGTGTTGGGGCAAGGCGTCGGCAAGGGCGTCATCAGCGTAGGGCGGGCGGCACGGTGTTCTCGGTGTCGGGGCAGGGCGTAGCCGAGAGGGCGTCGGGACTGGGCGTCGGCGAGGGTATCTGTGTCGGTGTCAAAACCAGCAGATCTCGGGTAGGGGGTCCCGAACTGTGGAGCTTAGATCGATGGGTTGCAGGAGAGAGGGGGAGACAATGTTTACCCAGGTTCGGGCCCTTTCGTGGAGGTAAACCCCTATGTCCTCCTTGATTATATTCATGGGGAATGATGGTTACAGAGTTGATCTACCTCGAGATCGTACAAGCTAAACCCTAGATGAGATAACCTCCCCTACGCATAAGAGCCCCTCGTTTATATAGATCCCTCCATGCATAAGAGCCCCTCGTTTATATACACACCAGGGCCCCTAGGGTTACATGTTACCGACATAGATTGGGGGTACGTGAGCTGAACTTGTCCTCCTGTCCTGGAGTGCACACCTATGTTGGAATTATGCCCTAGAGGCAATAATAAATATAGTTATTATTATAATTCCTGTATCAAGATAATCGTTTATTATCCATGCTATAATTGTATTGAATGAAGACTCATTTACATGTGTGGATACATAGACAAAACACCGTCCCTAGCAAGCCTCTAGTTGGCTAGCCAGTTGATCAAAGATAGTCAGTGTCTTCTGATTATGAACAAAGTGTTGTTGCTTGATAACTGGATCACGTCATTAGGAGAATCACGTGATGGACTAGACCCAAACTAATAGACGTAGCATGTTGATCGTGTCATTTTGTTGCTACTGTTTTCTGCGTGTCAAGTATTTATTCCTATGACCATGAGATCATATAACTCACTGACACCGGAGGAATGCTTTGTGTGTATCAAACGTCGCAACGTAACTGGGTGACTATAAAGATGCTCTACAGGTATCTCCGAAGGTGTTAGTTGAGTTAGTATGGATCAAGACTGGGATTTGTCACTCCGTGTGACGGAGAGGTATCTCGGGGCCCACTCGGTAATACAACATCACACACAAGCCTTGCAAGCAATGTAACTTAGTGTAAGTTGCGTGATCTTGTATTATGGAATGAGTAAAGAGACTTGCCAGTAAAAGAGATTGAAATAGGTATGCGGATACTGACGATCGAATCTCGGGCAAGTAACATACCGAAGGACAAAGGGAATGACATACGGGATTATATGAATCCTTGGCACTGAGGTTCAAAAGATAAGATCTTCGTAGAATATGTAGGATCCAATATGGGCATCCAGGTCCCGCTATTGGATATTGACCGAGGAGTCTCTCGGGTCATGTCTACATAGTTCTCGAACCCGCAGGGTCTGCACACTTAAGGTTCAACGTTGTTTTATGCGTATTTGAGTTATATGGTTGGTTACCGAATGTTGTTCGCAGTCCCGGATGAGATCACGGATGTCACGAGGGTTTCCGGAATGGTCCGGAAACGAAGATTGATATATAGGATGACCTCATTTGATTACCGGAAGGTTTTCGGAGTCACCGGGAATGTACCGGGAATGACGAATGGGTTCCGGGAGTTCACTTGGGGGGGGGGGCAACCCACCCCGGGAAGCCCATAGGCCATGAGGGTGGTGCATCAGCTCTTAGTGGGCTGGTGGGACAGCCCAAAAGGTCCCTATGCGCCATACAAGGAAAAATCAAAGAAAAAGAAAAAAAAGGGAGGTGGGAAGGGAAGGAAGGACTCCCACCCACCAAACCAAGTCCAACTCGGTTTGGGGGGGGAGCCTTCCCCCTTGGACTCGGCCGACCCCCTTGGGGCTCCTTGAGCCCCAAGGCAAGGTCCCCTCCCTCCCACCTATATATACGGAGGTTTTAGGGCTGATTTGAGACGACTTTCCCACGGCAGCCCGACCACATACCTCCACGGTTTTTCCTCTAGATCGCGTTTCTGCGTAGCTCGGGCGGAGCCCTGCTGAGACAAGGTCATCACCAACCTCCGGAGCGCCGTCACGCTGCCAGAGAACTCTTCTACCTCTCCGTCTCTCTTGCTGGATCAAGAAGGCCGAGATCATCGTCGAGCTGTACGTGTGCTGAACGCGGAGGTGCCGTCCGTTCGGTACTAGATCGTGGGACTGATCGCGGGATTGTTCGCGGGGCGGATCGAGGGACGTGAGGACGTTCCACTACATCAGCCGCGTTCACTAACGCTTCTGCTGTACGATCTACAAGGGTACATAGATCACTCATCCCCTCTCGTAGATGGACATCACCATGATAGGTCTTCGTGCGCGTAAGAAAATTTTTGTTTCCCATGCGACGTTCCCCAACAGTGGCATCATGAGCTAGGTTCATGCGTAGATGTCTTCTCAAGTAGAACACAAAAGTATTTGTGGGCGGTGATGTGCGTTTTGCTTCCCTCCTTAGTCTTTTCTTGATTCCGCGGTATTGTTGGATTGAAGCGGCTTGGACCGACATTACTCGTACGCTTACGAGAGACTGGTTTCATCGCTACGAGTAACCCCGTTGCTCAAAGATGACTGGCAAGTGTCGGTTTCTCCAACTTTAGTTGAATCGGATTTGACCGAGGATGTCCTTGGATGAGGTTAAATAGCAACTCATATATCTCCGTTGTGGTGTTTACGTAAGTAAGATGCGATCATACTAGATACCCATGGTCACCACGTAAAACATGCAACAACAAAATTAGAGGACGTCTAACTTGTTTTTGCAGGGTATGCTTGTGATGTGATATGGCCAACGATGTGATGTGATATATTGGATGTATGAGATGATCATGTTGTAATAGAAAATATCGACTTGCACGTCGATGGTACGGCAACCGGCAGGAGCCATAGGGTTGTCTTTATACTAACATTTGTGCTTGCAGATGCGTTTACTATTTTGCTAGGATGTAGCTTTAGTAGTAATAGCATGAGTAGCACGACAACCCCGATGGCAACACGTTGATGGAGATCATGGTGTGGCGCCGATGACAAGAAGATCGTGCCGGTGCTTTGGTGATGGAGATCAAGAGGCACGTGATGATGGCCATATCATGTCACTTATGAATTGCATGTGATGTTAATCCTTTTATGCACCTTATTTTGCTTAGAACGACGGTAGCATTATGAGGTGATCTCTCACTAAAATTTCAAGACGAAATTGTGTTCTCCCCGACTATGCAGCGTTGCTACAGTTCGTCGTTTCGAGACACCACGTGATGGTCGGGTGTGATAGACTCAACGTTCACATACAACGGGTGCAAAACAGTTGCGCACGCGGAACACTCGGGTTAAGCTTGACGAGCCTAGCATGTGCACACATGGTCTCGGAACACATGAGACCGAAAGGTCGATCATGAATCATATAGATGATATGATTAGCATAGGGATGCTTACCACTGAAACTATACTCAACTCACGTGATGATCGGACTTGAGATAGTGTAAGTGGATCATGAACCACTCAAATGACTAGAGAGATGTACTTTTTGAGTGGGAGTTTAGCAAATAATTTGATTAAGTGGAACTCTAATTATCTTGAACATAGTCTAAGTCCACTTTGAATATATTTGTGTTGTAGATCATGGCTCACGCTACAGTCATCCTGAATTTTAATACGTTCCTAGAGAAAGCTAAGTTGAAAGATGATGGAAGCAATTTTGTAGACTGGGCTCATAATCTTAAGCTAATCTTACAAGCTGGGAAGAAGGATTATGTCCCTAATGCTGCGCTAGGAGATGAACCACCCACTACGGCTGATCAGGATGTTAAGAACGCTTGGTTAGCACGTAAGGAGGACTACTCAATAGTACAATGTGCAGTCTTGTATGGCTTAGAACCGGGACTTCAACGTCGCTTTGAGCGTCATGGAGCATTTGAGATGTTCCAGGAGTTGAAGTTTATCTTTCAGAAGAACGCCCGGATCGAGAGGTATGAGACCTCCGATAAATTCTATGCTTGCAAGATGGAGGAAAACTCGTCTGTCAGTGAACACGTGCTCAAAATGTCTGGGTACTCAAACCGTCTAGCTGAGCTGGGGATTGAACTCCCGCAAGAGGCTATCACTGACAGAATCCTTCAATCACTGCCGCCAAGCTATAAAGGCTTTGTGTTGAACTACAACATGCAAGGGATGAACAAGTCTCCCGGCGAGTTGTTTGCGATGCTGAAAGTCGCAGAGTCTGAACTCCGTAAAGAGCATCAAGTGTTGATGGTGAATAAGACCACTAGTTTCAAGAGAAACGACAAAGGCAAGAAGGGTAATTCAAAGAAGAGCGGCAAGCCTGTTGCCAATCCGACGAAGCAACCCAAAGCTGGACCTAAGCCTGAAACAGAGTGTTACTATTGCAAGGGTATGGGTCACTGGAAGCGCAATTGCCCCAAGTATCTGGCAGATAAGAAGGCGGCCAAAGAAAAATCAGGTATATTTGATATACATGTTATTGATGTGTACTTAACCGGCTCTCGTAGTAGTGCCTGGGTATTCGATACCGGTTCTGTTGCTCATATTTGCAACTCGAAACAGGAACTGCGGAATAGACGAAGGCTGGCGAAAGATGAAGTGACGATGCGCGTAGGAAATGGTTCCAAGGTTGATGCAATCGCCGTCGGCACAGTTTCACTTCAGTTACCATCAGGATTAGTTATGAACTTAAATCATTGTTATTTAGTGCCTGCGTTGAGCATGAACATTATATCTGGATCTTGTTTATTGTGAGACGGTTACTCTTTTGAGTCAGAGAATAATGGTTGTTCTATTTCTATGAGTAACATCTTTTATGGTCATGCACCAAATGTGAGAGGATTGTTCATATTGAATCTTGATAGCGATACTCATATACATAACATTGAGACCAAAAGAGTTAGAGTTAACAATGATAGCGCCATATTTTTGTGGCACTGCCGCTTAGGTCATATTGTTGTAAAGCGCATGAAGAAACTCCATGCTGATGGACTTTTGGAGTCACTTGACTTTGATTCACTTGACACGTGCGAACCATGCCTCACGGGCAAGATGACTAAGACTCCGTTCTCCGGAACAATGGAGCGTGCAAGTGACTTGTTGGAAATCATACACACCGATGTGTGTGGTCCGATGAGCGTGGAGGCACGCGGCGGATATCGCTATTTTCTCAGCTTCACTGACGATTTGAGTAGATATGGTTATGGCTACTTGATGAAGCACAAGTCTGAAACATTTGAAAAGTTCAAGCAATTTCAGAGTGAAGTGGAAAATCATCGTAACAAGAAGATCAAGTTCCTGCGGTCTGATCGTGGGGGTGAATATCTGAGTTTCGAGTTTGGTACTCACTTAAGACAATGTGGAATTGTTTCACAGTTAACACCGCCTGGAACACCACAGCGCAATGGTGTGTCCGAACGTCGTAATCGTACTCTGTTAGAGATGGTGCGATCTATGATGTCTCTTACTGATTTGCCGTTATCGTTTTGGGGCTATGCATTAGAAACAGCTGCATTCACTTTAAATAGGGCACCATCAAAATCCGTTGAGACGACACCATACGAACTGTGGTATGGCAAAAGGCCAAAGTTGTCGTTTCTTAAAGTTTGGGGATGTGATGCTTATGTCAAAAAGCTTCAGCCTGAAAAGCTGGAACCCAAAGCGGAAAAGTGCGTCTTCATAGGTTACCCAAAAGAGACAGTTGGGTACACCTTCTATCTCAAATCCGAGGGCAAAGTGTTTGTTGCTAAAAACGGAGCTTTTCTCGAGAAGGAGTTTCTCTCGAGAGAATTGAGTGGGAGGAAGATAGAACTTGACGAGGTCGTCGAACCTCTCATCCCTCTAGATGGTGGCGCAGGGCAAGGGGAAACCTCTGTCGTTGCGACGCCGGTTGAGGAGGAAGTTAATGATGATGATCATGAAACTCCAGTTCAAGTTTCTGTCGAACCACGCAGGTCGACCAGACCACGTGCTGCTCAAGAGTGGTACGGTAATCCCGTCTTATCAATCATGTTGTTAGACAACAATGAACCTGCAAATTATGAAGAAACAATGGTGGGCCCAGATTCCAACAAATGGCTAGAAGCCATGAAGTCCGAGATAGGATCCATGTATGAGAACAAAGTGTGGACTTTGGAGGTACTACCTGAAGGCCGCAAGGCTATTCAGAACAAATGGATCTTTAAGAGGAAGACGGACGCTGACGGCAATGTATTGTTTATAAAGCTCGACTTGTGGCAAAGGGTTTTTCACAAGTTCAAGGAGTTGACTACGATGAGACATTCTCACCCGTAGCGATGCTTAAGTCCGTCAGAATCATGTTAGCAATAGCTGCATTTTTCGATTATGAAATCTGGCAGATGGATGTCAAAACGGCGTTCCTTAACGGTTTCCTTAAGGAAGAGTTGTATATGATACAACCCGAAGGTTTTGTCGATCCTAAGAATGCTAACAAGGTGTGCAAGCTCCAGCGATCCATTTATGGACTGGTGCAAGCATCTCGGAGTTGGAACAAACGCTTTGATGAGGTGATCAAAGCATTTGTGTTTATACAAGTGGTTGGAGAATCTTGTATTTACAAGAAAGTGAGTGGGAGCTCTGTGGCGTTTCTAATATTATATGTGGATGACATATTGCTGATTGGAAACAACGTGGAATTTTTAGAGAGCATAAAGGATTACTTGAATAAGAGTTTCTCTATGAAGGACCTAGGAGAAGCTGCTTACATTCTAGGCATTAAGATCTATAGGGATAGATCAAAACGCCTGATAGGACTTTCACAAAGCACATACCTTGATAAAGTTTTGAAGAGGTTCAAAATGGAACAGTCCAAGAAAGGGTTCTTGCCAGTTTTACAAGGGACGAGATTGAGTAAGACTCAGTGCCCAGCAACTGATGAAGATAGAGAGCATATGCGCTCCGTCCCCTATGCTTCAGACATAGGTTCTATCATGTATGCAATGCTGTGCACTAGACCGGATGTTAGCCTGGCCATAAGTATGGCAGGTAGGTTCCAGAGTAATCCAGGAGTGGATCACTCGACAGCGGTCAAGAATATCCTGAAGTACCTGAAAAGGACTAAGGAGATGTTTCTCGTGTATGGAGGTGACGAAGAGTTCGCCGTAAAAGGTTACGTCGATGCAAGCTTTGACACAGATCCGGACGACTCTAAGTCGCAAACCGGATACGTATTTATTCTTTATGGGGGTGCGGTAAGCTGGTGCAGTTCCAAGCAAAGCGTCGTAGCAGATTCTACATGTGAAGCGGAGTACATGGCTGCCTCGGAGGCGGCTAAGGAGGGTGTCTGGATGAAGGAGTTCATGACGGATCTTGGAGTGGTGCCAAGCGCACTGAATCCAATAACCTTGTTCTGTGACAACACGGGTGCCATTGCCTTAGCAAAGGAACCACGGGTTCACAAGAAGACCAGACACATCAAACGACGCTTCAACCTCATCCGCGACTACGTCGAGGGAGAGGTCGTAAATATATGCAAAGTGCACACGGATCTGAATGTAGCAGACCCGCTGACTAAACCTCTTCCACGGCCAAAGCATGATCAACACCAGAACTGTATGGGTGTTAGATTTATTACAATATAATTCACATGATGATGTGAGGGCTAGATTATTGACTCTAGTGCAAGTGGGAGACTGTTGGAATTATGCCCTAGAGGCAATAATAAATATAGTTATTATTATAATTCCTGTATCAAGATAATCGTTTATTATCCATGCTATAATTGTATTGAATGAAGACTCATTTACATGTGTGGATACATAGACAAAACACCGTCCCTAGCAAGCCTCTAGTTGGCTAGCCAGTTGATCAAAGATAGTCAGTGTCTTCTGATTATGAACAAAGTGTTGTTGCTTGATAACTGGATCACGTCATTAGGAGAATCACGTGATGGACTAGACCCAAACTAATAGACGTAGCATGTTGATCGTGTCATTTTGTTGCTACTGTTTTCTGCGTGTCAAGTATTTATTCCTATGACCATGAGATCATATAACTCACTGACACCGGAGGAATGCTTTGTGTGTATCAAACGTCGCAACGTAACTGGGTGACTATAAAGATGCTCTACAGGTATCTCCGAAGGTGTTAGTTGAGTTAGTATGGATCAAGACTGGGATTTGTCACTCCGTGTGACGGAGAGGTATCTCGGTGCCCACTCGGTAATACAACATCACACACAAGCCTTTCAAGCAATGCAACTTAGTGTAAGTTGCGGGATCTTGTATTACGGAACGAGTAAACAGACTTGCCAGTAAACGAGATTGAAATAGGTATGCGGATACTGACGATCGAATCTCGGGCAAGTAACATACCGAAGGACAAAGGGAATGACATACGGGATTATATGAATCCTTGGCACTGAGGTTCAAACGATAAGATCTTCGTAGAATATGTAGGATCCAATATGGTCATCCAGGTCCCTCTATTGGATATTGACCGAGGAGTCTCTCGGGTCATGTCTACATAGTTCTCGAACCCGTAGGGTCTGCACACTTAAGGTTCGACGTTGTTTTATGCGTATTTGAGTTATATGGTTGGTTACCGAATGTTTTTTGGAGTCCCGGATGAGATCACGGACGTCACGAGGGTGTCCAGAATGGTCCGGAAACGAAGATTGATATATAGGATGACCTCATTTGATTACCGGAAGGTTTTCGGAGTCACCGGGAATGTACCGGGAATGACGAATGGGTTCCGGGAGTTCACCGGGAGTTCACCGGGAGTTCACCATAGGCCATGAGGGTGGCGCATCAGCCCTTAGTGGGCTGGTGGGACAGCCCAAAAGGGCCCTATGCGCCATACAAAGAAAAATCAAAGAGAAAAAAAAGGGAGGTGGGAAGGGAAGGAAGGACTCCCACCCACCAAACCAAGTCCAACTCGGTTTGGGGGGGGAGCCTTCCCCCTTGGACTCGGCCGACCCCCTTGGGGCTCCTTGAGCCCCAAGGCAAGGTCCCCTCCCTCCCACCTATATATACGGAGGTTTTAGGGCTGATTTGAGACGACTTTCCCACGCCAGCCCGACCACATACCTCCACGGTTTTTCCTCTAGATCGTGTTTCTGCGGAGCTCTGGCGGAGCCCTGCTGAGACAAGGTCATCACCAACCTCCGGAGCGCCGTCACGCTGCGGGAGAACTCTTCTACCTCTCCGTCTCTCTTGCTGGATCAAGAAGGCCGAGATCATCGTCGAGTTGTACGTGTGCTGAACGCGGAGGTGCCGTCCGTTCGGTACTAGATCGTGGGACTGATCGCGGGATTGTTCGTGGGGCAGATCGAGGGACGAGAGGACGTTCCACTACATCAACCGCGTTCACTAACGCTTCTGTTGTACGATCTACAAGGGTACGTAGATCACTCATCCTCTCTCGTAGATGGACATCACCATGATAGGTCTTCATGCGCGTAAGAAAATTTTTGTTTCCCATGCGACGTTCCCCAACAACCTAGTCTTTGGGGCTTTCTATCTTGATTACGCAATCATCAGATAATCTAGTCTTCAATGACGCAGCCCATATGATCAGCCCATAAGGGACAACCCGACTACCCGAGGACCCCTTAATCCGGAACTCCATTAGTAGCCCCCGAACTGGCCTTCAACGCCGATGTGTATAGTCCTCGGCAGTCGAGCACATAGACAAATCGGCTTGCATGGCGAGTTCCCTTCATATTTGGCTAGTATCGGTTTAGTCGCTACAATGATGTAGTATTCTCGAAAACAAGTGCCATTGAATCTAGAGGCCTTTAGAAGCTCTAAGGGGAATAGTAACGCATCTGGTAACTCTTCTGATGAAAAGTCACGATAAAAAAATGAGTAAAACTCGAGCCACGGCTCGAGGCTACTTTCCCCGGGGCACATTCTAACAACAATAGAGATCATGTCCCATCTTTAAGGGGATTTCTAATTAATGACCCGATCCAACCTACGCATGTTCCAACGGTGCGGTTGTTTCGGGAAGTGGCAGAGCTGGTGGCGCAGTAAGTGGAAACCCTTGATTTCGTGACCTCCCTTTAAAAGGGGAAGAAATATCCAAAGCCCACCACACGCATTGCAAACCTTTCTTCCTTCTCCCTCCGAGCTCAAGCGCCCAGATCCATTCCATCTCCCATCCCTTCCTTTCGCCCTCCGCCTCAAGTTATGCAATGGCCGACTTGGGTTTCGAGGGAAAATGTGAGATCGCATGTGTCTCCAAAGGAGATATCCACGAGATGAAGCACTACGGCTACATCGTAGCTGACATCGCCCAAGGAGCACCGGAAAAGGGACAGGTGGTTCCTACGCCAAGTCCCGGAGAGCGGGTGGTGTTCGTCCCCCACTTCCTCCGAGGAGTTGGCTTCCTACTTCACCCATTTGTCAGGGGTCTGGCATTTTACTATGGGGTAGATTTCCATGACCTCCCCTCAAATTCCATTATGGACATTTCCATCTTCATCAACACGTGCGAGGCTCTCCTACGTGTTCATCCGCATTTCGGTCTCTGGCTCAAGGTCTTCAATGTCAAGCCGAAACCGGTCAGCAGACAGCATGCCAACTATGGCGGGGTCGTGATAAGCAAGATCTGCCGCATGCCATGGCCATAGGGCACACTGATCGACACCATCAAGAACTGGCAGAAGGAGTGGTTCTATATCACAGAATCCCGAGAACAAAACTGGGCGGTGCCCTCTTAGTTTAGGTCTGGTCCCCTAGTGAGGCTGACCTCATGGGTCAGGAAAGGCTGGACTTGGGCTTGTCTTCGGATGTGCAGCATCTGCAAAAAGCATCAGGCAAATGGTGGAGTCCAATATCCAGTTGTACGATGTGGTCCACGTCACGCTCCATCACCATATCCTTCCCTATCAGCTTCGAGACAACTCGATGTGGTCTCACAAGGCCGACGAGCCTTGGACGGTGCTCGAGTTCTACTGCACCACCCATGAAGATCTGTGGGGGTACTGCTCAAACCACAACATGAGTTTCCAGCCAAGGACGAAGACACCGGCTTGGACGACATCACTCCCCTAGTGGAGTTACGTTCGAGCTCTTCTATCTACTGAGAGTTTTGTTTTTATCGAAGGTCTTACTATCCTTTTTCTTTTGCAGGAGTGGCTCGAACTGGCCAAAAACATAGAAAGCCCATCCCCCATGCCCGAGGAACCATGGACTCCTCTCCTTGAGCTAATGCTAGTAGAGTTGCCGTATGTGGCGCCGGACAATAACAAGAAGGAGACCCGCAGGAGTCTCCGTTCGAGGGGTCCCCTAGATACAAAATCCAAGGATGCCCATGCCTCCTCTACACACGAGGGGGAGGAGGCAAACGAGGAGGAGGAGAAAGATTTCCTTCAGGCAAGGAAGAGGGAGGCACCGGAGGGGGGCGAGGAGGTACTACCTCCTCGGGCTCCAAAGAAACCTTGCATGCGCAAGGTCCCCCTTCTCGGTGGAAGCCCAGACTCGAATGAAGAGGTCAGGGCCTACGGGACGGCTCCTCGCTGAACACTTAAGGTCAAGCCCCCGGCCCGAAGGTACGGAGTCCACTCCCTAGTTTAATAGAGTTATACCAATTTTTATCAACAATGAGAATCGAGCTATCACGGCACGATCCAAGATCTTTTGACAGATCGAGTGTCGGAGGGGGATTAGTTGCGTGCCGAGCTGGTCGAGAGTGGGAACGCGTCCCACAACACCCTCCCCGATCTTCGATTGAGCTAGCTAAAGTGATGTCCTATCAAGCCCCACCGACCACTACCCAGGCGGTGATGGTCGAGGCGGATACATCGGGCGCCAAGGATCGGGAGGTCCCAGCCGAAGAGGAGACACTAGCCTCCGAGGACAGAGAGGTTCCCGCTGGTGTTAATACACCGATCGCCGAGGACCGGGAGATTTTGGTCGTGGTACATATCTCGGTTAATGAGACTCAGGGGGAAGGTTCCTTCTCTATAGGCGGAGAAAAGAACCAAATTCTATCCGAGCATTGATCGGAGACATTTTCCAAGGGACGTGATGCTCCGGCATCTTCTGTGTCGCCGCCAGCGCCGCCCACAACAAAACAAACTATGGCTGGGTGACGACCATAATGTAGGACACCTTGACTGGCTCCTCTATAGCCGCATAACATCGCACCCTTATGGGTGTGGTTATACAAAGTATTCAGTCCATCAACATCGGGCTGTACGAAGCCTTCAACGGCTTGCTGACTAGCTTTAAGGTAAGGTGTGTAATATTATAGGTTTTATTTTGCAAAGTTATAAATATTCCTTTATGAGTATAACAACCCCCGAGCCATGGGTGAGTTGGAAAGAAAAAATCACCCGTGGCTCAAAAGATAATTCGTGGGAAAACAAAAAATTGCCCGAAGACTTGTTTAAACAGTTTATTTGAGAATTTTGATTGAGCAATGTTCGCCCTGATAATTTGGAACCGGATTAACATGTTATTTTTACCTTCCATGCCTTGTCCTCGGCTTCCAACGCCAATGCATTGGAAATAGCCAAGCTAAACCAGAAACTAAAAGTTTTCGATGAAGAACTTGACCGCATAAATGGCCAGCTCAACGAGAAGGAGGGTAAGCTGGGTCAAAAAATTCATTCCGTCCTTTTAGCAATTTTAAGGAGCGTCATGGCCATGCCAGCTGACTCTTTGTATTCTAACTTTGTTAGAAGCCCAAGTCCAAGAGCTTGAGAAGCTCAGGGACGAGGTGGAGAAAGCCAAACGAGAGGCCGCTCCTCACAAGGGGGCGGCCGAACAAGTGGCTATCGAGCTTGACGCCCTGAAGGTCGTTAGCAGCAAACATGAGGTCAAGGTGATGGAGATCCAACAGGAGCTGCAAGAGGCAAGCTTGAAGTGTGAAGCCTTGGAGCGGAAAGCTCAAGATAACATGGTTGATCATACAAAAGTGTCCACCGAGCTTCAGTCAGAGCGGGTGGAGCGGAGGTTCTATGAAGAAGAAGCGCGCCAAGCCAAGCTTATGGCCACCCGTAAGCCATACTTACTAAAATACGCGTTTGGTGGAAATAGGTATGCCTTTGTTACGCAGATATGGTGTTCTACAGGCGCCTTCATGAACCTCCCATAGAGTGCGGCAGATGCGGTCAAGCATTTTGTGAATCACGACGGGGATGCCGAGCAACGGCTATTTTGGGCTTAGTTGGGAACTCTCGAGCCCAACCCCAGTCTGAGATATCAACTGAAGCAGCTGATGGAACTGCATAGGATGGCAGAGCTGGCCATGAAGGATCTCTGTGTTCGGCTATGGTTGACCGAGCCCTTGCCGAGCAGCTACTTCGCGTTAGTGCAGAAGTTGGTCGACGCCGCGCCCCGGATTGAAGTCCTGCAGCGCTCTGCTTGTATGGACTGGGCTCGAATGGTCTTTTCACGGACAATGGTGCACTTGCCGGGGGTAAAGCCCCTTAAGATAGCTATTGATTCGCCGCTTGCCGGAAAGGAGCATAGGCGCCCCCAGGTGTATTTCTCCTCCGATGTGGAAGGTGCTCGGGCGATCGAGTCCCAATGCTCAAAATATGTAATATTAGAATGAATATTTGTTAGTGTATTTCAAAACAATCTATCTAATAAGATGCATGCCCTAAGTGGAGTACACTTTCCGTTATTTTGATTCCTATTTTGGCCGTTTTAATCTGGCAGTTACCATTCGGTAGCTTCAGCCCTCGTGTAGAGACTAGTTGGGGTGTTTCGTCGTCCACACTTTAACCCTTAGCCGATGTATCGGTGCCCGAGGGTGGTAGTGCATGAGGGAAATAAGGCGATCGGACTATGTGGCTTTATCGCTTTTGTTTAGCCTTGGGAACTTTGGATACCGGGGCTAGTGACAAGCCCCAAGCCTTTTGTGATAATCGAAAAAAGTGGAAATTGAAATAATTACCGCGAGGTTTGAATACGTGCAAAACCATCCGTGTGACGAGGAGTAGCCTCTATCGACCTTGTAAATGAGCTCGGATTGCGGACCAGTTCTCACTTATTATGACGGTCAGTTTTCAACTTTCTCCACTAAGGTATTTCGAACCAGGCTAGCTGGGAATACAATAGCAGTGGTTCTCCCTTTACCCCATTATCCGAACTAGCGGAACATAAGGGGGTAAGCACAAGAGCGGGGAAATCCAGATGTAGACCCAAGATATAATTCGAAATCGATGCATATAAAGTAGAATCCTAAGAAACCGAACTCTTAGGAGAAGAAGAAGTGACTGTGTAGTGATCAGGGTGGTATTACCATCCAAGCCCCCGAGATATGATCGATAGTACTTTAGCATGTGTAAGAAGTAATTTTGGCCTTTCAACGCCGATAAGCATAAAGTGTATGTATACGAAATTACTTGAAATAATGTGTGTGATGAATTTTTATAACTCGTAGCACGAAGGCAGCTGTTATAGGTAGCTATCGATACAAGTATATTGAAGCAAATTTTCAAGCAACCTTACACGGGTGACTTAACGTCCGCCCTGTGTTCGACCACACTATATCTATTGCCCCTTCTAGGGGTGGGGGTCCTATCATTTACAAGAATTTCATGGAACCATGTGGACCTTGAGTAGAGGGTCTTGAGAAGTTGCTGAAGAACGGAGAAGCTTGACGATTGGGCTCTTCATGATGCCCTGTCTTTGGTTCGTAGGAGTGTGTTGGACAATAGTTCGACTGACCCGATTACATAGTCCCTCGTTGGTTGCTCCCACGGCTTCCCATGGAATTTTCAGGATGAAATTGTCTTGTCGAAGAACATACCTTGATGGTGCTCAATCCATGCTGTGGGAGCCGTATCCCTATGAACTTTCAACCGTAGAAGTATCCAGCTGGTCGGATTGAGCTCGGGCCCTTTTGCCTCCCCTCCGCGCCTTTGTTTTCGGCATGTGGCTTGAAGTATCGCAGTCGTGTTGACATTCAGCTACTAGTACGGCTGTGTGCTCCTTGGTCCCGAGAGAACGCTTCATATTTTCATTTACCATGATGACTCCCTTGGGTCCGGGCATTTTGAGCTTCATGTAGGCATAGTGAGGTACGGCGTTAAAGCGAGCGAAAGCTGTGCGGCCGAGCAGTGCATGGTACCCACTGCGAAAGGGGACGATGTTGAAGATCAAGTCCTTGCTATGGAAGTTGTCGAGAGAACTAAACACAGCTCCAGTGTTATCGTGCCCGAGCAGCGGGTTTCAAAGCCTCGAATCACTCCTTTAAAGGTAGTGCGGCTTGGCTTGATGCGTGATGGGACGATGCCGATCTTTTTCACCCTTTCTGAATATATAAGTTCAAGGCAACTTCCTCCGTCCATGAGGACTCTAGTGAGGTGGAAACCATCGATGATGGGGTCGAGGACGCGACTGACCCTCCATGATGGATACTGGTCGGATGATCCCTATGGTCGAAAGTGATTGAGCAAGCCGACCACGGGTTGTAATTAGGTGCTATGTGTTGGGGAACGTCGCATGGGAAACAAAAATTTTCCTACGCGCACGAAGTCCTATCATGGTGATGTCCATCTACGAGAGGGGATTTCTAATCTACGTACCATTGTAGATCGCACAGCAGAAGCGTTAAGAAACGCGGTTGATGTAGTGGAACATCCTCACGTCCCTCGATCCGCCCCGCGAACCGTCCCACGAACTGACCCGCGATCCATCCCACGATCCGCTTCGATCTAGTGCCGAACGGACGACACCTTCGCGTTCAGCACACGTACAGCTCGACGATGGTCTCGGCCTTGTTGATCCAGCAAGAGAGACGGAGAGGTAGATGAGTTCTCCGGCAGCGTGACGGCGCTCCGGAGGTTGGTGGTGATCTAATCTCAGCAGGGCTCCGCCCGAGCTCCGCGGAAACGCGATCTAGAGGAAAAACCGTGGAGGTATGTGGTCGGGCTGCCGTGGCAAAAGTTGTCTCTAATCAGGCCTAATAGCTCCATATATGTAGGAGGAGGGGAGGGGAGGCTTGCCTTGAGGATCAAGGAGCCCCAAGGGCTGCGCCACAAAGGGGAGGAGGAGTCCTCCTCCAATCCTAGTCCAACTAGGATTGGAAGGTGGAGTCCTTCTCTTCCTTCCCACCTCCTTTTTTTTCTTTTCTCTTTGATTTCCTATCTATGGCGCATAGGGCCTTCTTGGGCTGTCCCACCTGCCCACCAAGGGCTGGTGCGCCACCCCCAAGGCCTATGGGCTTCCCCTGGGTGGGTTGCCCCCCCCCGGTGAACACCCGGAACCCATTCGTCATTCCCGGTAACTTCGAAAACCTTCTGGTAATCAAATGAGGTCATCCTATACACCAATCTTCGTTTCCGGACCATTCCGGAAACCCTCGTGACATCCGTGATCTAATACGGGATTCCGAACAACATTCGGTAACCAACCATATAACTCAAATACGCATAAAACAACGTCGAACCTTAAGTGTGCAGACCCTGCGGGTTCGAGAACTATGTAGACATGACCCGAGTGACTCCACGGTCAATATCCAATAGCGGGACCTGGATGCCCATATTGGATCCCACATATTCTACGAAGATCTTATCGTTTGAACCTCAGTGCCAAGGATTCATATAATCCCGTATGTCATTCCCTTTGTCCTTCGGTATGTTACTTGCCCGAGATTCGATCGTCAGTATTCGCAAACCTATTTCAATCTCGTTTACCAGCAAGTCTCTTTACTCGTTCTGTAATACAATATCCCGCAACTTACACTAAGTCACATTGATTGCAAGGCTTGTGTGTGATGTTGTATTACCGAGTGGGCCGTGAGATACCTCTCCGTCACACGGAGTGAGAAATCCCAGTCTCGATCCATACTAACTCAACGAACACCTTCGGAGATACCTGTAGAGAATCTTTATAGTCACCCAATTACGTTGCGACGTTTGATACACACAAAGCATTCCTCCGGTGTCAGTGAGTTATATGATCTCATGGTCATAGGAACAAATACTTGACACGCATAAAACAGTAGCAACAAAATGACACGATCAACATGCTACGTCTATTAGTTTTTGGTCTAGTCCATCACATGATTCTCGTAATGATGTGATCCCGTTATCAAGTAACAACACTTGCCTATGGCCAGGAAACCTTGACCATCTTTGATCAACGAGCTAGTAAACTAGAGGCTTACTAGGGACAGTGTTTTGTCTATGTATCCACACAAGTATTGTGTTTCCAATCAATACAATTATAGCATGGATACTAAACGATTATCATGAACTAAGAAATATAATAATAACTTATTTATTATTGCCTCTAGGGCATATTTCCAACAGTCTCCCACTTGCACTAGAGTCAATAATCTAGTTCACATAACCATGTGATTCCAACGAATCCAACACCCATATAGTTATGGGGTCTGATCACGTTTTGCTCGTGAGAGAGGTTTTAGTCAACGGTTCTGAAACTTTCAGATCCGTGTGTTCTTTACAAATCTTTATGTCATCTTATAGATGCTGCTACTATGTTCTATTCGGAAATACTCCAAATATCTACTCTACTATACGAATCTGTTTCACTACTCATAGTTATGTGGATTAGTGTCAAAGCTTGCATCGACGTAACCCTTTACGACGAACTCTTTAACCACCTCCATAATCGAGAAAAATTCCTTAGTCCATCAGTTACTAAGGATAAATTTTGACCGCTGCTAGTGATTCAATCATGGATCACTCTCTGTACCTCTCAACAGACTTTGAGTCAAGGCACTCATCAGGTGCGGTACCCAGCATGGCATACTTCACATTCTACGACCAAGGCATAGAAGACGACCTTCGTCTATTCTCTTTATTCTGCCGGGGTCGGGTGTTGAGTCTTACTCAAATTCACACCTCACAACGCAACCAAGAACTCCTTCTTTGCTGATCTATTTTGAACTCCTTCAAAAACTTGTCAAGGCATGCATCTTGTTGAAACTTCTATTAAGCGCTTTCGATCTATCTTCATAGATCTTTGATGCTCAACGTTCAAGTAGCGCAATCCAGGTATTCCTTTGAAAAATCCTTTCAAACAACCTTGTATTCTTTACAGAAATTATACATTACTTCTGATCCACAATATCTCAACCACATATACTTATCAGAAATTCTATAGTGCTCCCACTCACTTCTTTGGAAATACAAGTTTCTCATAAACCTTGTACAAACACAAAATCTTTGATCATCTCATCAAAGTGTATATTCCAACTCCGAGATGCTTGCACCAGTCCATTGAAGGATCGCTGGAGCTTGCATACTTGCTAGTATCTTTAGGATCGACAAAACCTCCTGGTTGTATCACATACAATGTTTGCTCAAGGAAACCGTCGAGGAAACAATGTTTTGACATCCTATGTGCAAAATTTCATAAATAATGCAGCAACTACTAACATAATTCTAACATACTTTTAGCATCGCTACGAGTAAGAAAGTCTCATCATAGTCAACTGTTTGATCTTGTCGGAAACATCTTTGTGACAAGTCGAGCTTTTCTTAATAGTGACTTATCACCATCATCGTCTGTCTTCCTTTTAAAGATCTATCTTTACTCAATAGTCCTATGACCATCAAGTAGTTCTTCCAAAGTCTACACTTTGTTTTCATACATGGATCCTCTCTCGGATTTCATGGCCTCCAGCCATTTGTCGGAATCCGGGCCCACCATTGCTTTCTCCATAACTCGTAGGTTCATTGTTGCTCAACAACATGACCTCCAAGACAAGGTTACCGTACCACTCTACAGTAGTACGCGACCTTGTCAACCTACGAGATTTGTAGTAACTTGATTTGATGCTCGATGATCACCATCATCACCTTTCACTTCAATTGGTGTAGGCGCCACAGGAACAACTTCCTGCGCCCTGCTACACATTGGTTGAAGTGATGGTTCAATAACCTTATCAAGTTCTACCACCCTCCCACTCAATTCTATCGAGAGAAACCTTTCCTCGAGAAAGGATCCGTTTCTAGAAACAAACACTTTGCTTTCGGATCTGAGATAGGAGATGTACCCAACTGTTTTGGATATCCTATGAAGATGCATTTATCCACTTTGGGTTCGAGCTTATCAGACTGAAACTTTTTCACATAAGTGTCGAAGCCCCAAACTTTCATGAAACGACAGTTTAGATTTCTCTAAACCTCAGTATATACTGTGTCATCTCAACGGAAATACGCGGTGCCCTATTTAAAGTGAATGCGGTTGTCTCTAATGCATAACCCATAAACGATAGTGGTAATTCGATAAGAGACATCATAGCATGCACCATACCAAATAGTGCGTGGCTATGACGTTCAGACACATCATCACACTATGATGTTCCAGGTGGCATGAACTGCGAAACAATTTCCACATTGTCTTAACTGCGTACCAAAAGTCGTAACTCAGATATTCATTTCTATGATCATATCGTAGACAGTTTATCCTCTTGTTACGACGAACTTCACTCGGAAACAGAATTGAACTTTTCAGTCTTTCAGACTTGTGATTCATTAAGTAAATACTCTTGTATCTACTCAAATCGTCATTGGAGTAAGAACATAATGACATCCACTGCGTGCCTCAGCACCCAATGGACTGCATACATCAAAATGTATCACTTCCAACAAGTTACTATCTTGTTTCATCTCAATGAAAATAAGGCCTTGCTCATGTGGTGTCATTTGCATGTCACTAGTGATTCAAAATCAAGTGGGTATAAAGATCCATCAGCATGGAGCCTCTTCATGCAATTTATACCAACATGACTCAAGCGGCAGTGCCACAAGTAAGTGGTACTATCATCATTACCTCGTATCTTTTGGCACCAATATCATGAACATGTGTAACACTACAATCGAGATTCAATAAACCATTGAAGGTGATTATTCAAGCAAATAGAGTAACCATTATTCTCTTTAAATGAATAATCGTATTGCAATAAACACGATCCAATCATGTTCATGCTTAACGCAAGCACCAAATAACAATTATTTAGTTTTAACAGCAATCCCGATGGTAGAGGGAGCATGCGACGTTTGATCATATCAACCTTGGAAACACTTCAAACACCTATCCTCACCTTGCCTTTAGCTAGTATCCGTTTATGCCGTAGCTTTCATTTCGTGTTACTAATCACATAGCAACCGAACCGGTATCCAATACCCTCGTGCTACTAGGAGTACTAGTAAAGTACACATCAACATCATGTATATCAAATATACTTCTTTCGACTTTTGCCAGCCTTGTTATCTACCAAGTATCTAGAGTTGCTCCGCCTCAGTGAATGTTCCCCTCATTACAAAAGCACTTAGTCTCGGGTTTGGGTTTAATCTTGGGTCTCTTCATTAGTGCAGCAATTGTTTTGCCGTCTCACGAAGTATCCCTTCTAGCCCTTGCCTTTCTTGAAACTTAGTGGTTTTAATAACCATCAACTACTGATGCTCCTTCTTGATTTCTACTTTCGCAGTGTCAAACATCGCGAATCGCTCAAGGATCATTGTATCTATCCTTGATATGTTATAATTCATCACGAAGCTCTCACAGCTTGGTGGCAGTGACTTTGGAGAACCATCACTATCTCATCTGGATGATTAACTCCCACTTGATTCAAGCGATTGTCGTACTCAGACAATCTGAGCACACGCTCAACGATTGAGCTTTTATCCTTTACTTTGTGGACAAAGAATCTTGTCAGAGGTCTCGTACCTCTTAACAAGGGCACAATCATGAAATCACAATTTCATCTCTTTAGAACATCACTTATGTTCCGTGACGTTTCAAAACGTCTTCGGCGCCTTGCTTCTAAGCCATTAAGTATTTTGCACTGAACTATCGTGTAGTCATGAGAAACGTGTATGTCGGATGTTCACAGCATCCACAGACGATGCTCAAGGTGCAGCACACTGAGTGGTGCATTAAGGACATAAGCCTTCTGCGCAGCAACGAGGACAATACTCTGCAAAGTTTGCTACTATCAACTTCAACTAAATTTTCTCTAGGAACATATAAAAATAGTAGAGCTATAGCGCAAGCTACATCGTAATTCGCAAAGACCATTAGACTATGTTCATGACAATTAGTTCAATTAATCATATTACTTAAGAACTCCCACTCAAAAAGTACATCTCTCTAGTCATTTGAGTGGTACATGCTCCAAATCCACTATCTCAAGTCCGATCATCACGTGAGTCGAGAATAGTTTCAGTGGTAAGCATCTCTATGCTAATCATATCAACTATACGATTCATGCTCGACCTTTCGGTCTCATGTGTTCCGAGGCCATGTCTACACATGCTAGGCTCGTCAAGCTTAACCCGAGTGTTCCGCGTGTGCAACTGTTTTGCACCCGTTGTATGTGAACGTTGAGTCTATCACACCTGATCATCACGTGGTGTCTCGAAAGGAAGAACTGTCGCAATGGTGCACAGTCGGGGAGAACACAATTTCGTGGGAGATCACCTCATAATGCTACCGTCGTTCTATGCAAGATAAGGTGCATAAAGGATTAACATCACATGCAATTCATAAGTGACATGATATGGCCATCATCATGTGCTTCTTGATCTCCATCACCAAAGCACCGGCACGATCTTCTTGTCACCGGCGTCACACCATGATCTCCATCATCATGATCTCCATCAACGTGTCCCATCGAGGGTTGTCGTGCTACTCATGCTATTACTACTAAAGCTACGTCCTAGCAATATAGTAAACGCATCTGCAAGCAGAAACGTTAGTTTAAAGACAACCCTATGGCTCCTGCCGATTGCCGTACCATCGACGTGCAAGTTGATATTAACTATTACAACATGATCATCTCATACATCCAATATATCACATTACATCGTTGGCCATATCACATCACAAGCATAGCCTGCAAAAACAAGTTAGACGTCCTCTAATTGTTGTTGCATGTTTTACGTGGTGACCATGGGTATCTAGTAGGATCGCATCTTACTTACGCAAACACCACAACGGAGATATATGAATTGCTATTTAACCTCATCCAAGGACCTCCTCGTTCAAATCCGATTCAACTAAAGTTGGAGAAACCAACACTCGCCGGTCATCTTTGAGCAACAGAGTTACTCATAGCGATGAAACCAGTCTCTCGTAAGCGTACGAGTAATGTCGGTCCGAGCCGCTTCGAACCAACAATACTGCGGAATCAAGAAAAGACTAAGGAGGGCAGCAAAACGCACATCACCGCCCACAAAAACTTTTGTGTTCTACTCGAGAAGACATCTACGCATGAACCTTGCTCATGATGCCACTGTTGGGGAACGTCGCATGGGAAACAAAAAATTTCCTACACGCACGAAGTCCTATCATGGTGATGTCCATCTACGAGAGGGGATTTCTGATCTAGGTACCCTTATAGATCGCACAGCAGAAGCGTTAAGAAACGCGGTTGATGTAGTGGAACGTCCTCACGTCCCTCGATCCGCCCCGCGAACCGTCCCACGAACCGTCCCGCGATCCGTCCCACGATCCGCTTCGATCTAGTGCCGAACGGACGGCACCTCCGCGTTCAGCACACGTATAGCTCGACGATGATCTCGTCCTTCTTGATCCAGCAAGAGAGACAGAGAGGTAGATGAGTTCTCCGGCAGCGTGACGGTGCTCCGGAGGTTGGTGGTGATCTAATCTCAGCAGGGCTCCGCCCTAGTAGGGCTCCGGAGGTTGTCTCAAATCAGCCCTAGTAGCTCCATATATATAGGAGGAGGGGAGGGGAGGCTTGCCTTGAGGCTCAAGGAGCCCCAAGGGCTGCGCCACCAAGGGGAGGAGGAGTCCTCCTCCAATCCTAGTCCAACTAGGATTGGAAGGTGGGGTCCTTCTCTTCCTTCCCACCTCCTTTTTTTTCTTTTCTCTTTGGTTTTCTATCTATGGCGCATAGGGCCTTCTTGGGCTGTCCCACCAGCCCACCAAGGGCTGGTGTGCCACCCCCAAGGCCTATGGGCTTCCCCGGGGTGGGTTGCCCCCCCCGGTGAATGCCCGGAACCCATTCGTCATTCCCGGTACATTCCCGGTAACTCCGAAAACGTTCCGGTAATCAAATGAGGTCATCCTATATATCAATCTTCGTTTCCGGACCATTCCGGAAACCCTCGTGACGTCCGTGATCTCATCCGGGATTCCGAACAACATTCGGTAACCAACCATATAACTCAAATACGCATAAAACAACGTCGAACCTTATGTGTGCAGACCCTACGGGTTCGAGAACTATGTAGACATGACCCGAGTGACTCCTCGGTCAATATCCAATAGCGGGACCTGGATGCCCATATTGGATCCCACATATTCTACGAAGATCTTATCGTCTGAACCTCAGTGCCAAGGATTCATATAATCCCGTATGTCATTCCCTTTGTCCTTCGGTATGTTACTTGCCCGAGATTCGATCATCAGTATTCGCATACCTATTTCAATCTCGTTTACCGGCAAGTCTCTTTACTCGTTATGTAATACAAGATCGCGCTACTTACACTAAGTCACATTGCTTGCAAGGCTTGTGTGTGATGTTGTATTACCGAGTGGGCCCCGAGATACCTCTCCATCACACGGAGTGACAAATCCCAGTCTCGATCCATACTAACTCAACGAACACCTTCGGAGATACCTGTAGAGCATCTTTATAGTCACCCAGTTACGTTGCGACTTTTGATACACACAAAGCATTCCTCCGATGTCAGTGAGTTATATGATCTCATGGTCATAGGAACAAATACTTGACACGCAGAAAACAGTAGCAACAAAATGACACGATCAACATGCTACGGCTATTAGTTTTGGGTCTAGTCCATCACATGATTCTCCTAATGATGTGATCCCGTTATCAAGTAACAACACTTGCCTATGGCCAGGAAACCTTGACCATCTTTGATCAACGAGCTAGTCAACTAGAGGCTTACTAGGGACAGTGTTTTGTCTATGTATCCACACAAGTATTATGTTTCCAATCAATACAATTATAGCATGGATAATAAACGATTATCATGAACTAAGAAATATAATAATAACTCATTTATTATTGCCTCTAGGGCATATTTCCAACACTATGGGCTCTACGGCGTATACCTCCCGCAGTGCTTGTTTCCTCTCCTTTCTGGGTATATGGGTGACATAGATCATGTTCACGGCCTTGACCTCACGAGGGAACTGCTTTTGGCCTCCATTGTTGTGCCACGGGGCTCTTCGTCGTCTTTACTTCCTCGGCCCATGTTTTTCTCATCGGTGGCAAGCTTGTATGCCTGTTTGAACATCCAACAATTGCGATTGGTGTGGGTGGTGGGCTTGTCTTGGGTGCCATGAATCTGGCAGGGGCGTTCCGTGATTTTAGCCCATGGAGTTGGTCTAGCCCTGTTCCCTTTGAAGGGCTTCTTCCGCTGTCCAAGTTTTGTACTACGGAATCCAGCATTGACTGTTGTATCCCCCACATCACCATTACTGTGGCGGAGTTTGTTATTTTTTTCCTTAGCTTACCATTTCTGTGGCGGCGTTTGTTTCTGGGTCGTTCGCCTTATGGCTGCATCGAGCTAGCCAATTATCCTCGCCTGCGCAAAAATGGGTCATGAGGGAGGTAAGGGCGGACATAGTTCTCGTCCTGTCCTGGTCGAACTGCCTAGCTAGCCATTCGTCTTGGATGTTGTGCCAAAAAGAAGTTATTGCTTCGGCATCCAGACAGTCTACGATATGATTCTTCTTGGTGAGGAACCGGTTCCAGAATTCTCTTGTTGATTCCCCCATCTTCTAGACGACATTACTAAGATCGGATGAATCCCGTGGCCTAATATATGTTCCTTCAAAGTTGGATAGGAAAACCTCCTCAAGATCTTCCCAGCATCCAAAGGAATCTTCAGGCAGGCTATTTAGCCAATGCCGTGTCGGTCCTTTGAGTTTTAGTGGCAAATATTTTATGGCGTGGAGATCATCTCCACTGGCCATATGAATGTGGAGAAGGAAATCATCTATCCACACGGCGGGTTCTGTTGTCCCGTCATTATCTTCGATGTTTACGGGTTTAAACCCCTCCGAAAATTGGTGCTGCATGACCTCATCCGTGAAACATGGTGGGTGAGCGGCGCCTCTGATCCGGTCTATGTTGTGCCGTAGATCGGCTCCGGGTTGAGCCCGGTACGTTTCTTGGCCTCTACTCTTGTAAGCCACGTGAGGTGGTTCATCATCCCATTGAGTGGGAGAGTACCCCCTCGATACATAGATGGACCTTTTATGACCTAATTTGAAGTATTGTGGGTCGGGTCTATACCGTGGTGCATATGTTCTTTACCTTTTCTGCATGGAGAATCGGGTATATACCCGTCCTCTCCGGTGGTTCTGTCGCTCCCTCTAGGTGGACAATCAGGCTCGTCGTAGTCGGTGCATTGGGGGGACACATGTTCTGGGGCCTCATCATCGAATTGTGGGAGCAGTCGTCGACGCGGGTATGTTTTCTTCTGATCCGGCCATTCTGTGGCATATCCTTCTTCGGCCGCTAGGATTTTGGTCCACTTTCAAGGTATCATGTTCGTCCTGGAGCAGTTGTCTCTTTGCTTTCAAGCTTTGGGCGCTGGCTATAAGTTGCTGCTGGAATTGCTCTTGGCCTTTAGGGTCTTCAGGAATTACGAACTCTTCGGCTTCAAGTACGTTGAGGTCATCGACGGGAGCGAGGTAATCGTCGTCATTGTCCGAGTTGTTGCGGCCATCAGGATCGTCATTGGCCGGTTCCTTTGGTTGATGCTTGGGACCTCGGGGTTGCCGTGCCCACCAGGGGTTGCGTTCTCCCCTGTGGCTTGTGCGGAGCCCGTTCCCTTGTTTCCCTTGTAGCACTTACGTGGCTTTTGGCATTTTGAGGGATCTTCTATGGACTTATCGCCGTTTTGCTTGGGTATGATAATACATGTATCGTGAGGCGTTTCCACCATGTAAACATCGTAATAGATGTAGTGGTCCACTTCCCGGTGTTTATGGGGGTGCGATACGTCTCCAACGTATCTATAATTTTTTTATTGTTCCATGCTATTATATTATTAGTTTTGGATGTTTTATATGCATTAATATATTTTTTATATTATTTTTCGGAGTAATCTATTAATCTAGAGCGTAGTGCGAGTTTCTGTTTTTTCCACGTTTTTGAGTATTGCAAATAAGGAGTATTAAAAGGTGTCCAAACGGAAAAAATTCTCCGGAAAGATTTTTCTTGGACCAAAAGACACCTAGGAGACTTGGAGTAGGGGGCAGGGCACCTGCTGGGAGGCCACAAGCCTACAGGCACGCCCCAGGGGGTGGCCGCGCCCCTGGCTTGTGGGTCTCCTACAGGCCTCCTAACCCTATTCTTTGGCCTATAAATTCCCAAATATTCCCGCATCGCCAAAAAGAGGAACGAAAATAATTTTTTGCCACCGGGAGCCTGTGTTCCCGACAGATCCAATCTGGGAGCCTTTTCCGGTAATCTGTGGGAGAGGGAATTGATCACGGGGGGCATCTACATCAACTCCATTCCCCTCCGATGAAGCGTGAGTAGTTCACCACACACCTACTGGTTCATAGCTAGTAGCTTGATGGCATCTTCTCTCTCTTTGATCTTCAATACCATGTTCTTCATGATCTTCATGGAGATCTATTGGATGTAATACTCTTTTGCGGTGTGTTTGTCCAGATCCAATCAATTGTGAGTTTATGTTAATATTATCTATGAATATTATTTGAGTCTCTTCTAAATTCTTATATGCATGATTTCATATCTTTGCAAGTCTCTTTGAATTATTGGTTTGGTTTGGCCAACTAGGTAATTCTTGCAATGGGAGAAATGCTTAGTTTTGGGTTCAATTTTGTGGTGTCCTCTCCCAATGACATAGTCACTCACCAGTGGGTCCCACTGGTCAGGTTTGACTTTCAACGGCTAGTTGGACCTGCTGATGGAGTAACTCTATTTCTGTGATTTAAAATAATTCTAGAAAATGCTAAAACTTTGGAAATTCATAGAAAATTAAATATAACTCCAAATTTGACAAATAATATATGCAAATTGATCAGAAAAATCCAATAAACACAATGGTGCTATTTCGATGCATGACAAACAAAGTTATGAAACAACATCAGGTCAAATCAATTAAATTAATATGACAAATATGCTATTTCAACTAATATTTGAATTTGAACTCAAATCAGCATCATCCCAAAGGTTTGATAGCCACACTAGCTCTTGCTACATTTCATATCATGCCATGATCATGCATCATATTGTTGCATATGAATGTTATTGATTGTCATTATTGTTTCGGTAGGCTCTCCCCTTCCGGATACGTCTGATTATCTGACTCACGTATTTAATCCCTCTGCTGAGCAACAAGGCAAGCACCCATTTGATCATCCCGATATAATCCCATGTTCTTGCTCCTGCTCCCACTTATTGCATTAAGAAAAAATACTTCAAATGCTTTACTTCGGTAGCTGAACCTATTCCATTGCATGACCTGTCATTGTCACAGTAAAGAGCCAAACCTTGCAACCTAGCATACCTGGTAGTTGCTTGAGATGTGATGTGTTTTATCCTGCTATGCTTGCTATGCCTAGAGTACTATCAGGTCTATTTCATCTGGGTGATGAACAGGAATGGATGAATCTGTTCTAGTGACAAAGAATAAGTGTGGAACCTGATTTGGTAGAGGTACCGATGAAAGGCTATGTAGGAGTACATGGCGGGTTGTTTCATTGGAACCGCCCTTAGGAACTAAGTTCCGTGTATGTAATCCAAGAATAGTTACTACCATATGCTGGGCCCTAAAATATGACCCCGCTCGACTTATTAATCGCCTAGTACTCGGTCCAGGAATTGCAAGTAGTTTCTGTTGTTTGTAGTCATGCTAGAGGCCGTGCATAGTGCTGACCTTAGAGGTGGGCTATGATGCGGTAGGCAGTGGCACGGTGTACCAAGTGGCACCCGGATGGTGGGCTTGGGAACCCTGCGCACATTGTTTGGGGCCGTGCGGAAACCTCGACCGTACTTCCGTGCGGGTTACTCTCAAATAGGCAATAAACTTGGACTAGGTATTAGTGTGGTTAACGGTCAAAGCCGACTTCCTCGCTGGGCTTCCGCTTGAAGGTTGCCAAGGTGCATGATGTGCACATGGCGATAAGTGGCGAGAGCGTGTGTGAAGAAGTACACCCCTTCATGGTTATGATCTATTCGAATAGCCGCGTCCGCGGATATGGACTACTTGGAGACATATGTTGTTCATAGACAACTTTAATGGCTACTCATAAAAGTATGAACATATGCATGAGTATCATGTATGGCATTTCCGTAGGGAGACGGAAAGGAGTTCATGATAGTGTATTGTTGTGGTGGTAGTGGACTCGTGTACGACTTATCAAAGTTGTTAAAACTATTTGAAATTGTAGTTTAGTCTAGCCAAGAGTCTAAGCTGGCATGTTGCATGAAACACCACGACCCCTTTATTGATACCTGGGCATGAGTAGATAGATCTGTTCTAAAGTCTTGCTAAGTACTTTTCTATTCATGTTTTCTTAATAATTGTTGTAGAGGATACCCACAAGCCATCAGGTGGGTTCTTTCTAGACATCGATGATGACGAGTAGCTGGTGTCCCAGCTTCGACCTGGCCCCTCTCAGAAGGGATCTGTAGATAGTCAGCCTTTATGCCTTCTCCTTTTAACTATCTGTACTCAGACAACTTGTATGCTTCCGTTGGTTTGTATAACTCAACTTGTATGACTTGAGTGTCGGGTCGTGTGACCCCTGCCTGTACTAACATATTATGCAAGACTCTTCTGAGTCTTCTAAATAAATGTCGTGTGATACGTCTCCAACGTATCTATAATTTTGATGGTTTCATGCTATTATCTTGTCAAACTTTGGATGTTTTGCATGCCTTTTATTTATTTTCTGGGACAACCCTATTAACTCAGTGCCAAGTGCCAGTTCTTGTTTTTTCCATGTTTTTGACCACTTTCAGAGGAGATTTTGAAATGGACTCCAAACGGAAGAAAATCCCCGAAAAGATTTTTTTTCTGGAACGGAAGAAGATCGGAGAGCTTGGGGGCCAAGCCAGAAGAGCCCTAGGGGCCCCACAAGCACCCACCCCGCGGCCAGGGGGGCCACGCCATGCAGGCTTGTGGGCCCCCCTGAGGTCCCCTGACCTAGATCTTGCGCCTATAAATTCCCAAATATTCCCAAACAAATCAAGGGAGCATCGTAATCACCTTTCCGTCGCCGCAAGCTTCTGTCTCCGCAAGATCCCATCTGGGGCACGTCCTGGTGCCCTGCCGAAGGGGGGATTCGGACACGGAAGTCTTCTCCATCAACACCATGACCTCTCCGATGATGCGTGAGTAGTTCACCATAGACCTACGGGTCCATAGCTAGTAACTAGTTGGCTTCTTCTCTGTTTTGGATCTTCAATACAAAGTTCTCCATGATCTTCATGGAGATCTATCCGATGTAATCTTCTTTTTCAGTGTGTTTGTCAAGATCCGATGAATTGCAGATTTATGATCAGATTATCTATGAATCTTATTTGAGTTTCTTCTGATCTCTCTTATGCATGATTTCATATCCTTGTAATTCTCTTTGAGTTGTGGGTTTTGTTTGGCCAACTAGATCTATGATTCTTGCAATGGGAGAAGTGCTTGGTTTTGGGTTCATACCGTGCGGTGACCTCACCCAGTGACAGAAGGGGTAGTGAGGCACGTATCATGTTGTTGCCATCAAGGGTAAAAAGATGGGGTTTTCATCATTGGTTTGAGATTATCCCTCCACATCATGTCATCTTGCTTAAAGCGTTACTCTGTTTGTCATGAACTCAATACACTAGATGCATGCTGGATAGCGGTTGATGTGTGGAGTAATAGTAGTAGATGCAGAAAGTATCGGTCTACTTGTCTCAGACGTGATGCCTATATGCTAGATCATTGCCTTAGATATCATCATGACTTTGCGTGGTTCTATCTATTGCTCGACAGTAACTTGTTCACCCACCGTAATACTTGCTATTTTGAGAGAAGCCTCTAGTGGACACTATGGCCCCCAGGGTCTACTCCACACCATATTTTCAGCCTTACACTTTTTACTTCGTTGCACTTTCCGCCTTCAGATCTCACTTTGTAAACAATCTTGAAGGGATTGACAACCGCTTTGAAGCGTTGGGTGCAAGCTTGTTTGTGTTTGCGCAGGTACTCTGGACTTGACGAGACCCTCCTTCTAGATCGATACCTTGGTTCTCAAACTAAGGGAAATACTTACTGCTCCTGTGCTGCATCACCCTTTCCTCTTCAAGGGAAAAACCAACGCAAGCCCAATCTCTGTCAACGTGTCAATTTCTAGAGCTGTTGTTTGAGAAGTAGCCTCGTGTTGTTGTATGGTTATGTTGTGATGCCATAGTTGTATCTATGCATATTGAGTATGTCATGCCTACGTGTGATGCACTATGATATGTATGGGATTCGACACCTAGTCGTATGCCTTAGTAGCTCTCTATACAAAGAAATGCCCCTTTGTGATTTCACAGAGCCTTGGTAGTTCGCTACTGCTCCGCACACATTGGTTGACCAGCATGTATCCTTCTTAGTTGTTGTGTCTGTCCCTACGGGGAAAGGTCACGTGGTGTAATGGAGTCCTTGTAGATTCCTACGACATGTCTAGACTCGCTCATGACCGACACCTGCTTTGCTGGGTTATGTATGCCTGTCTCTGTACACTTGAGCCACTTGAGTTTATGACTAGTTATGTCGACCCGGGTTCTTTGACATTGGAATGCTAGTGACACAAATGCATACGTGAATCAAAAGGCGCAAACGGTCCCGGCTAAGGTAAGGTGGCAGCTGTGGGGTTAACCTTGCGTGAGACCGCAAAGAGATGCGATGTGTTTGCCAGTTGCCTCTCGTTTTCCTCTCCCCCACTTCACCAATTTTCCTTTTCCGTTCGCCTTTTTGTTCGCCCTTTTTCTCGCCCACTTTTTGTTTGCTGTGTGCTTGCTTGCTTGCTGAGGTCACCATGAACGAAAACACCAAGCTTTCTGACTTCTCGAATACTAATAATAATGATTTTATTAGTACTCCAATTGCTCCCGCCACTAGTGCGGAGTCATACGAAATCAATGCCGCTTTGCTGAATCTTGTTATGAAAGACAATTCTCTAGCCTTCCTAGTGAAGATGCCGCATCCCATCTCAATACCTTCATTGAGCTTTGCGATATGCAAAAGAAAAGATATGTGGATATTGACGTGATTAAATTGAAGCTTTTTCCTTTCTCGTTGCGAGATCGCGCAAAAACTTGGTTTTCTTCTTTGCCTAGAAATAGTATCGGTTCTTGGGATAAGTGCAAAGATGCTTATATATCCAAGTATTTTTCGCCGGCTAAGATTATCTATCTCCGTAATGATATCATGAATTTCAAGCAACTTGATCGTGAGCATGTTGCACATGCTTGGGAGAGAATGAAATTAATAATTAGAAATTGTCCCGCTCATGGCTTGAGCCTTTGGATGATTATTCAAATCTTTTACGTTGGCTTGAATTTCGCTTCTAGAAATATCTTGGACTCCGCCTCAGGTGGAACATTCATGGAAATCACGTTAGGAGAAGCCACAAATCACTTAGACAACATCATGACGAACTACTCTCAGTGGCACACTGAAAGGTCACCTACTAGTAAGAAGGTACACGCTATAGAAGAAATTAACTCGTTGAGTGCTAAGATGGATGAGTTAATGAATTTGGTTGCTGGTAGAAGTGCTCCTTTGGATCCTAATGATTTTCCTTTGTTTTCTTTGATTGAGAGTAGCAACACTAGCTTGGACGTAAATTTTGTTGGTAGGAATAACTTTGGCAACAACAACGCTTTTAGAGGAAACTATGTTCCTAGGCCTTTTTCTAGTAACTCCTCTAATAACTTTGGCAACTCCTACAACAATACCCATGGAAATTACAATAGATTACCCTCTAATCTAGAGAGTAATATCAAAGAGTTCATCAACTCTCAAAAGATTTTCAATGCGTCCATAGAGGAAAAACTACTCAAAATTGACGATTTGGCTGAGAGCGTTGATAAGATTTCTTGTGATGTTGATGCTTTGAAAGTTAGATGTGCTCCTCCCAAAATCAACATGGATGAAACTTTGAAAGCTATGCATGTTTCCATGATTGAGAGCCAAGAAAGAACCGCCCAAATTCGTGCTAGACATGAATGGCTTAAAAAGGTGTGTTCTCGTCATGAGAATCACGAAGATCTTAAAGTTCTTGGTGTGACTCCCATTGAAGCTTTGTTTTCTTGTGCCAAACCTAATAATTATGGGGATGGATATGAATCCACTTTGGTTGAAAAGTGCCCCAATGATTCGGAGTCCATCTATCTTGATGCTAAAAGCGTTAAAAGTGGAGTAGAAGACGTTAAAACTTTCAGTAGTAATGAAGTTACTACCGTGGATTTCAAGGAATTCAATTATGATAGTTGCTCCTTGATTGAATGCATTTCTTCTTTGATGCAATCCAGGTTAAACTCTCCGCATGCTTATAGCCAAAACAAAGCCTTTAACGATCATATCGTCGAAGCTATGATAAAAGTTCTTGAAGAGAAACTTGAATTGGAAGTCTCTATCCCTAGAAAGCTTCTTGATGAGTGTAAACCTACCATCAAAATCAAAATCAAAAACTATGAGTGCAATGCTTTGTGTGATTTGGGTGCTAGTGTTTCTGCGATTCCAAAATCTTTATGTGATATTCTGGATTTTAATGAGATTGAAGAGTTTTCTTTTAATTTGCATCTTGCTGATTCTACTATCAAGAAACCCATGGGAAGGATCAATGATGTTCTTATTATTGCAAATAGGAACTATGTACCCGTGGATTTCATTGTGCTTGACATTGACTGCAATCCTACATGCCCTATTATTCTTGGTAGACCTTTCCTAAGGACTATCGGTGCTATCATCGATATGAAGGAAGGGAATATTAGATTTCAATTTCCTTTAAGGAAGGGCATGGAACACTTTCCTAGAAAGAAAATAAGATTGCCTTATGAATCCATGATGAGGGATACTTATGGTTTCAGCACCAAAGACGACGATACATGATTCTATCGCTTCTATGCCTAGCTAAGGGCGTTAAACAATAGCGCTTGTTGGGAGGCAACCCAATGAATTTATCTTTTTTATTTCTGTTTTGTTGCGTACACACTTTCACAATTCTGTTGCGATTGTGTTTTTTGTGTTTCTTTTTGTGTTTGAGCCAAGCAAAGCCTTTATGACTAGTCTTGGTAATGGTTGTTTGATCTTGCTGGAAAAGGACAGAAACTTTTCGCTCACGAGATGATTTTTCATTTTTATTCAGAAAGAGATTTTGAGTTGATTCTTTTTGCTGCTGATTGATATGCTTTTTCCCTAGACCGTCGTAATGTTTCAGATTTTGTGAGGTAACAGAAGTATACGAAGTATACAGATTGCTACAGACTGGTCTGTTTTTGACAGATTCTGTTTTTTATTGAGTTGGTTGCTTGTTTTGATGAAACTATGGTTAGTGTTGGGGGGTACTAGCCATGGGAATGTGAGAATACAGTAGCTCATCATCAATATAGATGGAATTAAAGTTTGCTACAGTAACAAAATAAGTGGTAGTTTGTTTTCTGGTGCTAATGTTATCACAAGTTTCTGTTTAAGTTTTGTGTTGTGAAATTTTCAAGTTTTGGGTGACGTTCTCATGGACAAAGATATAAGGAGTGGAAAGAGCTCAAGCTTGGGGATGCCCAAGGCACCCCAAGCCAAATTCAAGGACAACAAAAAGTCTAATCTTGGGGATGCCGTGGGAAGGCATCCCCTCTTTCGTCTTCAATCCATCGGTAACATTACTTGGAGCTATATTTTTATTCACCACATGATATGTGTTTTGCTTGGAGCGTATTGTATCATAGGAGTCTTTTCTTTTTGTTGTGTCACAATCATCCTTGCTGCACACCTTTTTGAGAGAGAGACATGCACTCATCATGATTTTGCTAGAATGCTCATAGTGCTTCACTTATATCTTTTGAGCTAGATACTTTTGCTCTAATGCTTCACTTATATCTTTTGAGCTAGATACTTTTGCTCTAGTGCTTCACTTATATCTTTTGAGCTAGATACTTTTGCTCTAGTGCTTCACTTATATCTTTAGAGCACGGTGGTGCGTGATTTGGTAGTTGGCTTATCCTATGAAAGTAGTCCCATGTGCTAGGTACCCAATGAGGATGCAAAAACCTCCATCTTCATGTGCATTGAGTAGAAAGAGAAGTTTCGATTCCTCTCAATTAGTTTTGAGACACGGATTCGGTAATATTGAGAGTTATGTTAGTAGGGTGTTGTGAATCTAGAAACACTTGTGTTGAAGTTAGTGATTCCCGTAGCATGCACGTATGGTGAACCGCTATGTTAGGAAGTCGGAGCATAATTGATCTATTGATTGTCATCCTTTGTGTTGAGGTCGGGATCGCGCGATGGTTTACACCTACCAACCCTTCCCCTCGGAGTATGTGTTTAGCACTTTGTTTCGATTACTAATAAAAACTTTCGCAATAAGTATGTGAGTTCTTTATTAATAATGTTGAGTCCATGGTATAGATGCACTTTCACCTTCCACCATTGCTAGCGTCTCTAGCGCCGCGCAATTCTCGCGGTGCACAAACCCACCAAATTCCTTAGTCAAAATAGCCACCATACCTACCTACTATGGCATTTTCATATCCATTCCGAGATATATTGCCATGCAACTACCACCGTTCCGTCTAATGACTTGTGCCATCACTTTCATATTGCCATTGCATGATCATACTAGATCGTTGCACATCCCAGTACACTGCCGGAGGCATTTCCTATGGAGTCATCATCATTGTGATCTTTGAGCTTTGAGTAACTAAAAAGTGTGATGATCATCATTATTAGAGCATTGTCCCATGTGAGGAAATAAAAAAAAAGAGCCCAAAAACAAAACAAAAAAAGAGAAAAGAAAAAAGAGGCCTAAGAGCCCAAATAAAAAATAAATAAAAATAAAAAAAGGGAAATGAGAGAAAAAGAGAGAAGGGACAATGCTACTATCTTTTTCCACACTTATGCTTCATGATTGCACCATGTTCTTCATGATTGAGAGCTTATTGCTTTGTCACTACCATATGCTAGTGGGAATCTTTGTTTTATAACTTGGCTTGTATATTCCAATGACGGGCTTCCTCAAAATTGCCCTAGGTCTTTGTGAGCAAGCGAGTTGGATGCACACCCACTAGTTTTCCCTTGAGCTTTCACATACTTATAGCTCTAGTGCATCTCTTGTATGGCAATCCCTACTCATTCACATTGATATCTATTAATGGGCATCTCCATAGCCTATTGATACGCCGAGTCAATGTGACCATCTCCTCCTTTTTGTCTCACAACCACCACCACACTCTATTCCACCCATAGTGCTATATGCATGGCTCGCGCTCATGTATTGCGTGATAGTTATAAAAAGTTTGAGAAAGTAAGAGTGCGAAAACAATCACTTGGCCAATTCCAGGGTTGTGCATGATTTACATTAGTTGTGTCAGGATGATGGAGCATGGCCAGACTATATGATTTTGCAGGGATAACTTTCTTTGGCCTTGTTATTTTGAAAGTTCATGATTACTTTGCTAGTTTGCTTGAAGTATTACTGTTTTCATGTCAATAGCAAACTATTGTTTTGAATCGTACGAATCTGAACATTCATGCCACGTGAAAGAAGTTGCAAAGGACAACTATGCTAGGTAGCATTCCACATAAAAAATTCATTCTTTATCACTTCCCTACTCGAGGACGATCAGGAGTTAAGCTTGGGGATGCTTGATACGTCTCCAACGTATCTATAATTTTTTATGGTTTCATGCTACTATCTTGCCAAACTTTTGATGTTTTGCATGCCTTTTATTTATTTTCTGGGACTAACCTATTAACTGAGTGCCAAGTGCCAGTTCCTGTTTTTTCCATGTTTTGGACCCCTTTCAGAGGAGATTTTGAAACGGAGTCCAAACGCAAGAAAATCCCCGAAAAGATTTTTTTTTGGAACGGAAGAAGATCGGAGAGCTTGGGGGCCAAGCCAGAAGAGCCCCAGGGCCCGCACAAGCCCCCACCCACGCGGCCAGGGGGGCCGCGGCAATCAGGCTTGTGGGCCCCCTAGAGGTCCACTGACCTAGATCTTGCGCCTATAAATTCCCAAATATTCCCAAAAAAATCAAGGCAGCATCGTAATCACTTTTCCGCCGCCGCAAGCTTTTGTCTCCGCAAGATCCCATCTGGGGCACGTCCTGGTGCCCTACCAAAGGGGGGATTCAGACACGGAAGGCTTCTCCATCAACATCATGACCTCTCCGATGATGCGTGAGTAGTTCACCATAGACCTACGGGTCCATAGCTAGTAACTAGATGGCTTCTTCTCTCTCTTGGATCTTCAATACAAAGTTCTCCATGATCTTCATGGAGATCTATCCGATGTAATCTTCTTTTGCGGCGGGTTTGTCGAGATCCGATGAATTGTGGATTTATGATTAGATTATCTATGAATCTTATTTGAGTTTCATCTAATCTCTCTTATGCATGATTTCATATCCTTGTAATTCTCTTCGAGTTGTGGGTTTTGTTTGGCCAACTAGATCTATGATTCTTGCAATGGGAGAAGTGCTTGGTTTTGGGTTCATACCGTGCGGTGACCTCACCCAGTGACAGAAGGGGTAGTGAGGCACGTATCGTGTTGTTGCCATCAAGGGTAAAAAGATGGGGTTTTCATCATTGGTTTGAGATTATCCCTCTACATCATGTCATCTTGCTTAAAGCGTTACTCTGTTTGTCATGAACTCAATACACTAGATGCATGCTGGATAGCGGTTGATGTGTGGAGTAATAGTAGTAGATGCAGAAAGTATCGGTCTACTTGTCTCAGACGTGATGCCTATATGCTAGATCATTGCCTTAGATATCGTCATGACTTCGCGTGGTTCTATCAATTGCTCAAAAGTAATTTGTTCACCCACCGTAATACTTGCTATTTTGAGAGAAGCCTCTAGTGAACACTATGGCCCCCAGGGTCTACTCCACACCATATTTATAGCCTTACACTTTTTACTTTGTTGCACTTTCCGCCTTCACTTCTCACTTTGCAAACAATCTTGAAGGGATTGACACCCCCTTTGAAGCGTTGGGTGCAAGCTTGTTTGCATTTGCGCAGGTACTCTGGACTTGACGAGATCCTCCTTCTGGATCGATACCTTGGTTCTCAAACTGAGGGAAATACTTACTGCTCCTGTGCTGCATCACCCTTTCCTCTTCAAGGGAAAAAGCAATGCAAGCCGAATCTCCGTCAACGTGTCAATTTCTGGCGCTGTTGTTTGAGAAGTAGGATCGTGTTGTTGTATGGTTATGTTGTGATGCCATAGTTGTACCTATGCATATTGAGTATGTCAGGCGTACGTGTGATGCACTGTAATATGTATGGGATTCGACACCTAGTCGTATGCCTTAGTAGCTCCCTATACAGATAAATGCCCCTTTGTGATTTCACAGAGCCTTGGTAGTTCGCTACTGCTCCGGACACATTGGTTGACCGGCATGTATCCTTCTTAGTTGTTGTGTCTGTCCCTACGGGGATATGTCACGCGGTGCAATGGAGTCCTTATAGATTCCTACGACTCGTCTAGACTCGCTGATGACCGACACCTGCTTTTCTAGGTTATGTATGCCTGTCTCTGTACACTTGAGCCACTTGAGTTTATGACTAGTTATGTCGACCCGGGTTCTTTGACATTGGAATGCTAGAGACACAAATGCATACGTGAATCAAAAGTCGCAAACGGTCCCGGCTAAGTTAAGGTGGCAGCCGTGGGGTTAACCTTGCGTGAGAGCGCAAAGAGATGTGATGTGTTACAAGCTGGATTCTTATGGCTTAGGATCGGGGTTCCGACAGTGTTGGTATCAAAGCCTGACTGACTGTAGGATTACCAAGCCAAACTGGTCGAAGTTGAGTCTAGAATTGCTTTAGTTATATATAAGGGAATTGTTTGTGGAAGGGAATGTAAGTTTCTTGCTTCTCTTCTCAAGTCATTCTATTCTGGTCATCCTCGTCTTTTCTACGGGGATTACGAACTAGGTTACTTGTCTATCCCTTAGGATCGCGTGTTACTAATTGTTAGATTGTAGGAAAACGGTTTGAGAGTTATTCCGAGTTTTCTTTCAAAAGAAAATAAGTGTTTCATGACCATGGAATTGAACTTGATAGTTGAGTGGTTATGTTATTCTATCTTTTGTGGGTTGTCTCAAAATTGTTTTTGAGCATTTACAGCCGTTATGCTACCCAATTTTATCTCCAGAGCTCTAATGCCTTTTGCATTACTCTCTATTTCAGATGCCTGGCCATCCTTCTCGTCAGGTGGTCCGTCTGACTAGGTGCATTGATGTGCCGGGTCACACGGCCATGCTGGTCAGGATGAAGTCAGTAGCCGGTTACCGCTGGTACCCAAAGTATACAGTGGAGGAGCAGTACCAGGATTTCAATCAGAGTCAGTATCGTTGCACTGTTAGGGTATTCCCAGATTATCCTGGAGCCGAGGAGCCGATCCATTGGTCTTGTGGATTGGGGGTCACTGTTGACATTGCGGTACAAGATGCTGCCTACTCAATGTTGACCATCATGTGAGCCAGACAAGCACTGCTGCAGAATTCAGAGTTCTGCTATGTTCCCGCTTCTCAGCCAGGAGAAGAAGGATACCTCAGTGGGGTCTACTTTGATTCATATTTGGAGGATCCGTTGCTGCAGTCTACCGCTGAGATGTTGGAGAATAGAGACATAGATGCTCATGCCCTTTGTACGGAGCTCTATGCTACTCATGCCCGCTTATGGACCACTTTGACACAGCTGGCACCTGTAGTTCAGACAGGGTATGGAGATATGGAGATGTTGAACCCCGTTAGGACTCATCTACCAGCTCATGTTGACTGGACTGCTATAGGAGGAGTCACCCCTCTTCGGGGACCTCTACTACCACCAGTGAGGGGACCAAGGCCACACCCGTGTCCTTACGGTTCCCAGGGGTCTCATGCTCGAGTATTTCCTGATCCGCAGGTTGAGCTTCCAGGCCATGGAGGCAACCTTTATGAGATGTTTTATGCAGATGCTTGAACCCGTGAGTGGAAGAGTAGTATGGTAGAAGTTGTACTTCCACAGTCCTGTGTGTCTTGTGGAGTATAACTATGTCGTGAGATGAGTTTCGGAGGCATAGATAAATAATATATAGGAAGCTTGGAAAGCCTCTCATGAGTACTATCATCTTTTTAGTAGTTTGCTCTTCGATTTGAGGTTGTACTGAACTATGTAATGGTGTGTATGAACCATGGTGTATTTATAGCAGTTGCTTGTTACCATGTTGTTCAGATGTTCATTTCCGCATTCCATGTGTTGAGTGCATTCTTAATCCATAGTTAGTATTGATGTTCATATTAGTCTAAGCTGTGAGTTTGTTTGCCATGATGGTGTTTACCAGCCTGAACCATGCCCCTAACCATTAGCAGGGAGAAGGTAGTGAGGCACCACAGGAGGAACTGCCTCACCCGCCTTCTCTGGCGAAAGTTATGCTTGAGGCGGAAAGAAACAAGCGAGGGACCAACCGTCTGCTAGAGCGTATTGAGCAAAATACGGCTCGTCAGCCGCAAAATGATGCAGTGTCCCTCAATGACATTGTCAAGCTGAATCCCTCGAAGTTCCATCACTCCGTCGATCCTCTCGACACTGATTATTGGTTGTGCAGTATATCACGCAAGATACGCTCTGCAAATGTTGCTGAGGCTGACAAGGTGACCTTTGCTGCGTATTTCCTGGAAGGCCCCGCCAATCTGTGGTGGGAGAATTTTGAAGCTATGCGTCCTGCCGGACCAGCAGCCACATGGGCAGATTTCAGTGTAGCCTTCCATCTGCACCACATTTCAAAGGGTTTGATGGACCGTAAGAGAGAGGAATTATGTGCCTTCACCCAGGGAAAGTTGATCGTGGATGCTTATAGCCGTGAGTTTAGTAATCTCGCTCGCTATGCAACTGAAGAGGTGTCAACTGACGCCAAGAAGCAAGCAAGATTCCGCAAGGGTCTGAGCCCCGAACTTTGTCGTGACCTGCGCCTTCATGAATGCAAAAAGCTCTTGTCAACAAGGCGATAAGTGCCGAGACCGGTCATACCGACTATAAAGCCACGACGAAGCACTCTCGCGATTCGGGCTCCTCATCTAGTTCCGCCTTTCCAAAACGCAGGTTGTGGGTCCCGAATAGCTCCCTGCCGCCAAGATATACCCCGAGGCCATCCTATGTGGCGCTTCACGCGAACCAGACCAACCCTCGAGCAAAGACTTATGGTGGTCCAGCTAGCAATGCTGCACCACCTGCCAATCAGGTGATTTGTTACAAGTGTGGAGAACCATGGCACTATTCACGAAAGTGTCCTCAGAATATAGCTGCCAAGCAACCTGGGAAGTCTGTTGGTCAAGGCAAATCGGGCAAGGCTTATTATGTTAAGCTAACTCCTGCGCGTGGGCGCGTGAATTATGTTTCAGTAGAAGAAGCTGTAGAGGATCCCGACGTCATATTGGGTACACTCCTTGTCAATCATCACCCAGCATTTGTTCTTTTTGACACTGGGTCATCTCATTCCTTCATTTCCGAAAGTTATGCACAATTGCATAACATGTCCTTTTGTGATATGCCAATCCCATTAGTTGTCCAAACCCTTGGTAGTAAATGGAAAACTTCTAGGATAAGCTATGACAATGAAATCCTAGTAGACAGCCTAGTTTTTCTAGCATCATTGATAGCCCTAAAATCCTCAGATATCAATATCATCTTGGGAATGGACTGGATGTCACCTCAGTATGCCAAGATTGATACCCATTCTAGGAATGTTCAGCTTACCCATCCCTCGGGTGAGATAGTAAATGTCTCAACTCGAGTAGCCAAATGTCAACTCTATTCCCTCAATGCTAGTCCTCTTCCAGAACTTGAAGACATTTCGGTAGTCCATGACTTCCCGGATGTTTTTCCAGAAGAACTGCGAGGAATTACACCTGACAGGGATGTAGAGTTTGTGATAGACCTTGTTCTAGGAAATGTCCCAATAGCGAGAAGACCCTATAAGATGGCACCCTTGGAGCTAGCCGAACTTAAGAAACAACTAGATGAGGCCTTGAATAAAGGTTTCATTCATCCTAGCTCTTCTCCTTGGGAGTGTCCCGTATTCTTCGTCAAGAAGAAAGATGGAACGGACCGGATGGTTGTAGATTATCGACCAGTTAATCTGGTCAGCATAAAGAACAAGTATCCGCTCCCCAGGATCAACGATCCGTATGATCAGCTCGCTGTATCCTCATTCTTCTCCAAAATGGATTTGAGGTTGGGTTACCATCACATCAAGATCAAGAACGGGGACATTCCAAAAACGGGTTTTCTCACTCGTTATGGCCAATACTAGTACACCGTCCTGTCCTTCGGTTTAACCAATGCCCCAGCCACCTTCTCTCGCTTGATGAATTCAATCTTTATGGAGTATTTGGATAAATTCGTCATGGTATACCTCGATGATATTCTCATCTACTCGAAGAACGAACATGAAAATGCCGAGCATCTAAGGCTGGTATTGATGAAACTTCGAAAGCATCGCCTTTATTCCAAGTTTTCAAAATGTGAATTTTGGTTACGAGAAGTGACCTATCTAGGCCACGTAATCTCTGGTAAGGGTATTGCTGTCGATTCCGAGAGAGTTCAAGCTGTCCTTGATTGGACTCAACCTGAATCGGTTAAGCAAGTTAGGAGTTCTCTTGGTCTAGCAAGCTATTGTCGCCGCTTTGTCGAGAAATTCTCCAAGGATGCAAAGCCTCTAATTGAACTCCTCAAGAACGATAAAAAGTTCGAATGGACACCACAGTGTGAGCATAGTTTTCAGGAACTGAAAAGACGCCTCACTTCTGCACCTGTGTTGCTACCACGAGATATTTCTAAGGACTTTGTTATCTAGTGCGACGCCTCACAACAAGGATTAGGTTGCATTCTCATGCGAGATCGTCATGTGATTGCATACACATCTCGACAGTTGCGTCCACATGAGGATAATTATCCCACACATCATCTTGAGCTTGCAACTGTAGTCCATGCACTCAAAACCTGGCTACATTACCTTCTTGGTAATCGTTACGAAATATGCACTGATCACCAAAGTCTGAAATACATCTTCACCCAGCCGGATTTGAATCTCAGGCAAAGATGGTGGGTTGAGTTGATCACAGATTACGACTTAGGGATAACTTACACCCCGGGGAAGGCCAATGTCATGGCTGATGCACTAAGTCGTAAGTCTTATTGTAACAATTTGATGTTACAACGAGGTCAACCACGTCTCTATGAGGAATTTCAGAAGTTAAATCTCCACATTGTTCCTCAAGGATTCCTTTCTACCCCGGTGGCGAAACCTACTCTTAGGGCTCAAATCATAGTTGGCCAAAAGCGTGATAAGGTTATATCACGGATCAAGGAGAATATTATTAGCGAAAACGCTAAGGAATTCTCCATGAATGATCAAGTTGTGTTCTTCGAGAACCGTCTAGTGGTTCCTAAGAATCCACATCTGAGGCAGTTGATCGTTAAGGAGGCTCGTGATTCTCCTCTCACCATTCATCCTGGTAGTACTAAGATGTATCAGGACCTACGCCAGAGGTTTTGGTGGACTAGGATGAAGAGAGAAATTGTTGAGTTCGTTGCTAACTGCGACGTTTGTCGTCGAGTGAAAGCAGAACATCAAAGGCCTGCTGGCACCCTTCTACCTTTAGCTATTCCTGAATGGAAATGGGATAAAGTTAGTATGGATTTCATCAGTGGATTTCCCAAAACCAAGAAAGGAAATAATGCTAGTCATTGACCGTCTTTCCAAAGTAGCTCATTTTCTTCGAGTTCGTGAGAGTATAGCAGCTAGCCAGCTAGCGGAGTTATATCTCTCTCGAATAGTGTCTCTTCATGGTGTCCCTCTGGACATTAACTCAGATCGTGGAAGTATTTTTACTTCTCGCTTCTGGGAAAGTTTTCAGAATGCCATGGGGACTCACCTATCTTTTAGCACCGCTTTCCATCCTCAAACAAGTGGTCAAGTAGAAAGAGTGAATCAAATCCCAGAGGATATGTTCCGAGCTTGTGTTATATCGTTTGGCATGAATTGGGAGAAGTGCCTTCCATTCGCCGAATTTTCTTATAACAATAGTTATCAATCAAGCTTGGGCAAAGCCCCTTTTGAAGTTCTGTATGGACGAAGATGTCGAACACCTCTTAATTGGTCAAAAACCGGAGAGAGGAAACTCTTTGGTCCGGATATGATCCAGGAAGCAGAATAGCAACTTCGCATTATTCGTGAAAAGTTGAAAACAACCCAATCTCGTCAAAAGAGCCAATATGATCGTCATCATAAGGTTGTGACCTTTGAAGTTGACGAGAAGGCTTACCTTCGGGTTACACCTTTGAAGGGTACCCATCGCTTCGGTATCAAAGGCAAATTGGTCCTCGCTAAATTGGTCCTTTCCGCGTTCTTGCCAAACGAGGAGAAGTTGCCTACCAGTTGGAACTTCCTCCGCATCTTTCCAAGGTTCATGATATCTTCCACATCTCGCAACTCAGGCGTTGCTTTTCGGATCCTATCCGTGAAGTGGACCATGAAACGCTTGATCTCCAAGATAACCTTTCATACCGAGAATACCCTGTTCATATTCTTGATGAAGCTGAGTGTACCACTCGACGTCGAAACCTCAAGTTTCTTAAAGTTCAATGGTCAAATCATTCTGAAAAAGAGGCAACATGGGATTGAGAGGACAGTCTTCGACTTCAGTATCCCGCGCTATTCCCGGCGACATCCAAATCTCGGGACGAGATTCTTTTGAGTGGGGGTGAGTTGTCACATCCCTAGCTACCCTTTGGTGCTTAGTAAGATTGTGCTCATGTTTTCATTCTTGCATTAAAAGTGAAAATGGAAAACAAAGAGAAAAACCCTAGCAACTCTATTTTCAAACTAATTCAAACTTGTGACAAATCAATGAACTCAAAATGGCCTTCATAAAAGTCCTTTATTTTTGATAAATATTGGAAACAACAATTCAGGGGTGTATATATTTTTAAAAATACTTTTGGCATTTCATTTGAAATACAAAATCCACTGAAATCAACTATATATTTGATTTCAAATTTTTCAGAAATTAATAAAATGTTGAATCTTTTATATGGGGTTGGAAATATTACAACTAACACCCCGGCATTATTTATACTATTTTAGAAATAGTTTGGAGCCAAAAATAAAATGAAACAAATGTCAGAAAGATTAAAACAGAAAACAGAAAAGAAAGAAAAGAGAAAAGAGAAAACGCTTACGTCAGCAGCAGAAAGTGGCTGCCGCCTCCTCCGGCGAGGCCATGCACGTGCGTTCCTGCCTGGCCTCCCAGTCGTGCTGGCCATGGAGGGATAAGCCTCCCGCACCCGTTCCCATCCTCTCCTCCTCCTCACTCGGTCTCTCTCCCCTTCCCCCTCTCTGTCCGCCATGGCCGGAGCTTGAGCTCACCGTCGACAAGACACTCCAGCCCCCCTTTATCTCCTCAGAGCCGCGTGGAAGAACCACGTGACCCACTGAAGCTCCCTAGCAGGCCGTACGACGCCGAGAGCCCCTAGAACATCAGATCGTCGTCGTCTTCTTCCTCGGGCCGTCGTTGATCGCCACCGTCGTTCTCCTTCTCCAGGCCGTCCCCGAGCACGCTCTCGACGGCTCTGCAATCCCTGTGAGCCCAGGATGCTTTCCCCCTCGTTTTCCCCCTCGATCCCGTGCCCTAGCGCCCGATTCCACCGGAGCCCGACGAGATCCGCCGCGGGAGGTGATCGGTTGGTCGATCTGAGGCTACCAACAGCTCCAGCTCGACGAGTAGTTGTCGTAGGAGCCCAGCCCCGCGCGTGATAAGCCCCGTAGCAACGATCTCGATGATGCCTGAGCTTCAGCCGCCACCAAGCTCGTCACAGACGTTAGCTCCGGCCACTTCAGCCCCTCAGACTAGCAAAAATGGATGCGCTATCGAGTGGTCGTTCTCCTGGTGCCCTCCGACGTCCTTTTGGTCGCATGAGGAGCAATCCTGAAGCCCTCCGCCGTCCCTGGAGTCACCGGAGGCTCGCCGCCGCTGGGTTTGACCCCCCTCGGTCTATGAAAGGTGAGGCCAGCCCCTGGCTAATTAAAGTTTAAACTAATAAAAATAATTAGTTAATTTAATTGCTAAACAATCACTGACATGTGGGCCAACCCTGTTAAATAACTAATTAACTTAAAGTTTAACTAAAATCTGGCCAGAGTCACTCACCAGTGGGTCCCACTGGTCAGGTTTGACTTTCAACGGCCAGTTGGACCTGGTGATGCAGTAACTCTATTTCTGTGATTCAAAATAATTCCAAAAAATGCTAAAACTTTGAAATTTATAGAAAATTAAATATAACTCCAAATTTGTCAAATAATATATGCAAATTGATCAGAAAAATCTAATAAACACAATGGTGCTATTTCCATGCATGACAAACAAAGTTATGAAATAGCATCGGGTCAAATCAATTAAATGAATATGATAAATATGCTATTTCAACTAATATTTGAATTTGAACTCAAATCAGCATCATCCCAAAGGTTTGATATCCACACTAGCTCATGCTACATTTCATATCATGCCACGATCATGCATCATATTGTTGCATATGAATGTTATTGATTGTCATTATTGTTTCGGTAGACTCTGCCCTTCCGGATATGTCTCAATATCCGACTGACGGATTTAATCCCTCGGCTAAGCAACAAGGCAAGCACCGGATATAATCCCATGTTCTTGCTCCTACTCCCACTTATTGCATTAGGAAAAAATACTTCAAATGCTTTACTTCGGTAGCTGAACCTATTCCTTTGCATGACGTGTCATTGTCACAGTAAATAGCCAAACCTTGCAACCTAGCATACCTCGTAGTTGCTTGAGATGTGATGTGTTTTATCCTGCTATGCTTGCTATGCCTAGAGTACTGTCAGGTCTATTTCATCTGGGTGATGAACAGGAATAGATGAATGTGTTCTAGTGACAAAGAATAAGTGTGGAACCTGATTTGGTAGAGGTACCGATGAAAGGCTATGTAGGAGTACATGGCGGGTTGTTTCATTGGAACCGCCCTTAGGAACTAAGTTCCGTGTATGTAATCAAGACTAGTTACTACCACATGCTGGGCCCTAAAATATGACCCCGCTTGACTTATTAATCGCCTAGTACTCGGTCCAGGAGTTGCAAGTAGTTTCTGGTGTTTGTAGTCATGCTGGAGGTCGTGCATAGTGCTGACCTTAGAGGTGGGCTATGATGCGGTAGGAAGTGGCACCAGGATGGTGGGCTTGGGAACCCTCCGCACATCGTTTGGGTCCATGGAGGAAACCTCGGCCGGACTTCCGTGCGGGTTACTCTCAAATAGGCGATAAACCTGGACTAGGTATTAGTGTGGTTAACGGTCGTGGCCGACTCCCTCGCTGGGCTTCCGCTTGAAGGTTGACAAAGTGCATGACGTGCACATGGCGATAAGTGGCGAGAGCGTGTGTGAAGAAGTACACCCCTGCAGGGTTATGATCTATACGAATAGCCGCGTCCGCGGATATGGACTACTTGGAGACATATGTTGTTCATAGACAACTTTAATGGCTACTCATAAAAGTATCAACATAAGCGTGAGTATCATGTATGCATTTCCATAGGGAGACGGAAAGGAGTTCATGATAGTGTATTGTTGTGGTGGTAGCGGAATCATGTACGACTTATCAAAGTTGTTAAAACTATTTAAAATTATAGTTTAGTCTAGCCAAGAGTCAAAACTGTCTTGCTGCATGAAACACCACCACCCCTTTATTGATACCTGTGCATGAGTAGATAGATCTGTTCTAAAGTCTTGTTGAGTACTTTTGTACTCATGTTTGCTTAATAAATGTTGCAGAGGATACCCATGAGCCATCAGGTGGGTTCTTTCTAGACATTGATGATGACGAGTAGACCTGGCCCCTCTCAGAAGGGATCTGTAGATAGTCAGGCTTTATGCCTTCTCCTTTTAACTATCTGTACGCAGACAGCTTTTATGCTTCCGTTGGTTTGTACAACTCTGCTTGTATGACTTGAGTGTCGGGTCGTGTGACCCCTGCCTGTATGAACATATTATGCAAGACTCTTCCAAGTCTTCTAAATAAATGTCGTGTTGTTGTATGGTTATGTTGTGATGCCATAGTTGTATCTATGCATATTGAGTATATCATGCGTATATGTGATGCACTGTGATATTATGGGATTCGACACCTAGTCGTATGCCTTAGTAGCTCTCTATACATAGAAATGTCCCTTTGTGATTTCACCGAGCCATGGTAGTTCGCTACTGCTCCTTACACATTGGTTGACCGGCATTATCCTTCTTAGTTGATGTGCGTGTCCCTACGGGGAAAGGTCACGCGGTGTAATGGAGTCCTTGTAGCTTGTTATGACTCGTCTACACTCAATCATGACCGACACCTGCTTTGCTGGGTTATGTATGCCTGTCTCTGTACACTTGAGCCACTTGAGTTTATGACTAGTTATGTCGACCCGGGTTCTTTGACATTGGAGTGCTAGCGACACAAATGCATACGTGAGTCAACAGGCGCAAGCGGTCCCGGCTAAGGTAAGGTGGCAGCCGTGGGGTTAACCGTGCGTGAGACCGCAAAGAGATGCGATGTGTTACAAGTTGGATTCTTATGGCTTAGGATCGGGGTCCCGACAAAATCTCTATGTATGGACCACTCCTGAGCTCCTCGTGTAATATGGGATCTCATTCGACACTCCGAACAACATTCGGTCACCAACATACATAACCGAATAATACTATATCGTCACTGATCATTAAGCATGAGGACCCTACGGGTTCGAGAATCATGTGAACATTACCGAGATACCTCTCTAGTAAATAACCAATAGTCGGACCGGTATGCCCTTATTGTTTCCCAGATATTCCACGAAGATCTTTATCGGTCGAACCATGATGCCAAGGATTCAATCAATTGTGTATGCAATTCCCTTTGTCCAGCGGTATGTTACTTGCCCGAGATTCGATCGTCGGTATCTCCATACCTACTTCAACCTCATTACCAGCAAGTCTATTTACTCGTTCCGTAATACAAGATCCCATGAGTAACTCCTTAGTCACATTTATGTGATGTTGTATTAAAGAGCGGCCTCAGAGATACCTCTCCCTCAAATTCGGTGACAAATCCCAGTCTCGATCAATGCCAACCCAACAGACACCCTCGGATATACTTGTATAGTACCTTTATGATACCAAGTTACGAAGTGACATTTGATACACACAGGGCATTCCTCCGGTGTGAGGGAGTTGCATGATCTCATGCTCTTAGGACCATATACTTGACATGAAGAAAGCAGTAGCAATAAACTTAGTGATACGATCAAATGTTATGCTTACGGTTTGGGTCTTGTCGATCACATCATTCTCCTAATGATATGACCATGTTATAAAATGACAACTCATGTCTATGGTTAGGAAACCTTAACCATCTTTGATCAACAAGCTAGTCTAGTAGAGGCTCACTAGGGACACAATGTTGTCTATGTATCCACACAAGTATCTGAGTTTTCGATCAACACAATTCTAGCATGGATAATAGGTGTTTGTCATGAAAAGGGAAATATGATAATAACCAATTTATTATTGCCTCTAGGGCATATTTCCAACAGTTCCCACTTGCACTAGCGTTAATAATCTGGTTCACATCGCCATGTGATTCACATCAAATTAGTTCTATGGTCTGCAATATTCAGATACATGTGTACTTTGCAAATCTATATGTGATATTGTAGATGCCACTACCACACTCCACTTGGAGCTATTCCAAATGACTTCTCCACTATACGGATCTGGCTTGTGACTCAGAGTCCTCCTGATCGGTGTAAATCTTGCATCGACGTAAGCCTTTACGACGAACTCTTCATCACCTCCTAACCAAGAAATATTTCCTTAGTCCTCTTTAGGTGTCTAAGGATAATTTTGACCGTTGTCTAGTGATCCACTCGTGGATCACTCTTGTACTCCTTGTCAGACACATGGCAAGGCACACATCAGGTGTGGTACACAACATGGCATACCGTATAGAGACTATGGCTAAGACATAGGGGCGACCTTCGTCCTTTATCTTTCTTTTGTCGTGGTCGGGATTTGACTCTTACTCAACTTCACACCTTACAACTCAGGCAAGAACTCCTTTGACTGATCCATTTTGAACTCCTTCGAAATCTTGTCAAGGCATGTGCACTTTGAAAGTCGTATTAGGCGTCTTGATCTATCTCTGTAGATCTTGATGCCCAATATGTAAACAGCTTTACCCACATCTTCCTTTGAAAAACTCCTTATACAACCCTTTATGCTTTCCAAAAATTCTACATCATTTTCGATCAACAATATGCTTTCATGGATGACTCTTGAAATTTTTTGGTCCAAGGAAGCTGGGCCCCATGTAGCCTTGTAATAGCGTGAGTTTGAAAACTTTGCTTGTATCATGCCTTCGTGCATGTTTTAAGCCTTTTGTGTCCCATCTTTAAGTTGTGAGGGGATTATTATATGAATCAAGTGTCACTCCTTCTTTTATATCTTTTCTTGGGAGATCGTACATCCATTATAGGACTAGAGCTGCATAACTCGCCATCATAGGACTAGAGCTGCATAACCCGAACACTTTATATGAGCCAGTAATAAGCATTGGATCATCCCTGAAAAGGTTAAGGAAAAACACCATACGGCGACAATGTGTCACCTTGAATAAGCCGGCTCAGTGAGACTCGACAGGGAGATCGACTTGCAAGGCTCGAGTCTTACCCTCATTTGGGAAGGTGTGATAACCGATAGGAAGTATGATAAGCCGGCTCAATGAGACTCGGCTAGGAGACTAGATGATCAGTCTCAAGTCTTGATTTAGTGAAGCGGGTACGTGAACCCATGGTTTTTCTTTTTTCCATAAGCCGGCTCTCACACGATGCAGCTCGATGTTTTTACCTTGATAAGTTCAGAGTCCACAATGGATTGACTTGTCAAGAGTACACGGGGTCATTAAATGTGAGTCGCACAAGCATATAATCAGGTCTAACCATCATATAGTGTTAACTTTCCACGGACCAAGAGGGTGAGAAAGCTAAACTCAGTGAGTTGGAAACCCCCAAGTGACCCTATGATCAGTGAAAAGCTCAGCACAGGAATACAGGAGACAATGCTACTACTTCAAAACATCTAGGGTTACATAAAGTCGGCTTGATTCCACTAATCACAATTGGTGCCTATGTTTGAACTATGCATCATGGCGACTGGTCCTCTTTGGCTTTATGGCACCCATGTTTGAACGGTCGCATCCTGGCAGCTCCTCCTCTTGGGCGACTTAGGTTGATAATAAAGACTCATGCTCATTGTACAGGCTGAAACGACAAAGACCCCGAGTTCTGGGGGTGCTGGCTTTATTGTATTTATAAAATGGTATGTACAAAAGTTGAGGTAGGTACATAAGTAAGGAGCCAATGGCTCTAAGTATAATAAGTCCGAAGGTGAGCGATGTTCCACGGCAGAGTTGTCTCCTCCTCGCGGGTGTATTTATCTGGATGAAGGTCTATCAGGTAATATGAGCCATTATTGAGGCTTTTGCTAATGATGAAGGGACCCTCCCAGGGTGGTGAAAGCTTGTGCATACCTGTGTGATCTTGAATCAACCGAAGCACTAAGTCACCCTCCTGAAAGATCCGTATTTTAACTCTATGGCTATGATAGCGACGTAGATCTTGCTGATATATAGCTGATATTGCTGCTGCCAAGTCACGCTCTTCCTCCAAGGAGTCCAGGGAATCTTGACATGCATCTTTGTTGTGTGCTTCGGCATAAGCGGCGACTCGAGGAAAGTCATGCTGTATATCACTTGGTAGAACCGCCTCTGCTGCATAAACCAAAAAAAAGTGGGTGTAACCAGTGGATTTGTTTGGAGTTGTCCTGATACTCCAAAGCACTGCGAGGAGTTCCTTGACCCAAGAGCGTGGGGTACACTGTAGAGGAACCATGAGCCGGGGCTTAATCCCTTTCAAAATTTCTTGACTAGCTCTTTCGGCTTGCCCGTTGGACTGTGGGTGCGCTACTGTTGACACATCAAGGCGGATATGCTCCTCTTGAAAACCTTGGACAAGCTGGTACCATTGTCAATGATGATGCTATGAGGATAGCCAAAATAAAAAAATCAGCTTCTTCAAAATTTTGACTGATGTCTTTGCTTTGTAATTGCTAACAGGTTCTGCCTCGACCCACATGGTAAACTTGTCAACCACCACGAGTAGGTGAGTCTTCTTATCAAAAGACATCTTGAACGGACCAAACATATCGAGCCCCCAGACTGCGAACGGCCAAGTGATAGGGATCATGCACAATTCTTGAGCCGGCACATGGGCTTGTCGAGTGAACTTTTGACATCCATCGTACTTGCGCACTATATCCTCTACATCTGCATGAGCTGTTAACCAGTAAAATCCATGACGGAAAGCATTTTCCACCAAAGATCGTGAGCCGACATGGTGTCCACAGTCGCCAGCGTGGATCTCATTGAGAATTTCCCATCCTTCATTAGGAGAAACACAGGGTTGAAAGACGCTGCTAGTACTTCTCTTGTGCAACTCGCCCTTATGAATAGTCATAGACTTGCACGGTCGTATTATCTCACGGGTAATGACTTCCTCAACGGGGAGCTCTCCTCGAGTGAGGTAAGCCAAGTATGGTACTGTCCAATCAGGAATTGCCCGGAGAGCCGCCACCAACTGCGAATCTGGGTCAAGGATGGCTATATCCTCCTCAGATGGTAACTTCACGGAGGGGTTGTGGAGGACGTCCAAGAACATGTTGGGAGGGACCGTCTTGCTTTGAGATCCGAGTAATGACAATGCGCCTGCTACTTCATTATGTCGGCAATCAATGTGGTCGACCTGGTAACCATGATAGTGACCCGCCACCTTGTTTACTACACATCGATCAGCCGCCATCAGGGGGTGTTTTGAGTCCCAAGTCCGAGAAACTTGTTGAGCCACAAAATATGAGTCGTCCAATTATCTTACCCGGCTAAGGTTCATCTAATTAGCTATCCTAAGCCCATATAAGAGAGCTTCATACTCAGCTACATTGTTAGTATAGGGGAACATGAGCCGTAAAACATAGCAGAATTTGTCACCCTGTGGAGAGGATAACACTACACCATCCCCAGAGCCTCCCAATTGCGTGGAGCCATCAAAATGTATAGTCCAGTAAGAGTTATCTGGCCTATCTTTCGAGATTTGAAGCTCGGTCCAATTGTTCATTAAATCCACCGGTGCCTGGGACTTGACAGCCATACTGTTGGGGATATTATTTGTTGGATAACCCGCCCTAGTTGGGTCGGGTCACCGAAGCTGGCAATTCATCTCAATGAGGTTTGCGCCTTGGCCTGGTAAGGCCGGAAGTCATATGGCGGTTCCAAACCTTCAGAAGGGGTCCATAATAGAGAAGGTCTCCAAGGCTTGGAAAGAGGGCGACTTAGAGATTGCAAGAGTCACGATTTGTGTAAAGGAAAGGACCCTTGTAAAGCCTAAGGACTCGACCTGTATATAAAGGCGAGTCCCAGGGAGGAAGAGGGTAGGTTAGAAATCATCGAGTGCTAGGTCAGGCGAGTTACGCCTTCCTTGTAATCGAAACTCCATCAATACAACACAAAGCAGGATGTAGGCTTTTACCTCCTCACGAGGGGCTGAACCTGGGTAAATCTCTGTCTCGTTCCCATTCAAGCCCTTTGAGTCGCCACCAAGGTGTGATGGCTCTAACAGTAAGTCCTTTCACGAGGACATCTGCCGTGACAAAACCACGACAGTTGGCGCCCACCGTGGGGCCTACGCACGATGGAGTTGAGTTCTCAAAGGGAGCCCTACCAGGGTTTGGGAGCTACGCGATGGGGCTCATGACCCGGATCCGTCGCGGGAAGTACTACATCAACAACTTGCTATGGGGGCCCGAGGCGGATTCGATCGAGTCTCCTTTCACTGTCCCCTTCGGCAGGATCAGCGTCTTCATCAGCATGATTGGATCGCCCGTGCCTGAGCCAGACACCTCCTCCGACATCATCGAGCAGGCCAGGTACGTCCGCCCGGTCGTGACACCAAACCTAACCCATCCGGTCTTTGTTGGATTCACGCAGGGATCCGAGGAACCAGAACACTCAGCGACCCAGGAAACCACGCCGGTCAACACTGATGACGAATCGTCCATGGGCGATTCTGATTCAATCCAGTCTCTACACGGGGGCTGCCTTGGGGGCTTGTCACTCGTCATGGATCCCGAAGTTCTTGATCGGACTCGCCGTTAGATCGCCGTTTACATGGCAGGGGCGACTCAACCCTCGCCAAACCCGACAGGCGGAGATGGAACTGGCGAGACGTCTAGAAGCCCGGTCGCGATTTTGGTGGAGTTAGCAGCGGAAATAACAAGGCTCATGGCGACCCCCATCACATCAGAAAACCAGGAGGCGGTAAACACGGAATTGACGAAGCTAAGAGAAGGGGTGGCAAAGGCTCAGCGGGATGCCGAGGTGGAGTCCGCCAGGATCGAGACCCGGCAAGCTCAAATTACCGCTGAGATAGCTCGCTTGAATACCGACAACTGGCGGCTCGAAAGACACCAGCGCGCATCTGACGTCGTCCATCAGCGGAGCCACTAGGGTCGCCTGCCCCCTGATCTCAACCCGACCCGCCTGTTCGACACTCCCTGAACTCCCGGGGCGGGAGCCGCCCCGGGGGGAGGGCCAGGCCAGCCACCGAATCCGCCGTTTCAGCCAGTTGTGGATCACGTTCCCCGATTCCAGACACCTCAAGGTCACTTTTCCAACCCGGTGGATAACGTCCTTGCCGCAAGTCGCCATTTGGAATCCCTTCCGATTCACAGCAACACTCCTGCCGAGATAGAGGCGAGGAACGCCATTGAGATGTTGAAGACGGCGGTGGTTCAAAATGCCCAGTTCTAACACAGCCTTGATAGGCTGCATTGCACTCCCCAGGCAAGCCGCACCAGGAGTAGGCCAAAGGACCAGCCCGCTATAACCAGCGGACCGCGGCCCTTCCCCCAGGATAACTCGCCTGATCATTGAGACCCGCCAGGTCGGGTTCACCCGGACACCCAAGTCGCCCCAGCGCCTCTTGTTGGGAGCGGCAGACAAGTGGGGGTGTCGTTCTTGGCCCCCGCCCTTCGCAATGAGCGAATGCCCAAGGATTTTAAAGGGCCAAGAAAGGTGCCTAACTACACTCTGGACCTTGAGCCGGCATCGTGGGTCGAGAGTTATGAAATCGCCATGGACATGCTCGATGTAAGCGAAGCAGTTTGCGCCAGATAATTCACAATGATGCTCTAAGGGACGACGCGTACTTGGTTAAAGAACTTGCCCCCCAACTCCATCCAGACTTGGGCTGAATTGAAAGAGCGTTTCGTCAAAAACTTCCGAGGAACCTGCAAGCGTCCGATGACAATAGTCGATCTACAACACTGGATTCAACGCCCGGATGAGTCGGCCCACCACTGGTCGCGGCGGGTCGCGGAAGTCATTCACTTGTCAGACGGTATTACGGCGGCTCAGGCAGTGCTGATCCTCAAGCAGAATTGCCACGACGAGCCTTTGGTGCAGAAGTTGGGGCGACTCAAGCGAAAGGTCCAAGACATGGGGGAGCTAATGGACACCCTCACTAGGTACGCTGAGGCGGACGACACCAAAGATCCCGGCAAGGATGGTGGTAAAACTAACTCGCCAAGGAAGGGCGAGTCATCCAAAAATCATACCCGGTTCCAGGGACGCACCCGCCATAATCAGGGAGCGAATAGCAAGAGAAGGCAGCAGGAAGAATCTTCGGACTTAGTCGCCAACACCAACACCAATAACGACAACCACCGCTAGAAGAAAGGTAGGGGTTACAGTGGCAAAAAGCCACGCAACTATAATGAGTTACTCAAGGGCCCCTGCCCACACCACGCCATGGTAGACGGACCGGCGACTCATTCCTAGGAGGACTGTTACGTGATGCGGGAGTTTCGGGCAGAGGCGATCAAAAAAGGGCAAAGCGGTGACCCAGACCAACGGCAGGAACAGTTCGGCGCACCTAATCAACGCCAGAACCCTTTCGGCGGTTTCCCCGAACCTGGGGCTCAGGGTGGCTCACAGCCAAGCAGTGGCCAGTATCCGGTGCATCACCAGCGACGGTATAACCCGCCTGGAGTTTTTCAGCAACCACCCCCACAGGGGGCTTCACAGGGGCAGGATGATAATGGCGGCTTCCGCAACAATCCCAAGCAGTTAAGCAATGGGCAGTACCACATTTTCACCACCAATGCATGCAGGCGTGATAAAAAGGTGAGTCACCGAGCGTACCGTGTATCTGAGTCGGCACTCCCTAGATACCTCCACAGGTCCGAGCAGACTATATCATGGAGTAGGGAGGATCACCCGCCAAGAGTTGACAACCCCGGCGACTTAGCGTTGGTCGTGGCTCCGCAAGTTGGGGGATATACCTTGTCAAAGGTACTGATGGATGGTGGCAGCAGCATCAACATTTTGTACTTCGACACTTTCCAAAGGATGAACCCGTTGGAGAAAGATTTGATGCCCTCAACCACGGTATTCCACGGGATCGTCCCAGGCAAATCAGCGTACCCCATAGGCCGAGTCAGGTTCACAGTTGCGTTTGGAACAACATCTAATTACACGAGTGAGTCAGTGATGTTTGAGGTGGTCAAGTTAAAAAGCCCCTATCATGCGCTGTTTGGGCGGCCGGCTTACGCCTGGTTCATGGCTCGCCCATGCTATGTTTACCTTAAACTCAAGATGCCTGGCCCTAAAGGACCCATCACGGTTGATGGTGATAGGAGGATTGCAAGAGAATGTGAAGAAGGGGATGTGGCTTATGCAGAAGTCGGCTGTGCTGCAGAGGAGCTCAAATACCACCAGGGCAATGTTGATCCGGCTGATATGTCACCCCTAAAAAAGCCAACGACAGACGCTGAGGCGCCCCTCAAGTTCAAACCAATAGATGACACTAAAACAGTTGATTTCATCCCTGGCAACTCAACCAAGCAATTCACTATTGGGACGGGTCTGGATCCCAAATAGGAAAGCGCGCTCATCGAATTCATCCATGAGAATCGGGACATCTTCGCATGGAAACCTTCTGACATGCCTGGTGTGCCGAGAGAATTCGCTGAGCACCATCTTCATGTTGACCCAAAGGCAAAACCTATCCAGCAATATATTCGTAGGTTCAATGAGGAACGACGCAAGGCAATCGGGGAGGAGGTTGCCCGTCTCTTGGCCGCCGGATTCATCGTAGAGGTCTTCCACCCCAAATGGTTGGCTAACCCGGTCTTGGTGCTCAAGAAGAATGGTACCTTCCGTATGTGCATTGATTACACGGACCTTAACAGAGCTTGTCCAAAGGATCCTTTCGCTCTTCCCCGCATCGACCAAATTATTGATTCAGTGGCGGGATGCGAACGTTTGTGCTTCCTGGACGCTTATTCTGGATATCACAAAATCAAGATGGCCGTGGAAGATCAAGAGAAAGCAGCTTTTATAACCCCCTTTGGGGCTTTTTGCTATGTGTCCATGCCACTCGGACCCAACAGTGCAGGGGCGACTTATCAGCGCTGCATCCAAAATTGACTCCATGGCCAAATCGGACGCAACGTCCATGCCTATGTCGATGACATTGTGGTTCAAACCCACAGGAGGGAAACGCTATTGGAAGATCTCAAGGAAACCTTTGATAATCTGTGGGTATATCAGATGAAGGTGAATCCCACCAAGTGTGTCTTTGGCGTTCCTGCAGGGAAGTTGTTGGGCTTCCTGGTGTCTGAGTGCGACATCGAAGCTAACCCAGACAAGATCGACGCGGTTACCTCCCTTGGGAAGCTAGCAAATGTTAATCAAGTCCAAAGGATGGCAGGTCATATTGCGGCCTTAAGTCGCTTCATAAGCCGCCTAGGAGAAAAAGCTATTCCCCTTTATCAATTGCTAAAGAAATCTAACCATTTTGTTTGGATAGATGAAGCCGATGAAGCTTTCGAAGCCTTAAAACGGCAACTGGTCAACCCGCCGGTCTTGGTCGCCCCGACTGAGAAAGAGCCCATGCTTTTATATATTGCGGCAAACTCCAAAGCGGTGAGTGTGGCGGTGGTCGTCGAAAGGAAGGAGGAAGGAAAGGAATACCCTGGGCAGCGCGCGGTGTATTTTATCAGCGAGGTGCTAACTCTTTCCAAGCAGCGATACCCACACTGGCAGAAATTAGTGTATAGGGTGTTTATAGCAAGCCGGAAGCTTAAACATTATTTTCAAGAGCATCCCATCACGGTGGTTAGTTCCGCTCCCCTTGGGGACATCATCCAGAATCAGGAGGCGACGGGGCGGATTGCCAAGTGGGCGATTGAACTTGGGCCGCACCACGTGCGGTACACCCCTCACACAGCTATCAAATCTCAGGCCTTGGTTGATTTCGTCAATGATTGGACCGAGTTACAGGTCCCGGAAGACAGGCCTGAGCTTACATACTGGACTATCTATTTTGACGGATCTAGACAATTGGAAGGCTCGGGGGCTGGCGTGGTGCTGGTATCTCCTCAAGGAGACAAATTCTGTTACGTCCTCCGACTCATGTTTCCATGTACTAACAACACTGCGGAATACAAAACTTTACTTCACGGCTTGCGAGTCGCCAAAGAGATGAACCTTGCGTGGGTCAGATGTTTTGGCGACTCTGATCTGGTGGCTCAGCAAGTTTCAGGCACTTGGGATTCTCGGGACCCCGTGATGGCGGCTTACAAGAGGGCTGTGTCCGATTTGGCGGGTCATTTCCATGGCTATCAGGTTGATCATATTGGCCGATGCCTTAATGAGGCACGTGATGCCCTTTGACGTCTCGGTTCCCAGCGAAAACCGGTTCCCCCCAATGTTTTTCTGGATACTTTGCGTAATCCTTCCGTAAGTTTTCCTTCAGAGGAGGAGTTGGCAATACCAGATCCTGAGTCCCAGTTCGTGGCGGCTCTCCACATTACGCCGGATTGGGTTCTTCCGTATCTGGCCTATCTCGCTCGAGGCAAGTTACCTACGGATGAAGTGTTGGATCGCCAAATCATTCGACGAAGCAAATCTTTGGTGATCATCAATGGAGAACTATATAAGCGAAGCACTTCTGGGGTTTTTCAAAGATGTGTCTCCTCCGAAGAAGGGTGCATAATTCTAAATGACATTCATTTCGGAGATTGTGGGCATCACGCCGGGTCATGCTCCTTTGTTTCAAAGGCGTTCCGTCATGGTTTATTTTGGTTGCGGCCCATGCAGATACAGAGGAAATAGTTCGTCGATGCGATGGATGCCAGCATTATGGGCGACGGGCCCATGTGCCGGCTCAAGAACTAAGGATGATACCCATCACTTGGCCTTTCGCGGTCTGGGGGTTAGACATGGTTGGCCCCTTTAAGATGTCATCCAACAAGAAAACCCATTTGCTAGTGGCGGTTGATAAGTTCACCAAGTGGGTTGAGGCAGAGCCTGTTGAAGCTTGCGATGCGGAGATAGCGGTCAAATTCTTGAAAAAATTGATCTTCCGGTTTGGATATCCGCACAGTATCATTACTGATAATGGCACTAATCTGTCTAAAGGGGCGATGCAGGAGTTTTGCCGTCGTGAGCACATCCGGCTTGAGGTTTCTGCGGTTGCTCACCCACAATCTAATGGACAGGCGGAGCGGGCAAACCAGGAAGTTTTGCGGGGAATCAAACCCCGACTCATGGTTCCCTTGGAACGAACCCCGGGGTGTTGGGTTGAGGACTTGCCTTCGGTACTACGGAGCATCCGGACCACCCCGAACCGGTCTACGGGTTTTACCCCTTTCTTTCTAGTCTATGGAGCAGAAGCCGTTCTTCCCACTGACATAAGGCATGACTCGCCTAGAGTCGCCGCTTATGTGGAACAGGACAACGAACTGGCGCGTCAAGACTCTTTGGACGCCTTAGAGGAAGCGCATGATTTGGCTGCAGCCCGATCGACCATTTATCAGTAGGAGTTACAGCGTTATCACAGCCGCCGGGTCAAGAGCCGAACATTTCAGGAAGGCGACTTAGTGCTTCGGCTGATACAAGATCGTACTGGCATGCATAAGTTATCACCACCATGGGAAGGACCGTTCATCGTCAGCAAAAACCTTCGCAACGGGTCTTACTATCTGGTGGATCTATGGCTTGATCGGCCAACCACAGAGGCTGAGTCAACTCGCCCCTGGAACATAGCCCACTTGCGGCCTTATTACACTTGAGCTATTAGCTCTACGTTTTGTAAGTTTTTCATTTTCTTATAAAGCAATAAAATTAAACGCCTCCCGACTTGGGGGCTTTCCTGCTAATTCATCTTATTGAAAGGTATGGATCTTTATTCTTTCATCAAAAAGTCGCCCAAACATGGACGCTATCCATACCAAAGAGCTTAAGTCGCCAGGATGCACTTATTACAAAACTGGGTATCAATAAGCCAAAGAGGATTGAAGTCGCCACAAGCGCGCGATTCAAACATAGTCGCCTTATGTGATTCTGTGGATTAGACCGGCTTACTTGGGGACAGTGTGTTCCCAAGTCGTTTTGTGGTAATAGCGTATACGCTTCTACAATCCTATGACGGTCTTTCCCTTAATCATAGGTCACTTGGGGGCTTCCTCTCACTGAGATCAGCCTTACTACCCATTTGGCCTGCGAAAAATTACCGCATTACAAATGGTTGTACTGGACTGTGTGTTCGCCGAATCGCCATATGGACCCGTGAACTCTTGGCGAGTTATTCCGCTCATGGACACCGAACTTGCCTTGGTTAAAACATGTCTGGTACCGGCAAGCGCCTCACATGGAAAATAGAGAAACCATTGGTTCATTGAACCTGCTTCACTGAAGCTTGACTTGTGCCTGATCAGCCGGTCTAAATACTTGAGCTTTTGATACAAAAGTCTCCCTTGGGTGGCGCTTGAGTTTATTTAACTCGCCCTATCCTGTCGCGACCTGATGAGCCGACGAAATTGTTATTTTTTACCTTCCTGGCACTGCCACAAGGTTTTTTAGACTTTTTTCTGACTCGCCTCAAAATATCTTGGGGCGATTGCTATTTATTATCACCCATTACTCACTGAGATGGTTTGATATATGTTTTCAAGATTAAAACAGGTTGATGATCAAAATCACTCTAGCCATGGCGGATCAAGCATCATGAAAACGCCTCAATGGCGGGTCAAGCATCATAATAACGCCTCAAACGGCGGATCAAGCATTTCAAAACGCCTTAAGGGCGACATAAGGATTTTTCGAGATATCACAGAAGCATTTTGATTCCTAAAAAGACTTATTACATGGCTCTCATGGCCAAATCTATGAAATTTTATTCTGTTGATGTCCTTGGATCAGCCTGCTGCGAGCTTTGGCCGACTTCAATTTGCAAGTCGTCCAGTACCCAGTTACACTTGGATAACGCGGCGAACTCATCTTCATCGTTCAGCACTGATGAGAGATCCGCCTCCAAGTCAAAAGGATTCTTGGGTCGACGCGGAGTTAAGCTGGTCGTCACAAAGGTTGGCGGGTTAAGCTTCTTTTTCTTGTTGTCATAGGCGACTTGGAGTTAAGCATGTCTCAGAATTATTGCAAGCAACATCCCTGGCACTTGGGGGCTAATGTATAATTTTTTAGACAAAATTATACAGTATCAAGACCCGTTTCATCTTTTTACTGATGACCCGGCCCTTGGGGGTTACCGGTCAAAAGTTTTTTCTTCAATTATCAAGACCCGACTCATCTTTTTACTGATGACCCGGCCCTTCGGGGTTAGAGGTCGAGAGTTTTTTCTTCAATTATCAAGACCCGGCTCATCTTTTTACTGATGACCCGGCCCTTGGGGGTTACAGGTTGAAAGTTTTTTCTTCAATTATCAAGACCCGGCTCATCTTTTTACTGATGACCCGGCCCTTGGGGGTTACAGGTCGAAAGTTTTTTCTTCAATTATCAAGACCCGGCTCATCTTTTTACTGATTACCCGGCCCTTGGGGGTTACAGGTCGAAAGTTTTTTCTTCAATTATCAAGACCCGGCTCATCTTTTTATTGATGACCCGGCCCTTGGGGGTTAATGAGGATAATACAGTGTGCAATAAGACGTACCTCATGTTTGTTCTTCAGCAATCGAAGTAGGCTTTTCTCCATCTCATAACTCGCCTCCAGGCGACTTGCAAAGGCAGAGCAAAGTTCTTTGAAATCGAGATTCTCATATTGGGAGAGCTTAGCCTTGGAAAGTTCATGCTCAAAAACAGGTTGAGCTGATGATGATACATGCTTCGATAAAACCGTTGTGGCCGGCTTAGAGAAGTGTGTACCGGTGATAACTACATCGTGTGGGTCTTCTGCTGTTTTCAATGGACTTGGCGGGTTAGGCGTTTCCATGGTTTCCTTGGGCGAGTTGGGGAGATCCGCTTGATCTTCAGGCTTGTCTTGGTCTGGGTTATCCTGGATCGGCACCGATTGTTCAATAGGCTCCAAAGCTGTAAGGGGAGTTGACCCGTCAGTTTTCCTTTTCTTCGCCTGCGCCCTAAAAAGAGAAGACGGTGCGTTTAAAGGAGTTGATGTTACCACCATCAGAACAAAGGTAAATGTTGTCAAAGGCTTACCCGGGGACACGGATCATTGGTGGGACTGCCGACATCACTGAATCGCCAGATGTGGGTGGAGAACTCTGCAAAAATAATACCTCGAAGATATGAGCGAGTTACAAACGCGATCCAAAAGGACCTGAAGAAGTGTTATTAAAAGATACCTCATTTGGACTTTTCTTGTTTCTTGTTGGTAACCCGGACACCAGGTCTCCAGAATGACTTCGAGTTTTCCGATTTGAGGCATGTTGTGCTTTCTTCAGAAGGAAATTTGGATCCAAACAAGCATTTGGGTGTGAGAAGGGAACTTTCCCACAAATTCGCCTGGTCGGCTTAGGTGGACAAGAAGATGAGTCGGAGGAAACATAAATTACCTCTACGGAGTCTTTCTGGCTTTCATTGTCCTCATTCTACACAAAAGATATAGAGGTGTAAACGCAAAACTATAAGTAAATGGATGGCGAGTTAAAGAGGATGGATTTTTTACCTCTGAAAGTACGTCGCCGACTTGGGATTCATCGGCTTCAGATGGCTCAGTAATGGTGGCTTTGCCCTTGCCCTTGGACTTCTTCTTTGGAGGCGGCCTAGCTTGCTTCATGGCCGACTTCTTTGGCCTCTTGGACCAGAATTTATCACCTTTCTGAAATGGCATATTTTATAAGAGGTCATACTTCAAGTAAGACGAAAGGAATAAAAACAAGAGTCGGGTTAAGTTATTTACCTTTGGTGCCGGGTTGATCTTGCAGAACGGCTTAAGACCTATTTGGCCGCATTTTGCCGCGGGTTCGCCGGTCAACTTCTTGATGATGGTTACAATATCACTCTCTGTCAGAGCCGTGTGGAAGTAGCACTAAGGGTGATCCAGGGTGCCATCAAAATCACACATTAATCCCTCCCGACGACTTAAAGGAAGGATACGCCATTCGACCCAGCAGCGGATCAAGTCAACCCCAGTAAGGCCGTTGTTTGTCAGAGATCTTAACTCAGACAATACTGGGATAAAATTTGACTCCTCTTCTTCGGTGAGCTTGTCTGGGAGTTTCAAATTTGTTGGAAGGCGATCTTTCCTATAACCGAGAAGCTTGTTCTCGCCCTCAGGCAAAGTCTCCCAGCAGTAAAACCAAGACTCGCCCCAGCCTTTGGGATGGCTTGGCATGGTGAGTGATGGGAATGGACTATCCCTACGGCGCTGAACATTGACACCTCCAAGCTCCAGACTAGGGCCATTGTGAAATTCTATTTGGCGATTCAAGTGGAAGAAGTACCAAAATAAAGGAACTGAGGGTTCCATCCGCAAGTAAGCCTAACAAAACACTTGGAACTGGCATAGATTGCTTATCGAGTTGGGTCCTAAATCCTGGAGGCGGACATTCATAAAAGTCAAGGAGTCTCTGAGGAATTTCGATCCGGGCGGCTTAAAGCCTCATTCAAGGTGTTCAACAAAAACAACTATCTCCCCTTCCTTCGGATTGGGGACTTCTTCTCCTAACCCGGTGCGCCAACCGATAACCTCTTGAGGGTCCAGATTCCCCGTTTTTACATAGTCATTAAGTATAGCATCATTAACCTTGGTTGGGAGCCAGTCACTTTTGAAAACAGCGCCCATGCTACAAAGGGATAAAGTTACCGGTGAATCGACATGTCAAGCATCTACTGAAAATGGTGAAACAAGTTTATTTGACTCGCCAAAGCAATTTGTCTGATGGCTGAGGGAGGTTTTTGACCCGCCGACGAAGGTCCGGGTCAGGCTGCCAAAGGCGACTTATGAAACTTCTACTACTTAAAGGAGAGGTGTTTCAGAGCATCAGTAGTACTTGTCTAGATGGTGAAGTATAAGATTATAAACAGATTTGACTCGACGAGTGATAGATTATGGATCTACCGGACAGACAGAAATGACTACGAAAAATGTGTGGATAAAACGGCCTGCGACTAAGGTGGGAACAATAATGTTGATCTGGTGAAGTATGCAAGTCAAGGCCAAACAAATAAAGGTGTGAAAAACATTGTCGTGCTCGCTATCATCACCGCCCACTAATCAAAGATTATGAAGCCATTCGGGAAGATACCAAGAACACAGTAGGTATGAACCTCGAAAAACATGGATCTGCTTTTAAATGGCAGGAAGCTGACCTGATGGATACGGTTGGAGACGTCCGAAGAGGGGTTCGCCGCGATCGTTGCGCGGACGGAGACGAAGATCTCGGACGGACGCGAAGATCTCGGGCGGCGACAAGGTGTTCTACGGTGACAAGGTGCTCGACAGCGGCGAGGCGTTCGACAGCGACGAAATGCTCGGCCACGACGAGGTGTTCGGCGGCGACGAAGTCTTCGGCTGGCGCCGAAGCTTTCGGATGACGACGAGGTCTTTGGGTGGCGGCGGAGCTCTCGGGTGGCGATAAGATTTTCGCTGCGACGGTGAGGAAGAGAAGGGCGACAAGACGGGTAGGTGAAATGCGCCCAGTCCCTTCCTCCCGCCTATTTATCAGGTCGGGCGCTAGGATCGAGGCGCCACGAGCGGGAACTGCCAAAAGATAAAGATTCACCATGATGGCGCCCCGAAATTTTTGGGATAACGATGTCGAAGGATCCTTTGGGGATTACGTCATCATCCCTTCCGAGATTCAAGGGATAAGGAGGCGCTAACAAGAAGAAGTTGGGCGACTTGAGTTTTTCCGCAGCAGATGGCGGTTTAAGTACATGGCCGATAAGAGGAGTGAAGATGAATCGCCCCTAATTGAGTAAGGATATTGGCGTGAAAAGAATTCAAGTCAATCTGGGGCCTAATGTTGGGGATATTATCTGTTGGATAACCCGCCCTAGTTGGGCCGGGTCACCGAAGCTGGCGATTCGTCTCAATGAGGTTTGGGCCTTGGCCTGGTAAGGCCGAAAGTCATATGGCGGTTCTAAACCTTCGGAAGGAGTCCATAATAGAGAAGGTCTCCAAGACTTGGAAAGAGGGCGACTTAGAGATCGCAAAAGTCACGATTTGTGTAAAGGAAAGGACCCTTGTAAACCCTAAGGACTTGACCTGTATATAAAGGCGAGTCCCAGGGAGGAAGAGGGTAGGTTAGAAATCATCGAGTGCTAGGTCAGGCCAGTTACGCCTTCCTTGTAATCGAAACTCCATCAATACAACACAAAGCAGGATGTAGGCTTTTACCTCCTCACGAGGGGCCGAACCTGGGTAAATCTCTGTCTCGTTCCCATTCAACCCCTTTGATTCGCCACCAAGGTGCGATGGCTCCAACACTAAGTCCTTTCACGAGGACATCTGCCGTGACAAAACCACGACACATACGATAAGGATGTGGAGATTGAACCTGTTGATCTTGATAACCCACAGCCTAAGACCAAGAGATACGATAAGAATGACTTCACTTCTAGGAAACATGGTAAAGAAAGGGAACCATGGGTTCAGAAACCCATGCCCTTTCCTCCCAAGCCATCCAAGTAAAGGGATGATGAGGATTTTGAGCGCTTCGTTGAAATGATCAGACCTGTGTTTCTGCAAATGCGTTTGACAAATATGCTCAAAATGTCTCCATATTCTAAGTACATGAAGGATATTGTGACTAATAAGAGGAGGATACCTGAGATTGAGATTTCCACCATGGTTGGTAACTATACCTTCAAGGGTGGAACTCCTAAGAAACTAGGTGATCCCGGTGTGCCCACTATACCTTGCTCCATTAAAGGCAGCTACGTTAGAACAGCTTTATGTGACCTTCGAGCCGGTGTTAGTGTTATGCCTCTCTCTCTTTATCGTAGACTTGAACTGGATAAGTTGATAGCCACTGAAATCTCTCTGCAAATGGCCGACAAATCAACTGCTTTCCCTATCGGCATTTGCGAGGATGTGCCAGTTGTGGTTGCCAATGTCACTATATTAACAGACTTTGTTATCTTGGATATTCCTAAGGACGATGCCATGGCGGTCATCCTCGGAAGACCCTTTTTAAACACTTCAGGGGCTGTTATAGATTGCAACAAAGGCAATGTCACTTTCCATGTCAACGGTAATGAGCATATGGTGCACTTTCCGAAGAAACAATATCGAGTACATTGCATCAATGCTATCGAAAAAACTTCATCGATTCATATTGGGAGCTTTGAATGCCCTATTCCTCGTGTCAAGATGAAGTATGATTTGCTTGTTGGGGAGATACATATCCCCATTAAGGTGACATAGTGACTATTCGAAAATTCTCCGTTCTCTTTTGCGATTCGAAAAGGTTTGTCGAGGAGACCTGATCAACCTAATTGACAGATTTCTTTCGATGACCATGAGACGGATGAATCGAGGAGTCACAAACCTCTGTTCCGAGCTTTCACCTTCGGTTGCTTAGATGAAATATGATAGATTTAGTTTAGTTTTCCCTATTTTCTGTTTTAGCGTCCGGTAGAAAAGTACCCCAAAAATAAAAGTTATCCGAACGTCCTGAAAATCAAGTATGATTTTTTCAGGAATTTTTGAAATTTTTTGAGACAAAGAGTTTGTATGGGGGCCACACCAGTGGGCCACAAGCCCTAGGGGCGCGGGCACCCCCCTAGCGCCCAGGCTTGTGGGGCCCACAGGCACCCCTCCACTCATTCTTGCTCTCATCTGGTTCTCCTACCTCCAGAAAAAATCATTTCGCAGCTCAAACCCGTGTTCTTGCTCCTCTTGCTGGGATTTTCGATCTCTTTGCTCAAATCACCATTCTCCAAACTATTTTGGGGAAATTACTCCTTGGTAAGTGACTCCTCCATTCGTCCTTTTTCCTCTAGTGCCTTATACTCCGCGTATTTTTGCTGCCTTGGTGACCATGTTCTTGAGCTTTGCATGCTAATTTTAGCTGGTCCCAAGTAGTTTTGATGCGTAATATGGCCTCTAGGAACTTGTTGGAGTAGTTGCTACGAGTTTCGTTGAGCCTTGTTCACTTTTCCTTAGAATCACTAAAAAGTTCAGAAATTTTCAGAGATAGAAAAGGGAAAAGATGAGGAGGTTCTTAAGAGGCTCTTCCAGCCGTGACCCCAAGGATGATGGGAGTGAGAAGAAGCCCAAGTATCTGGTTCCTCGAGTCGCAGAAGTTCAAGCGTGCGAGTGGCCAAGCGATGTGTTCTTACGCGCCACTGGAATTTATGATGACTTTTATCACTTGGTGGAAAACGCACGCCTTACCGCCATCGTTGAAGATAAGTGTTCGCAATACCTCCTCCTTACTAATATGTTCGTACAAAGCTTTAACTTCTATCCGAGGAAGAATCCTCCTATGGTTGACTTTAAACTTTATGACGTCCCCCAGCGCATGTCACTCCAGGATTTTTGCAATGTTTGCAAATTACCTTACGTAGGGGATATTCATGAACCTCGTCCTCAGGATTTGGAAGCTTTTATCGGTACAATCGTTGTAGGAGAGGAGAGAGGAGTGTCTTGCGCTAGAGCTGCTAGTATTCATTTTCCCGTGCTTCGGTACTTCTCTCTATTTGTGGGAAAATGTTTGATTGGCCGTGAGAAAGCTGGGTCACTTAGTTCCCCAGATCTTGCGGTCTTGGGCGAAGCCCTTTATAACGATAAAACATATAGCTTGGGCGCTATAGTAGCTCAACGGTTGAACCTTAACCGTTCTAAAGGTGTTCTCTATGAAGGTATCTACGCTACCCGTCTTGCCAGACACTTTGAGATACCCATTAGACTTGAGGAGGAAGAAGAAATGCTTCTTCCCGAGAGATATCTAGATTACGATAGCATGGTTCGCCATGACTTTCTTGATAGAGATATAGGTGGTAGGATGATTTATAACTTGGTATTCAGTCAGGGTACTCGTGAGACTATTACTTTGCCTACTCCTTCTTTGTTCAATCTTCATGTAGGCAGGTACACTATTATGCCCTCGAACATCTACGCATATTGGGGCTTGGCCCAACCACAGGTGCCCGTGCCCGACCCGCGAGTCGAGTACCAGACACCAGTTTATTAGTGGGAGCCAGAGGAGCTCACACAGCAGTGGCATCCTCAGTCCACTCCGGAGTACCCCGGAGCTGGATATTTCCCTCCTTGGGAGTAGACCAAGTTAGGCCAAAAGCCTAAGCTTGGGGGAGTACGTGTTCTGATCGACTTTACATTCTTACTTATGCTTTCACTTTGTTAGCCGGTGTTCACACTTTGCCACTGTATCATCCATGCAAGTTTTATTTTCTTTTTCTCGTTTTCTTTTCGTGTGTCTGTCTAGTTTGAGAAAACCCAAAAAGATTTTCTTTCCTACTTTTGCTTGTTGGGAGCTTTCCCGTGTAGATAGTTTTCTTTTTCTTTGGGTCAAGGTAGAAGATATTGGTTACAATGTTTAGTGGCTCGTGGATGCATATCTGTTTAGCTTTCAAAGAGCCATATTACTTTGTCTTCTCCTCTGTGTTTGCCTGCAGATTCCAGGTTTAGTCCAATGCACGAGCACTCTTATTATTGTTCACATCGTTCGGTCATGCAAGTGAAAGGCAGTAATGACGATATATGATGAAGTGACTGAGCCTGGAAAAGCTGGTATGAACTCGATCTATTTTGTTTTTGTAAATATGACTAGCTCATCGTGCGTGATTCAGCTTTGTTGTGAGAGAAACATGTTTGCAATGACAACTTAGAGATCATAGTTGCTTATGCCATGCTTACTTAGCTAGGAGCTTATAATGGTCTGTCTTGGTTGCCGACATGAATGTTGAGATGACTACGACGTAGTATGATAGGATGGTATCCTCCTTTGAATGTTTCAAGTGGCTTGACTTGGCGCATGTTCACGCATGTAGTTGAAACAAAATCAACATAGCCTCTATGATGTTCATGTTCATGGTGATTTATGTCCTACTCATGCTTGCACTCAATGTTAGTTAATCTCAATGCATTTTGATGACTGTTGTCACTCTCTAGTTGGTCGCTTCCTAGTCCTTTGCTAGCATTCACTTGTACTAAGCGGGAATACTCTTGTGCATCCACTCCCATAAACCCAAATTTGTTCCATATGTGTCCACCATACCTACCTATGTGCGGTATCTACCTGCCGTTCCAAGTAAATTTGCATGTGCCACTCTCTAAACCTTCAAGAAATAATTTGTTTTGCATGCCCGAACCGCTCATGTGGTGACAGGGGGCTATTGGTATCTTCCATGCTAGGCGTGTTATCCTCGATATGTGTTTATTCACTCTCATTCAAGAGAAAGGGGTCGGTAATTGGAATTCCCAGTTCCATACTCAAATCGAAAAGATAATTGCAAACAAAACACCCCCAGGATTGAAGTTGGTTTGGACGGTACCCGAGGATTCGGCTAGCCGTGGAGTGTGATTGATTGGTGGTGGGGTAGACAAAACTTTACTTTTCTGTTTGGGAACCGCCTATAGCATCTGTAGCGCGGAAGATATTAAGAACTCTTAGGCATTGTGTTGACAATGAAAGCATGCCACCCAAAATTATTATCTCTGTTTTCAAAGCTTGAGCTCTGGCACCTCTGCAAATCAATGCTTCCCTCTGCGAAGGGCCTGTCTATTTATGTTCCTGTTGAGTCATCCTCCTCTTATAAAAGCACCAATTAGAGAGCACCTCTGTCATTTTTATGCTTTGCTTTTAACTGTGTTGAGTGTGACTATGACTGGATCTTCATTGCCCTGAATTAAAATGTTTAGTTAGCCATTAGTCTTTGAAGGTGCTCTGCATTTATGTTTTGCGGTCTCAAAAAGAGCAAGCGAGATACCATCTATTCGTACTGCTTCATGTTGTTTTGATTGAAGTGTTGACATTTGAAGCTTGTTATTATTTGCTCGCTAGTTGATTATGCCATTGATATGAGTTTACTGTGAGACCTAGATGTCATTTGCTTTTGTGGTTTGATTGTGATCTTGCTGAAATTCTGGTTGTGAATTAGACATGGTTGCAACAAGATCAAACAGAGTTCGTCAAAGTTTTTCTTTTGTCTCTCTAAGTTTGTCAAGTGAGTTGCTTGAGGACAAGCAAGGCTTTAAGCTTGGGGGAGCTGATACGTCTCCGTCGTATCTACTTTTCCGAACTTTTTTGTCGTTGTTTTGGACTCTAATTGGCATGATTTAAATGGAACTAACCCGGACTGACGCTGTTTTCAACAGAATTGCCATGGTGTTGTTTTTGTGCAGAACTGAAAGTTCTCGGAACGTCCTGAAAATTTACAGAGATTTTTGTAGAATAAAAGAAACGTACCTGCGCAAAGATCCATGTGAGAGGGCGTGCCAGTGGGCCACAAGCCCCTGGGCCGTGGCCACCCCCTATGGCCGCGCCATGAGGGCTTATGGGGCCCACGTGGCACCACCGCCCCCAATCTCAGTTCTATATCTTCCGTTTCGCCTGGAAAAAAATCAGAGAGAATGATTCATCGTGTTTTACGATATGGAGGCGCCGCCACCTCCTGTTCTTCATCTGGAGGGCAGATCTGGAGTCCGTTTTGGACTCCGGAGAGGGGAAATCGTCGCCATCGTCATCATCAACCTTCCTCCATCGACAATTCCATGATGCTCTTCACCGTTCGTGAGTAATCTCATCGTAGTCTTGCTCGACGGTGATGAGTTGGATGAGATCTATCATGTAATCGAGTTAGTTTTGACGGGGATTGATCCCTAGTATCCACTATGTTCTAGATTGATGTTGCTACTACTTGGCTATGCTTAATGCTTGTCACTTGGGCCCGAGTGCCATGATTTCAGATCTGAACCTATTATGTTGTCGCCAATATATGTGTGTTTTAGATCCTATCTTGCAAGTTGTAGTCACCTACTATGTGTTATGACCCGGCAACCCCGGAGTGACAATAGCTGGAACCACTCACGGAGATGACCATAGTATGAGGAGTTCATGTATTCACCATGTGTTAATGTGTTGGTCTGGTTCTTTATTAAAAAGAGAACCTTAATATCACGTAGTTTCCATTAGGACCCCGCTGCCACGGGAGGGATGGACAATATATGTCACGCAAGTTCTTTTCCCTAAGCACGTATGACTACATATGGAATACATGCCTACATTAGATTGACGAACAGGAGCTAGTTATATATCTCTCCGTGTTATAGCTGTTACATGATGAATCACATCTATCATACTCATCCATCACCGATCCACTGCCTACGAGTCTTTTACTGCCGGTCCTTGCTACGTTACTTTGTCTAGGCTTGTCCCTTGCTACAAAAGGGATTGGGCCACTTTGCTACTACTATTGCTACTGTTGTTACCTTGTTGTTGCTGCTACTGCTGTTCCTTGCTACTTTGTTGTTACTTGTCGCAAGATCCTTTTTCGTCACCATTGCCGGGGAAGAATAGTTCCCCGTCCACGTGCAACTTACTGGCGCCATTGATACAACAGATAGGAATAGTCTGCCGTCAACAGATCTGTTTCTGGCACCGTTGCTATCATACTACTTTGCTACTGATACTTTGCTTGCAGACACTAAACTTTCAGGTGTGGTTGAATTTGACCAACTCAGTTGCTAATATTTGAGAATATTCTTTCGTTTCCCCTTGAGGCGAATCAACAAATTTGGGTCGAATACTCTACCCTCGAAAACTGTTGCGATCCCCTACACTTGTGGGTTATCAACCAGCTTCTGCCAATCTGCGTATCGCTGCTTAGATAAGGTTAGCACTTCACTAACGAAGCATTCAATCACAACTGCAACACTCACTTCCTTAGAATTAGCAACAATGTAGAGGAGCATGGGCTCTTTGTCGGTTGGGGCGGCTAAAACGGGCGGCTCAGCCAGCTGCTTCTTGAGGGCTTCGAAGACTTCATCAGCTGCGTCACTCCAAATGAAATTATCCGTCTTCTTGAGAAATTGATAAAGAGGGATTGCCTTTTTATCGAGGTGGCTTATAAACCATATTAACACCGCGATGGGACCCACCATGCGCTGGACCTGGTTGATATTTGATGGCGTATCGAGCAAAGTTATCGCCTTGATCTTATCAGGGTTAGCTTCAGTGCCTCGCTCAGACACGAGGAAACCTAGTAACTTGCCCGCAGGAACACCAAAAACGCACTTGGTCGGGTTAAGCTTCATCTGTTAAACTCGAAGATTATTAAATGTCTCCTTGAGATCCTCCAAGAGTATTTCCTTCTTCTAAGACTTCACCACGATGTCATCAACATAGGCGTGAACGTTATGCCCAATCTAACTGTGCAAGCACTTCTGGATACAGCGTTGATAAGTCACCCCGCACTCTTATGTCCAAAAGTTATAGAGACATAACAGAATGCACCAAAAGGGGTTATCAAAGCCGTCTTCTCCTGATCCTCCTTAGCCATCCTGATCTGGTGGTAACCTAAGTACACATCCAGAAAACACAAACGCTCACAACCCGTCGTAGAGTCAATAATTTGATCAATACGGGGAAGAGCAAAGGGATCCTTTGGACAAGCTTTGTTGAGATCGGTGTAATCAATACACATACGAAATGTGTCGTTCTTCTTCAAGACAAGCACCGGGTTAGTGAGCCACTCAGGATGAAAAACTTCAACGATAAAACCATCAGCTAGGAGGCGGGCGACTTATTCCCCAATGGCCTTGCACCTCTCCTCGTTAAAATGATGGAGGTATTGTCGTACTGGTTTCATCTTTGGATCCACATTAAGGTGGTGCTCAGCGAATGCTCTCGGCACTCCAAGCATGTCAAAAGGTTTCCATGTGAAGATGTCCCAACTCTCACGGATGAATTCGATGAGCGTGCTTTCCTATTTGGGATCCAGGCCTATCCTAATAGTGAACTGCTTAGAAGAGTCGCGTGGGGTGAAATCAACTTGTTTGGTATCGTTAGTTGACTCGAACTTGAGGGGTGGCTCAGAATCAATAGTGGGTTTCTTGAGGGCTCATGTCTGCCAGGTCAACATTGGTTGCATAAAACTTCAACTCTTGAGTTGCGCATGTCGACTATGCATAATCCGCATCCCCTTCCTCGCACTCCCGAACTATCTTTTGGCTTCCATTGACAGTAATAGTGTTGTGGAGACCCGGTATTTTGAGTTTAAGGTAAACATAGCAGGGTCGGGCCATAAAGCATGCCTAAGTCGGTCGTCCAAAAAGGGCATGATAAGGACACTTGATCTGGAGCACCTCAAACATCAAGGCTTCACATCTGCAGTAAAATTCATCACCAAAAGTGACGCTTAGCTTGACTCGCCCAACCGGGTATGTTGATTTCCCTGGAACGATGCCATAAAAGACCATTGTTGATAGCAATAGGTCGTTCTCACAGAGGTTCATCCACCCGAAGGTGTCACAGTACAAGATATTGATACTGCTTCCCCCATCCATGAGAACCTTTGTGAGGGTTTATCCACCCACCTGAGGCGCCACCACCAAAGCTATACCATCGGGGTTATCGACCCAGGAAGGGTGGTCATCCCTACTCCAAGTGATAGGTTGTTCAGACCAATTAAGGTACCTGGGAACCGCCAGCTCAACCACATTGATGGCTCTATGTTTGAGTTTATTGTCCCGCCTGCAGGTGCTAGTGGTGAAGACGTGGTACTAACCACTATTCAACTACTTAGGGTTGCTAAGAAACCCGCTCTGACCATTATGCTATTGATTATTCTGACTAGAGTGATGTCCATTGCCATTTCTTGAGCTGCCATGTCCTTGAAACTCAGATCCTAGGAACCCGCGAGATGTGCCTCCATGTGACCCACGAGGACCACGATGACCCGGATGTCCACCACCATTGCCTCCTTGATGGTCCCTAGAAGCCTGGAGACAGAATTCCAGCATAGCATAGCAATTTCCTAGGAATGAGAATATAGGGTGTCGGACTATGCTTGGGATAAGGTGCCTTAAGCATCTCTTCGTAATTGCGCAGTTTTCTCCCATTGTAACCTCCGCCAAAACGAGTGTTCCTACGCTGGTTCCTGAAACCAAAATTTGTGTTGGCTATGAAGTCTGACCCAACATCGTGTTGCCTCCGCTTTACTTGACATGTCGGGTTACCATCGTGTTCAGGGTTTTGTTGATGGCCCTTGGCACCATCACCATTCTTGCCCTTGTTGGCTTTGTCCTCATCAAAGCCGGCATACTTCGTGCCATCTGACTAAGCATATTTGGTGAGTGTGTCCATTAACTCGCTCATGTCATGCACCTTTCGCTTCAAACGGGCAAGCTTCAGGACCGGCGGCTGAAAGTGGCAATTCTTCTCCAAAATGAGAATGGCCTGAGCAGCTGTGATGCCATCGGATGAATGAATGATTTTAGCAACCCGGCGTGTCCAGTGGTGCGCTGACTCGTCAGAGCGTTGAACGCAATGATGCGGATCCGCAATCGTCATTAGCCATTTACATGTTCCCTGGAGGTTTCTGATTAATCATTCCTTCAACTCTGCCTAGGTGTTGATGGAATTGGGCGAAAAGTTTTTCAACTATGTTCGAGCCGGCCCTTCCAGCATCATCGTAAGGTACTTGGCACACACAGCATTGCTGGCATCAAGCATGTCCATGGGAAGCTCGTAACTCTCGATCCAAGCCGCCGGCTCAAGATCTACTGTATAATTAGGCACCTTGCGAGGGCCCTTGAAGTCCTTGGGCATGCGCTCATTACGAAGAGCCAGAGATAAGCACGGGACCCCGACGGTCCTACAACCTGACCCACCAGGCATGGGCACCGGCTAGGGATGAGCTAGAGCTACTTGACTCGCCAATTTTGATGCTGCTACTGCTTCTTCTTGACGCGCGGCTCCGGCCGTGTCCACATGTGCTTGGGCATTTGATAGCGGAGGCCGGGTTGGGTCGACCTGAGATTGCTATCGATGACCGTTGCTGGAGACTGCTGGGGACTCCTCATGGCGGCTCCGGCTGCGACTGGCATATGGCGTGAGGTGCACCCGATCACGACTGTAAGAATATTGCGTCTATTGTACCAACGCAGTTTTCAACATCTCGATAGCATTCCTAGCCTTGACGTTGAATGGGGTATTTCCATGGATGGGGAGCGACTCCACATTACGTGCTCTAGCTAGCATATTATCAACGAGGTTCGAGAAGTGGCCCTATGGAGTCTGGAACCGCTAAGTCGGCGACCGTGCTAGTGAAGGTTGAGCTGGCTCATTTTGTCGATCTGCGTGACAAGGGGGGTCCTGTTCCACCTCAGGCGTGTGTGGGTTGGTGAATAAGCGAGATGGCACAAGATCTACCGGAATATTCCGATGTCTCCTCTTGTGTACCATGTCGGGGGCGTTTCGGCGATGCTCCAACTACCAGGCCTCGACCATCACGCGTTCCAACTCATTGTTGATTCGAGCCTACAATTCTGCCATCCGGATGCTCTCGACGTCAATCTCCCATTTCCCCAATGGACGACTCGCCATCGAAGTTAATAGGGGTATCCCTGGCAGCTGCCGGCTCATCCGGGAGAATGATCCCTTGTGTGAACCTGACGAAGACGTGAATGTAAGTGCATCTAGTGCCCCTTAGTGATTTTGGTGGATTGAAGATATATAGGTTAAGATACTAATATATTTCTGAGTGTACACATGCTCTATAAGTCGTTGAGGAGTTTGAGTTATCCGATGAATATCGTCCACTAAAACTGTATGTCTTCGGGTGAAGACTTTGGTCCTTCCTTGAAGACTTTAATCGCGAAGAAATTGCGAGGAAATTGATATTCCTCATGAAGATATTGAATATGAGGAATTCGGTGCGTCCTGAAAAAAACACTCTGAAGACTGTGAAGCGTGAGGATTTAATCTTTCTATTTCATTTTCTTTACACTTGAGTCATAGGAACACCGTATTGTTAAAGGGGGTCGAGGTAAAACTACGGAATGAATTTTCTCATGAGGCTCAACTCAAGCATAAATCTACCAAAGCCTCAAAGTGAGGAATATGAGAGACATGAGGACTTTCACAGTTGAAAGTTCCGACCGTTGTCGCGCCACGCACCACCTCACTGATCTTATCCACCCAACGGTCACATTATTTAAGGACATTTATGTCAAATCATGTCGGGATGCTCCCAGGCTATAAATAGCAAACCCCCACAACCACTAGCTGGTTGGCTGCTCCGAGAGAAACTGACACTTGTCATTTAGAGCAACCCAAATTCCTCAGAGTCTTCGAGAGAAAATCATCAAGTGAGGAAATACCCCAAACACCAAACCAAAACCAAAACCAAGTGATTGAGCATCACTAAAGAAGTTGTTCCTGTGTGGAACTAAAGCCTATTACCTTTGAGGACTGTGTATCCTCCAGACGGTTAGGCGTCATGGTCTAGATCATCCAGCAGTCAATTGTGGATCACCGGGTGACCGAGTTTGTGAGGGTTTGGAAGTCTGTCATGAAGACTTATCATGAGTGTTAGGCGAGGACTGTGTGTCCTTAGCTCAAGAAGAATACGGTAGGGACTGTGTGTCCCAGGACTGTGTGTCCTTTTGGTTTCAAGACCAAGCAGCTCCTAACTAGACGTACAACTGTCACAACAGTTGGAACTGGGTCATCAACAACTGTCTTCATCGAGCTACGGGTTCTATTTCTTCAAATCTTTCATTTCCTCAATTCTATGTTGAAGACTTTCATCTGTGATGTTTGAAGAATTTGTCTAAAGAATTTCTGTGAATTTCCTCTAACTCAAATTCTTCACTTGAGTTAGTCTTCACCTGCTTAATCTGTACTTGCGAACTGTGCAAACTGAATCTCTTAAACTTCGTCAAGTGCGTTGTTGTAGTCGTTTTTGCACTCTTGATCTTGTGCTATTTTCTCTGCTGTCGGCGATGCGAGGTCGACACCTATGGGAATCAACATGAAACCCTTGTGACTGTAGGGCGGGGAGAGGTAACGTGAAGAGCAGGGCTAACAATCAGCACCTGACAAGCCTTTTTACCCAGGTTAGGGACGCTTACGCGTAGAACCCTATGTCATGCTTACCTGGTTGTATTAAGCGTTTTGTTGTCGATTGTTACAGTGACCGTTGATGACCGTCTAATGGGTCGATGTACAAAAAGTCTAACCCCTTCGAAATGAGCTAAGGGCCTCCTTTTATAGGCAAAGGGGTCGCCTACAGTGCCCGATGGTAGGTTCACGAGGAGTTACAGTGAACCTAGGGCGATGCTTATCCATCTACCGCTGTCGGGTGCATTTAATGCACGTCTTGTCCTTGTCAGCGATGTGCTGGTGAAGACACGTATCCAGGTATTACGACACCTGGATGCTGCGCTGGCGCATGCGGAATGCGCTGGCACTTGGGGGCGGTGGCACTGTGGCAAGGGCGGTTGCCCACCAGTGGCGAGGCCCGTCATCCCGGCAAGGAGCTTGTCGGGGCCTTGAGTCTTCGTCCCGTCAAGGGAGCTTGTCGGGGGCTTCAGTTGGCATCCCGGCAAGGGAGCTTGCCGGGGTCTTGTACTTGGTGAGTTCATCACGCCCACCAAATGGTCGTGGCCTTGGTCATCTTCCCGGCAAGGCAGGCTTGCAAAGGCCTTGATAATCCTGGGGGTTGCATCTTGACTGGGTCTTGCCATGCCCTGCCGGCAGGGGCTCTTCGCGCCCGTGCACAAGTCTGGGGCACTAGCGCCCCAGTATTTAGTGCACCGACAGGAGCCTCCGGGCCTGGACCACACACGCATGCAAAGCGTTGTTGGGCCAGGCTCAAAGAGGTGCACGGGCTTTCGTGGCTGGATCCGCTGGCAGTTGCTTTCCCCCACGATGCGCATTGGACGCATGAACTGGGGAGTTGTGCGTGGAGTGGCCTTCTCCACCTCCTGAAATGCCTCTGCCATGCGAGTGGCATGTGTAGTTATGGATGGACAGGTGGCAGATGTGGCCTTCAAAGGCGCATTAGTGGTTGGGCCCGCCCGTGCATGCATTGGTGCAGCAGGGCGTTTCCCTGTTCTCCTGTGAGCACGAGCGATTGGACGAGAGGGGTGATGGCTTCTGGAGCAAGGGATGCTAGCCCCCGCGATCTGTCCTATAAATTGGGAGGGTTTGCGAGGGGTTTTGCTCACCCAACTCCTTCTGAATCCACCAACTCCTCAGCCTTGGTCTACAGAGTCTTCTTCTGTCTGTAGGTGGCCCTCGCCCCTAACCATGGTTAAGAGACGGGGTCGACCACCGTCGGCCGCTAGGGCGGCGAGAGGACCCCATTCGGATCATGCCACAGCTTCTGGGGGCGCCGTGGGGGAAGACGGCCTGAGCGCCCGTGGCGGAGGAAGGGCGAGGGGCCGCGGTCGTCGCGAAGGTCGAGGTCGGGGGAGGGGGAGTGCTACTCCAGCGCCTCCGCCTTCCCCGAGGCTTGCTCCTGTGGCGGTCCTCCATGCTGCTCGGGCGAGGCTGGAGGCCTTCGCCCATGCCCATCACCTTGAGGACGGGCGTGTCCTCCGCTCCAAGCTGGCGGAGGCGGACATGCTGCCCGTCAAGTTTCATGGGCGGCCACGTGTGCGTCTCGGCTGCTGCGAAGATCGCTCGAGCGGCACAGAATGCTCCGCTTTGAGCGACGGCTGCAGAGGGCGGCAGTGGTCATGATGCTGGGCCTAGTCCCAAGCCCGAGGGAATCGAACTGGAAGGCGATTCCCCTGGCTGGGACTGAGTGCTTCATGCACTTGCGCGGCCCGGTCACGCCCTCCCTCTCCTCGGAAGGGGGATCTCAACCGGATATGTCGCCCCCTTCCTGCGGCTTGACGAGGCCGAACCCGCTTCCATCGGTACAGCACTGGTCCCGGGGGAGCCAGCGTGGATGTACCGTGGGCCTTTTTGCGCCTTGTCTTCATGAACTCCAATTCCTCCGCATAGGTTGATCCTCGTCAAATGATAGAGTCTTTAGGTTAGGATAACAACGCATTGTAAGTGGAGTCAAATGTATCCACGCAAATGAATGAAAAGACTGTTTTCCCTTTTTCTGATTCTATTCTTTGTATGATTCGTCTTTGCATTCTGTGGGAGCTTGCCGGCAACTACCGGCAAGGCTCCTTGCCGTGTTCAGTGCAACCATAGAAATCGCCAAGCGCACCTTGAGACAAAATCAGGCTCTACGTAGCCGCTTGCTCTATTGGTCAGGTTCGAAACAGTTTGAAGGCGCTATGTGGCCGTTCAGGTCGTTTGAACGAGTTCGAAACAAAGACAATGTGCACTGATCTTTGGAAAGGTCCCAGTATGCGCAGACTCCACACACAAAGATTGGAAACTTTTAAAGGGAAAACAGAGAATCTATCTACTTAGAATCTGAATCTTAAACTTAAAACTTATCTACTCACGCCGTGGTTGCATGGCGCTTGAATCTTTGTCGGGGCGTCGGGGTCCCCGGCAAGCAGGAAATTACCACTCCCGGCACCTTTTTCTCCGGCAAAGACTTCTTGCCGACAGTCCGCGACCGTCCTTTGGAGAAAAAGTTTGCCAGGGCATAACCCCTTTACTTTTCTCTTGCTAGGTTGTGCTTGCGGAGCCCCCGAGCGCATCTTGGGCAACGATACGATGCTCTCAGGGGCACAATAGTTATGCTAGAGTGCGTGCCGGGGCTTCGGGACCGTTTGGCGCATCGTCAATGACTATGCATCACTCCGGAGAGGTGCGTCCGCCGGAGTATGCATCGAGGCCTCTATGAAGCTCCCAGGTACGCACTCAACAGCTGCGCATTGGCCCTGAGCGACACATCGTCCTGACGGCGCCGCCCTTGGAGCCTCCGCCTCCCTTCCTCGCGCTCGCATAGCAACGCGCATGCGTAGGCCATAGGAAGCCATAGCAGAACAGAGCGTCCGTCGCGGTATCCTGTTTCCGGGGGAACTGCGGCGTAGCGTCCAAACATCCAAGAATCTGGTGTTGAGTTTGCTTAGATTTGCACAAAACTCCACACCCCCTACCTAGCGCGCCGAAGATGTTGGCGATGCGAGGTCGACACCTATGGGAATGAACATGAAACCCTTGTGATCGTAGGGCGGGGAGAGGTAACGTGAAGATCACAGCTAACAATCAGCACCCGGCAAGCCTTTTTACCCAGGTTCGGGCCGCTTACGCGTAAAACCCTACGTCCTGCTTGTCTGGTTGTATTAAGCGTTTTGTTGTCGATTGTTATAGTGACCGTTGATGGCCGTCTTATGGGTCGATGTCCAAAAAGTCTAACCATTTCGAAATGGGCTAAGGGCCTTCTTTTATAGGCAAAGGGGTCGCCTACAGTGCTCGGTGGTAGGTTCACGAGGAGTTACACTGAACCTACGGCGGTGCTTATCCATCTACCATTGTCACTTGCATTTAATGCACGTCTTGTCCTTGTTAGCGATGTGCTGGTGAAGAGACGTATCCAGGTGTTTCGACACCTGAACGCTACGTTGGCGCATGCGGAATGCGCTGGTACTTGCGGGGTGGTGGCACTTTGGCAAGGGCGGTTGCCCACCTGTGGTGAGGCCTGTCATCCCGGCAAGGAGCTTGCCGGGGCCTTGAGTCTTTATCTCGGCAAGGGAGCTTGCTGAGGGCCTTAGTCGTCATCCCGGCAAGGGATCTTGCCGGGGTCTTGTACTTGGTGAGTTCATCACGCCCACCAAAATGGGCACGGCCTTGGTCATCGTCCCGGAAAGGCAAGCTTGCCGAGGCCTTCATAATCTTGGGGGTTGCATCTTGACTAGGTCTTGCCATGCCCTGCCGACAGGGGCTCTTCGCGCCCGTGCACAAGTCTAGGGCACTAGGGACCCCAGTCTTTAGTGCACCGACAGCTGCACTAAGTTCATAACTGAGGACGTTCCTCACAAGGAATTTCCTTAGTGATGAAATTCTATAAATCTCCTATTCACCCCCTCTAGTTGATATAACGCACTTTCAATTGGTATCAGGGCAAGGTACTCCCTTGTTTTGTGTGATTTTGGTTTAACCACCTGGAGTTTTAGTTATGTCGACCGCAGGTATGATCAAGGTTACTGCAGGATGTCCTACCTTCGAAGGAAAGGATTTCCCCTATTGGAAGACCAAGATGCAAATCCATCTTCAAGCTATTGATAAGGATCTCTGGTATATTGTGGAACATGGTGTTCCCTCCATCAGTGCTACTATCTTTGCCGCTGATGTGAAGAAGTTCAAGCAACTTGACTCGCAAGCGAAGAATATCATCTGTGGCCGTCTGAGCAAAGGTCGGTATGGCAGAGTGAGTGCTTTGGGCATAGCTAAGCTTATCTGGGATAGGTTGTCCAAAGTCAATGAGGGAGCCTCAACTCAGCGTGACTCTCGTATTGATGTTCTTCGCAATCTCTTCAATCGCTTCAAGAGGCTTGACAAAGAAAGCTGCCAAGATACCTTTGATCGCCTCACTGACATCTCAAATGAACTCCAAGCACTGGGAGCTAGAGACATCACTGACCATGAAGTTGTGAAGAAACTGCTAAGATCTCTTGATCCATCATTTGACACACTCGTTCTGATGATTCAAGAACAAAGAGACTACAAAATGCTTGATCCTGATGATATACTCGAGAGACTCAATACTCATGAATTCCAACAAGAAGAAAAGAGAGATTTGTATGGACCAAGCTACTCAAGATCTCGTGCGCTGAAGGCTAAGGCTATTTTCTCATCTGAAGAAGAAGACTCAGATTGCAGCATTGGTGATCCTGAAGAACTAGGATAGGAACTTGCTATGCTCGTGAGGAAATTCCAGAAGTTCACAAAGCATGGCCAGTTTGGTAAATCTTCAAGAAGAGATATGAGCAAATCAAAATCTTCATCTGAGGATTACAAGAAAAGAACCTGCCACAAATGCAAGAAAACTGGTCACTACATTGCTGACTGTCCTTGCTGGGTGAAGGAATCAAGGAAGAAGAAATACAAGGATGAAAGTTCTGATGACTCGAAGAAAAAGAAGAAATATTCAAAGTCCTCATCCTCAAAGTCATCATCGCACAAGAAGACCAGTTTCAGAAAGGGTCGGGCACTCAGTGGCAAGGAAATGGATTCTAAAGAAGAGTCTGAGGAATGTGATGAAGAGGAAGGTTCTGAAGAGGATTCAGAGTCTGGTGTCGCAAGTCTTGCGCTGGCTACCACAATCGTGAGCAAGTCAATCTTCAACCTGAAGAAAATGACAACGTTATCTACATTGATGAATATGTTGATGACTTTGCTCCAACCTATTGCTTCGTGGCAAAAGGTTCAAAGGTACCAAACCATAATTCCTCTTCTAATTCTAGTGATTATGTACGTGATGATTATCAAAAACCCAGTTACTATAAACTTCCCAACATTGCCACTAAGAAAAAAAGTGCCGTTGAAAAGCTTCAAAAACTGCTAGACAGAAGCGATGATCTATTGAACGACGAAATGAATCATAGTCAAGTCCTCAGTGAAAATATGAAAAGTCTTCAGTCTAGGTTTGATAGTCTTCAAGATCGCTATGTCACACTTTTGGCTAATCGTGAGAAACTTTGCTATGAATTTCTTCAAAGGAAGCTTGATCTTGAGAAGTTGAAAATGTCTCATGATGATCTTCGAATGGAAAACGATTCATTGCTTGCTCAACAAATTAGTACCGCACAGGTTGAGTTCATTCCACCATGCTTCAAATGCATCGAGCATGAAACTGCTAATTCTTCACCAGAATCATCAAATGCTTATATCGTTACAAATTTTTCAACTGTCACTGTGGTATCAAATTCTTCACTTGAGGAAACCACAAATGCTACTCACGAAAATGCAGGGTTGAAGGAATTGTATGTGACAGGCATATACAAAAGTCTCAAAGGGCATCAAACCCTTTGCGATGTGCTCAAAAAGTAGATTTTGAACACGAACCCAAGGAAAGAAGGAATTGCCTTTGAGAGGAAATTGAATGCTGATGGATCATACTGGAAACCTGAGCGGTACCCCAAAACCTCATGGGTTTCTACTAAAGGTCCCCCCGTCGTTCCATCCACACTAACAGGCTTTGCATGTGAATTATCCTATTCCTCACATGAGTCATTTGACTCCAACTATAAATTGTTCAAAAATCAATCTGGTGAAGTATTTTCCCGATATGTTGGAACTAAATGCAGGAATGGACCACCCCTAAGGAAAATCTGGGTCCCCAAAAGTTGTGTGGAAAATCTTCAGGTGAATGTCCTCATGACACCACCTGTGAAGAGCTAGAAACCCACATCAATTTCCTCAGGTGGACAAAAGTCTTCACGAGGATCAAAATCCTCAAATTGGCAATACTATGCTCGTACATGTGCTAATGCTTCTGATATGCAGGGAAATTATAGGGGACATGAATATGAGCGTTATTCCTCAAATCACTATGTTCATAAGTCCTCAAAGAATTTATCTGCCTATTCATTTGAGTACTCTAACCCCCCTTCTGTGAAAATAAGAGCATTAGCCTCAGTGCCTCCATTCTCATATGGTGCTTGCAGGATGATGAACTCTTTGCCACCCCTTCCGATGTGGGTGGTGAAGGAATTGAACTAATCACTTAAGCAGGTCAGGTCTCCAGATGAAAGTCATCATCTGAAGAATTTGATGGAGACCTGAGGAAATTGCTTGATTGAACGCAAGCTAAAATTGATGAAATGTTAACATTTCACTCGTCCTCAAAATTATTGCTTATGATGAAATTCTTCTCTGATGAAATTGATATCATATTCTTCATGTCTGAAGCATATGAGATGGTAATCTATACTAATTCATCTGTAGGATGACAAACCCAAGAATATAGAATGGGTTCTTGACAGTCGCTGCACAAATCACATGACTGGTGATAAAAGCTTGCTGATGAATATGCCACTGACTCCATCACCACTGAAGCAAATCACTTATGCTGGCAAAGGTAAAAGCAAGGTATTGGGACTTGGCAAAGTGGCTATCTCCAAGGCCAGGCACATGGACAAAGTCATGCTTGTCGAATCCCTTGGGTTTAACCTCATGTCAGTCTCAACGCTTTGTGATCTTGATATGATTGTTATCTTTGGAAAATATAGATGTGTAGTCATCATGGAATCTGACAAATCAAAAGTATTTGAAGTCTTTAGGAGAGGGGATTTGTACATTGTTGATTTTTCCACAGGTCCTCAACCGGCCACATGATTACTAGCAAAAACCTCCGAAGGCTAGCTATGGCATCGACGTCTGGGTCATGTAGGCATGAGGAATTTGCACACACTGGCGAAGAAGAAGCATGTCATTGGCATCAAATCCGTCAAATTACTCAAGGACCATCTCTGTGGTGCGTGTGAATCTGGAAAAAAAATCAGATCCAAACACCCCTCAAAGACTATCATGACTACTACTCGTCCATTTGAATTGCTTCACATGGATCTATTTGGACCTACTCATTATGCTACTTTAACCAATGCAACATCATCATATGGCTTTGTCATCGTTGATGACTATTCTCGCTATACTTGGGTACACATCATTCTGTATAAAACTGAAGTGCAGGAAGTCTTCAAACGATTTTCCTCAAGGGCCTCGATGAACTTCGGCATCAAGATCAAACACATCAGTAGTGATAATGGGACAAAATTCAAAAACACTGGTCTTGATGATTATCTTGATGAACTTGGTATTACTCAAGAATTATCAGCTCCTTATACTCCTCAACAGAATGGCGTCGTTGAACGCAAAATATGGCTCAGGTTGAAATGGCATGGACTATGCTTGAAGAATATTAGACTCCCCGTCGCTTCTTGCCTGAAGCAATCAACACTGTTTGCCACATCAACAAACGTGTATATCTTCACAAATTCCTCAAGAAAACCTCATATGAAATCCTCACTGACAAGAAACCCAATGTAAGTTATTTCAAAGTCTTCGGTGCAAAATGCTGGATTAGAGATCCTCACCATAGCTCAAAGTTTGCACCTAAAGTACATGAGGGTTTCATGCTCGATTACGGAAAGGACTCGTACACCTGTGGAGTATTCAACGCCTATCACAACAAGGTTTTTGAAACTATAGATGTACAGTTTGATGAAACTAATGGCTGGCAAAGAGAGCAACTGCCTCATGTGCCAGATAAATTACCTCCTGAGGAAGCCATAAAGCTCAAAGCTACTGAAGGTATCATTCCTACTGAGGAACAACCCCTTGTTGAAGAAATTGTCCCCAACACTGAGGAAATTCGAGCAGGTGCACCTGAGGAAAATGCTACAAATCAAATTCCTCAGCCCAACCAATGTCATCAACCAGCTCATCCGAGGATTGCAAATGAAGTAGAACTCGACAAAATCCTCGATGACATCAATGCGCAAGGTCCTCTCACTCGCTCAAAAGCTTCACATTTAGTTAACTTTTGTGGGCATTCCTCGTTTGTGTTAATCACAAAGCCCTCAAAAGTTGTTGAAGCCTTCATGGAACCTGAGTGGATTCAAGCCATGTAAGATGAACTTCTTCTGTTCAAGCTAAATGACGTGTGGGAACTCGTCAAACGACCAGATCCTCACAAGCACATTATCATTGGCACCAAGTGGATCTACCGAAACAAGCAAGATGAGGATGGTCACGTAGTGAGGAATAAGGCACGGCTTGTAGCCCAAGGTACACACAGGTTGAAGGAATTGACTTCGATGAAACTTTTGCACCTGTTGCTAGACTTGAAGCTATTCGAATATTACATGGGTATGCTAATTATCACAATATAACTCTATATAAAATGGATGTGAAAAGTGCATTCCTCAATGGTAAGCTTGAGGAAGAAGTATATGTTGCTCAGCCCCCAGATTTTGAAGACCCGAAGCATCCAGACAAAGTCTTCAGACTCAAAAAGGCACTTTATGGCCTCAAGCAAACCCCTCGAGCATGGTATGATACATTGAAGGAATTCCTCATGAAGAAAGGCTTCAAACCTGGTTCACTTGATCCTACTCTTTTCACAAAATCCTATGACAATGAACTATTTGTGAGCCAAATATATGTCGACGACATTATTTTTGGTTGTACTGACAAACGTTACACTGATGAATTTGCCTACATGATGAGTGAAGAATATCAAATGTCTATGATGGGAGCTGAAATTCTTCTTAGGTCTGCAAATTCGTCAACAACGCAATGGCATCTTCATATCTCAGGAGAAATACCTCAAGGATGTTCTCAAGAAATTCAACATGGATGAATGCACAGGCGTCAAGACTCCTATGCCTACCAACGGCCACCTCTGCACTGACGAAAATGGTAAAGATTTCGATTAGCACGTATATTGTTCTATGATTGGCTCTTTATTGTACCTATGTGCATCTAGGCCAGATATTATGCTTAGTGTTTGAATGTGTGCTCGTTTTCAAGCAAAACCGAAGGAATAAAACCATAAGGCTGTGAAACACATTCTTTGATACTTAGCTCACGCACCAACACTAGGATTATGGTATCCCAAGGGATCAAATCTTCACCTCATTGGATATTCTGATTCTGATTATGCTGGTGACCGTGTGGATCGCAAGTCAACTTCATGCACATGCCATTTCCTCGGAAGTTCATTAGTCTGTTGGTCCTCAAAGAAGCACAATTGTGTATCACTCTCCACTGCCGAAGCTGAGTACATTGTTGTTGGATCTTGCTGTGCTCAACTGCTATGGATGAAGAAAACTCTCAGAGACTACGGCATCAACATGAAGAATGTGCCCCTCTACTGCGAAAATGAGAGTGCAATCAAGATCGCCTACAACCCAGTACAACACTCGAAGACCAAGCACATCCAGATTCATCATCATTTTCTTCGTGACCATGTCCTCAAGGGAAATATCATCATCGACCATGTGAAGACTAATGATCAACTATCAGATATTTTCACAAAGCCCTTGCAAACTTGCACACATCCTAACACTTATGCAAAATATCCTAAAATCTTCGAATGTCTTGTAAACTTGCACACATCCTAACACTTATGCAAAATTGATGACTTAGATGTGCAACACACAAAGTAACGATTTTCTTCAACAAATGAAGAAAATCACTCTAAGTGTGAAGAAATCAATGAAGAATTTGGTTCTCAAGGCCCTACGACAATTGTATGTAGCACGTGAAATCATCATTCTTATACGGTGGGTCACGCCACCACCCAACTTTGAAATTCTTCAAGCTGGTTTTTCTTCACAGATGAAATTCTTCAATCTGAGACTTGGTCACAAAATCCTCAAATTTTCAAGATCTTCAAAATCTTCAAATTCTTCAAAACTTTTTGATGGTCTTTATATAATGAGATTTCAATGTCCTCAATAGCATTCACTTATATATCAATCTTTAATTTGATATTTACCTAAGTGAATGTGATCGGACTCGACTGCCCTCTATGCTAAGCTCAACCTAGTCTATTCTCAATTCTTCATATGCGCTCTATTTGACACTTATTCAAAATCCTCACTAAATCCTTGTCAGCTCAGGACTTTGTAACGAAATCCTCAAAATTCAAATTTTTTAACGTTACAACAGTAACCACACACACTACTCATGTTCGGATAACCACGATCTCCACCGCTTCAATCATGGGCACCGTGTGTCAAGCGGAGACGAAGGGGCAAGGGCAGTTCAGTCCGAAAGTTTCGGACTGAACAGTTTTTCACCTGAGCTATAAATAGCTCCTTACCCCCCCCCCCCAGTCAAAACTCTTATCTCCCTCTCGTCTTCTCCGTTCGAGCTCGAACCCTAGCGCTGCCACTATCATCTTCGTCGTCGGTGAGGAAAAGCTTCGCTGCCTCGCCCTCGCCATCGTCGAACTCACACCGACTGCGAAATATCTTCCTCCACCGCCGTCGTAGCTGTTTTCACTCGCCAAGTTAGGTACTGAAGATCTGAACCGAAGAACTTCTTCTTTTTACTGCCTTAGTTCATCGTGTTCTTCGCACAGGGTAAATACAATCTTATTTTACTGCCCCTATTGATTTCTTATTTCTCTTTAAATTCGCGCAATCAGTTTTTCCTCAGAAATTTCCTCAGCAGTGCACACCCATGTCTAGAACACTTGATGAATTTCACAAAGTCACTAAAATTCTTCACGAGATTCCTCAATTGTGTAAATTTTCGAATCTCCACAACTATGGAACCCAAGATCAGAATGCTTAGTCAAATTCCTCAACTCACTGGTCAAATTCCTCAAGTTTAGTAATTCTTCAATTTACTCAAATCTGAGAACGCATACGACCTCTCCAAATTCTTCGCACCTATACTCTATTCATAGGTACAAAATGTCAGCTGCTGAATCACTAGGTTCTCATCAACTTAACTCATTTGCAGCATTTGTAGAAGAAACCTTACTTGTGTCTTCGGAATCATCACGAGTTCAAATTCCTTAGCAAAAACCTCAGCTAAAGAAAATGGAAGAAAACCGGAAGCAGAAAGGTGGCAAGAAGCTGGAACAGAATACTGCCTTTGAGATTCTTGAAGAAATATATCTTGACTACTGTACATCTGATGAGGAAATTCATGGTAAAGAGACCATGGCAAAGCGCAAGATAAGGCTTCCAAAGATTGAGCGTAGGTGGGCAAAAGAGTGGAAGGAGTACAGATATGTGACTCCAAAATATGCAAAGAAGTTTACCCTCAAACCTCCCTGCAAAAGGTTGCCACAAGGAGATCAACAAGCAGCTCATCCCTCAAGTGTAGCCACTATTGAGGATTACCCTGATGAAAAGGACAAATACTTGTTTTAAATTGCAGAAAAAGGCCAAAGATGTTGTGACGAAATTCAGTGAGGACTATGCTGCTGCAACCACTGCTGCCACTTCTTTAGCTGCTGAGGCCTCTGCCACTGAAATTCCTCAGAAGAAGGCTCTACTGAAGAAACCAAAAGCTTCAACTATTGCGTCAAAAGAGCAGTTTCCTTAGAACGTTGCAACGACTGCAAAATCTTCAATTGCAGCTAAGGCTTCAACCCCTCCGCAAAAGCAGCTCAGCAAGATTCGATCTGAACACACTAGTTCCTCTGTGCGATCTGCTACTGGCTCTGCTTCAAAATCTTCACCAAGTCTGATGAAGACTAAGATGACTGCTGGTAGAGGTACAGCAAAATCGTCAACATTCCTTCTGCATCAGAAGGAAGTGAAGAATTTGATGATGAAACACTTCAAACCATTATCACAAACAAACAAGAACGAGTTGCACAAGCCTCTGGCAGTTCCATTCCTCTTGGAATGGATCCGAAGGTATTGCTGGACTTCATCAACCTATGGTATAAATATCCAAACACTCCAACTGATGATTTGAAGCTTCCCCCTGGTGTAAGCCATATGGTTGCCACTTTCATCAATGAAGCTAAATGGAAAGAACGGCAAGCAAAACAAGCCAGGGCTGTTGAAGTTAAAACGGAGAAATTTCTGAAGCAGAATCTCCTCAACCTATCGCCCAAAATTCTCGTTTCCTCTCTTCCTTCCCTTGGATCAGATAGGAAATCCTCACTTTTCCGAAAGAGACTTAACTATTCTAGTTACGTTACGAGTTTAGGAAAAAACCACAATAAGTAGCTTTCCCCCCTTCCGATGCTTGTTTTGCTTTCTACTTGTGATTGAACCCATTCCGTTTTTTGAAAGAAGCAAGCATAACTCAAGCTGAACTCAAAACCCTCACAGATATGTATACAAGTCTTCACGCTGATCGTAAGGCGGTCAAAGTGCAATTCATCAAAGTTGCAACTGCTGCAGTTGATGAATACAATAGCAGAATAGCTGCTGCAAAGCGGCAGACAAACCCTCAGCCAAGCTACACTGTTGAATTGCCTGAGGAAGATGAAGATGAAGAACCAGGTGCTGAAGAAATTCCTCAGAATATTACAGCTGAAGAATCTGCCAGGCCTGACTCTGATAAAACAGCGCCTGATGAAATTGCTCCTTCACCAAAATTTTCAATGGTGAAGAAAGTGAATTCGTCTGCAGCTGACGTTAAGAAAACCAAAGCGGCCGAAAAAGAAGCTAAAAAGACAAAAGCTTCACTGGCTTCAGAATCCTCAGAAGCAAAATGTCTGAAGATTATGCCTTCAGAATCTTCATCAGCCCTGGTGGATGCTACTCCTATAAATGTAGCACCATCATATATGATGGTTCCATTCAGTGAGGAATATGTCATTCCCAAAGAGGATGAAGAAATGGAAGACACACCATCTCGTGCATCCACACCGATGGATGAGGAAATTCAAATTGATGATATTCCTCAAGCCACAACAACTCCTATGACCACTGAAGAAAAGGAGGGTGATGAAGAAATTGGATGCAACACACCTGTGATCTATGACGAGTTTTGGGAACAAGCTCACCCTAACTCACAAAGATCAGCCCAAGTTCCTCCAACTCCGGCTAATACTGAAATTCTGACTGGCTCTAATGAAAATAGTATACATGAGGAATTGGCAAAAGACCGCGAATCAGCTTCATCAGCTAAAGAAAATGCAGCATAAAAAATTGCAACTGCTTCCTCAAGTCAGCAAATTCCTCAAGTTGAAGAAAATCCTCAAGCTGAAGAAATTGCTTGTGCCCCAAATGCTGAAACTGCACTTGTTGTGGTAAATCCTGAAACTGCCATTGTGGTGGCCACAACTCCTCAAGATGCACAACAACACAATCTTCAGCTGAAGCCTAATCAACCTTTCTCCAAAAGGCTAAAGTTTCAGAAGGAAGCATTTTTTGATGAACGAGATTACTTCATAGGTGCAAATCCCTATGACAAACTTCGCATCAGGCACAGAAAATTCTAGACCAGAAATTAGCTCAACTATTATGCCTCTATGCTCTGTGGAAGAAAGAATATATTTCATCACACCCATATTCCTCATTGTGATATGGAGGAAATACCTTGCTTCACTCCAGTCCTCAATGTTCTTCATGAAGCTGGTCTACTGCCTTTCTGCACAGATATCAGTGATTGGAACACGGACATATTTCTTCAATTTTATGCCACACTGCATATCTCAGGCGACCCAAAAGACGTCACCACATGGGTATTGGACTGGATCACTCAGCACACGCATTACAGAGCTCCAGCCACTGAACTGCTTCAAGCTCTCCCAATATCAATTCCCTTAGAGGATGCCGTCAAAATGTATGATGAACGAGAACTGCCAAACAAGCTCATCGAAGTCCTCATGAAGCCTTTGGCTCAAGGCCAACCTCCAAGGACCGGATTCCTCGTAAATGATCTGAAATATGAGCCCAGAACCGTCTATCGCATCCAGTCATATTCCTTCGCTCCAATCAAAGGGCATGACGATAAAGAAGACGTTGTAGGCATCATGAAGAATATCCTATTCAATGTAATTCATGGCATTCCTATGGATCTTCATGATTTCTTCTTGAGGACTTTGGCTGACAACGCTTTGGCTCCATATGAGTTGAAGATTTATGCACCGTGGATTATGAGGTTCGTCGAGAACAGATCAGGCATCAACTATCAAGCTAAGTTTTAGAATCACCTCGGATATCTGTCGCCTACCAAAGTCATCAAGCAATCTTTTGAACTTATTGAAGGCAAAGGCAAGTTTGTGATTGATGAAGGAAATCGGCCCCTAGACGGCCAATATCGCAAGGCTGATTCATATTCTTCATATGATGATACTGCTACTCAAGAACCAACAAGCCTAACTGCCCCTCGAGTGATGACTAATAGAGAGCTTATTCTCAGTCTTCACCAGAAAGTCGATCGTAATCACAAGTGATTGAAACACTAGTTTGGTGCCATTGTGAAAACCCTCAATGAAACTCAAAATGCAGTGAAGAAAAATCACTACTATCTTCATGAGATTTTTTATCGCACTTGGGCCACTTTGGCTCACCTGAAGACTCCGGAGGAACTTGAGGAAATGGAATTTACTCAAAACATTGACTAGTCGTGGCCTCTGCTACCTCTTGAGCTTGCGTTGGTTTTTCCCTTGAAGTGGAAAGGGTGATGCAACACAGTAGCAGTAAGTATTTCCCTCAGTTTGAGAACCAAGGTGTCAATCCAGTAGGAGTATCAAGCCAAGTGTCCAAAGTACCTGCGCAACAACAGCAAACTTGCACCCAAAGCTACAAAGGGGTTGTCAATCCCTTCACGATTGATTGCAAGGTGAGATCTGAAGGCGGAAAGTGCAACGAAGTAAAAGTGTAACACGGAAAATATGATGTGAAGTAGACCCGGGGGGCATAGTGTTCACTAGAGGCTTCTCTCAAAATAGCAAATATTACGGTGGGTGAACGAATTACTGTCGAGCAATTGATAGAACCGCACAAAGTCATGACGATATCTAAGTCAATGATCATACATATAGGCATCACGTCCGAGACAAGTAGACCAATACTTTCTGCATCTACTACTATTACTCCACACATCAACCGCTATCCAGCATGCATCTAGTGTATTGAGTTCATGACGAACAGAGTAACGCCTTAAGCAATATGACATGGGACAATGCTCTAATAATGATGATCGTCACACTTTAATTTACTCATAGCTCGGAGCTTTAGAACGATGAGGACTCTATAGGAAATGCCTCCGGCAATGTACCGGGATGTGCAACGATCTAGCTTGGCGTATGACGTTGAAAACATCTCGCTAGCTATCTTACGATCATCCAAAGGCAATATGTAAGTGACGGCACATGTCATGAGACGGAATGGTCGGAGTTGCATGGCAATATATCTCGGAATGGCTATGAAAATGCCATAGTAGGTAGGTATGGTGGCTGTTTTGAGGAAGGCATATGGTGGGTTTGTGCACCGGCGAAAGGTGCGCGGCACTAGAGAGTCTAGCAATGGTGGAAGGTGATAGTGCATCTATACCATGGACTCACATTAGTCATGAAGAACTCACATACTTATTGCGAAAGTTTTTATTGGTAATCAAAACAAAGTGTTAAACGCATACTCCTAGGGGAAGGGTTGGCAAGTGTTAACCATCGCACGATCCCGACCGCAACACAAAGGATGACAATCAATAGATCAATTATGCTCCGACTTCCTAACATTGCGGTTCACCATACGTGCATGTTACGGGATTCACTAACTTCAACACAAGTATTTCTAGATTCACAACACCCTACTAACATAACTCTTAATATTATCAAATCCATGTCTCAAAACTAATTGAGAGGAATCAAACTTCTCTTTCTAATCAATGCACATGAATATGGAAGTTTTATTGTATCCTCTTTGGGTACCTATCACCTTTGGGACTACTTTCATAGCACAAGCCAACTACCAAGTTACTCAGAGAGATCACTCTCAAAAAGATATAAGTGAAGATCAAGAGTTTCTATTTCTCAAAAATATAACAACACCGTGCTCTAAAAGATCTAAGTGAAGCACTTAGTGCAAAATTATCTAGCTTAAAAGATATAAGTGAAGCACATGTGAGCTAAATTGCCTAACGCAAAAGATATAAGCGAAGCTCAAAGAGTATTCTAGCAAATTCACGATGAGTGCATGTCTCTCAAAAGGTGTGAAGCAAGGATGATTGTGACACAACAAAAAGAAAAGACTCCTATGATACGAGACGCTCCAAGCAAAACACATATCATGTGGTGAATAAAAATATAGCTCCAAGTAATGTTACCGATGGATTGAAGACGAAAGAGGGGATGCCTTCTCGGGGCATCCCCAAGCTTTGTCTTTTTGATGTCCTTGATTTTTCTTGGGATGCCTTGGGAATCCCCAACCTTGAGCTCTTTCCACTCTTTATCCCTTTGTCCATGAGAACATCACCCAAAACTTGAAAACTTCACAACACAAATCTTAAACAGAAACTCGTGATATCATTAGCACAAGAAAACAAACTACCACCTCTTTAGGTACTATAGAAAACTTGATTTATATTTATATTGGCGTTAGATTACTGTATTCTCACTTTCCCATGGCTAATACCCCCCGATACTAACCATAGTTTCATCAAAACAAGCAATCAACACAACAAAAACAGAATCTGTCAAAAAACAGACCAGTCTATAGCAATCTGTATACTTCGTATACTTCTGGTATCTCAAAAATTCTGAAAAATTATTTAGTTTGGAAAAAAAGGCATAACAACCCCAGCAGAAAAAATAATCAACTCAAAATCTCTTTTTTGATATAAATGAAAAATAATTGCGTGAGCAAAATGTTCTGTCTTTTTCTAGCTGGATCAAACAACCATCACCAAACTAGTCATAAAGGTTTTACTTGGCTCAAACACAAAAAGAAACACAAAAAACACAAACATAACAGAATTATGATGGTGTGGACACAACAAAATAGAAAGCAAAAAGCAAAGATAAATTCATTGGGTTGCCTCCCAACAAGCGTTATCGTTTAACGCCCTTAGCTAGGCTTAATGATTTCAATGATGCTCACATAAACGATAGCGATCGGACACGAAGAGAGCATCATGAAACATGTGACAAACATATCTAAGTCTAACATACTTCCTATTCATAGGCATTTTACAGGAAAACAGATTGTCAAGACAACCAATAGTTACCATATGCATGGAAGAAGAAAGAGACAATAGCAATCTCAACATAACGAGAGGTGATTTAGTGATATGAAAGTTTCTACCACAATATTTTCCTCTCTCGTAACAATTACATGTGGGATCATATTCAAATTCAACAATATAGCTATCACGTAGGATATTCTTTTCATGATCCACATGCATGCAAAGTTGACGCTCTTCAGAAATAGTGGGATTATCATCAACTAAAGTCATGAATTCTCCAAAACTACTTTCAATATTATTGCAAATATCATATTCATCATGAGGCTTAAACAAATTTTCAAGATCATAAGAAAAATCATCGCCCCAATCATGATTATTGCAACAAGTAGTGGACATAGCAAAACTAGCATCCACAAGCTTATGGTTTTGCATATTTTTAGCATGATTCACATTAATAGAATTTATAATGAAATCATTGCAATCATGCTTTTCATTCAAGGAGCCCTCGTGAATCACTTCATAAATTTCTTCATCACGATTTTCAGATTCACGCATCTCAAGCAAAACTCCATAGAGAAAGTAAAGTGCACTCAACTCACTAGCAAATGGTTCAACATAATTGGATCTCTTAAAGAGATTAGCAAGTGGATGAGGATCCATATCAATAGATTTTCAGCAAGCGAAGAAGCAAGCATATTGAAGGCACATAGCACACAAGCAAAGGAAAGGCAAACGAAAAAAGGCAAATATTTTTGTTAATATTTGTTTCTCAGAAGTGGGGGAGAGGAAACCGAGAGGAAAAAAAGTAAATGCAAGAGATGAGTTTGCGACACTTACTTGGATAAGCTTCACTTAGAATAATGCCCGGTGCCAGAGATTGATACGTTGACGAGAGACTATTCTTGACTTGATTCTCCTCGGCAACGGCGCTAGAAATTCTTCTTGCTACATCTTGAGCTTGTGTTGGTTTTTCCCTTGAAGAGGAAAGGGTGATGCAGCAAAGTAGCAGTAAGTATTTCCCTCAGTTTGAGAAGCAAGGTGTCAATCGAGTTGAAGTATCAAGCCAAGTTTCCAAAGTACCTGCGCAAAAATAGCAAACTTGCACCCAACGCTACAAAGGGGTTGTCAATCCCTTCATGATTGATTGCAAGGTGAGATCTGAAGGCGGAAAGTGCAACGAAGTAAAAGTGTAAGGCGGAAAATATGATGCAAAGTAGACCCGGGGTCCATAATGTTCACTAGAGGCTTCTCTCAAAATAGCAAATATTACGGTGGGTGAACGAATTACTGTCGAGCAATTAATAGAACCGCGTAAAGTCATGACGATATCTAAGGCAATGATCATACATATAGGCATCACATCCGAGACAAGTAGACCGATACTTTCTGCATTTACTACTATTACTCCACACATCGACCGCTATCCAGCATGCATCTAGTGTATTGAGTTCATGACAAACAGAGTAACACCTTAAGCAAGATGACATGATGTAGAAGGATAAATTCATGCAATAGATATAAACCCCATCGTTTTACCCTTGATGGCAACAACATGATGCGTGCCTCGCTGCCCCTTCTGTCACTGGGAGAGGTCACCGCACGGTATGAACCCAAAACCAAGCACTTCTCCCATTGCAAGAATCATAGATCAAGTTGGCCAAACAAAACCCACAACTCGAAGAGAATTACAAGGAGATGAAAGCATGCATAAAAGAGATCAGAAGAAACTCAAATAAGATTCATAGATAATCTGATCATAAATCCACAATTCATTGGATCTCGACAAACACACCGCAAAAGAAGATTACATCGGATAGATCTCCATGAAGATCATGGAGAACTTTGTATTGAAGATCCAAGAGAGAGAATAAGCCATCTAGATACTAGCTATGGACCCGAAGGTCTATGGTGAACTACTCACTTATCATTGGAGAGGTCATGGTGTTGATGAAGAAGCCCTCCATATCCGAATCCCCCCTCCGGCAGGGCACCAGAACGTGCCCCAGATGGGATCTTGCGGAGACAGAAGCTTGCGGCGGTGGAAAAGTATTTTCATGGATCTCTTGCGTAGTTTTGGATTTTTCGGTAATTTATCGGCGGAAGAGGTACGGAAGACGAGCCACAAGGGGCCCACAAGCCTGCTAGGCGCCCCCTGGCCGCGTCTAGGGGGCTTGTGGCCTCCCCTGGTGGCCTCTTCCTTGGTTCTCACGCCCCCTGCGTATCTTCTGTTCCGGAAAAAATCTTTTTGGAGGTTTTATTCCGTTTGGACTCCCTTTAATATTCTCCTCCGAAAAGGGTCAAAAACACGAAAAAAGCAGGAACTGGCACTTGGCACCGAGTTAATAAGTTAATCCCAAAAAAGATATAAAAGGCATACAAAACATCCAAAGTTTGACAAGATAATAGCATTGAACTATCAAAAATTATAGATACGTTGGAGACGTATCTGCCTCCAAAGAAAAAATTCAAGAAAATTCCAGATCCTGACTTGGAGGACAGTTCATTTTCTTCATTTCGCACAGCAGAATCACATGAAGAACCAGAGGACACTGCAACTGGACCAAGGAAGAAGCATGTCTCCAAGTATGCTCATGCCTCTACATCGACAAAGAAGTTACAAATTCTTGGTTCTTCTGAAGTTTTTGATGTAATGAGTTGTAACTTAAGCCCGATGGTGTTCTGACTCTTTTGGACGTTTTTCCTCGCATGCATATTCCTCAAAGTTTATTAATGAAAGCATGCTGAAATTCGTCAGACACCATTTTTCATCATGCATTTTTAATTCCTCATACTATATGTCAAATGCATGCATGAATTGTAAGATACAGGGGGAAATCGCCATGATATAAATCATGAATGTGCATCTGTTGTTCAAAGAAGATTCCTCAAAGTATGCACATCTTCAGGGGAGTTTCTATGTATCTTGATTTCAAATTCCTCAAACTCTATACTTACATTCCATATTATTATCCCCGTTGAAAACTTAACCTAATTGTCATCAACCACCAAAAAGGGGGAGATTGTAAGTGAATCTAGTGCCCCTTAGTGATTTTGGTGGATTGAAGACTTATAGGTTAAGAGACTAATAATATATTTGTGACTGTACATAGGCTCTATAAGTCGCTGAGGAGTTTGAGTTATCTGATGAACATCGACCCCTAAAAATGTATGTCTTCGGGTGAAGACTTCGGTCCTTCCTTGAAGACTTTAATCGCAAAGAAATTGTGAAGAAATTGATATTCCTCATGAAGATATTGAAGATGAGGAATTCGGTGTGTCCTAAAGAAAACTCTCTGAAGACTGTGAAGCATGAGGATTTACTCTTTCCGTTTCATTTTATTTACACTTGAGTCATAGGAAAACCATATTGTTAAAGGGGGTAGAGGTAAAACTACGGAATGAATTTCCTCATGATGCTCAACTCAAGCCTAAATCTACCAAAGCATCAAAGTGAGGAATATGAGAGACATGAGGACTTTCACAGTTGAAAGTTCCGACCGTTGCTGCGCCTCGCGCCACCTCACTAACTTATCCACCCAACGGTCACATTATTTAAGGGCATTTATGTCAAATCATGTCGGGATGCTCCCGGGCTATAAATAGCCACCCCCACAACCACTAGCTGGTTGGCTGCTCCGAGAGAAACTGACACTTCTCATTTAGAGCAACCCAAATTCTTCAGAGTCTTCGAGAGAAAATCATCAAGAGAGGAAATACCCCAAACACCAAACCCAAACCAAAACCAAGTGATTGAGCATCACTGAAGAAGTTGTTCCTGCATGGAACTGAAGCCTATTACCTTTGAGGACTGTGTATCCTCCATACGATTAGGCGTCATGGTCTAGAGCATCCAGCAGTCAATTGTGGATCGCCGGGTAACCGAGTTTGTGATAGTTTGGAAGTCTGCCCTGAAGACTTACCACGAGTGTTGCGCGAGGATTGTGTGTCCTTAGCTTAAAGAGAATGTGGTAGGGACTGTGTGTCCCCGGACTGTGTGTCCTTTTGGTTTCAATACCAAGCTGCTCCGAACCATACATACAACTGTCACAGTAGTTGGAACTGGGTCATCAACAACTGTCTTCATCGAGCTACGGGTTCTATTTCTTCAACTCTTTCATTTCCTCAATTGTATGTCGAAGAATTTCATTTGTGATGTTTGAATAATTTTTCTAAAGACTTTCTCTGAATTTCCTCAACCTCAAATTCCTCACTTGAGTTAATCTTCACCTGCTTAATCTGTACTTGTGAATTGTGCAAACCGAATCTCTTAAACTTCATCAAGTACATTGTTGTAGTCGTTTTTGCACTCTTGATCATGTGCTATTTCCGCTGCACTAAGTTCATAACTGAGGATGTTCCTCACAAGGAATTCCTCAGTGATGAAATTCTAAAAATCTCCTATTCACCCCCGTTTAGTCGATATAACGCACTTTCAGTGACGCTGACTGCTTTGACGCTGGCCAGGTTGGGCGGGCCGAGCCGGCTTGACGATGTCGGTGCAGGTGTCCGGTTCGGGTACTGACACGCCAACTTTGCCGATGAAGACGTTGATCTTTCCGAAGAGGACCCGATATCCATACTCGATTGAATCGGCCTCAGGACCCCAACTCGAGTTGTCGATGTAGCACTTTCCACGATGGATCTTGGTCATTAGAACAACCACGTAGCTCCCGAAACCTGGAAGGGCTCCCCTTGAGAACTCAACTCCGCCATGCAACAGCCCCACGGTGGGCACCAACTATCGTGGTTTTGTCACGGAAAATGTCCTCGTGAAAGGACTTAGTGGTGAGTCCATCCCAACTATGTGGCGACTCAAAGGGGTTGATCGGGAATGAGAGACAAGTTTACCCAGGTTCAGACCCCTCCGATGGAGGTAAAATCCTACGTCCTACTTTGTGTATATTGATGAGGATATCGATTACAAGGGAGCAGATTCGCTTGGCCTAGCTATCGATGGATTGTAAGTTAACCCTATTGATCTCAAGGACTCGCCTTTATATACAGGTCATGATATGATTCGTGACCCGATACATCTCTAACTCGCCTTGCCTCCTAAGCAAGGAAACTCACGGCGACTATCCACCTCATGGGCCATCAGTCGTTGTCTTCGTGTCGTGGGTAGGCTACCGGATTACTCTTTAAGCTGCCTTGTAAGTTGTAACTCTGTACCATGAATGCCAAGGCCCATCTTGAGTGTAGACTTTAAGCCGACATGTTATGGCCCGGCCCAGTAGGTGGGTTATACCTCGCGGTTATATCCCCAACACCAGTGTTGACCTTCCTTGAGCTTGATATCTCTCAATCCCTCCAATGTTTATTGCTAGTTCTTGAGGGAAAAGAGATAGGAGTTCAAGATCTACATTTCCACCAATCACTTTCTCCTGTAAGTGAAGGGAGCCCCTTGGATCTATATCTTTGAGTTCTTTGTGCTCTCCTTGTTATTACTTTCATATTCCTCCATAGATTTTGCTGTTGTGGTGGGATTTGAGAGTGTGGGATTAGGGCACTCTGCCCTTACCATTGTGTTTGGTGCATATTTTGAGTTACACACGATGATACGTGGAAGTGAAAGGTGAGAAGCTTATTACTCCTGGGTATTTGGGCACCCTAGAGCTTGTTCCTCTTGGGTGCATTGGTGCCCTAGACGGTTGGTGTTGTCTAAACCGAATCATTGTGGTGTAAAGCTTTGGACAAGCTTCAGGATACTCCAATTAAGTTGTGGAGAGTGCTATGAGCAATTTGTATGGGTACCAGTGACCTCCCCTAAGGGTTGCCAGTTGAACGGATTCGGTAACCATCCTCAAGGGTCCCTTAGTGGAATCACGGCATCTAGCGATGTGCGAGGGCATGAGGAGGTTACGATGGCCCTAGTGGCTTCTTGCGGAGCATTGTGCATCCACACCGCTTCAAACGGAGATTAGCATCCGCAAGGGTGTGAACTTCGAGATACATCGTCGTCTCCGCATGCCTCAGTTATCTCTTACCCGATCCCTTTACTTATGCACTTTACTTTGTGATAGCCATAGTGTTTCATGTTATATATCTTGCTATATATCACTTAGTTGTTTATCTTGATTAGCATAAGTTGACGGTGCACATAGGTGAGCCTAGTTGTTTTAGGTTTCTGCTTAACAAATTAAACGCCAATTTTATTCTGCATATCTTCAAGCTTAAACCATAATTATTTTAAAGAAACTATTCACCCCCTCTAGGAGACATCCATGATCTTTCAAGCGGCAAGACACTTGGTATGTTTCGGGAGCTACATAATCTCTCTCGGTCCCACTAGAGACTATGCAGTTCTTATGCCATGGTTGGGTGACACCCTGGCCCATGGCGTCCTCGTCAGGGGACGCCCCGTATCGGCAGTCGTCCCCCTCCCTCCCCTAGCCTACTCGAGTTCTCTTCTCCAACCGTGGGTCATTCCCCTCTCACGACGTGAGGTGCAATTGTGTTGCGATGGGTGCTTAGGTCCTAACAAATCTGGAGGGGCCAAATTTGTATCCCCCTACCCATGCAAGAGCCTCGCCGATGGTCGGATGAGAGGTCGGGTGTTCATGCTGGCCTCGGGTTGCTAGGTGCTGAGGCGGTGTCTTCCTACGCCGAGTTCTAGCAGGATGGCCAGGATTTGGGTTGTGTATCACTAGAGCATCGCCCTACAGAGAAAAGATTTGTAATCCGTCAACATGAGTTTAGATATATGGAGAAATCGAGGCCAAGTTACAAAAGAAGATGTCAAAGTCGCCACACCAATAGTCAACTAAAACCTCTTCTTAGAAAACACACAAATTGTCAAAATATGAAAAAAAATCAAAGATCTAGGAACACAAATTGTCACCAACCCTTTGTCACGCCGCAGCAAACATCGTCGACGTAGGGAGAGGATGCATGCCATGAGATAATCTCATTCATCTTCCACTTTCAGAACAAGCTAATGAGAGCATCTAAAGCTGTGATGGGCTAAACAGGGGCCGCAAACACTAGAGGATGTGTCTGAGCACGTCTGTGGGTACTAACCGATCAATCCTTAAATTTCCTCGTCCACATCCGGATACCTCATAATAAAGATCTTAAAACCATAGAAAGGCATGTAAAGAAAAAATATATACATACTATGTAGATCATCTACCCTAGTCCTGGTCGAAGATGTCCACTATCTTCGTGCCCGGCTTCGGGTTCTCGTACAACCGCTCCTATGGCTCCTCTATGTAGGCTTATGTATCCATCTTCGTGTCAAGTTCGGCAAAAAGAGCGTCGGTCGCCGTCCGCTTCTGTTGGATGAAACGCTGGTTGTGTAACAGCCCAAGTGCATTACCTTGTGTTATTTGTAACATATTCCAAGTTGAACCTTCAATGAATGTCATCATGTGGTTTGACTAGAAATACTTTGCTTCGTGTCTTTTGCATCATGGCATCATATCTTCATTTCTTAAGTTGCATCATGCCTTGTTTGAAGTGAGGTATAGAGTGAGAGTGTATGTGTGTGATGTGTGCTTGCTAGTGTGTGTGTGTGTGGATCCTCTCCAAAGCCTTCTGCAAAATCTTGCCAAAACCCCCTCTTAATTCCAGCATTAGCTATGTGTTGTATGTTACTTGCTCAAATCAAAGTCTTAAAATGTTCCATGGTTTTCAAATATTCTATAGGTGATTTTAAAAGTAACACTTGGTCATGTGGAGTTTTTTTCCTTTTGTGTCTTTGCAAAAATGAGGTTATAAGTATTATTTCGGTGATATAATTGTTTGCTCTAAAAATGCCATAGCATTTTTATTAATTAGAGCCTATTTTAGTGAGTTCAAAACTTTGCTCCTTTATCTCAAATTCTCATTAAAATTCCCTGGGTTTTATTTGATTTCGGTTGTTTATTTTTAAAAAGGGTAAACCCTTATTTATTCTGAGGGAGAGTGTAGGGTTCAGCACCATCGCGCCCCTCGTGGCCCAGCTAGTTGATGGAGCAGCAGCAGTACAATACCCTAGTGCGGCCCAATAGCGCAGTAGCACACCAGTGTAGCGCCTTGCGCTAGCCCTCTTAACCAGTCAGCCACCTCCTCCCCTCATGCCGTCGTTCCCGTTAGTGACAGCGTGTGAGAGAGAGCGCCAACTCGCGTCATGCTCCTTCACGGACGTTGATGTAGGGCCTCCTATAAAGCGAGCTCGCCTCCTAGGGTTCCTCTCTCCTCCTCCTTCTCTCTCACGCCGATGCCACTCCCTCTTTCCTCTCCCCTGCAGGTAGGTTTCAGTGAGATAGCAAAGGGGTTCAGAGAAATTCAGTGCAAGATAGCTAGCAGCGCCGTCCTTCTCCGTCGTCGTCGACGCCTCCGGTGACTTCCCTTCCTCCTTTCAGGATGTCCAGGAGGTTCCCCATGTAGCACGCATCCGATTCCCGGTGCTGATTGGCTGGCCAACCATTCGACCAGCCCACGTCCTCCCGCTTGTTTCCCATGTTTTGCTCCGATGCCGTCGTGTTCCGGCCGTCGCAAACACACCCGCCAGAGCCGAGCATGAGCTCATGCTCGAGCTCCTCGCAGTTGCGTGCATAGTTGCTAGTAGCAGTGGGGATGGACTCCCCTTGCACCCTGCAACCCTTGCCGGTGGTTGCCGCTGTTGCCGCCGACCACTGTCGATTGTTCCTAGTGCTGAGTGGTTGTCGACCCTTGAAGAAGTGACAAGAGGGGTCGAGCCCCTCCTTTGTCAAGCCCCGACTCCTAGCCCAGTGGTTGCGCCCTACGTATCCATCTGGGCCTTGATATCGTCCCAATTTTTTGTTGCCTACCACCTGAATATTAATCCTACAAACATTGCCATGAAAAGGCTATAACCTCTCCACAACCTAGCAAATATTGATTAGCTAAGATAGCTCTTGCTCAACCATCTTATAGCATTGCTAGTTGCAGGTGCAGGCTCATCCATGTGTTAACATGGGCTTTTGAATATCATCTTATTACTGCTATTTAATTTAATACACCCATATACTTGCTAAAAGGCAGAAAGCTTGACCTTTTGCTGAGTGTTTTGTTCCGCTCTTGCCGCCCTAGTTTCGGTTACCGGTGTTATGTTCCATATTGAGCACTCCTAGCACGCTTGGGGTGTTATGGGGACCCCCCTGACAATTCGCTTTGATCTAAGGTTTTTTCGACAAGGCCCAACATTGGTACTAAATTTGCTAAACAACTTAATAAAAATGCATATAAAATAGATACCCCATGGATAATTAATCAACAACTCGGGCTAGTGCTCTGCATGAGTGTTGGTCCAAACCGAGCGATGTCCGATGCCCCCTGGTCACCCGAGGTTTCAGCCAACCCGACGTCTAGCTCATCCCGCACTGCCCTAAGAATAGATACGCGTGGATCCTATTGGGATCTTGCCTGTCGGGCGGTCTTGCTGGAATGGCTTACTTTTAGCGAATGTCTTGTGTATCGGGATTCCGAGGATATCTTGGCCTATCTCAAGGTTGAGGTTTTCCACTAAGGAATCCGAGGAGATCACGGGTATACTATGGTCGAGGCTTCCAGTGCAGATTGTGGTAGTTTTTCATGGACTAGTTGGAGCACCCCTGCAGGGTTGATATCTTTTAGAAAGTCGTGCCAGCGGTTATGTGGAAACTTGGAATCTTTGTTTAACATCCGGTTCTAGATAACTTGAAGAAAACTTCATTAAAAATATGCCAAATGTGTGCATAACCGTGATTGTCTATTTCGCGGGCTCCTTCTCCGATTGAGGACACGATGTTGTTATGATTGACGTAAGTAGGTGTTCAGGATCACTTAGTGATCATTGTCTAGTTCACGACTATCATGTGTAGACCACTCACTTTACATTATGTTCTCGTAAGTTAGTTACCATACATGCTTAGTGTTGCTGCAACCTCAACACTTATGCTTCCACACATAATAATTTGATTAGTCCCGGTATCATGGTCGCAAGATTGCTGAGTCCCTGTGGCTCACAGATTACTACAACACCACAGGTCCAGGTACCACAGATTCAGAGGCGTTTGACGCTACGCAGCTTCAGTGGGAGTTCAATGAAGGCACTAGCCGCATGTACGTGACGTACTTCGATGATTAGAGGACCTTGGTCGTCTCCTGGGCTAGCGAGACAGAGATATTTCTTTTGCCATTTATCTTGTCCGTAGCCGGACTCTATGTTACGGATGATTGAATAATGTTATGTGGCTTTTAACTTAACTTGGGGCGAGTGTAAGCCATTCCATATACTCATCTCTTCATATATGCATCGCAATGATTTTTGTACTTGCAAAACTCTAAAATGCATCTCTTTCCATATTAAGGCCTCGTCCCCAAATATGGAAAGTGTTGAATCTTGGACGTTACAAGTTGGTAATCAGAGCCATACGACCATAGGAGCCTTTGATTGATCGAACTTGGCTGAGTCGAGTCTAATGAAAAAACTATTTTGAACCTTAGTTATATCGGAGAGTAGGATTATTTTTACTCCTCTTCCCTTATCTAGTGAGGTACACGACTTAGGAATTTTAATTCTACTCCTCTTCTCGCTCAATTTTTTTAGGATCACGCGGATATTTTGGAATCTATATGATACCGATGTGACGGAATTATTTCTTGGTCCCTCCCGTGTGACTTGATTTCTTCCGGGGAGTTGAGATTTAGGTATTCTTGAGCACATCATTATCATTCAGATTTCTTAGTATCTCAGGATAGAGGATGTTCAAAATTGCTTCAATACTAGTAGTGGTGAGAGGAGTCCGGCATCCCCAGTACTGCTGGAGAGAGTTCGAATGTACTGCCATACTTGGTATCATTGTGATTACGAAAGTCTGAGATAGATGAGTTTCTGAGACTCTGGTTATGTGTTGATGGATGTGTAACATTGTAGTGTAGTATCATCCTAGGAATTGTGTGAAGTTTTGCTTCTTGTATCCGTGGACCAAATTGCATAACTGTAAGTTTCGGGAGTTCTCACGTGGAATTCCATTAGTCTCCCAGGAATTTATTTCATCGGATGTATGCTGGGATATACATTTGTTCCGAGCAATTCTATCTCAAACTTGACAATTGCAAGTGCTTTCGAATCATATGTTGTCAACACTAATTTTCAGGAAGCTTTCTTACTAGTTCTAGTTCGAATGCAATTGGTAAGACTTTATGTTGCAATATTTCAAGCCTTTGATTCACCCTACCACCGTCATCTTTCATCTGTGGTCTAATGTTGTTGTCCGTCTCCAGGATGTCTCCAGCAACTCTCCAGAACTCGAGTCATGATGGGGAGCAGTCAAACCCTCATCCTCCACAAGAGGCATGGCAAGCTTTGATGGCTGCAACCAATGCAAACACTTAGATGTTACTTCAAATTATGCAAGAGAGGAACCAGGGTCACCAAGGGAATTTCAACAACCAGCGGCAGTTTGCATCTCTCAATCAATTCCTGGTAAGTCAGCCCAAGTCCTTCACTTGTTGTGAATAGTCGTTTGATGCGGATGATTGGCTACATGACATGAGTAAGCATTTTGAGTGCAGCAATGTCAACCCTGAGGACTATGTCAGATTTGCTACTTTCCAGCTGAAGGGTCAGCCAACCGAGTGGTGTCAGCAGCTCAAGGATTCCAGATGTGACCGCCTGATCGGTTGGGATGACTTCTGCCATGATTTCAGAGCCCGTCATATTCCGTCAAGCTCTATTGAGGGCATGCGTGAGAAGTTCAGGTGTCTGAAGCAAGGTAGCTCCTCTGTTTACAATTACAACATTGAGTTCCAGAACCTTGCACGCTATGCCAAGCAGGATGTTCCAGATGAGAAAATCAAGATCTATCAGTTTTGAGGTGGTCTCAAAGTAGATTTGCAGCTTTCTCTTACTCTACACGACCCTCCTGAGTTTGATAAATTCTATAACTTAGCTCTCAGGGCTGAGTCAACTTTGCTCAGGGTCGAGAATTCAAGGAAACGCTTCACGGACTCCAATTCCTCTTCGTCCTCAGCTCAGATTCTCCCAAAGCAGCAGAAATTCTGGATTCCTCCTCCGCCTCGTAGCTTCAGCTGTTCAAGCAGTATGGTAGTCGTGGATCTTCCCACCCACCCAACCCAGCTTTCGAGCAGAACCCCAGCCGCCTAAGTCAGCAGCTCCTCCAGCTCACTTACTTCCGCTGTTAGAGGTGACTTCTCACAAGTGTGGTAAGAAGGGACACTACTCCAAGAAGTGTACCAACTAGTGGCGTCTTCCGCCTCCTCCTCCAATCAGGCTCTCACGCATTGCAATGGTGAAGCATAATCCCAAGTGTGCAAGAGTGAAGATGATCAATGCATCTGAAGCAGAGGACTCCTCAGATGTGATTATGGGTAATCTCTTGTTTAATCATTTTCCTGTAAAGGTTTTATTTGACACTAGGACATCGCATTTATTCATGTCTAGACCTTTTGCATCCAAGCATAATTTTCATCTGGTGGAGTTACCTAGGCCGTTATGTAGCGACCCGACTCAAAACGAGTCAAGCCTTTGTATTTCTGTGCCATCCCTGGATCAGTATGCTCGCACACACAGTGCATCAATGTATATATCAAAGTGCAATCACATGTAAATAGCGTAGAACTGATATATACCTTAAATATTTCAGCGGAAGCAGTCAAGGGAGTGGAGTCCCAATAAACACCAACGGCAAGTTGAGTGTAGACCGTAACCCTGAATCGTACTCTTACTCATCGAAGAAAAATATCTGCAACATGAGACGTTGCAGCCGTGTAGGTCAGCATATTGAATATGCCGGCAAGTCACATAAGAGAGGGGTGAAAAGTAATCATCTATACTATACGCATATATGGCAGGTGGGGCTATAAGTTTTTTTTTGCGAAAAAGCAAGTTTTCTCCTACCTCAAGAGAGGCTTAAAAGCAAAATGTTACTACGTAGTTTGCTGTTAATGAGATGGTTCCGCCAACCAATTCTCGTACCCGAGTTGTCCATAATCCCCACATCAATATTATTATTTGTGTTGAGAATTTCAGATAACTTCAGTTCCTTTGGCTCAAGTTGTCCATGACCGTGGACACGGCTAATCGATTAGGTTTGAGTACTCTGTCTTTCAATGGGTCCCTCTGAATCCCTGTCGGTGCCCATCCAATCCTACCGTTCTTCTAAATCTGCTAGCACCGCCTGTCCAGAGTTGCCGCATTGTCCAACCAAGCCAGAGCCCATAATGACTTGTGGCTGTGCAGGTAAGCCTTGGGTCTTGAAAATATCCGTCCGTCTCTTTGAGCATGGGTGAAGCTTTCCGCAGGATGTCATGGCCGTCTCCAGCATCCCGGGTCATCCAGTGGTTTCTCCAGGGAGCCGATCAACCGTCCTTCACCCAGAGTTGCATTGCATCACGAGGTCTTGAAAAGTCTTGACTTGACCGGTCTTGGTTATTAAATTATTCTCGCATCACTCGTGGTAAACTCTCAACCATAATCCCGTCTACTCAAGCATAGTAATATGAAATTTGTCGTCCCGAGCCAAGTAACGGGGTTGTTGGGTGCCTACCACATGATACTACAATATGTAACCATAATTTCCAAGTACCTAGTGAGCATGCAAATGGGCATAGGATGGTAGAACTATGATGCATAAAATATAGGTGATACATGATCAAATGACTTGCCTGGTGATGTTGACGAAGAAGAATTTCTTGAGAAATAACTTGATAGACTACTCGTCACTCTCCGATGAGATCTATATAACAAACATATCATTCACATAAGCACTCATACTAGCAATCATTCTAGCAATCAAAACAAAAGAGAGAGTGAATAAGAATCCGAAGGAAACTTCGAATAAGACTAGGGAGTCTTCTACTACATCAAACACTAAATAGTTTTTGTCCAACGGTAAATAATAACAGGGAAATAAGATATAAATTTAACTAAGATAAAATAAAGTATATTTCACAAAACTATTTGAAAGTATTTCCAAACGGGATTTGAAACAGTGGAGAAACCAATTGCAAGTTATTGGAGAACTAGAATTGATTTCATGATAACATATAAAAATCAAAATCAAAACTTGTTGCAAACCTACTGTTAACTAACAGAAACAAAACATAATCTTTCTGAAATATAAAAGAAAATAATTTAAAAACAATTATAGAAAAGGAAATAGCCATAATCCTAAAAGAGGTGAAACAGAAATTGTTTCACAAGAAACAATGAGCTAAAATACACAACTAATTCTGAAATTTTTACCACTGATAACTAAGATCACTAGTGATCAGTAGCAAAAAGAATCAAATTAAAAGCTACTTTAAACTCCTGGAATAAGCAAAACAAGGTTTAAACTAAATCTGATCTAATTCACATTTCCAAATTTCAAACATAGACAAATTATATGTTTTTAAAAACTACATAAAAATTGTGATCTACTGGAAAAAGAATCAACCTCATTGGATCTCCAGATCAAAAGTTATGAGCAAAAGAAAATTGAATCTGCCTCTGTTTTTGAATTAAAACTGAAAAGTAAAACAAACAGGGAATCCACGTGGCGGCTTCTGATTAGCTGATTGGTGTGCGTTGCATAGGCTAAACAGCGGACGGCCGCTATATAAGAAACCGCTTCGGCTAAACTTACTAATAAGGAAAAACCGTCGGTTCTTTTAAAAGAACCGAAGGGGTATGCTGGATCTAATCTAACCCATTGATCTAAGATCCTACGGTGGAAAAACAACAAAAAGAAAAACTAGAGGAGGGAGAGGATCTCACCGTGGACACAGGAGGTTGGGTGCTCCGGTGGCTGCTCCGGCGAGGGTGGAGAGGCACTCCGGCGAGGGGGGCTGGTCGCCGGCAGGGTGGGGCGGCGGAGGAGGGGGCGGTCGGCTCCGGGGCGTCGGGGGAGGCAGCAGGGGAGGCGTCCAGGGCGACGGGGGAGGCAGCAGAAGTTTCTTCTGGCTCGAGCAGGGCCGAGCTCCGGCGAGCTCGTGCGGCGCGGCGAGGTGGTTGGGCAGGGGCGAAAATGGAGCGCGGTGGACGAGGCAAGCTCGATGGTGGTCTCGGTTGGGGCGGGGAGGCGGGCGGTGGCGCGGTAGGGTGGCGGGGGCGTTCCACTGGAGCTTCTCCGGCTAGGGCAGTGGGTGGACGAGGGGGCGTGGAGCGAGGGGTCGAGGGGGGCTCGGGGGTGGCGGCTTTTATAGGAGGAGAGGGGGCCGAGGGAAGGAAGGGGGCGTGGGGAGGAGGATCTCGTTGATTCAGGAACGCACGCCATGGGAGGGCTGGTCGCTGGGAAGGAAGAAGTCACGTGGGGAAGAAAAGGAAAGGAAGAAGAAAGAAGGAAAGAAAAAAAAAGAAAGGAAAGAAAAGAAATAGAAAAGAAAAAAAATAAAGAAAGGAAGGGGGTGCGCTGGAGGAAGGTCTCGTGGGGATGGCCAGGGATCTCCCAGCAATGGGATCTGGCACCAAAAAAAAATCTCCCGTTTTTTTTTGTATTTCTTTTAAAACAGCAAGAAAAGAATAAAAGGAAATAATTTATATGGAGTATTATATACCGAATCGATCAGAAAAAAAAAATCCTAATTGATTATCATTTTTCCAAAACCAAAATAAAAACTTTTTAAAAAAAATATTTTTTCAGAAAAATCCCTAAGGCTTTATTTTCTTTTGGCAAAATACTTTCTCCATAAAACTTGGGTCTTCTTTGCTCAAAAGATTTCATAAATGCCTCACATTTTGGAGGGTCATTTTCCTCCGCTCTTTCTTGCGTGCAAGAATTTTTTCGGGGCATTTTCTCGGGGAAAAATATAGAAAAGCAAAAGGAAAAAAATTTGAAAGAATTCAAATGCAAACTCAATTCAAATTCTTTATAGTTGAAGAAGTCATGTCATCTTCTCTCATAGCTTTTGAATTTGAATTTACCGGAGAAGGGGAAAGTCATTTTATTCCCTCTCATTCAAAAGTTTTGAAAAGTTTCAAATTTCACTCAAGTTTCAATCACTCAAGCAAGCAAACAAACAAACTAATAATTATATTAACATTCCAAAATTTGGGATGTTACAAACCTACCACACTTAAAATGAATCTCGTCCTCGAGATTCGAAGAGGCTAGAAAGAAAGGTTAGGGTTTGGGGGTCTTCTAACAAATCCAATCTCCGGCAAGGTGGGATGCTACCACACTTAAAATGAGAGATACTGGTCCCTTAAGATTTTAACAATCCTCTGGGGTTTTGGCAACTAACATCCCACAGTCTTCATACTAAATCCTTTGGTAATGCTCTCCCGTTATATTCATAACGTTTTCCATCAAAATCGAGTGCTCTTCCGTTGATATAAGCTTCTTCCGTTACTGGGTCTTCTTAACTGACAGTCTTGTCGCCAATTCTAAATAACATATCGATGGTCCTCATGGTGGTCTGCCATTTGTGGTTATCCGGCAGAGAGAGGGGTCTTGGTTCCATCCTCACAGTAAAATTTCTTACGCATGACACAAATGCCATGTACATGGGGCTTTCATCACACCATCCTAAGGCTTAAACAAAAGCTTCAAAGAACGTCGTCTCTCACTATGGGTAAGTCTCTCAGATTTACCATTCCGAATAGCAAGAGAATGATAATAGTAAGTCATCATGGTGGCCAAGCCATGTCACACTAAAATTATTACCTTGTATAAGGCTTAGTGAATCTCGTATTCTAACACTTGGGCATCCTCACAAGTGTTGCATAATTTCTCTTGTCCACGAACGAAGTTCGGATAATCCATTGGTTCTGCAAGCTAAACAAAACATCTATCGTATCTTCACAAGTCTCTGGCTTTCGTATGTTCCTAAGAAAACGTTTGCTGATCCATCATAGCTTCTTCCATTAATCATATTCATTTCATAATCAATCCTTTATTACATCCTTGCTTTCTTCAAAATTCTAACTCAAAAGTAATTTATTACAAATGTTGCCATCCACATTGTTCGGTATGGTCAAGCATTTCTGCCAACTTTATTCATCTATCTCTCTTGGAGGTACTTCAGTTCCACTCGAACTTTCCGAGGTGCTCCTTGAAATCATCCATCTTTTGCTTCATCATGGTGGTCATGAGCTTCATCTCCATCATCTCCGCACGTACCTCACTCAGGTATTCCTGGGTATGATGGATTCTTGCTTCAAGTATTTCTCCAATCTGACGTATGGCTTCCATGGCAGCTTCACGAACAACATCAAAGAAGGTTGCTCGTGGTACACGTGAAATGAAAAAGTATTGCCCCATAGTCTTTGGACAAACTCCTTTCACATGGTGGAGGTGTACTTCCACGTACCAAAGTTCCACTCCATTTTCCATGAATGGGTAGCCTTTCTAGACTGCATCTCCTTCAAGGTGAATGTGCTTCATCATGTCCTTTAGGATTTTCGGGTAATCATGATCACTGGTCAGGCTCATGATCGTTTCTGGGCCCTTGAGGAATGACTCGTAGAGAGTTGTCATCTGCAGGTGTCAGTAAATAGGTACTCAGAGGAATGTATGTGTCTCCTTGGTAATCATGGTACATTCCTACTGAGTGGATCCTGTGGGTTTACCGATTACTACCACACAAAATGAATTATACTCATGCCTGCATAGACCATATTTTCTCATATCCTCATAATTGTTTAGAGATCTTTGTTCGAAGAGAAACAACGCATACACTTTCAACATAGGCAATCATGAGACAATAAATTCCATTTATTCATGATGTTATTACAATCTCAGGGACTTCTGTTACAAAAAATTTCACTCCATGATCTCATGAAAAACAAGAGTTCTTCAGATTACACTAATTGCCGTGGTCAAAACTTAACTACTCCTTTTTAGCTTTCTTCTTTTGTGGACAATCGCTAGCAAAATGTCCTGCTTCCTTGCAATGAAAGCAAATGAGTTCTGACAAGTCTCGAGGCGTCTTAGTGTATGCTTTTGCTCCTTGGGTTTCCGGCTTCCTTCCTGAGCACATGTATTTGTGGTGGCCAAATTCCATACACTTGTAGCATCTGACATGACTCAGGTCTATATCTACAGAGATTTGTCTCTTCCGAGGGTACTTTTTCTTCTTTCCGGACTCCTTTATTTTGGCCAGTTCTTCTATTTCAAGTGGATCAATCTCCACTTTTTCTGTCGGGAAGTTTCCCAGATACTCTTGGCTTCCCTTCATGCAATCCTGTGAATAATGTCCTTCTTCTCCACATGAGTAGCATGCATTGGAGAAAAATCTGGTCAGACCTTGTCAGTCAGGGTCTTCAATATTTTCGTTCATCACCGGTTCTTCTAGAATCTTCTTCTTGAGTGTTTCCTTCACTGCATCTTTCTGCTGCTTGACAACTTGTTGCACCTTGGGGTAAATGTGACACTGAGCTGGGTAGTGGGTGGTTCCTTCACAAGGGAAACAAGTCACCTGACTACTTGGGCGCTCCTCAGCTGGGTGATTTTCTTCACAATGAGTGCATCCATCCTTGTGTTCTTCCTGGGTGTGTCCTACTTCTCCATAGATCTTGCATGCACAAGTCTTCTCCTTGGGATTATCATAGCACTTTCGAATGAGACGGGATCTTAACAGGGTGTTCTTGAATTCGTCCCAAGTTTCTGCTCCACTAAATCCTTGTATGGCATGGTGCATTTTTCACCATGTTGCAGCACTTTGGGTAAAGTACTAGAGAGCGTGTTCCACTTCATACTTCCTTGAGATCAAGTTACTCCCGAAGTGGTTCTCCATGTTCTGAATCCATATCTCAGCTTCCAGCTAGGTCATTGGTCCAGAGACTACAAGTCCAGCTTCATACTCCATCTGGTAGGGTTGAGGTTTTGGGGATGAGACGGGTAAGAGAGGGAGGGAGATACACACAATACAAACAATATTTTCGAGAATAGGTTTTATTTGTGGCCGTCGGAAAACACACACCAAAGACGGCTCACAAATCATCATATCTAACGTGGGTATATAACAGGGGTTTGGACTTCTAATGGTCATATAAATATTCGAACGCTTCAGGGTCTTCGAATTCTTCGGGTCTTGAGAGTCTTCTGTTGGTGTAACTTCAATTCTTCAAATGCATGGTGAAATCCTCTTTACTTTGAAGTAGAACTCCCTTAATTCTTCATGAGGTCAAAGGGGTAAGGGGATTGTATAACTATTTGAGGTGAGAGAGAACATTTGATGAAATCAGAAGGGATGAGAAGTGAAAGGTGTTCTCGAAAATAAGATTTTTGAGAGGTCCTATCCTAAGAAGTCTCCAGTTTCTAGGGTCACGTCCTACAGTAAACATGTGCTCTGATACCATTTCTGTAGCAACCCGACTCAAAACGAGTCAAGCCTCTGTGTTTCTGTGCCATCCCTGGATCAGTATCTGGCACACACACAGTACATCAATGTATATATCAAAGTGCAATCACATGTAAATAGCGTAGAACTGATATATACCTTAAATATTTCAGCGGAAGCAGTCAAGGGAGTGGAGTCCCAATAAACACCAACGGCAAGTTGAGTGTAGACCGTAACCCTGAATCGCACTCTTACTCGTCGAAGAAAAATATCTGCAACATGAGACGTTGCAGCCGTGTAGGTCAGCATATCGAATATGCCGGCAAGTCACATAAGAGAGGGGTGAAAAGTAATCATCTATACTATATGCGTATATGGCAGGTGGGGCTATAAGTTTTTTATTGCGAAAAAGCAAGATTTCTCCTACCTCAAGAGAGGCTTAAAAGCAAAATGTTACTACGTTGTTTGTTGTTAACGAGATGGTTCCGCCAACCAATTCTCGTACCCGAGTTGTCAATAATCCCCGCATCAATATTATTATTTGTGTTGAGAATTTCAGATAACTTCAGTTCCTTTGGCTCAAGTTGTCCATGACCGTGGACACGGCTAATCGATTAGGTTTGAGTACTCTGCAGAGTTTTGCACACGTTCCCCACAAGATTTGATCGCCTCCGAGTATGTCCTCGCACTTCAGGGTGTTTGAAAACCGGATGATCAAAACATGGTCTTTCAACGGGTCCCACTGAATCCCTGTCGGTGCCCATCCAATCCTACCGTTCTTCTACATCTGCTAGCACCGCCTGTCCAGAGTCTCCGCGTTGTTCAACCAAGCCAGAGCCCATAATGACTTGTGGCTGTGCAGGTAAGCCTTGGGTCTTGAAAATATCCGTTCGTCTCTTTGAGCCTGGGTGAAGCTTTCCACAGGATGTCATGGCCGTCTCCAGCATCCCGGGTCATCCACTGGTTTCTCCAGGGAGCCGATCAACCGTCCTTCACCTAGAGTTGCATTGCATCACGAGGTCTTGAAAAGTCTTGACTTAACCGGTCTTGGTTATTAAATTATTCTCGCATCACTCGTGGTAAACTCTCAACCAGAATCCCGTCTACTCAAGCATAGCAATATGAAAGTTGTAGTCCCGGGCCAAGTAACGGGGTTGTTGGGTGCCTACCACATGATACTACAATATGTAACCATAATTTCCAAGTACCTAGTGAGCATGCAAATGGGCATAGGATGGTAGAACTACGATGCATAAAATATAGGTGATACATGATCAAATGACTTGCCTGGTGATGTTGACGAAGAAGAATTTCTCGAGAAATAACTTGATAGACTACTCGTCACTCTCCGATGAGATCTATATAACAAACACATCATTCACATAAGCACTCATACTAGCAATCATTCTAGCAATCAAAACAAAAGAGAGAGTGAATAAGAATCCGAAGGAAACTTCAAATAAGACTAGGGAGTCTTCTACTACATCAAACACTAAATAGTTTTTGTCCAACGGTATATAATAACAGGGAACTAAGATATAAATTTAACTAAGATAAAATAAAGTATTTTTCACAAAACTATTTGAAAGTATTTCCAAACGGGATTTGAAACAGTGGAGAAACCAATTGCATGTTATTAGAGAACTAGAATTGATTTCATGATAACATATAAAAATAAAAATCAAAACTTGTTGCAAACCTACTGTTACCTAACAGAAACAAAACATAATCTTTCTGAAATATAAAAGAAAATAATTTAAAAATAATTATAGAAAAGGAAATAGCCATTATCCTAAAAGAGGTGAAACAGAAATTGTTTCACAAGAAACAATGAGCTAAAATACACAACTAATTCTGAAATTTTTACCACTGATAACTAAGATCACTAGTAATCAATAGCAAAAAGAATCAAATTAAAAGCTATTTTTAAACTCCTGGAATAAGCAAAACAAGGTTTAAACTAAATCTGATCTAATTCAAATTTTAAAATTTCAAACATAGACAAATTATATGTTTTTAAAAACTACAGAAAAATTGTGATCTACTGGAAAAATAATAAACCTCATTGGATCTCTAGATCAAAAGTTATTAGCAAAAGAAAATTGAACTGCCTCTGTTTTTTGAATTAAAACTGAAAAGTAAAACAAACAGGGAATCCACATGGCGGCTTCTGATTGGCTGATTAATGTGCATTGCATAGGCTAAAAAGCGGACGGCCGCTATGTAAGAAACCGCTTCGGCTAAACTTACTAATAAGGAAAAAACGTTGGTTCTTTTAAAAGAATCGAAGGGGTATGCTGGATCTAATCTAACCCATTGATCTAAGATCCTACGGTGGAAAAACAACAAAAAGAAAAACTAGAGGAGGGAGAGGATCTCACCGTGGACACAGGAGGCTGGGAGCTCCGGTGGCTGCTCCGGCGAGGGTGGAGAGGCACTCCGGCGAGGGGGGGCTGGTCGCCGGCAGGGTGGGCGACGGAGGAGGGGGCGGTCGGCTTCGGGGCGTCGAAGGAGGCAGCAGGGGAGGCGTCCGAGGCGACGGGGGAGGCAGCAGAAGTTTCTGCTGGCTCGAGCAGGGCCGAGCTCCGGCGAGCTCGTGCGGCGCGGTGAGGTGGCTGGGCAGGGGCGAAAATGGAGCGCGATGGACGAGGCAAACTCGATGGTGGTCTCGGTTGGGGCGGGGAGGCGGGCGGTGGCGCGGTAGGGTGGCGGGGGCATTCTACTGGAGCTTCTCCGGCGAGGGCAGTGGGTGGACGAGGCGGCGTGGAGCGAGGGGTCGAGGGGGGGCTCGGGGGTGGCGGCTTTTATAGGGGGAGAGGGGGCCGAGGGAAGGAAGGGGGGCGTGGAGAGGAGGATCCCGTCAATTCAGGAACGCACGCCATGGGAGGGCTGGTCGCTGGGAAGGAAGAAGTCACGTGGGGAAGAAAAGGAAAGTAAGAAGAAAGAAGGAAAAAAAGGAAAGAAAAGAAAGAGAAAAGAAAATAATAAAGAAAGGAAGGGGGTGCAATGGAGGAAGGTCTCGTGGGGATGGCGAGGGATCTCCCAGCGATGGGATCTGGCCCCAAAAAGAAAATCTCCCGTTTTTTTTGTATTTCTTTTAAAACAGCAAGAAAAGAATAAAAGTAAATAATTTATATGGAGTATTATATACCGAATCGATCAGAAAAAATATTTCCTAATTGATTATCATTTTTCCAAAACCAAAATAAAAAATAAAAAAAATGTTTTTTTTAGAAAAATCCCTAAGGCTTTATTTTCTTTTGGCAAAATACTTTCTCCATAAAACTTGGGTCTTCTTGGCTCAAAATATTTCAGAAATGCCTCACATTTTGGAGGGTCATTTTCCTCCGCTCTTTCTTGCGTGCAAGAATTTTGTTGGGGCATTTTCTCGGGGAAAAAATATAGAAAAGCAAAAGGAAAAAAAATTGAAAGAATTCAAATGCAAACTCCATTCAAATTCTTTATAGTTGAAGAAGTCATGTCATCTTCTCTCATTGCTTTTGAATTTGAATTTACCGGAGAAGGGGAAAGTCATTTTATTCCCTCTCATTCAAAAGTTTTGAAAAGTTTCAAATTTCACTCAAGTTTCAATCACTCAAGCAAGCAAACAAACAAACTAATAATTATATTAACATTCCAAAATTTGGGATGTTACACGTTATCGGTCCTCTCTTCAGGCAAATTCATGCATGCAAGCATGGAAGCTCGTGATGTTTCTGTCAAGATGGGCACCTATTTCTTTCAAGCCTCTCCAATCATGCTCGGCAGTTCAGATATTGATCTTATTCTTGGCATGGATTTCCTAGCGATGAACAAGGCTTTTGTTGATTGTGAAGCCAAAGAAGTCAAATTGACTCATCCTTCTGAAGACGTGATCATTTTCGCATCTCGTGATGACACAATTCGTCTATTCTCTCTAAATGAGAAGAGTGAGATCTCAGCTATTTCTCAAGTGCCTCTTGTCCGTGAGTATGAAGATATCTTTCCAGAAGAATTTCTAGGAATGCCTCCTCACGGACTAGTAGAGTTTGTGATTGAACTCGAGCCTGGAACTGAACCCATTTGCAAGCGTGCTAATAAGCTTGGTCCCGAAGAGCTGAAAGAGTTGAAGAAACAGCTTGATGGACAAGAACATCTGGGTTTGATCAGACCAAGTTCTTCCCCTTGGGGTTGTGGTGTTCTTTTTTCAAGAAGAATGATGGCATGAACTGACTTTGTGTCTTTTACCGTCTATTGGCTAAGAAGACAATCAGAAACAAGTATCCACTTCCCAAAATCAATGAATTGTTTGAGCAATTGAAAGGGGTCAAGATTTTCTCTAAGATTGATCTTCGGATGGTCTATCATCATATCCACATTCGTGGAGAAGATATTCCCACGACTGCTTTCAGGACAACCTTTATCTCTTATGAGTACACAGTGATGTCTTTTGGTCTCACCAATGCTCCTCCGACTTTCTCTCGTGTGATGAATTATGTATTCTCTCCCTTCAAGAATGAGTTTGTCTTGTTCTATCTTGATGACATTCTAGTCTTCTCGGAGACTGGGGAAGAACATGCAAAACATCTTTGGCTTGTGCTTAATAAGCTAAGAGAGCATAAATTATATGCTAACTTCTCAACGTGTGAGTTTTAGCTCAATGAAGTGGTGTACCTTGGTCACATCATCTCTGCCGAGGGCATGAAGGTAGATCCTAAAAAGGTTCAAGCCATTGTTCAGTGGGAGCCTCCTCGGAATGTGAAGCACCTTCGAAGCTTTCTCGGTCTTGCAAGATATTGTAGAAGATTCGTTGAGAACTTCTCCAAGATTGCTAAGCCTCTATCCAACCTTCTTCGGAAGAGCGTAAAATATGTATGGACTCCAGAGTGTGAATTGGCCTTCAATACACTCAAGTAGAAGCTCACCTCAGCTCCCTTTCTCACTCCTCCTAACGATTCCAAGCCATTCCAAGTTTTTTGTGATGCCTCTCTGCAAGGTCTTGGTGATGTTCTGATGGAAGAGAAGAAAGTGGTAGCTTATACCTCTAGGCAGTTGAAGCCAAGTAAGAAAAACTACCCTACTCACGATCTTGAGTTGGCCACATTTGTCCATGCTTTGGTGACTTGAAGACACCTCTTGTTGGGAAGACAGGTTGAAGTCTATACACCAATCACAAGAGTTTGGAATACATATTCACTCAATTGAGTCTCAATCTTCGTCAAACTCCTTGGGTGGAGATGATCCAAGACTACAACCCAAGCATTTATTATACTCCACGCAAAGCAAATATGATTGTGGATGCTTTGAAAAGAAAGGCTTATTGCAATAGCCTCATTCTCAAGCCATTCCAGCCTGACCTTTGTGAATCTTTCAGGAATTGCAACCTTCAAGTAGTTCCTCATGGATTTCTTGCCAACCTCCGAATTTCTCCTACCTTTGAAGACCAAGTCCGCCAAGCTCAACTTCTTGATCCTATGGTGAAGAAAGTGAAGATAGGCTTGGCAAAGGGCATTCCAAAGTATAAGTGCTACCGTCTTGATGACAAAGATACTTTGTTCTTCGAGGATCGCCTTGTGGTTACGAAATGATAGCTCAGGAAAGTTATCATGGATGAATCCCACAATTCCCTTCTCTCGATACATCCAGGCAGCTCTAAGATGTATCGGGATCTAAAGCAAACCTTCTGGTGGATTCGCATGAAATGTGAGATTTCTCAATTCATGAACGAGTGTGATGTGTGTCGTAGAGTGAAAACGGAACATCAACGTCCAGCACATCTTCTTCATCCTTTGCCTATACCCGAATGGAAATTCGATCATGTGGAAATGGATATCGTAACCGGGTTTCCTAAGTCCAAGAGGGGCAACGATGCCATCTTTGTGGTCATCGACAAGTTAACTAAAGTTTCTCATTTTCTTCTGGTCATAGAATCTATCTCGACAACTCGGCTGGCAGAGTTGTACACTTCAAGGATAGTTTATTTGCATGGTGTTCCTATGCTCATTTCCTCAGATCGTGGAAGCAACTTCACTTCCAAGTTCTGGGATTCCTTTCAAACTGTGATGGGCACCAAGGTCCATTTTAGTATTGCCTTCCATCCTCACACTAGTGGTCAAGTGGAGAGAATCAACCAAATCCTTAAAGATATGCTCAGAACTTGTGTGATTTATTTTGGCATGGAGTGGGAAGACTGCCTCCCGTCTGTTGAGTTCTCATACAACAACAATAATCAAGCAAGTTCGGGCAAGGCCCCTTTTGAGATCCTCTACGGCGGGAAGTGTCGTACCCCGCTCAATTGGTCTGAGACTAGTGAGCGTCAGATTCTTGGGAATGACATGATCACTCAAGCAGAAGAAATGTGTCCTGTCATTAGGGATAATCTCAAAGCTGCTCAATCCCGTCAGAAGAGCGATTATGATAGCAAGCATCATGACATGACTTTTATGGTCGATGATTTTGTCTATCTCACAGTGTCTCCCATGAAGGGCACTCAGCGCTTTGGCATCAAAGGAAAGCTTGGTCCACGCTTTGACGGACCTTTCAAGATTGTTGGCAACAAAGATGACCTTTCTTATCGGCTAGAGCTTCCACCCAATTTCTCAAATCTGCATGATGTGTTTCACGTCTCTCAGCTCCAGAGGTGTTTAAAGAACCCCGAGCGGACAATTGACCTCCATGACATTGATCTTCAGCCAGACATTTCCTGTCATGAGCATCCAGTTTATATTTTTGAAGAGACCGAGTGCATGACTTGCAACAAGTCTATCAAATTCCTCAAAGTGAAATGGTCACACTATTCCGACAAAGAAGACACTTGGGAACATGAGGACATTCTCCGTTCCGAGTATCATGTGTCTTTCAATCCTAGATCTTGGGTCGAGATCCTCTTGTAGTGTGGGAGAGTTGTAATAGCCCAAGTGCATTACCTTGCCTTATTTGTAATATATTCCATTTTTTACCTTCAATGAATGCCATCGTGTGGTTTGAGTAGAAATATTTTGCTTCATGTCTTTTGCATCATGGCAACATATCCTCATTTCCTAAGTTGCATCATGCCCTGTTTGAAGTGAGGTGTAGAGGGAGAGTGTATGTGTGTGATTTCTGCTTGCTAGTGACTGTGTGTGTGGATCCTCTCCAAGGCCTTTTGCAAAATCTTGCCAAAAACCCCTCTTAATTCCAATTTTAGCTATGTGTTGTTTGTTACTTGCTCAAATCAAAGCCTTAAAATGTTCCATATTTGTAAAATATTCTCTAGGTGATCTTAAAAGTAAGACTTGGCCATGTGTGGTTGTTTTCCTTTTGTGCCTTTATGATTATAAGTATTATTTGGGTGATGTAATTGTTTGCTCTAAAAATGTCGTAGCATTTTTATTAATTAGAGCTTGTTTTAGTGAGTTCAAAACGTTGCTCCTCTCTCTCAAATTATCATTCAAATTCCCTAGGTTTTATTTCATTGTGGTTGTTTATTTTAGAAAAAGGTAAATCCTTATTTGTTCCGAGGGAGAGTAATGCGCTCAGCCCCGTCGCGCCCCTCGTGGCCCACCTAGTAGATGGAGCAGTAGTAGTGCAGTGGCCCAGCGCAGCCCAGCACTGAAGTGCCGCACGCCAGCCCGCCTAAGCAGCCGGCCACGTGCTCCCGTGACGCAGTCGTCCCCTTCAGTGGCAGCGTGTGAGAGAGACTACTAGCTTGCGTCGTGATCCTTCAGGCCTCGTTTGGCACGGAGGGATTCAGGAGGTTTCGAGAGGAAAATCCCCGGGAGGGCCAGCAACCCCACAAAACCTCGGGCGTCCATTTGGTAAGAGGGGTTTGCTTAGCCGAATCCCCTCCGTTCCCCTTCAATCCCTTTCTATCCATGTGTTTTAGGATCCTCCTTGAGGGACTGGTGGAAGCAAAACCCCGAGGATTTGAGAGGATTGGGTGGAAGGAAGGGATTCACCAAATCCCCTCAAATCCCCTCCTCCCCAAACCTCCCCAATCCACTTCTACCAAACAAAGCCTCACGGACGTCGAGGCAGGGCCCCTTATGAAGCGAGCTCGCCTCCCTAGGTTTCCCCTCTCCTCCTCCTTCTCCCTCGCGCCACCGCCACTCCCTCCTTCCTCTCCCCTGTAGGTAGGTTTTAGTGAAATAGCATGGGCGTTTAGAGAAATTCAGTGCCAAATAGCTAGCAGCGCCGGCCTTCTCTGTTGTCGTCGACGCCTCCGGTGGATTTCCCTCCACCTTCGAGGATGTCCATGAGTTTCCTGGTGCCGCCCGCGTCCGATTCCCGGCGCTGATTGGCCAACAAGCCCTGCATCGCCTCATGCTGGTGGTCGTCCTTGTCGCAGTCCGACGGCTCCACTACAACAGGCTGCTCCAACCCCCCTACTTCGCCTCGCGTCGATTCCCTCATCCCTGTAAAACCTCTCGGTGAGCAGCCGTTCGACCAGCCCACCTCCTCCGACTCGTTTCCCTTGTTTAGCTCTGACACCGTCGTGTTCTGCCCGTTGCAAGCACGCGTGACCGAGCCAAGCATGAGTGATGAGCTTGTGCTCGAGCTCCTCGCAGTTGCACTCATAGGTGCTAGTAGCAGTGGGGATGGACTCCCCTTGCACCCTGCAACCCCCGCTGGTGGTCCCCCTCACACGTGGTTGCCTCTGTTGCCGTCGACCGTGCCTTTGTTCCCTGGCGTTGAGTGGTTGTCGGCCCTTGGAGACGTGACAAGAGGCGTCGAGCCCATCCTCTGTCAACCTGCATCTCCATCTGGGGAGACCTTGGTTCGAATCCACCAACCCCCCCCAACCCCCGTGCGCAGTGCGATTAAAACCCATTTTTCCCTGTTGGGTGTAGGGCACGTATATCATCCTCTTATGGGACCCTGGTGTCTATTCCGGGTGGGATCTGGTACTCTTATTTTTTGTGTTTTTATTTCATTTTAGATTCCTTTCCATTTAGGGAGATGTCCAAATCTATACATGGCCAGATTTGGCAACTACCCCCCCCCCAACCCCGTGCGGAGTGCGATTAAAACCCATTATTTCCCTCTTGGGTGTAGGGCAGATATATCATCCTCTTATGGGACCCTGGTGTCGGTTTCAGGTGGGATCTGGTACTCTTATTATTATTTTTCATTTTAGAGTCCTTTTCATTTAGGGAGATGTCCAAATCTATACATGGCCAGATTTGGCAACTACCCCCCCCCACACACACACACACAACCACCGTGCGTAGTGCAATTAAAACCCATTTTTTCCCTGTTGGGTGTAGGGCACATATATCATCCTCTTATGGGACCCTGGTGTCTATTTCAGGTGGGATCTGGTACTCTTATTTTTATTGTGATATTTTTTAGTGTTTTTATTTCATTTTAGATTCCTTTCCATTTAGGGAGATGTCCAAATCTAGACATGGCCAGATTTGGCAACTACCATTTCTCGCAGGATTTGACTTATAATTTGTTTTGTCATGAATTTCTCTACAGTAACATAGTAGTGTGATATATGGATTTGGGGTAGAAAAATCCCAGGAATTCAGTGGTGCCCTTATTTTTTCCATTGGAGCAAGTTTCCAAAAATGTTATTTTGTGATAAGATGTCATTTTATTATTTTTGCATGAATTTAATCCTTGCACTATTTGATGAACTTGTCAACTTGAATGTGGTAGAGTTTTGAGGGTACTAGGCCCTAGTATTTTTTTTCTTTGCCATGATAAGCTTGTGGTTTAGTGGGTTTCTTGTGTAAACATGCTAATAAAATGTTGTTGTTTCACTTGCTCAATTAATTTGAAGTGTTGAATTTGTTAATTTCTTACCATGTTGTCTTGATGATTCCTATGCATATGTTGTTCCTTTGAGGTTGGTCCAGTGCCTTGATTTGTAGTGCTTGTTTCCCTTTGTCATATGGTGCCATCACCTAGCCAAACAGGTTTTGCATCTTAGAGTTTCATCCTGACAAATATGCTATGATGTTATAAACTGTTGTAAATTCTCTTGGTGAAATTTCACGAAGTGTGAAGACCTGCTGTTATTTTCATGCCATGTTTAGGGGGTGCTACCATTGTTTCTGTGCAGTTTCAGCTCATGCTTAGTGAGAGTAATTTGTAGTAGTTATTGCCCACTTCCACCCTGTTAAATTTTATGCCATAAAACCTGCTGGAGAGTAGAGTTTTATTGCTGTCAACATGCCACCGGGTTAAAAACTGCAAGTGCAAACTGAGATTTTCACCAAGTCCTAAACTGTGATATTTCTTGCCATGTTGTGAGATTGATTGCCATTGTTTCATGAACCTATCCATGTTTCTGTTAGTAGGTATTATTGTGCACTTTGATAGCTTCATATTTATGTCTTGGTTGAACCTTTTGAGTGGCTATAGCTGCTAGTTCTCACATGATCAAAGTAGTATGTTGTTGTTTGTGGACAGATTGGTTGCTAAGTTGTTTTGTGCTTTGTGTGAGTTGTACTCCTTTGTGTTGTATGATATTTAGGTCAACTCCACCTGGAATTTCGTGCCTAATCCAGTGGAATACTTGGATTGCCAAGAAATTTCCCATAGCTCTCTCTCAAATGTTGTTTAGTCATTGTTGCCTTCCGTTTCTTGTTTTGGCGATTCCGAGAGATCCATAGGTCGGTTTGCGATTATCCTTATATTTTTTGCACCGTTTTCTCATGATGCATCCATTCATGCCATGTTAATGCATGTCCAAACTAATAAACTTGAGGTTTTGTACATAATGCTAAACAACTTAATAAATGCATGAGAAAGATGACTAGTTAGCATTGACATGCCCCAATCATAACCACACTCATGCACCATGTTGTTTGAAGCATTGCACCTTCCCGTGTGTTCATTGGAAGTGTATTTTATTTGGGTAGCATCGGGAGCTGAGAACGAGTGCGAGGATCACGTTGAGTATGTTCCTCAAGAGCAAGAGTTGTACCCGTTAGAAGAACCACCAAGCAAGATGATTGTGACCTTGATATCATCTCTAATTTTGTTGTGCTTAGATGACTCATTTCCATCGCTATTTTTTGCTTCCTACCACCTGAATATTAGGCCTCCAAACATTGCCATGAAAAGCCTCTAACCCCTCCACAACCTAGCAATATTGATTGGCTAAGATAGCGCTTGCTCAACCATCTTATAGCATTGCTAGTTGCAGGTGCAAGCTGATCCATGTGTTAACATGGGCTTTTAAATATCATCTTATTACTGATATTTAAGTTTATGCACGTATATACTTGGTAAAAGGCGGAAGGCTTGTCCTTTTGCTGAGTGTTTTGTTCTGCTTTTGCCGCCCTAGTTTCGGTTATGTGTGTTATGTTCCATAGTGAGCTCTCCTAGCATGCTTGGGGTTGTTATGGGGATGTAACGCCAAAGATGCGATCATATCCTTATTTTGGCACAAAGGCCTCGACAGGGATAGAAGCGCATCTCGTCGTTTCACAAGAATGGATATCGTTACAAGTACATGTACTAAAAAGATGAGATATACAGAATTGGCTTACACTCGCCACAAGCTACATCAGAGTCACAACAGTACAATACATAAACATCATGAAGAAGACCATGGTCCGACTATGGACGAAACAAACGATAAAAGAACGACGTCCATCCTTGCTATCCCAGGCTGCCGACCTGGAACCCATCCTAGATCGATGATGAAGAAGAAGGAACTCCAAATGAACAATCAACGCGCTCGCGTCAAGTAACCCTTTACCTGTACGTGCAACTGGTGTTGTAGTAATCTGTGAGCCACGGGGGACTCAGAAATCTCATTTCCAAAGGTATCAAGACTAGCAAAGCTTAATGGGTGAGGTATGGTTAAGTGGTGAGGCTGCAGCAAGCGACTAAGCATTTATTTTGTGGCTAACTTACGAATACAATAATAAGAGGGGGATGATCTAGGCATAGCGGACGTGAACTACGAGATGACCCCATGTGTTATTTACTAAATCTGTCCATATTTGTCCTATCGCATTTTTATGTTGGTTAAACGGCAACACAAAGCGTTTCTCATGAAACTACACGTCATTCTAGACGATTTACATATATAGCTCATCTCCAACGAAGTTACGGATTCAAACCAAATAACTAACCAGCTGGGCTGGCTACTGGTGTGTGATATAATAGAGGCTTGACAGAAACTGAAATAGAGGAAGGAGGTCATCCTCGAGAGGAAAAATGCATAAAACAAAAACATGCAGCCGCGGGGATTTGAACCATCAACCTGCTACTAGAAACGAATGCACTGACCAGTTGAGCTATGAGTAGATAGTGATTCACAACGGGGTTTGCTCAATGAGAATCAGTCTAACCAACCAGTCTGAACCAACAACCGAACACAAAAGCAAAAAAATAACAGGGGTGCTTGGGATTCGAACCTAGGATCTCCCTGGTGTGGGCTAGCGGGGTTGGTCAGCTAAGCTACGCGCGAATTGTGATAAAAGAATGCAGACTTAGCTAGAAGAAGCATACCCTGTTGTTGGCTGAACAAATATGAAACCAAACAATCAGACGGCTCGTTCTATTGCTGTGATTGGGGTTGCTCGATCTGGTGTTTAGGCACCATGGCCATGGCGGACGGGGCTTGCAGGGCTGGTCACAGACGAGGCTCCGGGAAAGGGGCAAAGCGGGAATAGGTCCGAGGAGGCACGGCTTGCCAGATCTAGGCTTGGACGAGGCTCCGGCTGTTGCGTCCACTAGAAGCTTGGGCAGCCATCCATGGGTGTTCCCTGCGGGAGAGGCACGGGAAAATATAAGCAGCAGAGGGAGATCGAGAGAAGAGGACAGAGGGAAATAGAAAGATGGCCCAGGCACGACAAACTCCAGCTGCTGGTCGTCGGGGATGGGAGGTCCTACGGGGTCGGGTGGCTGCAGGATCCGGTCGAGCCCACCTGGATCTGAGGCGGGGAGGCGTCGGTGGCGAGCTCCATAGGCAACTGAGCTTGGAGCAGGTCACGCACGGCCATGGCGAGGTCTGGGGCTGCTCGTGGGTCACCTGGGTGCTCCGGCGAGGCGGGCTGGACAGCTCTGGCCGGCATGGGGCTCCAGCGCCGCAGTCATGGCAGGGATGGGTCAGGCACTGGGAAGGGCTCCGAGGCTCTACGGGTACGCGTACGCAGGACGCTGCAAGCGCTGGACGCGTCCGGCGGCTCTGCTCGCGAGGAGCTCGTGGATCGAGCATAATCGGGGGATCTGATGGCAAGGATTGATTTGCTGTGAGGGGATTGAGCAGGCACGCAAACGTTTGAAGGTGGAGAAAACAATGTGGGTGGCGGAGGCACGGCTCGGGATTGGGGGATAGGACAGACCTCCTAGATTTTAGGGTTGCTACCTATATATATACACGAGATATGATAGGATGGGGCTATCTCATCCCTTTGATTGAAATCGAACGGTCGAGATTATAGGTTAGGGAGTCAAGTGGACAAATCGATGATGGTTTGCGGTATAACGGGGTTGATCCGGACCCAACAGTTAAGACCATGTGTTTCGGATACCTGGAGGTTTCGGGCTAGGTTGCGGGCAGGTTGGTGCACTGTGCAGAGGGGCTAGGTGGGGATGAGAGGGAAAACAGCAACGCGGCGATAGAGTTTAACGATGTCACGTGCGTGTGCCTGTGTGGTCGGGATCAACACGGTCAACGACGAACACGGAGCGAACCGGCAACTAATAACGGATGCAAGTTTTGAAAACTGGCGGCAACGGGATGTCGATGCAATGCAGATGATGCGCATGATGCGATGATGATGCGACAATAAAAATAAACACATGGCAACCACGGACTAAAAGGGGGAATCTTCTGGAACGTCGGTCTCGGGCTGTCACATGGGACCCCCTCACAATTCGCTTTGAGATAAGGTTCTTGTCGTGGTTTTATCACGACACATGTCCTTGATACGTCTCCAATGTATCTATAATTTTTGATGGTTTCATGCTATTATCTTGTCAAACTTTGGATGTTTTGCATGCCTTTTATTAATTTTCTGGGACTAACTTATTAATTCAGTGCCAAGTGCCAGTTCCTGTTTTTTCCATGTTTTTCACCCCTTTCAGAAGAAATTTTGAAACGGAGTCCAAACGGAAGAAAATCCCCGAAAAGATTTTTTTTCTAGAACGGAAGAAGATCGGGGGACTTGTGAGCCAAGCCCGAAGAGCCCCAGGGGCCCCACAAGCCCCCACCCCGCGGCCAGGGGGCCGAGCCATGCAGGCTTGTGGGCCACCTGGAGGTCCCCTGGCCTAGATCTTGCGCCTATATATTCCCAAATATTCCCAAAAAAATCACTTTTCCGCCGCCGCAAGCTTCTCTCTCCACAAGATCCCATCTGGGGCACGTCCTGGTGCCCTGCCGGAGGGGGGATACAGACACGGAAGGCTTCTCCATCAACACCATGACCTCTCCGATGATGCGTGAGTACTTCATCATAGACCTACGGGTCCATAGCTAGTAACTAGATGGCTTCTTCTCTCTCTTGGATCTTCAATACAAAGTTCTCCATGATCTTCATGGAGATCTATCCAATGTAATCTTCTTTTGCGGTGTGTTTGTCGAGATCCAATGAATTGTGGATTTATGATCAGATTATCTATGAATATTATTTGAGTTTCTTCTGATCTCTCTTATGCATGATTTCATATCCTTGTAATTCTCTTCGAGTTGTGGGTTTTGTTTGGCCAACTAGATCTATGATTCTTGCAATGGGAGAAGTGCTTGGTTTTGGGTTCATACCGTGCGGTGACCTCACCCAGTGACAGAAGGGGTAGCGAGGCACGTATCGTGTTGTTGCCATCAAGGGTAAAAAGATGGGGGTTTGATCATTGGTTTGAGAGTATCCCTCTACATCATGTCATCTTGCTTAAAGCGTTACTCTGTTCGTCATGAACTCAATACACTAGATGCATGCAGGATAGCGGCCGATGTGTGGAGTAATAGTAGTAGATGCAGAAAGTATCGGTCTACTTGTCTCGGACGTGATGCCTATATGCTAGATCATGGCTTTAGATATCGTCATGACTTTGCGCGGTTCTATCAATTGCTCGACAGTAATTTGTTCAACCACCATAATACTTGCTATTTTGAGAGAAGCCTCTAGTGAACACTATGGCCCCCAGGGTCTACTCCATACCATATTTTCAGCCTTACACTTTTTACTTCGTTGCACTTTCCGCCTTCAGATCTCACTTTGCAAACAATCTTGAAGGGATTGAGAACCCCTTTGAAGCGTTGGGTGCAAGCTTGTTTGTGTTTGCGCAGGTACTCTGGACTTGACGAGACCCTCCTTCTGGATCGATACCTTGGTTATCAAACTGAGGGAAATACTTACTTCTCATGTGCTGCATTACCCTTTCCTCTTCAAGGGAAAAACCAACGCAAGCCCAATCTCCGTCAATGTGTCAATTTCTGGCGCTGTTGTTTGAGAAGTAGCAGAAGGATTTCTGGTGCCGTTGCTGGGGAGGAAGATCAAGTCAAGAACTCATCCAAGTAAGTGTCGCAAACTCATCTCTTGCATTTACTTTGTTTGTCAATTGCCTCTTGTTTTCCTCTCCCCCACTTCACCAATTTGCCTTTTTCGTTTGCCTTTTCGTTCGCCCTTTTTCTCGCCTGCTTTTTGTTTGCTCGTGTGCTTGCTTGCTTTTTGAAGTCACCATGAACGAAAACACCAATCTTTGTAACTTCTCGAATACTAATAATAATGATTTTATTAGTACTCCGATTGCTCCCGCCACTAGTGCGGAGTCATATGAAATCAATGTCGCTTTGCTGAATCTTGTTATGAAAGAGCAATTCGCCGGCTTCCTAGTGAAGATGTCGCATCCCATCTCAATACCTTCATTGAGCTTTGCGATATGCAAAAGAAAAGAGATGTGGAAAATGACGTGATTAAATTGAAGCTTTTTCCTTTCTCGTTGCGAGATAGAGCAAAAACTTGGTTTTGTTCTTTGCCCAAAAATAGTATCGATTCTTGGGATAAGTGCAAAGATGCTTATATATCCAAGTATTTTCCGCTGGCTAAGATCATCTCTCAGCATAATGATATCATAAATTTCAAGCAACTTGATCATGAACATGTTGCACAAACTTGGGAGAGAATGAAATTAATGATTAGAAATTGCCCTGCTCATGGCTTGATCCGTTGGATGATTATTCAAATCTTTTACGCTGGTTTGAATTTCGCTTCTAGAAATATCTTGGACTCTGCCTCAGGTGGAACGTTCATGGAAATCACGTTAGGAGAAGCCACAAAGCTCTTAGACAACATCATGACGAACTACTCTCAGTGGTACACTGAAAGGTCACCTACTAGTAAGAAGGTACACGTTGTACAAGAAATTAACTCATTGAGTGCTAAGATGGATGACGTAATGAATTTGGTTGCTAGTAGAAGTGCTTCTTTGGATCCTAATGATTTGCCTTTGTCTTTTTTGATTGAGAGTAGCAACGCTAGCTTGGACGTTAATTTTGTTGGTAGGAATAACTTTGGCAACTACAACGCTTTTAGAGGAAACTATGTTCCTAGGCCTTTTCCTAGTAACTCCTCTAATAACTTTGGCAACTCCTACAATACCCATGGAAATTACAATAGATTACCCTCTGATCTACAGAGTAATATCAAAGAGTTCATCAACTCTCAAAAGATTTTCAATGCGTCCATAGAGGAAAAACTATTCAAAATTGACGATTTGGCTAAGAGCGTTGATAGGATTTATTATGATGTTGATGCTTTGAAAGTTAGATGTGCTCCTCCCAAACTCAACATGGATGAAACTTTGAAAGCTATGCGTGTTTCCATGATTGAGAGCGAAGAAAGAACCGCCCAAATTCGTGCTAGACATGAATGGCTCAAAAAGGCGTGTTCTCGTGATGAGAATCACGAAGATCTTAAAGTGTTTGGTGTGACTCCCATTGAATCTTTATTTTCTTGTGTCAAACCTAATGATTATGGGGCTGGGTAGGAATCCACTTTGGTTGAAAAGTGCCCCAATGATTGGAAGTCCACCTACTTTGATGCTAAAAGCATTAAAAGTGGAGTAGAAGACGTTAAAACTTTGAGTAGTAATGAAATTACTACCGTGGATTTCAAGGAATTCAATTATGATAGTTGCTCCTTGATTGAATGCATTTATTTGATGCAATCCATGTTGAACTCTCCACACGCTTATAGCCAAAACAAAGCCTTTACCGAGCATATCGTCGAAGCTATGATAAAAGCTCTTGAAGAGAAACTTGAATTGGAAGTCTCTATCCCTAGAAAGCTTCATGATGAGTGGGAACCTACCATCAAAATCAAAATCAAAAACTATGAGTGCAATGCTTTGTGTGATTTGGGTGCTAGTGTTTCTGCGATTCCAAAGTCTTTATGTGATATTCTGGGTTTTAATGAGATTGAAGAGTGTTCTCTTAATTTGCATCTTGCTGATTCTACTATCAATAAACCCATGGGAAGGATCAATGATGTTCTTATTATTGCAAATAGGAACTCTGTACCCATGGATTTCATTGTGCTTGACATTGATTGCAAACCTACATGCCCTATTATTCTTGGTAGACCTTTCCTAAGGACTATTGGTGCTATCATCGATATGAAGGAAGGGAATATTAGATTTCAATTTCCTTTAAGGAAGGGCAAGGAACACTTTCCTAGAAAGAAAATAAGATTTCCTTATGAATCCATGATGAGGGCTACTTATGGTTTGAGCACCAAAGACGACGATACGTGATTCTATCGCTTCTATGCCTAGCTAAGGGCGTTAAACATTAGCGCTTGTTGGGAGGCAACCCAATGAATTTATCTTTTTCTTTATGTTTTGTTGTGGCCACACTTTCACAATTCTGTTGTGATTGTGTTTTTTGTGTTTCTTTTTATGTTTGAGCCAAGCAAAACCTTTATGACTAGTCTTGGTAATGGTTGTTTGATCCTGCTGGAAAAAGACAGAAACGTTTCGCTTACGAGATGATTTTTCATTTTTATTCAGAAAGAGATTTTGAGTTGATTATTTTTGTTGATGATTGATATGCTTTTTCCCCAGACCGTCGTAATTGTTCAGATGTTTTGAGGCACCAGAAGTATACAAAGTATACAGATTGCTACAGACTGGTCTGTTTTTGACAAACTCTGTTTTTGTTGAGTTGGTTGTTTGTTTTGATGAAACTATGGTTAGTATCGGGGGGTACTAGCCACGGGAAAGTGAGAATACAGTAGCCCATCATCAATATAGATGGAATTCAAGTTTCCTACAGTACCAAAGGAAGTGGTAGTTTGTTTTCTTTTACTAATGTTATCACAAGTTTCTGTTTAAGTTTTGTGTTGTGAAGTTTTCAAGTTTTGGGTGACGTTCTCATGGACAAAGTGTTGGGGAACGTCGCATGGGAAACAAAAATTTTCCTACGCGCACGAAGACCTATCATGGTGATGTCCATCTACGAGAGGGGATGAGTGATCTATGTACCCTTGTAGATCGTACAGCAGAAGCGTTAGTGAAGACGGTTGATGTAGTGGAACGTCCTCACGTCCCTCGATCCACCCCGCGAACAATCCCGCGATCAGTCCCACGATCTAGTACCGAACGGACGGCACCTCCGCGTTCAGCACACGTACAGCTTGACGATGATCTCGGCCTTCTTGATCCAACAAGAGAGACGGAGAGGTAGAAGAGTTCTCCGGCAGCGTGACGGCGCTCCGGAGGTTGGTGATGACCTTGTCTCAGCAGGGCTCCGCCCGAGCTCCATAGAAACGCGATCTAGAGGAAAAACCGTGGAGGTATGTGGTCGGTCTGCCGTGGAAAAGTCGTCTCAAATCAGCCCTAAAACCTCCGTATATATAGGTGGGAGGGAGGGGACCTTGCCTTGGGGCTCAAGGAGCCCCAAGGGGGTCGGCCGAGTCCAAGGGGGAAGGTTCCCCCCCAAACCGAGTTGGACTTGGTTTGGTGGGTGGGAGTCCTTCCTTCCCTTCCCACCTCCCTTTTTTTCTTTCTCTTTGATTTTTCTTTGTATGGCGCATAGGGCCCTTTTGGGCTGTCCCACCAGCCCACTAAGGGCTGATGCGCCACCCTCATGGCCTATGGGCTTCCCCGGGGTGGGTTGCCCCCCCCCCCCCCCCGGTGAACTCCCGGAACCCATTCGTTATTCCCGGTACATTCCCGGTAACTCCGAAAACCTTCCGGTAATCAAATGAGGTCATCCTATATATCAATCTTCGTTTCCGGACCATTCTGGAAACCCTCGTGACGTCCGTGATCTCATCCGGGACTCCGAACAACATTCGGTAACCAACCATATAACTCAAATACGCATAAAACAACGTCGAACCTTAAGTGTGCAGACCCTGCGGGTTCGAGAACTATGTAGACATGACCCGAGAGACTCCTCGGTCAATATCCAATAGCGGGACCTGGATGCCCATATTGGATCCTACATATTCTACGAAGATCTTATCGTTTGAACCTCAGTGCCAAGGATTCATATAATCACGTATGTCATTCCCTTTGTCCTTCGGTATGTTACTTGCCCGAGATTCGATCGTCAGTATCCGCATACCTATTTCAATCTCGTTTACTGGCAAGTCTCTTTACTCGTTCCGTAATACAAGATCTCGCAACTTACACTAAGTTACATTGCTTGCAAGGCTTGTGTGTGATGTTGTATTACCGAGTGGGCCCCGAGATACCTCTCCGTCACACGGAGTGACAAATCCCAGTCTTGATCCATACTAACTCAACTAACACCTTCGGAGATACCTGTAGAGCATCTTTATAGTCACCCAGTTACGTTGTGACGTTTGATACACACAAAGCATTCCTCCGGTGTCAGTGAGTTATATGATCTCATGGTCATAGGAATAAATACTTGACACGCAGAAAACAGTAGCAACAAAATGACACGATCAACATGCTACGTCTATTAGTTTGGGTCTAGTCCATCACGTGATTCTCCTAATGACGTGATCCAGTTATCAGGCAACAACACTTTGTTCATAATCAGAAGACAGTGACTATCTTTGATCAACTGGCTAGCCAACTAGAGGCTTGCTAGGGACGGTGTTTTGTCTATGTATCCACACATGTAAATGAGTCTTCATTCAATACAATTATAGCATGGATAATAAACGATTATCTTGATACAGGAATTATAATAATAACTATATTTATTATTGCCTCTAGGGCATAATTCCAACAGTCTCCCACTTGCACTAGAGTCAATAATCTAGCCCTCACATCATCATGTGAATTACATTGTAATAAATCTAACACCCATAGAGTTCTGGTGTTGATCATGCTTTGGCCGTGGAAGAGGTTTAGTCAGCGGGTCTGCTACATTCAGATCCATGTGCACTTTGCATATATTTACGTCCTCTCCCTCGACGTAGTCGCGGATGAGGTTGAAGCGTCGTTTGATGTGTCTGGCCTTCTTGTGAAACCGTGGTTCCTTTGCTAAGGCAATGGCACACGTGTTATCACAGAACAAGGTTATTGGATTCAGTGCGCTTGGCACCACTCCAAGATCCGTCATGAACTGCTTCATCCAGATACCCTCCTTAGCCGCCTCCGAGGCAGCCATGTACTCCGCTTCACATGTAGAATCTGCTACGACGCTTTGCTTGGAACTGCACCAGCTTACCGCACCCCCATTAAGAATAAATACGTATCCGGTTTGCGACTTAGAGTCGTCCGGATCTGTGTCAAAGCTTGCATCGACGTAACCTTTTACGGCGAGCTCTTCGTCACCTCCATACACGAGAAACATCTCCTTAGTCCTTTTCAGGTACTTCAGGATATTCTTGACCGTTGTCCAGTGATCCACTCCTGGATTACTCTAAAACCTACCCGCCATACTTATGGCCAGGCTAAGATCCGGTCTAGTGCACAGCATTGCATACATGATAGAACCTATGGCTGAAGCATAGGGGACGGAGCGCATATGCTCTCTATCTTCATCAGTTGCTGGGCACTGAGTCTTACTCAATCTCGTACCTTGTAAAACTGGCAAGAACCCTTTCTTGGACTGTTCCATTTTGAACCTCTTCAAAACTTTATCAAGGTATGTGCTTTGTGAAAGTCCTATCAGGCGTTTTGATCTATCCCTATAGATCTTAATGCCTAGAATGTAAGCAGCTTCTCCTAGGTCCTTCATAGAGAAACTCTTATTCAAGTAATCCTTTATGCTCTCTAAAAACTCCACGTTGTTTCCAATCAGCAATATGTCATCCACATATAATATTAGAAACGCCATAGAGCTCCCACTCACTTTCTTGTAGATACAAGATTCTCCAACCACTTGTATAAACCCAAATGCTTTGATCACTTCATCAAAGCGTTTGTTCCAACTCTGAGATGCTTGCACCAGTCCATAAATGGATCGCTGGAGCTTGCATACCTTGTTAGCATTCTTAGGATCGACAAAACCTTCGGGTTGTATCATATACAACTCTTCCTTAAGGAAACCGTTAAGGAACGCCGTTTTGACATCCATCTGCCAGATTTCATAATCAAAAAATGCAGCTATTTCTAACATGATTCTGACGGACTTAAGCATCGCTACGGGTGAGAATGTCTCATCGTAGTCAACTCCTTGAACTTGTGAAAAACCCTTTGCCACAAGTCGAGCTTTATAAACGGTCACATTGCCGTCAGCGTCCGTCTTCCTCTTAAAGATCCATTTGTTCTGAATAGCCTTGCGGCCTTCAGGCAGTACCTCCAAAGTCCACACTTTGTTCTCATACATGGATCCTATCTCGGACTTCATGGCTTCTAGCCATTTGTTGGAATCTGGGCCCACCATTGCTTCTTCATAATTTGCAGGTTCATTGTTGTCTAACAACATGATTGATAAGACGGGATTACCGTACCACTCTGGAGCAGCACGTGGTCTCGTCGACCTGCGTGGTTCAACAGAAACTTGAACTGGAGTTTCATGATCATCATCATTAACTTCCTCCTCAACCGGCGTCGCAACGACAGAGGTTTCCCCTTGCCCCGCGCCACCATTCAGAGGGATGAGAGGTTCGACAACCCCGTCAAGTTCTATCTTCCTCCCACTCAATTCTCTCGAGAGAAACTCCTTCTCGAGAAAAGCTCCGTTTTTAGCAACAAACACTTTGCCCTCGGATTTGAGATAGAAGGTGTACCCAACTGTCTCTTTTGGGTAACCTATGAAGACGCACTTTTCCGCTTTGGGTTCCAGCTTTTCAGGCTGAAGCTTTTTGACATAAGCATCACATCCCCAAACTTTAAGAAACGACAACTTTGGCCTTTTGCCATACCACAGTTCGTATGGTGTCGTCTCAACGGATTTTGATGGTGCCCTATTTAAAGTGAATGCAGTTGTTTCTAATGCATAGCCCCAAAACGATAACGGCAAATCAGTAAGAGACATCATAGATCGCACCATCTCTAACAGAGTACGATTACGACGTTCGGACACACCATTACGCTGTGGTGTTCCAGGCGGTGTTAACTGTGAAACAATTCCACATTGTCTTAAGCGAGTACCAAACTCGAAACTCAGCTATTCACCCCCACGATCAGACCGCGGGAACTTGATCTTCTTGTTACGATGATTTTCCACTTCACTCTAAAATTGCTTGAACTTTTCAAATGTTTCAGACTTGTGCTTCATCAAGTAGACATAACCATATCTACTCAAATCGTCAGTGAAGGTGAGAAAATAACGATATCCGCCGCGTGCCTCCACGCTCATCGGACCACACACATCGGTATGTATGATTTCCAACAAGTCACTTGCACGCTCCATTGTTCCGGAGAACGGAGTCTTAGTCATCTTGCCCATGAGGCATGGTTCGCACGTGTCAAGTGAATCAAAGTCAAGTGACTCCAAAAGTCCATCAGCATGGAGTTTCTTCATGCGCTTTACACCAATATGACCTAAGCGGCAGTGCCACAAAAATATGGCGCTATCATTGTTGACTCTAACTCTTTTGGTCTCAATGTTATGTATATGCGTATCGCTATCAAGATTCAATATGAACAATCCTCTCACATTTGGTGCATGACCATAAAAGATGTTACTCATAGAAATAGAACAACCATTATTCTCTGACTTAAAAGAGTAACCGTCTCGCAATAAACAAGATCCAGATATAATGTTCATGCTCAACGCACGCACTAAATAATAATGATTTAAGTTCATCACTAATCCTGATGGTAACTGAAGTGAAACTGTGCCGACGGCGATTGCATCAACCTTGGAACCATTTCCTACGCGCATCGTCACTTCATCTTTCGCCAGCCTTCGTCTATTCCGCAGTTCCTGTTTCGAGTTGCAAATATGAGCAACAGAACCGGTATCGAATACCCAGGCACTACTACGAGAGCCAGTTAAGTACACATCAATAACATGTATATCAAATATACCTGATTTTTCTTTGGCCGCCTTCTTATCTGCCAGATACTTGGGGCAATTGCGCTTCCAATGACCCATACCCTTGCAATAGTAACACTCCGTTTCAGGCTTAGGTCCAGCTTTGGGTTTCTTCGTCGGATTGGCAACAGGCTTGCCGCTCTTCTTCGAATTACCCTTCTTACCTTTGCCGTTTCTCTTGAAACTAGTGGTCTTATTCACCATCAACACTTGATGCTCTTTACGGAGTTCAGACTCTGCGACTTTCAGCATCGCAAACAACTCGCCGGGAGACTTGTTCATCCCTTGCATGTTGTAGTTCAACACAAAGCCTTTATAGCTTGGCGGCAGTGATTGAAGGATTCTGTCAGTGATAGCCTCTTGCGGGAGTTCAATCCCCAGCTCAGCTAGACGGTTTGAGTACCCAGACATTTTGAGCACATGTTCACTGACAGACGAGTTTTCCTCCATCTTGCAAGCATAGAATTTATCGGAGGTCTCATACCTCTCGATCCGAGCGTTCTTCTGAAAGATAAACTTCAACTCCTGGAACATCTCAAATGCTCCATGACGCTCAAAGCGACGTTGAAGTCCCGGTTCTAAGCCATACAAGACTGCACATTGAACTATTAAGTAGTCCTCCTTACGTGCTAACCAAGCGTTCTTAACATCCTGATCAGCCGTAGCGGGTGGTTCATCTCCTAGCGCGGCATTAAGGACATAATCCTTCTTCCCAGCTTGTAAGATTAGCTTAAGATTACGAGCCCGGTCTACAAAGTTGCTTCCATCATCTTTCAACTTAGCTTTCTCTAGGAACGTATTAAAATTCAGGATGACTGTAGCGTGAGCCATGATCTACAACACAAATATATTCAAAGTGGACTTAGACTATGTTCAAGATAATTAGAGTTTAACTTAATCAAATTATTTGCTAAACTCCCACTCAAAAAGTACATCTCTCTAGTCATTTGAGTGGTTCATGATCCACTTACACTATCTCAAGTCCGATCATCACGTGAGTTGAGTATAGTTTCAGTGGTAAGCATCCCTATCCTAATCATATCATCTATATGATTCATGATCGACCTTCCGGTCTCATTTGTTCCGAGGCCATGTCTGCACATGCTAGGCTCGTCAAGCTTAACCCGAGTGTTCCGCGTGCGCAACTGTTTTGCACCCATTGTATGTGAACGTTGAGTCTATCACACCCGATCATCACGTGGTGTCTCGAAACGACGAACTGTAGCAACGGTGCACAGTCGGGGAGAACACAATTTCGTCTTTAAATTTTAGTGAGAGATCACCTCATAATGCTACCGTCGTTCTAAGCAAAATAAGGTGCATAAAAGGATTAACATCACATGCAATTCATAAGTGACATGATATGGCCATCATCACGTGCCTCTTGATCTCCATCACCAAAGCATCGACACGATCTTCTTGTCACCGGCGCCACACCATGATCTCCATCAACGTGTTGCCATCGAGGTTGTCGTGCTACTCATGCTATTACTACTAAAGCTACATCGTGTTAGTATAAAGACAACCCTATGGCTCCTGCCGGTTGTCGTACCATCGACGTGCAAGTCGATATTTTCTATTACAACATGATCATCTCATACATCCAATATATCACATCACATCGTTGGCCATATCACATCACAAGCATACCCTACAAAAACAAGTTAGACGTCCTCTAATTTTGTTGTTGCATGTTTTACGTGGTGACCATGGGTATCTAGTAGGATCGCATCTTACTTACGCAAACACCACAACGGAGATATATGAGTTGCTATTTAACCTCATCCAAGGACCTCCTCGGTCAAATCCGATTCAACTAAAGTTGGAGAAACCGACACTTGCCAGTCATCTTTGAGCAACGGGGTTACTCGTAGCGATGAAACCAGTCTCTCGTAAGCGTACGAGTAATGTCGGTCCAAGCCGCTTCAATCCAACACTGCCGCGGAATCAAGAAAAGACTAAGGAGGGCAGCAAAACGCACATCACCGCCCACAAAAACTTTTGTGTTCTACTCGAGAAGACATCTACGCATGAACCTAGCTCTGATACCACTGTTGGGGAACGTCGCATGGGAAACAAAAAATTTCCTACGCGCACGAAGACCTATCATGGTGATGTCCATCTACGAGAGGGGATGAGTGATCTACGTACCCTTGTAGATCGTACAGCAGAAGCGTTAGTGAACGCGGTTGATGTAGTGGAACGTCCTCACGTCCCTCGATCCGCCTCGCGAACAATCCCGCGATCAGTCCCACGATCTAGTACCGAACGGACGGCACCTCCGCGTTCAGCACACGTACAGCTTGACGATGATCTCGGCCTTCTTGATCCAGCAAGAGAGACGGAGAGGTAGAAGAGTTCTCCGGCAGCGTGACGGCGCTCCGGAGGTTGGTGATGACCTTGTCTCAGCAGGGCTCCGCCCGAGCTCCGCAGAAACGCGATCTAGAGGAAAAACCGTGGAGGTATGTGGTCGGGCTGCCGTGGAAAAGTCATTCCAAATCAGCCCTAAAACCTCCGTATATATAGGTGGGAGGGAGGGGACCTTGCCTTGGGGCTCAAGGAGCCCCAAGGGGGTCGTCCGAGTCCAAGGGGGAAGGTCCCCCCCCCCAAACCGAGTTGGACTTTGTTTGGTGGGTGGGAGTCCTTCCTTCCCTTCCCACCTCCCTTTTTTTTTTCTTTCTCTTTGATTTTTCTTTGTATGGTGCATAGGGCCCTTTTGGGCTGTCCCACCAGCCCACTAAGGGCTGATGCACCACCCTCATGGCCTATGGGCTTCCCCGGGGTGGGTTGCCCCCCCCCCCCCGGTGAACTCCCGGAACCCATTCGTCATTCCCGGTAACTCCGAAAACCTTCCGGTAATCAAATGAGGTCATCCTATATATCAATCTTCGTTTCTGGACCATTCCGGAAACCCTCGTGACATCCTTGATCTCATCCGGGACTCCGAACAACATTCGGTAACCAACCATATAACTCAAATACGCATAAAACAACGTCGAACCTTAAGTGTGCAGACCCTGCGGGTTCGAGAACTATGTAGACATGACCCGAGAGACTCCTCGGTCAATATCCAATAGCGGGACCTGGATGCCCATATTGGATCCTACATATTCTACGAAGATCTTATCGTTTGAACCTCAGTGCCAAGGATTCATATAATCCCGTATGTCATTCCCTTTGTCCTTCGGTATGTTACTTGCCCGATATTCGATCGTCAGTATCCGCATACCTGTTTCAATCTCGTTTACTGGCAAGTCTCTTTACTCGTTCCGTAATACAAGATCCCGCAACTTACACTAAGTTACATTGCTTGCAAGGCTTGTGTGTGATGTTTTATTACCGAGTGGGCCCCGAGATACCTCTCCGTCACACGGAGTGACAAATCCCAGTCTTGATCCATACTAACTCAACTAACACCTTCGGAGATACCTGTAGAGCATTTTTTTATTATTATTGCCTCTAGGGCATAATTCCAACACAAAGAGATAAGGAGTGGAAAGAGCTCAAGCTTGGGGATGCCCAAGGCCCCCCCAGCCAAATTCAAGGACACCAAAAAGCCTAAGCTTGGGGATTCCCCGGGAAGGCATCCCCTCTTTCGTCTTCAATCCATCGGTAACATTACTTGGAGCTATATTTTTATTCACCACATGATATGTGTTTTGCTTGGAGCGTCTTGTATCTTAGGAGTCTTTTACTTTTTTTGTGTCAGAACATCCTTGTTGCACACCTTTTTGAGAGAGAGAGAGACATGCACTCATCGTGATTTTGCTAGAGTGCTCATTGTGCTTCACTTATATATTTTGAGCTAGATACTTTTGCTCTTGTACTTCACTTATAGATTTTGAGCTAGATACTTTTTCTCTTGTGCTTAAGTTATATATTTTGAGCTAGATAATTTTGCTCATTGTGCTTCACTTATATCTTTTGAGCTAGATACTTTTGCTCTTGTGCTTCACTTATATCTTTAGAGCACGGCAGTGCGTGATTTGGTAGTTGGCTTATGCTATGAAAGTAGTCACATGTGCTAGGTACCCAAAGAGGATGCAAAAACCTCATCTTCATGTGCATTGAGTAGAAAGAGAAGTTTTGATTCCTCTCGATTAGTTTTGAGACGTGGATTCGGTAATATTAAAAGTTATGTTAGTAGGGTGTTGTGAATCTAGAGATACTTGTGTTGGAGTTAGTGATTCCCGTAGCATGCACGTATGGTGAACCGCTATGTTAGGAAGTCGGAGCATAATTCATCTATTGATTGTCATCCTTTGTGTTGAGGTCGGGATCGCGCGATGGTTTACACCTACCAACCCTTCCCCTCGGAGTATGCGTTTAGCACTTTGTTTCGATTACTAATAAAGACTTTTGCAACAAGTATGTGAGTTCTTTATGACTAATGTTGAGTCCATGGTATAGATGCACTTTCACCTTCCACCATTGCTAGCCTCTCTAGCGCCGTGCAATTCTCGCCGGTGCACAAACCCACCAAATTCCTTCCTCAAAACAGCCACCATACCTACCTACTATGCATTTTCATAGCCATTCCGAGATATATTGCCATGCAACTCCCACCGTTCCGTCTCATGACTTGTGTCGTCACTCTCATATAGCCATTGCATGATCATACTAGATCGTTGCACATCCAGGTACACTGCCGGAGGCATTTCCTATGGAGTCGTCATCATTGTGATCTTTGAGCTTTGAGTAACTAAAAAGTGTGATGATCATCATTATTAGAGCATTGTCCCATGTGAGGAAATAAAAAAAATAAAAAAGAGGCCAAAGAGCCCAAAAACAAAAACAAAAAAGAGAAAATAAAAAAGAGGCCTAAGAGCCCAAATAAAAAAAAGAGAAGGGACAATGCTACTATCTTTTTCCACACTTGTGCTTCATGTTAGCACCATGTTCTTCATGATTGAGAGCTTCTTGCTTTGTCACTACCATACACTAGTGGGAATCTTCATAGTATAACTTGGCTTGTATATTCCAATGATGGGCTTCCTCAAAATTGCCCTAGGTCTTCGTGAGCAAGCAAGTTGGATGCACACCCACTAGTTTTCCTCTTGAGCTTTCACATACTTATAGATCTAGTGCATCTCTTGTATGGCAATCCCTACTCATTCACATTGATATCTATTAATGGGCATATCCATAGTCTATTGATATGCCGAGTCAGTGTGACCATCTCCTCCTTTTTGTCTCACAACCACCACCACACTCAATTCCACCTATAGTGATATATCCATGGCTCACGCTCATGTATTGCGTGATAGTTATAAAAAGCTTGAGAAAGTAAGAGTGCGAAAAAAATTACTTGGCCAATTCCAGGGTTGTGCATGATTTACATTAGTTGTGTGAGGATGATGGAGCATAGCCAGACTATATGATTTTGTAGGGATAACTTTCTTTGGCCTTGTTATTTTGAAACTTCATGATTACTTTGCTAGTTTGCTTGAAGTATTACTATTTTCATGTCAATAGAAAACTATTGTTTCGAATCTTACGGATCTAAACATTCATGCCACGTGAAAGAAGTTGCAAAGGACAACTATGCTAGGTAGCATTCCACATCAAAAATTCATTCTTCTTCACTTCCCTACTCGAGCACGAGCAGGAGTTAAGCTTGGGGATGCTTGATACGTCTCCAACGTATCTATAATTTTTGATGGTTTCATGCTATTATCTTGTCAAACTTTGGATGTTTTGCATGCCTTTTATTTATTTTCTGGGACTAACTTATTAATTCAGTGCCAAGTGCCAATTCCTGTTTTTTCATGTGTTTGACCCCTTTCACAGGAGATTTTGAAACGGAGTCCAAACGGAAGAAAATCCCCGAAAAGATTTTTCTGGAACGGAAGAAGATCGGGGGACTTGGGAGCCAAGCCAGAAGAGCCCCAGGGGCTTTCGTTGGTTTTTCCCTTCAAGAGGAAAGGGTGATGCAGCACAGGAGCAGTAAGTATTTTCCCTCAGTTTGAGAACCAAGGTATCAATCCAGTAGGAGAATCAAGCCAAGTGTCCAGATTACCTGCGCAAACACAAACGAGCTTGCACCCAACTCTGTAAAGGGGTTGTCAATCCCTTCAAGATTGATTGCAAAGTGAGATCTGAAGGTGGAAAGTGCACCGAAGTAAAAGTGTAAGGCTGAAAATATGGTGTGAAGTAGACCCGGGGGCCATAGTGTTCACTAGAGACTTCTCTCAAAATAGCAAATATTACGGTGGGTGAACAAATTACTGTCGAGCAATTGATTGAACCGCGCAAAGTCATGACGATATCTAAGGCAATGATCATACATATAGGCATCACGTCCGAAACAAGTAGACCGATACTTTATGCATCTACTACTATTACTCCACACATCGACCACTATCCAGCATGCATCTAGTGTATTGAGTTCATGACGAACAGAGTAACGCCTTAAGAAAGATGACATGATATAGAGGGATAAACTCAAACCAATGATGAAAACCCCATATTTTTACCCTTGATGGAAACAACACGATGGGTGCCTCGCTACCCCTTCTGTCACTGGGTGAGGTTGTCGCACGGTATGAACCCGAAACCAAGCACTTCTCCCATTGCAAGAATCATAGATCAAGTTGCCAAACAAAACCCACAACTCGAAGAGAATTACAAGGATATGAAATCATGCATATAAGAGATCATAAGAGACTCAAACAAGATTCATAGATAATCTGATCATAAATCCACAATTCATCGGATCTCGACAAACACACCGCAAAAGAAGATTACATCGGATAGATCTCCATGAAGATCATGGAGAACTTTGTATTGAAGATCCAAGAGAGAGAAGAAGCCATCTAGCTACTAGCTATGGACCCGAAGGTCTATGGTGAACTACTCACGCATCATCGGAGAGGTCATGGTGTTGATGAAGAAGCCCTATGTATCCGAATCCCCCTCTGGCAGGGCACCAGAACGTGCCCCAGATGAGATCTGGCGGAGACAGATGCTTGCGGCGGCGGAAAAGTATTTTCGTGGATCTCTCACGCAGTTTTGGATTTTTCAGGAATTTATTGGCGGAAGAGGTAGGGCAGACGAGCCATAGGGGGCCCACAAGCCTGCTAGGCACGGCGCCCCCTGGCCGCGCAAAGGGGGCTTGTGGCCTCCCCTGGTGGCCTCTTCCTTGGTTCCCCATCCCGTGCGTATCTTCTGTTCCGGAAAAAACCTTTTCGGAAGTTTATTCCGTTTGGACACCGTTTAAAATCCTCCTCTGAAAAGGGTCAAAAACATGGAAAACAGGAACTGGCACTTGGCACTAAGTTAATAAGTTACTCCCAAAAAAGATATAAAAGGCATACAAAACATCCAAAGTTTGACAAGATAATAGCATGGAACCATCAAAAATTATAGATACGTTGGAGACGTATCAAGCATCGCAAAGCTTAACTCCTGCTCGTCCTCGAGTAGGGAAGTGATAAAGAATGAATTTTTGATGTGGAATGCTACCCAGCATAGTTGTCATTTGTAACTTCTTTCATGTGACATGAATGTTCAGATCCGTAAGATTCAAAACAATAGTTTGCTATTGACATGAAAACAATAATACTTCAAGCAAACTAGCAAAGTAATCATGAACTTTCAAAATAACAAGGCCAAAGAAAGTTATCCCTACAAAATCATATAGTCTGGCTATGCTCCATCATCCCCGCACAACTAATTTAAATCATGCACAACCCCGGTATTGGCCAAGTAATTGTTTTCACACTCTTACTTTTTCAAACCTTTTTCAACTCTCACGCAATACATGAGCGTGAGCCATGGATATCGCAGTATGGTGGAATAGAGTGTGGTGGAGGTTGTGAGACAAAAAGGAGGAGATGGTCACATTGACTCAGCGTATCAAAGGGCTATGGAGATGCCCATTAATAGATATCAATGTGAATGAGTAGGGATTGCCATACAACGGATGCACTAGAGCTATAAGTATGTGAAAGCTCAAAAGGAGAACTAGTGGGTGTGCATCCAACTTGCTTGCTCACGAAGACCTAGGGCAATTTTTGAGGAAGCCCATCATCAGAATATACAAGACAAGTTATATAATGAAAATTCCAACTAGCATATGGTGGTGACAAAACAAGAGGCTGTCAATCATGAAGAACATGGTGCTATTATGAAGCACAAGTGTGGAAAGAGATAGTAGCATTGTCCCTTCTCTCTTTTTCTCTTTTTTTTGTTTGGGCTCTTTGGCCTCTTTCCGTATCTCTTTTTTTGTGGGCAACTTTAGCCTCTTTTTTTTCTCACATGGCACAATGCTCTAATAATGATGATCATCACACTTTTATTTACTCACAGCTCAAAGCTTAGAACGATGATGACTCTATAGGAAATGCCTCCGGCAGTGTACCGGGATGTGAGTTGCATGGCAATATATCTCGGAATGTCTATGAAAATGCCATAGTAGGTAGGTATGGTGGTTGTTTTGAGGAAGGCATATGGTGGGTTTGTGCACCAGCGAAAATTGCACGGTATTAGAGAGGCTAGCAATGGTGGAAGGTGAAAGTGCATCTATACCATGGACTCACATTAGTCATGAAGATCTCACATACTTATTGCGAAAGTTTTTATTAGTAATCAAAACAGAGTGCTAAACGCATACTCCTAGGGGAAGGGTTGGTAGGTGTTAACCATCGCGCGATCCCGACCACAACACAAAGGATGACAATCAATAGATCAATTATGCTCCGACTTCCTAACATAGCATTTCACCATACGTGCATGTTACGGGAATCACTAACTTCAACAAAAGTATTTCTAGATTCACAACACCCTACTAACATAACTCTTAATATTACCAAATCCACGTCTCAAAAAGTAATTGAGAGGAATCAAACTTCTCTTTCTACTCAATGCACATGAAGATGGAAGTTTATTGTATCCTCTTTGGATACCTATCACCTTTGGGACTACTTTCATAGCACAAGTCAACTACCAAGTTACACACCGCCGTGCTCTAAAAGATCTCAATGAAGCACATAGAGCAACATTGCCTAGCTCAAAAGATATAAGTGAAGCACAAAGAGTATTCTAGCAAATTCATGATGAGTGTTTGTCTCTCTCAAAAGGTGTGCAGCAAGGATGATTGTGACACAACAAAAAGAAAAGACTCCTATGATACAAGACGCTCCAAGCAAAACACATATCATGTGGTGAATAAGGATATAGCTCCAACTAATGTTATCGATGGATTGAAGACGAAAGAGGGGATGACTTCCCGAGGCTTTCCCAAGCTTAGGCTTTTTGGTGTCCTTGAATTTGGCTTGGGATGCCTTGGGCATCCCCAAGCTTGAGATCTTTCCACTCTTTATCCCTTTGTCCATGAGAACATCACCCAAAACTTGAAAACTTCACAACACAAAACTTAAACAGAAACTCGTGATATCATTAGCACAAGCAAACAAACTACTGATGACTCACAAGTATAGGGGATCAATCTAGTCCTTTCCATAAGTAAGAGTGTCGAACCCAACGAAGAGCAGAAGGCTGTGATAAACGGTTTTCAGCAAGGTAATAACTGCAAGCACTGAAAGTAGCGGTAACAAGTGATGGTGTAGTGAGGTGAAACGTAGCAGGTGAAAAGTAACAAGTAACAAGTAATAGAAACAGTGCAGCAAAGTGGCCCAATCCCTTTTGTAGCAAGGGACAAGTCTGAACAAAGTCTTATATGAAGTAAAACGCTCCCGAGGACACATGGGAATTTCTGTCATGCTAGTTTCATCATGTTCATATGATTCGCGTTCGTTACTTTGATAGTTTGATATGTGGGTGGACCGGCGCTTGGGTACTGCCCTTACTTGGACAAGCATCCCACTTATGATTAACCCCTCTCGCAAGCATCCGCAACTATGAAAGAAGAATTAAGACAACGTCTAACCATAGCATTAAACTAGTGGATCCAAATCAGCCCCTTACGAAGCAACGCATAGACTGGGGTTTAAGCTTCTGTCACTCTAGCAACCCATCATCTACTTACTACTCCCCAATGCCTTCCTCTAGGCCCAAATATGGTGAAGTGTTATGTAGCCGATGTTCACATAACACCACTAGAGGAAAAGAGAACATACAGCATATCAAAATACCGAACGAATACCAAATTCACATGACTATTAATAGCAAGACTTATCCCATGTCCTCAAAACAAAAGTAACTACTCACAAAGCATTTTCATAGTCATGATCAGAGGTGTAATGAATAGCATCAAGGATCTAAACATAAACTATTCCACCAAGTAATCCAACTAGCATCAACTACAAAGAGTAATCAACACTACTAGCAACCTTACAAGTACCAATCGGAGTCGCGAGACGGAGATTGGTTACAAGAGATGAACTAGGGTTTGGAGAAGAGATGATGTTGATGAAGATGTTGATGGAGACAAGTCCCCTCCGATGAGAGGAGTGTTGGTGATGACGATGGCGACGATTTCCCCCTCCGAGAGGGAAGTTTCCCCGGCAGGATCGTCCTGCCGGAGCTCTAGATTGGTTATGCTCAAGTTCCCCCTCGTGGCTGTGGAGAATCCACGAAAAAGCTCCACCCTGAATTTTTCCCAGACGAAACCCTTCATATAGCAAAAGAGGGGGGCAGTGGGCCAACAGGGTGCCCATAAGCCCTGTTGCCGCGGCCAGGGGGGTAGGCCGCAACCACCAGGCTTGTGGGCCCCTGGCAGCTCTCCTCTGGTACTTCTTTCGCCCAATATTTTTTATATATTCCCAAAAAATTCCACGTTGATTTTCAGGGCATTTGGAGTTGCGCAGAATAGAGGACTCAGACTTGCTCCTTTTCCAGTCCAGAATTCCAGCTGCCGGTATTCTCCCTCTTCAAATGAACCTTGCAAAATAAGAGAGAAAAGGCATAAGTATGGTACCACAAAGTATAATAACAGTCCATAAAGTGATAAATATCAACATGAAAGCATCATGCAAAACGGACGTATCAACTACCACCTCTTTAGGTACTGTAGCAATCTTGATTTCTATTGGTGTTAGATTACTGTATTCTCACTTTTCCATGGCTAGTACCCCCCCCCCCCCCGATACTATCCATAGTTTCATCAAAACAAGCAACCAACACAACAAAAACAGAATCTGTCAAAAACAGACCAGTCTGTAGCAATCTGTATACTTCGTATACTTCTGATACCTCAAAAATTCAGAACAATTACTACAGCTTGGGCAAAAGGCATATCAACCAGAAGCAAAAAGAATCAACCCAAAAACTCTTTCTGAATAAAAATGAAAAATAATTTCGTGAGCGAAAAGTTTCTGTCTTTTTCCAGCAGGATCAAATAACCAACACCAAAGTAGTCATAAAGGTTTTGCTTGGCTCACACACAAAACGAAACACAAAAAACACAATCATAACAGAATTATGATGGTGTGGACGCAATAAAACAGAAATAAAAATATAAATTCACTGGGTTGCCTCCCAACAAGCGCTATTGTTTAACGCCCTTAGCTAGGCATAAGGTGATGGAATCACGTATAGTCGTCTTTGGTACTCAAACCATAAGTAGCCCTCATCATGGATTCATAAGGCAATCTTATTTTATTTCTAGGAAAATGCTCCATGCCCTTCTTTAAAGGAAATTGAAATCTAATATTCCCTTCCTTCATATCGATGATAGCACCAATAGTCCTTAGGAAAGGTCTACCAAGAATGATAGGGCATGTAGGATTGCTATCAATATCAAGCACAATGATATCCACGGGTACATAGTTCCTATTTGCAATAATAAGAACATCATTGATCCTTCCCATGGGTTTCTTGACAGTAGAATCCGCAAGATGCAAATTAAGAGAGCACTCCTCAATCTCATTAAAGCCTAGAACATCACATAAAGACTTTGGAATCGGGGAAACACTAGCACCCAAATCACACAAAGCATTGCATTCATAGTTTTTGATTTTGATTTTGATAGTAGGTTCCCACTCATCGTGAAGCTTTCTAGGAATAGAAATTTCCAACTCAAGTTTCTCTTCAAGAGATTTTATCATAGCTTCGACGATATGATCGGTAAAGGCCTTGTTTTGGCTATAAGCGTGTCGAGAGTTTAGCATGGATTGCATCAAGGAAATACATTCAATCAAGGAGCAACTATCATAATTGAATTCCTTGAAATCCAAAGTAGTAGTTTCATTACTACTCAAAGTTTTGATATCTTCTACTCCACTTTCAATGCTTTTAGCATCAAGATAGATGGACTCCGAATCATTGGGGCATTTTTCAACCAAAGTGGATTCATATCCAGCCCCATCATTATTAGGTTTGACACAAGAAAACAAGGATTCAATGGGAGTCACACCAAGCACTTTAAGATCTTCGTGATTCTTATCACGAGAACACGCCTTTTTAAGTCATTCATGTCTAGCACAAATTTGGGCAGTTCTTTCTTTGCTCTCATTCATGGAAACACGCATAGCTTTCAAAGTTTCATCCATATTGATCTTGGGAGGAGCACATCTAACTTTCAAAGCATCAATATCAATAGACATTCTATCAATGCTCCTAGCCAAATCATCAATTTTGACTAGTTTTTCCTCTATGGACGCATTGAAAATCTTTTGCGAGTTGATAAACTCTTTGATATTACTCTCTAGATCAGAGGGTAATTTATTGTAATTTCCATAAGTATTTTCGTAGGAGTTGCCAAAGTTATTAGAGGTGTTACTAGGAAAAGGCCTAGGAACATAGTTTCCTCTAAAAGCATTGTTGTTGCCAAAATTATTCCTACCAACAAAATTAACGTCCAAGCTCGCATTGCTACTCTCAATCAAGGAAGACAAGGGCATATCATTAGGATCTAAAGGAGCACTTCTACAAGCAACCAAATTCATTAACTCATCCAAGTTAGCGCTCAATGAGTTAATTTCTTCTATAGCGTGTACCTTCTTACTAGTAGGTGACCTTTCAGTGTGCCACTGAGACTAGTTTGTCATGATATTGTCTAGGAGTTTTGTGGCTTCTCCTAATGTGATTTACATGAACGTTCCACCTGAGGCGGAGTCCAAGATATTTCTAGAAGCGAAATTCAAGCCAGCGTAGAAGATTTGTATAAGCATCCAAAGACTCAAGCCATGAGCGGGACAATTTATAATCATCAATTTCATTCTCCCCCAAGATTGTGCAACATTTTCATGATCAAATTTATTAAAATTCATGATATCATTACGGAGAGAGATAATCTTAGCCAGCGGAAAATACATGGATATATAAGCATCTTTGCACTTGTTCCAAGAATCAATACTATTTTTGGGCAAAGATGAAAACCAAGTTTTTGCTCGATCTCGCAACAAGAAAGGAAAAAAGCTTCAATTTAATCATATCATTATCCACATATTTCTTATTTTGCATATCGCAAAGCTCAATAAAGGTATTAAGATGGGATGCGGCATCTTCACTAGGAAGGCCGGAAAATTGCTCTTTCATAACAAGATTCAGCAAAGCAGCATTGATTTCGTATGATTCCGCACTAGTGGCAGGAGCAATCGGAGTACTAATAAAATCATTATTATTAGTATTCGAGAAGTCACAAAGTTTGGTGTTTTCATTTATGGTGACTTCATCAAACAAACAAGCACACAAGCGAACAGCAAGCAAGCGAGAGAAAAGGGTGAACGAAAAAGGCAAATATTTTTGTAAATTTTTGTTTTTCAGAAGTGGGGGAGAGGAAAACGAGAGGCAAAAAAGTAAATGCAAGAGATGAGTTTGCGACACTTACTTGGATGAGCTTCACTTAGAACTTGATCCTCCCCGGCAACGGTGCCAGAAATCCTTTTGCTGCCTCTTGAGCTTGCGTTGTTTTTTCCCTTGAAGAGGAAAGGGTGATGCAGCACAGGAGCAGTAAGTATTTCCCTCAGTTTCAGGACCAAGGTATCAATCCAGTAGGAGAATCAAGCCAAGTGTCCAGAGTACCTGCGCAAACACAAACGATCTTGCACCCAACGCTATAAAGGGGTTGTCAATCCCTTCAAGATTGATTGCAAAGTGAGATCTGAAGGCGGAAAGTGCAACGAAGTAAAAGTGTAAGGCTGAAAATATGGTGTGAAGTAGACCCGGGGGCCATAGTGTTCACTAGAGGCTTCTCTCAAAATAGAAAATATTACGGTGGGTGAACAAATTACTGTCAAGCAATTGATAGAACCGCGCAAAGTCATGACGATATCTAAGGCAATGATCATACATATAGGCATCACGTCCGAAACAAGTAGACCGATACTTTCTGCATCTACTACTATTACTCCACACATCGATCTCTATCCCGCATGCATCTAGTGTATTGAGTTCATGACGAACAGAGTAACGCCTTAAGCAAGATGACATGATGTAGAGGGATAAACTCAAACCAATGATGTAAACCCCATCTTTTTACCCTTGATGGCAACAACACAATGCGTGCCTCGCTACCCCTTCTGTCACTGGATGAGGTCACCGCACGGTATGAACCCAAAACCAAGCACTTCTCCCATTGCAAGAATCATAGATCAAGTTGGCCAAACAAAACCCACAACTCAAAGAGAATTACAAGGATATGAAATCATGCACATAAGAGAGTAGAAGAAACTCAAATAAGATTCATAGATAATAAAGTTTACCCAAAAGGATGGCTTCTCTCCTCTCCACCTCTCCTCCTCTCCTCTCCACCTCTCCTCCTCTCCTCTCCACCTCTCCTCCTCTCCTCTCCACTAAAATTTTCCCTCAAACATGGTGATCTCCTTGGTTTCTCAAGATGGATGGGTTACTGCACTGGGATTTCTCACCAGGTATAGCTTTGGCCAATCAGGTGAGGCGCAAGTTTGGTTCTACGGTACATTTTTCTGCTTCCAAATGGGATAAGGAGTTTTTCTTGGTGGTCTCCTTTTCTTCGGCCTCCTTCCCCTTGTCTGCTGATTTAGTGGGAATTGCTCTACAATGTTGCCTGGGTGGTCTCAAATCAGGGTTTTGTGTCCGCAAGATTTCGGCTAGAGCTTTTCGTTTCTCGGTGGCCAATAACAAGGTGGGACACTTTATCTATAGTCTTAAAGATAGGGTTTGGCCAGATTTCGTTTGCCATTTTCATCTGTTCAAAGGAAGCTTTTATCGGCCTATGCAATATGATTCTCATTGGCATGCGGATGAAGAACTACTGGATATTTCCTCCAGGAGGAGTATGGCCATCAAAGCTGATCTACGTTCTCTTAAGCATGGGGCTGCCATGCAAACTGCATCATCGCTGCATCATTCCTCGAATTTGATTCCCCTGGATCACATGGTGTTTTCCAACAACAATGTGGATGAAGCTTCTTCCTCGGGTGCTGTTGAGCCTCCACCCCAGCAGCCTACACATTCAAATTTGAATTTCAAAATGCCTGTCAGAGCGGGAATCTCTCCGCAGCATTTAATGGAGCATTACTTGGCCCAAGCGGATTTGGAGGAATCTGGCATATCTACCCCCGCGGATTATATCACTTTGGGCAGTTTCCATTTTAGATTGAATGTCCCGTATCCCTCACCACCGCAATGCTTTCTATACTCGGCGTTCAAATATGCACCTTCTGCCAAATCATGGCCGCCGGATCTCGAGGCAAAGCACAAAGCGGATTTAGCGCAGGCTCATTACTCGGAGGAGGACATTTCGGATTTGGCCATTAATTTTATGCTCTAGATGCCTTCAATGGGGCCATCATCAACGCACCTGTCTATCACGCCTAATATGCATTTATTGTTCGGCTCCTGATCATAAGGTGATCGCTTGCCCATCGGTGCCAAATCCCGCGTTGCTGACAGCATCTCCGCTAATCTTGGAGATTAATCCTCCTGCTATCAATCATGCAAATGCTGTCGTTTCGTGTAAGGTTGCCAAACAGGGTGCGAGACGACGTTCCATTAGATGCAAGTGGTGTGGGGTCTATGGGCACGTGGCACGAGCTTGTCGCAAGAAAGACAAAGATACTAAATGGGTTTGGGTGCCCAAACATCCCAATTCTACCCCCCACGCTTCGCATTCTTCTCCTTCCCGTACAGAGCAACCATCCGCCTTGTCACATCCGTCATTTTTGCTTCCAGCACCACCACCATTGCTACCACCTCCTCCACGCCCATTGTTGCCACCTCTGCTATTCCTCGAAGCATCCTCTCCGCTCGCCATGGCTAACTACCCCCTGAACCCGGTGTCGTTCCTACCACCGGGATTTGCAGTCAAACCTGGACCGGCTGATAGATTGGTGAGAAGCGGCATGGTGGTTGGTCCGATTCCACCTCTCAACCACGACTACCTCGTCATCGCGGAGGCAAGCCACTACGTTCCACTGCATCGTCGTGCGGCTATCCGCACCCGGATTGAAGGTCTGTTGCATGAAGCCCATATCATTCCTACCGAATCCTCTGATCATCCTCTGGGCATTGGGTTATTTGGTTTTACGGATGCTTTTATGAGAGATACAGCCATTGCTACTCCTTTATAGCTAGAAGATGAGGATATGCTTATCACTTTTGTCCCTCACAATGAAGCTCTGAATCGTCGCAGCACCACCTTTGGACCTGAAGTTTGGTTAATGTACTTTGGTTTCCCATATGATTATCAAACAGAGTATTATATCAACAAGTCTCTAGGTGGATTTGGTTCTCTAATCTCTTGGTACAACCCACGTCAGGACAGGCAATTCGTTCTGCTCAAGGTTAGGGTTCTTAATATGAGGCTCATTCCCAAGAGTTTTGTAGTATGGCAGCTAGGTGGGGCTAGAGATTGTTGGACAGTGCAGGTTACGATTCTGAGAAGCAATGACTGGGGCAGTTTGCTACCAGAAGTCCCGCCTGCTGGAGAAGAACCACCTCCTCCTGATGGTAACCCCCACCCCCAATTTGGCCCTGATCTCACTGCTGAGCAGCTGTACCAGCAGCAGGTACATAATTGGTTAGCTCAAAATGCTGCTCCTCCCAATGCAGCTCCTCCTGCTCAGGATGCTCCCAATCAACAGGCTCAGAATGAAGGTTGGGGTGTGTGGCCAGTCCAACCTCCTCAGGCACCTCCTCATCTACCACCATATCTTTTTAATTTCCAAGCCTGGCTTGCTGCACAGGGGCTTCAAGTCCAAGATGGTGTGGTGCCTGAGGATAATATCACAGACAGTGCATCACAAGCTTGGAATGACACATTCACAGCATCCGATAGCTCTGGTGGTACTGATACTTTGGTGGAACCACCAACCCTGACTGTAGTGCACTCACATACATCACAGCAACAATCTATTGTGGACTCTCTGCAGATCAATATATCCATACACAATGGTGGAATTTGCTTTGGGCTTTCTGAACAGGGAGAATCAATTCTCACATTGCTGCTGACAGACTCAACTCCTAGGCAACAACTTAATGACTTTATCTTCAGAAATCTGCAACCTCTTATAGCTACCAGGGGGCCTTGGTCCAATGGCTATGGTTTCAGGCATGAGTGTGTGCAAATGGGAGTCACCATTTCTGTTGGAGAAGAAGGTCTGATCTTTAATAGCTCTGGCTCCCTGCTTCCTGCACCTAGACTTGCTTCTGCTGTTATGCTCGAGGATTCCTCTTCTGCACATGCAATGTTAGCAGTGGATACAGAGGTCACCCAGCACCAAATCATTGTGGCACCTCAACCTAACACCTCTGGGGTGATCACTATAGGGGACTCTACTGATGAAGCAGGGGAGGACCAATCTGATATGCTCTCCTGAGTGATACTTCGAGATATCATGGCTCCACCAAGGGAGAAGGGTAAAATGACAATTCATGTTGATACTTCCACCCTGCACCGCAGCTCCCGCTCGAACAAATATGATGGCTTCAGAGTGCCTCCCATAGCTAATGGACGTATCAGTAAATCAAAGGTTAAACCCAGAGTGATGCCCCGCATCACAATTCAGGAAGACAACAGCCTCTCGGACATGGATGTGCCCCCCCACCGCCATCACCACCATGCAAGCCGTCGGAACCCACCTCTGTGCCATACCTGAAGAGGAGCTCACAGCTAGTATCTTGCTCAAGGAAGCATCGGGAGCTGATTCAGACCATGTCTGAATTAGTCATATGCTGTAGCTTTTAATATTTTCTTATGGCTCTTTTGCAACACTGGAATGTGCTGTGTTGGAATATCCGTGGCTTGAACTTGCCGGTTAAACATCTAGCTCTCTCAAATGCAATTCGTGATAGTGGATGCTCGGTTATTTGCTTGCAAGAAACTAAGATGCAAACTTTTGATGCCGCTACTCTTAAAACACTTGGCCCTAAACGCTTTGATCGATTCGCTTACATCCCATCTAGGGGTGCCTCTCGTGGTATTGTCACGATCTGGAATAGCAAGGTTTTCACAGGCACTACGTTTATAGAGAAAGATTTCGCCCTCGGAACGCAGTTTTAAATCAAATCATTCAGCGCATCAGTGGAAGCTTCTGAATATCTATGGTCCCTGTCAGGGGGATCGAAGAACTCTATTCACAGAATGGATGTTCGACATAAACATCCCAACATCAGAAGACTGGTTGATGGTTGGGGATTTCAATTATATCAGAGACCCACTGAACCGTAACAGACCGGGAGGAGATGTCCAAGACATGTTCACATTCAATGAATTCATCGGCGAGCAAGCGCTTACGGAGCTACCGATCAAAGGTAGAACCTATACATGGTCTAATATGCAGCAAGATCCGCTTCTAGAACAACTAGACTGGTTTTTCACGTCTGTGAACTGGTCCATATCATTCCCCAACACTATGGTGCGCCCTCTAGCAAGACCTGTCTCGGATCATATTCCTTGCGTCGTTGTGATACAGACAAAAATTCCTAGGAATAGAAGCTTTTGCTTTGAACCTTTCTGGATAGCGCACCCAGGATTTGTGGACACGGTTTCCTCCGCATGGTCTAAATCGATCCATCAGAGTAAAGATAGCAACGCAGCTTCGATCATCTGTCAAAAGATGAAGGTGGTTAGGGTAGCTCTTAAATGATGGAGCAAGAACATATCTCGTCTATCAATTGCCATTGACAACACCAACAAAGCCTTGCTAGAGATCGATGCGATAGAAGACAAGAGAAATCTCACCACCCAAGAGAAGAACTTCAGGTCGATCCTAAAATCTCACATCATTAGGCTATTGCAATATCAGAAGGAATATTGGAGTAAACGATGCATGGTTAGGTGGATCAAATTCGAAGATGAAAACACCAAGTTTTTCCAATCAATGGCGACCGAAAGATATCGAAGCAACTGTGTAGCTACACTTAAAAACATGGATGGCAGTGTAGTCGAAGATCACAAGGACAAAGAGGTTGTCCTATTTGAAACATATAGAGAGAGAATGGATGCGTCTAGACCACCCGACATACGGTTCGACCTCGCGTCCCTACTAAGATCAGAGATTGACTTTGATACACTCACTGTTCCTTTTGAAAAGTCGGAGATCGATGATGTCGTCAAACAAATGCCAGCGGACCGAGCACCAGAGCCAGATGGGTTTAATGGAGTGTTTCTGAAGGCTTGCTGGTCAATCATCCGGGAAGATTTCTATGGACTCTATGAAGAATTCCACAGGGGATCGCTTAACCTAGAATCTCTCAACTATGGATATATCACACTGATCCCGAAAGTGTCCTTGCCTGAAACAGTAAATGATTACAGACCGATCACGCTGCTTAACTATTGTCTTAAGATGATCACTAAGATTCTCGCCCAGCGACTTTAGAAGATCATCTTGCGGATTGTACACCGTAATCAATATGGTTTTCTCAAGGGGAGATCGATCCATGACTGTCTAGCATGGGCGTTCGAATATATCCAACAATGCCAAGAGTCTCGAAAAAAGATAGTGCTACTCAAGCTTGACTTCGCCAAGGCATTTGATACAGTTGAGCAGTCGGCGATGATTGACATCATGAAACATATGGGCTTTAACGCGCGGTGGATTAGTTGGATAAAGTGCATTTTCTCCTCAGGAAAGTCATCGGTGCTCTTGAACGGGGTTCCTGGACGACAATTTCTGTGTAGATGTGGGGTCACACAAGGAGATCCCCTCTCCCCCCTGATATTTGTCTTGGCTGCAGATCTACTCCAAACGGTGATCAACAAAGCGATGGCCGATGGGGTTCTTACGCATCCGATCGATCCTCGAGGAAATGAGGACTTCCCAGTGATCCAATATGCTAAACGACACAATCATCGTGATGCCAGCCTGTGTTGTCCAGGCCGCCAAGATGAAAGACATCCTAGATGACTATGCTGCAACCACCGGGCTCAAGATCAACTACCAAAAGTCGACGCTGGTTCCCATCAACCTGTCCGCCAACGAAAGTGAAGATATTGTGAAGATTTTCGGATGCACGAGGGCCTCTATGCCATTCACGTACCTGGGACTACCGCTGGGTACATCAAAACCCATGGTTTTGGACATGACCCCATGCTACTGCGACAACAGACCTTCCCTGGTAACGGCGCCAGGAATCCTGCTGCTGCGGCTACGCCTATAGGGACTTCCTTGGCAAATACGCAAAGGATTTCCCCGCGGCCTTGGAGCCTTGCGTTGGTGTTCCCTTGAAGATGAAAGGGTGATGTAGCACAGCGGCGGTAAGTATTTCCCTCAGTTTTGAGAACCAAGGTACCAATCCAGTAGGAGGAGCGTTCACAAGTACCTGCACAAACACAAAGAGCTTGCACCCAACGCTATGAAGGGGTTGTCAATCCCTTATAGATTGTTTGCAAAGTGAGAACTGAAAGCAAAGAGTAAACACAGCAAAGTAAAAGTGAAAGTGGAAACGAAAGTTGTGAATAGACCCGGGGGCCGTAGTGTTCACTAGTGGCTTCTCTCATGAAAACGAATTACTATCGAGCAATTGATAGAACCGCGCAAAGTCGTGACGTTATCTAAGCCAATGATTATATCTATAGGCATCACGTCCATAACAAGTAGACCGATACTTTCTGCATCTACTACTATTACTCCACACGTCGACCGCTATCCATCATGTATCTAGTGTATTAAGTCCAAAAGAACAGAGTAACGCCTTAAGAAAGATGACATGATGTAGATGGACAATCTCATATCTACGATAAAAGCCCATCTTGTTACCCTTGATGGCAACAACATGATGCGTGCCTTGCTGCCCCTTCTGTCACTGGGAAAGGTCACCACACGGTATGAACCCAAAACCAAGCACTTCTCCCATTGCAAGAATCATAGATCTAGTTGGCCAAACAAAACCCAAGACTCGGAGAGACATACAAGGATATCAAATCATGCATATAAGAAATCAGCAAAGACTCAAATATAATTCATAGATAATCTGATCAAAAATCCACAATTCATCGGATCTCGACAAACACACCGCCAAAGAGGATTACATCGGATAGATCTCCATGAAGATCATGGAGAACATTGTATTGAAGATCTAAGAGAGAGAAGAAGCCATATAGCTACTAAGTACGGACCCGTAGGTCTGAAGTGGACTACTCACGAGTCATTGGAGAGGCGATGATGTTGATGTAGAAGCCCTCCAACTCCAAAGTCCCCTCCGGCAGGGCACCGGGAAGGGTCTCCAGATGAGATCTCGTGGAAACGGAAGCATGCAGCGGCGGAAAAGTGCTTTCGTGGATGCCCTGATTTTTTCTGGATTTTTAGGGAATTTATAGGCCAGAGAGCTAGGGCAGGGGAGCGCCATGGAGACCACAAGCCTTGTTGCCGCCCCCCTGGTCACGGCAACAGGACTTGTGGGATCCCTATGGGCCCACTGCCTTGGCCCTCAAGCCTCCCGATCTTCTTCCGTTCTGGAAAAATTTATTTCGGGGATTTTATTCCGTTTGGACTCCATTCCAAAATCAGATCTGAAAAGAGTCAAAAACACAGAAAAAACAGGAACTGGCACTTGGCACTGGATTAATAAGTTAGCCCCAAAAAAGATATAAAAGGTATACAAAACATCCAAAGTTGACAAGATAACAGCGTGAAGCCATCAAAAATTATAGATACGTTTGAGACGTATCAAGCATCCCCAAGCTTAACTCCTGCTCGTCCTCGAGTAGGGAAGTCATAAAGAATGAATTTTTGATGCTTTCATGCTACCTAGCATAGATGTCCTTTGTAACTCGTCTTGTGTGACGTGAATGTTCAGATCTATTAGATTCAAGACAATAGTTTGCTATTGACGTGGAGGCAATAATAATTCAAGCAAACTAGCGAGGTAATCATGAACTTTCAAAATAACAAGGCCAAAAGAAAGTAATCCCTACAAAATCATATAGCCTGGCTATGCTCTATCATCATTGCACAACGAATTTAAATCATGCACAACCCCGGTATTGGCCAAGTAATTGTTTTCACACCTTTACTTTCTCAAACTTTTTCGACTCTCACGCAATACATGAGTGTGAGCCATGGTTTTAGCACTATAAGTGGTGTGGAGTGTGGTGGAGGTTGCAAGGCAAACAAGGAGAAGATGGTCACATTGACTAGGCATATCCATGAGCTATGGAGATGCACATCAATAGATATCAATGTGAATGAGTAGGGATTGCCATACAAATGATGCACTAGAGCTAAGAGTATGTGAAAGCTCTTGAAGAAAACTAGTGGGTGTGCATCCAACTTGCTTGCTCACGAAGACCTAAGGCAATTTTGAGGAAGCCTATCATTGGAATATACAAGCCAAGTTATATAATGAAAATTTCCCACTAGCTATATGGTGGTGAAAAAACGAGAGACTCTCAATCATGAAGATCATGGTGCTTAATATGCACAAGTGTGGAAAGGTGGTAGCATTGTCCCTTCTCTCTTTTTCTCTCATTTTTTTTATATATATTTTTTGGTGGGATTTTTGGCCTCTTTTTTTATTTATTTTTATTTTGGTGGGCATCTTTGGCCTCTTTTATTTCCTCACATGGGGCAATGCTCCATCAATGATGATCATCACACTTACAACTCAAAACTTAGAGCAATGATGACTCTATATGGAATGCCTTCGGTAGTGTACCGTGACAATGATCTAGCATGGCATAGACATCAATGGAAACATCATGCTAGCTATCTTACGATCATGCAATGGCAATGTACAAGTGGTGGCACATGTCATGGTGGTAGTCCTATGGCAATATATCTCGGAATAGCTTTGAAAAAGCCATAGTAGGTAGGTACGGTGGCTATTTTGAGGGAGGCTATATAGGTGGTTTTGTGCACCGGCGAAAGTTGCACGGCACTAAAGAAGATAGTGATGGTGGAAGGTGAAAGTGCATCTAAACCATGGACTCAATATTAGTCATGAAGAACTCATATACTTGTTGCAAAAGTTTTAGTAGTAATCGAAACAAAGCATTCAACACATACTCCTAGGGGAAGGGTCGGTAGGTATAAACCATCGCGCGATCCCGACCGCCACACAAAGGATGACAATCAATAGAGTAATCATGCTCAGACTTCATCACATAGCGGTTCACCATACGTGCATGCTACGGGAATCACTAACTTCAACACAAGTATTTCTAGATCCCCAACACCTTACTAATATAACTTCAATATGACCAGAACCACAACTCAAAACTAATTGAGATGAATCAAACTTCTATAACTATTCAATGCACATGAAGGTGGAAGTTTTCATATCCCTTTGGATAACTACCCCTTTTGAGACTACTTTCAAAGCATAGATCAACTACCAAGCCACGCACCGCCGTGCTCTAAAAGATATAAGTGAAGCACATAGAGCAAAAGCAACTAGCTCAAAAGATATAAGTGAAGCACATGTAAGCTGAATTGTCTAACCAAAAGATATAAGTGAAGCTCGACAAAATCACGGTGAGTGCATGTCTCTCTCTCTAGGTGTGCAGCAAGGATGATTGTGACACAACAAAAAAATAAAAGACTCCTACGATACAAGATGCTCCAAGCAAAACACATAACATGTGGTGAATAAAAATATAGCCCCAAGTAACATTACCGATGGATTGAAGACGAAAGAGGGGATGCCTTCCCGGGGCATCCCCAAGCTTAGGCTTTTACGGCATCCTTGAATCAACTTAGGGTGCCTTGGGCATCCCCAAGCTTAATATCTTGCCACTCTTTATCTTTTTGTCCATGAGAACTTCACCCAAAACTTGAAAACTTCACAACACGAAACTTAAACAGAAACTCGTGATAACATTAGCATAAGAAAGAAAACCACTACTTCCTTAGGTACTATAGCAAACTTAAATTCTACTTAGGTTGATGTTGGGTTACTGTATTTTCAATCTTCCATGGCTAATACCCCCCAATACTATCCATAGTTTCATCAAAATAAGCAACCAACTCAACAAAAACAGAATCTGTTAACAGCAGTCCAGTCTGTAACAATCTGTATACTTCGCATACTTCTGGTACTTCAAAAATTCTGAAAACTTACGGAAGTCTGAAGAATTTGCGTAGAAATCAGAAGCGAAAAGAATCAACTCAAAAGCTTTTACAGAAAAAAATGAAAATTCTTTTCGTCAGCAAAAAGTTTATGTCTTTTCAAGCATGACCAAACGATCATCCCCAAGACTAATCATAACGGTTTTGCTTGGCACAAACGCAAAAAGAAACACAAGAAACACAATCATAACAGAATTATGAAAGTGTTGAAAACACAAAACAGAAAGAAAAAGGATAGATTCGTTGGGTTGCCTCCCAATAAGCGCTATTGTTTAACGCCCTTAGCTAGGCAAAAAGTGATGGAATCACGTATAGTCATCTTTGGTGCTCAAACCATAAGTAGCATGATCATTTATCATCTTAAGATCTTCATCTTTATTGGATGACTCACCACTAGCTTTAGGAACAAAAACAGACTTGACGGTCTTTTTGAGAGTGAGATTTGGAATATTTTGCACGGCGGCAAAAGCGGAACCCAAGTTGGTTATGACACCTTCTAGTTTGCCAATTCTAGAGGAATCATTAACTATAGGTTCCTTCTCCCTTAAATTTTTCAAGACCATTCCCACTTTGGATCCATATTGAGTAATTTGATTGTGGATCTTTCTGTCCAAACCCTCAATAAGTTCAATTGTGGCAATTTTGTTTTCAATAGCATCAAGCCTTTGCATCACGTGTTCCAAGGTCAAGGTAGTTCCATTAACCATGAGCGGGGGTGAGCCTACCAAATTCATGATAGCTCCATAGGAGTCAACAGTATGGCTCCCCAAAAAATTCCCGCCTACGATGGTATCAAGGATATACCTATTCCAAGGAGAGATTCCAACATAAAAACTGCGAAGAAGAACGGTAGTGGATTGCTTACGAGTAGATCTACTTTGAGCATTGCAAATCCGGTACCAAGCGTCCTTTAAATTTTCTTCCTCATTGTGCCTGAAATTGAGAACTTCGTTCTCAGGGGTATCGTTTGGAGTGGTGGGTCCAGCCATTGTTGGACTATCCCACACACGAACGAGCAAGAAGTAAGCAGGCAAAAGAGAACGGCCAAAAGGCAAAAGGAAACGGCAAGGGAGAAGGGCAAAATGAAAACGGCAAATGTGAAGTGGGGGAGAGGAAAACGAGGGGCAACTGGCAAAAAAGGTAAATGCAAGAGATGAGTTTGTGACACCTACTTGGATAGATCTCCTCCCCGGAAATAGCGCCAGAAATCCTTCTGCTACTGCGACAACAGACCTTCCCTGGTAACGGCACCAGGAATCCTGTTGCTGCGGCTACGCCTATAGGGACTTCCTTGGCAAGTACGCAAAGGATTTCCCCGCGGCCTTGGAGCCTTGCGTTGGTGTTCCCTTGAAGAGGAAAGGGTGATGTAGCACAGCGGCGGTAAGTATTTCCCTCAGTTTTGAGAACCAAGGTACCAATCCAGTAGGAAGAGCATTCACAAGTACCTGCACAAACACAAAGAGCTTGCACCCAACGCTATGAAGGGGTTGTCAATCCCTTATAGATTGTTTGCAAAGTGAGAACTGAAAGCAAAGAGTAAACAGAGCAAAGTAAAAGTGAAAGTGGAAACGATAGTTGTGAATAGACCCGGGGGCCGTAGTGTTCACTAGTGGCTTCTCTCATGAAAGCAACTAGACGATGGGTGAACGATTTACTGTTGAGCAATTGATAGAACCGCGCAAAGTTATATCTATAGGCATCACATCCAAAACAAGTAGACCGATACTTTCTACATCTACTACTATTACTCCACACGTCGACCACTATCCAGCATGCATCTAGTGTATTAAGTCCAAAAGAACAGAGTAACGCCTTAAGCAAGATGACATGATGTAGACGGACAATCTCATATCTACGACAAAAGTCCATCTTGTTACCCTTGATGGAAACAACACGATGCATGCCTTGCTGCCCCTTCTGTCACTGGGAAAGGTCACCACACGGTATGAACCCAAAACCAAGCACTTCTCCCACTGCAAGAATCATAGATCTAGTTGGCCAAACAAAACCCAAGACTCGGAGAGACTTACAAGGATATCAAATCATGCATATAAGAAATCAGCAAAGACTCAAATATAATTCATAGATAATATGATCACAAATCCACAATTCATTGGATCTCGACAAACACACCGCCAGAGAGGATTACATCGGATAGATCTTCATGAAGATCATGGGGAACTTTGTATTGAAGATCCAAGAGAGAGAAGAAGCCATCTAGCTACTAACTACGGACCCGTAGGTCTGAAGTGGAATACTCACGAGTCATTGGAGAGGCGATGATGTTGATGTAGAAGCCCTCCAACTCCAAAGTCCCCTCCGGCAAGGCACCGGGAAGGGTCTCCAGATGAGATCTCGTGGAAACGGAAGCATGCAGCGGCGGAAAAGTGCTTTCGTGGATGCCCTGATTTTTTCTGGATTTTTAGGGAATTTATAGGCCAAAGAGCTAGGGCAGGGGAGCGCCAGGGAGGCCACAAGCCTTGTTGCCGCGGGCCCCCCTGGCCGCGACAACAGGGCTTGTGGGCTCCCTGTGGGCCCACTGCCTTGGCCCCCAAGCCTCCCGATCTTCTTCCGTTCTGGAAAAAATTATTTCGGGAATTTTATTCCGTTCGGACTCCATTCCAAAATCAGATCTGAAAAGAGTCAAAACCACAGAAAGCAGGAACTGGCACTTGGCACTGGATTAGTAAGTTAGTCCCAAGAAAGATATAAATGGTAAACAAAACATCCAAAGTTGACAAGATAACAGCATGAAACCATCAAAAATGATAGATACGTTTGAGACGTACCACCCCACTGGATTGTAAGGCAGAAAGGAAGATAACGGCGGCAATGACAATGATATCGTATGCAGGCAAGCTAGCCCTAATGAATTCTCTCATTACATCGGTACTCATCTTCCCTATGGGGACGCTCCAGATCCCGCTGACGATTGTGGAACAGGTCGATAAGATAAGAAGGAGGTGCTTGTGGAGGAAGAAGGTGAAGGATGGTTTCAAAAGCAATGCACTTGCAGCTTGGGAGGCGGTGTGTAAGCCCAAAGATAATGGTGGGCTTGGAGTTTTAAGTCTCGGATTACAAAATGATGCCATGCTTCTAAAAATGCTGCACAGGTTCTATAACCATCGTGATGTTCCCTGGGTCTCTCTAATCTGGAACACACATTATGTAGATGAAGTGTTGCATGTATGGGGGTCGTGTGGGTCCTTTTGGTGGCGAGAGCTGGTTAAACTCATGCCTCGGCTTAGGGGGTGACCAGAGTCCAGACTAGCAACGGCCGATCCACGTTGTTTTGGAAAGATGATTGGAACAATGCGATATATGAAGACAAGTTCCCTCGAGCATTTTCTTTTGCTAGCTCTGAAGATGCATCCGTCCACGACTTCTTGAGCACGCAATCGTTGCGGGAGAGGTTCCTGCTACCACTCTCGACACAGGCTCACGATGAAGTCAAGCTGTTAATGGCAGAAATATGTGAGAGGACGACCAACCCCAATGCAGATAAATGGACATGTGCATGGGGGACTGATGACTTCAAGACGTCGGATTATCATAGGTTCTGCTTCAAAGGGGTGGTTGCCCATGCAGCATATAGCTGGCTGTGGAAATCGAAGTGCACACCGAAGATCAAGGTGTTTGGTTGGTTACTACTCATGGACAGGCTTAACACAAGGAATATGCTTGAAAGAAGACACTATAATATAGGCTCCACGTTGGATTTCTACTGTGTGGCCGCAATATAGAGGAGACGCTTGAACATCTCTTCTTCGGATGTGGGTTCAGCAAAAGTTGTTGGGAGCTGTTAGGGATTAGATGGGTTGTGTGTGATCATAGACTAGAGGTGTTGCAACACCAGAAGATGATATATCCCCGAAAGATGTTCATGGAGACCTTCCTGGTGGCAGCCTGGAGTCTGTGGAAAGAAAGAAACAACAAATGTTTTGAGAATGTGACACCCTCTCTAGACTCTTGGAGACATAGATTTGTAAAGGATTTTTCCAACCTTAGACATAGGGTGCCAGCTAGCAAGGCACATCTAGTGGACAACATTGTTGCTTCTTTGTTGATCCCTCCTCTAGTAGTGTAAACCATCCACCACCACCTCACCCCCCCCCTCCCCCCCCCCCACATGTACATGTAACATTGTCAGATCTGTTTATATATACATGTAGTAGGAGTCTTTCCTACTGTTTTACACTCAAAAAAAGATTCATAGATAATCTGATCATAAATCCACAATTCATCGGATCTCGACAAACACACCGCAAAAGAATATTACATCGGATAGATCTCCATGAAGATCATGGAGATCTTTGTATTGAAGATCCAAGAGAGAGAAGAAGCCATCTAGCTACTAGCTATGGACCCGAAGGTCTATGGTGAACTACTCACGCATGATCGGAGAGGTCATGGTGTTGATAAAGAAGCCCTCCGTATCTGAATCCCCCCTCCGGCAGGGCACCAGAATGTGCCCCAGATGGGATCTTGCGGAGAGAGAAGCTTGCGGCGGCGGAAAAGTATTTTTGTGGATCTCTCACGCAGTTTTGGATTTTTTGGGAATTTATAGGCGGAAGAGGTAGGGCAGACGAGCCACAGGGGGCCCACAAGCCTACTAGGCGCGGGACCCCCTGGCCGCGCCTAGGGGGCTTGTGGCCTCCCCTAGTGGCCTATGCCTTGGTTCTCACATCCCGTGCGTATCTTCTGTTCCGGAAAAAAATCTTTTCGGAAGTTTTATTCCGTTTGGACACTGTTTAAAATCCTCCTCTGAAAAGGGTCAAAAACACGGAAAAAAAACAAGAACTAGCACTTGGCACTAAGTTAATAAGTTAGTCCCAAAAAAGATATACAAGGCATACAAAATATCCAAAGTTTGACAAGATAATAGCATGGAACCATCAAAAAGTATAGATACGTTGGAGACGTATCACCCCCGAGACCAAAATTCTTTCGAGATGCTCTACACTTCTACAACCTCCACCCTCAAGACCTGGGCCCTAACTCTGTTAGCAACTTATGCCAATTTCAAGTCCTCTGTGAAGTGTACTTAGGAATAGAGCCCACAATTACTTTGTTCAGGGAGTTCTTTTACCTCAACCGCCAAACAGAGTTTGCTCATGGGCTCCGTTTGGAGCTTGGCGGAGGACAATTCAGAGACGAAGAGATCATGTTTTTCCTGCAGCTGCCTTGCCCAGTCACCCTAAATGTCAGGGAAATACTTGGTTTTATTGCAAGAACATTGCACCTACTGATGAGAACCCCCTGTCGGGTTTTAGAGTGGAACGTCTTCCAATGGATTTCGAACTACCTGACTCTCTTCAGAAGAACGTGCCACAATCACCCCAATCTTTCCCAAACTCAGAGACCTGAGAGCCAATGGCTTAACCGGGATTGATCTGATCCAATGTTCGGTAGAGTGGCGGATCATGCCCTTGAGTCATCGTACTGCCTTGATGTGTGACTATGATGGCCACTTAAACAATGCATAATGCTTCAACAACATTATGCTTGATCCGGATGAAGTCAACAAAATTGTAAAGAAGCTATCTGGTGAACGAAAAGACATCTACAATAAATTTGGACTGAAACCATTCTATACTCACAACCCGACTCGTGAGGTAAATATCCTTTAACATCTTTTTGCTTTGCTCATGTTTTCTTTCAGTAGTTCACAACTCGTCTTTTATTTTGTCAATGCTATTGCAGATGAAACCAATTTTCTAGAAACAGAGACTGCAAAAGGTGACGGTCAAGAAAACCAAAGTCGGCTCAAAAAGAAGAAGAACAAGGCGACCGTTGAAGAATCATCAGCCATGGGCGAGTCACAAAATGTTGATGACCAGTCTGAGGTAGACCCTTATCTTCACTTTGTTTCTAACTTACACTTACTAACCACTTCTTAGTCTTAGGATGATCATGCTGATAGCCCGGACAAAGATGTTGAGGTAATTTCAATCTCCTCCGATTCAGATCTCTCCTTCCAAGGACACCAAGGCGGGTTATTAGGAAAATTCCTTTGTCTCACCCGAAAGCTCATTTGGCTCCCAATTTCCTTTTGAAGAAGACTTTATTTTCCCCAAGGCGCCAGACACGAAGCTCTTCAGGTGATCTTGCAGCAGGTTTGCCTGATAAAACATCCACCCGTAAATGTCAAACAGAGGTACCTGATAACCCATCTTTTTTCCTTTTTAAGATAATCTTATTTCAACGGCCTCTTGAATCTCTGCCTAAATTTACCAGGAGTCGCTACCTTCATCCGGCGAGTCAACTGTGTCAAAATTGCCACCTCTTGTCTACCTTCCAGGGTAACTATTGCTTTTTGTGTCTAACACTTGATTTAGTACTCTTAATATGTTGTATATGTCTTATTTTCTACTCTTAAGTTCTAAGCCCAAAGGCAAGAAGAGAAAAACTGGCGCGTCAGCACATAATTCTGAAGCGTCTGAACAGGAGGAATTAGATTTTTCTATTCCCGAGACTCATGTTGAGCCAGCTGACACACGTGTTGATCTTCCTGAAACTCCTCAAGGCACCATTGATGATCCTGCTGATGTCCATGCTGACCCGGTGAGTGCTGATGACGCAGCCATGGAGAAAAGTCCGAAGGGCAACCCTGACCCGCCCAGTCCTTTGAAAACAACCAACGACACTATATTTGACAAGGAAAGGATTGTTATCACTTGGACGGGTTACACAAAACCGCTCTTCACTATATTGGCTAAGCATACTAGCAAAGGTGCAACACTTGACTTAGAGAAAGGGAAAGCTAAACTTGAGCTTCCCAATATTGAAAAACTTAGCTTTGGAGAACTGCACACTGGATATGTGAGCCGCCTCAACACCAGTCGGGATATGGAAACCAGTCTGGTTGGTATGATGAAGAAAAGATATGAGGTATGTTGAACTCAATCATGTACTCCGCATATCCTTAAGTAGCCCCCAAGGGTCGGGTCATCTTCTTGAAGATGATTTAGGTCTTGATGAATTTATAGAAAAGCATATTGTAGCCCCCAAGGGCCGAGTCATCTTCTTGAAGATGAGTCGGGTCTTGATGACTTGATAGAAAAACATATTGTAGCCCCCAAGGGCCAAGTCATCTTCTTGAAGATGAGTCGGGTCTTGATGACTTGATAGAAAAACAACTTGTAGCCCCCAAGGGCCAAGTCTTCTTCTTGAAGATGAGTCGGGTCTTGATGCCTTGATAGAAAAACATCCTATATCCCCCAAGGACCGAGTCATCTTCTTGAAGATGAGTCGGGTCTTGATGAATTTGTGAAGAAGCAACCGGTAGTCCCCAAGGTCCGAGTCATGTTCTTGAAGATGAGTCGGGTCTTCATCATTCTCTATTTGTGAAATTTTGACCTGTAGCCACCAAGGGCCGAGTCATATTTTTTTAAGATGAGTCGGGTCTTTATGTAGTATATATGGTTGAAAGAACTAATATGCATTAGGGCCCAAGTGTCAAGTATATTTTTTGCAATCTGCTTGAGACTTGATAATATCCACCTTGGCGACTCAGATCTTTTACCAATATCCACCTTGTTGTTTTATTGTATAGGAAACTTTGAATCAGGTCCATGCAGATTTAAGGGAGATGAAGAAAAGTTTGGCGCAGCAGCAAGATGCCAGAGCTCAATCTGAGGAGAAAATTCGAATTTCCTTCGAATAAATTGAGAAAATCAAAACTGAGTTCACAACATATAAGGGAGCCGCCGAGACTGAAAAGGCCGCCTTGGCTAAACGCGTGGAAGACACTGAGGGTAAACTGAAGCTGGTGACTGAAGAGTTAACTGGACTAAAACGTCATATTTCCGGGATGACCACAACTGTTTTTGGTAAGCCTTTGTTTGCAAGACTTTCATTCTTGACCGTTGTAGAAAATACGACATGCCGGGCGACTCATACTTTTGAATTATTTGCAGGCCCTCGATCTACCAACCTTCAAGACAACTGCGTACTGAAGCTGAAGGCTTTGTACACCTTAACAGAGCAACTTTATGCTTGCGACTTGTTCACCATCAAGGCTATTATGGGCGACAAAGAACCGGTGAAGTTCATCAGTGACATTCTGAGTCGTCTCTCAACCATGCCTAAGAAAATTGAAGAGTTGAAGAAATCAGATGCTCGTAAAGGGGTAATCACTACGTTGAGCGGGGCTCTGGCTTATGCACCAGAACTCAATGTGGAGGAGATAGCTGGCGGGTTTCCAGAATATAAGGATGATGGAACAGAGTTCACCCACGCAGACTATACCCGTTGCATGAGGGTGGCTTGTCTACCAGCTAGTCAGCTCGCTGAAGGTGCTGACCTAACAAAATATCAGGCTGCTTATGATGAGAACAACAAGTGTGTTCCACCACCCACATTTGAACCAGTGGATCTTACTCCTCAGCGTCGTAAGCATCTTTTTGCCCCTGATGTTGACCCGTCACCAATCTTGAATGAAGAAGCTGAATTGTACGCTTTAATTCATTACAACTCGGATATGGGTGACCTCCGGATCCAGGATCCAGAAGGCTCGGCGCAGGATAACCCGGAGGCGTTTTGATCAAGGTGTCTACCCAAGACCGACCCGGAAGATTCTAACCCGGAGGAACTGTCCACCGGGTTGATATATTGAAAAACTTTGGCCTTTTGTAGCCATGTAATACCTTTAGATGTAAAGATTTCTATTTTGCATCGTGCCTTCGTGCATGCTGAAGCTTTTTGCATCACCTTAATATAAGCCGCCTTTCTAAAATTTGTCGTCTTGCAATTTGATTTTTCCTTCGTAAGGTAATGGCTTCATAGCCAAAATTATCTAGATAAGCCGGTAAGAATATTGAATCCTTCCTTGGAAATATAATACCATAATATGCATCAAGTTGTTTCCAGCAAGCCGGCTCAATGAGTCGTGGCAGGTAGACGAGCTTGCAAGGCTCTAGTCATACCCTGAGATAGGTTTTTGCAATAACCTTTAGAATTTAGACTGGCGGATCAGGCTCAAGTCAGGCTTCAGTGAAGCGAGTTCTATGAACCCATGCTTTTTCTATTTTCTATATGTCGTCTCTCCACGACACCTCAATGGTTTAACCTTGGTAAGTTCAGGGTCCACAATGGATTGACTCGCCAAGAGTACATGGGGCCAATAAGGGGAGTCGCACAAACATACAGTCCAATATAACCATTGTAATGCGCTAATTTTTCGCAGACCACGAGGATGAGAAAGCTAAACTTAGTGAGTTGGAAGCCCCCAAATGACCTATGATCAGGAAAAAACAAGCATAGGATTGCGGAAGACAATGCTATTATTGCTAAACAATCTGGGGAATAGTAGCCCCAGATAAGCTGGCTTGATACTCCTAACCACCATAGGCGCCTATGTTTGAACCATGCATCGTGGCACCTGGCCCTCTTTGGCTTATCAGCATCCATGTTTGAACTATTGCAACGTGGCAGCTCATCCTCTTTGATACTAATAGCATCCATGTTTGGATGACCTCCTCACGGCGGTTCATCCTCTTGGGCAGCTTAGGAAAAACAATAAAGGCTCATGCTTAACATATAGGCTGAAACGGCAAAGACCCCGAATTTCGTGGGCGCTGGCTTTATTGTCTTTAAATAAAAAGGTACAAAAATTTGAACTATGTACATAGATAAGGAACCAGTGGCTCTAAGTATAATAAGGCCGAAGATGAGAAATGTTCCATGGCCGGGTTGTCTCCTCCTCTGAAGTTGGCTTGTCTAGACGAAGGTCTACCAGATAATATGAGCCATTGTGAAGACTTCTGCTGATGACGAACGGACTCTCCCATGGTGGTGACACCTTGTGCATGCATGTATGATCCTGAATCAATCGAAGCACCAAGTTGCTCTCTTGAAAGACTCGGCTATGATAGCGACATAGGTCTTGCTGATATATAGATGATCGCGCTGCTGCCAAATCATGCTCTTCCTCTAAGGCGTCCAAGGAATCGTGACGTGTCTGCTCGTTGTCTGCTTCAACGTAAGCGGCGACTCGAGGAGAATCATGTTGTATATCACTTGGTAAAACTGCCTCAGCTCCATAAACAAGGAAAAAGGGTGTGTAACCAGTGGATCTGTTTGGTGTCGTCCTGATGCTCCAAAGTACAGTGGGGAGCTCCTCAACCCAACAACCCGGAGTATGCTATAAGGGAACCATGAGCCGGGGCTTGATCTCACGTAAAATCTCCTAATTAGCTCACTCGGCCTGTCCATTGGACCGTGGATGCGCTACTGCGGACACATCAAGCCGGATATGCTCCTCGTAGCAGAACTGCTTCATAGCGCCTTGTGAGAAATTGGTGCCATTATCAGTGATGATACTGTGAGGATAGCCAAATCGAAAAATCAGCTTTTGTAGAAACTTGACCGTGGTCTCTGCTTCACAATTTCTAATAGGCTCCGCCTCAACCCACTTGGTAAACTTGTCAACTGCCACCAGCAGATGAGTCTTCTTGTCGGAAGACATCTTGAACGTGTCGACCATATCAAGCCCCCATACTGCAAAAGGCCAAGTGATTGGGATCATGCATAATTCTTGAGTCGACACATGAGCCTGACGCCAAACTCTTCACACCGATCACACTTGCGCATGATGTCCTCTGCGTCTGTATGAGCCATCAACCAATAAAAACCATGTCGAAACGGTTTGGATACCAAAGACCGTGAGCCGGCATGATGGCCATAGTCACCAGCGTGAATTTCATTAAGGATCTCATGGCCTTCCTCAGGGGAAACTCAACACTGAAAAACACTGTTGACACTCCTTTTATGCAACTTGCCCTGATGAATAACCATGGATTTGCATCATCGCACTATCTGGCGAGCAACGTTTCTTTAGCCGGAAGCTCCCCTCGGGTGAGCTAAGCAAAATATGGCGCTGTCCAATCATGGGTCGTTCGGAGAGCCGGCACCAACTGCAATTCCGGGTCAGGGATTGCTATATCTTCCTCAGTTGGTAACCTTACCGAGGGGTTGTGAAGAATGTCTAGGAAAACATTAGGCGGAACCGGCTTGCATTCAGACCCAAGTTGTGACAATGCGTCAACCGCCTCATTGTGTCGTCGATCAATGCGATCAACCTGATAGCCATGAAAATGACCCGCCACATCAAATACTGCCCGTTTGTAAGCCGCCATCAAGGGGTCCTTTGAATCCCAGGTTCCACACACCTGCTGAGCCACCAAGTCTGAGTCGCCCAAGCACCTGACCCGGCTAAGGTTCATCTCCTTAGCTATCCTAAGCCCATGTAAGAGAGCCTCATACTCAGTTGTATTGTTGGTACAGGGGAACATACACTAGTAGAAAACAGGGCTATCGTTCGGCCCTGGCCAGCCCATTAGTCCCGGTTCTTCAAGAACCGGGACCAATGGGGGGTATTAGACCCGGTTCGTGATCCCAGGGGGGCGGCCGGGGCCTCGTGGGCATTGGTCCCGGTTCGTGTAGAACTATTTGTCCCGGTTCGAGCCACGAACCGGGACCAATGGTCCTCGCTGCTGGCCCACAACCATTGGTCCCGGTTCGTGGCATGAACCGGGACAGAAGGGGTGGCTTTAGTCCCGGTTCATGCCACAAACCGGTACAAATAAGTTGCCTATATATACCCATCGCCGCGGCAGAGCACTCTGTTTTTTTTTGGTCGGCGAGGGGAGGGCATTTTGGTGCTCTAGCTCACCTCCTATGCACATGAGGTGTTCGATGAAATGCCCGAGCCACACTACTTAAGCTTTCTCCTCTCGAAGCTCGACCTAGGAGCTTCATTTTTTCCGAGATTTGTCTAGATTTAGGGGTCCGTCACGCCCCGTCCCCGTTTTCACCGTCGTTGATCGCCCGCGACGATCTCGTCGCTGGCACCACCGTGGTGAGCCTCTTGTTCTTATCTTCTTTATGATACTTGTCTAATTTTCTTACTTTAGATAGATATTTGTCTTATTTTCTTAATTTTGACAGACATAATTATATGTAATGCACGCAGATGAACCGGCGATGGATGTATGGTGACAGACACACCTCCGAGTACATTAAGGGCGTGCATATTTTTTTCCAAGTGGCTGAGGCAAACAAGCAGAATGGTTTTATGTGTTGTCCATGCAGTAAATGTGGGAATACGAAGTCTTACTCTGACCGGAAAATCCTTCACACCCACCTGCTTTACAAGGGTTTCATGCCACACTATAATGTTTGGACGAGGCACGGAGAAATAGGGGTTATGATCGAAGACGGCGAAGAAGAAGAGGACGATGACAACTATGTGCCCCCTGAATATGGTGATGCTGCAACGGGGGGAGCTGCTAAAAAACAAGAGGAACCAGACGATGTGCCCGATGATGCTGCAACGGGGGAAGCTGATGAAGATCAAGAGAAACCAGACGATGTGCCCGATGATGATCTCTGTCGGGTCATTGTAGATGCAAGGACGCAATGCGAAAGTCAAAAGGAGAAGCTGAAGTTTGATCGCATGTTAGAGGATCACAAAAAAAAGTTGTACCCCAATTGTGAAGATGGCAACACAAAGCTGGGTACCGTACTGGAATTGCTGCAGTGGAAGGCAGAGAATGATGTGCCTGACAAAGGATTTGAGAAGCTACTGAAAATATTGAAGAAGAAGCTTCCAAATATAATGAATTGCCCGACAGTACGTACGCAGCAAAGAAGGTCGTATGCCCTCTAGGATTGGAGGTGCAGAAGATACATGCATGCCCTAATGACTGCATCCTCTACCGCGGTGCGTACGAGGATTTGAACGCATGCCCGGTATGCGGTGCATTGCGGTATAAGATCAGACGAGATGACCCTGGTGATGTTGACGGCGAGCCCCGCAGGAAGAGAGTTCCTGCAAAGGTGATGTGGTATGCTCCTATAATACCAAGGTTGAAACGTCTGTTTAGAAACAAAGAGCATGCCAAGTTGATGCGATGGCACAGTGAGGACCGTAAGAAAGACGGAAAGTTGAGAGCACCCGCTGACGGGTCGCAGTGGAGAAAAATCAAGAGAGAGTACTGGGCTGAGTTTGCACGTGACCCAAGGAACGTATGGTTTGGTTTAAGTGCGGATGGCATTAATCCTTTCAGGGAGCAGAGCAGCAATCACAGCACCTGGCCCGTGACTCTATGTATGTATAACCTTCCTCCTTGGATGTGCATGAAGCGGAAGTTCATTATGATGCCAGTTCTCATCCAAGGACCTAAGCAACCCGGCAACGACATTGATGTGTACCTAAGGCCATTAGTTGAAGAACTTTTACAGCTGTGGAATGGAAACGGTGTACGTGCATGGGATGAGCACAAACAGGAGGAATTTAACATGCACGCGTTGCTGTTTGTAACCATCAACGATTGGCCCGCTCTCAGTAACCTTTTAGGACAGACAAACAAGGGATACCACGCATGCACGCACTGTTTAGGTGACACCGAAAGTATATACCTGGGAAGCTACAGGTAGAATATGTACCTGGGCCATCGTCGATTTCTTCCGACCAACCATCAATGTCGAAAGAAAGGCAAGCATTTCAAAGGCGAGGCATATCACCGGAAGAAGCTCGCCATGCGTACCGGTGATCACGTACTTGCTATGGTCAATGATTTACACGTGATCTTTGGAAAGGGTCCCGTCAGACTAGCTGTTCCGAGTGATGCTGGGGGACACGCACCCATGTGGAAGAAGAAATCTATATTTTGGGACCTACCCTACTGGAAAGACCTAGAGGTTCGCTCTTCAATAGACGTGATGCACGTGACGAAGAACCTTTGCGTCAACCTGCTAGGCTTCTTGGGCGTGTATGTGAAGACAAAAGATACAGCTGAGGCACGGGAGGACCTGCATTGTTTGCACGAAAAAGACGGCATGCCTCCAAAGCAGTATGAAGGTCCTGCCAGCTACGCTCTTACCAAAGAAGAGAAGGAAATCTTCTTTGAATGAGTGCTTAGTATTAAAGTCCCGACTGGCTTCTCGTCGAATATAAAGGGAATAATAAATATGGCAGAGAAAAAGTTTCAGAACCTAAAGTCTCATGACTGCCACGTGATTATGACGCAACTGCTTCCGGTTGCATTGAGGGGGCTTCTACCGGAAAATGTCCGATTAGCCATTGTGAAGCTATGTGCATTCCTCAATGCAATCTCTCAGAAGGTGATCGATCCAGAAATCATACCAAGGCTAAGGAGTGATGTGGTGCAATGTCTTGTCAGTTTCGAGATGGTGTTCCCACCATCCTTCTTCAATATCATGATGCACGTCCTAGTTCATCTAGTTGACGAGATTGTCATTCTGGGCCCCGTATTTCTACACAATATGTACCCCTTTGAGAGGTTCATGGGAGTCCTAAAGAAATATGTCCATAACCGCGCTAGGCCAGAAGGAAGCATCTCCATGGGCCATCAAACAGAGGATGTCATTGGGTTTTGTGTTGACTTCATTCCTGACCTTAAGAAGATATGTTTCCCTAAATCGCGGTACGAGGGGAGACTGACTGGAAAAGGCACGCTTGGAGGGGAGACAATAATATGCATGGACGGATATTGTTGGTCTCAAGCACACTACACAGTTCTACATAACTCTACCTTGGTGACCCCTTATGTCGATGAACACAAGAACAGTCTGCGCTCCAAATACCCGGAGTAGTGCGACGACTGGATTACATGTGAACACATCAGGACTTTCAGCAGTTGGTTGGAAACACGTCTCAGAGATGAAAACACTGTTTGTGATGAGCTGTACTCGTTGTCCAGGGGACCATCTTTGACTGTTACAATTCGGAAAGGATACGAGATAAATGGGAATACATTTTACACGATCGCCCAAGATCAAAAGAGCACCAACCAAAACAGTGGTGTCCGCTTTGATGCAGCCACCGAGAGGGGAAAGGACACATATTATGGTTACATAGTGGACATATGGGAGCTTGACTACGGAGTAGATTTTAAGGTCCCTTTGTTTAAGTGCAAATGGGTCAATCTGTCAGGAGGCGGGGTACAGGTAGACCCAAAGTACGGAATGACAACAGTGGATCTGAACAATCTTGGGTACACTGACGAACCGTTCGTCCTAGCCAATGATGTGGCACGGGTTATCTATGTGAAGGACATGTCTACCAAACCGAGAAAAAGAAAAAATAAGGAAGCGAATACATCATACAATGAGCCAAAGCGCCACATAGTTCTTTCAGGAAAAAGGGACATCGTGGGAGTGGAGGTCAAGACAGACATGTCCGAAGATTATGGAAAGTTTCATGAAATTCCTCCCTTCAAAGTCAAGGCTGACCCAAGCATCCTGATAAATGATGAAGATTATCCATGGTTACGGCGCAATAAGGAAAGGACACAAGCGAAGAAAAAGTGAAGACTTTCTCCACAACTATTATGATGATACCATGCCAACTTTCAACCTTTTTGTAGTTCATTTGAAATGCATGTTGTAACAGACAGGTGAGCACTGCGCTTCTCCCTTCGTCGTCTCTACACTCAGGGCTTATAAACCGCTGTGAGTGCCTCTCGCTTGGCAAGGTGGGACTAAAAAACAGCTGCAGAAATAATCAACTAAAAAACTCTTTTACCGGTTCATGCCATGAACCGGTACTAAAAGGTGCTCGTGGGGCCCAACCTTAAAATCTGTACCAAATAAAATGCCTTTGTACTAAAATTATATAGAATTTTGTTCAAAACATTAAAAGCAAAAAGAATTATCATAGAAGAAAATAAATAAGTAATTAGAATTTTGTTACAAACTTTAATAGCAAAAATAATTATCATAAAAGAAAATAAATAAGTAATTAGAAACAAAAAAGAAAGCAAAAAAACTGGGAAAAATTAAAATAAAGGAATCAACTAAAAAGCTTTTATAAACCTCTAGTATTATTGAAACTAAAATTACATAGAATTTTGTTACAAACATTAATAGCAAAAAGAATTATCATAAAAGAAAATAAATAAGTAATTAGAAACAATATAAAATAAAAAAATAAGTATTTTGTTGTAAGTAGAAACAAAACAAAATAAGCTAACTAGCACTTTGAATTTAAGTAGAAACAAAACAAAAAACAAAACAAAAATAATGGAAAAAAATTTAAAAAATAGATTCGAATTTAGAGAGAAATTCAACCTAAATTCAAAGTGCTAGTTAGCCTAACTAGCTCTTTGAATTTAAAGTGCTAGTTAGCCTAACTAGCTGTTTGAATTTAGGTTGAATTTTGCCTCTAAATTCATACCGCTCGACATTGCAGCCGCGGCGGAGCTTATAAACAGGCTCGGCAGCCCTTCGCTTGGCGAGGTGGGACTAAACATCCAACCGCACCGCGGCTGTGGCAGGCACATTCCTTTAGTCCCGGTTGGTGGCTCCAACCAAGACTAATGCCCCTCTTTAGTCCCGGTTGGTGGCACCAACCGGGACCAAAAGAGGCCTTTGGTATCGGTTGGTGCCACCAACCGGGATCAACCCTTTAGTCCTGGTTGGTGCCACGAACCGGGACCAATGCTTTTGCTATATAAGGCAACACTTTGGAAATTTTCAGATTTGACGGTGCCGCGAGCTCATCCACGCCCGACGACGCCGCGAGCTCATCCACGGCGCCGCCAAGCTGCCTCGTCGTCATCGCCCGTCGCCCTCCGCCCCCAAGCCCACGCGTCGCCCGTCGTCGTCGCCCTCCGCCCCCCGCCGCTATCGCCGTCGCCCTCCGCCGCCCCCGAGCCGTCGCCAGTCGCCCTCGCCCTCCGCCCCCCGCCGTCGTCGTCGTCGCCATGCATGTATGTTTTTAATGTGAGCCGCCGCCGCCATGGCTCTGTTTTTTTGATTTATTGTTTTTAATTTTTTATTTGTAACATTTGATTTCTATATACATATATAGTTGTAGAATGCTCATTTCATGCATGTATGTTTGCATTTTTCATATATGTATGTTTGCAGAGACCGGTGGTCTTAACCTCCTTTTCAAACAAAAATATACCCATATGACCAACGTCTATTGGGTAGCGTGAGTCGTTGCCTTCTTTGTGCGTGATATTTGGCACAAATATGGCCTCAAATCAAAAAATGTTCAACAAGAAAGTTGTTTGTATCACCCATATATATAAATTTGAAATTGGCGCACCTCCATCCGAGATCATATGTGGACTGTGGTACCCAAAAATGAAATTGTTGTCTCAACCATACTTAAATCCGAGTTTGGTTAATTTTTAAAGAATGTTTAAAGGATTTGGAATACTTCCATTTTACGGGAAGTACAGCAACATCATAAATAGATGTGAGGTCACGGTGCATTGAACAACACATAGCAAAATATTCAATAAACCACTTTTTACATTTATATACCTTTTTATCTCTCCCTTGTTTATATGCTTTCACGTTCTTCATTGTTTGTCATTCTTGCTATGAATAGATCATGAGCATGTGTTTGTTATCCGATATACCCAACCACTTTGTGTAGTGGCCAATAATTCATATGGTGTTTCTAGATCGTTCAGTGAATATACTCTATCAACCATCCCTAGTTTTCTCATTCATGCATCTAATTACATGCAAAGGACGATTCAAACTAATATCCACTAGTCAACAACCCGTGCATTTGCACGGGCTAGTTTTAATGCATGGTTACTTAGCAATGGTCACGTGAAAGTATATTGATTTTGGAAATAGTGGTTAGTCTTATACTTATTAGATTTTTTTGTTATGTGTGTAGTTCCTTCAAAACAAATGTGAAAACCAAAGTGCTAATTTTTGTCGGTATCTTAAAACGGAAATCAAATGCTTTATAATTTTAACATTTAAATGAAATATAATAAAGCATAGAATAGTTTCATTCAACGTATTGATTTTGTTTTTTTCCATGCCTGATAGAAATGTTATTTTTTTAGTTCATTTTACGATGCCTATCCCGCATCCTCGTCGTCGACTCAGCGGAGGACACCTGCTTGATCAGAGGGGCCATGTCCGGGACTGGGCTCCGCCCGGCTGGTATTGGGAGGTGCTACCTTCCGGGGGACGTAGGTTGGTGAGGAGGCAACCCGTTGTTGACCCGATCCTTGTTTGGTGGCGGTCGCGTGGGCCAGTGATGGTGCCGAGGCTTCCGGACACCGCGGAGGTGGTACGTCACCGTGTCAGCGAGGAGGACGAGCACGTCCGTCGCTACATGGTTGCATTGGAGGGCAGGTTCGACAATACCTGGCAGGTTCTTCAGGGATCTCACTTGAGCTATGTTCCTGTGATGGTTGCTTCTCTTTGGGTGTCCACCGCCCGCGACGATACCCGTCGGGCGCTACGGTTCTAGCTGTATTAATGATGCTTTATGTATGATAGTATTCGAGGAGCATTAATTAGTGATAATATTCGACGATGTATGGACACAAGAGATCGATGATGTAGTCTTGCTTATAATTGAATGCATGCTAATTTGAATACTACTTTATTTTACGATTTGTTTTTGCTTATTGAATGTTCAAATTGGAAAAGTACTCCTACTTTGAATGCTAAAATTAGAGAGCACTATGCAGAAATCTAGGAGCCCCCCTCCATCATCCGCGTCGTCGTCCCCGTCACCGACCCCCCTCCGACCTCGAGTTAGGGTCTATATTGTTTTATGCTATTTTACCTTAAATAGGGTCTTTAATTAGGTCCTCCCTAATACTAATGATCATGTTGATGTAAATGTTGTATGACAATGTTGTAAAGGGTAGTAATTGGTCTCTTCTGCTGCTTTTCAGAGATGGAGTTCTTCACGGTTATACTTGAGAAATCCTCCAGGCTGGTGGTGCCGCACAATTTTGTGAAGATGCTGGACGGCCATCGGCCATAGAACATGAATCTGAGGCAGGCCGGCAACGGGCTTCGCAAGCTGTGGGACGTGGAGGTGGTGTTCGACGGTGATGGCCGCATGTACCTAGATCGTGGCTGGAAGCAGTTCGTCCGTGCCTACGACCTGGGGATCGGGTACTTCCTTGTCTTCAGGTACGACCGCAACGCCACGCTCGCCGTGAAGGTGTTCGAGACGACTATGTGTCGGAGGCGCTACCAGGACGACGACGATGCCGGTACGCTCTATCTCTTCTTCCTCTCCATTAGGCTATCTCTCACACCCATTTTTAAAAAAACTTTTTTGCATTTGGCAAGGCAATGGGAGCAGGAGCAACGAGTACTGCGACAGGTGCTATCTCTACGGCAGCAGTGACTCTGGCAGCAAAAGTAGCAGCGACTCTGGCGACAGCAAAAGTAGCTGCGACGATGGCCTCGCGATGGATGTCCCACAGCTGGGCGACAGGGCCATGCCAATTGTGGTAGAGGAGTACATCCCACAGCCTGGCCTGGGGCTTCACCGCTCTAAGCGCATCAAGATGATGAAGGAGAAGGTGAAGAAGCAGGAGTGAATATCTTAAGAACCTGGTGGCTTTAATCTTTATAGTATAAACCTTTTAAGTACGATAGTGTTGAACTGCTACTGCACTTTTAAGTATGATGGTGGTGTGCCTGATGAAATTTTGTGCATGCTCATGGATGCTCCTTGTTATTATGATGTATGATGATGCATGATTAGTAGGACTTGTTATTATATACGATGATGTATGATGCGAGCATGAAGAGTTATTATATATCAGTGGGTCAAATGAACATAGTAGTAGCGTTTGTAAACCAAGCATGAAGATAAGAGAGGACACTTCTCTCTATTAGCTAGCTAATAACAACCTAAATTAACCCCCAAAACCCCTAAACTAGCCACTTTCAAAAAAAACCTCAACTGCAGCCAGTTTCTGACGCGTGGATGCCTTTTGGTCCCGGTTTATGTCACCAACCGGGACCAAAGGCCCCCCTGCCTGGGCTGCCCGCAGCGGCCACGTGGATTCCCATCTATCCTGGTTCGTGTAAGAACCGGGACTAAAGGGGAGGCATTAGTAACGACCTATTAGTCCCGGTTCAAGAACCGGGACTAATGGCCCTTACGAACCGGGACAAATGCCCTGTTTTCTACTAGTGATAAGTCGTAAAACATAAGAGAACTTTTCACCTTTTGGAGAACATAACGCGACTCAAGCCCTCGAGCCTTCCAATTGCGTGGAGCCATCAAAATGTATAGTTCGGTACATGTTGTATGGCCTATCTTCCGGAAGCTGAAGTTCAGTCCAATCGTTGATGAAATCCACTAGCGTATGAGACTTGATGGTTGTTCGAGGTGCGTACTTCACATGATGGGGGCCAAGTTCAATTGCCCACTTAGCAATACAGCCAGTGGCCTCTCTATTCTGCATGATATCCCCAATCGGAGTTGAACTGACCACGATGATCGGATGCTCCTGGAAGTAATGCTTTAATTTCTGGCTTGCCATAAAAATTCCGAAGACTAGCTTTTGCCAATGTGGATATCGCTACTTGGACAAAGTTAGCACCTCACTAACAAAATATACTGGCCGCTGAACCGGATATTCCTTACCCTCTTACTTGCGCTCAACAACAACTGCCACACTTCTAGCCTTGGAATTAGCAGCGATATAGAGGATCATGGGCACTTTATCAGTCGGGGCAGCTAAAAAAGGCGGCTCAGGTAATTATTTATTGAGGGCTTCGAAAGCTTCATCGCCCGCCTTTGTCCAGAATAAATCATCCATCTTCTTGAGCAGTTGATAAAGAGGAATCACCTTCTCACCAAGGCGGCGTATGAACCAACTCAGCACCGCAATATGACCCGCCATACATTGGACGTGATTGATATTGGTCGGCTTACCAAGTGAAGTGGTTGCCTTGATCTTGTCCGGGTTAGCCTCGATGCCCCACTCAGAAACCAGAAAACCCAGTAGCTTGCCTGTAGGAACACCAAAAACACACTTGGCCGGGTTAACCTTTATCTGGTATACTCGAAGATTATCAAACGTCTACTTAACATCCCCCAAGAGCGTCTCCTTCTTCTGCGATTTCACCATAATATCATCGACATAGGCATGAGCATTGCACCCAATCTGATCATGCAGACAATCTGAATGCATCGCTGATAAATCGCCCCCACGCTCTTGAGCCCAAAGGGCATAGAGACATAGCATAAAGCGCCGAAAGGGGTTATGAAAGACGCCTTCTCCTGATCTTACTTAGCCATTTTGATCTGGTGGTAACCTGAGTATGCATCTAAGAAACACAAGCGCTCACAACCCGCCATAGAATCAATGATTTGATCGATACGGGGAGAGCAAATGGATCCTTCGGGCAAGCTTTGCTAAGATTGGTGTAATCGATACACATGTGAAAGGTGCCGTTCTTCTTCAGAACTAAAACCGGGTTAGCCAACCACTCTGGATGGTAAACCTCGATGATGAACCCGGCAGCTAGGAGTCGGTCAACTTCTTCCCCAATAGCCTTGTGTCTCTCCTCGTTAAAACGATGGAGGTATTGTCGAACTGGTTTCATCTTCGGATCCACATTAATGTGGTGCTCAGTGAATTCTCTTGGTACTCGTGGCATGTCTGAAGGCTTCCATGTGAAGATGTCCCGATTCTCATGGATGAATTCGATGAGCGTGCTTTCCTATTTGGGATCCAAGCCGGTCCCAATAGTGAATTGCTTAGAAGAGTCACCCAGGTGAAGTCGACTTGCTTGATATCGTCCATCGGCTGGAACTTGAAAGGCAGCTCAGCATCAACAGTAGGTTTCTTGAGAGGACTCATGTCGGTCGGGTCAACATTGGCTGTGTGAAATGTCAAGTCTTTTGTCGCACACGCCGACTCAGCATAGGCAGCGTCTCCTTCCTCGCACTCTTGAGCTATATTTTGATTTCCATCGATCGTGATGGTACCTTTGAGACCCGGTATTTTGAGTTTGAGATATACATAGCACGGCCGGGCATGAAACAGGTGTAAGCCGGCCGTCCAAACAAAGCATGGTAGGGACTCTTCATTTTCACCACCAACATCAGAGCCTCACTCCGATAGTTGGACTCGTCACCAAAAGCAACATATAACTTGATCCACACGACTGGATATGCCAACTTGCCTGGGACTATGCCATGAAAACCGTCGTCGAAGGCATCAGGTCATCCTCAGAAAAATTCATTCGCGGGAAGGTGTCATAGTATATGATATTGATGCTGCTCCCACCATCCATAGAACCTACAAAAGAGTGTACCCCCCAACCTGAGGCTCCACCACCACCGCCAAGTCGCCGGGATTATCGACCCGGGGAGGGTGATCGGTCCTACTCCAAGTGATGGGTTGTTCTGACCAGTTGAGATATCTGGGAACTGTCGGTTCTGCCATATTGATCGCCATGTGTTTGACCTTCTTATCCCGCCTGCAGGTGTTGGTGGTGAAGACGTGGTACTGCCCACTGCTCAATTTCTTAGGATTGCTCTGGTACTACCCTGGATATTATGTTGCTGATTATTTTGGCTAGAGTGTTGTCCATTGCTGCCGCTTGAGCCGCCCAGGCAATGAGAGCCGGACCCTAGGAACCCGCCAGATGAGCCACCATGTGACCCGCCAGAACTAAACTAACCCGGGGATCCTCCACTGTTACCCCCTTGGTGATTCCTAGTAGCCTCTAAACAAAACTCCTGCATCACATAACAGTTCTCCCAAGAGTGAGAAGGCGGCGCATCTGGGGCACTATGCTTAGGGCAAGGCTCCTTGAGCATCTCCTCGTAGTTACGCCGTTTCTTTCCACTGAAGCGTCCGACTGGACCAGTATTCAGGCGCTGATTTCTGAACCCCGTATTGGTGTTAGCAACAAAGTCTAACCCATCGTCTTGTTGCCTTCTCTTTCCTTGACCTCCCAGGTTAGCATTGCATCCAGGGTTTTGAGAATGGCCCTTGGTACCATCTCCCTTCTGGTTCTCCCCGGGACTATCCTCGTCCGAGCCGGCATCCTTCGTGCCATACGACTCAGCATATCTGGTGAGGGTGTCCATCAACTCGCCCATATCTTGCATCTTTCGCTTCAAACAGACAAGTTTTAAGACCAGAGGTTGGAAATGGCAATTCTTCTCCAAGACTAGCATGGCTTGAGCCGTCGTGATGTCATCCGACGAATGGATGATTTCCACAACCATGCGAGTCCAGTGGTGAGCTGACTCATCGTTGTGTTGAACACAATGCTGCATATCCAGAATCTTCATTGGGCGCTTGCAAGTCCCTCGAATTTTTTTTATAAACCGTTCCTTCAACTCCGCCCAAGTATTGATAGAATTGGGCGGTAGGTTCTTCAACCACGTTTGAGCCGGCCCTTCCAGCATCATCATGAGATATTTAGTGCATATTGCATCGCTCTCATCAAGCATATGTTGGGGAACGTAGTAATAATTCAAAAGAAATCCTACATGTCACCAAGATCAATCTAGGAGATGCTAGCAACAAGAGAGAGGGAGAGCATCTTCATACCGTTGAAGATCGCTAAGCAGAAGCATTGCAAAGAACGCGGTTGATGGAGTCGTACTTACGACGATTCAAATCACAGAAGATCCGATCCAAGCAACGAACAAACGGCGCCTCCGCGTTTAACACATGTATAGCCCGGGGACGTCTCCTCCTTCTTGATCCAGCAAGGGGGAAGGAGAAGTTGAGGGAGAGCTCTGGTAGCACGACGACGTGGTGGCGGTGGAGCTCGTGGTTCTCCGGCAGAGTTTCGCCAAGCTCAACGGAGGAGGAGGTGTAGGGCGTAGGGCTGCGCCACAGGGAGAGGGTTCAGGTATGCTGCAGCCCTCTCACACCTCCTCTATTTATAGGGGGAAGGGGAGAGGGGGCGGCCACCCTAGATGGCCTAGGAGGGGGGTGGCGGCCAAGGGGGGGGCTTGCCTCCCAAGTTGGTGGGAGGCAGCCCCCACGCCCTAGGGTTCCAAGCCCTAGGCGCCTTGGGCCCCTTGGGTGGTGCGCACCAACCCACCAGGGAGCTGGTTCCCTCCCACTTTTGGCCCACGTGGTCCTTCGGGACACATGGCCCCTCCCGGTGGACCCCCGGTACCCCGAAACCTTTCCGGTGACCAAAACTGGACTTCCCATATATAAATCTTCACCTTCAGACTATTCCGGAACTCCTCGTAACATACGGGATCTCATCTCGGACTCCGAACAACTTTCGTAACCACAAAAAATTTCCAAATACAACTCTAGCGTCACCGAACCTTAAGTGTGTAGACCCTACGGGTTCGGGAACCATGCTCACATGATCGAGACACCTCTCCGGCCAATAACCAATAGTAGGATATGAATACCCATATTGGCTCCCACATGTTCCACGATGATCTCATCGGATGAACCACGATGTCAAGGATTCACTTAATCCCGTATACAATTCCCTATGTCCATCGGTATATTACTTGCCCGAGATTCGATCGTCGGTATCCCTATACCTTGTTCAATCTCATTACCGGCAAGTCTCTTTACTCGTTCCGTAACACATGATCCCGTGACTAACCCCTTAGTCACATTGAGCTTATTATAATGATGTATTACCGAGTGGGCCCAGAGATACCTCTCTGTCATACGGAGTGACAAATCCCAGTCTCGATTCGTACCAACCCAACACACACTTTCGGAGATACCTATAGTGCACCTTTATAGTCACCCAGTTACGTTGTGACATTTGATACACCCAAAGCATTCCTACGGTATTCGGGAGTTGCACAATCTCATGGTCTAAGGAAATGATACTTGACATTAGAAAAGCTCTAGCAAACGAACTACACGATCTTGTGTTATGCTTAGGATTGGGTCTTGTCCATCACATTATTCTCCTAATGATGTGATCCCCTTATCAACGACATCCAATGTCCATGGTCAGGAAACTGTTACCATCCATTGATCAACGAGCTAGTCAACTAGAGGCTCACTAGGGACACGGTGTGGTCTATGTTTTCACACATGTATTACGGTTTTCGGTTAATAAAATTATAGCATGAACAATCGACAATTATCATGAACAAGGAAATATAATAACAACCATTTTATTATTGCCTCTAGGGCATATTTCCAACAGTCTCCCACTTGCACTAGACTCAATAATCTAGTTACATTGTGATGAATCGAACACCCGTAGAGTTCTGGTGTTGATCATGTCTCGCTCGTGGAAGAGGTTTAGTCAAGGATATGTGACATTCAGAGCCGTATGTACTTTACAAATATCTATATCTCCATCCTGAATGTAACCACGAATGGAGTTGAAGTGGCGCTTGATGTGCTTGGTCTTCTTGTGAAACATGGGCTCCTTGGCAATGGCAATAGCTCCAATATTGTCACAGAAGAGAGTCATCGGGTCCGACGCATTGGGAATCACTCCTAGGTAGGTGATGAACTCCTTCATCCAGACTCCTTCCTATGTTGCTTCCGAAGCAGCTATGTACTCCGCTTCACATGTAGATGCCGCCACGATGCTTTGCTTGCAACTACACCAGCTGATTACCCCACCATTCAAAATATACACATATTCGGTTTGTGACTTAGAGCCATCCAAATCCGTATCAAAGCTAGCATCACCGTAAACCTTTTATGACGAGCTCTTCGGCACCTCCATAAACGAGAAACATATCTTTAGTCCTTTTCAGGTACTTAAGGATATTCTTGACCGTTGTCCAGTGATCCATTCCGGGATCACTTTGGTACCTCCCTACCAAACTTATGGCAAGGTTCACATCAGGTCTGGTACACAGCATGGCATACATAATAGAGCCTATGGCTGAAGCATAGGGGATGACACTCATCTTTTCTCTATCTTCTGTCGTGGTAGGGCATTGATCTTTGCTCAATCTCACACCTTGCAATACAGGCAAGAAACCCTTCTTGGACTTATCCATATTGAACTTCTTCAATATCTTGTCAAGGTATGTGCTTTGTGAAAGACCAATGAGGCGTCTCGATCTGTCTCTATAGATCTTGATGCCTAATACGTAAGCAGCTTCTCCAAGGTCCTTCATTGAAAAACACTTATTCAAATAGGCCTTTATGCTTTCCAAAAGTTCTATATCATTTCCCATCAACAATATGTCATCCACATATAAAATGAGAAATGCTACGGAGCTCCCACTCACTTTCTTGTAATCAACAATATGTCATCCACATATAAAATGAGAAATGCTACGGAGCTCCCACTCACTTTCTTGTAAATACAAGCTTCTCCATAAGTCTGTACAAACCCAAACGCTTTGATCACCTCATCAAAATGAATGTTCCAACTCTAAGATGCTTGCACCAGCCCATAGATGGAGCGCTGGAGCTTGCATACCATGTCAGCATTTTTAGGATCGACAAAACCTTCTAGCTGCATCATATACAATTCTTCCTTAAGAAAGCCGTTAAGGAATGCCGTTTTGACGTCCATTTGCTAGATCCCATAATCATAAAATATGGCAACTGCTAACATGATTCGGACGGACTTCGGCATCGCTACGGGTGAGAAAGTCTCATTGTAGTCAACTCCTTGAACTTGTCGATAACCCTTAGCGACAAGCCGAGCCTTATAGACGGTAGCATTACCATCTGCGTCAATCTTCTTCTTAAAGATCCATTTATTTTTTATGGGTTGCCGATCATCGGGCAAGTCCACCAAAGTCCATACTTTGTTCTCATACATGGATCCTATCTCGGATTTCATGGCTTCAAGCCATTTATGGAATCCAGGCCCGCCATCGCTTCTTCATAGTTCGAAGGTTCACCGTTGTCTAACAACATGATTTCTAGGACAGGGTTGTCGTAAAGTTCAGTAGTAACTTGATCTGAAGTTTCATGATCATCATCACTAACTTCCTTTCTAGTCGGTGCATGCACCACAGAAACATTTTCCTGCACTACGCTACTCTCCGGTTCGAGAGGGGGTACAATTACCTAATCAAGTTCTACTTTCCTCCCACTCACTTATTTCGAGCGAAACTCTTTCTCTAGAAAGGATCCATTCTTGGCAACAAAGATCATGCCTTCGGATCTGAGATAGAAGGTATACCCAATAGTTTCCTTAGGGTATCCTATGAAGACGCACTTTTCCAACTTGGGTTCGAGCTTTTGAGCTTGAAGTTTCTTGACATAAGCATCATGATACGTCTCCAATGTATCTATAATTTTTGATGGTTTCATGCTATTATCTTGCCAAACTTTGGATGTTTTGTATGCCTTTTATATCTTTTTTGGGACTAACTTATTAACTCGGTGCCAAGTGCCAGTTCCTGTTTTTCCGTGTTTTTGACCCTTTTCACAACAAGATTTTAAACGGAGTCCAAACGGATAGAAACGTCCAAAAATATTTTTTCCGAAACAGAAGATAATCGGGAGACTTGAGAACCAAGGCAGGGGGTCACCATGGACCCCACAAGCCCCCTAGTCGAGGCCAGGGGACCGCGCCTCCCAGGCTTGTGGGCTCCCTAAGCCTCCTCTGCCCTAGGTCTTTCTCCTATATATTCCCTAAAATCCCAGAAAAAATCAGGGGAGCCACGAAAACACTTTTCTGCTGTCGCAAGATTCTGTCTCCGCAAGATACCATCTGGGGCACATTCTGGTGCCCTGCCGGAGGGGGGATTCGGATACGGAGGGCTTCTTCATCAACACCATGACCTCTCCGATGATGCATGAGTAGTTCACCGTAGACCTACGGGTCCATAGCTAGTAGCTAGATGGCTTCTTCTCTCTCTTGGATCTTCAATACAAAGTTCTCCATGATCTTCATGGAGATCTATCCGATGTAATCTTCTTTGCGGTGTTTTGTCGAGATCTGATGAATTGTGGATTTATGATCAGATTATCTATGAATCTTATTTGAGTTTCTTCTGATCTTTCTTATACATGATTTCATATCCTTGTGATTCTCTTCGAGTTGTGGGTTTTGTTTGGCTAGCTTGATCTATGATTCTTGCAATGGGAGAAGTGCTTGGTTTTGGGTTCATACCGTGCGGTGACCTCACCCAGTGACAGAAGGGGTAGTGAGGCACGCATCGTGTTGTTGCCATCAAGGGTAAAAAGATGGGGTTTTCATCATTGGTTTGAGCTTATCCCTCTACATCATGTCATCTTGCTTAAGGCGTTACTCTGTTCGTCATGAACTCAATACACTAGATGCATGCTAGATAGTGGTCGATGTGTGGAGTAATAGTAGTAGATGCAGAAAGTATCGGTCTACTTGTCTCGGGCGTGATGCCTATATGTATGATCATTGCCTTAGATATCGTCATGACTTTGCACGGTTCTATCAATTGCTCGACAGTAATTTGATCACCCACCGTAATATTTGCTATTTTGAGAGAAGCCTCCAGTGAACACTATGGCCCCCGGGTCTACTTCACATCATATTTTCAGCCTTACACTTTTACTTCATTGCACTTTCCGCCTTTAGATCTCACTTTGCAATCAATCTTGAAGGGATTGACAACCCATTTATAGCGTTGGGTGCAAGCTCTTTTGTGTTGCGCATGTACTCTGGACTTGACGAGATTCTCATACTGGATTGATACCTTGGTTTTCAAACTGAGGGAAATACTTACTGCTCCTGTGCTGCATAACCCTTTCCTCTTCAAGGGAAAAACCAACGCAAGAAAGTCTGTGTCAATGTGTCAATTTCTAGCGCTGTTGTTTGAGAAGTAGCAGAAGGATTTCTGGCACCGTTGCCGGGGAGGATCAAGTCAAGAACTCATCCAAGTAAGTGTCACAAACTCATCTCTTGCATTTACTTTTTTTTTGCCTCTCGTTTTCCTCTCCCCCACTTCTAAAAACAAAAATTTACAAAAATATTTGCCTTTTTCGTTCGCCCTTTTCTCTCGCTTGCTTTCTGTTCGCTTGTGTGCTTGTTTGCTTTCTGAAGTCACCATGACTGAAAACACCAAACTTTGGGACTTCTCGAATACTAATAATAATGATTTTATTAGTACTCCGATTGCTCCCGCCACTAGTGCGGAATCATAAGAAACCAATGCTGCTTTGTTGAATCTTGTTATGAAAGAGCAATTCTCCAGCCTTTCTAGTGAAGATGTCGCATCCCATCTTAATACCTTCATTCAGCTTTGCGATATGCAAAATAAGAAAGATGTGGATAATGATGTGATTAAATTGAAGCTTTTTTCCTTTCTCGTTGCGAGATAGTGCAAAAACTTGGTTTTCGTCTTTGCCCAAAAATAGTATTGATTCTTGGAATAAGTGCAAAGATGCTTACATATCCAAGTATTTTCCGCCGACTAAGATTATCTCCCTCCGTAATGATATCATGAATTTCAAGCAACTTGATCATGAACATGTTGCACAATCTTGGGAGAGAATGAATTTGATGATTAGAAATTGTCCCGCTCATGGCTTGAGTCTTTGGATGATTATACAAATCTTTCACGCTAGCTTGAATTTCGCTTCTAGAAATATCTTGGACTCCGCCTCAGGTGGAACGTTCATGGAAATCACGTTAGGGGAAGCTACAAAACTCCTAGACAATATCATGACGAACCACTCTCAGTGGCACACTGAAAGGTCACCTACTAGTAAAAAGGTACACGCTATAGAAGAAATTAACTCGTTAAGTGCTAAGATGGATGAATTAATGAATTTGGTTGCTAGTAGAAGTGCTCCTTTATATCCTAATGATATGCCCATGTCTTCCTTGATTGAGAGTACCAACGCTAGCTTGGACGTTAATTTTGTTGGTAGGAATAATTTTGGCAACAACAATGCTTTTAGAGGAAAATATGTTCCCAGGCCTTTTTCTAGTAACTCCTCTAATAACTTTGGCAACTCCTACAACAATACTCATGGAAATTACAATAGATTATCCTCTGATCTAGAGAGTAATATCAAAGAGTTTATCAAATCACAAAAGATTTTCAATGCATCCATAGAGGAAAAACTACTCAAAATTGACGATTTGGCTAGGAGCGTTGATAGAATGTCTAGTGATATTGATGCTTTGAAAGTTAGATGTGCTCCTCACAAGATCAATATGGATGAAACTTTGAAAGCTATGTGTGTTTCCATGAGTGAGAGCAAAGAAAGAACCGCCCAAATTCGTGCTAGACACGAATGGCATAAAAAGGCGTGTTCTCGTGATAAGAATCACGAAGATCTTAAAGTTCTTGGTGTGACTCCCATTGAATCTTTGTTTTCTTGTGTCAAACCTAATGATGATGGGGCTGGATATGAATCCACTTTGGTTGAAAAACGCCCCAATGATTCGGAGTCCATCTATCCATCTATCTTGATGCTAAAAGCATTGAAAGTGGAGTAGAAGATATTAAAACTTTGAGTAGTAATGAAATTACTACTTTGGATTTCAAGGAATTCAATTATGATAGTTGCTCCTTGATTGAATGCATTTCCTTGATGCAATCCATGCTAAACTCTCCACACGCTTATAGCCAAAACTAGGCCTTTACCGATCATATCGTCGAAGCTATGATAAAATCTCTTGAAGAGAAACTTGAATTGGAAGTTTCTATCCCTAGAAAGCTTCATGATGAGTGGGAACCTACTATCAAAATCAAAATCAAAAACTATGAATGCAATGCTTTGTCTGATTTGGGTGCTAGTGTTTCCGCGATTCCAAAGTCTTTATGTGGTGTTATGGGTTTTAATGAGATTGAGGAGTGTTCTCTTAGGAAGGATCAATGATGTTCTTATTATTGCAAATAGGAACTATGTACGTGTGACTTTCATTGTGCTTTACATTGATTGCAATCCTGCATGCCCTATCATTCTTGGTAGACCTTTCCTAAGGACTATCGGTGCTATCATCGATATGAAGGAAGGGAATATTAGATTTAAATTTACTTTAAAGAAGGGTATGGAACACTTTCCTAGAAATAAAATAAGATTGCCTTATGAATCCATGATGAGGGCCACTTATGGTTTGAGCACCAAAGACGACGATACGTGATTCTATCGTTTTATGCCTAGCTAAGGGCGTTAAACAATAGTGCTTGTTGGGAGGCAACCCAATGAATTTATCTTTTTCTTTATGTTTTGTTGCGTCCACACCATCATAATTCTGTTATGATTGTGTCTTTTGCGTTTGGGCCAAGCAAAACCTTTATGACTAGTCTTGGTGATGGTTGTTTGATCCTGCTGCAAAAGACAGAAACTATTCGCTCACGAGATTATTTTTCATTTTTATTCAGAAAGAGACTTTGAGTTGATTCTTTTTGCTGCTGGTTGATATGCCTTTTTCCCAGGCAGTCATAGTTTTTCAGAATTTTTTAGGTACCATAGGTATACGAAGTATACAGATTGCTACAGACTGGTCTATTTTTGACAGATTCTGTTTTTGTTGAGTTGGTTGCTTGTTTTGATGAAACTATGGATAGTATAGGGGGGTACTAGCCATGGAAAAGTGAGAATACAGTAATCTAACACCAATATAAATAGAAATCAAGATTGCTACAGTACCTAAAGAGGTGGTAGTTTGTTTTTCTGTGCTAATGATATCACGAGTTTCTGTTTAAGTTTTGTGTTGTGAAGTTTTCAAGTTTTGGGTGATGTTCTCATGGACAAATGGATAAAGAGTGGAAAGATATGAAGCTTGGGGATGCCCAAGGCATCCCAAGCCAAATTCAAGGACACCAAAAAGCCTAAGCTTGGGGATGCCCCGGGAAGGCATCCCCTCTTTCGTCTTCAATCCATCGGTAACATTACTTGGAGCTATATTTTTTATTCACCACATGATATGTGTTTTGCTTGGAGCGTCTTGTATCGTAGGGGTCTTTTATTTTTTTTGTCAAAATCATCCTTGCTGCACACCTTTTGATAGAGACGTGCACTCATCGTGAATTTGCTAGAATGCTCATCATGCTTCACTTACATCTTTTGAGCTACATAATTTTGCTCTATGTGCTTCACTTAGATCTTTTTAGAGCACGGCGGTGCGTGACTTGGTAGTTGGCTTGTGCTATGAAAGTAGTCCCAAAGGTGATAGGTACCCAAAGAGGATACAAAAACCTCCATCTTCATGTGCATTTAGTAGAAAGAGAATTTTTGATTCCTCTCAATTAGTTTTGAGACGTGGATTTGGTAAAATTAAGAGTTATGTTAGTAGGGTGTTGTGAATCTATAAATACTTGTGTTGAAGTTAGTGATTCCCGTAACATGCACGTATGGTGAACCGCTATGTTAGGAAGTAGGAGCATAATTGATCTATTGATTGTCATCCTTTGTATTGAGGCCGGGATCGCGCGATGGTTAAACACCTACCAACCCTTCCCCTAAGAGTATGCGTTTAGCACTTTGTTTTGATTACTAATAAAACCTTTCGCAACAAGTATGTGAGTTCTTCATGACTAATGTGAGTCCATGGTATAGATGCACTTTCACCTTCCACCATTGCTAGCCTCTCTAGCGCCGCGCAATTTTCGTCGGTGCACAAACCCACCATATGCCTTCCTCAAAACAGCCACCATACCTACCTACTATGGCATCTTCATAGCCATTCCGAGATATATTGCCATGCAACTACCACCGTTCCGTCTCATGAATTGTGTCGTCACTCTCATGTTGCCATTGCATGATCGTAAGATAGCTAGCGAGATGTTTCAACGTCATATGCCAAGTTAGATCGTTGCACATTCCGGTACACTGCCGAAGGCATTTACTATAGAGTCATCATCATTCTAAGCTTTGAGCTGTGAGTAAATAAAAGTGTGATGATCATCATTATTAGAGCATTTTCCCATGTGGGGAAATAAAAAAAAGAGGCCAAAGTTGCCCACATAAAAAAAGAGAGAGAAAAAGAGGCCAAAGAGCCCAAATAAAAAAAAGAGAAAAAGAGAGAAGGGACAATGCTACTATCTTTTTCCACACTTGTGCTTCATAATAGCATCATGTTCTTCATGATTGAGAGCCTCTCGTTTCGTCACCACCATATACTAGTGGGAATCTTTATTATATAACTTGGCTTGTATATTCCAATGATGGGCTTCCTCAAATTGCCCTAGGTCTTCGTGAGCAAGCAAGTTGGATGCACACCCACTAGTTCTCCTTTTGAGCTTTCACATACCTATAGCTCTAGTGCATCCTTTGTATGGAAATCCCTACTCATTCACAATGATATCTATTAATGGGCATCTCCATAGCCCTTTAATACGCCGAGTCAATGTTACCATATCCTCCTTTTTGTCTCACAACCACCACCACACTCTTTTCCACCTATAGTGCTATATCCATGGCTCACGCTCATGTATTGCGTGAGAGTTGAAAAAGGTTTGAGAAAGTAAGAGTGTGAAAACAATTACTTGGCCAATACCGAGGTTGTGCATGATTTAAATTATTTGTGTGGGGATGATGGAGCATAGCCAAACTTTGGATGTTTTGTATGCCTTTTATATCTTTTTTAGGACTAACTTATTAACTCAGTGCCAAGTGCCAGTTCCTGTTTTTTCGTGTTTTTGACCCTTTTCAGAGGAAGATTTTAAACGGAGTCCAAACGGAAAGAAACTTCCAAAAATATTTGTTCCGAAACAAAAGACGATCGGGAGACTTGAGAACCAAGGCAAGGGGTCACCAGGGACCCCACAAGCCCCCTAGCCACGGTCAGGGGGCCCGCTCCTCCTAGGCTTGTGGGATCCCTGGGCCTCCTCTGCCCTAGGTCTTTCGCCTATATATTACCTAAAATCCCAGAAAAAATCAGGGGAGCCACGAAAACACTTTTCCACCGCCGCAAGCTTCTGTCTCCGCAAGATCCCATCTGGGGCACGTTCTGGTGCCCTGTCGTAGGGGGGATTCGGATACGGAGGGCTTCTTCATCAACACCATGACCTCTCCGATGATGCGTGAGTAGTTCACCATAGACCTACGGCTCCATAGCTAGTAGCTAGATGGCTTCTTCTCTCTCTTGGATCTTCAATACAAAGTTCTCCATGATCTTCATGGACATCTATCCGATGTAATCTTCTTTGCGGTGTGTTTGTCAAGATCCGATGAATTGTGGATTTATGATCAGATTATCTATGAATCTTATTTGAGTTTCTTCTGATCTCTCTTATGCATGAGTTCATATCCTTGTAATTCTCTTTGAGTTGTGGGTTTTGTTTGGCCAGCTTGATCTATGATTCTTGCAATGGGAGAACTGCTTGGTTTTGGGTTCATACCGTGCGGTGACCTCACCCAGTGACAGAAGGGGTAGAAAGGCACGCATCGTGTTGTTGCCATCAAGGGTAAAAAGATGGGGGTTTCATCATTGGTTTGAGTTTATCCCTCTACATCATGTCATCTTGCTTAAGGCGTTACTCTATTCGTCATGAACTCAATACACTAGATGCATGCTGGATACTGATGACCCACAAGTATAGGGGATCAATCGTAGTCCTTTCCATAAGTAAGAGTGTCGAACCCAACGAGGAGAAGAAGGATCTGACAAGTGGTTTTTAGCAAGGTAATATCTGCAAGCACTGAAATTATCGGTAACAAGTGATTGTATGGTGAGATGATTCATAGCAAGCAACAAGTAACAAAAGTAGCAACGGTGCAGCAAAGTGGCCCAATCCCTTTTGTAGCAAGGGACAAGCCTGGACAAAGTCTTATAGGAGAAAAAACGCTCCCGAGGACACGCGGGAATTTCTGTCATGCTGGTTTTCATCATGTTCATATGATTCGCATTCGTTACTTTGATAGTTTGATATGTGGGTGGACCGGCGCTTGGGTACTGCCCTTACTTGGACAAGCATCCCACTTATGATTAACCCCTGTCGCAAGCATCCGCAACTACGAAAGAAGAATTAAGACAAAGTCTAACCATAGCATTAAACTAGTGGATCCAAATCAGCCCCTTACGAAGCAACGCATAAACTAGGGTTTAAGCTTCTGTCACTCTAGCAACCCATCATCTACTTACTACTTCCCAATGCCTTCCTATAGGCCCAAATAATGGTGAAGTGTTATGTAGTCGACATTCACATAACACCACTAGAGGAAAAACAACATACAACACATCAAAATATCGAACGAATACCAAATTCACATGACTACTATTAGCATGACTTATCCCATGTCCTCAGGAACAAAAGTAACTACTCACAAAGCATAATCATATTCATGACCAGAGAGGTAATGAGTATCATCAAGGATCTGAACATAAACTCTTCCACCAAATAATCCAACTAGCATCAACTACAAGGAGTAATTAACACTACTAGCAACCTTACAAGTACCAATCGGAGTCGTGAGACGGAGATTGGTTACAAGTGATGAACTAGGGTTTGGAGATGAGATGGTGCTGATGAATATGTTGATGGTGATGAGTCCCCTCCAATGAGAGGAGTGTTGGTGATGACGATGGCGACGATTTCCCCCTCTGGGAGGGAAGTTTCCCCGGCAGGATCGTCCTGCCGGAGCTCTAGATTGGTTCTGCTCAAGTTCCGCCTCGTGGCGGCAGCGAATCCACGAAAAAGCTCCCCCCTGATTTTTTTCCGAACGAAACTCTTCATATAGCAAAAGATGAGCACCGGAGGGGCAACAGGGGGGCCACAAGCCCTCCAGCCCCGGCCAGGGGGGTAGGCCCTCCAGGTGCCGCCCCTCTAGTACTTCTTCCGCCCATTATTTTTTATATATTCCCAAAAAAATTCCACGTTGATCTTCACGGCTTTTGGAGTTGCGCAGAATAGGCATCTCAAACTTGCTCCTTTTTCAAACCAGAATTCCAGCTGCCCGGATTCTCCCTCTTCATGTAAACCTTGCAAAATAAGAGAGAAAAGGCATAAGTATTGTACCTCGAAGTGTAATAACAGCCCAAAAAGCAATAAATATCAACATGAAAGCATGATGCAAAATGGACGTATCAACTCCCCCAAGCTTAGACCTCGCTTGTCCTCAAGCAAAATCCTAGCTCCATAAATATGTCCACATGTTGAGGGAGAGAGGTGTCGACAAAACAAGATACGAACATGCAGGCATCATGATCATGCTCAGAACAGCAATACCAACATATAATCTCTCATGCTAAAGTGATAAATTTTTCACAAAGTAAAGCATCGATCAAGAACCTTACCGAGAATCAACAACCGATAGCCTTTAGTCATAGAATCAATTGCAATTTATCACAACATCAGAAAGAGTCAAATAAGAGCTTGTAAAGCAAATCCACGTACACAATCATCTTTTTGTTCCCTACAATTGCTACTACTCACGTGGTACTCATGAGATCAAAGTTTCAGCTGGACACAGAGAAAGATAGGGGCTTATAGTTTTGCCTCCTAACTGCTTACCTCAAGGGTAATGTCAACAATAATAATTCATGAATACTCACCTCCAAGTTGACATATGAATATAGATCTTTCCCTAGCATGTGACGTTAGCCATGATAAAGGCAAAACAAGGAATTGGTGAAGATCACCATGACTATTTCAAGGGCAAAAAGTGAAGGTACAAGATAGGGCCTTCACAGAGGGAAGCAGAGGTTGTCGTGCGCTTTTGAGGTTTGGATGCATGTCCTCTTAGTGCGGAGGAACGTCACTTTATATTGCCTCCTGTGATAAAGAACTATATTATGCAGTCTGTCGCTTTTATGTCTTCCTCATCATAGGTTCGTACAAAGCTTATTTTCCACACACTAATAGATCATACATATTAGGGAGCAATTTTTATTGCTTGCACCGATGACAACTTACTTGAGGGATCTTATTTAATCCATAGGTAGGTATGGTGGAATCTCATGGCAAAACTGGGTTGAAGGTTTATGGATGCACAAGTAGTATCTCTACTTGGTGCGGGAGTTTTGGCTGATATCGGGTGGAAGCAATCGTCACATGCTAAGGGATATCTAATCATATAAAATTGTTCGGAACCAAGCAAACACAATTCATTATGTTGTCTTCCTTGTCCAACATCTACTTCTAGGCATGTAATAGTTTAGTGAGTGTTCACAATCATAGATGGTGTCAGGGATGATATATTTATATGTGAACCTCTCCTTCTTTATCACTTCATATTAATTGCAACAATGACCAAGGTCTACGTTTATCTACCCTCAACAAGTTTCAATCATCATCCTTTTTATCTGTGAAGCCATCACTTCCCATAAGATCACTATATGATCTCTCATGCTTTTGTTCTTTCTCGATCTTTTGGTCATGGCAAGAGGCAAAGCCCTTCAACTAAGATACTCTTCATTATATGGCTCACGAGATCGAATACATCGGGCAAGACACAAAGCAAAACTCAAGACTAAAACACTAAGACCTTATTCTACTAGAGAAAGAGAAAACTAAAAAAGAACAAACTAAAACAAAGGTAAAGGCAAAAGATATGATGGTGATACGGTACCGGGGCAACTCCCCCAAGCTTGGCACAAACCAAGGGGATTGCCCATACCCATGCTCAGTTGTCTTCTTTGGAGGTGATGGTGGTGGAGTTTTTGCAACATGGGCTTGATCCTCCGTCTTCCAAGGCATAGGTGCTCCGTCATGGAAAGATGAACGAGTCTCCGGAATCCTGAAATCTGCAGCCAACCGTATCGATTTAAATCTATACTCATACTCACAGTTTTGGTTCTGCAGGTCATAGATCTGGGCCTGGAGTTGATCAATCCTGTCATAGGGCCTGGAGAGGTGCTTCCCAATGTCATTGGCATCAATAATGTGCTTGTTGGTGAACTCTGTGATCATCATGTGGCTGGTGTTGAGTCCACGCTCCACCATCCCTTGGCAGTTGAAGACTTGTTGCTCCATTGCTTTGAGCCTCGTCTCCATGCTTCCGGTCTTCTTGGGCCCCTCAACATCACGGATGTGCAACATCCCCTCACGCATCTCGATAGATTGAGGGTGTTGCAGCACTCCCGCTAGGTAAGGATTGATGACCTTATCGAAGATCTTGTCCTTCGGAGCTTTTGGGGACGTCATAGTGATCTAGATCTTGTCCTTCGGAGCTTTTGGGGACGTCATAGTCATAGCTCGAAACGATAACACAGGGAATTTGGGGGATACAGAGGTCAGACCTTTCGGGAGAATATATAATGATTTTTTCCAGACCAGAAGGAGTACTCCACACGAAAACGGAGTCTGGGAGGCGCACGAGGTGGCCACAAGCCCTCCAGCCCCGGCCAGGGGGGTAGGCCGGGCCTAGGAGGCTTGTCGCCTCCTCGGGCACTTTCCGGACTGCTTTAAAATTTTCTATTTTTTCAAAAATTCCAAAATGGAGGAAAATTTCTATGGGAAAAGTTTTGGAGTCGGTTTACTTATCGAATCACATACCTCCTCATTTTCGGAGTCTGAAACAGGCTGATAAATATCCCTTATGTACGCCTCCGGAGTTATGCTATTGATAATGTTGCTCTCAACATTAATGGGAGTACCTGAGATATAATGCTTGATTCTCTGCCCGTTTACCACTCTCGGACAATTACCTTTCGTGTTGTTGATCTTGTTAGCACCGGAATGATATACTTCCTCAACAATATAGGGACCTTCCCATTTAGAGAGAACCTTGCCTGCAAAAAATCTTAAACGAGAATTGTATAGCAAGACATAATCACCTACATTGAACTCACGCTTTTGTATCCTCTTGTCATGCCACCTCTTAACCTTTTCTTTGAATAACTTGGCATTTTCGTATGCCTGAGTTCTCCATTCATCAAGCGAGCTAATGTCAAATAACCTCCTCTCACGAGCAAGTTTAAAATCAAAGTTGAGCTCTTTAATAGCCCAATAAGCTTTATGCTCTTACTCAAGAGGTAGATGACATGCTTTACCGTACACCATTTTGTATGGAGACATGCCCATGGGATTCTTATAGGCAGTTCTATAAGCCCACAGTGCATCATCGAGCTTCTTAGACCAATTCTTTCTAGACCTATTGATAGTCTTTTGCAGAATCAGTTTAATCTCTCTATTGCTTAGCTCTACTTGACCACTGGACTGAGGGTGATAGGGAGACGCAATTCTATGGTTGACATCGTACTTAGCAAGCGTTTTACGGAAAGCACCATGAATGAAATGGGAACCACCGTCAGTCATTAGAGATCTAGGGACTCCAAATCTAGGGAAGATGACTTCCTTAAGCATCCTGATAGAGGTGTTGTGATCAGCACTACTAGTAAGGATAGCTTCTACCCACTTAGTGACATAATCAACAGCAACTAGGATATGAGTATACCCATTGGATTTTGGAAAGGGTCCCATATAATCAAAGCCCCAAACATCAAATGGTTCAATGACAAGTGAATAGTTCAGAGGCATTTCTTGACGTTTACTAATATTACCTATTCTTTGACATTCGTCACAAGACAAGACAAACTTACGGGCATCCTTGAAGAGAGTGGGCCAATAGAAACCTGATTGCAATAACTTGTGTGCAGTTCTATCTCCCGCATGGTGTCCTCCGTAGGCCTCGGAGTGACACTTCTGTAGGATTTGTCCCTGTACATGTTCAGGTATACAACGTCTAATAACACCATCTACTCCTTCCTTATAAAGGTGAGGATCATCCCAAAAGTAATGTCTCAAGTCAAAGAAGAATTTCTTCTTTTGCTGATATGTGAAACTCGGTGGTATATATTTGGCAACGATATAGTTTGCATAATCAGCATACCACGGTGCACTACGTGAAGCATTGATGACATTCAGTTGCTCGTCGGGAAAGCTATCATCAATAGGTTGTGGGTCATCAAGAACGTTCTCCAACCTAGACAAGTTATCTGCTATTGGGTTATCAGCACCCTTCCTATCGACAACATGCAAATCAAATTCTTGTAGCAAGAGAACCCATGTGATAAGTCTAGGTTTAGAGTCTTTCTTCACCATGAGGTACTTAATAGCAGCATGATCACTGTGAATAGTGACTTTGGAATCAACTATGTAAGACCTGAACTTTTCACATGCAAACACGACTGCTAAAAATTCCTTTTCCATAGTAGCATAGTTTCTTTGGGCACTGTCTAGAGTTTTGCTGGTATAGTGAATAACATTCAACTTTTTATCAACTCTTTGCCCTAGGACAGCACCAACAGCATAATCACTAGCGTCACACATGATTTCAAAAGGTAAGTTCCAATCAGGTGGTTGAACAATAGGTACAGTTATCAAAGCCCTCTTAAGTATTTCGAAGGCTTCCTCACAATCATCGTAAAAAACAAAAGGAATATCCTTTTATAAGAGATTGGTAAGAGGCCTAGAAATCTTAGAGAAGTCTTTAATGAACCTTATATAGAAACCAGCATGACCAAGGAAACTTCTTATACCTTTGATATCTGTGGGGTATGGCATTTTCTCGATTGCATCAACCTTAGCCTTATCGACTTCAATACCTCTTTCAGAAATTTTATGTCCTAAGACGATGCCTTCATTAACCATAAAGTGGCACTTCTCCCAATTCAAGACAAGATTGGTGTCTTTACATCTTTGCAAGACTCGATCAAGGTTGTTGAGGCAATCATCAAAAGAAGACCCGTAAACGGAGAAGTCATCCATGAAAAACTCAACAATCTTTTCACAAAAGTCAGAGAATATAGACATCATACATCTTTGAAAGGTAGCAGGTGCATTACATAAGCCAAAAGGCATACGTCTATAAGCAAACGTACCGAAAGTGCAGGTGAAAGTGGTTTTCTCCTGATCAGATTGTGCAACTGGTATTTGGGAGAAACCAGAATAACCGTCTAGAAAGCAGAAGTGTGCGTGTTTAGATAGTCTTTCTAGCATTTGGTCGATAAAAGAAAAAGGGTAATGATCTTTCCTAGTGGCTTTATTCAATTTTCTAAAATCGATCACCATCCTATAGCCAGTAATAATCCTCTGCGGTATCAATTCATCCTTATCATTAGGGACAACGGTAATGCCTCCCTTCTTAGGGACGCAATGCACCGGACTCACCCAATTGTTGTGAGCAACAGGATAAATAATACCTGCCTCCAAGAGCTTTAGTATTTCTTTTCTTACTACTTCTTTCATCTTAGGATTCAATCTCCTTTGATGATCAGCAACTAGTTTCAAATCACGATCAGTTTTAATCTTGTGCTGGCACAGAGTGGGACTAATGCCCTTAAGATCTTCAAGAGTATATCCAATAGTAGCACGGTGCTTCCTTAGAGTTTTTAATAGCTTCTTTTCTTCATGCTCTAAGAGGCTAGCACTAATTATGACAGGATATATCTCTTTTTCATCGAGATAAGCATACTTAAGAGTATCAGGCAACTCTTTAAGCTCGAATACAGGATCACCCTTTGGTGGGGGTGGATCCCCAAGCAGTTCAACACGCAGATTGTTCTTAAGGATAGGATATTATTCTAAGACAACTCTATCTATCTCCCTTTCATCCATATGCATATCATTTTCATGCTCAAGCAAGTATTGCTCTAAGAAATCAGTAGGAGGCACGGCAATAGAAGCTAAGGCAATAGTTTCATCCTTACTAGGCAACTCCTTTTCATGAGGTTGTCTACCAAACTTGGAGAAATTGAACTCGTGTGACACACCTTCAAAGCCAACAGTGACAGTTTGCTTCTCACAATCAATATGAGCATTGACGGTATTGAGAAAAGGTCTACCAAATATGATGGGACAAAAGCTATCTTGAGCAGTAGCAAGAACGAGGAAATCAGCAGGATACTTCGTTTTACCACACAAGACTTCAACATCCCTAACAATTCCCACAGGGCAGATAGTATCTCTATTGGCAAGCTGAATAGTGACATCAATAGGTTCTATCTCAATAGGTGCAATCTCCTCTTTGATTTCATCATACAAGGATTGAGGTATTGCACTAACACTAGCACCCACGTCACATAAACCATGATAGCAATGATCTCCTATCTTAATGGAAACAACAGGCGTGCCAACAACAGGCCTATGTTTGTCTCTAGCGTGAGGTTTAGCAATTCTAGCAGCATCTTCACAGAAGTGAATACTATGTCCCTCAACATCGTCGGACAAATAATCCAACTAGCATCAACTACAAGGAGTAATTAACACTACAAACAACCTTACAAGTACCAATCGGAGTCGTGAGACGGAGATTGGTTACAAGTGATGAACTAGGGTTTGGAGATGAGATGGTGCTGATGAAGATGTTGATGGTGATGAGTCCCCTCCGATGAGACGAGTGTTGGTGATGACGATGGCGACGATTTCCCCCTCCGGGAGGGAAGTTTCCCCGGCAGGATCGTCCCGCCGGAGCTCTAGATTGGTTCTGCTCAAGTTCAGCCTCGTGGCGGCGGCGAATCCACGAAAAATATCCCCGTGGTTTTTTTCGGACGAAACCCTTCATATAGCAAAAGATGAGCGCCGGAGGGGCAACAGGGGGCCCACAATCCCTCCAGCCCTGGCCAGGGGGGTAGGTCGGGCCTGGCAGGCTTGTGGCCTCCAAGTGCGCCCCTATGGTACTTCTTCCGCCCAGTATTATTTATATATTTCCAAAAAAATCCACGTTGATTTTCACGGCTTTTTGAGTTGTGCAGAATAGGCATCTCAAACTTACTCCTTTTTCAGGCCAGAATTCCAGCTGCCGGCATTCTCCCTCTTCATGTAAACCTTGCAAAATAAGAGAGAAAAGGCATAAGTATTGTACCTCGAAGTGTAATAACAGCCCAAAAAGCAATAAATGTCAACATGAAAGCATGATGCAAAATGGACGGTCGATGTGTGGAGTAATAGTAGTAGATGCAGAAAGTATCGGTCTACTTGTCTCGGACGTGATTAGGGCTGGGCGTTCGGTTAATATAGTTAATACGGTTCGGTTTATTCGGTTTTTTATAATTTCGGTTTTCGAGAAATGGCCACCGAAATATTCACATAGAAATTAGCAACCGAACCATATTAACCAAAATATATCGGTTCGGTTTATTCGGTTAACTGGAAAACCGAAGTGCAATTTCTAGGGGATTTGATACGTGTATTTTACATGCTATTTCGAATCACCCCAATAGTTATACACGTACTAGTCTATATAGCTAGCCTAAACAAGCTAGCAGACATGCAGCTTGATGGATTTTCCAGCCGCCATGCATCACGTCGGTATGTACTCATACTCACGTACGTGAGCTTGTAGAGCTAGCCAGATTAAGAGATTAAAACTTGGAGAAGCCAGCGAAGATTTGTGAGCGGATGGCTTACGTCCGTGCTGAGTGTGGAGCACCAACTCGCCTGAGCCGGCTCGCCTAGAGTTTCGTGCGCCTAGGGTTGGAAGAAGACGGCGTCGTTAGATGAAGGGACGGAGAGATGGGAGATGGCTAGGTATTACAGACATGTGAACATAGTATCAATTGTTATATACTAATGTACATTAGATAAATCAAAGGAGGCATTGAGCCCAATAACAAATGGGTTGCAGATTGCAGTCAGAGACTCAGAGTCACGTACGAATGAACGGCCAATATAAATAATACGGTTTATTCGGTGATTACGGTTTCTGGACGATGAAAACCGATTATACACCAAACACCGAATAGAAAGAAAAGTACACACCGAACCGAAAAACCATACACCGAATAAACATGCAAATCGGTTAAATTGGTTCGGTTCGGTTTGGTTTTTCGGTTTTCGGTTTGATAGTGCCCACCCCTAGACGTGATGCCTATATGTATGATCATTGTCTTAGATATCGTCATGACTTTGCGTGGTTCTATCAATTGCTCGACAGTAATTTGTTCACCCACTGTAATATTTTCTATTTTGTAGCGTTGGGTGCAAGCTCTTTTGTGTTTGCGCACGTACTCTGGACTTGACGAGATGACTTGACGAGATTCTCCTACTCGATTTATACCTTGGTTCTCAAACTCAGGGAAATACTTACTGCTCCTGTGCTGCATCACCGTTTCCTCTTCAAGGGAAAAATTGTAACGCCCCGGACACACCCGCCGACGGTCGTTACTCCTGGCGGGATCTAGACTGGCCCCACATATCAATACTAGTCTTTTCTGCGCACTTTGTCCTCACTCATGCGCACCCGGGATGAACTTCCCGGTCGGTCACCCATCCTAGAACTACTCCAAGCCGAGCACGCTTAACCTGGGAGTTCTGTTTGAATGGGCTCCCGGAAAAGAAGGAATTTCTTATTGATATGAGTAGTCTATCATCCCTAATAAGCCAGGCTATCACATACACCACCACTCAGAGGAACGGACGTCCTCGTCGAGCCACAGGAACGTTCCCTCTTGGCACAAACGTCTGTGCATCCAGTCCAGTACATGTGCCATGCCGTGTGCCACGACGGGTCACAAACGTCATGAACAACATGACTGCGCACCTGTCCGCAAACACCGTGTAACCGCGAGGGTCGGCTCTGATACCAAACTTGTAACGACCATAGAACTACTCCAAGCCGAGCACGCTTAACCTGGGAGTTCTGTTTGAATGGGCTCCCGGAAAAGAAGGAATTCCTTATTGATATGAGTAGTCTATCATCCCTAATAAGCCAGGCTATCGAAAAAACCAACGCAAGCAAGTCTCCGTCAGCGTGTCAATTTCTGGCGCTGTTGTTTGAGAAGTAGCACATCACATTGCCAAACTTTTAGAAACGACAGCTTAGGTTTCTTCCCAAACCATAATTCATACGGTGTCATCTCAACGGATTTAGACGGTGCCCTATTTAAAGTGAATGTCGCAGTCTCCAATCCATATCCCAAAAATGATAGCGGTAAATCAGTAAGAGACATCATAGATCGCACCATATCCAATAGAGTGTGATTACAACATTTAGACACACCGTTACACTGAGGTGTGCCAGGCGGCGTGAGTTGTGAAACAATTCCACATTTCCTTAGGTGTGTGCCAAACTCGTGACTCAAATATTCTCCACCACGATCAGATCGTAAGAACTTTATTTTCTTGTCACGTAGATTCTCTACCTCACTCTGAAATTCTTTGAACCTTTCAAAGGTCTCAGACTTGTGTTTCGTTAAGTAGACATACCCATATCTGCTTAAGTCATCAGTGAGGGTGAGAACATAACGATAGCCACAGCGAGCCTCAATGCTCATTGGACCGCATACTTCGGTGTGTATTATTTCCAACAAGTTGGTTGCTTGCTCCATTGTTCCAAAGAACGGAGTCTTAGTCATCTTGCCCATGAGGCATGGTTCGCACGTGTCAAATGATTCATAATCAAGATACTCCAAAAGTCCATCTGCATGGAGTTTCTTCATGCATTTGACACCAATATGACCAAGGCGGCAGTGCTATAAGTATGTGGGACTATCATTATCAACCTTACATCTTTTAGTACTCACACTATGAATATATGTAACATCACGTTCGAGATTCAATAATAATAAACCATTGACCAGCAGGGCATGACCATAAAACACATCTCTCATATAAATAGAACAACCATTATTCTCGGATTTAAGTGAGTAGCCATCTCGCATCAAACGAGATCCAGATACAATGTTCATGCTCAAAGCTGGTACTAAATAACAATTATTAAGGTTTCAAATTAACATCGAAGGTAGATGTAGAGGTAGCGTACCGATGGCGATCACACCGACCTTGGAACCATTCCCGATGCGCATCGTCACCTCGTCCTTCGCCAGTCTCCGCTTATTCCGCAACTCCTGTTTTGAGTTACAAATGTGAGAAACTGCACCGGTATCAAATACCCAGGAGCTAATCCGAGTGCTGGTAAGGTACACATCAATAACATGTATATCATATATACCTTTGATGTTGTCGGCCTTCTTATCCACTAAGTACCCAGGGCAGTACTGCTTCCAATGACCGGTTCCCTTGCAATAATAGCACTCAGTCTCAGGCTTGGGTCCATTCTTGGGGTTCTTCCCGGCAACTAATTTACCGGGCGCGGCAAATGCTTTGCTGTCCTTCTTGAAGTTCTTCTTACCCTTGCCTTTCTTGAAACGGTGGTCTTATTCACCATCAACACTTGATGTTCCTTTTTGATTTCCACCTCCGCCGATTTCAGCATCGAATATAACTCGAGAATGGACTTTTCCATCCCTTGCATATTGTAGTTCACCACAAAGCTCTTGTAGCTAGGTGGAAGCGACTGGAAGATTCTGTCAATAATTGAGTCATCCGGAAGATTAACTCCCAGCTGAGACAAGCGGTTGTGGAACCCAGACATTTTGAGTATGTGCTCACTGACAGAACCATTTTCCTCCATCTTACAACTGAAGAACTTGTCAGAGACTTCATATCTCTCGACCCAGGCATGAGCTTGGAAAACCATACTCAGCTCTTGGAAGATCTCATATGCTCCGTGTTGCTCAAAACAATTTTGGAACCCCGGTTCTAAACTGTAAAGCATGCCACGCTGAACCAGGGAGTAATCATCACTACATGACTGCCAGACGTTCATAATGTCTTGAGGTGCTGAGAAAACGGGTGCATCACCTAGAGGTGCATCAAGGACATATATTTTCTTGGAAGCTATGAGGATGAGCCTCAAGTTAAGTACCCAGTCCGTATAGTTGCTTCCATCGTCTTTCTGCTTGGTTTTCTCTAGGAATGCGTTGAAGTTGAGGCCAACATTAGCGTGGGCCATTCGATCTACAATATAGATTGTAAAGACATTTTAGACTAAGTTCATCTAATCAAATTATTTAATGAACTTCCACTCAGATAGACATCCGTCTAGTCATCTAAGTGATACACGATCCATATCGACTAGGCCATGTCCGATCATCACGTGAGACGGGCTAGTCATCAATGGTGAACATCTCCATGTTGATCGCATCAACTATACGACTCATGTTCGACCTTTCGGTCTCTCGTGTTCTGAAGCCATGTCTGTACATGCTAGGCTCGTCAAGTCAACCTAAGTGTTTTGCGTGTGTAAATCTGGCTTACACCCGTTGTATGCGAACGTTAGAATCTATCACACCCGATCATCGCGTGGTGCTTCGAAACAACGATCCTTTGCAATAGTGCACACTTAGGGGGAACATATTTCATGAAATTTTAGTGAGGGGTCATCTTATTTACTACCGTCATTCTAAGAAGATAAGATGTAAAAACATGATAAACATCACATGCAAATCATAAAGTGACATGATATGGCCAATATCATCTTGCGCCTTTGATCTCCATCTTCGGGGCACGGCATGATCACCATTGTCACCGGCATGACACCATGATCTCCATCATCGTGTAATCATGAAGTTGTCTCGCCAACTATTACTTCTACTACTATGGCTAATGGTTAGCAATAAAGTAAAGTAATCATATGGCATTTTTTATTGACACGCGCAAGTCGTGATTCCTATTACAAGAACATGATCAATCTCATACATCACATATATTTTATCACATCCTTTTGGCCATATCACGTCACATAGCATACCCTGCAAAAATAAGTTAGACGTCCTCTAATTGTTGTTGCAAGTTTTACGTGGCTGCTATGGATTTCTAGCAAGAACGTTTCTCACCTATGTTACAGCCACAACGATGATATGCCAATTGCTATTTACCCTTCATAAGCACCCTCTTCATTGAACTCGATCCGACTAAAGTGGGAGAGACAGACACCCGCTAGCCACCTTATGCAACAAGTGCATGTCAGGCGGTGGAATTAGTCTCACATAAGCATACGTGTAAAGTTCGTCCGGGCCGCTTCATCCCACAATGCCGCCGAATCAAGATAGGACTATTAACGGTAAGCAAATTGACCAAATCATCGTCCACAACTTACTTGTGTTCTACTCGTGCATAGAATCTATGCATAGACCTAGCTCATGATGCCACTGTTGCGGAACGTAGTAATAATTCAAAAAAGTTCCTACGTGTCACCAAGATCAATCTAGGAGATGCTAGAAATGAGAGAGAGGGAGAACATCTTCATACCGTCGAAGATAGCTAAGCGTAAGCGTTGCAAAGAATGCGGTTGATGGAGTCATACTCATGGTGATTCAATTCGCGGAAGATCCGATCCAAGCACGGAACGAACGGAGCCTCCGCATTCAACACACGTACAGCCCGGGGATGTCTCCTCCTTCTTGATCCAGCAAGGGGAAGGAGAATTTGAGGGAGAGCTCCTGCAGCACGACGGTGTGGCGGCGGTGGAGCTCGTGGTTCTCGAGCAGAGCTTTGCCAAGCTCAACGGAGGAGGAGGTGCATGTGGGTAGGGTTGCGCCAGGGGGGAGGGTTCAGGTGTGCTGCAGCCTTCTCACCCCTCCTCTATTTATAGGGGGAAGGGGAGAGGGGGCCGACCACCCTCGATGGCCTAGGAGGGGGCGGCGGTGGCCAAGGGGGGAGGCTTGCCTCCCAAGTTGGTGGGAGGCAGCCCCCACGCCCTAGGGTTCCCAACCCTAGGCGCCTTGGGCCCCTTGGGTGGAGTGCACCAGCCCATCAGGGAGCTGGTTCCCTCCCACTTTCGGCCCATGTGGCCCTCCGGGACAGGTGGCCCCTCCCGGTGGACCCCCGGTACCCTTTCGGTGGTCCCGGTACAATACCGATAAATGCCCAACCCTTTTCAGTGACCGAAACTGGACTTCCCATATATAAATCTTCACCTCTCAACTATTCCGGAACTCCTCGTAATGTCCGGGATATCATCTGAGACTCCGATCAACTTTCGATAACCACATAAAATTTCCCAATACAACTCTAGCGTCACCGAACCTGAAGTGTGTAGACCCTACGGGTTCGGGAACCATGCAGACATAACCGAGACACCTCTCTAGCCAATAACCAATAGCGGGATCTGTATACCCATATTGTCTCCTACATGTTCCACGATGATCTCATCGGATGAACCACGATGTCGAGGATTCACTTAATCTCGTATACAATTCCCTTTGTCCATCGGTATATTACTTGCCCGAGATTCGATCGTCGGTATCCCTATACCTTGTTCAATCTCGATACCGGCAAGTCTCTTTACTTGTTTCATAACACATGATCCCATGACTAACCCCTTAGTCACATTGAGCTCATTATGATGATGTATTATGGAGTGGGCCCACAGATACCTCTCCATCATACAGAGTGACAAATTTGAGTCTCGATTCGTACCAACCCAACAGACACTTTCGAAGATACCTGTAGTGCACCTTTATATTCACCCAGTTACGTTGTGATATTTGATACACCCAAAGCATTCCTATGGTATCCGGGAGTTGCACAATCTCATGGTCTAAGGAAATCATACTTGACATTAGAAAAGCTCTAGCAAACGAACTACGCGATCTTGTGCTATGCTTACGATTGGGTATTGTCCATCACATCATTCTCCTAATGATGTGATCCCGTTATCAACGACATCAAATGTCCATGGTCAGGAAACCATGACCATCCATTGATCAATGAGCTAGTCAACTAGAGGCTCATTAGGGACACAGTGTGGTCTATGTATTCACACATGTATTACGGTTTCCGGTTAATACAATTATAGCATGGATAATAGACACTTATCATGAACAAGTAAATATAATAACAACCATTTTATTATTGCCTCTAGGGCATATTTTCAACAGTATATCCATAGCGAGCTCATAACTCTCAATCCATGCAGTCGGCTCAATATCTGATCTGTAGTTGGGCACCTTGCGCGGTCCTTTGAAATCTTTAGGCATGCGCTCGTTGCGTAGGGCTAAAGACAAGCAGGGGACCCCCGAGGTCCTGCCACCCGCTTCACTGTATCCAGGTGCTGGCTGGGCGTAAGCCGGACCCACTTGAGCCGCCAGTGTTGCCGCCGCATCTGCTTCCGCCCGACGAGCGGCACGGGCCGCGTTTACGAGCGCATGGGCGATGGTCGTCGGTGGTACGGGCGGGTTGGCTTGAGGCTGTTGTCGGCGAGCGCTACTGGACACCGTTGGAGACTCCTCATGGCGACTCTTGGTGCAGCTGGCGCGCGGCATGGAATGTAATCGATCATGACTATAAGATAATTGCGTCTGTTGAACCACAACCGTCTTCAGCATCTCGATGGCATTCCTAGCTTCCACCTCAATCGGGGTGTTTCCATGAATGGGGAGGAACTCCAAGTTATGTGTAGCAGCCAGCATGTTGTCTATAGGATTGGAGAAGTGGCCTTGCGGCATCCAGAAATGCCGAACCGGTTGTTGGATCTGTGGAGGCTGAACCGGCTGCTGGATCGGTGGAGGCTGAGTCGGCTCAATCTATACATGTGTTTGTCGAGGCAGGTTATGCTCCACATCTGGCGTGTGTGGGCTATCAAACAAACGAGCCGGGTTAAGGTTGGCCGGAAAACGACTCTGATGCCTCCTCTGGTGCACCACATCGGAGGCGTCTCGCTGACGCTCAAGCCCACACGCCTCAAACGTCAAGTCTCCTCGTTGATTCGAGCCTGTTGATCCGCCATCTGGGTGTTTTCAACGTCAATCTCGTGCTGCACCTTGGCCATCTCCTCACGAAGTTTTACCAGCTCTGCGTTGATTACCTCCTGATTCTTGGCAGTTACGGCGATTGTTACGAGTTTTTACATCTCCCCCATCAGATCCATCATGGCTTGGCCCAACGTCTTTCCAGACCCATTGGCTCCATTAGCAGCTGCCGCACCTGGCTGATCCTGAGCCAGCTCGGCCCCTGCCATGTAGATGGTGACCTGACGAGGCGGCTCTTGAGGGCCTTCAGAGATCGCCGCCCCAGGGAAGCCCCCAAGCCCCCCATCATAGAGAGGGCAGATCCATTCTCTGTCTCCTATGGACGACTCGCTATTAGTGTTAACATGGGTATCCCCGCCAGCTGTCGACTCATTCGGAGGCTGACCCCTGCGTGAAGCCGACAAAGGTGCGACGTTGCCCGTTCTGGCGCTGGGCGGGTTGAGTGAGCCGAGCCGGCTCGACTATGTTGGTGCAGATGTCTGGCTCGGGGATGGATGCACCGATTTTGCCGATGAAGACGTGAATCTTGCCGAAGGGGACCCGATAACTAGATTCCATCGAATCGGCCTCACGGCCCCAGCTCGAATTGTCGATGTAGCGCTTTTCGCGGTGGCTCTTGGTCATCAGACCAACCGTGTAGCTCCCAAACCCTGGAAGGGCTACCTTCGAGAACTCAACTCCACCGTGCGTAGGCCCCATGGTGGGCGCCAACTATCTTGGTTTTATCACGACAGATGTCCTCATGAAAGGATTTAGTTATGAGGCCATCGCAACTCTATGGCGACTCAAAGGGGTTAATCGGGAACGAGAAGCGAGTTTACCCACGTTCGGCCCCTCCAATGGAGGTAAAAGCCAACATCCTGCTTTGTGTGTATCGATGATCAAATCTATTACAAGGGTGCGGATTCGCCTGACCTAGCTTTCAATCTATGGTTACGTGACTATTGACCCTAGAGATTCACGTTTATATACAGGTCAAGACCCTAGGTTTACAAGAATCTGGGTCTGATGACCCACAAGTATAGGGGATCTATCGTAGTCCTTTCGATAAGTAAGAGTGTTGGACCCAACGAGGAGCAGAAGGATCTGACAAGTGGTTTTCAGCAAGGTATTCTCTGCAAGCACTGAAATTATCGGTAACAGATAGTTGTGTGACAAGATGATTCATAGCAAGTAGCAAGTAGCAATAGTAACAAAGGTGCAGAAAAGTGGCCCGATCCCTTTTGTAGCAAGGGACAAGCCTGGACAAACTCTTATAGGAGGTAAAGCGCTCCCTAGGACACATGGGAATTTCTGTCAAGCTAGTTTTCATCATGATCATATGATTCGCGTTCGCTACTTTGATAGTTTGATATGGGGTGGACCGGTGCTTGGGTGCCGCCCTTACTTGGACAAACCTCCCACTTATGATTAACCCCCCTCGCAAGCATCCGCAACTACGAAAGAATAATTAAGACAAAGTCTAACCATAGCATTAAACTAGTGGATCCAAATCAGCCCCTTATGAAGCAATGCATAAACTAGGGTTTAAGCTTCTGTCACTCTAGCAACCCATTATCTACTTAATACTTCCCAATGCGTTCCTCTAGGTCCAAATAATGGTGAAGTGTTATGTAGTCGACATTCACATAACACCACTAGAGGAAAAACAACATACAACGCATCAAAATATCGAACGAATACCAAATTCACATGACTACTTATAGCATGACTTATCCCATGTCCTCGGGAACAAAAGTGACTACTCACAAAGCATAAAAATACTCATGACTAGAGAGGTATTGAATAGCATCAAGGATCTGAACATATAATCTTCCACCGAGTAATCCAACTAGCATCAACTACAAAGAGTAATTAACACTACTAGCAACCTTACAAGTACCAATCGGAGTCGCGAGACGGAGATTGGTTACAAGAGATGAACTAGGGTTTGGAGATGATATGGTGCTGATGAAGATGTTGATGGTGATGAGTCCCCTCCAATGAGAGGAGTGTTGGTGATGACGATGGCGATGATTTCCCCCTCCGGGAGGGAAGTTTCCCTGGCAGGACGACCCTGCCGGAGCTCTAGATTGGTTCAGCTCAAGTTCCGCCTCGTGGTGGCGGCGATTCCTCCTGAAAGCATCCTCTTGATTTTTCTGGAACGAAACCCTCCTTATAGCAAAAGAGGGGGGCCAGAGGGCCAACAGGGAGCCCACAAGCCCCCTAGGCGCGGCCAGGGGGGTAGGCCGCGCCTAGCAGGCTTGTGGCCTCCTGTTGGCTCCCCTATGGTACTTCTTCGGCCCAGTATTTTTTATAAATTCCAAAATAAATACTCATTGATTTTCACGGCTTTTGGAGTTGCGCAGAATAGGTATCTCAAACTTGCTCGTTGTACAGGCCATAATTCCAGCTGCCGGCATTCTCCCTCTTCATGTAAACCTTGCAAAATAAGAGATAAAAGGCATAAGTATTGTACCGTGAAGTGTAATAACATCCCATAAAGCGATAAATATCAACATGACAGCATGATGCAAAATGGACGTATCAACTCCCCCAAGCTTAGACCTCGCTTGTCCTCAAGCGAAAGCCGAGATCAATAAATATGCCCACGTGTTTAGAGAGAGAGGTGTCGACAAAACAAGATATGGACATGCAGGCATCATGATCATAATCAGAACATCAATATCATCATATAATCTCTTATGCTAAAGTGATAATTCCTTCACAAAGTAAAGTATGGATCAAGAACCTTATTGAGAATTAACAACCAATAACCTTTAGTCATTGAATCAATTGCAATTTATCATAACATCGGAAAGAGTCAAATAAAAGCTTGTAAAGCAAATCCACATACTCAATCGTCCTTTTGTCTTCTACAATTGCTACAACTCACGTGGTACTCATGAGCTCAAAGTTTCAGTTGGACACAGAGAAAGATAGGGGCTTATAGTTTCGCCTCCCAACCGTTTACCTCAAGGGTAATGTCAACAATAATAATTCATGAATACTTACCTCCAAGTTGACATAAGAATATAGATCTTTCCCTAGCATATGACGTTATCGAAGAAAAAGGTGAAACAAGGAATTGGTGTAGATCACCATGACTCTTTCAAGGGCAAAAAGTAAAGGTACAAGATAGGCCCTTCGCAGAGGGAAGCAGAGGTTGTCATGCGCTTTTGAGGTTTGGATGTATGTCCTCTTAGTGTGAAGGAACGTCACTTTATATTGCCTCTTGTGATAAAGAACTTTATTATGCGGTCTGTCGCTTTTATGTCTTCCTCATCACAGGTTCGTACAAAGCTTATTTTCCACACACTAATAGATCATACATATTTAGGGAGCAATTTTTATATCTTGCACTGATGACAACTTACTTGAGGGATCTTATTCAATCCATAGGTAGGTATGGTGGACTCTCATGGCAAAACTGGGTTGAAGGTTTATGGATGCACAAGTAGTATCTCTACTTGGTGCGGGAGTTTTGGCTGATATGGGGTGGAAGCAATCGTCACATGCTAGGGGATCTCTAGTCATATAATCATTGTTCGGAACCAAGCAAACACAATTCATTATGTTGTCTTCCTTGTCCAACATCTACTTCTAAGCATGCAATAGTTTAGTGAGTGTTCACAGTCATAGATGGTGCCCACGATGATATATTTATATGTGAACCTCTCTTTCTTTATTACTTCCTATTAATTGCAACAATGACCAAGGTCTACGTTTGTCCACCCACAACAAGTTTCAATCAACATTCTTTTTATATGTGAAGCCATCACTTCCCATAAGATCATTACATGATCTTTCATGCTTTTGTTCTTTTATCATTCTTTTCTTTAGATCATGGCATGAAGCAAGGCCCTTAACTAAAACACTCTTTATTATATGACTCACGAACTCGAATACATCGGGGGTGACACAAAGCAAAACTCAAGCCTAAAACACTAAGAGCTTTATTCTACTAGAGAAAGATAAAACCAAAAAGGATCGAACTAAGAAAAGGTAAAGGCAAAAGATGTGATGGTGATACAATACCGGGGCAACTCCCCCAAGCTTGGCACAAGCCAAGGGGATTGCTCATACCCGTGCTTAGTTGTCTTCCTTTGAAGGTGATGGTGGTGGAGTTGTTGCAACCTGGGTTTGATCCTCCGTCTTCCAAGGCATAGGTGCTCCATCATGGAAAGATGATCGAGTCTCCGGAATCCTCAAATTTGCAGCCAACCGTATTGATTTAAATCTATACTCATACTCACAGTTTTCGTACTGCAGGTCATAGATCTGGGCTTGGAGGTGATCAATTCTATCATAGAGCCTGGAGAGGTGCTTCTCGATGTCATTGGCATCGATCTTGTGTTTGAAGACTTGCTGCTCCATTGCTTCGAGCCTCACCGGAGAGGTGCTTCCCGCGTTCTACCATCCCTTGGCACTTGAAGACTTGCTGCTCCATTGCTTCGAGCCTCGCCTCCATGCTTCCGGTCTTCTTGGGCCCCTCAACATCACGTATGTGCAGCACCCCCTCACGCATCTCGATAGATTGAGGGTGTTGCAGCACTCCCGTGAGGTAGGGATTGATGACCTTCTCGAAGAACTTGTCCTTCGGAGCTTTTGGGGACGTCATAGCGATCTAGATCTGTCTGCACAACAGCTCGAAACAAAAACAAGGGAAAATTTTGCGATACGAGGGCCAGACCTTTTGGGAGAATATATAATGATTTTTTTCCAACCAGAAGGAGTACTCCGCAAGAAAACGAAGTCCGGGAGGCACACGAGGTGGTCACAAGCCCCCTGGCGCGGCCAGGGGGTGGCCCGCACCTGGCAGGCTTGTCGCCTCCTCGTGCGCTTTCCGGACTACTTTAAATTTTTCTAATTTTCTAAAAATTCCAAAACGGAGGAAAAATCCTACTGGAAAAGTTTTGGAGTCGGTTTACTTACCGAATCACATACCTCTTCGTTTTCAGGGTCTGAAACAGGCTAATAAATATCTCTTATGTACTCCTCCGGAGTTATGGTATTGATAATATTGCTTTCAACATTTATGGGAGTACGTGAGATATAATGCTTGATCCTTTGCCCATTTACCAGTCTCGGAAAATTACCTTCCGTGTTGTTGATCTTGATGGCACCGGAACGATATACTTCCTCAACAATGTAAGGACCTTCCCATTTAGAGAGAAGTTTGTCTGCAAAAAATCTTAAACGAGAATTACATAGCAAGACATAATAACCTACATTGAACTCACATTTTTGTATCCTTTTGTCATGCCACCTCTTAACCTTTTCTTTAAACAACTTGGCATTTTCATATGCCTGAGCTCTCCATCCATCAAGCGAGCTAATATCAAATAACCTCTTCTCACCAGCAAGTTTGAAATCAAAGTTGAGCTCTTTGATTGCCCAATAAGCCTTATGCTCTAGCTCAAGAGGTAAATGACATGCTTTACCATAAACCATTTTGTACGGAGACATGCCCACGGGATTCTTATAAGCAGTTCTATAAGCCCACAATGCATCATCGAGCTTCTTAGACCAATTCTTTCTAGACCTATTGATAGTCTTTTGCAGAATTAGTTTAGTCTCTCTATTACTTAGCTCTACTTGACCGCTGGACTGAGGTTGATAGGGAGATGCAATTCTATGGTTGACATCATACCTAGCAAGCGTTTTACGGAAAGCACCATGAATGAAATGTGAACCACCATCAGTCATTAGATATCTAGGGACACCAAATTTAGGGAAAATAACTTCTTTAAGCATCCTGATAGAAGTGTTGTGATCGGCACTACTAGTTGGGATAGCTTCTACCCACTTAGTAACGTAATCAACAACAATTAGGATGTGAGTATACCCGTTTGATTTTGGAAAAGGTCCCATATAATCAAAACCCCAAACATCAAATGGTTCAATGACAAGTGAATAATTCATAGGCATTTCCTGACGTTTACTGATATTACCTATTATTTGACATTCATCACAAGACAAGACAAACTTACGGGCATCCTTGAAGAGAGTGGGCCAATAGAAACCTGATTGCAATACCTTGTGTGCAGTTCTATCTCCCACATGGTGTCCTCCGTAGGCCTCGGAGTGACACTTCTGTAGGATCTGTCCATGTTCATGTTCAGGTACACAACGTCTAATAACACCATCTACTCCTTCCTTATAAAGGTGAGGATCATCCCAGAAGTAATGTCTCAAATCAAAGAAGAAATTCTTCTTTTGCTGGTATGTGAAACTAGGTGGTATATATTTGGCAACGATATAGTTTGCATAATCAGCATACCACGGTGTACTACGTGAAGTATTGATGACATTCAATTGCTCACCAGGAAAGCTATCATCAATAGGTTGTGGGTCATCAAGAACATTCTCCAACCTAGACAAGTTATCTGCTACGGGGTTATCAACACCCTTCCTGTCGACAACATGCAAATCAAATTCTTGTAGCAAGAGAACCCATCTGATAAGTCTAGGTTTAGCGTCTTTCTTTTCCATGAGGTACTTAATAGCAGTGTAATCATGAATAGTGACTTTGGAATCAACTATGTAAGATCTGAACTTTTCACATGCAAACACGACTGCTAAAAATTCTTTTTTAGTAGTAGCATAGTTTCTTTGGGCACTGTCTAGAGTTTTACTAGCATAGTGAATAACATTCATCTTCTTATCAACTCTTTGTCCTAGGAGAGCGCCAACAGCATAATCACTAGCATCACACATAATTTCAAAAGGTAAGTTCCAATCAGGTGGTTGAACAATAGGCGCAATTATCAAGGCCTTCTTAAGTATTTCAAAGGCTTCCTCACAATCATCGTCAAAAACAAAAGGAATATCCTTTTGTAGGAGATTGGTAAGAGGCCTAGAAATCTTAGAGAAGTCTTTAATGAACCTTCTACATAAACCAGCATGACCAAGGAAACTTCTTATACCTTTGATATTTGTGGGGCATGGCATTTTCTCGATCGCATCAACCTTAGCCTTATCTACTTCAATACCTCTTTCAGAAATTTTATGTCCTAAGACGATGCCTTCATTAACCATACAGTAGCACTTCTCCCAATTCAAGACGAGGTTGGTATCTTTACATCTCTGCAAGACTCGATCAAGGTTGTTGAGGCAATCATCAAAAGAAGACCCGTAAACGGAGAAGTCATCCATGAAAACCTCAACAATCTTTTCACAAAAATCAGAGAATATAGCCATCATACATCTTTGAAAGGTACCAGGTGCATTACATAAGCCAAAAGGCATACGTCTGTAAGCAAAGGTACCGAAAGGGCAGGTGAAAGTGGTTTTCCTGATCAGATTGTGCAACTGGTATTTGGGAGAAACCAGAATAACCATCTAGAAAGCAGAAGTGTGTGTGTTTAGACACTCTTTCTAGCATTTGGTCAATAAAAGTCAAAGGGTAATGATCTTTCCTAATGGCTTTATTCAATTTCCTAAAATCGATCACCATCCTATGGCCAGTAATAATCCTGTGTGGGATCAATTCATCCTTATCATTAGGGACAACGGTAATACCTCCCTTCTTAGGGACGCAATGCACCGGACTCACCCAATCACTATGAGCAACATGATAGATAGTACCTGCTTCCAGGAGTTTTAGTATATCTTTTCTTACTACCTCTTTCATCTTAGGATTTAATCTCCGTTGATGATCAGCAACTGGTTTGGAATCAGATCGGTTTTAATTTTGTGCTGGCATAGAGTGGGACTAACGCCCTTAAGATCATCAAGAGTATATCCAATAGCAGCACGGTGCTTCCTCAGAGTTTTTAATAACTTCTTTTCTTCATGCTCTGAGAGGCTAGCACTAATGATAACAGGATATATCTCTTTTTCATCAAGATAAGCGTACTTAAGAGTATCAGGCAACTGTTTAAGCTCGAACACACGATCACCCTTTGGTGGGGGTGGATCTCCAAGCAGTTCAACACGCAAATTATTCTTAAGGATAGGATGTTGTTCAAAGATAACTCTATCTATCTCATTCCTTTCATCCATATGCATATCATTTTCATGCTCAAGCAAGTATTGCTCTAAAGGATTAGTAGGAGGCACATCAATAGAAGCTAGGGCAATAATTTCATCCTTACAAGGCAACTCTTTTTCATGAGGTTGTCTAGCAAACTTGGAGAAATTGAACTCATGTGACACACCTTCAAAGCCAACAGTGACAGTTTGCTTCTCACAGTCAATATGAGCATTGACAGTATTGAGGAAAGGTCTGCCAAATATGATGGGATAAAAGCTATCTTGTGTGGTAGCGAGAACGAGGAAATCAGCAGGATACTTCGTTTTACCACACAAGACTTCAACATCTCTAACAATTCCCAAAGGGCAGATAGTATCTCTATTGGCAAGCTGAATAGTGACATCAATAGGTTCCATCTCGACAGGTGCAATCTCGTCTTTAATTTCATCATATAAGGATTGAGGTATTGCACTAACACTAGCACCCACGTCACATAAACCATGATAACAATGATCTCCTATCTTAACAGAAACAACAGGCGTGCCAACAACAGGCCTATGCTTGTCTCTAGCATGAGGTTTAGCAATTCTAGCAGCATCTTCACATAAGTGAATATCATGTCCCTCAACATCGTCGGACAGGAGATCTTTGATAATAGCAATGCTAGGTTCAAATCTAATTTTCTCAGGGGGGTGTAGGTGTTCTAATGTAGCCCCTACGTATCATAGTTGAAGCTTTAGAATGATCCTTCATCCTAACAAGGAAAGGTGGTTTCTGAAGGTAAGCACTAGGAACAATAGGATCATTATAAGGGATGACTTTCTTTTCAACTGGATTGGGTTTAACTACATTGACTTCTAAGGGAGGATAATATTTAAACCACTTCTCTTTAGGGAGATCAATATGAGCAGCAAATGATTCACATAATGAAGCTACTATCTCAGAGTTAAGTCATATTTAGCGCTAAAATCACCAAAAGTATTTGTTTCGACAAAGGATTTAACGCAATCAAACTTGAAATTCATACCTGACTCCTTACCTTCATCAAACTCCCAATCTTCAGAGTTGCGTTTAATTCTTTCCAATAAATTCCATTTGAAGTCAATATCTCTCTTCATAAAAGAACCGGTACAAGAAGTGTCAAGCATGGTGCGATCATCATGAGAAAGCCGAGCATAGAAGTTCTAAATGATAATTTCTCTCGAGAGCTCATGGTTGGGGCATGAATATAACATTGATTTAAGCCTCCCCCAATCTTGAGCGATGCTTTCTCTGTCACGAGGCCAAAAATTACAAATATAATTCTGATCACGATGTACTAGATGCATAGGATAAAACTTTTGATGAAATTCCAATTTCAACCGGTTGTAGTTCCATGATATAGTATCATCACATAGCATATACCATGTCAATGCTTTATCCCTCAAAGATAAGGGAAATACCTTCTTCTTGACCTCATCCTCAGGAAAACTTGCAAGCTTAAATAAACCACAAACTTCATCTACATAGATTAGATGCAAGTCGGGATGTGATGTTCCATCTCCTGTGAAAGGATTAGCCAGCAGTTTGTCAAGCATACCCAAAGGAAATTCATAGAAAATATTTTCAGTAGGTGCATCAGGTTGAGGAGCAACTCCTTGTGCTTCCGTTCGAGGTGAAGATACCCCGAACAAGCTCCTCAAAGGATCAGTTTCCATAGTGACAAATGACAGTAAATTTCAGCACACTATATAAATGTTTCCTTACCAAATTCCACTTACCAAAGGCGCTTCACTCCCCGGCAACGGCGCCAGAAAATAGTCTTGATGACCCACAAGTATAGGGTATCTATCCTAGTCCTTTCGATAAGTAAGAGTGTCGAACCCAACGAGGAGCAGAAGGATGTGACAAGTGGTTTTCAGCAAGGTATTCTCTGCAAGCACTGAAATTATCGGTAACGGATAGTTGTGTGATAAGATGATTCGTAGCAAGTAGCAAGTAGCAATAGTAACAAAGGTGCATCAAAGTGGCCCAATCCCTTTTGTAGCAAGGGACAAGCCTTGACAAACTCTTATAGGAGGTAAAGCGCTCCCGAGGACACATGGGAATTTCTGTCAAGCTAGTTTTCATCATGATCATATGATTCACATTGGCTACTTTGATAGTTTGATATGTGGGTGGACTGGTGCTTGGGTGCTGCCCTTACTTGGATAAACCTCCCACTTATGATTAACCCCCCTCACAAGCATCCGCAACTACGAAAGAAGAATTAAGACAAAGTCTAACCATAGCATTAAACTAGTGGATCCAAATCAGCCCCTTACGAAGCAATGCATAAACTAGGGTTTAAGCTTCTGTCACTCTAGCAACCCGTCATCTACTTACTACTTCCCAATGCCTTCCTCTAGGCCCAAATAATGGTGAAGTGTTATGTAGTCGATGTTCACATAACACCACTAGAGGAAAAACAACATACAACACGTTAAAATATCGAACGAATACCAAATTCACATGACTACTTATAGCATGACTTATCCCATGTCCTCAGGAACAAAAGTGACTACTCACAAAGCATAATAATAATCATGACCAGAGAGGTATTGAATAGCATCAAGGATCTGAACATATAATCTTCCACCACGTAATCCAACTAGCATCAACTGCAAAGAGTAATTAACACTACTAGCAACCTTACAAGTACCAATCGGAGTCGCGAGATGGAGATTGGTTACAAGAGATGAACTAGAGTTTGGAGATGAGATGGTGATGAGTCCTCTCCGATGAGAGGAGGGTTGGTGATGACGATGGTGACGATTTCCCCCTCCGGGAGGGAAGTTTCCCTGGCAGGACGACCTTGCCAGAGCTCTAGATTGGTTCTACTCAAGTTCCGCCTCGTGGCGGCGACGATTCCTCCCGAAAGCCTCCTCTTGATTTTTTATGGAACGAAACCTCCTTATAGCAAAAGAGAGGGGCCAGAAGGCCAACAGGGAGCCCACAAGCCCCCTAGGTGCGACGAGGGGGTAGGCCGCGCCTAGCACGCTTGTGGCCTCCTACTGGCTCCCCTCTGGTACTTCTTCGGCCCAGTATTTTTTATAAATTCCAAAATAAATCCTCGTTGATTTTCACGGCTTTTGGAGTTGCGCAAAATAGGTATCTCAAACTTGCTCCTTTTTCAGGCCAGAATTCCAGCTGCCGGCATTCTCCCTCTTCATGTAAACCTTGCAAAATAAGAGAGAAAAGGCATAAGTATTGTACCGTGAAGTGTAATAACATCCCATAAAGCGATAAATATCAACATGAAAGCATGATGCAAAATGGACGTATCAGGGTCACGTAATGCTTCATGACCCGGTATGTCTCTAACTCGCCTTGCCTTTCAAGCAAGGCCTATCTTCTACCTACCTTCTACCTCGTGGGCCTTGACCCGCCAACTTCATAGCGAGAACCGCCAGGCGACTTAATGGAACATGCCGTCTTGCACCTTTGGCATTGTTCATCTAAGCCTGTCTTGAATACATCATTAAGCTGCCATAATCATGACCCGACCCATATGGCAGGTTATATGACGGGGTAATATCCCCAACAGTTCTTCCAAAAAGGCCCAACATTGGTACTAAATTTGTTAATCGACTTAATAAAAATGCATAGGGATAGCTACCCCGTGGATAATTAATCAACAACCCGGACCAGTGCTCCACATGAGTGTTGGTCCAAACGGAGCGATGTCCGGCGCCCCCTGGTCACCCGGGATTTCAGCCAACCCGGCGTCTAGCTCATTTGGTAATGCCGTGAGAAGAGATACGCACGACTCCTATTGGGATTTGGTCTGCCGGGCGGTCTCGCTGGAATTGTCTTACTTTTAGAGAATGTCTTGTGCATCGGGATTCCAAGGATACCTTGGGCTATCTCAAGGTTAAGGTTTTCCACTAAGGAATCCGAGGAGATCACTGGTATTCTGTGGTCGAGGCTTCCTGTGCAGCTTGTGGTAGTTTGTGATGGACTAGTTGGAGCACCCCTGCAGGGTTAATATCTTTCGGAAAGCCGTGCCCACGGTTATGTGGCAACTTGGAAACTTTGTTTAACATCCAGTTCTAGATAACTTGAAGAAAACTTCTTGAAAATATGCCAATTGTGTGCGTAACCGTGACTGTCTCTTTCGCGAGCTTCTTCTCCGACTGAGGACACGGTGGGGTTATGATTGACGTAAGTAGCTATTCAGGATCACTTAGTGATCATTGCGAAGTTCACGACCGTCATGCGTAGACCACTCACTTTACATTATGTTCTCGTAAATTAGTCACCATACATGCTTAGTGGTGCTGCAACCTCAACAATTAACCTTCCACATCCAATAACTTGATTAGTCCTGGTATCATGGTCGCAAGATTGCTGAGTTCATGTGGCTCACAAATTACTACAACACCACAGGTTCAGGTACCGCAGATCCAGATGCGTTTGGCGCTACGCAACTTCAGTGGGAGTTTGATGAAGGCAGTGGCCGCATATACGTGACGTACCCCGATGATTAGAGGACCTTGGTCGTGTCCTGGGCTAGCGAGACAGAGTCATTGCTTTTGCCGTTTATCTAGTCCGTAGCAGGACCCTGTGTTATGGATGATTGAATAATGTTATGTGGCCTGTAACTTAACTTGTGACAAGTGTAAGCCATTCCATATACTCATCTCTTCATGTATGTATTGCGATGATTTTTGTACTTGCAAAACGCTAAGATGCGTCTCTTTCCATATTAAGGCCTCGTCCCCAAATATGTAAAGTGTCGCATCTTGGACGTTACAGGTTGGCCATCACATAGGTCTCATCCTGGATGGACTTCATGATGGCCTGCTGCTCCGTCATCTCGTCTGCTTGAGCGACGACAAACTCCGTCTCCGCTTGCTCCATGTTGAAGCCAGGAGCTGGCGCTATCTCCTGCTCCGGCCGCTTCGCCTCCTCGTCTGCATGTTCCTCCTTCATCGAAGCGGGCTGCTACTCCTCTCCCTCCTCCTCCTTCGCCTGCTCCTTCGGATCCGACGAGTCCAGAGGCAACCCGACAACGGTGCGGGCGTCGTGCCTTGCCCGGATGTTCTGCTCGATTTGTTACTGATGCTTCGGCATGAGCATAGCATAGGTGGTTATCTTTTGCCGGACCATGACGGCAACGAAGAGCATGGAAAGAGCGACACAGCGTGAGAGAGGAGGTGGATGGGCTTGGGCTGGCGACGTAGAGATGAAGGAGGTGGATGGGCTAGGGTCGTGGGACGCCGGCCAGCTTAAACAACCTGATTTGGCATGGCATGGCAAGCCGGAGCGGCACCACACGACGTTCACACCCCCACCAGAGGAGATGTTCGTTCGACCTTCGGATTTCTAGATGATTCCGCGTGAGACCGTGAGACCGTGAGACCGTGAGACCGATACATCTAACGTGGCGGACGCGCCCGGACGCTTCATGTCCGCCCGATATTTGAGACTAAATATGAGAAGTGACAGTCAGCTAGAACGTTTAAGGCCCGTTTGAGAGCCCGTCTTGATCAATTTTTTGTGACTGGACAATAATCGAACCGTCGAAATCACTAGTTGAGGAGTACACCTTTCAACGATTACTCCCACCTTCCTAGATTGCGACAAGTGACGCACTACATGCATGCCACTTGTCGCAACCTCGGAGTTTTTCGTTTTTTCGTAGATCCACATTTTCAAAATGTTTTATCTCCTAAATCATGCGCTTAAATCTTGAACTGTTTTTATTGTTGTGTTTCTCGCGTCGAGATCTTCAAAACTAGATCCCATGTTGATGCGTTTTGACAAAAATATCATGAAAAAACCAAACAATAAAACCGATATTTTTTCCCTTTTCGAGAGGCACGACCGTGCTTCTCGCGGTAGCAAAGCCGTGCCTCTCGCAAAACCATGCCTCTCACGAAAAAAGAGTGAGCACAAAACATGTTTTTTCCCTTTCAAAGAGGCACGACTGTGGCTCTCGCGATAGCAAAACCGTGCCTCTCGCGAAAAAAGAGAGCAGAAAACACGTTTTTTTCCCTTTTCTGAGAGGCACGACCGTGCCTCTCGCTATAGCAAAATCGTGCCTCTCGCGAAAGCAAAACCGCGCCTCTCGCTATAGCAAAATCGTGCCTCTCGCGAAAGCAAAACCGTGCCTCTCGCGAAAAAAAGAGAGAGCAGAAAACGCGTTTTTACCCTTTTTCGAGAGGCACGGTCGTGCCTCTCGCGAAAGCAGAACCGTGCCTCTCGTGAAAAAAAGAAAGAGAACAAAAAACACGTTTTTACCCCTTTTCGAGAGGCACGATCATGTCTCTCGTGATAGCAAAACCGTGCTTCTCACGGAAAAAATGAGAACAAAAAACGCGTTCTTTCCCTTTCCAAGAGGCACGACCGTGCGAAAAAAATCCGAAAAACTCACTCTAAAAGCTGAAAACACGTGAAAAAAAAATACTAAAGAAATGCTCAGAAGCGTGGCGGGGCTAAGAACGTGTTAAATAATGACACGTCAAATTGATCGCTGGAAGGCTTCTAAATAAGTGTTCGCCAAACCGTTTGAGCCGGGTTCGGAGCGCCCGTTAGTCAGCCTAGTCAAAGGCCTCTTCCGCGGGGCCCCACCGATTTCACAGTCTGTCCTCTCCCCTCCGCATCTCCAAGTCTCTTCCAAGTTCCAACCAATGTCTCATTAAAAAAAAAAGTCTCTTCCAGCCATGGCCACCGCCGCCGCTTCGCCGCCGCCGACCGCCACCGGGGACAACGTCCGCCTCCTTATCCCTGGATTCCTCTCCCCCGAGACCTGCAAGGTATATCACACGCTCCTCCCCAAACCCTCCTCCTCCGAGCTCTAATCTCCAGCTTATTGCGATCCGAATCGACCGTCTCATATGGTGCCGCCGTGTCCAGGAGCTGGAGTTCGTCCACTGGAGCTGCGGGACGGCGGGGTACCGGCCTTCGGTGGTGTCTACATCGCTGCCGCATCTGGCTGCCACCGGCTGCGGCCACCTACTCCTCCCCTTCGTGCCCATCCGCGAGCGACTCCGCGATGCCGTCGAGTCCTTCTTCTCCTGCCACTTCGACCTCTTCGTCGAGTTCACCGGACTAGTCAGGTTCTGAACAGTAGTTCCACATTGGTATCAGCGTGTTTCCTTGGAGCATATCAATTTTACATAGATGCTTACAGTACCCTCATATAAGCACCTTGCATTGTACTCCCTCCGTTCCTAAATACTCCCTCCGTCCCAAAATTCTTGTCTTAGGTTTGTCTAAAAATGAATGTATCCAAATACTAAAACGTGACTAGATACATTCATATATAGACAAATGTAAGACAAGAATTTTGGGACGGAGGGAGTATAAGTCTTTTAAGATATTTCACTAAAGGTCTACATACGGAGCAAAATGAGTGAATCTATACTTTAAAATATGTCTATATACATCCGTATGTGGTCTAGTAGTGAAACCTCTAGAAAGACTTATATTTAGGAACGGAGGGAGTACCTGCCCTCATGACTCCAGTAACTTTATACGAATGCACAACTTTACTATACTAGTGGTGCGCGTAAACCTTGAAGGTAGTTAATGTAGGAGACCTGACATAACTTGACACTATAATGTTGTCCTTATTCAAAACCTCTATATTGGGCGTGCAGTTGGTGCAAGGGTGCTTCTATTGGATGGCACAGTGACGACAACAAACCTTATCTTAGGCAAAGAGCCTTCACGGTGAGGACCAATCTGTTCTTGTGAATTCAGTCAGTTTGCATGGTTTTTCATTGTATCTTGACTTTTTAATTCCGAGCCAGTGATATCACACAATTCTTAGCGTAACTGTCATTTTGGTTGATTTAGTTCCCATTTGCCTACTTGTTGGCGAACTATACACAAGGAAGATGTTGTTAAGTATCTCTGTAAAACAAAAACATGTTATTGTGTATCCTGCTTTGCATTAATAGACTGCTGCAAATACTTGCCAATTTCATGAACAATGTAAGAAATGATCGCCACGAAACTATGAGTTTGTTAAAAACCAACACACACTGAAAATATCCTTTGCTCTGTGTATTATCATTGTGATTATATACTGAAGCCATTCATAAAATGGAGATGTTTTCTTAGTTCTGCTATGATGATCACTTATAAGTTTTTGCCCACATTGACCACATGCTTTTTTTGCTTCTTTTTTATGTGATCTTTCTCATGCTGACTTTATTTCTCTCTTCTGAATTCAAATAAAAAGGCTGTGTGTTACTTGAACAATCATGGAAAGGACTTTAAGGGTGGACTTTTGAAGTTTCAGGATGGTGAACCCTCCTCTGTTATTCCAGTTGCCGGTGTAAGCAGCACACAGTACATGCATTTCTTTCAGAATAGTTAATGTGGATATTATCTTCCACCGGCTAAAATATATTGGATAATTTCTTTCATTTTATGACAATTAATATTGTTTTCAGGATGCTGTCATCTACACTGCTGATAATCGTAATGTGCATTGTGTAGATGAGGTACGTTTCTGTTTTCTGTGTTGATCAGATTTTCTTTTCCTGTAGTAATGCACGCCTATTTTCCTTCACTAGTGTTGGTTATCATATTTTGTACCATTATTTCAACACAATAAAAGTTCTCTACTATTGTTAACGTTTTCTATTTATGAAAAAAATGGGGAAAATGTGCTACAGTCAGTTGTAGCAATGGTTGGTTGTGAACTACTCCCTCCGTTCCTAAATATGTCTTTTAAGACATTTCACTATGGACTACATACAGATGTATATAGACATATTTTAGTGTAGATTCACTCATTTTGCTCCGTGTGTAGTCCGTAATAGAATCTCTAAGAAGACTTATATTTAGGAACGGAGGGAGTAATTGTTTCATGGTCAAATATCTTCTGTTGCATATGCTTTGCTAAATTCAATTAATCGGCAGCCTTTGTTTTTTTTCCTCAAGATATTCTCAGTCTTTTGATGCTTTACACAAGAATTTTTCTTTTTATCAACAAACTATAGCAAGTCTTTTACAGGTAACTGAGGGTGAAAGGCTCACGCTTACTCTTTGGTTCACCAGAGACAGTACCTTTGATGAGGATCCAAAGCTCCTTAGTTTTCTCTCCCAGGCATCACTGAGCTATGAGCCAGCTGATCAGAACTCTTACATTCCTCTGCCAGCCTCAGATAACATGTACTGGTTTTCCTACGGCCAGTCTGGCTTTGACATACGATGTGCTAGAATCCACATTCTAGGGTTTAATTTTCGTGCAAGCAGCGATGAAGACAGTAAGAGTACATCTGCTGCTCCAGCTGATGACCTCATAGAGTTGCTTGGGAAGCCACTGCGAATTGGGAGGGGAGATGATGTCTTTGGCAAGATATTTGCCAACAGCTTGCATGCTCTTCAGGTATCCGCATTCTGCATACTTTCCTTTTTGAATCGATTTGATTCTGCAGTCAGATTAAGTGCAATAGGATCATATGCACATATTCTTTTGAAACAAGATATGCCAGCAGTGAGGAGCGAATAGTTTTTATAAAGAAGCTTTGTCTCCTTGTCGCTGATAAATGATGATTTGGCTTGTTATAACATACTTATTGGTGAATGCCCAACAGTCCCTTGCTGAAGTTACATGTCAAGAGCAGGTGAAACCAATCTTCTTGGCAATCCATGTCACAAGGGCACAAAAAATCCTGTTCAACAAATAACTCATTCTTTCTCAACATTGCTTTGGTATTTAGTTTCCTCTATAGTAGAATCTGTTGGAATTTTGTACTATGTTGCAACCTGCATTTATTATTCCAATGCCCAACTGAATCATGGAAAAATTCAGTGCATCCTGTAACTAGTGTGTATGCCTTTGAAGCACTTTTAAGTCAATAGTGCAGTAGTGCCCCTACTGCAAGATCAACAGTCGATGTTATTATGCAACTGAACTTGGTCAAGAATGTTCCGTAGCCCATCTGACTGCTCATATGCTATTTCATAATGTGGATGATGGTAAAGTTCCAAGAAATATCTACTTCTACAGAGTTTCGGAACTAGTTGATTTCCTGATATAAATCAGTGAACCTGATGAAAATCTACTTCTAAAGCTGAGTTTAGTCATATGCAGTTCTGGAATATTTATTTTTCTATCTCATGTATTCCCTCCGTCCAGAATTACTTGTCACATAAATGGATGTATCTAGAACTAAAAATACGTCTAGATACATCCATCTCTGCGACAAGTAATTCCGGACGGAGGGTGTAGAAGACTGATCAGAAGCTTGAAAAGATAAACATCTCTGCCAAAAGAGCCTTTTAAACTAATTCCTAATGGGGCTTTTTTATCATAGTATATGTACCAAAGAAACTTAACCCAAGGGATGCCAAAACTGCTTCAGAATATGTGAAGAATTTTTCATTAAGTGCATAATATTATCCCTTTTAAGATTGTTGAATTTTTTGTTTCTGCCTACTCTTTCCTGCAAGTTTATCATACCATTACTCCAAAGTCACTGCAGATTGTAGAACTGGATTTGAAAGTATCAGTTTGTTGTTCAGTGAATGTGCTTGTTGACACAGATCATGAACAAGTTTTTATATATACAAACGACAGTTTTTTTTTACCTACATCTTTCAACTAGGTTACATCCGGGATCCGGCATCTTTTCTGTTAATTGAGTCACGCTCATTTCAAATCTCTTAATTAGGTGGTGCAATTTTACTACTGGAAAGCACCTGAGCTGGCAGCAAGGAGAAACCAGACTAATGGTGGTTCAGAAACAGTTTGCTATCCTACTATACAAGTACATCAATCAAGTGGAACAGAACTTCCATTACCGTGTAACCATGGACTTGCACAAACCATATTTGGATCATATAGCAATGTGGATTCTGTTGTCGAATGGGATGATGTTGTGTTAGCACTTGCTATGTGGGAGAATTATTCAGAAGAACTGAAGAGAAAGTTGTCGACATTTTTGCCATATTGGCTGTCCAATGGAACCATTTTTGTTGTAGATCCTTCCGAGCCCACCCAGGTATGTTGTGAAGGGAACTAAACACTGTGCTGATAAAAATGAAAATCATAGCATACAATAACATAACAATGATGTTAGGTAGCATTACTTCTGATGAGGCCGTGGAGAATTATGGATTTAAATGTTGCTCATTGGGGTAATCTCTCCAAGATGGATTCACTGATATTAATGTTAGAGTTATAATACAAGTCATGTACCCTTTTGTATTTATCCCAATATATAAGGGGTTTTCCTGCATATAGTCCATCACCTGTACATGTATATATATCGGCCTATGGCCTCATGGTAATACAAGTTGCTTATTCCTAACATGGTATTAGAGCCTAGGTTTTCTTAGCACGTGCAACTCGTGCTCCTCCCGATCTAATCCCTCGCACAGCCGCCGCCGATCCCGTCTATTCTTCCCTGCCGCCTCGATCTCTCCCCGCTGCAGCCTCGATCTGGTCCCCGCTCTCAAAACTCGCGGCGGTTCCCGGTCCAGGCGGCTCCAGACTCGCGCGGCAGGCCCTAGGCGGCAGGCCCAGGCGGCTCCAGTCCCGTGGCAGGCTCCAGCGGCTCTCTCGCTCCACCAACCGCTGCTGGATCCCTTCCTGCCCCGCTCCACCAACCGCCTCCAGACCTGCTGCTGGATCCCACCGCTCCTGACCTGCTGTTGGATCCCAGCCGGTTCGGTGCAGTCACCGCTCCCACTTGAGTACTGCTAGATCGGTTTTCTGGCGGATCCTATCCCCTGCTGCTGATTTTGCCAGATCCAGCGCTGCTCTCTTTCTCCCGTTGCAGCGCCCGCCAGCCGCCTCGATTGGATCCGGCTCTCTGGTTCCAAAAAAAAAAAAAATTAAAAAAAAAATGTCTGCTTCATCCGGCTATGTTGCTGTTCCTCGTTGTCCGGTGATCTTTGATGGCACTAATTACACCGAGTTCATTGGCTTCATGCGCATTCACATGCGTGGCATCCGCCTATGGGGTTTTCTTTCTGGCGAGGTCTGTTGTCCGCCATGCCCGGTTCCTCCCGTGGCTCCCACTCCACCGACCCCACCGGCTCTTCCTGCGGATGCTTCTCAGGCCGCAACGGATGCGACTAAGCTTGCTGATGAGGCCGCTGTGAGTGCTTATGATGAAAAGGTCTTGGCTTATGAGGAGGCTCTTCAGCTGTATCATGGTGCTCTGTCCGTTTATACCCAGTGGCTTGATGATGATGCTCGTGCTGCCGCTGTTCTCACTGCTAGTGTCCTGCCTCAGTTTGCTTCTGAGTTTCTGGGCCTTCCTACTGTATTTGAGATGTGGACCCGCCTTCGTCAGCGCTATGAGCCCTCTGGTGATGCCTTATACCTCTCTGTGGTCCGTCAGGAGCATGCTCTTCAGCAGGGTGACTCTACTGTTGATGACTTCTATGCACAGAGTTCTGCTATCTGGCGCCAGCTTGATTCTCTCCGCAGTGCTGGTTGTCGCACTTGCCCTTGTTGCCATGCTGTCCAGGCCGACTTGGAGTTTCATCGCGTCTACGAGTTCTTGTCTCGGCTCCGTAAGGAGTTTGAGCCCCGGCGTGCTCAGTTGTTTGCTCGTGGCCGTATTTCTCTCATGGAGGCGCTTTCTAAGATTCGTGCTGAGGAGACTCGCTTACGTGGTGCTGGTTTGCTGGAGGTTCCCTCGGTGCTCGCTGCTCGGACTTTTTCTACGCCACCTGCTGCACCGACCCCTTCTCGCTCGAGTGCTCCGCCGCTCTTGCCCACTCCTTCTGGCGGCTCAGGTCGCCCCCGTCCACATTGTAACTACTGCAACAATGATGGTCATATTGAGCCGAACTGCTACACGAAGAAGAAACACTTGCGCAAGGCGCGGTCACCATCTACAGCGACTTCGTCATCTACCTCGACAGCTTCAGCCATTGCTTTGACTGAGCAGGATATTCTGAGACTTAAGCGTCTGCTCGCTGCTTCAGGTTCTTCCTCAACGGGTACTGCTGGTTCTGTGACTGAGGCTTCCCGCACTGAGCAACCACCTTCTACACAGTCAGGTACATCCCCATGGGTTCTGGACTCTGGAGCTTCCTTTCATATGACTTCTAATTCTTCTACTCTGTCCTCTCTTCGTTCGCTTGATTCTCGTGTTCATGTCCTCACTGCTGATGGTACTCCCCTTCCTGTCGTTAGTAGAGGCACTCTTACCACTCCTTATTCTGTTCCTGATGTTGCTCATGTTCCTCGACTTACCATGAATTTGTTTTCCGCTGGTCAACTTGCTGATTCTGGTTGTCGTGTCATTCTTGATCTTGACTCTTGTTCTGTTCAGGACCGTCGCACGCACACTCTGGTTGGGGCTGGTCCTCGCCGCCGTGATTCTGAGGGTCTTTGGGAGTTGGACTGGCTTCATGTTCCTTCCGCTGCCCATTCTCTCGCCAGTTCTTCCGCTTTGGTTGCCTCGGCTACTGGTTCTTTCCAGCAGTGGCATCATCGACTTGGTCATCTGTGTGGTTCTCGTTTGTCGTCGTTAGTTCGTCGAGGTCTTCTGGGGTCTGTCTCAGGAGATGCCTCCTTAGAGTGTCAGGGTTGTCGTCTTGGCAAGCAGATTCAGTTACCATATCCACATAGTGAGTCAGTGTCTAAGCGTCCTTTTGATTTAGTCCATTCCGGTGTATGGGGTCCGGCTCCCTTCGCTTCGAAAGGGGGTCATAAATACTATATTATTTTCATCGATGACTTCTCTCGTTACACATGGCTTTATTTCATGACTTCTCGTAGTGAGGTGTTGTCCATTTATAAGCGTTTTGCTGCCATGGTTCATACTCAGTTCTCTTCTCCCATTCGTGTGTTTCGTGCTGACTCCGCTGGCGAGTATATCTCTAAGATGTTGCGTGGTGTTCTTGCTGAGCAAGGGACTCTCTCTCAATTCTCTTGTCCTGGTGCTCATGCTCAGAATGGCGTGGCTGAGCGCAAGCATCGTCATCTTCTTGAGACGGCTCGTGCATTGATGATTGCTGCCTCTCTCCCGCCTCATTTTTGGGCTGAGGCCGTCTCCACCTCCACCTATCTCATCAATTTCCAGCCTTCCGCTGCTCTACATGGTGGTGTTCCTTTCGAGCGTCTTTTTGATCGGTCTCCCGATTATTCGACGCTTCGCTTGTTTGATTGTGTTTGCTATGTTCTTCTTGCCCCCCGCGAACGCACCAAACTCACCGCTCAGTCTGTTGAGTGTGTCTTCTTAGGTTATAGTGATGAGCATAAGGGCTATCGTTGTTGGGATCCTATCGGTCGTCGGATACGTATCTCTCGGGATGTGACTTTTGATGAGTCTCGTCCCTTCTAGCCACGCCCATCTTCCTCGATTTTTTCAGTGGAGGATATCTCTTTTCTCACTTTTCCTGACACGCCTATCACACTTGTCGAGCCTTTGCCTACTCATTCCGCTCCCTCTGCTTCTCCACCTCCAGTCGATTTGTCGCCACCATCTTCCACGGCCTCCTTGTCTAGTATGTCACCGGATTCTACACCTTCATCTCCGGTAACTTCTTCGTCGCCACCCTCCGATTCTACTTTAGCGATTCCTCCTTCCATTGTTCCATCTTTTCCTCAGTGTTACACTCGACGTTCACGTTCTGTGGATGCCTCTCTGGATGTGCCGTCCTCCTCGTCTCAGCCTACTTATGGCTTGCGTTCTCGTCCCCGTCCGCCTGTTGATCGCTTAGGATTTTCCACCGCTGGAGCTGCTGTTCTTGAGCCGACTACTTATCATCAGGCTGTTGTTCATCCTGAATGGCAGTTTGCGATGGCTGAGGAGATTGCTGCTCTTAAAAAGCACAGGTACGTGGGATTTTGTTTCCCTTCCTCCTGGAGTCCGTCCCATCACTTGTAAGTGGGTCTACAAGGTAAAGACTCGCTCCGATGGTTCTCTTGAGCGTCACAAAGCTCGTCTTGTGGCTCGTGGTTTTCAGCAGGAGCATGGTCGTGATTATGACGAGACTTTTGCTCCTGTGGCTCATATGACCACTGTTCGTACACTTCTTGCCGTCGCCTCTACACGCCACTGGTCTATCTCTCAGCTTGATGTTAAGAATGCTTTTCTTAATGGTGAGCTGCGTGAGGAGGTGTACATGCAGCCTCCACCTGGGTATTCTGTTCCTGATGGCATGGTATGCCGTCTTCGTCGCTCTCTCTATGGCCTTAAGCAAGCCCCCCGAGCCTGGTTTGAGCGTTTTGCATCTATGGTAACTGCCGCTGGTTTTTCACCCAGTGTTCATGATCCAGCATTGTTTATTCACCTTTCTCCTCGTGGTCGTACTCTTCTTCTTCTTTATGTTGATGACATGGTCATCACTGGGGATGACCCTGAGTATATTGCCTTTGTCAAGGCTCGTCTTAGTGAGCAGTTCCTTATGTCTGATCTTGGACCTCTTCGCTACTTTCTTGGGATTGAAGTCTCATCTACCTCTGATGGCTTTTTTATATCCCAGGAAAAGTATATCCAGGATCTTCTTGCTCGTGCTGCTCTTACTGATGAGCGCATTGTTGAGACTCCTATGGAGCTCAATGTTCATCTCTCTGCTACTGATGGTGATCCCCTGCCTGACCCGACGCGCTATCGTCATCTTGTTGGCAGTCTTGTTTATCTAGCTGTCACTCGTCCGGATATTTCTTATCCGGTTCATATTCTGAGTCAGTTTGTCTCTACTCCCACATCGGTTCACTATAGTCATCTCCTCCGTGTTCTCCGATATCTTCGGGGCACAATCTCTCACCGTTTATTCTTTCCTCGCTCCAGTTCTTTACAGCTACAGGCCTATTCGGATGCTACGTGGGCTAGTGATCCTTCAGATCGCCGTTCACTTTCTGCTTACTGTGTTTTTCTTGGTGGTTCTCTCATTGCCTGGAAGACGAAGAAACAGATTGCAGTTTCCCGTTCGAGTGCAGAGGCTGAGTTGCGAGCGATGGCTCTTTTGACGGCAGAGGTGACTTGGTTACGGTGGTTAGTTCAGGATTTCGGTGTTTCTGTCACTACACCGACTCTGCTCTTATCTGATAGTACAGGTGCTATTAGCATTGCGCGAGATCCTGTGAAGCATGAGCTCACCAAGCATATTGGTGTTGATGCTTTCTATGTGCGCGCTGCTGTGCAGGATCAGGTTGTTGCTCTTCAGTATGTGCCTTCTGAGTTACAGTTGGCGGATTTCCTGACGAAGGCCCAGACTAGAGCACAACATGGCTTTTATCTCTCCAAACTCAGTGTTGTTCATCCACCATGAGTTTGAGGGAGGGTGTTAGAGTTATAATACAAGTCATGTACCCTTTTGTATTTATCCCAATATATAAGGGGTTTTCCTGCATATAGTCCATCACCTGTACATGTATATATATCGGCCTATGGCCTCATGGTAATACAAGTTGCTTATTCCTAACAATTAAAACATTATTGAGACCGTTCCTTGATATATGTGTTTCAGACAGCTTCCATATGGCTTAATACAGGGTTGTACTGCCCTCAACCTGTGATGTTCACTAGTTTGTTTCATATTTTTATATCCCACACCTCCTCGGAGGATTGTAACTGAACTTCTACCTTTTAAATGAAAAGAAACACAAAGATCTTTTGTGTTTTCTTGCAAAAAAAAGGCTTAATGTTGACTTATTCTGTTTTGTAGAACGTTCTATCTAATGTTAGACTGTTACCATTTTCTTGTTTGCCGAGTTTTTGCCACAAAGTTATTCTGGTACTTGTAGTTTGCATGCCTGAAGTAATATTTTCTTGGCAACTTTTGGTGTCATGAAACACTTGAAATTGTAGTATTATTAGGGGCCTGAAGTAATATTTTCTTTGCATGCCTGAAGTAATATTAGGGGCCTCTGCAATCTGAGTGCCCAAACTTAATAATGTTAGGTAGCATTACGTCTGACGAGGCCGTATAGAGTTTTGGATTTAAATATTGCTCATTGGGGTAATCTCTCTAAGATGGATTCGCTGGTGTTAAACATTATGGAGACCGTTCCTTCATATATGTATTTCAGACAGCTTTCGTGTGGCTTAATATAGACCTATTCTGTTTTATAGAACGTTGTATCTGCTGTTAGCCCGTTACCTCTCAAGCTGGTTACCATTTCTTGGTTGCCAGAGTTTTTGCCAGAGAGTTATTCTGGTACTTGTAGTTTTTTGCATGCCCTGAAGTAATATTTTCTTGGTAAAATTTGCCGAGTTTTTGCCACTAAGTTATTCTGGTACTTGTAGTTTGCATGCCTGAAGTAATATTTTATTGGCAACATTTGCCGAGTTTTTGCCACAAAGTTATTCTGGTACTTGTAGTTTGCATGCCTGAAGTAATATTTTCTTGGCAACTTTTGGTGTCATGAAACACTTGAAAATGCAGTTAGGGGCCTCTGCAATCTGAGTGCCCAAACTTAATGCATGACCTGTTAAAGGGATCTCTCTGATTGTCTGAAACATTGTGGTAGACCATTCATTGGTTAATTTAAGCTTCTTTCATTGGTTCTTGAAAAATTGAAATATCAGCTCATCAGATCTCCATGCATTCTCTCTTCCACGCACAAACAAGTGCCCTTTATTTGTGAAAGCTGAAGAAAATAGTCTATGCGCTCTTGTTGAATCTGATGCCAGTATGCAAAGGTCACCGCCAGATGCTAGAGTTCATTTAATTTTTCGAGTGCAGGGTACAACTCACCTGGGCATTTGGGTACCCGAACGCAAAGCGAACCGTATTAACTGAATTGTCGGTTATTTCGGTTATCGGGTTAGGGTTCGGTTTTTGGTTTCTGCCAGTTCGGTCTTTGGGTTAGGGTTCGGTTCTCACTCCTAAAAACCCGAAATAACCGAATTGACCCATATTTACTGAACTCTCTAACGTTTGGCTGTGCTATACTCACCAATAAATGAGGCCCAACAACACAGTCGCACTCCTTCGCCAATTCTCTTGACCCTAACCCTAGAGCAGGCGGCGGCTGGTGGCACGTGCACGGCTGCATCTGCTCGTTCGCACGCGCGTTGTGACACCGGATGCGGCAGGAGATGACACCATCGATGCGTTATCATGCGGGAAGCAACGCCGGATGCCATAGAGGACGACACCGGACGCAGGAGGCCTGTTGGCAACGATGCCTCCTGCTGGAGCCGGAGGTGATGAGACAAGCCGGTAGCTAGACAAGGATATTGCAGCGTATTGACTACATGCATGTATCCTGCGTGTATGCACTGCTGTATTATCTGGATTTGAAAAACTTGTTTGTTCTCTGTATGCACTACTGAATTTGCAAACGTGGTGCTTTGTCCTGTGTGTATGCATTTCTGAATTTGCAAAGGTGCTGCTTTGTGTTGTGTGTATGCACTGTATGTGCTATCTGAATTTGCAAGCATTTATGTTGTGTGTTCTGAATATTTCCGTTATTTGGGTACCTGAATTATCCGAACTAAAAATTACGGATAATTTGGGTTCGGTTATTTTTCTGGCAGACAGAATATCGGCTCCTATTTTTGGCTAGCCGAATTACCCGTAATCCGAATTACCCGAACCCAAGAAATCGGGATAACCGAATGCCCAGGCTGTACAACATTAGACTCAGTTTATGCATATTTCTCTAAATGCACATCGCATCAGTAGATCCCTGGACTTATGTGTGCATCAGAACCAATGGACACCATACTGATCTCTGCTCCTTTATTGTAGACAATTCACATCCAGTTCAATATTTCTTCAGCATGGAACCACACACCATACTTAATACTCTATTACCTTTACCACTGTTACCACAGTGGCACATTCAATTTTTTCACAAATAGCGCTACCAAACTAATTCTTCGTGCCATGATCTGCATGTCCCTCATTCTGCAGTGACATAAATGGAGGGCTGGAAGTGGTTTGTTTTGCGCGAGGTCCACTCATACAAGACTTTACCAGAAACATCATAAAAGATGAAGTCAGCTTGGTCCTTGTTTAGCTGGAGGGACATGAACCCTTGCCCATCATAAAAGAACTGGAGCTTATCATCATTTGGCTGGTAGACTCCCCTCCATGCTTTTGAACCGCCTCCACTAGTGAAGTATTGGATTGGACTGGTGCAACGAAAGCGAGTGCTTTAAGGTTAGACAAGTTCAACATGTGCGAATTTAATGCCTTACTGCTCTGTTCTGAAAAGAACAATGTTTATCAAACGATGTTAACCTGTTTCTGCTGCTAATGTGTTCCAGGCAGTGGTCATGCCCATTGATGTAGAAGTCGATGCCGTTAACCTAGAAGGGCATGAAAGTGTCATAAAAGGATCCTTTTTCTGAGCTTTTTAACATAGTACTAACACTGAGGCTGCTTATGAATTACCTTGAGGACCGGAAGAAGCAATTGCAGGAGCTCCTCGGTGTCCCCATGGTCACTGACACTCCTCATGGTATGATGCCCAACAGCAATCTTCCACTTTGCAGTTGATTTCTTCATTGCCTCGTCCAAATCCTAGATTGTATATATTTACAAAAAGGGAGTGTCATTTTATTTTGCTTTGTAACTAACATGGATGTTTTTTTTTTAATTCGGTGTGTGCACCTTGAGCAGATTAGCTATGTAGTTTTTCCGAGGCGCCACTCCTCTCCAGTCATAGTGACTGTCTTTAGGGTGAGTCCAGTACTTGAGTTGGAATGGAGTGGTGTCGATGAAGAAGAACTCCACGATCTCTGCGAAAATAGGGATGGATGATAGTTAAGTCTTATGTTGTTCATACAAGTATAACATCTTTTTGAAGTTCTTTCCGAAATGAGCAAATATGAAGTCTTTCTCTCGGTCCGAACAAAATAGGATCATGTACCTGCATTGACTACGAATGATCTCATGCACACGAATCGCTCATCGAGCTTCCGCATGACTGGGTCAAGCTGGGCTAGCGCATCACCCCGGTAGTCATGGTTTCCAAGAACTGAAAGGAACAGAAACGTCCAGGCCTTAGCAAGAGCAGGTGAGAAAGCACTGAAAAGCTTCCCATTTTTTCTGAAAAAAAAGGGAGATAGCAAATCAATGAAGCTTACCGAGGTACCACGGCTTCTGCAAGCTCTTGGCTGTGTAGATACTGGTGAAGGACTCCTCGAACTGCCGGTCATGGACGCCCGTGAGTCCGTCCTCGTAGAAGTTGTCGCCGGTGGAGACCACGAAGTCGATGTCCAGCTTCTCCCCGACCTTCCCCATCTACACCAACAAGGAAGGAGAATGGATCCCCATGACTCAGCGGCAGTTCTGCTTTTGCCCCCAAAACTCGGAGACGGAGGCAGAAGATGAGGATGACCCCTTCCAATCCAATAAACAATAACCGGAATGCCAAGTGGACCAACCACCGGGCGGTTTCCGTTCCCCGGTCATCCACTCCTCCCGCACCCGTCCGATGGCAACGACCCTACCGCGGCGCGCGGTTACGAGCTCAAGTCGTACCACGATCCTACTGGCGAACGAACCAAAGGGGAAGAGGAGATCGGGATCATGGGTTTACCTGGTCTGCGACCATGGATTGGTTGAAGGTGCCCTTGCGGCCCCAGTCCCCGATGACGAGCAGGCTCAGCGACCCGTCGTTCTTGGCCGGGTGCTCCACCAGCGGGAGCTCCGCGGCGCACCGGAGCGCGGCCACGGCCAGGACGGCGAGCGCCACGGCCGCGGACGCGCCGGCGCCGCTCCTCCTCGCCATGGTCGATGGCCGGACGCGGACGGGGACGCCGGCAGTGTGTGGTTGGTTTGTTTAACAAAGGTGCGGCGAGAAAGCGATGGCCAGTGTGCGCGCGCATATATAGCGGCCACGCCCACGCCCACGCCCACACACGCACGACCGAGGCGAAGAGGCACACCACGGCAAGTTACCACTGGTCACTGGAATGAATAGTGGTGGGATGGTTTGCTTTACTCGATTATTATTGGGTGCCCGTGCCTTGCAAGCATAGTCAATCGGTTGAGAGGAATGTCGCAACGAAAAAAGGTGGTAGGGAAGGATGTGACTGGAATCGTGAAGGTGCATGTCACTTCCTGCCTGCCCAATTGGGCGCGTGGCCGGCCCGTTCCGTTTGGGGCTTTCTGCTTTCTTTTGTGCTAATTGTGGCGCGCTTGAGACGGCCGGGATCGCCTTGTTTTTGTGTTCGCGTTATTAATCTACTCCATGTAAAAAAAAGGAGAAAGCAACGCGATAACTCATCCATGTCATCTTTCCATGTGGCACGCGTTATTATTGGAGGGATTCGCGCAGCCAGTTGCACGGGGTGGTGATGACCGATCCTATCGCTGTTGACTTGGACACATTTTTCCGTCACGTAAACCACGATGAGCTATATAGTACTAGTATGATGTTCAAGTTTGAGATTCTGAAGCAGAAACCATGTTACGTACGGGCGGGCCTATCCGTTTCGTGGACCTCCGGTGCAATTTTACGAGCTCTTCTTTTCACTGACGCCGAGCTTGGTCCACCATGTGCGGGCATTATTGTAGGGCTAGTACTACATGCCCATGTAATCATGCTGGCCTGTTGGGCGCGTGACGAGGCTGAGGCTCGATCGCGGCGTTTTCTTGGACAGGACAGAGCTTGCAGCTCAGTCAGGTAAGAACTGGCCAAGGAAGTGAACCGAACTGTCTGACTCCCCTCGTGTCCACATAAGTTTCTTGTGCGCGTTAAAAGGCGGTGTTTCTTTTACAAGGACTAGACTTTTTTTTAGTCCTAGAGACTAAAGAAAAAAGTCTGTTTAATAAAGTCTTTTTTATAGTCCCTTAAGTAAAAGTCCCTCCTGTTTCTTTACCTAGGGACTAAAAGGGACTTTTTAGTCTAGTCCCTGGATAAAGAAACATCACCAAAAGTTGATGAAGTGGCCCATTCTAAAAATATTATTATTTTTTGAACTGAACTGAACTGGCTTGCCGTGTACTACTATTACAATTGACAAGGGTGCATACATAGAATAGGGTAGAAAAAACTGCCGTCCGTTGGGCTGCATGCCGTCAACCGCATGCAGTTTTTGGATATTTCCCGTTTTTCTTTCTTGACATCATACCGGTATCTCCTCTTTATCGTATATTTCCCTTAAGCTTTTTGTTGTGAGTTCGTTAGAGCGCCTCCGCGAGAAGGTCTTCTTTTTTGGACATTTCGCATGTAGGAGTACTATGTAAATATGTAGTCGTTCATGACATGCCTGAATAGCCGTTTCATTGCCCCTCAAAAAAAGAAAAAAAAACGTTTCATTCCCAAGACTACGTAGTCTACGTCAAGCATACGTTGCCCTGCGGGCGCGCGCGGCGTGCGAATACCGAATATTCGAGGTGCATGTTTCGAGGGGGACGACATATACGCTGGATATTCCTTTGTACCGTGACAAGCTAGTATACAGAGATTGCCAATGTCATACTCATACGGGTTCCATCTTTGTCAAACGTATTTGAGGCAGAGCGGGCGGAAAGCATTTTTCCATTCCAAAACGGAATATGCGGGTTCCATTTGTTACGGCATCATGTGTAAGAGCAACTCCAATGAAACGAAATATGCGGGATTTAAGAGTCTCCACCTCCAAGAATGACAAGATCGGGGAGGGGGACTCAATATTTTCTCAAACAATGACTTTCTTTCGTAAAAAGGAAGTCGAGAACTCTCACAAATCGTTCCGGGATCTAAGATTTAGTGTGTGAGAGGATCAAAGGCGTTGTGTAAGTTTTTGCGGAAAGTATCGTTTTTCCTCCAAATTCTTCTCTCGCGGACCAATTTCCCCCTCAATTTTAATACCGGATCAATCAGTTCCTCAACTCTTTAAAACCGTATCAATTCTCCCCTAAGGTAGTTTTGGACTTGATTTTGAATGGTTTGGTTCCACACAGTGCACTTCGCGTCATAACAGTTGGGTGGAGATTGTTAGACACGTTGTACACACATATGAGGTAACACTTAATCTAGGTTGATCCACTCTTTTAGGATCCCATGATCAGGGCCTGCGTGCCTCCTTTCTAGGACTAGTAGTGGTCTCTCCTAGTATATATACTTATACATTGTAACATATCAAGGCAAGGCAAATAAATCAATCTTCCAACTTGGTATTAGATGCTCCAGGCACACAATGGTCGGCTCCTCTGCCTCTCCCGACGCCCTCACTGCCGCTGCCTCGCCGTCCTCTCTCTCCACCAGCGCCTTCGGTGCGGGCGCCACACCGGCTTCCTCAGCGGCGACCTCCCCGGCCTCCTTCGGTACAACCGCCGCCTCCTTCGGATCTCAGTTTGCCCCCCTCTCTTTCTTTTCCCCCCCGGCCACCCCATCGTCTCGCCGGCGGCCACCTCTCGCCACCCCATCTTTAGTGATCACATCACGAACCACATCAAGTTCCTTCTTGATCCCGCCGCCCACAACTACCACAAGTGGAAGTCTTTCTTCCTCATGGTGCTCGTCCCCTACGGGGTTTCCTTCCTCCTCGAGCAACCTCTTCCACCCAACCCCCACCTCCTCGAGCTCGACGCCCATGTGGCCCTCTGAATCTATGCCACCCTCGCCGATCCTCTTGTCGATCACGTCGTCGGCGCCACCACCACATACACCCTTTGGAAGAAGATCACCAACTTCTTCCTCGCCAACCGCGCCGCCTGCTTCATGTTGCTCAATCGCCAGTACCGCAACCTAAAACAAGGTGATCTCTCCGTCACGGAGTATGCCCGCCGCATGAAGCTCCTCACCGACGGCCTCGCCGACATCGATCACGCCGTCACCGAGGTTGATCTCACCACCCAGTTCCTCCATGGGCTTGACAAACGCCTCGACACGATTCGCGTCGTTCTCGGTGATCAGGCGTCCTCTCTGCCATTCGACACTGTCCTCTCGCGGGTTGTTCTGGCCGAGGAGTCCATGGAACAACGGCGACCGACGAGAGCGCCTCCGCGTTCGCTCTCCCTGGCGGTGGATCCTCCACGGGTGCCGGCTCCTCTGGCGGCGGCCCTCGACCTCAACTCGACCGTGGCGACCGCGCTGGCTCTGGTCGCCCGAACGGGCCACCACATCCTCCCCACCCCTCGCCTGGCCGTGGCCGTGGCGATCGCGCTGACGGTGGTGACCGTGGGCGCGTCCGCGGGCGTGGACGCGGGCGTGGCCGCCATGACTCCAGTGGCTGCGACAACCTACAACAGCTACAGTTCTCCCCGTTCACGGGCTATTTTACCCCGTACGGCATGGCGCTCCCCTCTCCGCATCCGGGCTGGGTTCCACCGAACGCCGCCGTCGTCCTCGGCCCCCGCCCCAACTCCCACGCCCAGGCTTACCCCCTGTACCATCCTCCCACGCCGTCTGCTGCTCTGTTCTTCCCACCATCACCAGCGTCTTGGGATCACGTGGCCATGCTCAACGCGGCCTACAGCAACGACGACTTCCCCTCTCAACCATCCGCTGAATGGTTTCTCGACAGTGGTGCATCATCGCATGTGACAGGCAACCAAGGTAATCTCACCAAATCTAGTTCTTCCTTAAAGCATTTACCATCTAGCATTCTTGTTGGCAATGGGTCTCACATTCCCGTCACCGCCACCGGCACCACTCATCTCCCTCCCCACGACTCTTGCCTCACTGATGTTCTTGTTTCTCCTAATGTCATCACCATCCTAATCTCTGTACGCAAGTTCACCAAAGATAATGCTTGCTCTATTGAATTTTACCCGTGTGGTTTTCTTGTGAAGGATCTTCGCACTCGGAGGGTCCTCATGATCTCCGTTAGCTACGGTGATCTCTACCCCTTCACCGGCTCGACGCTTGCTCCGACCACCACTGCGCTCCTCGCCAGCTCCCCGTCGGATTTGTGGCACCGCCGTCTTGGACACCCCAGCGCCAGCACCCTCTCGTCCATTACTCGTGATTTCCTTAGTTCCTGTAATAAGGCTGCGCACACTCCCTGTAGTGCATGTTAGCTTGGCCCCCAACCTCGCCTTCTTTTTCCTTCTTCCCATAGCAAAACCTTTGCTCCATTTGATTTAATTCATTGTGATCTATGGACTAGCCCTGTTGTAAGTTTCTCCGGTTTTCAATACTACTTGGTCGTTTTGGATGATTTTATCCACTATTCCTGGACATTTCCCATGCGTAACAAGTCCGACACATCCACTATCTTACAACGCTTTTTTACTTCTGTTCATACACAATACAATGTCATTATCAAGTCTATGCAATGCGACAATGGTGGCGAATTCATCAACTCATCCTTACGTAGCTTCTTCTCCTCAAATGGCATCGCCTATCGCTTTTCATGCCCACACACCTCACCACAAAACGGGAAAGCTGAACGCCTCATCCACACAACAAACGACATCATTCGCACGCTTCTTCTCCAAGCCAGACTCACCCCACCATTTTGGGTTGAAGCTCTACACACTGCCACTTACCTCCTAAACCGTCGTCCCTCTCGCTCCACTATGCCACTCACTCCCTACTACCTCCTTCACGGTACACACCCCCAATATGATCATCTTCGCATTTTTGGCTGCTTATGCTTCACCGATCTCTATGCCACAATGCCTAACAAGCTCTCTCCTCGCTCTACTCGTTGCGTGTTTTTGGGTTACCCTTTGGAACACGAAGGCTACCGCTGCTACGACTTAGACAATCGCCGCGTCATTGTGTCCCGACACGTTGTCTTTGACGAGAATATTTTTACGTATACACCACCCCCTTCTGGCCACACGGGAGCTACGTCCATAGCAAATCCCCATGCACAACGACCCCCCTACCGGTCGCTGCCGATCCCGATGCTACGCCAGGGCCACTCCAACCGCCTCCCGTGTCGGCACCCGCTTTCCCGCCTGACCCGGGGTCCACCACTATCGTTCCGCACCAACCAGCAGCGCCCTCTCCCACGCCACCTCCCAGGGCCGACAGATCCGCCTCGCGGACCGTGCCCGCAACCACCAGCCCACGCGCCTCCTCTGTGGCTGATTCGCCCGCACAGACCGCGTCGCCCACCAACCCCACTGGCACCGCATCCTCCTTGGATCATGCGCTCGCCTCCACATCTTCGATCGATTCCCCTGGCCATGCACCATCCTCTTCGGCCCCTGCACCAGCTACGCCGCCTGCGCCATGTCTTCGTGCCAATGCGCTACCCGTTCCTCCTCCACATAATTCTCATACCATGACCACCCGAGCAAAACGTGGATACTGCATGCCCAAACGCCTTTTTCTTTCGTCCACTTCCCCTACTTCCATCTCACCGATTCCTTCCTCATATAAAACAACCCTCAAAGACCCCAATTGGAAACGAGCTATGTTTGATGAGTACTATGCTTTAATGAACAACTTCACTTGGTCTTTGGTGCCTAAACCTGCAGGTGCCAATGTCGTCACGGGGAAATGGATCTATCGTCACAAGTTCAACACTGATGGCACTTTGGCCCGGTATAAGGCTCGGTGGGTTGTCCGTGGTTTCACCCAGCAGGAGGGCGTCGATTATGGTGACACCTTCAGTCCAGTGGTGAAGCCAGCCACAATTCGCGTTGTATTGAGCATTGCGATGTCTCACTCATGGCCCATTCATCAACTCAACGTCAAAAATGCATTCCTCCATGGTGATCTCAAGGAAACGGTGTACTGTGCATAACCTGTCGGTTTTGTGGACTCCAAGCACCCCGATCATGTGTGCCTCCTACGTAAGTCTCTCTATGGCTTAAAACAAGCTTCGCGCACGTGGTTTCTACGCTTTCAAGCATTCCTCCTCTCTCTCGGGTTCCATGCATCCAAGAGTGACTCCTCCCTCTTCATCTTGCACCATGGTACATCCATTGCTTACCTCCTAGTCTACGTTGATGATATTATACTCACCGCCAACTCTCCTCGCACACTCACCTTCATCATTACCTCTGTCAAGTCCAAATTCTCCATGACCGACTTAGGTGCCTTACATCATTTTTTAGGTGTTATGTCACTCCTACTCGCGAGGGTCTCTTTCTTTGTCAACAACAATACACCTTAGAGATTCTTGACCGTGCCAATATGCTCAATTGCAAACCAGTTTCCACCCCCATAGACACTAGTGCCAAAGTGTCCTCTACTGATGCTGCTCTTCTCTCCAACCCCACCAAGTATAGAAGTCTTGCCGGTGCACTAAAATACCTCACTCTCACCCACCCCGACATCGCCTACGCCGTTCAGCAAGCTTGCCTGTTCATGCATGCTCCCCGCGACACCCACATGCAGCTTGTCAAACATATCTTGCGTTACTTAAAGGGCACTTCTCATTTCGGCATCCAGTTCTACAAGTCTTCATCTCAAGACCTCATTGCATATACCGATGCGGATTGGGTCGGCTGTCCCGATACACGCAAATCTACCTCCGGGTTTTGTGTGTTCCTTGGCTCTAATCTCATCTCATGGTATTCCAAGCGCCAACCCACCATCTCACGTTCCAGCGTCGAAGCCGAGTATAGGGGTGTGGCGAATTGTGTGGCTGAGTCCTATTGGCTACGGCAATTACTCCATGAGCTTCGTCTCCCACCACAGCGGGCAACGATCGTCTATTGTGACAACGTGAGTGCTTCATACTTGGCTTGCAACATCAGCGAACTAAACACATCGAGATCGACCTTCATTTTGTTCGTGATCGCGTCGTCCTTGGAGAAGCTCGTGTTCTACATGTACCATCAAGCTCTCAATTCGTCGATGTGTTCACCAAAGGATTGCCTTCTCAGGTCTTCAACGAGTTCAGATCCAGCCTCAACGTCCATCCAAATGGAGTTCCGGCTGAGGGGGGGTGTTAGACACGTTGTACACACATATGATGTAACACTTAGTCTAGGTTGATCCACTCTTTTAGGATCCCATGATCATGGCCTGCGTGCCTCCTTTCTAGGACTAGTAGTGGGCTCTCCTAGTATATATACTTGTACATTATAACATATCAAGGCAAGGCAAATAGATCAATCTTCCAACTGAGATGACCGCTTCAGTTTGCCTAGCTTGCCTCCGTGGCCGGCACTCTCACTGCTTGCCGTCTTCTTGGTCTCCACCAGGCTGCCATTGAAGTACTCTGTACTCCCGCTCGATGCCTACGTCGAAGCCGATGCCACCGTGCTGCTGCTGAGGTCCGATCGCCCGTGCGGGGACTGCTCTATGTGCGCACCGCAGGAGATGAGCTGCATCAACACCACCGACTCGCGCATCCGGTCGCCCGTGATCACAACCTACTACGTCAGGCCCACATCTTGTCCCTCCTCGCGAGCACCGACGGTGTTCGAGGTGTTAGACAATGTAATTATGGGTGCATGTGTTTAAACTATGTAGGGATAGAACGTTGGGTTTGATCTTTGTAGTTATTATTCTCTTGTAGATAAAGATCAATCCTAACCTCTTTCTATCTCATGTAATCCTTGTGTATTCGGTTGGCCTTTGAGCCTATATAACACGCAGGCGTCCCTGCCGCATAGGCATACGATTCTACCCCATCTCTTCTCACATGGTATAGAGCCTTCCTCTTCCATCTATGTCCAACTCATCTTCATCTTCCGCTGCCGCCATGTCCTCCTCCACCTCTCTCGCTGCCCCCAGTCACACCATCACCGAGAAACTCTCCAGAGAATTTTTTTGGTGTGGAAGGCGCAAGTCCTCCCCCACATCAGGGCTGCCGGGCTGATGGGATTCCTTGATGGATCCTCGGCGGCGCCCCTGCAGTTTTGCTCACAGAGACGGAGGTCTCCGGCAAGAAGGAGTCCACATCGACTCCGAATCCTGCCTACACCGTCTGGTATAGTCAGGACCAGCAGGTTCTCACCTTCTTGCTGGCCTCTCTTTCGCGGGATGTCCTGCTCCAAGTCCACGACGTCACCACCTCCTTCGGCGTCTGGCAGATGATCCTCTTGCTCTTTGCTTCCCAGTCTCGGGCACGCAAGATCCAACTCCGTGGTCAGCTCTCTACAACCAAAAAAGGTGATCTCTCTGCTGCCGCATATTACACCAAGATGAAAGGTTTTGCAGATGAACTTGCGACTGCTGGCACACCTGTTGATGAAGACGAGGTCGTCTCCCACATCCTCCACGGGCATGATTCAGACTACAACTCGTTTGTGTCTGCTATCTCCACCCGCGCTGCAGCAGACAACCCCATCGGCCTTGGCGAAATCTTCTCACTCCTTCTCTCGGCTGAGACTAGGATCGAGGCACAGAATAGCACCGCCGCCCACTCCCTTAATCTGGCCTCCAAAGGGAGTGGCCGCGGCAATCCGGCGCGCTTCTCTTCCGGCGGCGGCGCCCCCTACCCCAACCACTTTGGTGCTGCTACATCGTCTCCTGGAGGAGGCGCTCCATCCCCACAAGGCCCACTTGTCTACCAAATTTGCAAGCTTGATGGCCATGCAGCATGGTATTGCAAGAAACGGTTCGACAAGTCCTTCAACAACAACCCCAAGCGCCAAGGCAATCGTGCTAAATCTGCAAACACGGCGGCTGCCTCCTATGGTGTCGATACCAACTGGTATCTTGACACTGGCGCGACAGATCACGTGACACGAGAACTGGACAAACTCACTGTCCGTCATCGTTACATTGGCCCCGAACAAATCCACAATGCTAGTGGTCAAGGTATGGAAATTGCACATGTTGGTCATGCCCTCCTTCCTACTCCTCATGAATCTCTTAAGTTGAACAACATCCTACATGTTCCTACCGCATCTAAAAGCCTTCTTTCTGGTCATCACCTAGCCAAAGATAATCATGCTTATCTTATTGTTTACCCATAGTTCTTTTTTGTGAACGATCAGGAAACGGGGAGAACAATCCTTCACGGACCAAGTAGTGGTGGTCTCTACCCTATTGCTGCTCAGCCGGCTTCTCCTGGACGTCAACTCCTTGGAGTCATCAAGCCCTCTACCTCTAGGTGGCATAGGCGACTAGGACACCCATCTCTTCCAGTGGTGCAACAAATACTTTGTAATCATCATCTACTCGTGTCAAATAAAACAGATCATCACCTTGTTTGTGATGCCTGTCAAATGGCCAAGAGCCATCAGTTACCTTACTCTCGTTCCACTAGTGTGTCCAAAGCTCCTTTAGAGCTTATTTTTTCGGATGTATGGGGCCCTGGGCCTCTTTCTGTTGGTAGACAAAAATACTATGTCAGTTTCATAGATGATTTTAGCAAGTTCAGTTGGATTTATCTCATTAAAAATAAATCTGATGTGTTTCAAAAGTTTCATATCTTTCAAGAACTTGTTGAGCATCTCTTTGATCGCAAAATCATTGCTATGCAAACTGATTGGGGTGGCGAATATCAAAAGTTGAACCAATTCTTTGAGCGCATTGGTATTACCCATCATGTGTCATGCCCCCATGCGCACCAACAAAATGGTTCCGCTGAACGCAAACATCGCCACATTGTCGAGGTTGGTCTCTCTCTTTTAGCTCATGCATCCATGCCACTCAAGTTTTGTGATGAGGCATTCCTCACGGCTGTCCATCTCATCAACCGTGTTCCTAGCCGTGTCATCCAAAACCAGACACCTCTTGAACGATTGTTTCACATCACACCAGAATACTCCTCCCTTCGTATCTTTGGATGTGCGGTATGGCCTAATCTTCGCCCCTTCAACAAACACAAACTCGAATACCGTTCCAAACAATGTGTTTTTATTGGCTACAGTTCTCTACAGAAAGGATATAAGTGTCTTGATGTCTCCACGGGTCGAGTTTATATCTCTCGGGATGTTATTTTTGATGAGCATATTTTTCCCTTTGCTGCATTACATCCTAACGCCGTCGCTCAACTACGTGCAGAACTTGTCCTTTTGCCATCCTTTCTTCTTAATTCTCCACCTACTGTACCTCAGGAGGAAGTATGTACTGATATTGTGTCGATTTCCACTAACAGAGTGCCAAATACTAATGCAAATCTCGAAGCAGATCGTCATGATTTTATGCACGCAGATAATGCTACAGAATCGGCAGCCACAACAGATCCAGGCGGCGCGGCATCCAGGGCTGATTCGCCTGCACAATCTGCCTCAGGATCGTGCCCAGATTCGCGTGCCAGCATGGCCTCGGGATCTCACGTGTCAGGAGCGTCAGCGGCTGGATCCAACCGACAGCAGACGGCCCCACCAGATCTTGTTGGAAATATGCCCTAGAGGCAATAATAAATTAGTTATTATTATATTTCTTTGTTCATGATAATCGTTTATTATCCATGCTATAATTGTATTGCTTGGAAACACAGTGCATGTGTGGATACATAGACAAAACACTGTCCCTAGTAAGCCTCTAGTTGACTAGCTCGTTGATCAAAGATGGTCAAGGTTTCCTGACCATAGGCAAGTGTTGTCACTTGATAACGCGATCACATCATTAGGAGAATCATGTGATGGACTAGACCCAAACTAATAGACGTAGCATGTTGATCGTGTCATTTTGTTGCTACTGTTTTCTGCGTGTCAAGTATTTGTTCCTATGACCATGAGATCATATAACTCACTGACACCGGAGGAATGCTTTGTGTGTATCAAACGTCGCAACGTAACTGGGTGACTATAAAGATGCTCTACAGGTATCTCCGAAGGTGTTCGTTGAGTTAGTATGGATCAAGACTGGGATTTGTCACTCCGTATGACGGAGAGGTATCTCGGGGCCCACTCGGTAATACAACATCACACACAAGCCTTGCAAGCAATGTGACTTAGTGTAAGTTGCGGGATCTTGTATTACGGAACGAGTAAAGAGACTTGCCGGTAACGAGATTGAAATAGGTATGCGGATACTGACGATCAAATCTCAGGCAAGTAACATACCGAAGGACAAAGGGAATGACATACGGGATTATATGAATCCTTGGCACTGAGGTTCAAATGATAAGATCTTCGTAGAATATGTAGGATCCAATATGGGTATCCAGGTCCCGCTATTGGATATTGACCGAGGAGTCTCTCGGGTCATGTCTACATAGTTCTCGAACCCGCAGGGTCTGCACACTTAAGGTTCGACGTTGTTTTATGCGTATTTGAGTTATATGGTTGGTTACCGAATGTTGTTCGGAATCCCGGATGAGATCACGGACGTCACGAGGGTTTCCGGAATGGTACGGAAACGAAGATTGATATATAGGATGACCTCATTTGGTTACCGGAAGGTTTTCGTGCATTACCGGAAAAGTTTCGGGCTCATCGGTAGTGTATTGGGAGTGTCGGGAGGGGTGCCGGGGACCATCAGGAGGGGTGTCACGCCCCAAGGGGTCTCATGGGCTATGGGAAGAGATAAAGGAGCCCCTAGTGGGCTGGAATAAGTTCCCACTAAGGCCCATAAGGTTTGAGAAGGAAAAAACACAAGGTGGAAAGAGTTTCCAAGTGGGAAGGTGGAATCCTACTCCAAGTAGGATTGGAGTAGGACTCCTCCACCTCCAATTTCGGCCAAACCTTTAGGTTTTGAGGCTGCCTCCTCCCCTCCCTCCCTCCTATATATAGTGGGGTTTTAGGGCTGATTTGAGACAACTTTTGCCACGGCAGCCCGACCACATACCTCCACGGTTTTACCTCTAGATCGCGTTTCTGCGGAGCTCGGGCAGAGCCCTGCTGAGATTAGATCACCACCAACCTCCGGAGCGCCGTCACGCTGCCGGAGAACTCATCTACCTCTCCGTCTCTCTTTCTGGATCAAGAAGGCCGAGATCATCGTCGAGTTGTACGTGTGCTGAACGCGGAGGTGCCGTCCGTTCGGCACTAGATCGGAGCGGATCGTGGGACGGATCGCGGGACGGTTCGTGGGACGGTTCGCGGGGCGGATTGAGGGACGTGAGGACGTTCCACTACATCAACCGCGTTCACTAACGCTTCTGCTGTGCGATCTACAAGGGTATGTAGATCGGAAATCCCCTCTCGTAGATGGACATCACCATGATAGGTCTTCGTGCGCGTAGGAATTTTTTTGTTTCCCATGCGACGTTCCCCAACAGTGGCATCATGAGCTAGGTTCATGCGTAGATGTAATCTCGAGTAGAACACAAAAGTTTTTGTGGGCGGTGATGTGCGTTTTGCTGCCCTCCTTAGTCTTTTCTTGATTCTTCGGTATTGTTGGATCGAAGCGGCTCGGACCGACATTACTCGTACGCTTACGAGAGACTAGTTTCATCGCTACGAGTAACTCCGTTGCTCAAAGATGACCGGCGAGTGTCGGTTTCTCCAACTTTAGTTGAATCGGATTTGACTGAGGAGGTCCTTGGATGAGGTTAAATAGAAATTCATATATCTCCGTTGTGGTGTTTGCGTAAGTAAGATGCGATCCTACTAGATACCCATGGTCACCACGTAAAACATGCAACAACAATTAGAGGACGTCTAACTTGTTTTTGCAGGGTATGCTTGTAATGTGATATGGCCAACGATGTGATGTGATATATTGGATGTATGAGATGATCATGTTGTAATAGTTAATATCGACTTGCACATCGATGGTACGACAACTGACAGGAGCCATAGGGTTGTCTTTAAACTAACGTTTGTGCTTGCAGATGCGTTTACTATATTGCTAGGACGTAGCTTTAGTAGTAATAGCATGAGTAGCACGACAACCCCGATGGCGACACGTTGATGGAGATCATGATGATGGAGATCATGGTGTGACGCCGGTGACAAGAAGATCATGCCGGTGCTTTGGTGATGGAGATCAAGAAGCACATGATGATGGCCATATTATGTCACTTATGAATTGCATGTGATGTTAATCCTTTATGCACCTTATCTTGCTTAGAACGACGATAGCATTATGAGGTGATCTCTCACTAAAATTTCAAGACGAAATTGTGTTCTCCCCGACTGTGCACCGTTGCGACAGTTCTTCGTTTCGAGACACCACATGATGATCGGGTGTGATAGACTCAACATTCACATACAACGGGTGCAAAACAGTTGCACAAGCGGAACACTCGGGTTAAGCTTGACGAGCCTAGCATGTGCAGACATGGCCTCGGAACACAGGAGACCGAAAGGTCGAGCATGAATCGTATAGTTGATATGATTAGCATAGAGATGCTTACCACTGAAACTATTCTCGACTCACGTGATGATCGGACTTGAGATAGTGGATTTGGATCATGTACCACTCAAATGGCTAGAGAGATGTACTTTTTGAGTGGGAGTTCTTAAGTAATATGATTAATTGAACTAATTGTCATGAACATAGTCAGGTCTTTGCGAATTACGATGTAGCTTGCGCTATAGCTCTACTGTTTTTATATGTTCCTAGAGAAAATTTAGTTGAAAGTTGATAGTAGCAAACTTTGCAGACTGAGTCTGTTAAACCGAGGATTGTCCTCGTTGCTGCGCAGAAGGCTTATGTCCTTAATGCACCACTCGGTGTGCTGCACCTCGAGCATCGTGTGTAGATGTTGTGAACATCCGACATACACGTTTCTGATGACTACACGATAGTTCAGTACAAAGTACTTAATGGCTTAGAAGCAAGGCGCCGAAGACGTTTTGAAACGTCACGGAACATGAGAGATGTTCTAAAGAGATGAAATTGTGATTTCATGCTTGTGCCCTTGTTAAGAGGTATGAGACCTCTGACAAGATTCTTTGTCCACGAAGTAAAGGAGAAAAGCTCAATCGTTGAGCGTGTGCTCAGATTATCTGAGTACGACAATCGCTTGAATCAAGTGGGAGTTGATCTTCCAGATAAGATAGTGATGGTTCTCAAAAGTCACTGCCACCAAGCTGTGAGAGCTTCGTGATGAACTATAACATATCAAGGATAGATACAATGATCCTTGAGCGATTCACGATGTTTGACACTGCGAGAGTAGAAATCAAGAAGGAGCATCAATAGTTGATGGTTAGTAAAACCACTAAGTTTCGAGAAAGGCAAGGGCTAGAAGGGATACTTCGTGAAACGGCAAAGCAGTTGCTGCATTAATGAAGAGACCCCAGATTAAACCCAAGCCCGGGACTAAGTGCTTCTGTTATGAGGGGAACGGTCACTGAGGCGGAGCAACTCTAGATACTTGGTAGATAAGAAGGTTGGCAAAAGTCGAAAGAAGTATATTTGATATACATGATGTTGATGTGTAGTTTACTAGTACTCCTAGTAGCATGAGGGTATTGGATACCGGTTCGGTTGCTAAGTGATTAGTAACACGAAATGAAAGCTACGGCATAAACGGAGACTAGCTAAAGGTGAGGTGACGATACGTGTTGGAAGTGTTTCCAAGGTTGATATGATCAAACGTCGCACGCTCCCTCTACCATCGGGATTGGTGTTAAACCTAAATAATTGTTATTTGGTGCTTGCGTTAAGCATGAACATGATTGGATCGTGCTTATTGCAATACGATTATTCATTTAAATAGAATAATGGTTACTCTATTTGCTTGAATAATCACCTTCAATGGTTTATTGAATCTCGATCGTAGTGTCACACATGTTCATGATATTGGTGCCAAAAGATACGAGGTAATGATGATAGTACCACTTAGTTGTGGCACTGCCGCTTGAGTCATGTTGGTATAAATTGCATGAAGAGGCTCCATGCCGATGGATCTTTATACTCACTTGATTTTGAATCACTAGTGACATGCAAATCATACCACATGAGCAAGGCCTTGTTTTCATTGAGATGAAACAAGATAGTAACTTGTTGGAAGTGATACATTTTGATGTATGCAGTCCAATGGGTGTTGAGGCACGTAGTGGATATCATTATGTTCTTACTTCAATGACGATTTGAGTAGATACAAGAGTATTTACTTAATGAATCACAAGTCTGAAATATTGAAAAGTTCAATTCTGTTTCGGAGTGAAGTTCGTCGTAACAAAAGGATAAACTGTCTACGAGATGATCATAGAAATGAATATCTAAGTTACAAGCTTTGGTACGCAGTTAAGACAATGTGGAAATTGTTTCGCAGTTCATGCCACCTCGAACATCATAGTGTGATGATGTGTCTGAACGTCATAGCCACGCACTATTTGGTATGGTGCATGCTATGATGTCTCTTATCGAATTACCACTATCATTTATGGGTTATGCATTAGAGACAACCGCATTCACTTTAAATAGGGCACCGCGTATTTCCGTTGAGATGACACGATATAGACTGAGGTTTAGAGAAATCTAAACTGTCGTTTCTTGAAAGTTTGGGGCTTCGACACTTATGTGAAAAAGTTTCAGTCTGATAAGCTCGAACCCAAAGCGGATAAATGCATCTTCATAGGATATCCAAACCAGTTGGGTACATCTCCTATCTCAGATCCGAAAGCAAAGTGTTTGTTTCTAGAAACGGATCCTTTCTCGAGGAAAGGTTTCTCTCGAAAGAATTGAGTGGGAGGGTGGTAGAACTTGATGAGGTTATTGAACCATCACTTCAACCAGTGTGTAGCAGGGCGCAGGAAGTTGTTCCTGTGGCGCCTACACCAATTGAAGTGAAAGCTGATGATGGTGATCATCGAGCATCGGATCAAGTTACTACAAGCCTCGTAGGTTGACAAGGTCGCGTACTACTGCAGAGTGGTACGGTAACCCTGTCTTGGAGGTTATGTTGTTGAGCAACAGTGAACCTACGAGTTATGGAGAAAGCAATGGTGGGCCTGGATTCCGACAAATGGCTGGAAGCCATGAAATCCGAGAGAGGATCCATGTATGAAAACAAAGTGTAGACTTTGGAAGAACTACTTGATGGTCATAGGACTATTGAGTAAAGATGGACCTTTAAAAGGAAGACAGACGATGATGGTGATAAGTCACTATTAAGAAAAGTTCGACTTGTCACAAAGATGTTTCCGACAAGATCAAACAGTTGACTATGATGAGACTTTCTCACTCGTAGCGATGCTAAAAGTCTGTTAGAATTATGTTAGTAGTTGATGCATTATTTATGAAATATTGCACATAGGATGTCAAAACATTGTTTCCTCGACGGTTTCCTTGAGCAAACATTGTATGTGATACAACCAGGAGGTTTTGTCGATCCTAAAGATACTAGCAAGTATGCAAGCTCCAGCGATCCTTCAATGGACTGGTGCAAGCATCTCGGAGTTGGAATATACACTTTGATGAGATGGTCAAAGATTTTGGGTTAGTACAAGGTTTATGGGAAACTTGTATTTCCAAAGAAGTGAGTGGGAGCACTATAGAATTTCTGATAAGTATATATGGTTGACATATTGTGGATCAGAAGTAATGTAGAATTTTTGTAAAGCATACAAGGTTGTTTGAAAGGAGTTTTCAAAGGAATACCTGGATTCCGCTACTTGAAAGTTGAGAATCAAAGGTCTATGGAGATAGATCGAAAGCGCTTGATAGAAGTTTCAACAAGATGCATGCCTTGACAAGTTTTTGAAGGAGTTCAAAATAGATCAGCAAAGAAGGAGTTCTTGGTTGTGTTGTAAGGTGTGAATTTGAGTAAGACTCAACACCCGACCCCGGCAGAATAAAGAGAATAGACGAAGGTCATCTTCTATGCCTTGGCCGTAGAATATGAAGTATGCCATGCTGGGTACCGCACCTGATGTGTGCCTTGACTCAAAGTCTGTTGAGAGGTACAGAGAGTGATCCATGATTGAATCACTAGCAGCGGTCAAAATTTATCCTTAGTAACTGATGGACTAAGGAATTTTTCTTGATTATGGAGGTGGTTAAAAAGTTCGTCGTAAAGGGTTATGTCGATGCAAGCTTTGACACTAATCCGAATAACTATGAGTAGTGAAACGGATTCGTATAGTAGAGTAGATATTTGGAGTATTTCCGAATAGCACATAGTAGCAGCATCTATAAGATGACATAAAGATTTGTAAAGAACACACGGATCTGAAAGTTTCAGAACCGTTGACTAAAACCTCTCTCACGAGCAAGACGTGATCAGACCCCATAACTATATGGGTGTTGGATTCGTTGGAATCACATGGTGATGTGAACTAGATTATTGACTCTAGTGCAAGTGGGAGACTGTTGGAAATATGCCCTAGAGGCAATAATAAATTAGTTATTATTATATTTCTTTGTTCATGATAATCATTTATTATCCATGCTATAATTGTATTGCTTGGAAACACAGTGCATGTGTGGATACATAGACAAAACACTGTCCCTAGTAAGCCTCTAGTTGACTAGCTCGTTGATCAAAGATGGTCAAGGTTTCCTGACCATAGGCAAGTGTTGTCACTTGATAACGCGATCACATCATTAGGAGAATCATGTGATGGACTAGACCCAAACTAATAGACGTAGCATGTTGATCGTGTCATTTTGTTGCTACTGTTTTCTGCGTGTCAAGTATTTGTTCCTATGACCATGAGATCATATAACTCACTGACACCGGAGGAATGCTTTGTGTGTATCAAACGTCGCAACGTAACTGGGTGACTATAAAGATGCTCTACAGGTATCTCCGAAGGTGTTCGTTGAGTTAGTATGGATCAAGGCTGGGATTTGTCACTCTGTATAACGGAGAGGTATCTCGGGGCCCACTCGGTAATACAACATCACACACAAGTCTTGCAAGCAATGTGACTTAGTGTAAGTTGCGGGATCTTGTATTACGGAACGAGTAAAGAGACTTGCCGGTAACGAGATTGAAATAGGTATGCGGATACTGACGATCGAATCTCACGCAAGTAACATACCGAAGGACAAAGGGAATGACATACGGGATTATATGAATCCTTGGCACTGAGGTTCAAATGATAAGATCTTCGTAGAATATGTAGGATCCAATATGGGCATCCAGGTCCCGCTATTGGATATTGACCGAGGAGTCTCTCGGGTCATGTCTACATAGTTCTCGAACACGCAGGGTCTGCACACTTAAGGTTCGACGTTGTTTTATGCGTATTTGAGTTATATGGTTGGTTACCGAATGTTGTTCGGAGTCCCGGATGAGATCACGGACGTCACGAGGGTTTCCAGAATGGTCCGTAAACGAATATTGCTATATAGGATGACCTCATTTGGTTACCGGAAGGTTTTCGTGCATTACCGGAAAAGTTTCGGGCTCATCGGTAGTGTATTGGGAGTGCCGGGAGGGGTGCCGGGGACCATCAGGAGGGGTGTCACGCCCCAAGGGGTCTCATGGGCTATGGGAAGAGATAAACGAGCCCCTAGTGGGCTGGAATAAGTTCCCACTAAGGCCCATAAGGGTTGAGAAGGAAAAAACACAAGGTGGAAAGAGTTTCCAAGTGGGAAGGTGGAATCCTACTCCAAGTAGGATTGGAGTAGGACTCCTCCACCTCCAATTTCGGCCAAACCTTTAGGTTTTGAGGCTGCCTCCTCCCCTCCCTCCCTCCTATATATAGTGGGGTTTTAGGGCTGATTTGAGACAACTTTTGCCACGGCAGCCCGACCACATACCTCCACGGTTTTACCTCTAGATCGCGTTTCTGCGGAGCTCGGGCGGAGCCCTGCTGAGATTAGATCACCACCAACCTCCGGAGCGCCGTCACGCTGCCGGAGAACTCATCTACCTCTCCGTCTATCTTGCTGGATCAAGAAGGCCGAGATCATCGTCGAGCTGTACGTGTGCTGAACGCGGAGGTGCCGTCCGTTCGGCACTAGATCGGAGCGGATCGTGGGACGGATCGCGGGTCAGTTCGTGGGACGGTTCGCGGGCGGATCGAGGGACGTGAGGACGTCCCACTACATCAACCGCGTTCACTAACGCTTCTGCTGTGCGATCTACAAGGGTATGTAGATTGGAAATCCCCTCTCGTAGATGGACATCACAATGATAGGTCTTCGTGCGCGTAGGAATTTTTTTGTTTCCCATGCGACGTTCCCCAAGAGTGGCATCATGAGCTAGGTTCATGCGTAGATGTAATCTCGAGTAGAACACAAAAGTTTTTGTGGGCGGTGATGTGCGTTTTGCTGCCCTCCTTAGTCTTTTCTTGATTCTTCGGTATTGTTGGATCGAAGCGGCTCGGACCGACATTACTCGTACGCTTATGAGAGACTAGTTTCATCACTACGAGTAACTCCGTTGCTCAAAGATGACCGGCGAGTGTCGGTTTCTCCAACTTTAGTTGAATCGGATTTGACTGAGGAGGTCCTTGGATGAGGTTAAATAGCAATTCATATATCTCCGTTGTGGTGTTTGCGTAAGTAAGATACGATCCTACTAGATACCCATGGTCACCACGTAAAACATGCAACAACAATTAGAGGACGTCTAACTTGTTTTTGCAGGGTATGCTTGTGATGTGATATGGCCAACGATGTGATGTGATATATTGGATGTATGAGATGATCATGTTGTAATAGTTAATATCGACTTGCACGTCGATGGTACGACAACCGGCAGGAGCCATAGGGTTGTCTTTAAACTAACGTTTGTGCTTGCAGATGCGTTTACTATATTGCTAGGACGTAGCTTTAGTAGTAATAGCATGAGTAGCACGACAACCCCGATGGCGACACGTTGATGGAGATCATGATGATGGAGATCATGGTGTGACGCCGGTGACAAGAAGATCGTGCCGGTGCTTTGGTGATGGAGATCAAGAAGCACATGATGATGGCCATATCATGTCACTTATGAATTGCATGTGATGTTAATCCTTTATCACCTTATCTTGCTTAGAACGACGGTAGCATTATGAGGTGATCTCTCACTAAAATTTCAAGACGAAATTGTGTTCTCCCTGACTGTGCACCGTTGCGACAGTTCTTCGTTTCGAGACACCACGTGATGATCGGGTGTGATAGACTCAACGTTCACATACAACGGGTGCAAAACAGTTGCACAAGCGGAACACTCGGGTTAAGCTTGACGAGCCTAGCATGTGCAGACATGGCCTCGGAACACAGGAGACCGAAAGGTCGAGCATGAATCGTATAGTTGATATGATTAGCATAGAGATGCTTACCACTGAAACTATTCTCGACTCACGTGATGATCGGACTTGAGATAGTGGATTTGGATCATGTACCACTCAAATGACTAGAGAGATGTACTTTTTGAGTGGGAGTTCTTAAGTAATATGATTAATTGAACTAATTGTCATGAACATAGTCGGGTCTTTGCGAATTCCCATGCGACGTTCCCCAACAGATCTACCTCCTCTGCGCGTGCATGCACGCGCCTTGGGCTCGGTGCCGCTACCCGCCACCGATCGCACCTCGGGTCAGGCACCACCTGATCCGGTCGCCTCCACCGACTGCGCCTCGGGCCAGGGCGAACCTGGCGCTGTCTCCTCTACGTTTGGCGCGCGCGCCAGCACTCGCCTGCCGCCTTCTCCTCGGGAGTTGGAGCCGCAGGTGGCTCCCGCTTCCCCGACATCCCCCGCGCCTGGTCACCTGTCGGTTTTTGGCCTGCTGCATGCGGCCGATGCTGACGCTGCGCCCGGGTCGTCGTCTGCGGTCTCCTCCGACGCCCCTCCTGCAAGCCATCTTCATCCACCACCGCCACCACCTCCTCCAACTCGCAACCATACGAGGTCAAAAAGTGGTATCTTCAAACCTAAAGAGTATATAGATGGTTGTATCCGTTGGGGTTCTTTTTGTGCTACAGGTGAACCACAGAACTTGCAGGAGGCCCTGACTCATCCTAAGTGGAAAGATGCAATGGATGAAGAATATCGTGCACTTATGGATAACCGTACTTGGCACCTCGTCCCACCCGAGAAAGGTACAAATATTATTGACTGCAAGTGGGTTTATAAAGTAAAACGGAAATCTGATGGCAGCATTGATCGTTTTAAAGTACGTCTGGTAGCCAAAGGTTTTAAACAACGTTACAGTCTTGACTATGAGGATATTTTCAGCCCTGTTGTTAAAGCTGCTACTATCAGATTGATTCTCTCTATAGCTGTCTTCAGAAATTGGTGCATGCGACAGTTGGACGTTAAGAACGTGTTTTTACATGGTGTTCTGGAAGAGGTTGTTTTCATGAAACAACCACCTGGGTATGTGGATCACATGTCACCTAATCTGGTCTATAAGCTTGACAAAGCACTTTATGGCTTGAAACAGGCACCTAGGGCATGGTACTCTCGTTTATCTGTCAAATTGCAGTCTCTTGGTTTTGTACCTTCCAAGTGTGATACGTCACTTTTTCTGTACTCTCGGGCTGGTGTCACTATATTTATGCTCATCTATGTTGATGATATCATTGTCACTAGCTCCTCTCCTCAGGCAGTTGAAGCTCTCCTTATTGATCTTCGCATGGACTTTGCTCTCAAAAATTTGGGTCCTCTACATTATTTCCTTGGAATTGAGGTAACTACTGTTGGTGATGACATTATTTTATCTCAAAGAAAGTATTTTCTTGAAGTACTTCAACGAGTAGCCATGCAAGGATGCAAACCAGTTAGTACACCGTTGTCAACCTCTGAGAAATTGTCATTATTTGATGGTCATCCACTTGGAGAGGAGGATTTCACTCAGTACAGAAGCATTGTTGGTGCTCTCCAATATTTGACTTTAACTCGTCCTGATATCTCTTTTTCGAGATAACAAAGTTTGGCAGTTTTTACATGCACCCACTTCCGCACATTGAACTGCTCTAAAGCGCATTCTTCGATATCTGCAAGGCACATTAACTCATGGACTTCGCATTCGTAAGTCTATGCTGGTAAGTGCTTTCTCAGATGCTGATTGGGCAGGTTGTCCTGATGACAGGAAATCCATTGGAGGGTTTGCTGTTTTTGTTGGAGGTAACTTGGTCTCTTGGACTGCTCGTAAACAACCTACTGTCTCTCGTTCTAGTACTGAGGCAGGGTATAAAGCCCTTGCTAATGCCACTGCTGAGATTATTTGGGTACAAAATCTGCTTACTGAATTGGGTATTCGTCATCCTCCATCAACATTTCTTTGGTGTGATAATTTAGGTGCCACCTATGTGTCTGCTAATCCTATCTTCCATGCTCGCACCAAGCACATTGAAATTGACTATCACTTTGTGCGTGAAAGAGCTGCTCAGAAACTCTTAAATATTCGTTTCATTCCTACTGGTGATCAAGTGGCGGATGGATTCACTAAACCTCTCACAGCTCGGCAGTTAGAAGTTTTTCGTCGTAATTTCAACTTAGATAAGTTGTGATTGAGGGAGAAGTTAGACAATATAATTATGGATGCGTGTGTTTAAACTATGTAGGGATAGAACGTTGGGATTGATCTTTGTAGTTATTATTTTCTTGTAGATAAAGATCACTCCTAACCTTTTTCTATCTCATATAATCCTTGTGTATTCGGTTGGCGTTTGAGCTTATATAACTCGCAGCCGTCCCTGCCGCATACGCATACGATTCTACCCATCTCTTCTCACACGAGGCGGCGGCCACACGGGCGTCGTTCTTGGTGTGCATCTCCAGCATGTCGGGGCTTTTGGACAACGACGACGACTTTATCTCGTCGGCTCCGAGCTATACCGTAGGTTCCTGCGGCGGAGACGGCTCTGGGCTTCGGTGCTGGCCGCGTTTCTCACTGGTCTGAGTTGCCGCGTCCGCCATGGCGCTGCGGCGCGCCGCGGCCACCCGGTACTCGCCGAGTTCGAAGGAGCTCCAGTTATGGGCATCTTCTTCTCGTTCCCGACCCGGCAGCTGGAGGTAGAGGGGGACAAGGATGAGCCAGCGGAGGCGTTGCGCAGCGCAGGTAGGCCTGCGTGGTGAGGATGCGGAGCATCTCAGAGCCCTTGAGCACGTACTCGGCGTTGCTGGCGGGGTGCATAGGGTCGTCGGTGATGAGGTCGTGCCAGATATAGCCGGTCTTGCAACTCCGTTTGGAGAACCAGGAGTAGGCTATCACAATGCCAGCACCCCAGAGCAGGGTCATCCTGTCCAAAAACGTCCGCGCCATCGACATTGTTAATTATAGTAAACAAAGTCAGAACCTGAGTCCATGACTGGCAGAACCTGAAGCAAGGCAGAACAGAGGAGAGTGGACCGGGTACCTTAGAGGTAGAGGCACCGAAATCATTAGTTAGCGAATACACCTTACAACGATTGCTTCCACCTTGAGAGTTGCGACAAGTGATGCATTACATGCACGTCACTTATCCAACCTGGGAATTTTCCTTCTTTCGTGAATCCGTATTTTCAAAACGTTTTATCTTCTAAATGGTACGTCCAAATTTCGAACCGTTTTCACAGTTGGCTTTCTCGCGTCGAGATCTTCAAAACTAGATTCCATATTGATAGCTTTTGATGATTTTTTTCACGAAAAAACCGAAAAAAAAACGGACGAAAAAACCGTGACTCACGCGATAGAAAAAAAACCTTTCCGAGAGGCATAGGTCGTGCCTCTCGCGGAAGCAAAACCGTGTCTCTCGCGGAAAAAGAAAGAGAGAGCAGAAAACATGTTTCCCCCTTTTCGGGAGAGGCACGAACGTGCCTCTCGCGAAGGCAAAATCGTGCCTTCCATGGAAGCAAAACTATGCCTCTCGCGAAAAAAACAACAGAAAACGCGTTTTTTCCCCTTTCGGAGAGGTACGGGCGTGCCTCTCGCGAAGGCAAAACCGTGCCTTTCGCGAAAGCAAAACCGTGTCTCTCGAAAAAAAAATGCGTTTTTTCCCATTCCGAAAGGCAGGGGCGTGCCTCTCGCGAAGACAAAATCGTGGCTTTCGCGGAAGCCAAACCGTGCCTCTCGCAAAAAAAAAAAACAAAAAACGCGTTTTTTTCCTTTCGAGACACGGCCGGGCCTCTCGCGAAGGCAAAACCGTGCCTCTCAATAAAGCAAAACCGTGCCTCTCAGAAAAAAAAACAGAAAACGTGTTTTTTCGCGTAAAAAAACAGAAAACGTGTTTTTCGTGAACAAACAAGTCCAAAAGTTAGGAAAGACCGGTGAGAAACCGTAACACCAATTTTTTTCGAAAAAACCCTCTCAGAAAAGGCAAAAACACGTGCGAAAAAAATTCGATAGAAACGCTATAACACGACACATGGCGGCGGCTAGAAACGCGCCAAGTGGCGGCGCGCAGGAGCGATCGCTGAGAGGCTACCGATGAAGCGCTTGCTAACTAGTTGCTCTCATTGATGACTTGCTTTATCTCTGCCTAATCAGCGAGTCCAGTCAGCCAAAAGTGCACGGTCAGGGTCAAAACCACTCAAAATCAAGTCTAAAACCACCTTAGGGGGAATTGACCCGGTTTTAAAGATTTGAGGGGTTGATTGATCCAATATTAGAGTTGAGGGGGAAATTGGCCCATGAGCGAGGATTTAGGGAGAACGATACTTTCCTCTCAAGTCTTTCAAGAGCTGCAAACTGGGCTTTGATCATGTTTTAAATGTTAACAACTTGAGCGAATTTTCTAGAGTTCACTTTCCTTTAGTTTTTTGAATACTTGAGTTTCCAAAAATGGATATTTAAAAAATGTACGTGAATTGTACTAAAACTTTAGGGACCTCAAAATGTGGACGAATTTTTAAAAGAGGCCTCAAATTTTTGAAAAAGTTCAATTAGAAAACCTTTATGAATATGTAAGGAAACCTTTCATGATTTTTATTTTTATTTTTATTGAAAATATGTTTATGGACTTGAAAACGTTTGCCAACATAATTTTTTAATGAACTTTAAAAAGTCTTCACCCATTTAAAAATATCGATCACTTGAAAATGTCCACTATTGTTTTCAAATGTTTGGAATATTTGAAAAAAGTAATAAATTTTAAATTATATTGAATAAAAGAAAGTTCATGAATTTTATAAAAAAATGAATTAAACAAAATTTGAAAATTTAGAAAATCAGAATTTAATTTTTATGACAAATTTAAAATGCTTACCAATTTTAGAATCTTTGTGAATTATAGAAATGTTTATTAATCTAATAGTTTCACAAATTGTTTAATAATACAAATTATAAGTTGCTCCTTATTTTTAAAATGTTCATGAATTTTAAAACACAAAAAAGAAGAACGAAAAACACAAGGATAAATAATGGAAAAGAAAACTGGAAATAAGCAAAAGCAAACTCACACGAAAAAACGAAAAAAAAAATCTCCAGTGGGAAAACAGAAGAAAGTCACCAATGAACTGCTCGCTGTCTAGTGGCCGACCCAAGGATCGAATTTCATGTGTGAAGCCGATATTTAGATGCATAGAGCTTTAAATAGGATTTGCCGTAGTGTATGATCCTAAGTTGATCGTGTGTTCATGGGCTCCATGGATACAAGGGCATCAACACAGATTGTACTGAGGGATAATCTAATTGGTAGGCAACAGACCGAGTTCAATAGGGATGTACTCGCGTGGAACCTTTTGTCGTCAACCTTAATTTTGAGAGACCCTATCATATTAATATTCCTATGATTCCTGAACAATATCGTTTTTATCAACCGGTGTACATGGTCAAAGTCATGAAATTTGGATCATGCAGGAAACCTGATGTCGTGCGGGTCAAGCATCTCTGTACGTTGAGTCAAGCCTGAAGCAAGGTTTGAAATATCGGATATCGGGTTCATATCGGTTTGGCTTCGACATATCGGATGCCAGATATCGGGTAATATATCAAATGATATTTAGATATATCGAAAGAAACATGTCTGGATTATTTTATTCTTACTCAAAACAGTTTAAAAAATGCATGATGTCAATTCTATAGCATAACAATTTTAGATTCCTAGTTTGTTAACTTGTTAATTAAGATATTATTAAGAAAGATTCATAAAAACATTACTATAAAATTAAAAACAATACATTTTATATGCATATGTGTAAAACATCATGCCTGAGTTTGATAATAAGATGAAGTTGTGAATGCATAATTTTATTTTCATGGCTTTCATATAGAGAATTTTAATCATCTATGCATCGGTCTATGTCAAATATAGATAGATATTTCGGCCCATATCGGATGATATATGTGAAAATGATATTTACAAAGTGATATGTTATGTTTATATCGGTAGAGCTCAAAAAATGATATACCGGCCTATATATCAATCGTGTCGGCCTAGATCTAAAAGCTTGGGTTAAAGATGTGATGCCAGCCTCAGCACCGCCTCTGGCACCACAACAACGCAATCTTGTTCCACGCATGGGTCGCTAGACCACAAGCAAACGCGCGAGCTTTTGGGGCGGCCTAGTGCTGGACGAGATGTCCGTTTTTCATTCATTTTTCTTCTCATTTGTTCCCTCAGTTTATTTTTATTTTTATTTTCTGTATCTTTTCGTTTTTTCGTGTATTTTCTTTTTTATCCTTTTAAAATTTGCAAATATTTTTTAAATGATGAAAATTATATATAAATTCATAGGGAAATGAATAATACGTATTAAATTATTGATTCATAAAAAATAAGAGAACCATTTTCCAAAAGGTCTGTGCACTTTGAAAATTTTGGAACATTTTCTAAATTCATGGATATGTTTTCTAAAATTGAGATATTTTTAGTTACTGTAATATTTTTAAAATTGCTAAATATATTTCTAAAATTCGTAAACACATAGTAATCCGGGAAAAATTTAATTTTTTTAATAAAATAAAAAACATACCTCACAATTGTTTTTTCCATTCCTGTCACAACATCTCCATTCCTGTAACAGCGCCATGCGGGCAGCCGGCCACGGAAAGACAATTTTTGCTTGTTCCTGAACTAATGCCTCTCTGGCTAGCTCTTGGATTTGGTCTCCCTCCCACGAAATTTGCCAGGACTGAACAGGTGTCGCTACTTTCCCAATCGATGAGAAACGATAAGTACTGATATTCGGGGTCATCATATACGTTGTGGCTTAATATTATTTTGCGGGCACCTTGTGGCTCAATATGAACTGCTTGAATAACACGGTTCAACCACATGACATATGTGGTAAGCAACTTAAATTATTCAAAATAAATTAGGCTTCTTATTCAAAGAAGAAGAAGAAGCGATTCCCAAAAAAAGAAGAAGAAGAAGAATAACACGGTTCAGTGACTCCCACGGCTCGTTAGCCTTGTATATTATACTGCTGCTCCTCCACATATCTCCATCGATTGCAATCAACCGGGCGAAAGGAAACGATCAAGAGACCGATATGTACGTCCACCAGTTAGCTAGCGTGTCTGCATATAAAACTACAACTCGGAGGGCTTAATTTACTGGCATGATTAGCGAGGCACCGATCGGTCGAACCCAGCCCGGTCCTTCCAATCACCACCAACTAATGATCGTATGATAAAAAGCAGGCCCCGCCATACGTACATTGTTATATAGGCTAGCGGGTTCCATTCCATAGCCTAAGTGCTTACTTTATGAGCTAATCTTGTTAACTAACCACACACACATACAATCACAAGGTCGACCGCACATGCATGCATGCATGCAGCATGCACGCCAGCCAACCGCGTAAAACTCCAAAGCAAGCTGATGCGTCCGGTGCTCTCTTGCAGCCGGCAATAATTTCTCCTTCCGTTATTAAGACCCTGTTTGAAACTACTCTAGGCCCTGTTTGAAACCACTCAGATTATATAATCTATCTTCATAATCTAAATTATCATAATTTATTGTGGTTTCAAACAGGGCCTAACTAACGAACTCGGCTTGTCTTTACCGCCCTATCAGCGAGCACTGGCGGCGTCGACTGACCCCAAAACGGGAAAGAAACGATCAACTTGCCCGTCCATCAACCTGTAAACTAAGACACATCGATCGTGATCATGTGAAAGCTGGCGATGATAAGTTTGGTAAATGTATCTTAATTTACAGGTTGTGGACGTTCTTGCGCCTGATCGCAGACGCACCTGGCGAAGCAAGTGGCTCCAAAACTATTGCTGGAAATGTTAACCTGCTGATGATGCCACTTGACGATTATTGACATTGACCCCCCTGGGCAATGGACTATTCCCAGTCTGTCCCACGACCGGCATAAAAAAAGTTTGGATGATCGGTCGGACGAAACATACAAAGATATCGTGATGGATCCATACGACAGAATCAGTAGGTTGGGGCGTGGAAGCTTCGGGAAGCAAAGACAAGCGACGCTGTGCTAAGACATACTGATAGTTCCATGTTGCCCTCTAGAACGTACTTACCCACAGAGCTAGTGGCTCCCATGACAAGGGCAGTCATGCGCACATGTAATTCTCAGATGGTAGCTAACTATATATCACAGGACTTTCAGGTAACTGGGCAATGGAGGACCTGCATCAGCAGGGGTTGTAGCTATTTCTTTTTGTAACCTAAGCCTTGGGTGCGGACTCTTGTGCTTAGATTGGTACTCCTCTACCCTCTTCTTCCACCAATGGATGGCAAAGCTCCTGTGCTGTCAAGAAAGAAGAAAGGAAAAAAGAACAGTTGATCTGTGCAAAGAGAAGATGCTTACACATTACTAGGTTACACCCGCTGGAGCTAGACCGTGACCAATAGTATCAGATAGTATTACAATGCCGACTAAAACAAATTCTGATGTGGTAACAGCTAACAAGTTGCCCCAGTGACTGTGATCGAATGGGTTCTCTTCTCTTGTCTTAATTAGGCAGCGCCCACCGTTTTGTTGCAGCATGATTGGAAGCATAGTAGAGTTTTGACTTGGCAGCAGGCTAACCTACCTATGTGCAGACCGATTCGTGTGAAGCCTACGAGTATTTGGGGCCAATTTGAAATAAAAAAGTTGGACCAGAGTTAGGCGACGAATCTGTTAGTTAATCCATGGCATTTGGTTAATGCTTGGCATACTTGGCCCCTAGTATATGTATATGTACTACGACCATACAAAATGTATATGTCTATGTACAGGTAGAAGCTGTAGCTGTTGGTACTTAACCTGCCATAATTTTTTCTCCGCGGAGATCGAAATGGATACGTTCGGCATCAGCACGGGCAACTTGGCTGCTACTATATTGCTGTTGCTTACTCTCTCTTCTGACTAGGTACATACATTATATAATCTTTTGCCCGGCTCTGCGTTGTCCTAATGACTGCTGCTGAGATAGTTTTAGGTGCCTCCTGAGCTCACACATGACAAACTTTTAGTTGCAACTTGCAGTGAGAACATTTCATTTTGTTAATCAAGTCATATGCCTGGCTCGCGCAGCTCCACGAGTCCCTTTCGTTAATATCTCCACAATTTGTTTTCTCTGACGTGGATGTTGTTCTCCCTGATCCAGCAGATTATCGGGAACCAGTGAGTGAAAACGTAGTTTGTGAGGCCATTTTAATTTTATGTGCCTGGATCAGAAATATTAATGTTGGATTGTTTATGAGCTGATTTTTTTCAGAAATAAACATATGCATGTAGCAGCTACCCTGTTGATAGAAATGTAACTGCATTTCAGGTCATAACTAAAAGAAATATTCTGGCTCCATGAATTTAATTACTAGCTCTGATGGAAGCAATGTATGTGCAGAATCTTGAGCTGTCCTTGGTTTTTCTCTGATCAATCTTCTAAGCAAATGGTACTGCTCCTTGACCTGACTTTCATGCCCTATTCATTGGATGCTGCCGGATTCTTTTCTGAACAATCTACAAGAATTCTAGTGTAAGACATTCAAAGGCATCTTGCGATGTTTCTATAACTTCTGATGATGTGGCTCCTAGAAGGCTACAATAGTTTAAAGTAGAGTTCGTCCAGAAAACCAATACGATGATGAGAATAATTCTTAAACAAAGATACCATGACGAAGTGACAAAAGTAATTCTCTGGAGCTGATCATATTGGCCTCCTGGGCCATCTGGACTACCAGAAATGACTGGATTTTCAACAAAATTCCTCCAAATCTTTATACTTGCAGAAAGAAGCTCAAGTCTGAGATCAAGTGGCTGATCCATAGGGCCACAAGGAAGTCCTATTCCAATTTTGAGACTTGGGTCTCCAATTTTGTATAGCTGGGGGTAACCGCCCCTTGTTCTTTTGCTTCTTTGGTTTTTGGTTTTTATTTCCTTGTTTTCTTCTTTCTGTATAGATTCTTTTATTCTTTGTGACATTTTGTACCATTTATTTTGAAAATCAATAAAAGATATGCACCAGAGTCCTGCTGTTTCCCTAAAAAAACAGAAATGACAAAAGTAAATTATTTACAAATTCAAATATGCCCTGGAAGCCTTTGTAGCCATAAAATTTGAAGTTACAGAACGAACCTTATCAGCAATCCATTTAGCCCATCTCAAAATTTATTCACCTTTTGTATTAGCTGCTTTCTCTCTTCTCAAACTAAAGATGCTTTTACATGTACATGTGTGAAATGAAAAGCATTATCCTCTTAATCCTTGAGCACATTGACAAAATAAAGTTGCAGAAATTCTGAAAAATCTTCAAAAATTCTAATGTGAGACATTGCTAAGTCATCTTCACTCTTGAGACCCTTACATGGATTTTGAATGGTTTCTACAACTCTTGGTGATGTTGAGACTAAAAGCCTAGAGTAATTTAAAATCAGTGTTCGTCCAAAAACAATAATGCAACTATTCAAATACATTCTAACAAAGATACCTTCATGAAACTAAAGTAAATGACAGGTGGTTAACAAATTAAAGTATTCATTGAGAAATTGAGAAAACCTGAAGTTAGGGAATCATCCTTTTATCAGGAACAAGAAAAAAGGTCGAAATCGTCTTTTTCAAAACTAAAGTTGCACTTTTTTATTAACACCTTTTTCTCCAATGTCCGCTAGCAAATTTTTTATGGCAAATAGTTCGTACAACCTTTAATATTATACCTCCGGATAGCATTGAAACGTTGTTCGGGACGTGGCTAAATGGAGTGGGCATAACTATTGCTAGACATATTCGTATAGGAGTATGTGCATTGCTTTGGACTATATGGAACTACAGGAATGACATGACTTTTAACAGACAAACACATATAATTTTTTTACAGGTACTTTACAGGGTAACGACGTTGATCCGTACATGATCGTTACTCACTCCTGCAGAAACCAGGGAGCCTTTGGTTACTGGGTCTATCCGGTGGGAGATGGTAGCTCGGGATATCTACAACTGGTTTGGATGGCGGTCCAGTAATATGATAGATGGGCATCTAGGCCTATGTTAATCGGTTGTGGCATCTTTTGATTTATTTTGGATTATTTTGCCGCTCTTCCTTTAGAGCTTGTTCGCAACCGTTGAATTTTTGATTGCTTTTTTTAATAAAGTGGTTGCTTGCATCGTATTAATGCAGAGACCGAAAGAAATCCTTATTTTCTAATTTTTTTAAGAGAATATATTAACATCGAGAAGATATGAACTAAAGATTCCGAGAGAGCTCCTTTGGAAAATTTACCTTTCATTAGGCTACGGCCTCTCTCTTCTCTTATGAAAGATGATGTTCCACATGCACATAGGCTTAGTTCTACCATTGAATTTTCATCATCTCTTGACCTGTAGCTATGGTTTATTCTTAAAAGATAAAAAATATCCCGCGACCTTTTCTCTTGCAATCACCTTCAGATATATAAATTGGGCAGTGTGCATCTTCTGGTGCAGAGTCTGAGGGAGGTGCTCTTCTCCATTATCTAACAATAATGTACATATGAGAAATGGACAGCTTTATCCTCCTCTAAAGAGCACCTTGACAAATTAAGGTTGCCGGCTTGTTGGTTCATTTATGTACCTAGTGCATATACTCTACTGCCCAAATTGAGACATAACTTTTCGCACCTCTACGAAATAAGCTCTTTCGCTTTTGCGGCACGAGACTGCAGTATAGATGTTTATATGAGAGACTTGCTTTATGCTACTTAATACTACTTGGTACAATGTCTTTTCGGGAACTATTTGCTGAAAGTTGCAAAAGGTCTAACAAAAGAAACAAGTATCCTGCAGTGCTGGGTGCAATGATATTTCAGACACTGACACAACCATAAAACGTCTCAAGAAAGTATCAAAGTAATGAGTAATGGATTGGCCCTTCCCTTTGTCCTAAAAAATAGTTCGGGCTTTTGCCGAAATATATATTTGAATATAATTAAAAGGAATTGCCCGTACCCATGGTGATCATTATAGCCACTAATGACTCAGCTTTGTATGTGCTAATCAACAAGGTTAGTTATATAGTTTTGGATGATTATGATTGTGGCGTACCTTCTGGTTACACGTCAAGCAAACAGATCCCTTTCCCCACCTTTGCTTGTCATTTTTATGTTTCAAACAATGATTGACCGGGTCTTAATTAGTGACAATAAACAATGAAAAATACCCAGAGCTAGATGAGGAGAACTGTTAGAATTGTGTCGAATATTGTACAAGGTAGGTTACAGTTGAATTTGGATTTAAACCGTGTGTAGATAGGGTAGGACTCGTGTTCTATCAGGACACGTGCACCCCTAATCCTTTTATATAATGAAAAGGTAGACACACGATGTAATCTATGTCAACATAATAGCACATGTATGCGGGGGAGCCAGTAGCATGTGCCGACCCCCGGACGGCTGGGGTGCGATATTGTGACGGTGTGACGGGAAGGAGTGCCCGTAGTCAGGCCCTGAGAATGTAACCATATCGGTAAACCTCGTTAACAAATCTCGATGTCGTATTCATGTGTTTGCTTGATCCTCGATAGATCGATGGAGAGTCTTGAATTTATTCTAACAAGTGGTATCATGAGCTAGCTTGTTCGAAGTTCGCGGATAACTGAGCTAGAGGATGGTCATCGTCAAGTTTCGGTACAAAGACGATGAGCGAAAGTGATGTTCTTTGGAGGTCGTTGGGTGCGTTATCAATGAGATCGGGACAAGCATCAGGCAGCATGGCGCGTGGCAAGCTGGCAGACCTAGCGGACAGCAGCGGCAACGAGATCGACAGATCAAAAGCTGCGGCGGAATTCGTCTCGGAGCAGATCGGTAATAGCAAGGCGGCAATGTAATGCATGGAATAGCAAGCTAGCCAGCTAGGGCAGCGGTGCGTCGCGTGGTGGCAGGCGCGGAGCAAGATGTTCGAGGCTAGAGTTATGAAGCGTTGGGAGGCCGAAATTGGCTGATTGCGTAAGGAGATTGGGGCTGGAGCACTACGTGTACAAGCTGCAAAAGCATGAGATTTGTTAAGGAAAAAAAGGGAAGCTACGTAACATATTGATGCTTACCATGAGGAGAAAGAGATAGGAAAGACCAATGGATCTACATCCTACATGAGCATGTGGTGAAATTTTGGAAATTTTGTTTGATCTCCATGGCCAAGTGCAACGGGAGGCATCAGGCGACAGAGGCAACAACATTGGGTCCAAAACTGAGAGTTTGTTTTTATGGCTCCCCCATAGCGAGCCCCTCCCTCACCCTCCGCGCCGCGGGCCGCTCCGGCCGCGGCGGCCACCCACCAGCCCCTCCCTCCCCCTCCGCGCCGCGGGCCCGCTCCGGCTGCGGCGGCCACCCACCAGCCATCATGGTCCCGAGCGGCGCGCCAAGACCCGCTGGTCCTTCGCCCGCCCGCGCGGTAGTCAAGCAGGGGGCGGGATCCGCGGGATGGGACGAGTCCCCTCCGGCTTCTCCGGCTTCTCTGTCCCCGCGCAATCCCCCTGCGCCGCCGCGAATCCTGCTGCGAGGGGAATGCTCCTACGCGGCGCAGGAAGGCTCCCCCCTTTTCCAAAGCGGTCCCGGTGCGGCTCCCTCCTCTACAGCCCTGCAGCCGACGGACCGGCCGAGGCCGCGCTCCCCACGCCCCTCCGTTAATGCTCCGCGCCCGGACCCTGCTGCCGCTGTGACGCCTCTGCCGCCCCGTCGCCTCAGGTCCATTGTAGTTGCCCCTCAGCTGCCCATTTCGGGAATGAATGGGGAATGGGCAGAGGTGGCTCGCCGGAGGGGACGCGTAGCCTCGGCACACCCGTCGGTCCCCGGTCAGAGCTGGGCGGATAAGAGGCAGCACCGCCCCTCGGGCACAGCTGCAGCCCCGCCGGCCTTCTTAAGCCAATTCAGAGGTAGATGTTTTCGGTGCCTCAGTAGCAAACACCGCAGGGCAGAGTGCAGAGACCCCATCCACTGCATACTCTGTAGGAGAGCTGGCCACATCGCCAAGAACTGCCCTCGCCGCCGTCTCCCTCCGGGGGCGCCGGTCTCGGCTCACAGCAGGCTAGGCCCGCCCGCTCCTGGGCGACCGCTTCAAGCGCGAGTTTGCTTCCCTCCGCCCCCGGCCGCTCCTCCCATGTCGATGCCGAAGCCCACCATGCTCCACCACACCGACCCCGCGAGGCGGCCCAGGGACAGCCGCTCGGTGGCCGTCCCCTCGCCGGCAGTAGACGAGGCCATCTTCTTCCTCAGAAGCCACGCCGTCACCCTCTCTGCCGCCGACGGCGTCAACGCCTCGTCCCCCATGGCGGTGGGAAGGGCCCTGGAGGCGCAGCTCGCAGTGCCCGAGCACTCGCTGCGCGTCACGGCGCATCACCCGGAGCACTACCTGGTGATCTTCTCCCAGCCTGCTCAGCAGGTCAATGCGCTGCGCCGGGCTTCCATCCGGGTCGACGGAGCCGTCTTCAACGTCGCCTCCTGGCATGAGCACGACCACGCCTCGTTCGGCTCTCTACTGCTCCATGTCCGAGTCGTCATCGAGGGCGTCCCCATGCACCTCTGGTCTGTAGAAGGGGCGGAGGATATCCTCGGGAGGAAGGTCAGAGTGGATCGCCTCGACAGCAGGAAGCTCGAGCGAGGCCACACGAAGACGTTTGCGTGCTGGGTCTGGACGGACGACGTCGGCAACATCCCCACCAAGCACTGCCTCGGGATCCTTCCGAGGGGAGCCGGCCGCGTCGAGGAAATGGTCGGATTCTCCCCGCCAGACAGAAGAGTAGCTCCTCCTCCGGCGACGGCCGAGTACTCCATGCTCATCCACGTCGACCGCGTGGAAGATTGGACCCCCCCGTCCCCCCGTTCCTCCCACTCCGAGCGGAGCGGTCTCCCATCCTATGATTCGGACGGCGATGACGCCCCCTTCCCGGCTGTCGCGCCCGCGTCCTGGACAATGGGGACCGAGGACGGCCAAGAGGGGGGAAGGAAGAAGCGTCTGGCACGCGTGCCGGTGGCCAGCGTTGGCTGCCGGGGAGTGGCTCGCAGCGGCCGAGAGCATGACGGCGACGGGGATGGTGACCCGCGGGGGGGAGAACAACGCTCCTGGAAGGACGTTCTTCTCCGCCGTAGCCGAGCCCCGGCAGTCCACGCACAACCTCCGGCTCCCCGACAGCGCAGCCGCTCTCCGGCGCCGAGACGCCGGGCACGGGACTCCTCCGGCCGCCGCCGCGGTGAGAGGAGGGCCTCGGTCGGAAGACAGAACCATGCTCCGCGGGGCAGGTCCAGGCCTCCGCCACCCCTCTCGGCCAGACCATCTCAGCCGCGTGAGGCTCGCGCCGAGGCCACGGGAAAAGACCCGGTGGATGAGTTCTTCAAGGCAGCGGGCAAGCAGCCGATCCCTCCCCCCGTAGTCGACGGCACGGCGGCGGACGTTCAGGCCGCGGCGGACGCTGTCCTAGCCGAGCCGCTAGTCTTCGACGAAGGGTCCCTGCTCGAGGCAGCGGGGGAGATGCTGCAGCTAGACAACTTTAGTCCCTCGCTGTCCGACTACGGCCATTTCAACAGGGCGACCCCCTCCTCCGCGCGCACGATGGAGGTCCAACTGGGAGCAGTGACCAGTCGCGTGAGCCAGCTTGAGCTCGTCGAAGCTAGCGGCAGCAGGGCAGCTGGCCTCTTCCGCGAGTGCAGGCCTCCTCTGCTGGCCGCGCCACCCACCAGAAGATCGGTGCCGCCGCCGAGGAGTAGAGTGCAGGCTGCACCGACCAGGCACAGCACGCGCCAGGCAGCAAACGCGTCCACCGTCCCGGTCGCGCAGCGTGCCTCCCTCCGTCTCATCAAGGAGCTAGGGCTGCTAGGACCGAAGGAAAAGATGACTGAGGATGTAGCTAAGGCTCTAATCCGACGGTTTGATGAGCCTCTCTCGGACAGCGACATCGCCGTCATCGCCAAGCTCACCCGCCTCGACGGAGAGGCCCTTTCAGCCATGGCCCGCATGGCCGGCCCTGACGTAGTGGCCGAGAAGGCCGTAGTCTAGTTATGTTAGAAGTAATCTTCGTTTTTATCCGGTGGCGACCGACGGGCAGCCGGTTAGAGCTAGGTTTCCTTTCATTGTGTAAGGTTAGCGAGGCCGTATCCTATCGCCGTCGTAGCTTGGGGCCTATTGGTGGGCGACGGCGATCCCCGGTTATGTTGGAGGTGTATGTTATGGGCCAAAGGCCATTGAATTATAGTCACCGGAGTCTTCTTAGTTCCTCCCATGAGTGAAAAGCTTCCCCCGATCATGTGTTGGAATGTTAGAGGACTAAACCATCTAGCAAAGAGGGAATCAGTGTGCGCGATGGCAAAATCATTGCGAGCTGCCATCTTGTGCCTTCAAGAAACAAAGATAGACGCCTGGACTCCGCAACTAGTGCAGGAGATAGGAGGAACACAACTCACAGAATGCATCGCGCTTCCGGCGATCGGCACGAGGGGGGGGGGCAATCCTATGGAATAAAGAGCTCGCCACAATAGCTTCGCATGCGGTAGGAATCTTTGCGATCACTGCAAGGGTCACCCTGCTAGGACAGACCCAGCCTTTCTGGCTATCCTCGGTCTATGGACCAGCGGACGATGCCAGGAAGGAGGCGTTCCTCCGCGAGCTATCCTTCTCTGCTCCACCGCCTGCGGAGCCGTGGCTGATAAACGGCGATTTCAACCTATTTTACGAGGCCAGGGACAAAAATAACCTTAACCTCAACAGGAGGCTCATGGGCAGGTTCAGGCAAGCCATCGACACTGCCGGGTTGAAGGAAATTAGATGTAATAACCGCCGCTACACGTGGAGCAACGAGCGACAAAACCCGACGCTAGTTAGCATCGACAAGTTCTTCTGTAACCTCCATTGGGAATGCAAATTCCCTCTGCGTCTCTGCACGCAGCATCCACGGCCACCTCCGACCACTGCCCGTTAGTACTCACCGACACATCAGCAACCGCACGCCCGGCCGTGTTCAAATTTGAAAACTTCTGGCCGGGGTTCCCGCGGTTCCACGACACGGTTGAACGGGCCTGGAATAGACCAGTGCAGTCTACCTGCGCTTTCCAACGTCTCCTCACCAAAATGACGCGTACGGCGCGGGACCTAAAGATATGGAGCAAATCCTTCTTCAGCGATTCAAAATTGCAATTCCACCTGGCGGCGGAATTAGTGCTTAGGTTCGATGTAGCGCAAGAAAGTAGGCGCCTCTCAGATGCAGAGTTCGAGCTTCGCAAACTCCTCAAGCTGCGTATGCTCGGCCTCGCGGCGGTCGAGCGTGCACGACGGCGACAGGCATCTAGACTTACATGGCTTAGGATGGGTGACGCGGGAACAAAATTCTTCCACATCAAGATGAGAGCACGACGGCGAAAAACTTCATCCACACTCTTAAGGCGGGAGACGACATAGCCACGACTCACCATCACAAAGAGGAAGTCCTCTATAGGCATTTTAACGATGGGTTAGGAAAAACAGCGGCACGCACCGTCACATTAGACTGGGCTTCGTTATAACTACCATCAGTTCATACGAGAGGCTTGGACAACCCTTTCACAGAACGGGAAGTATGGGATGCAGTCAAGGCATCTCCTTCGGAGAAGGCACCGGGACCGGATGGTTTCACGGGGACATTCTTCAAAATGAGCTGGGCTCAAATTAAGGATGACGTGATGGAAGCTTTCCACAGCTTCTACCACCTCACTAGAGGAGACTTCTCCAAACTAAACTCTGCCACGATAGTACTAGTGCCAAAGAAGGAAGGAGCCTCCGAGGTACAAGACTACAGACCAATAAGCCTAATCCATTCGATCTCCAAGCTTATAGCTAAGGTTCTCTCAAGAAGGCTAGCCACGGTCATCGACAACTTAATCTCGCCAGCACAATCAACTTTCTTATGTGCCAAGTCAACACAAGACAGCTTCCTCTATGTACAAAATGCCGTTAGATCCCTACACCGAAAGAAGACCCCTGCGCTGCTGCTCAAGCTAGATATTGCAAGAGCCTTCGACAACGTCTCCTGGGAATACCTATTCGAGCTTCTGCAGCATCTAGGGTTCCCGGCAAGATGGCGAGATTGGATAGCTCTACTCCTTAGCTCTGCATCGTCTAGGGTAACCCTAAATGGCGCCGCGGGCAGACCCATCTGGCACAAAAGGGGTCTGCGGCAGGGAGACCCGCTATCCCCACTTCTTTTCATCCTAGCCATCGACACCATGCACAGGCTCCTGTGCAGGGCCTCTGAGCTGAACAAGTTCCAGCCACTGCCGAATAGAGACATCTCGCTAAGGCTCAGTCTTTATGCGGATGACGCCATCATCTTCGCAAATCCCATCCAGGAAGAAATTGAAGAGATTATGGGCATCCTGGTAGACTTCGGGAGTGCCACGGGTCTGCACATCAACCCTGCCAAGTCTACTGTCTCGGCAATACGCTGCGAAGGGATAAATCTCGACGCTGTGCTCACAGCTTTCGGAGGGGAGAAGATAGGCTTCCCAATAAGATACCTGGGACTACCTCTCACCCTTAGCAGGATTCGCTTGGTACACATCCAATACATCCTAGATAGGATTAGAGCTAAGCTAGCCGGATGGAAAGGGAAGCTAATGAACATCGCAGGAAGGCGTGTCCTGGTTCGAAGCGTACTCACCGCGCTGCCAACTTTCGCCCTATCCGTCCTGAGAACCCCCAAAAAATTCCTAGACGAGATAGACAAGGTTAGGCGCCGCTTCCTATGGGCACATGAAGAAGACCTCAGTGGAGGAAAATGCAAGGTCAGTTGGCCAATAGTCTGCTCCCCCGTGGAGAGCGGTGGCCTAGGGGTATTGGACCTGCATCGCTTCTCGAGAGCGCTCCGACTGCGATGGCTATGGCTGTCATGGACAAGCCCGCAAAGGCCATGGAACGGCATGCAGCTGCCATGCAATGACGACGATCGAGCCCTTTTTACTGCCTCCACGTCAGTCACCCTGGGGGATGGAAAAACCGCCTCCTTCTGGCACTGCCACTGGACGGGTGAGGGGGCGCTAAAGACGATATACCCATCGCTCTTCAGGCACTCACGGAGAAAAAATAGGAATGTGCATGAGGCGCTACAAGGCAACGCTTGGATAGCCGACCTTGCGCACGGAGACACGACGCACCTTTGGGTTGACGTTCTGCGTCTGCACAGATGGCTCCAGGAAGCGGACATCCAGCTGATAGAGCAAACAAGAGACCAAATCAAATGGAGACATGAGGCCTCAGGGACTTACTCTGCCAACTCAGCATACAAAGCCCAATTCCTAGGAAGAACAATGTCGGAAATCAACAACTTCACATGGAAAACTTGGGCACCGCAAAGGGTCAAGATATTCATATGGCTGCTGACAAAAAATAGGCTCTGGTGCAACGACAGATTGCAAAGAAGGGGCTGGCAAAACAACTACTTCTGTCAGCTATGCCTCAGAAATTTGGAATCAACAGATCATCTTTTCTGGAGATGCAATGTCACAACGGCAGTATGGGGGGTGACGGCATCTCGCACCGGATGCGCCTCACTAAGCCCAACAATTTGGGCCCATAAAAAAACAGCCAGAGAGATCATCACCACAATGATAAGCAAGGCAAGACCAGAATACAAAAAAGGAGCTAGGACAATGATCGTCCTCGTTCTATCAGAAATCTGGAAAGAAAGAAATGAGTGCACTTTCAGAAACAAAACAGCAAGAGCCGCGAGCATATCCACCTCCATCTCCACAACTCTCCAATCTTGGAGGCAAGCTGGAGCAGTTTTCCTAGAGCACCCGTTCGGGGAAATTACGTGAGGAGTACAAAGTCTGCGCCAGACTTTCCTGTTTTTCAGAATTTTTTTCCGCGATTTCTTCCTGTTATGTCCTTTTGATCTTTTGATCAACCCCACCCTTTTGTATTCCCGCCATGCTTTCTGCTATCTTAATATATGCCAGCCAGCAGCTGGATCTTTCAAAAAAAAAAGTACAACGGGAAGGCTTACATGGCAGAATTTGGTTTTATTTCTTTTTACACGGGTTGTGTATGGGGATGGTGGCGTGAGGGTCTGTGATGCCCGTGGCAAGAATGACAATGTGCGCATAAGGCTCGGAGGAGTCTGGAGCCTGTCATGACAATATCATGCATACACATGGTGTTATGCAATGCACAGAGATGTGCGGACGAACATGACGCATGGTGGAGCATGGTTGCAGTCGGATATGTCCGGTTGGGTCAGACTGAACTGTCTGACGGATCGACGGGGATGTCGGTCATAGCAAAAGATGGCGGTGATCTCAGTGACGACGACATAGGAGCGTGATGATGATGGTGGTCGGCTTCTCGGGCATGAAAACACGTGGTGTATGCCCGAGGGCTTGTACGGCTTCGATAGACTATGGCGCATGGTTGATTCAAGAAAGTGCATACTTGAGAGCTTGAAGTCAACATGGCGCGAGGTAGCATGGCTAGCTACATGGAGTCATGTTGAAGGTGGAGTTGGAGTCTAGCGAAAGATTTCATTCTTTGCTGATGGAGCACTAGTAGAAAACAGGGCATTGAGCCAACCACATTGGACCCGGATTGGATATAAACCGGTTCTAAAAGGTCTGTCCGCTGGGCCCCCTCCCTGCAGCAAATGGCCGCAAGGCTTTAGGACCGGTTTGTAACACAAACCGGTCCTAAAGGTTTTTGGACCGTTTGCTGCAGGGAGGGGGGGCCCAGTGGACAGACCCTTTAGAACCGGTTTGTATCACAAACCGGTGCTAAAGGTTTTCTCATTTTTGCAGCAACTGCGGGGCCTCGCTGTCAGACCCTTTAGCACTGGTTTTTAACACAAACCGGTCCTAAAGCCCTCCTCTCCTTCCTCCCCGAGCACACCTATATTCCACCCCGAGCTCAGCTCCATTTTTTCTTGCTCGAGCTCAACTCCATTTTTGCTCTCTCCTTCCTCTTGGGAGCTCTAATCCATCCCCATTTTTCTCCACCATTTGTCAAGATTGTTGGCACCCATCGGTCCTACGGTTAGCATCAACATTCCCTCTTCCGGCATTGCAAGTTTTGCTCGTTTTCTTGCTCATTTCATTTTTGTTGTGCTAGCTAGGTGTTTGATGAAATGCCTAAGCTAGAGAGAGTTCATCATTTGTTATGTATACATATTCAATTTGAGCTCAAATTTAATTATGATTTGTGGTTTTTTTAGTGTCGCGCGCCTTGTCCCCTTCCTCACCGCCGTCGATCACCCCGTCACCGACACAATCTTGGTGAGCCTATTGTTTTTATTTACCAAAACAAATTTTGATTTGTATGATTTACATATTTACTTGTATATAATTTTCTTATTGTGTAAGATTTTTTTTATATGTATAGCGCCATGGTTTTGATATCCGTCCCCGTTGGCCCTCGTCCAGTCTATGATTCGGATGTGGTATATTATCTTTTATAAATACATATTTTCATTTCCTGATTATATGACAATTAATTACGCCGACCAACTTGACATAGACATTTTTATCTAGGAGGTAGTGGAACCGGAAATGCCAATCGACCCTATTGTTGAGAAGTTACACTTAGTTGAACAAGAAAATGTTGGCCTGAAAGAAAGATTGAAAAAAACTGAAGAAAGGTTAGAAAAAACTGAAAGAGAGAAGATGACCTTGGAAAAGGTTCTTGCCGGTGTTGTCGATGGTCACAAGAGCGAGATGGACGCAATGCGTCTGAAGATTAGAAAGATTAGAAAATATGCAATTAGTAAAGTGGCTTGGTATCATTATGCCGTCGGGTCAATTGTTACCTTTGTTGCGATTTTGATCGCATTTGTTGTTGTTTTTAAATGCATTAATTAGAGAGAGTTTTTATGGTTGGTTTCAGTGTGTATTTTTATGAGAACTATATATGTATGGTCACTACGCTACTTTGGTTTTAACGTGTGATGAACTTTTTGTATTAATTAATTTAGTCATGATGATTTAGCATAATGGTTTTTGATAAATTTATATAATGCAGATGAACCGGCAATGGATGTACAGTGATCGACGTCGTCTCGAATTCCTTAATGGCATGCATAGTTTTCTCAATGTGGCTGAGAAAAACAGGCAGAATGGATTTATTTTTTGTCCATGTAAAAAATGCCAGAATAAGAGGAATTTCCCTAACTCAAGAACCATACACACCCACCTGTTGCAAGAAGGCTTCATGCCCAGTTATTTTTGTTGGACCAAGCACGGAGAAAGAGGGGTTGTAATGGAAGACAATGAAGAAGAAGAGGATAATGATAACTATCCTATGTTCGGTGAACACGGTGATACTGAAATGTGGGAAGACGAGCCTGAACTTGAGGACATTGTTGATGAGTCTGATGATGATCTTCGTCAGGTCATTCGTGAAGAACAGATAAACTGCGGAAGTGAAAACGAGAGGTTGAAGTTGGAGCGCATGTTAGAAGATCACAAAAAATTGTTGTACCCAAATTGCGAAGATGGCCAGAAAAAGCTGGGCACCACCCTGGAATTGCTGCAATGGAAGGCAGAGAATGGAATATCTGACAAGGGATTTGAAAAGCTGCTGAAAATAATGAAGAAGATGCTTCCAAGAGATAACGTGCTGCCCTACAGTACGTACGAAGCAAAGAAGATTGTCTGCCCTCTAGGATTGGAAGTGCATAAGATACATGCATGCATCAATGACTGCATCCTCTACCGCGGTCAGCACGAGAATTTAAATGCCTGCCCGGTATGCGGTGCATTTCGGTATAAGATCAGGCGAGATGACCCTGGTGATGTTGAGGCGACGATCGCCCCAGGAAGAGGGTTCCTGCCAAGGTGATGTGGCATGCTCCTATAATACCACGGTTGAAACGTTTGTTCCGAAACAAAGAGCATGCCAAGTTGCTGCGATGGCACAAAGAAGACAGTAAGGAAGACGATATGCTGAGACAACCCGCTGATGGGTCACAGTGGAGAAACATCGACGATAAGTACGAGGACTTTGCACGTGACCCAAGAAACTTAAGGTTTGGTCTAAGTACAGATGGCCTGAATCCGTTTGGGGAGCAGAGTAGCAGTCATAGCACCTGGCCCGTGACTCTATGTATCTATAACCTTCCTCCTTGGTTATGCATGAAGCGTAAGTTCATTATGATGCCAGTGCTTATCCCAGGCCCGTCGCAACCCAGCAACAACATTGATGTGTACCTGAGGCCACTGGTTGATGAACTTTTAGAGTTGTGGGCTGACGAAGGTGTACGTGTGTGGGACGAGTACAAACAGGAGGAATTTGACCTACGAGGGTTGCTGTTTGTAACCATCAATGATTGGCCCGCTCTTAGTAACATCTCAGGACAGTCAAACAAGGGATACAGTGCATGCACACACTGTTTAGGCGAGACTGAAAGTATACATATAGGAAAGAATGTGTACCCGGGGCATCGTCGATTTCTTCCAGACAGGCATCCCGTAAGAAAGAAAGGAAAGCATTTCAAAGGCGAGGCAGATACACGGAGGAAGCCAACCCTCCCTAAAGGTACTGATATATATGACATGGTCAAAGATATAAAAGTAATCTTTGGTAAGGGTCCTGGCGCACAATCTGTTCCGAATGACGCCGACAACCACGTAGCCATGTGGAAGAAGAAATCTATATTCTGGGAACTACCCTATTGGAAATTCCTAGAGGTTCGCTCTGCGATCGACGTGATGCACGTGACGAAAAATATTTGCGTGAACCTGCTAAACTTATTGGGCGTGCATGGGAAGAAGTCGAGAGATACACCAAAAGCACGGCTGCACCACCAACGTATGCACGAACGAGACGACCTGATGAATCCAGAGACTTTCAAAGGTCCTGCCAGCTACGCTCTTACCAAGGAAGAGAAGGAGATCTTTTTCCAAGTCCTGAGCAGTATCAAGGTCCCGTCTGGCTACTCGTCGAACATAAAAGGAATACTAAATCTGGAAGAGAAAAAGTTCCAAAACCTAAAGTCTCATGACTGCCACGTGATCATGACCCAGTTACTTCCGATTGCATTGAGGGGGCTTCTGCCAGAAAACGTGCGAGTACCCATTGTGAAGCTATGTGCATTCCTCAACGCAATTTCTCAGAAGGCAATCGATCCAGCAACTCTACCAAGTTTACAGAAGGACGTGGTCCAATGTCTTGTCAGCTTCGAGTTGGTGTTCCCACCAACCTTCTTCAATATTATGACGCACCTCATAGTTCACCTAGTCCAAGAGATTTCCGTTCTCGGTCCTGTATTCTTACACAACATGTTCCCCTTTGAGAGGTTCACGGGAGTCTTGAAGAATTATGTTAAAAACCGTGCTAGGCCAGAAGGAAGCATGGTCAAGGGCTATGGAACAGAGGAGGTCATTGAGTTTTGTGTTGACTTTATTCCTGACCTGAACCCGATCGGTGTTCCTTAGTCGCGCCATGAGGGGAGACTGCGTGGAAAAGGCACGCTAGGAAAGAAATCAACAACATGTATGGACGAGCAATCTTTCACTCAAGCACACTACACAGTTCTAGTTAATTCCAGCTTGGCGGCTCCATATATCCAGGAACACAAGGATATTTTACGCTCGGAATACCCGGAGCAACCTGAAGATTTCATTGCTAAAGAACACGCGAAGAATTTCGGCGGTTGGTTGCAAAGACGTCTCATTAATGACAACATTGTTGAAGATGAGCTATACTTGTTGGCCAAGCAACCATCTTCGACTGTATTGACCTTTAAAGGGTACGAGATAAATGGTAACACATTTTACACGGCAGACCAAGATAAAAAGAGCACCAACCAAAACAGTGGCGTCCGGTTTGATGCAAAAGACGACAACGGGCAAAGGGTCACATACTATGGTTACATAGAGCAGATATGGGAACTTGACTACGGACCTTCCTTTAAGGTCCCTTTGTTCTGGTGCAAATGGTTCAACCTGTCAGGCGTGAAGGTAGACCCGAAGTACGGAATGACAACAGTGGATCAGAAGAATCTTGGGTACGGCAATGATCAATTCGTCCTAGCCAATGATGTGGCTCAGGTTTTCTATTTGAAGGACATGTCTAGCAGACCGAGAAAAAGAAAAGATAAGGAAGCGAATACATCAGACGATGAGCCAAGGCGCCACATAGTTTTTTCAGGGAAAAGAAACATCATGAGAGTCGAGGACAAGACAGACATGTCAGAAGATTACAATAAATTTGATGAAATTCGTCCCTTCAAAGTCAAAGATGATCCAAGCATCCCGTTAAATGATGAAGATACTCCATGGTTACGGCGCAATCAGAAGAAAGGCAAGAAGAAAAATAGATAGGGGGTGTTGTTGGTGATGTGTAATAATGTATTAAAACTTTTATGTAATTGTGTTGACCATTTTGATAAATATCAAAAATTTGACCAGTTTCCACTAAATTTGACCATTTTGATAAATATCATTTTTATTTTTTAAGTGTTAAAATGACATTTAGACAATTTGTAAATAAATGTAAAAGAAAACAGAAAAGGGAAACAAAAAAGAAGAAACAGGAAAAAGAAAAAGGAAACAAAAAGAAAAAGAAAACAGGAAACAGAAAAAAGGAAAAAAGAAAAATAAAAGAAGAAACAGGAAAAAGAAAAAGGAAACAAAAAGAAAAAGAAAACAGGAAACAGAAAAAAGGAAAAAAGAAAAATAAAAGAAGAAACAGGAAAAAGAAAAAGGAAACAAAAATAAAAAGAAAACAGGAAAGAGAAAAAAGGAAAAAAGAAAAAGGAAAAAAACCTTTAGGACCGGTTTGTAACAACAACCGGTCCTAAAGGTGGGTTTGCTTCGCGCCCAATTTTTGGACCTTTAGCACCGGTTTGTGTTAACAACCGGTGCTAAAGACCCTTTAGCACCGGTTGTTAACACAAACCGGTGCTAAAGGCTCTAGACCTCTTCGGTGCCGCCAACTTCTCGCCTTCCCGCGCGTCTCTCCTCGCCTTCTCTCCTCGCCGCCTCTCTCCTCGCCGACTCGACCTCCTCGCCGCCTCCTCGCCGCCGTCGCCTCCTCGCCGCCTCCTCGCGCGCGGCCTCCTCGCGCCGCCTCCTCGCCGATCCTCGCCGCCTCCTCGCCGCGCCGTCGCCTCCTCCCGCCTCCTCACCGCGCCATCGCCTCCTCGCCGCGCCGCCGCCTCCTCGCCGATCCTCGCCGCCTCCTCGCCGCGCCGCCGCCTCCTCGCCGATCCTCGCCTCCTCGCGCGCCGCCTCCTCGCGCGCGGCCCCCTCGCGCCGCCTCCTCGCCGATCCTCGCCGCCTCCTCGCCGCGCCGTCGCCTCCTCGCCGCCTCCTCGCCGCCGTCGCCTCCTCGCCGTCTCCTCACCGCCTCCTCCCGACGCCTCCTCGCCGCCTCCTCGCGCGCCGCCTCCTCGCGGCCTCCTCGCTGCCTCCTCGCCGCCGTCGCCTCCTAGCCGCCCCACGCCCCCTCCTCGCCGCCCCACTTCATCTTCTTCTCCCACGTACGGTATATCCATATTTGTTGTAGTTCCTATTTTCGTATATCCTATTTTTGTATATCCATATTGTTGTATATCATATTGTTGTATCATATTTTTCATATATCATATATCCATATTGTTGTATCATATATCCTATTTTCGTATATCCATATTGTTGTATATCATATATCCATATTGTTGTATATCCTATTTTAGAGCCTTATCATATTGTTGTATATCCATATTGTTGTAGTTACTATTTTTACCCTTAGACTTTATTCTTACCGTTTTATCGATGGAGATCGCAAAGTCCTATGATTGTATAAATGAGGTGACTCCGACGATTCCGACGATTCCGTAAAACCCTAAACCGACGATTCCGACGATTCCGTAAAACTTTCCGACGATTACGATTCCGTAAAACTTTCCTACGATTCCGACGATTCCATAACTGCGGGGAAAGTTTGATTCCGATGATTCCGTAAAACTTTCCGACGATTCCGTAAAACTTTGCGACGATTACGACTCTGACGATTCCATAAAACTTTTCCGTAAACTTTTCGGTTCCGTAAAACTTTTCCGTAAATAATTTTGCTAAGTTAAATTCTTGTTACTAGCAGGTGTTGAGCTATGGATCCCCAAGAACCACATGATCAGCACGCCGATCAGCTCGCGGGAATGGGTGAGGCGGAGAAGGAAAGATACATGTGCCAGATGATTTTTGAAGATGCAACGGCCATATATCATGATGACGACGGTGGACATGCGTTTAGCAATCAATTTTTGAACGACTCCGGTGACGGAGCTAAGAATATAAAAGATGTAGTAGATGCAGAAGTGCCCTCCGGAACAAACTCTGCCAATGTATATCTCAAGTCACTGTTGACGCAACAATTAATTTGTATTGCACTTACTAACGAATCATTATTTTCCCGTTTAGGCGCCCTCCGGAACAGCTAGCGCAAGTACTGAGACAAAGTCGAAACGAGGCCCGGCCGCAAGGTTGAAAGATACTGCAAGGTACTCGATCGATAAAGTTGCTGCTGATGGCAAACCACTGGAACCCCCAGAAACTTATCGCAAATTTGTAAATCAGTGCGGAGTTGTTGTAAGAGACCTGGTCCCGATCAACTTAATAGAATGGAATAAGCCGAAGACCGGCGCCAACGTTGGAGCTACTTATGTCGATGACAGATTGAAAAGAGTGCTTTGCGACACGGTTTGGCTAAATTTCAGCGTAGCAGAAGATAAGAAGAAGAAAGTCGAGGAGTGGGATTTGAAGAAGATGGCCACACAATTCCAGAGGTGGAAGAAAGACTTGTGGAAGAAATATAAGGACGAAGATCCAGTTTTCACTGGGCACCTAGTGAAGATAAGAGACGCTTGGCCTGATTTTAAGGCGTACAAGAAATCGGGTGTCTTTACATCCCGATCAGCCACAAATACGGAGAATGCGAAGAAGAAGAAATATCACCATATTTTGGGGTCAGGTGGCTACATGACTGCCCTGCCTAGGTGGCGACGCTATGAAGATGCGCTTCTGGAAAGAAATATCATTCCACAGACACATGACTGGCCCGATAGGTCCAAGTTCTGGTTGTTCGCGCATGGGGCAACGTTGGACGCTGAGAGTGGGATGATTGTTGCGGAGGGACCATGGTCGGAAAAAATAACACAAGTCGTATTAGATCTAGAGAAGGCAATAGAAGCTGTTCGAAAAGGAACTTTTGTTCCCGATAGAGAGAACGACGAGTTGACGAAGGCACTCGGGAACCCCGAAAAGTGGGGACGAACACGAGGCTTTGGAGCCACTACCCCGTGGAACCAAGGGTTTCCGGCGGACCTTGGCACTTACAGAAGCCGTGGTAGAAGCAAGAGGAAGGCGCTGGAACGGATATCGACATTAGAAGAAAAGGTGGCGTTTCTCTTGAAGAAAGGGGGACACCCTGTACCTGACACTGAAGAGGAGGAAAAAGATCCTGCACCTGACGCTGATCAGCAGCAATTAGAAGACGATCCTGTAGCAGATGTCGTCCCATCTCAGCATAGAAGCAACGTGGGTTCCACGCAGCTGCAGCTAGAAGAGGTCCTGCAGTCGAACCGTCGGCGCCTCACTACCCCGTGGATGATGTCACGGAGAAGACAAACTGTGAGATACATATGCCAATGGGGAACATATCCTTCATGGTGGCGTCAGGCTATGCTTTACCGAATCAACCTGGAGCAACCTACCATGGTGGTCAGATTCCAGCATCCCATGCTCGTGTCGGGTTGTCAACAATTACGCCGGGATGCCTGTCAATTGAGCTTGATATTCCTGGAGGTGAAGGCGAGAAGACACTGGGAGAAATGGAGCTTGGTATCATCTTGTGGAAGAAGAAACACATCGTGTTTCCTAACGCGGCGCCAAGGCCACCGACTCCTCCAGGTACAAATGCACCACCTCCAACAATTACTGAATGTTGCACCACATGTAAGCCTATTTCTAATAGTTTTTTTCACTTTCGTACAGAGAATGCACGACCTCCAAGTCCACCCCCCAACGCACCTCCAAGTCCACCCCCCAACGCACCTCCAAGTCCACCCCACAACGAAGATAGGGAGCCCGAGGCCGAGAGTCCATCGCCCGTGCACTCCAGTGAGCCGACGCATGCGTCCACTACGGGTACGGCAAAGCGGAAGCTGCAGTTCAGAAGAAACAGGACTCCTCCCAAGAAGAGAGAAAGGAAACCCAATAAAGTCAAGACTCCCCCGAAGTTACCAGGCCTGATGACTCCGGAGGAACTAGACGAGGCCGTGAAAGCCAAAAACAAAGCATGGTTCGCACGGTTTCCCCTGAAGCCCCCTCCAGACATCTGGAAGGAAACTCTGAAGAACGTACCAAAGTGGAAAATTGAGCGCACCATCGACAACTTATATTATCCTGAACCGCCGCCACCGCCGCCCCTTTCATACTATGAACGGTTCATTGAAAAGATGCACACCGCACAGATGAAGCAGGCGGAGCAGATGAAGCAGGCGGAGCAGACGAAATGCGGGAAACAAGTTCCCCAGCTCGGACAACAAGAAGCACAGTCAATTGCCCCGCTCAAGGTGTTATCTGACTAGGCTTCAGTGTCCGGTCCACGCATGGGCGACGTAGGTTACGCTATTGCTGATGTGGTATATAAATATAAGCCCGAGCACCCTCTGGTCTAAAATCCTAGTGCTCTAACAACCCAACTATGGAATTTACATGTTTGGTACTTGGAGGCCGCAAGGCAAAAGAGAGACTGTATCATGGCGGCAGTTCAGGATCAACACTACTTCGGAGAGTACGGTGTGGAGGTTGGGTTCGATGATTTTTTCCAGATGTACAATCAACGTGCCCTCGACAAAGCTATCGTCAGCTGCTACTATTTGTAAGTGATTTATTTGTGTAATTTAATTATTTAGTTAAGCTCGCGTTCATTGCCCGTATAATTATCACTCACGAGACATTCTTTTTGTACGCTACTATGCAGAATGAAGATTCGTGAATGCAGGCTGGCAGGAATCTGGGACTTTGGGTTCATTGACCCGTATTCGTTTCATCAAGAGACAATAGAAAAGTTCAACAAGGATACACCGGATGATTTGCTAAGGTTTTTGAAGCGAAAAAGTACCAAAAAAGAAATACTTTGGCCCTACGGATTCAAGTGAGTGTTACTGTCTTGTACACATTCCATTTTGCTTACCTGATGTTAAGTGTAATTGATGAGTATGCACGACTGCGTGTGTACACGTGCGCAGGTCCCACTTCATATTTTTCATCATTAGAATCGATCAAGGACAAGTTGAAGTCTGGGACCCATTAACCTGGGACGCTGACACATGGAAGAGCGCGCGTTAGATGCTTCAAAGGTATATATATATCGGCCTCTTTCGTTCATCGGCCTCTTTTTCGTTCATTTCCTGATATCAAGTAAGTAATAATTAACTCTTGTATTCATTTTTCTTTGTCGGCCAGGGTTTGGCAAATGTTCATCAAGGAAGAACCCGGTACATGGGCAGACAAGCTCCACTTTCAGATTAACAAAGTAAGTAGTACTACGTACCCTGGTTTCAATACCATTACCATTCTCTTGATTATTATTAATTTGACTGAATTATGTTCTCGTATATAGGGCGTCCCGCAACAACCACATGGCACTGATTATTGTGGATACTACGTTTGCGAGTACATTCACAGGATTATCAATGAGAAATCCCGTACTTCCAGAAATCTAGAGGTACGTAACCGGATCTTCACAACTTTATTTATGTTGCCATCAATTATGTTTAGTTTTGTTCATAACTTAATTGTTTTCATCTACTTCTTTTAAAGCTGCAACGAAAGCGGGCGATGCTCAGACCAATCCAACGTTGCAAGGCAGTTGTGGAGGAATTGGCAGGATTTCTCCTCACGCAAGTCATAGATGAAGGCGGAGAATTTTTCCATCCTATGAACCAATAGCCAGCTCCCTTCTCTATGCAAGTATACAGCTATAGGAAACGAACTTCAAATTATGTAATGATAATCGGTCCAGTACTTCGTGTTACATGTATATATGTACTTTTATTTGGTGCATCAACATTTAGCCGCAAACACGGAATCGGAAACACTTAACCGCAAACACGGAATCGGTGTTTCCGGATACGTGTTTCCGATTACGTGTTTCCGATTCCGTGTTCGTAAAAAACGGAACACGGACACACGGAATCTGAAACACGGAATCGGAAAGACGTAAAAGGAAATAGGGAACCGGAAACACGTAAACGAAAACCCTGAAAATATGGAACACGGAAACACCGAAATACGGAATCAGAAACCCTGAAAAGAGAAGGAAAAAAAAAGAAAAAAAAAGCATTAGGACCGGTTGGTGTTACCAACCGGTTCTAAAGGTCCTCCGCCTGCGCGCACTCTTCGGCGCCCACGTGGAGGCCTTTAGCACCGGTTTGTAAGAGACCGGTGCTAAAGGGGGGGGGGGCTTTAGTCCCGGATACGTAGCACCGGATGTGTATCCGGGTCCAAAGGCCCTTACCAACCGGTTCTAATACCCCTTTCTCCACTAGTGGAGGGGCTACGGTGTAAGAGTTGGACAGTCGAGCCTATTTGAGCATGACATCGAGAGCACGTGGATCGGACTAGGTACCAGTGGTCTGGTGGAGACGTTAAACTTGGCATCGGTCGGTGATGATCGGTGGTTCTCTGAAGTGGGGGTTTAGGGAGCGTGGGATAGCTACCCGGGAGACTCGACTAGGATAGTAGAGGCTCGAGGCGGTGATAGCAGCGTGGCGTGCAGTAAGCACGAGACACAACGACATACCAAGGCACTAATGGTGAGACATGTGGTTAGACAAAGTGTGCAAGGGTGTAGGATCGTAAGTATGTCTAGAGGGGGGGGGCGGTGATTAGACTACTTGACAAGATATTTTTTTGCCTTTTCCTAATTTTAGTTGAGAGGCAGCTTTGGTAGTTATGGCGAGTCAAGTACACCCTACACATGCAGTTTTAAGAGTGTAGCGGCGAATGGTAAAACATGCAAGTGTAAAGTAAAGGAGTAAGGTAGGGAGATCAAACGCATGAGGTTGACACGGTGATTTTTGGCATGTTTCCGATAGGTGGTGCTATCGTACGTCCATGTTAGTGGAGACTTCAACCCACGGAGGGTAACGACTGCAAGAGTCCACGGAGGGATCCACCCACAAGGGGTCCACGAAGAAGCGGCCTTGTCTATTCCACCACGACTTCCTCCCACGAAGGACATGCCTTACTCACGGTAAATCTTCATGAAGTAGGCGATCTCCTTGCCCTTACAAACATCTTGGTTCAACTCCACAACACAAAGTAGGAGGCTCCCAAGCGACACCTAACCAATCTAGGAGGGACCACCCTCCAAAAGGTAATAGATGTGGTAGATAAATGAACTCCTTGCTCTTGTGCTTCTAAAAATAGTCTCCTCAACACAAAATCACTCTCTCACAGAATATGCATGGGTAGGAGAGATTGATTTGCTGAAAAGCAGTTTGGGGAGGCTAGAGATCAAGTTTCAAATGATTGGATTGGAATATCTTGGTCTCAACACATGATTAGGTGGTTCTCTCTTAGAAAATGTATCTGGCAATGAAGTGTGTGTTCTGAGTGCTTCTCCCACGAATGAGAGGTGGGTGAAGGGGTATATATAGGCAGAAGACAAAATCTAACCATTACACCTAAAGTGGCAAACTCGGTGACACCGAAGTCATAAATTCGGTGGTAACAATTAGCACAAAAGGCAACAACTTTTGAATCTCGCTGTGACCAATATACACAACTTGGTGGCACCAAAAAGGTGTCTAACGGTCAGATGACCAAACTTGGTGGCACCGATACTCAAACTCGGAAATTACGATTTTTTGTACCGAGGCAACAGAATGTTGGTCACCCAGAACTCGATCGCACCGATATGGATTCGGTTGCACCGATTTGGTGGGAATGGATAGGGTTTTTGTCTGAGGTCAAACTCGGTGGGTCCAATATATGAAAGTTGGTGACACCGAATTTGAGTATGTGGAATTGGACAGAATGGTTATGTGAGAAAAATGACTGAGTATTTTGGTGGTTAACTCTGAGCACTTGAGCAATGAGTTCATTTTAATATATCACCCCTTTTAATAGTATTGGCTTTCCTATGGACTCAAAAGTGATTTCTCACAAATATAAAATGAAGAGTCTTCTAGCTTGAAGCTTGAGCCAATCTTATTCGTTTCTTGCATCAAGGCGCATCTCCACATAAGCCTTTAGCCAATGCATCTTTTGAAATTTTCTGAAATATACTTGGAAAAACATATTAGTCCAATGATGCATATGTTGTGATCAATTATCAAAACCACCCTAGGGAGCAATTGTGCTTTCAATCTCCCCCTTTTTGGTAATTGATGACAACATATAGATCAAAGATTCAATAAAAGATATAATCAATGATTAGCATCGACGCTTTGAGAAGTACGTGAAAAGCAAGAGCTCCCCTAAATTAGTGCATTATTTAAAATTTGTGTTTGAATGCAAATGCACAATCGATTAGGATCATGGGTCACTCTTCCATGTCACATACATCTTGGTGGTGCGCATACAAGATAAGAATGAATAGTAATGCACATGACACCAACAAGATAAGTGAATGATCATCACATAGATAGCTAAAAAGATAATAATGTAGCATCAACCAAGCAAAGCGTATGATCAAACACAGATAGCGGGATAAAGTCAGCCAAAAGACCAAAGGTTTTAAACCAAATGAGAGCAAATAAAGTCAAAAGCTCTCTCTCTCTCTCTCTCTCTCTCTCTCTCTCTCTCTCAGTCTATGATCTATACATTTCTCCCCCTTTGGCAACAAGTTACCAAAAAGTTCAAAAAACATAGAATTACTCGTCTCTGTGGGCAGTTGATGACGGAGTGGATAGAAGAGCGTCCACGAAGGCATCTGTTGAGTGTCCTGGAGCTGGAGGAGTGGATACTGGAGGTGCTTTAGCTAGAGCTGTTGCTGAAGGTGCAGATGCTTGAGCTGATGAAGTCTGTCTTGTCTCCCGAGCACGTACATCAGCTGATCTAGGCTGGGTGCTGAACTGTGTGGTAGTGAGAGGAGGTGACTCTTCATCATCATCATCTGAGTGTGGTATCTCCACTGAGTCAACTTCACGTTGAAGCTATTTGACTATAGTGGTCAACTTCATTACCTTCATATCCATGTCATGAAACTTTGTTTCCATGACTCTCTCAAGGCTTTTCTGATTTCGCAGCATCTCCTGAATGTTCTTCTCCACACCTTGGATAGAGCTAACTAGAAATGCCATTTGCTTAGCTTGAGTTCTGAGTTGTGGAACTGGTGGTGGCTCATTTCTAGCAGCCTCAACTTCTGCTACCTCTTCTGCCATTCTTGTTGCAGCTGAGGTGGGATCATTTTCATCCATCACAACAACATTGTCTTTAAATTCTGGTTGAAGGGGTAGATGGGGACGAGCAAGGAGATATGCATGCTTGCCTAGCTTGGCGTTGATAAGCATCTGGATGTAAGGGGCATATCCACAAGATCTTTTCTAATCAGCAACTGTCCTCCGGATAGTCTCTACTATCAAGTCGATAACTCTGAATCTAGTGTGAGAGTCCAAATGGTGCAATAGATTGATGGAGTGACCTCGAATCATACTATCATGACCTGATTTAGGAATCAAGGTGTGTCTTAGAATGGTGTTAGTTGTGGGTATCCTTGCTTGCAAGAAGTATACCGAGGCCATCTTGTGACTTGCCAAATACTTGTGAGGAATTGGCTTGTACATATTGGTTATGGTGTTGTGGCTCATCTTTGCTTCAGAATACACATCCACATCACTCTCTTTCTTCTTGGGAGCACCAATGATAGTGGACCACTCGTCAATCGTAGACTCATACTTGCGACCATCAGTGATCCAGACAATAGAGCCATCTCCATAGAAATGAACAGTTGAGTAAAATTGCATGATCAGCTCATCATTCAATGGGGTCATCTCTTTTCCAACTAAATATTCAATGTCCACTAACCTAAAATTTTCTTGCACGTGGGGAAAGAAAGTTTCATTTGCTTTGATGTAAGCCCAGTCAACATAACTCATATCACTGACAACTGGACTCTTGTCACACATGACAGTCTCATAGAAATATTGTTGTCCCTTCGTGTTAAACCTTGGATCAACATCACTTCTTCTTATAGGATATGGATCTGCAGCTCTCAATTTCCTCAAACCTGCATCTTTCCTCTTCCTCATATCTTATTCTACTGGGTGAGCAACATCATGAACTGGCATATTTGGTCGGAGATTTCTGAGAATAGATACATTCTCATCCTCTTCCTCTACAGCAAAGGCACTGGAAGCAGGGCCTTTATCCTTGGCAGCTGCAGGAATATCCTTTGTAGTCTTCCTATGAGCTACAACCTTCTTTGCCTTGGATGGAGGCTTAGGAGCAGATTTCCTGGACATGGCATCATCCCTGAGCTTCTTCTTCTTAGGAGGAACTGGGATCTCATCTTCACCAACATCATCTTCTCGTACTCATACATAGAAGTTTGTCTCCCCACAACATGAACTACCCTCTTCCTGGCTCTCTTCACACTAGCCTTCTTAGCAGGTTTATCTGAGGAGAGTGTTGTGTTTTGCCTTGCAAACTCACGAGCTCTAACATCGGCAAGTTTAGTGTACTCTTTCCTGTCAGTCTTCTTAGGAGCCTTTGGAGGAGCTCAAGTTTCCTCTCGCACAAAGTCTGAGTCTTCTTCATCTGAGTTCAGTTTCGTCCTCTTCCTGGTGGCTGCCTTGTGCAATCCATGGGAGCTGTAAGATCCAGGGTTAGAGTTAGTCTTCTCAGGACTAGTGCCTGAGCCCATCTCAACACTTTTCTCTCTGAAATCATTCTAGCTATCTTCAGATCCAGACATCTTGACACACAAGCAAAAACTCACCAGCAAACCAGCAAACCTGTGAAGTAGATATAGGATAGGCACAAGAGTTGAGCATCACAAAACACAAAAGGATTTTTCAAAATTTGAAGTCTGAAACTTAGGGCATGATCTTGTGCAGGATGTAAATCGGTGGCACCGAGTTGTCAATTACGGAGTCACCGGGAAGGCTTACTCGCTTAACAGAAACTTGGCACTCTGTTTTGATGTGACCAAAAAGATCTGCTCGGTCTCACCGAGTTTCTTCTCAGGAACCATAAAATGGAAATCAGTGGAACCGATTCTACAAACTCGGTCTCACCAAGTTGCATGCTGCGGCAGATCAGATCCAAAATTTTATCTTTCTCTATGCTACGAGATACTCTGTTGGAAGGGAAGGGTTTGCACATGGTGGCTTGTATGTAAACTTTCCCAATGCGTATGAGATGGATAGAGGAACGCAGAAGGAGATCGGATTCGTACCCTAACTTGGTGGCAGTCTAGCTACGACGGCGAGGGTTCCGTCGACAGCGGCGATTCCCAACGGCGGAGGTGCTAGGGGAGGCAAAGGAGACGACCAAGGGTCCTTGGGGCAGCTTAGGGTTTTGAGGTGAAAGGTTTTTGACGATCTGAATTCGAAGACCCGTCCGCTGGAATTTATACCCGTTCACTGTCAGTGTCACCGAGATTACGAAATTGGTGTCACTGAGTTCCTCTACCGTCAGCTGAGAGGGAAACTCGGTGTAACCGAGTTTGTGATTTCAGCGGTACCGAGATTGAAAACTAGATCAACTTTGGAAATTCGGTGGAACCGAGTTTGTGAAGTTGGTCTCACCGAGATTTTCAAAGAGGTTTGGGAAGTCTGCCTTTGATGATAGGGAACTCCGAGTGCACCTTCAAACAGAGGGATCGACAAGTGCTTGTTCAAGTTTTGTGTTGAAGCATGAATAGAACATGAGATGAGATAGCATAGATAGCTAGAGAAGGATCCTAGGCATTTTTGTCCATCCAATTGGCAAAATATAAATCAAGAGCCAAATAGCAACAGTTGGATGTCCTCGAATGCACAAACACATGCAGACCAACATGCTCACACAATAAGATGATAGATAAGATATGGTGAACATGCACAAACATCCTCGCATCTATCAAGCACTTAGGCGATGACAAAGTCATCCATATATGAGTATATTGACTTATTAGCCAAGTAAGAATACTTGATCATAGGTCATACTCATCGTTAAGCATGAGTGGGGTTACCACTTTTACATGAGCATTAATGTGTTCATATCCTTAGGAGATGCTTATACTCAAGATTTAGAGTAAAGCTCCCCCTTCATATGACATCCCCCAAAGAGGGATAAACTAACCTTGGGTTTTGTCGTAGAAGACTTCAAGTCGGTGAAGTAATGGTGGATGCTCAATGTTGATGAAGATCATCTTGAGTTTGGAGAAATCCTTGTTGTTTCATACTCTTCTCACCTACATGGGTTAGTCCCAAAGCAAAAGGAACATATGCAAGAATATCTATGGACATGGAGTGAAACACACATGGGATGATGTCCAAAGATGCATTAATTACATTGTTCCTTGCTTACCTTTGAGGGAATGTGTGACTCCTTGAGCTAATGCATATGGTTGAGGTTGATTGCATATAGTTCTTGCCAAACTGAATAAGAGTGGATTTCATTGGAGGAGTCACTCCTCAAGAAATTTCTAGTTCTTCCTCTTGGGATCCACATCAATTTGATGGGAATCCTTGGAGTTGTGGTAGAACTAGATGAGGTAGAGCTAGTAGTGTCCTTGAGTGTGGGGACCCCGACTAGCAAGTCGAGTTCGCCGTGCCCAGTGACCCCAAGGGTCAATGTTCACTGAACACAGATACTGAATAATAGAGTCTTACATCCAAGTACCGAAATTATTACATCAAAGGACCAGAAGGTCGGGTGCAAGAGCGAGGCCTAAGGTCAAATTAAACAGATACATCGAGTAGCGGAAACTCGTAAGGGCTAAGCGGTGCCCATGCCATCAAGCCTATACCGACAGACATTCTGACTTGGAAGCGTCCTAGATCGCAGGTTCGTCTCCGACGGTGTACTCATCGCCAAACTCCGGTCCTTCCATGTCTGGTCAATAATATAACAAGTGGCAAGCCAATGAGTACTCTGAATGTACTCGCAAACAGCCCATGATATGAACATTTATAGTGAAAATAACAGTAACATGCATCTTTAGTGGAATGCAATTTGGTGGAATGATCAGGTATATGCAACAGGTTAAAGAATTACTCTTGAAGAACAGGTTACATATATCATCATATCTGCTAAGGGTTGAACACACCGGGTTCACCCTAAATGCCAAGTCATCGGACTTGTCATAACCTCAATGTATTAATGAGGGCTAAACCATCCGGGTTTACCCTATATGCCAAGTCACCGAACTTGGTCGTATTCTATCAGGATTATAACAACACCTTTTTAACACCACACACACACACTTACTCACACTTGGTTTATGCGGAAACACTGGACGTAGTAAGCACCACCCAACTGTCCTTGACCGTGGACACGACTATTCGAATAGTTTGACACTTTGCAGAGGTAGTACGCTTGACCCACGAGAAACGGGAAACTTCTGTGTCATCCACGACTCGCGGTATATCACATATACCCGAGGTAAGTACCCGATCATCATCTTTCCCCTGACGATACTAGACAAAGAGGTCCACTCGATTGGTACCCAGCCCACATGTTGTACGTCTTACGAGCACCGACTCTGGACTGTATCAACCATGCAGGGACCAACGGTGTGCCTGGAACTCATAATAATGGCATAGTCGTCCTACCTGGCACGACCCCATCACGAGAGTGACACCGATCACTCCCGCCACTAGTAATGTGGCTCTTTGCTAGTACCGACCAGAGTAATCAACAAAGCCCCGCCCATAAAGGGGTATCGTGGTCGTACTGGTAAGGTTGGGACGGTCGACACATCATAAATCTAATCCCATTACCGAAACCATACTCACACAAAATCACCGGTGCATCACTTCACCAAAAGTGATCACCAACTCATCATCACCCTCGGGCATTAGTGGCACCCGACGGGGTTTTTCATAAACTCTTTACTTAACTCATCATTATGCTTGATAATATGCTCTATCTTTACTTGTCAACATGGTAATAACATGACCCTCACGGGGTAGGGTCAAGCTCAGTGCAATGATCTTATAACTCTACTAGTCAACATGACAGTAGCATGATTCTCGTAAGTGGTAGGGTCAAGCTCATCATGCTTGTGCTCCGAGGAGCCATATGAATAACATCACTACCATGCAAGTGCTTCGAAGAAGCCTTCGATACCATCACCACAATGATGAACCGGCATTGCCATCACATGCAACGGGAAAGTACTTGCTGTTCTAGCATGCATCATTTTATATGCTCAAGTCATGGTTAAAGGGATGCTTGCCTTGGTCAGCTAGGTATCCGGGGTCTTCGAGGTCTTCCGCTCCGGATCCTCCGTCACTCGGTAACTCTACCGTCGAGAAAGGAATAAATAAATAATAGCTCTCACTAAAACAGATCACAAGGTGCTTTTAAAAAATGTTGCAAAGTTTGAATAAATTCAGTTTATCATTTTAGAAAATGTTTCCCATAGTTTATATTAGCTAAGCATATTTATTTAAAAGAAAACAGAAGCAAACAAGTGCTTTTTAATATCATTTTATTATACTAAAATAGTTTCTGTTTTTGATAAATGTCAAACACTACAGAATCAAATACTACACATTTTTAGAAAATTACTGGTGGAAGAATCATATTTTTCTACTCGCTAAATATTTTTATAAAAATCATTTAAGTTACTGGATTAAAATAAAAGGAAAAGGCCAGGGGAACAGATCCAGCCGGCCCAGCCAACACACCTGGCCACGAGGCGCGCGCGGGCCAGGTTCAAACCTGACCTGTGGGCCCCTGGGGTCAGTGTGAGCGGCTGCGTGCGCTGGCTGCCCGTGGACACTGACAGGTGGGCTCCACCTATCGGGTCCTTCTCCTACCTCCAGCCAGAGAGGTGGAGACGGACGCCGACGAGGCTGCCGTTGTCCTCAGGCCAATCTTGGAGTGTGAACGGGTCCCTCGTGCCTCCGCCTACCTGCTCGTGGTCGGGACGTCACCGGAGGTGGTCTGGGTTGCCGACGACGAGGTGACCGTGGCGGAAGGGTTTCGGGTTAGTGTTGAACTAGTGGCTAGGAGCACGGATTCGCTCGGGAATGTTGGGGGAAATGTTCCTGGTGTCAAGGGGAGTGTAATGGGAGGTCGGGCAATGCAGGAGCCGACGTGTAGCCGGAGATCGTCCGGAGCTCCAAGGCGGAGGGGCCTCGGTCGATCTCGAGAACCGGGGCTCTGCGAGCTCGATTAGGTGGCTAGGGGGTGTCTACTGGTTGTGCTGAAGCTGCTTGGAGAGTGCTGGGGTGCCGGGGGGACCTATTTATAGGCCAGCGATGGTGACCCGACTCGGGCGCGCCGGTGACTCACCGTGGCGCGCGTCTGAGCACAGTGAGGTGCTGGCCGCGAAACCACAGGTTCGGGACGTGGTTTAGGACCTCCTGGTGCATCGGCCGCAGAGGGAAAGCGAGTGGGGTCGAGCCGCAGCGACCGTGCATGCTCGGCCGCGTCGGGCGCGCACGATCACGCGTCACCTGAGCTGTTGCGCGAGGGGAGAGGGTCCCTGGGGGTAGCTTTTCACTGAATGGTTGTCGGGGGAGCGTTTGGACATAACTGGGGAGGTTGGGACCGGCCGGGGCATCGTCCCCTTGCGGGAGGTTCTCTGTAACGCGCCCAGAGCGCAGTTTTGGCATGCGACGGCATGCTGGCTCGATCTGGGGCACTTGGGACGTGTCCTCCATGTCCTGATTGTTGCTGGAGTGTTTCTAGCCGTTGTGGTTTAGAGGGAGCTCGAGCTGGTCAAGGGAGCAAGGAACACTAGTGTTGCCAGTACTGCCCCTGCGGCTCAAATTGGAGTTCTTGTCACTTGTGCTTGGAGTTGGGGAGGGGCTGATTGACTGGGTGCTCAGGGTGTTCTGGGGCTCTAACCCACCAAGTTTGGGGCCTTGCCAGTGGGTAAAACAATGGCTAGGAGGGTTTTTACCTTCCTGTCAGTAGGTGTTCGATAGTGACTTGGGGTGCTTCCACTCCACCACTGGAAATGAAACTTAACAGGTTTGGTCTTGGGGTAAAAACATGGGGTTTCACCAAATTTGAGCTCCATTGAACCAGTTTGGCTTTGTAAACTTGAAAATGCCTCAAAATGACCAGTACTGTCCTCTACAAAGGAAGTGTGGCCAAACAGAGTCTCACAAATCCCATTTTTGGTGTGGAGTCCTCATTTGGGGTGTCAAACACCCGTGCAAAGTTTTAGCTCCATTGGAGAAACTTTGCAATGTAGAGTTGTTCCAACTCTTCTCTGGACAGAGAGGGTTTTGGGCTCATTAGGTGCACTTCCCCACCTTGGATCAAGGTGAGATTTTAGGTGAGCACCTAATATGGCTTGGGAGGGCTCCTGAAATTTTATGGGAATTTACTGAGATAATTTCCTTTGGAAACATCTCAAAAAGCTAAAACAGACAGAAATGGTTTTCAGGATTTTACTCAAATAATATTAATATAAAATAGGGTTGAAAATCTTATATATGGATAATATATGTCCTTCTGAGCTTCCATGAATTTACTCAGAATTTTCTAAGGCAGGAAAGCAATTTTCCTTGTGGGAATATCATTACTGGCCTTAGAAACAGACATAGATATAAAATAGGAAAATAATATTTTAAATCACCAATTAATGTTTTTAATGAATGAAAATAATATTTGGATCAGACCACCAACTTTGGTTGGAAGTGCCACTTGGTTTCATGAGCTAGTAGTGTATCCCAACATGGTGAAGGTGATCTTGATATAAAGGAAAAAAGGTTTTTGAAGAGAGCAAAATAATAAGTTTTCATGGGTTTGAGTTATCAAACAAGCAAGCATTCACTCATACAAGGGTTCACATTGCACTCACAACATTATTTGAAAAAGTTTTAACAAGCTCTGATTTGTGCAACATAAAATACTTGGGGTAAAAAACAGGGTGTGACAGACCTATCCCTCTAACAAGAATCTCGTCCCCGAGATTCCTAAGCTAAGCGTTAAATAGCTCGGGAAATTCTGATCGGAGATAGTCTTCACGTTCCCACGTGGCTTCTGCTTCGGTATGGTTGCTCCACTGAACCTTGAAAAACTTGATGGTGCGGCTTCTGGTGCAACGCTCGGCTTCATCCAAAATGCGGATCGGTCTCTCGCGGTAGGTAAGATCCGGTTGAAGGTCAATAGCTTGATGATCAATGTCCTTGTAAAGATCGGGACGGTTCGGCACTTGCAAGCACTTCCGGAGCTGTGACACGTGAAACACGTTGTGCACACCCGAAAGCTCAGGAGGTAGCTCCAACTGATAAGCTACTTCCCCGCGCCTTGCCGTGATCTTGAAGGGTCCAATGAACCTTGGAGCTAGCTTCCCCTTGACGTGGAAACGCTTGGTCCCCTTGAGAGGCGTGACTCGCAAGTACACCTGGTCTCCAGGAACAAACTCCACGTTTCTGCGGCAAGGGTCCGCATAGCTCTTCTGCCTTGGCTTAGCTGCCTCCAAGTTTTCTCGGACAAGCTGAACCTTGTCCCGTGCTTCCTGCAGTGCTTCTGGTCCGAAAACTAGTCCTTCACCGGTTTCGGACCAATTGAGCGGGGTGCGGCACTTCCGCCCATATAACGCTTCGAATGGGGCCATGTGAAGACTGGACTGGTAGCTGTTGTTGTAACAAAACTCAGCAAACGGCAGGCAGTCTTCCCACTTGGCACCGTGAGCCAAAACACAAGCGCGGAGCATGTCCTCAAGTATCTGGTTTATCCTCTCGGTCTGTCCGCCCGTCTGCGGGTGGAAAGCCGTACTGAAGGAGAGTTTGGTTCCAAGAGCTTCTTGAAACTTCTTCCAGAATCTTGAGGTGAATTGCGTGCCGCGGTCGGACACGATCTCTTTGGGAACTCAATGGAGACTCACCACTCGATGAATGTACAGACTGGCCAGCTGGCTGCCATCGTAGGTGGTGTTAACAGGGATGAAATGGGCCACCTTGGTCAAATGGTCGACTATGACCCAAATGGAGTTATGACCCTTATTTGACCGGGGCAACCCGGCGATGAAGTGCATGCCGACTCTATCCCACTTCCATTCCGGCACTTGAAGAGGTTGCAGCAATCCAGCAGGTCGCTGGTGTTCAGCCTTGACTCGCTGGCATACATCGCATTTAGCGACATAGGAGCCAATTTCTCTCTTCATGCCATGCCACCAGAATCGTTCTCGGATGTCTTGGTACATCTTGGTACCACCTGGATGGATAGAGTACGGTGTGTCATGAGCCTCTTGCAGGATCAAGTCCTTAAGTTCGGCCTTGTTAGGTACGCACAAGCGCTTCTCGTACCACAGTACTCCTTGCTCATCAATCGAGAATCCTGGGGTTTTGCCTTCTCGCACCTTCCTCTTGAGGCCTTCGATACTCTTGTGCCCCTTCTGGGCTTCCTTGATGTCGTCTGCCAGAGTAGGCTTGACCTCGAGGTTGGCCAGGTACCCTGGTTCGACTATCTCAAGCCCGAAGTCCTCCATCTCTTCATACAAGACGGGTAACCTTTCCTTGAGCGTGACGTTCAAGGAGCCTGCCTTCCGGCTTAAGGCATCGGCTACCACGTTCGCCTTGCCGGGATGATACTGAATGCTGAGGTCGTAATCCTTGATTAACTCAAACCATCTCCGCTGTCTCATATTCAACTCCCTCTGAGTGAAGATATATTTCAGAATTTTGTGGTCTGTGTATATCTCACATCGCTTCCCCAGAAGGTAATGTCGCCACGTCTTCAGAGCATGCACTACAACTGCTAGCTCGAGATCATGGGTGGCGTAGTTCTCCTCATGCGGTCGCAGTTGCCGTGACAAGTACGCCACGACCCTGCCATTCTGCATCAGGACTCCACCGAGCCCGGTTCCAGAGGCATCACAATATATCACGAATTCCTTGTTGATGTCTGGGGTAGCCAATACTGGGGCGGTAGTTAGCCTCTTCTTCAACTCCTGGAAGCTTGCTTCACATGCCGGTGTCCACTCGAACTTCCGGCCTTTCTTCAAGAGATGAGTCATAGGTCGAGCGATGCTGGAGAATCCTTCGACAAACTTGCGGTAGTATCCCGCGAGACCGAGGAAACTCCTGACATCCTTCACGTCCTTTGGTGATTCCCAGTTGGTCACGGTAGTAATCTTGGACTGATCTACGACCAAACCGCGTACCGTCAGGGTATGACCCAGAAATCCAACTTCGTTCAGCCAGAACTGACACTTGCTGAATTTGGCATAAAGTTGGTGCTCTCGAAGCTTTCCCAGAACTAGCCTCAGGTGTTGCTCATGCTCCTCTTCGGACTTGGAGAAGATTAATATGTCATCGATGAACACGATGACAAACTTGTCCAAATATTCCATGAAGACCTTGTTCATGAGGTACATGAAGTAGGCTGGGGCATTTGTCAAACCGAAGGGCATGACCGTGCATTCATATAGACCGTACCGGGTCACGAATGCAGTCTTGGGTATATCTTTAGGTCGGATCTTCAACTGGTAGTATCCCGATCGAAGATCGATCTTGGAAAATACCCTGGCCCCGTTTAACTGGTCAAACAGGTCTTCGATCTTGGGGAGCGGGTACTTATTCTTAATTGTGACTTCATTAAGAGAACGGTAGTCGACGCAGAGTCGAATGGTACCATCCTTCTTTGAAACAAATAGAACAGGTGATCCCCAAGGTGATGCACTCGGACGGATGAACCCTTTCCTGAGTTGCTCATCCAGCTGCTTCTTCAGCTCCGCCAACTCTTCGGAACCCATCCTGTAAGGCTTTTTATATATAGGCCTTGATCCGGGCATGAGCTCAATGATGAACTCGATGTCTCGGTCAGGAGGCATTCCGGGTAGCTCGTCAGGAAAGACGTCCGGGTATTCACAGACTATAGGAACTTGATCAAGCTCTACCTCGGATAGACTGTTGACTCGAGGCACTTGAGCCGATACTGGCTCAGAGACAAACTTGACCTTGACCCCTTGGTTGCTTGTCATGGTAATGGCCCTGTTGGCACAGTCCAAAAGACTCTGGTGCTTGGCCAACCAATCCATGCCGAGGATTACTTCCACACCTTGCGATTTAAGCACAATGAGGTCTGCCAAGAAACTCGTCCCATTGATAACTATCTCGACCCTTCTACACCCTAGGTTGGTCCGCAATACTGCTCCCGGGGTTTGAATTGCCATCTACCCACGGAGTAGAGTGGGTTTTAAACCACACTTCTCTACAAAACCTTGAGTAACAAAAGAATGCGAGGCACCACAATCAAACAACACTGTTGCTGGAGTTGAGTTGACGAGGAACGTACCCAGAATGCAGTCCGGGTCTTCCTGCGCCTCTTCTGCAGTGATGTGATTGATCCGGCCCTTGCCATTGAACTGCTGGTTGCGGGGGGCCTGGTTCCTTCCTGGTGCACCTTGACCGGGGTTGGGCGCATTGGGACGCGGTGCGTCGGGCTTCTTGTTGGGGCACTGCCTGGAATAGTGCCCGGTCTGACCAAACCCAAAGGAGGTGACTTGCCCCAGAGGGTAGGTCTTGACTCCACCGTTGTTTGGCGGGTTGACTGCTGGCTTGGCTTGCTGCTGAGGCTGATAATTCTAGCGGAACACCGGATACTTGTACTACTGCTGCTGAAAGTTGGGTCTTGGAGGTGCTGACTGCCATGGTCTTGGTCTTGCGCTACTGGGTCCTCCACTGCCTATCAGTTTGCGCTTGCGGGTGTCGTCCATCGCACGACGCTTGTCTTCCAGCATAAGCGCCTTGTTAACCAGCTCGCTGAAAGTCTGGCAGCCACAAACCACCAGCTGGTATTGCAGGGACTGCTGTAACTCTTCCATGAAGCGTTCCACCTTAGCGGCCTCAGTGTTAACATCTTCGGGCGCATACCTCGACAAGAGGTTAAACTTCTGTAGGTACTCCTTAACAGTTCCACTGCCCTGCCTCAAGGCTCGGAATTCCCGCTTCTTAATGGTCATCAGTCCAGGTGGAATGTGAGCCGCGCGAAATCCTTCCTTTTTCATCACCCAAGTGATGACTTGCCCTATCCGCATGATCTGGAATCCATCCCACCATGCTCTGGCGGTGCCTCCGAGACAGTGAGAAGCATAAAGGACCTTCTCATGATCGTCGGTACACTTGACCAGCGCAAGGAGGTCTTCAATGGTGCGAATCCAGTCATCGGCGTCCAGTGGTTCAGTCGACTCCGTGAATATGGGAGGCGTAGTCCGCATGAACTCAGAAAGAGTAGAGCGACCACCGCCATTCCCATTCCGCGGCGGGTTGTCCACCAGGACTTGAGTCACGTGCTGAATAGCGGCATTGCTGGCTTGACGCTCCTCCCGAAGAGCTTGAAGGAACTAAGCCATCGTCAAGTTCTCAGGAGGAGCTGGTGGCGGAAGGTCTCTAGGCTGCTCGTGGTGACCTCCAACATGAGCTTCTCCTTCGGTTCCCCGCGGCGTCCCTGGGGAGCCGGCGCCGGGGTTGCCGAAGGTGCTATTGCGGGTTGCGTTCACCATCCTGTCATAGAAACAGACAGGTCAAAATGCCACCTTGCTTGGGAATACAAGGATTCACTCCTAGTAAGAGGGGTCCAATACGTGCATGTGCCAAGTTTTCAAAACCAAAGTTTTTGACAAACTGTAAATTGCATTCATAAAAACTAGGTGATGTAGTCACTTACAGGCTGCCTAAGGCAATATGTGACTTACATCACGCATACATACGCAAATTAGAAACGGATACATGGATATCCTATGCTCGGGGTACTCCTAATCGCCTACGCTAAATCCTACACAGCAGACTGCTCGGTCTCAAAGGCGGACTCAACAGGATCCTCATCTTCATCAACATCTTCCTCCTTTATAGGAGTGGAAGAAAGAATCCGCACATCACGGCGTCTCTTAGGCGAGGCGGCGAAGATCTCAGTGTACTCTTCCGCTGTCAGGCGGCGACTCCGAAGAGGGACTGCCTGGATGGGTAACACACCACCCCTAGTGGCAACAGCTGTCCTCCCTTCAGGTGCGCCTGCCTTCTTTAGCTTGCGGTTCTGCATCTTCTCAGTGTGGAGCAGGCCCTTGACTAGGTGCAGCTCTTGGCGAAGCTTGACTGATTCCTTAACCAGGAAGTGCGTCAGGGTGTCCGACGAGAGACTGAAGTAGGTCTGAAACCTTAATGGCATCCCATCCTCCGTGGCTGGGGTGAGTGTCCAACTCCCATCCATTCCTTCCTTAATGAAAGGTAGGTGACGAGTGACAGGCTCATTAGCCATCTTAGGGAGGATGCTGCGGAGTTGCACGAGCGCCTCTCGTGCAGCCGTCTCCACTGCCAACATCAGCTCTCCCATCTGTGGTCCTTTGAAGAACCAACTAGACGGGGAGTCATTAGGCTTCACTATCACGTCCACGTGATATTCCTTAGTGTCGGCGTTGACCCAGTGCTTGTGGTAGAGGAAGATGGGCGTGCGACGTACGTGGCACTTCTCGAGACAATCCACCAGAAGGAGTGGAAAGCCGGTCTCCAGAAGCGTCTCAGGTACGACAACCATCTACAAGGCATAGGAGAGAAATCAGAAGGTTGTATGTGCAAAAGTCTTGTGCAAGGCTGACGTTCTAACGTTCTCGGTTATCGTCCATGCTATCTAAGGCTTCCTATAGTCAGGATGGCTCTGATACCAGTTCTTTGGGGACCCCGACTAGCAAGTCGAGTTCGCCGTGCCCAGTGACCCCAAGGATCAATGTTCACTGAACACAGATACTGAATAATAGAGTCTTACATCCAAGTACCGAAATTATTACATCAAACAACCATAAGGTCGGGTTCAAGAGCGAGGCCTAAGGTCAAATTAAACAGATACATCGAGTAGCGGAAACTCGTAAGGGCTAAGCGGTGACCATGCCATCAAGCTTACACTGACAGGCATTCTGACTTGGAAGCATCCTAGATCGCAGGTTCGTCTCCGACGGCGTACTCATTGCCAAACTCCGGTCCTTCCATGTCTGGTCAATAATATAACCAGTGGCAAGCCAGTGAGTACTTTGAATGTACTCGCAAACAGCCCATGATATGAACATTTATAGTGAAAATAACAGTAACATGCATCTTTGGTGGAATGCAATTTGGTGGAATGATCAGGTATATGCAACAGGTTAAAGAATTACTCTTGAAGAATAGGTTACAGATATCATATCTGCTAAGGGTTGAACACACGGGGTTCACCCTAAATGCCAAGTCATCGGACTTGTCATAACCTCAATGTATTAATGAGGGCTAAACCATCCGGGTTTACCCTATATGCCAAGTCACCGAACTTGGTCATATTCTATCATGATTATAACAACACCTTTTAACACCACACACACACACACACTTACTCACACTTGGTTTATGCGGAAACACTGGACCTAGTTTAAGCAGCACCACCCAACTGTCCTTGACCGTGGACACGGCTATTCGAATAGTTTGACACTCTGCAGAGGTAGTACGCTGGACCCACGAGAAACGGGAAACTTCCGTGTCATCCACGACTCGCGGTATATCACATATACCCGAGGTAAGTACCCGATCATCATCTTTCCCCTGACGATACTAGACAAAGAGGTCCACTCGATTGGTACCCAACCCACATGTTGTACGTCTTACGAGCACCGACTCTGGACTGTATCAACCATGCAGGGACCAACGGTGTGCCTGGAACTCATAATAATGGCATAGTCGTCCTACCTGGCACGACCCCATCACGAGAGTGACACCGATCACTCCTGCCATTAGTAATGTGGCTCTTTGCTAGTACCGACCAGAGTAATCAACAAAGCCCCGTCCCATAAAGGGGTATCGTGGTCATACTGGTAAGGTTGGGATGGTCGACACATCATAAATCTAATCCCATTTCCGAAACCATACTCACACAAAATCACCGGTGCATCACTTCACCAAAAGTGATCACCAACTCATCATCATCCTCGGGCATTAGTGGCACTCGACGGGGTTTTCATAAACTCTTTATTTAACTCATCATTATGCTTGATAATATGCTCTATCTTTACTTGTCAACATGGTAATAACATGACCCTCACGGGGTAGGGTCAAGCTCAGTGCAATGATCTTATAACTCTACTAGTCAACATGATAGTAGCATGATCCCGTAAGTGGTAGGGTCAAGCTCATCATGCTTGTGCTCCGAGGAGCCATATGAATAACATCACTACCATGCAAGTGCTTCGAAGAAGCCTTCGGTACCATCACCACAATGATGAACCGGCACTGTCATCACATGCAACGGGAAAGTACTTGCTATTCTAGCATGCATCATTTTATATGCTCAAGTCATGGTCAAAGGGCTGCTTGCCTTGGTCAGCTAGGTATCCAGGGTCTTCGAGGTCTTCCGCTCTGGATCCTCCATCACTCGGTAACTCTACCGTCGAGAAAGGAATAAATAAATAATAGCTCTCACTAAAACAAATCACAAGGTGCTTTTACAAAATGTTGCAAAGTTTGAATAAATTCAGTTTATCATTTTGGAAAATGTTTCCTATAGTTTTTATTAGCTAAGCATAATTATTTAAAATAAAACAGAAGCAAACAAGTGCTTTTTGATATCATTTATTATACTAATATAGTTTTTGTTTTTGATAAATGTCAAACACTACAGAATCAAATACTACACATTTTTAGAAAATTACTGGTGGAAGAATCATATATTTCTACTGGCTAAATATTTTTATAATAATCATTTAAGTTACTGGATTAAAATAAAAGGAAAAGGCCAGGGGAACAGATCCAGCCGGCCTAGCCAGCAGGCCTGGCCACCAGGTGCGCGCGGGCCAGGTTCAAACCTGACCTGCGGGCCCCTGGGGTCAGCGTCAGCGGCTGCGCGCGCTGGCTGCCCCAGGACACCGACAGGTGGGCTCCACCTGTCTGGTCCTTCTCCTACCTCCAGCCAGAGAGGTGGAGACGGACGCCGGCGAGGCTGCCGTTGTCCTCAGGCCAATCTAGGAGCGGGAACGGGTCCCTCGTGCCTCCGCCTACCTGCTCGTAGTCGGGACCGCACCGGAGGTGGTCTGGGTCGCCGGCGACGAGGTGACCATGGCGGAAGGGTTTCGGGTTGGTGTTGAACTAGTGGCTAGGAGCACAGATTCGCTCGGGAAAGTTGGGGGAACTGTTCCTGGTGTCAAGGGGAGTGTAATGGGAGGTCGGGCAAAACAGGGGCCGACGTGTAGCCGGAGATCGACCGGAGCTCCGAGGCGGAGGGGCCTCGGTCGATCTCGAGCACCGGGGCTCTGCAAGCTCGATTGGGTGGCTAGGGGTGTCTACTGGTTGTGCTGAAGCTGCTTGGAGAGTGCTGGGGTGCCCGGGGGACCTATTTATAGGCCAGCGACGGTGACCCGACTCGGGCGCACCGGTGACTCACCGTGGCGCGTGTGCGAGCACAGTGAGGTGCTGGCCGCGAAACCACGGGTTCGGGACGTGGTTTAGGACCTCCTGGTGCATCGGCCGCAGAGGGAAAGCGAGTGGGGTCGAGCCGCAGCGACCGTGCATGCTCGGCCGCGTCGGGCGCGCACGGGCACGCGTCGCCTGAGCTCTTGCGCGAGGGGAGAGGGTCCCTGGGGGTAGCTTTGCATTGAATGGTTGTCGGGGGAGCGTTTGGACATAACTGGGGAGGTTGGGACCGGCCGGGGCATCGTCCCCTTGTGGGAGGTTCTCTGCAGCGCGCCCAGAGCGCAGTTTTGGCATGCCACGGCATGCTGGCAAGATCTGGGGCACTTGGGACGTGTCCTCCATGTCCTGAGTGTTGCTGGGAGTGTGTCTAGCCGTTGTGGTTTAGTGGGAGCTCGAGCTGGTCAAGGGAGGAAGGAACACTAGTGTTGCTAGTACTGCCCCTGCGGCTCAAATTGGAGTTCTTGTCATTTGTGCTTGGAGTTGGGGAGGGGCCGATTGACTAGGTGCTCAGGGTGTTCTGGGGCTCTAACCCACCAAGTTTGGGGCCTTGCCATTAGGTAAAATAGTGGCTAGGAGGGTTTTAACCTTCGTGTCAGTAGGTGTTCGACAGTGACTTGGGGTGCTTCCACTCCACCACTGGAAATGAAACTTAACAGGTTTGGTCTTGGGGTAAAAACATGGGGTTTCACCAAATTTGAGCTCCATTGAACCAGTTTGGCTTTGTAAACTTGAAAATGCCTCAAAATGACCAGTACTGTCCTCTACAAAGGAAGTGTGGCCAAATAGAGTCTCACAAATCCAATTTTTGGTGTGGAGTCCTCATTTGGGGTGTCAAACACCTGTGCAAAGTGTCAGCTGCATTGGAGAAACTTTGCATTATAGAGTTGTTCCAACTCTTCTCTGGACAGAGAGGGTTTTGGGCTCATTAGGTGCACTTCCCCACCTTGTATCAAGGTGAGATTTTAGGTGAGCACCTAATATGGCTTGGGAGGGCTCCTGACATTTTATGGGAATTTACTGAGATAATTTCCTTTGTAAACATCTCAAAAAGCTAAAACAGACAGAAATGGTTTTCTAGGTTTTACTCAAATAATATTAATATAAAATAGGGTTGAAAATCTTATATATGGAAAATATATGTCCTTCTGAGCTTCCATGAATTTACTCAGAATTTTCTAAGGCAGGAAAGCAATTTTCCTTGTGGGAATATCATTACTGGCCTTAGAAACAGACATAGATATAAAATAGGAAAATAATATTTTAAATCACCAATTAATGTTTTTAATGAATGAAAATAATATTTGGATCAGACCACCGACTTTGGTTGGAAGTGCCACTTGGCTTCATGAGCTAGTAGTGTATCCCAACATGGTGAAGGTGATCTTGATATAAAGGAAAAAGGGTTTTTGAAGAGAGCAAAATAATAAGTTTTCATGGGTTTGAGTGATGAAACTAGCAAGCATTCACTCATACAAGGGTTGACATTGCACTCACAACATTATTTGAAAAAGTTTTAACAAGCTCTGATTTGTGCAACATAAAATACTTGTGGTGAAAAACAGGGTGTGACATTGAGAATCCACTTGACCTTGACTTGGGGTTCTTCTTCAAATAGGTCAATGTAATCTTGAAGCTTTCCCTTGCCCTTGTGGTCTTGTGGTAGAAGGCCATCTTGTGAGCTTGTTCCTTCGGGAGGAGTAGTATCATACTTCTCCTCTTTGGGAACGAACTTGGGGATGGGATATGGACCTCCTTCCCAATCATCTCCATTGACGTTGAAGTAGCGAGCACCTTGTTTATTTCGATGTCCTCCTTTCTTGTGCACAATTTCCTCAAATTGCTTACTCCCAGCAAGACTCTTGAAGACACCTCTCTTTATAATCCCTTTTAATAAATCGTTTTCTTGCCCAAGTGTAACTTGGCTAAGAGAATCATTAGTGGAATCAAGAGAGCTACTAGCAACAACATTATTGGATTTAGCTTTAGCATTATTGTTACTAGATGAAGAAACTTTCTTGCCTTTGTTACTAGTGTTCTAAGGTTTAACTTGTGCAACAAAGTTAGAAAAGATTAACCGTTTGGCTAGATAAGAAGAACTCTTCTTTCGAAGATCATCATTGATCGATTTTAGGAACTCATGCTCTTGCTCCAAATTGAGCTTCTCGAAGCGTAACTTCTCATGACTTATTGCAAGCTCTCTATGATCTTCTAGAGTAGCCTCATGAGTAACTTAAGAGTTTTTTTATTCCTGAGTTAGTCATTCAATCTCTTCGTTATCATCATCATTTGATTTCTCTCGGCTAGCATGATAATAAGGAAGTTCATTTTCATTGCAATCACTAGTTTTATCAAAAAGCAAGTCATCTTCTCTTAACAAGTCATCCTCATCACTATTAAAATCAATATACTCGAGGTGTGATACCTTGGGGCCTTTACCATGAAGCAGTTTCCGAACCCCTCATTTGGTGAATCAAATAGGTCGTAGGAGTTGGAGTAAGCAAGTGCTATGTCGGAAATACCTTCATCTTGACTATTGTCGGAGTTGGAGTGATAGCTTCTCTCGTAATGGTTGTCAGACTCAGAGCGAGAAACCCATTCACCAACATGAGCTTGATGTCTTCTTCTTTAGCTGCTCTTGGTGTATTTGTCCTTCTTCTCCGATTTATTGCCTTTCCATGAGTGTCTTCGTTCACAACGTTCTTCTCTACTCATTCTCTCTTTGCGAGGTGACTCATCTAGCTTCGTCTTCGAGGTGACTCTTCTCTTCGTTTGTAGGGATTCGAGCACTCATGGGAGTAGTCCCCGGGCTTCCCACAATTGTAGCAGTTTCGGTCACAACTAGACGAACGTTCTCATCGTGTCTTGAGCTTGAGCTTCTCTCTTTGCCTCTACTCTTGTAGAACTTGTTGAATTTTCTGACCATGAGGCTTATTTCTTCATTAGTGACAAGATTGTCCTATGAAGTAGTGGGAGAATCACATGAAACTTTGTAAGCACTGCTTAACTTGTTGTGCAGCTCATCTTTGTCCTTGAGTGACATCTCATGAGCAATAATCCTACCAATGACTTAAGTTGGCTTGAGATCTTTGTAGTTTGGCATAATTTGGATCAATGTGCACACGGTGTCGTACTGTCCATCAAGAGATCTAAGTATATTCTTGATGATGAATTTGTCGGTCATCTCTTTGCTTCCTAAGCTGGCAATCTCATTGGTGATGAGAGCTAGCCTAGAGTACATTTCAGCGACACCTTCACCATCCTTCATCTTGAACTTGTCAAGATGACTTTGAAGCACATTCAACTTAGATTCTCTGACAGAATCAGTACCTTCACGCATATCGATCAAAGTATCCCAAACTTCTTTTGCATTATCAAGGCGACTAATTTTGTTGAATTCTTCGGGGCATAAACAATTGGAGATGAAGTCACAGTCTTGAGCATTGAGTTGCAATATCTTCCGTTCATCAGCTGTCGCATGACGATCCGGTTCATGCCCTTCTCCAAGAAGTTACCTTGCACACTAATGACGAGATGATGTATATACTTGCTACGGCGACAGAGATCTTCTGTCGTCTCTTGAGCTTGCGTTGGTTTTTCCCTTGAAGAGGAAAGGGCGATGCAACACAGGAGCAGTAAGTATTTCCCTCAGTTTGAGAACCAAGATATCAATCAAGTAGGAGAATCTCGTCAAGTCCAGAGTACCTGCACAAACACAAAAGAGCTTGCACCCAACGCTATAAATGGGTTGTCAATCCCTTCAAGATTGATTGCAAAGTGAGATCTGAAGGCGGAAAGTGCAACGAAGTAAAAGTGTAAGGCTGAAAATATGATGTGAAGTAGACCCGGGGGCCATAGTGTTCACTAGAGGCTTCTCTCAAAATAGCAAATATTACGATGGGTGAACAAATTACTATCGAGCAATTGATAGAACCGCGTAAAGTCATGACAATATCTAAGGCAATGATCATACATATAGGCATCACAAACGAGACAAGTAGACCGATACTTTCTGCATATACTACTATTACTCCACACATCGACCGCTATCCAACATGCATCTAGTGTATTGAGTTCATGACGAACAGAGTAACGCCTTAAGCAAGATGACATGATGTAGAGGGATAATCTAAAACCAATGATGAAAACCCCATCTTTTTACCCTTGATGGCAACAACACGATGCCTGCCTCGCTACACCTTCTGTCACTGGGTGAGGTCACGGCACGGTATGAACCCAAAACCAAGCACTTCTCCCATTGCAAGAATCATAGATCAAGCTGGCCAAACAAAACCCACAACTCGAAGAGAATTACAAGGATATGAAATCATGAATAAGAGAGATCAGAAGAAACTCAAATAAGATTCATAGACAATCTGATCATAAATCCACAATTCATTGGATCTTGACAGACACACCGCAAGAGAAGATTACATCGGATAGATCTCCATGAAGATCATGGAGAACTTTGTATTGAAGATCCAAGAGAGAGAAGAAGCCATCTAGCTACTAGCTATGGAACCGTAGGTCTGTGGTGAACTACTCATACATGATCGGAGAGGTCATGGTGTTGATGAAGAAGCCCTCCGTATCTGAATCCCCCCTCCGGCAGGGCACCAGAACGTGCCCCAGATGGGATCTTGCGGAGACAGATGCTTGCGGCAGCGGAAAAGTACTTTCGACGATCTCCTGATTTTTCTAGGATTTTAGGGAATTTAAAGGCGAAAAACTTAGGACAGAGGTGGCCCAGGGAGCCCACAAGCCTGGGAGGCGCGGGCCCCCCTGGCTGCGGCTAGGGGGCTTGTGGGGTCCCTGCTGGCCCCGTGCCCTGATTCTCAGGCTTCTCGATCTTCTTTTGTTTCGGAAAAGAAATCTTTTTGGCAGTTTCTTCCGTTTGGACTCCGTTCAAAATCCTCCACTGAATGGGGTCAAAAACATGGAAAAAACAGGAACTAACACTTGGCACTGAGTTAATAAGTTAGTCGCAAAAAATATATAAAAGGCATACAAAACATCCAAAGTTTGACAAGATAATAGCATGAAACCATCAAAAATTATAGATACGTTGGAGACGTATCAAGCATCCCCAAGCTTAACTCCTGCTCGTACTCGAGTAGGGATGTGATAAAGAATGAATTTTTGATGTGGAATGCTACCTAGCATAGTTGTCCTTTGCAACTTTTTTCATGTGACATGAATGTTCAGATCCGTAAGATTCAAAACAATAGTTTGCTATTTACATGAAAACAATAATACTTCAACCAAACTAGCAAGGTAATCATGAACTTTCAAAATAACAAGGCCAAAGAAAGTTATCCCTACAAAATCATATAGTTTGGCTATGATCCATCATGCTCACACAACTAATGTAAATCATGCACAACCCCGGTATTGGCCAAGTAATTGTTTTCACACTCTTACTTTCTCAAACTTTTTATAACTATCACGCAATACATGAGCGCGAGCCATGGATATAGCACTATAGGTGGAATAGAGTGTGGTGGTGGTTGTGAGACAAAAAGGAGGAGATGGTCACATTGACTCGGCATATCAAAAGGCTATGGAGATGCCCATTAATAGATATCAATGTGAATGAGTAGGGATTGCCATACAAAGTATGCACTCGAGCTATAAGTATGTGAAAGCTCAAAAGGAGAACTAATGGGTGTGCATCCAACTTGCTTGCTCACGAAGACCTAGGGCAATTTTGAGGAAGCCCATCATTGGAATATACAAGGCAAGTTATATAATGAAGATTCCAACTAGCATATGGTGGTGACGAAACGAGAGGATCTCAATCATGACGAACATGGTGCTATTATGAAGCACAAGTGTGAAAAAAGATAGTAGCATTGTCGCTTCTCTCTTTTTCTCTCTTTTTTCTATTTGGGCTCTTGGGCCTTTTTTTTTTATTTGGGCTCTTTGGCCTCTTTTTTTATTTCCTCACATGGGACAATGCTCTAATAATGATGATCATCACGCTTTTATTTACTCACAGCTCAAAGCTTAGAAATGACTCTATAGGAAATGCCTCCGGCAGTGTACCGGGATGTGCAACGATATAGCTTGGCGTATGACGTTGAAACATCTCGCTAGCTATCTTACGATCATGCAATGGCAATATGAGAGTGACGGCACAAGTCATGAGACGGAACGGTGGGAGTTGCATGGCAATATATCTCAGAATGGCTATGAAAATGCCATAGTAGGTAGGTATGGTGGCTGTTTTGAGGAAGGCATATGGCGGGTTTGTGCACCGGCGAGAATTGCGCGGCACTAGAGAGGCTAGTAATGGTGGAAGGTGAAAGTGCATCTATACCATGGACTCACATTAGTCATGAAGAACTCACATACTTGTTGCCAAAGTTTTTATTAGTAATCGAAACAAAGTGCTAAACGCATACTCCTAGGGGAAGGGTTGGTAGGTGTTAACCATCGCGCGATCCTGACCGCAACACAAAGGATGACAATCAATAGATCAATTATGCTCCGACTTCCTAATATAGCGGTTCACCATACGTGCATGCTACGGGAATCACTAACTTCAACACAAGTATTTCTAGATTCACAACACCTTACTAACATAACTCTTAATATTACCAAATCCACATCTCAAAACTAATTGAGAGGAATCAAGACTTCTCTTTCTATTCAATGCACATGAAGATGGAGGTTTTTGTATCCTCTTTGGGTACCTATCACCTTTGGGACTACTTTCATACCATAAGTCAACTACCAAGTCATGCACCGCCATGCTCTAAAAGATCTAAGTGAAGCACACAGAGCAAAATTATCTAGCTCAAAAGATATAAGTGAAGCATAATGAGAATTCTAGCAGAATCACGATGAGTGCATGTATCTCTCAAAAGGTGTGCAGCAAGGATGATTGTGACACAACAAAAAGAAAAGACTCCTATGATACAAGACGCTCCAAGCAAAACACATATCATGTGGTGAATAAAAATATAGCTCCAAGTAATGTTACCGATGGATTGAAGACGAAAGAGGGGATGCCCTCCCTGGGCATCCCCAAGCTTAGGCTTTTTGGTGTCCTTGAATTTGGCTTGGGAAGCCTTGGGTATCCCCAAGCATGAGGTCTTTCCACTCCTTATCTCTTTGTCCATGAGAACATCACCCAAAACTTGAAAACTTCACAACACAAAACTTAAACAGAAACTCGTGATATCATTAGCACAAGAAAACAATTTACCACCGAAGCAGAAGACATGGACGTGCACACACAACAAATAACTTTGCTCCCAACGAGTACAGAGAGGTTGTCAATCTCTTCGGCCCTGTAGTTTGCAAAGGATCAAAACACAAGCGGGAAAGTAATAGTGATTGCAACAGAAAAGTAAATGAAAGCGGTAAATAGTGGAGGTGTAAACAATGATGGTGATATGGATCGGAGTCACATGATGTTCACTAGTGATGTCTCTCTCCCAAAAGATGATAAACAACTATGCTTGGGTAATCAAATCACAATTGGGAAATTGACAGAATTATGAATGCACCGCAATGCTAATTACGCTACTTAATAGTTAGAGGTTCAATAGTAATGGACAGTACACTAAGACAAGTAGAACGTTTATTCATCAGCATCTACTTACTAATCATCCACCTCGAGATATCTATCCAGAACATCTCGCCGGTATTAAGTTGCGAGCCCCACCCAAAGTGTAAAGTCAAAGTAACGGACAACTGCATTACCGAACTATGCGTAAGGTAAACAATCCTTGCAACCGTGGTCACAAGCACCGTTGTTTTCTCCCTGGTGGCAACAACACATCCCCTAGTCTCATGTTTCTGTCACTCAAGCTAGACATCGAGGGGCATGAACCCACAATCATGCATAACGCTCCCTCTTGGAGTTACAATCTACTACTCTGCCAAAGCAATAAATAACAACGGAGAACATGCATGAATCACTAAGGAACATAACATAAAAGGATAATGAAATATATATCTCATAAAAATCTGAACATAATCTCATAATCCATCGGATCCCAACAAACCGAGCATAGCAATAACAAGAGAATTACATAGATGCCTTGATCATGTAGGGCAGCTCACTAGGACTAACCATTGAAGCACAAGATTGGAGATAAGACATCACATAGCTAATGGTCATGGACCCATGGTCCAAGGATGACTACTCATGACACGTTCGGGAAGCGTCCATGGCGGTGGAGAAGCTCCCGGAGGTCAATCCTCCCTCCGGCACGGTGCCGGGAAGAGGTCTCCTAACGCTCCCGATCTCGGAAGTGTTGCGGGAGCGGAACGATAGAGAAATTCGCTATTCTGGAAGTTGTCGAAGGGTTTCCTCTCGGAGGACTAAATATAGGCCAAAGGAGGGACCGGAGGAGGTGGGGCCCACCCAGGCGGCCTCCTGGCCGCGCGAGCAGGTCGATTGGACGGCCCCTGGCCCACTCTGGCCCATCTTCGGTGATCCGGAAGCTTCTGTTTTGCTGATTTTTTATATATTTTTATTGAAATTTTTCGGGCTTCGAAAAATAGGGTAAAAGCCCCTGCAAAATAGACATCAGCAGACAAAAACTGGCACTGGGTGCACTGAGTTAATAGGTTAGTCCAAATATATAAAAGTGTAGCAAAACATATAACAATGTCATCCAAAAGATCATGGAACAAGCAGAAATTATAGATACGTTTGGGATGTATCAACATCCCCAAGATTAATTTCTGCTCGTCCTCGAGTAGATAAATGATAACACAATAATTTCTGTGGTGACATGCTAACACACATCTAAGAACTTCAAAGTAAAGCAAGTAAGATATGCAATTCAAGTCAAGATAATAACAAGCAAGAGTTTATATCTAGTACTGAGTTTAGCAAAGTAAGAACATAAAGGTGCAAGAGCTCTCGCTGTCCGTGACTCGAATGTTTCCAAATGGTGTTTGCGTGCAAGAAGTGGGAGATGGGTTGAGATCATAAAATATTTTTTTAATTGAGAGCTCAATCTACTAAAATTCCACACTTGGTCTCCTTCGGAATCTTATTTTGACTCATCCCGAGACCACTAGTCAGGCACAAGTCAAAATGATCCTCTCCCTTTCAATTTTGAGCACTCATGCAATGGATGAGCGTAAGCAAGATATGTTAGCACTTAGGATGGAAAATAGAATAATGATGGGGAAGGAAGACAAAAAGGTGTGGAAGGCTCACATCAACGAGGACAACCATAGGCGAGAGAAAGCCAAACGATAGATATGATGTGAGGAGTAGAGATTTCCATGTAACAGATGCACATATGAGCTAAGGTAAGCTCTCCAATGGAACTAGTGGGGGTGCATCCAATATTTTTGCTCATGAAGACCCAGAGCTCATTTGAGGAGGCTCATCATTGGAATATGCAAACCAAGTTCTATAGTGTAAGGGTCCCCACATAGTTATGGATGAATGATAATCTCTATGTAGTACAAATATAGCAATGGAGTACGAGTGTGGATCTTTCAGAAGGAATAGTAGTGTTGCCCTCTTCTCTCTTTTTATTTTTATTTTCCTCCTTTTTATTTTTTTATTTTTTTGTGTGGCCTCTTTCGCTCTTTCTTTTTATCTCTCATTTGTCCTCTTTGGGATATTTTGTTTGTCCTCTTTGGGATCTTTTCCTCACTTAAGGGCAACACTCTATGTTTTACATGAACAAAAAGAACACAATCACACTTTATAAGAAGTACTCAACATAAAGACAAGTGAAAACTATCATGATGTATGCAAATGTATGCCGCTGCCAGTGTAGCTGGATATGCAATGATACCAGCGCGTCATGTAGCAATAATTGGGGCAAGGTCCAACTATCATGCGGCTCTACGATCAAGCAAAAGCATGTATGACATGAAGATCAAGTCATGAGATGGTGGATGTTGCATGTCAATGTATCTCGGAAAGGCTTTGGAAATGCCTTAATAGGTAGGTATGGTGGTTGTTTTTAGGAAAGATATAATGAGGCTTATGTATGACAGAGTGCATCATGTCATGGGTTTGGATGCACCCGCGGAGTTTGCACCAACTCTCAATGTGAGAAAAGGGCAATGCACGGTACTGAAGAGGCTAGAAAATATGGATGGTGGAAGTGCCAACAATCGAATACTCACATTAGTCCGAAGAACTCATAAACTTATTCTCGGTAACTCTCTATCTAGTTAGGAAATTCACAAAGAGACAAGTACCCCGAGGAAGAGTGTTTGGGGGGGGGGGGTTTGGTTATCCTTGCGCATCCTCGACTCATGGTAACGTGAGGGTACTTTATATATTCCGACCCCTCCAGAGGTTAGCGATCAATTTAGTAGCTAGAGCTCTCAACTAATTTTTAGTTTTCGAAAAACACACGAATTTCCCAAAATACGTCACCTATCACTAATAGGCTCAAGCTCTTGGCACCAATAGTCCAAACATTACTCAAATCAATACCTCAAAACTATTGTAAGTTACTACTATACTTAAATAGCAATATCAATTACCTTCTCATGCAAGACACACAACTCAGTGCAACGAGCCAACTCTCTAAACAAGATAAGCATGATAACTCAAGAGAGTTCCAAAGCAACCTAAATAAAAGCTCTTAAAAAGATAAGCATGAAAACTAAGAGCTAAGCATGACAGTAGCTACGAAAAGAAGAAGAACACACACAAAAAAAGATAAGCATGAAAATCTATGTTGTTTTCTAGAGTGGAATGGAGCGTGTCTCTCTCCCAAACAAGGTAGTCTGGGTTCCGACTTGATATGAACAGCAAGCAAAACTAAAACAAACTAAAAATTAAAGAGCGGGACGCTCCAAGCATAGCACATAACATATGAAGTGATAAAAATATAGCATGGAGATGGACGAACTGATGATTGTCGATAGATAAGGGGATGCATGGGGCATCCCCAAGCTTAGACGCTTGAGTCTCCTTGAATATTTCTTGGGGTGCATGGGGCATCCCCAAGCTTGAGCGCTTGACACTCCTGTATCTTCTTTCATCATCTCCCATCGCATACTTGAAAACTCCCTTCATACGAAACTCATCATAAGCTGATTAGTACCCTTAATAAAATAATTCATTAACTATTGGAAATGAAGATTTTCATGAAAAGCTACTGCTTCTCATGATTTTCAGAAGGTTTTTGCAAATAAAAAGTAAGCTAAGGATTTGCAAAACAATGAAAATGCAAAACATGGCAAAATCTGTGAAAAACAGAACAACAGGTAGTAAATAATTTATTCAGGGGACTTGTGCAATTCAAATCAAAAAACTCAGAACAGATGCGAGAAAGGAAATTATAGAGATCATGCCGTCAAAAAAGTTCATATCAAAAAGATGATCTGGTGATTTTTGGCGAAATTTTCCGTCAAGCAGACAAAATCTGTTTCTGACAGCATGTCACAATGGTATCAAGAATAAACCTATTCCAAGGAGAGATTCCAACATAAAAACTGCGAAGAAGAACGGTAGTGGATTGCTTACGAGTAGATCTACTTTGAGCGTTGCAAATCCTGTACCAAGCATCCTTTAAACTTTCTTCCTCAATCTGCTTGAAATTAGGAACTTCGTTCTTAGGGGTATCATTTAGAGTGGTGGGTCAAGCCATTGATGGACTATCCCACACACAAACGAGCAGGAAGTAGGCGGGCAAAAGAGAATGGCAAAGGAAAACGGCAAAAAGGCAAAAGGAAACGGCAAAGGAGAAAGGCAAATGAAAACGGCAAATGTGAAGTGGGGGAGAGGAAAACGAGAGGCAACTCGCAAAAAAGGTAAATGAAAGAGATGAGTTTGTGACACCTACTTGGATAGATCTCTCCTTCCCCGGCAACGGCGCCAGAAATACTTCTGCTACTGCAACGAAAGACCTTTCAACGGCGCCAGAAACAAGCATGTTGACGGGAGACTATGCTTGTCTTGATACTCCTCAGCAACGGCACTAGGAATCCTTCTGCTACGGCTACCCCTTTAGGGACTTCCTTGGAAAATATGCAAAGGATTCCCCCATGGCCTTGGAGCCTTGCATTGGTGTCCCCTTGAAGCGGAAAGGATGATGTAGCACAGCGGTGGTAAGTATTTCCCTTAGTTTTGAGAACCAAGGTATCGGTCTAGTGAAGGATTGTCACAAGTACCTGCACAAACACAAAGAGCTTGCACCCAACGCTATGAAGGGGTTGTCAATCCCTTATAGATTGTTTGCAAAGTGAGAACTGAAAGCAAAAAGAAACAAAGCAAAGTAAAAGCGAAAGTGGAAACGATAGTTGTGAATAGACCCGGGGGCCATAGTGTTCACTAGTGGCTTCTCTCATGAAAGCAAGTAGACGGTGGGTGAACGAATTACTGTCGAGCAATACCGCGCAAAGTCGTGACGTTATCTAAGGCAATGATTATATATATAGGCATCATGTCCAAAACAAGTAGACCGATACTTTCTGCATCTACTACTATTACTCCACACGTCGACCTCTATCCAGCATGCATCTAGTGTATTAAGTCCAAAAGAACAGAGTAACGCCTTAAGCAAGATGACATGATGTAGATGGACAATCTCATATCTACGATAAAAGCCCATCTTGTTACCCTTGATGGCAACAACACGATGCGTGCCTTGCTGCCCCTTCTGTCACTGGGAAAGGTCACCACACGGTATGAACCCAAAACCAAGCACTTCTCCATTACAAGAATCATAGATCTAGTTGGCCAAACAAAACCCAAGACTCGGAGAGACTTACAAGGATATCAAATCATGCATAATAGAAATCAGCAAAGACATAATCTGATCATAGCATAGATAATCTGATCACAAATCCATAATTCAACGGATCTCGACAAACACACCGCCAAAGAGGATTACATCAGATAGATCTCCATAAAGATCACGGAGAACTTTGTTTTGAAGATCCAAGAGAGAGAAGAAGCCATCTAGCTACTAACTACGGACCCGTAGGTTTGAAGTGAAGTACTCACGAGTCATTGGAGAGGCGATGATGTTGATGTAGAAGCCCTCCAACTCCAAATTCCCCTCCGACAGGGCACCGGGAAGGGTCTCCAGATGAGATCTCGCGGAAACAGAAGCTTGTGGCGTCGGAAAAGTGTTTTTGTGGAGGCCCTAATTTTGTTTGTGGATTTTAGGGAATATATAGGCGAACGAGCTAGGGCAGGGGGGCTCCAGGAAGGCCACAAGCCTGGTAGCCGCCGCCCCCTGGTGGCAGCTACAAGGCTTGTGGCCCCCGTGTGGCTCTACTGCCTTGGCCCTCAAGTCCCCTGATCTTCTTCCGTTCAGGAAAAATTTATTTCGGGGATTTATTCCGTTTGGACCCCATCCCAAAATCAGATCTGAAAAGAGTCAAAAACACAAAAAAAACAAGAACTGTCACTTGGCACTGAATTAATAAGTTAGTCCCAAAAAATATATAAAAGGTACATAAAACATCCAAAGTTGACAAGATAACAGCAGGAAACCATAAAAAATTATAGATACGTTTGAGATGTATCAAGCATCCCCAAGCTTAACTCCTACTCGTCCTTGAATAGGGAAGTGATAAAGAATGAATTTTTGATGCTTTCATGCTACCTAGCATAGATGTCCTTTGTTACTCCTCTGATGTGACGTGAATGTTCAGATCCATTAGATTCAAAACAATAGTTTGCTATTGATGTGGAGACAATAATAATTCAAGCAAACTAGCAAGGTAATCATGAACTTTCAAAATAACAAGGCCAAAAGAAAGTTATCCCTACAAAATCAAATAGTCTGGCTATGCTCTATCATCCTTGCACAATGAATTTAAATCATGCACAACCTCGGTATTGGCCAAGTAATTGTTTTCAGACCTTTAATTTCTCAAACCTTTTCAACTCTCACGCAATACATGAGCGTGAGCCATGGTTTTAGCACTATAAGTGGTGTGGAGTGTGGTGGAGGTTGCAAGACAAACAAGGAGAAGATGGTCACATTAACTAGGCATATCAATGAGCTGTGGAGATGCTCATCAATATATATCAATGTGAGTGAGTAGGGATTGCCATACAAATGATGCACTAGAGCTAGGAGTATGTGAAAGCTCTTAAATAAAACTAGTGGGTGTGCATCCAACTTGCTTGATCACGATGACCTAAGGCAATTTTGAGGAAGCCTATCATTGGAATATACAAGCCAAGTTATATAATGAAAATTTCCCACTAGCCATATGGTAGTGACAAAACGAGAGACTCTCTGTCACATCCCTGACACCTTAAGCAAGTTAGCTTTGTGCTCATGTTTTCTTTGCATTGCATCTAGGAAATTTTCAACAAGAATAAAGCAAGTGGTGAAGGATAATGCTAAAAACCCTAGCCACTTCTCAAATAAAGGAAAATTCAAACTAGTTAAAATCAATGAACTCAAAATGGCCTTAAGAAAAGTTCAATCTTTCTGATAAATCATGAAAGTATATAAGCAATGAAGAAAACCTTTTCTTGACACTTTAAGCATTTTAAATAAATGCAAAAAGCTACTGGTTTCAAGTTTTAAATTTGAAATCAGAAACTTTAAACTTTCAAAAATATTGAAAACTTTGGGAATGGTTGGATATATTCCAACAAATATTCTGGTGTGTTTAAAATAGCTTTTACAAACTATTTGGGAGCTCAAATAAATAGCAAGTTAATGAAATAGCAAAACAGAAACAAATCAGAAAAAAACAAAAGAGAAAGAATGAGAAAACTCTTACCTATTGCCTGAGGAGGCCCAGCCCACCAGGGGCAGGGTCGTCTTCTTCCTCTGCCTTCTGGCAGAGGGGAGATCGACCTCGGCGGCCCCCTCCACCTCCTGCTTCGCCGTGGCGAGCTCCAGAGCCCCCCAGGACAGCGCGACAACGGGGATATCCCCCCCGAGGCGGTCCCTATCCATTCCCCAGCTCCAGTTCCCCCCTCCTCCCGGATCTCTCCTCCCTCCTTCTGCCGCCATTGCCACAAGCTCGAGCTCGAGCCGCCGCGCCTCTAGCCACAGGAATCTCCCTCCGAGTAGTCCAGCAGCTTCACCTCGTCGAGCTGGTTCTCTCTGCAACGGCCGAAGTCTCCCCGAGCTCTGTAACACCCCCAACGCCATCGTCTTCAACCTTCGGTCGCCGGCAAATCGACGACGAAACGTCGGCAACAACCCTTCCCCGAGCCGTCTAAGCCCTGCTCTGCACTCCCCGTGAGCCTGCGGTCATTTCCCCTCTCTTTCCCCTCGGATCCGAGCCCCTAGCCACTGGACCATCGAACCCGTACCCCGGCAGCCACCCCGGCTCGTCGCCGGCTTACTCCGGCCACCTATAGCTCTCCCTGAGGCCAGCGCTGGATGTGGTCGAGCCTAGAGATCACTCCAGTGCTCTCAGCATTCTTTTCCGAGCACCACAACACGTTCTAGCGTGTCTCCGGCGAGGTTCTGCCGCGGATCTGGTCGCCGCCGGCCAGGCTCCGGCGAGGGCCGACGTGGCCAGCCTAATCCAGAAGTTTTAAGCTTAATCTCTCACTGACAGTGGGCCCAAGGCCAAGTCAAACCCACTTAGGGGCTGGTTAGCGAGGGATTAGCCCTTGAGAGGCTGACCAGTGGGTCCTCCCTGTCAGGTTTGACCTGATCAGGTCAGTTGACCTGCTGATGTCAGGCTGATGCAATAAAGGGATTTTCAGTATAAAAATAATTCCAGAAATGTTTAAAACTTCAAAAATTCATAGAAATTAATCTGTAACTCCAATGAAAATAATTTATATATGAAGAAGTATCAGAAAAATTCAAGGAATCTGAATATGTCATTTTCAAACATGTTTGAAAATGTTACAGAAACCAAACATGTAGTTTAATGAATAAGTCAATTCTTATAAATACTTTATAAATGGAATATGGAAAATATTTAACTTCACTATGATTGACATGATCATATACTATCCTAATTACAAACCAGCAACCTAACATGTCATTGCATGCATGTTAACATCAAGTTGATCTGAGCATCAGGTCGAATCAATTAAAATGGTATCCGAGAATACCTCGTTTGAAGTGATATCTGAATTTGATTCAAATCAACTTCAAACCTAATACATGCTAGCTATATTAGTGTATTACCTTGCATTCTCATGCCATGCTCATGCATCATCTTGATTGCATATGTTTGTTATTGATTGTTGTCATTCCTTTCGGTAGGCTCCGCTCCCCCGGATTCCACCGAACATCCGTCTGACGGATAATGTCACTTCTCTGAGCAACAAGGCAAGCAACCATTTTGATCATCCCGATAAATCCCATGTTCTTGATCATGCACTTAATTATTGCATTAGGATCAAATGCTTCAACTGCTTTTTCCATGTTAGTTGAACCCACTTCCTTTGCATGACCTATCCTTGTCACAGTAAATAGCCGAACCTTGCAACCTAGCATACCTGGTAGTTGCTTGAGCTATGATGTGCCTTATCCTGCTATGCATTCTATGCTTAGAGTTGTGTATGGTCTGTCATCTGGGAGATGAACAGAATTGTGAGAATGTGTTCGGTAAGCAAAGGTTGTGTGTTGAACCTGATTTGGTAAAGGTACCGGTGAAAGGGTGTGTAGGAGTACATGGCGGGTTGTTTCATTGGAACCATCCTTAGGAACTGAATTCCGTGTATGTAATCCAAGATGAGATACTACCACATGCTGGGCCCTGAAATATGACCCCGCTCGACTTATTAATCACTTAGTACTCGGTCCAGGAGTTGCAAGTAGTTTCTGGTGTTTATAGTCATGCTGGAGGCCGTGCATGGTGCTGACCCGAGAGGTGGGCTGTGATGCGGTAGGCTGTGGCACAATGTACCAAGTGGCACCCGGATGGTGGGCTTGGGAACCCTGCGCACATCGTTTAGGGCCGTGGCGGAAACCTCGGCCGGACTTCCGTGCGGGTTACCCTTAGATAGGCGATAAACCTGGACTAGGTACTAGTGTGGTTAACGGTCGTGGCCGACTCCCTCGTTAGGCTTCCGCTTGAAGGTTGCCGAGGTGTATGACGTGCACATGGCGATAAGTGGCGGGAGCGTGTGTGACGAAGTACCCCCCCTGCAGGGTTATGATCTATTCGAATAGCCGCGTCCGCGGATATGGACTACTTGGAGACATATGTTGTTCATAGATAACTTCAATGGCTACTCATCAAATTGTCAAGATAAGCGTGAGTGTCGTGGACGGCATTTCCGTATGGAGAAGCAATGATTCCACGATGGTGTATTGTTGTGGTGTTAGTGGACTCGTGTGCGAGAAATCAAGTTGTCAAAATTATTTAAAAATGCAAGTTGTCTATCCACGAGTCAAATGCTGGCTTTCCGCATGAAACCCCACCATACCCTGGTGATACATTGCATGAGTAGTTAGTTATCCTAAAGTCTTGCTGAGTACCTCCGTACTCATGTTTGCTTAATAAATGTTGCAGAGTTTGTTAATGACCCTAACGAAGGGTTCTTCATAGACATGGACGACGACGAGTAGCTGGTGTCCCATCTACGATCTGGCCCTATGTTGGGTCTGTAGTATAGTCAGGCCATGTGCCTTCTAGTTGCATCTGTGTGTACTCAGACAGTTTTAAACTCTTCCGCTAGCTTGTAACTGAATGACTGTTATTATGGGTCGTGAGACCCTTAATGTGTAATATTATTGTGTGGCTCTTCCGAGCCTCTTAAATAAAGCTTGTATGTTTATGGTTATGTTGTGATTCCATCGATGTATCTATACATATCGGTATGCCATGCGTACGTGTGTCGTACTTGATATGTATGGGGTTCGATTACCTAGTCGTGAACTTTAGTAGCACTCCTTACAAGGAAATGCCCTTTTGTGATCCAACGAGCCTTGGTAGCTCGCTACTGCTCCGGACACATTGGTTGACCGGCATGTGTCCTTCTTAGCTGCTGTGTCTGTCCCCTTTGGGGAAATGTCACGCGATGTAATGGAGTCCTTGTAGCTTGCGACGACTCGTCTACATTCGCTGGTGACCGACACCTGCTTTGTTGGGTCATGTATGCCTGTCCTTGTGCGGTACTGCCACTTTGGTTTATGACTAGACTTGTCGATCCGGGTTCTTTGACATTGGGATGCTAGCGACACTATTGCATACGTGAGTCAAAAGACGCAAACGGTCCCGGCTAAGGTAAGGCTACAGTCGTGGAGTTAACCGTGCGTGAGACCGCAAAGGGATGCAATGTGTTACAGGCTGGATTCCTATGGCTTAGGATTGGGGTCCCGACAGCGTTGGTATCAGAGCCTGACTGACTGTAGGATTACTAAGCCAAACTGGTCGAAGTTGAGTCTAGAATTGCTTTAGTTATATATAAGGGAATTGTTTGTGGAAGGGAACGTAAGACTCTTGTTCTCTTCTCAAGTTATTCTATTCTGGTCATCCTCGTCTTTTCTGCGGGAATTAAGGACTAGGTTACTCATCTTCTTCTAGGCTCGTGTTTCTGATCGGTAGATTATAGGACTACGGGTCAAGAGATAGTTGGGTTTCTTCTTCCCTAGGAAAAAGGAAGTAAGTCTGATGATCAGAGAGTTGAACTTGATAGTTGAGTGGTTACACTATTCCATTTGTGGGTTGTCTCAAAATTTGTTTTTGAGCATTTACAACCGTTATGCTGCCCAATTTTGCATTTGGAGCTCTAATGCTTTTGCATTACTCTCTATTTGCAGATGCCTGGCCGTCCTTCTCGTCAGGTGGTACGTCTGACCAGGTGCATTGATGTACCGGGTGATACGGCCATGCTGGTCAGGGTGATGTCGGTGTGCGGTTACCGCTGGTACCCCGAGTACACAGTGGAGGAACAGTACCGAGACTTCAACCAGAGCCAGTATATCTACACTGTTAGGGTATTTCCATACTACCCTGGAGCTGAGGAGCCAATCCATTGGTCCTATGGGTTGGGAGTCACTGTTGACATGGCAGTACAAGATGCTGCCTATTCAATGCTGACCATTTTGAGAGCGAGACATGCACTGCTGCAGAATTCAGAGTTCTGCTATGTTCCGGCCTCTCAGCCTGGTGAAGAGGGATACCTCAGTGGAGTCTATTTTGATTCTTCTATGGAGGATCCACTACTTCAGTCCACTGTTGAGATGCGAGAGAGCAGAGACAGGGATGCTCGTGCTCTCTGCATGGAGCTTTATGCTACCCGTGCCCGTCTGTGGACGGCTTTGACGCAGCTGGCACCGGTACTCCAGACAGGGTACGGAGATATGGAGATGCTAAACCCTGTTAGGACCCATCTTCCGGCCCATGTTGACTGGCCAGCTATAGGAGGAGTCACCCCTCTTCGGGGACCCCTCTTACCACCAGTCAGGGGACCAAGGCCACATCCGTGTCCTTATGGATCCCAGGGATCTCAGGCTAGAGTGTTTCCTGATCCGCAGGTTGATCTTCCAGGTCATGGAGGTAATCTCTATGAGATGTTCTATGCGGATGCCTGAGCTGTGAGCGGAAGGATAGTATGGTAGTAGCCGTACGTTCAGAGTCCTGCGTGACTTGTGAAGTATGCCTGTGATGTGAAATGAATTTCGGAGGCCCAGATAAATAATGTATAGGAAGCTTGTAAGCCTCTGATGAGTAGTTTCATAATTTTAGTAGTTTGCTCTTCGGTTAAGGTTGTACTGAACTATGTAAGGGTGTGTATGAACCATGGTGTATATATAGCAGTTGCTTGTTACCATGCTGTTCGGATATTCATTTCCGCATTCCGTGTGTTCAGTACATTCTTAATACATAGCTAGTATTGATATGATTGGTCTAAGCTGTGAGTTTTTTTGTCAGGATGATGTTCACCAGGTTGAACCGTGCCCCTGGTCATGAGCAAGGCGAGGGTAGTCAAGCGTCGCAGGAAGACCTGCCTCACCCGCCCTGTTTGGCGGAAGTTATGCTTGAGGCAGAGAGAAACAAAAGGGAGACCAACCGACTGTTAGAGCGTATTGAGCAGAATACGGCTCGTCAGCCTAGGAATGTTGCAGTGTCCCTCAACGACTTTGTGAAGCTGAATCCTCCAAAGTTTCATCATTCCGTCGATCCCCTCGACGCTGATGACTGGCTGTGCAGCATCTCACGCAAGATTCGCTCTGCGAATGTTTCTGAGGCCGACAAGGTGACTTTTGCGACGTATTTCCTGGAAGGACCCGCCAATCTGTGGTGGGAGAACTTTGAAGCCATGCGTCCCGCTGAACCAGCAGCCACATGGGCAGACTTCAGTGCAGCCTTTCGTCTGCACCATATTCCAGAGGGCCTCATGGACAGAAAGAGAGAGGAGTTCTGTGCCTTCACTCAGGGCAAGTTGACCGTGGATGCCTATAGCCGTGAGTTCGGTAACCTCGCCCGCTATGCAACAGAGGAGGTGTCTACTGACACCAAGAAGCAAGCAAGATTCCGTAAGGGTCTGAGCCCTGAGCTTCGTCGTGATCTGCGCCTCCACGAGTGTGCAAGCTTTCAAGCCCTGGTCAACAAGGCGATCAGTGCCGAGACTGGTCATACTGACTTTGAAGGCACAAGGAAGCACTTCCGTGACTTTGGCTCGTCTTTTGGTTCCACGTTCCCAAAACGCAGGCTGTGGGTTCCGAACAGTTCTCTGCCGCCAAGATACACTCCGAGGCCATCCTACGTGGTGCCTCAGACGAATCAGACCAACCCTCCAACAAAAACCTATGGTGGTCCAGCTAGCAATGCTGCACCACGTGCCAACCAAGTGATATGCTACAAGTGTGGAGAACCAGGGCACTATTCTCGTGAGTGTCCTCAAAATGTGGGTGCCAAGCTACCCGGAAAGTCCGTCGGGCAAGGCAAGTCGGGCAAAGCGTACTATGTGAAGCCAACTCCTGCACGTGGCCGTGTGAACTATGTCTCAGCAGAAGAAGCTGCAGAGGATCCCGACGTCTTACTGGGTACGCTTCTTGTTAATCATCACCCAGCGTCTGTTCTCTTTGACACTGGGTCTTCTCATTCCTTCATTTCAGAAAGTTATGCACAGCTGCATAACATGTCTTTTTGTGATATGCCAATTCCATTGGTTGTCCAAACTCCTGGTAGCAAATGGCAAACCTCTAGGATAACCTATGACAATGAAATTCTAGTAGACAGGCTAGTTTTTCTAGCCTCATTGATAGCCTTGAAATCTTCGGATATTAATATCATCTTGGGTATGGACTGGATGTCAGCTCACTATGCCAAGATTGATACTCATTCTAGAAATGTCCAGCTTACCCATCCCTCGGGTGAGATAGTAAATGTCTCTACTCGAGTTGCCAAATGCCAACTCTATTCCCTAAATGCCAACCCTCTTCCGGAACTTGAAGACATTCCGGTAGTCCGTGACTTCCCGGATGTTTTTCCAGAGGAACTGTCAGGAATTCCACCTGACAGAGATGTAGAGTTTGTGATAGATCTTGTTCCGGGAACTGTCCCAATAGCCAGAAGACCATATAAGATGGCACCCCTGGAGCTAGCCGAACTTAAGAAGCAACTAGGTGAGGCCTTGAATAAAGGTTTCATTCATCCTAGCTCTTCTCCTTGGGCTTGCCCCGTCCTCTTCGTCAAGAAGAAAGACGGAACGGATCGGATGGTTGTAGATTACCGACCAGTCAATCTGGTCACCATAAAAAACAGGTATCCGCTCCCCAGGATCAACGACCTGTACGATCAACTCGCTGGGTCCTCAGTCTTCTCCAAAATGGATTTGAGGTTGGGATACCATCAAATCAAGATCAAGAACGCGGACATTCCAAAAACGGCTTTTGTTACTCATTATGGCCAATACGAGTACACCGTCATGTCCTTCGGTTTAACCAATGCCCCAGCTACCTTCTCTCGTTTGATGAATTCAATCTTCATGGAGTATTTGGATAAATTTGTCGTGGTATACCTCGATGATATTCTCATGTACTCGAAGAACGAACAAGAACATGCCGAGCATCTAAAGCTGGTATTGATGAAACTTCGAGAGCATCGCCTTTATGCCAAGTTTTCAAAATGTGAATTTTGGTTACCAGAAGTGACCTATCTAGGTCACGTAATCTCTGGTAAGGGTATTGCTGTCAATCCCGAGAGAGTTCAAGCCGTCCTTGATTGGACTCAACCTGAATCGGTTAAGCAAGTTAGGAGTTTTCTTGGTCTAGCGAGCTATTGTCGCCGCTTTGTCGAGAATTTCTCCAAGGTTGCAAAGCCTCTAACTGAACTCCTCAAGAAGGATAAAAAGTTCGAGTGGACACCACAGTGTGAGCATAGTTTTCAGGAACTGAAAAGACGTCTGACTTCCGCACCTGTGTTGCTACCACCAGATTTTTCTAAGGACTTTGTTATCTATTGCGACGCCTCGCGACAAGAATTAGGTTGCATTCTCATGCAAGATCGTCATGTGATCGCATACGCATCTCGACAGTTGCGTCCACATGAGGATAATTATCCCACACATGACCTTGAGCTTGCAGCTGTGGTCCATGCACTAAAAACCTGGCGACATTACCTTCTGGGTAATCGTTGCGAAATATTCACTGATCACCAAAGTCTGAAATATATCTTCACCCAGCCAGATTTGAATCTCAAGCAAAGACGGTGGGTTGAGTTGATCTCGGATTACGACTTAGGGATAAATTACACCCCGGGGAAGGCCAATGTTATGGCCGATGCACTAAGTCGTAAATCCTATTGTAACAATTTGATGCTACAACAAGGTCAACCACATCTCTATGAGGACTTTCGGAAGTTGAATCTTCATATTGTTCCTCAAGGATTCCTTTCTACCCTGGTGGCGAAGCCTACCCTTAAGGATCAAATTATAGCTGGCCAAAAGCGTGACAAGGGTATATCACGGATCAAGGAGAATATTTTTAGTGGAAACGCTAAAGAATTTTCCATGAACGATCAAGGTGTTGTGTTCTTCCAGAATCGTCTAGTGGTTCCTAAGAACCCACATCTAAGGCAGTTAATCCTTAAGGAGGCCCATGATTCTCCTCTCACCATTCATCCCGGTAGTACTAAGATGTATCAGGACCTACGCCAGAGGTTCTGGTGGACTAGGATGAAGAGAGAAATTGCTGAGTTCGTTGCTAACTGCGACGTTTGTCGTCGAGTTAAGGCAGAACACCAAAGGCCTGCTAGCACCCTTCAACCTCTAGCTATTCCTGAATGGAAATGGGATAAAGTTAGCATGGATTTCATTACCGGATTTCCCAAGACCAAGAAAGGAAATAATTCTATCTTTGTGGTCATTAACCGTCTTTCCAAAGTGGCTCATTTTCTTCCCGTTCGTGAGAGTATAACAGCTAGCCAGCTAGCTGAGTTATATATCTCTCGAATAGTGTCTCTTCATGGTGTTCCCCTGGAGATTAACTCGGACCGCGGGAGTATCTTTACTTCTCGCTTCTGGGAAAGTTTTCAGAATGCGATGGGGACTCACTTATCTTTGAGCACTGCTTTCCATCCCCAATCAAGTGGTCAAGTAGAAAGAGTGAATCAAATCCTAGAAGATATGCTCCAAGCTTGTGTTATATCATTCGGTATGAATTGGGAGAAGTGCCTTCCATTCGCCGAATTCACTTATAACAATAGTTATCAATCAAGCTTGGGCAAAGCTCCTTTTGAAGTTCTCTATGGACGAAGATGTCGAACACCTCTTAATTGGTCAGAAACCGGAGAGAAGCAACTCTTTGGCCCGGATATGATCTAGGATGCAAAAGAGCAGGTTCGCATTATTCGTGAAAAGTTGAAAACAGCCCAGTCTCGTCAAAAGAGCCAATATGATCGTCATCATAAGGCTGTGATCTTTGAAGTTGACGAGAAGGCTTACCTTCGGGTTACACCTTTGAAGGGTACCCATCGATTCGGTATCAAGGGCAAGTTGGCTCCTCGTTACATTGGTCCTTTTCGCATTCTTGCAAAACAAGGAGAAGTTGCCTACAAGTTGGAACTTCCTTCGCATCTTTCCAAGGTTCATGATGTCTTCCATGTCTCGCAACTCAGGCGTTGCTTTTCGGATCCTATCCGTGAAGTGGACCACGAAACGCTTGATCTCCAAGATAACCTTTCATACCGAGAATACCCCGTGCATATTCTTGATCAAGCTGAGCGTACCACTCGACGTCGAAACGTCAAGTTTCTTAAAGTTCAATGGTCAAATCATTCTGAAAAGGAGGCAACTTGGGAAAGAGAGGATCGTCTCCGACTTGAGTATCCTGCGTTATTCCCGACGACTTCTAAATCTCGGGACGAGATTCTTTTGAGTGGGGGTGAGTTGTCACGTCCCTAACACCTTAAGCAAGTTAGCTTTGTGCTCATTTTTTCTTTGCATTCCATCTAGGAAATTTTCAACAAGAATAAAGCAAGTGGTGAAGGATAATGCTAAAAACCCTAGCCACTTCTCAAATAAAGGAAAATTCAAACTAGTTAAAATCAATGAACTCAAAATGGCCTTAAGAAAAGTTCAATCTTTCTGATAAATCATGAAAGTATATAAGCAATGAAGAAAACCTTTTCTTGACACTTTAAGCATTTTAAATAAATGTTAAAAGCTACTGGTTTCAAGTTTTAAATTTGAAATCAGAAACTTTAAACTTTCAAAAATATTGAAAACTTTGGGAATGGTTGGATATATTCCAACAAATATTCTGGTGTGTTTAAAATAGCTTTTACAAACTATTAGGGAGCTGAAATAAATAGCAAGTTAATGAAATAGTAAAACAAAAACAAATCAGAAAAAAACAAAAGAGAAAGAATGAGAAAACTCTTACCTGTCGCCTGAGGAGGCCCAGCCCACCAGGGGCAGGGTCGTCTTCTTCCTCTGCCTTCTGGCAGAGGGGAGATCGACCACGGCGGACCCCTCCACCTCCTGCTTCGCCGTGGCAAGCTCCAGAGCCCCCCAGGACAGCGCGACAACGGGGATATCCCCCCCGAGGCCGTCCCTATCCATTTCCCAGCTCCAGTTCCCCCTCCTCTCGGATCTCTCCTCCCTCCTTCTGCCGCCATTGCCACGAGCTCGAGCTCGAGCCGCCGCACCTCTAGCCACAGGAACCTCCCTCCGAGTAGTCCAGCAGCTTCGCCTCGTCGAGCTGGTTCTCTCTGCAACGGCCGAAGTCTCCCCGAGCTCTGCAACGCCCCCAACGCCATCGTCTTCAACCTTCGGTCGCCGGCAAATCGACGGCGAAACGCCGGCAACAGCCGTTCCCCGAGCTATCTAAGCCCTGCTCTGCACTCCCCGTGAGCCTGCGGTCATTTCCCCTCTCTTTCCCCTCGGATCCGAGCCCCCTAGCCACTGGACCATTGAACCCGTACCCCGGCAGCCACCCCGGCTCGTCGCCGACTTACTCCGGCCACCTATAGCTCTCCCTGAGGCCAGCGCTGGATGTGGTCGAGCCTAGAGATCACTCCAGTGCTCTCAGCATTCTTTTCCGAGCACCACAGCACGTTCTAGCGTGTCTCCGGCGAGGTTCTGCCGCGGATCTGGTCGCCGCCGGCCAGGCTCTGGCGAGGGCCGACGTGGCCAGCCTAATCCAGAAGTTTTAAGCTTAATCTCTCACTGACAGTGGGCCCAAGGCCAAGTCAAACCCACTTAGGGGCTGGTAAGCGCGGGATTAGCCGCTGAGAGGCTGACCAATGGGTCCCCCCTGTCAGGTTTGACCTGATCAGGTTAGTTGACCTGCTGATGTCAGGCTGACGCAATAAAGGGATTTTCAGTATAAAAATAATTCCAGAAATGTTTAAAACTTCAAAAATTCATAGAAATTAATCTATAACTCCAACGAAAATAATTTATATATGAAAAAGTATTAGAAAAATTCAAGGAATCTGAATATGCCATTTTCAAACATGTTTGAAAATTTTACAGAAACCAAACATGTAGTTTAATGAATAAGTCAATTCTTATAAATACTTTATAAATGGAATATGGAAAATATTTAACTTTCACTATGATTGACATGATCAAATACTATCCTAATTACAAACCAGCAACCTAACATGTCATTCCATGCATGTTAACATCAAGTTGATCTGAGCATCAGGTCGAATCAATTAAAATGGTATCCGAGAATACCTCGTTTGAAGTGATATCTGAATTTGATTCAAATCAACTTAAACCTAATACATGCTAGCTATATTAGTATATTACCTTGCATTCTCATGCCATTCTCATGCATCATCTTGATTGCATATGTTTGTTATTGATTGTTGTCATTCCTTTTGGTAGGCTCCGCTCCCCCGGATTCCACCGAACATCCGTCTGACGGATATTATCACTCCTCTGAGCAAAAAGGCAAGCAACCATTTTGATCATCTTGATAAATCCCATGTTCTTGCTCCTGCACTTAATTATTGCATTAGGATCAAATGCTTCAACGACTTTTGCCACGTTAGTTGAACCCACTTCCTTTGCATGACCTATCCTTGTCACAGTAAATAGCCGAACCTTGCAACCTAGCATACCTGGTAGTTACTTGAGCCATGATGTGCCTTATCCTGCTATGCATTCTATGCTTAGAGTTGTGTATGGTCTGTCATCTGGGAGATGAACAGAATTGTGAGAATGTGTTCGGTAAGCAAAGGTTGTGTGTTGAACCTGATTTGGTAAAGGTACCGGTGAAAGGCTGTGTAGGAGTACATGGCGGGTTGTTTCATTGGAACCGTCCTTAGGAACTGAGTTCCGTGTATGTAATCCAAGATGAGATACTACCACATGCTGGGCCCTGAAATATGACCCCGCTCGACTTATTAATCGCTTAGTACTCGGTCCAGGAGTTGCAAGTAGTTTCCGGTGTTTATAGTCATGCTGGAGGCCGTGCATGGTGCTGACCTGAGAGGTGGGCTGTGATGCGGTAGGCAGTGGCACGGTGTACCAAGTGGCACCCGGATGGTGGGCTTGGGAACCCTGCGCACATCGTTTGGGGCTGTGGCGGAAACCTCGGCCGGACTTCCGTGCGGGTTACCCTCAGATAGGCGATAAACCTAGACTAGGTACTAGTTTGGTTAACGGTCGTGGCCGACTCCCTCGCTAGGCTTCCGCTTGAAGGTTGCCGAGGTGCATGACGTGCACATGGCGATAAGTGGCGGGAGCGTGTGTGACGAAGTACCCCCCCTGCAGGGTTATGATCTATTCGAATAGCCACGTCCACAAATATGGACTACTTGGAGACATATGTTGTTCATAGATAACTTCAATGGCTACTCATAAAATTGTCAAGATAAGCGTGAGTGTCGTGGACGGCATTTCCATATGGATACAGAATGATTCCACGATGGTGTATTGTTGTGGTGTTAGTGGACTCGTGTGCGAGAAATCAAGTTGTCAAAATTCTTTAAAAATGCAAGTTGTCTAGCCACGAGTCAAATGCTGTCTTTCCGCATGAAACCCCACGATACCCTGTTGATACATTGCATGAGTAGTTAGTTATCCTAAAGTCTTGCTGAGTACCTCCGTACTCATGTTTGCTTAATAAATGTTGCAGAGGTTGCTAATGACCCTAACGGAGGGTTCTTCATAGACATCGACGGCGACGAGTAGCTGGTGTCCCAGCTACGATCTGGCCCTATGTTGGGTCTGTAGTATAGTTAGGCCATGTGCCTTCTAGTTGCATCTGTCTGTACTCAGACAGTTTTAAACTCTTCCGCTGGCTTGTAACTGAATGACTGCTATTATGGGTCGTGAGACCCTTAATGTGTAATATTATGTGTGTGGCTCTTCTGAGCCTCTTAAATAAAGCTTGTATGTTTATGGTTATGTTGTGATGCCATCAATGTATCTATACATATCGGTATGGCATGCGTACGTCTGTCGTACTTGATATTTATGGGGTTCGATTACCTAGTCGTGAACTTTAGTAGCACTCCTTACAAGGAAATGCCCCTTTGTGATCCAACGAGCCTTGGTAGCTCGCTACTGCTCCGGACACATTGGTTGACCGGCATGTGTCCTTCTTAGCTGCTGTGTCTGTCCCCTTTGGGGAAATGTCACGCGATGTAATGGAGTCCTTGTAGCTTGCTACGACTCGTCTACATTCGCTGGTGACCGACACCTGCTTTGTTGGGTCATGTATGCCTGTCCTTGTGCGGTACTGCCACTTTGGTTTATGACTAGACTTGTCGATCCGGGTTCTTTGACATTGGGATGCTAGCGACACTATTGCATACGTGAGTCAAAAGACGCAAACGGTCCCGGCTAAGGTAAGGCTGCAGCCGTGGAGTTAACCGTGCGTGAGACCGCAAAGGGATGCGATGTGTTACAGGCTGGATTCCTATGGCTTAGGATCGGGGTCCCGACACTCTCAATCATGAAGATCATGGTGCTTAATAAGCACAAGTGTGGAAGGATAGTAGCATTGTCCCTTCTCTCTTTTTCTCTCATTTTTTTGGTGGGCTCTTTGGCCTTTTTTTTTTAATTTTTGGTGGGCATCTTTGGCCTCTTTTTGTATATGGGCTTCGCTGGCCTCTTTTATTTCCTCACATGGGACAATGCTCCATCAATGATGATCATCACACTTACAACTCCAAACTTAGAACAATGATGATTCTATATGGAATGCCTTCGGTAGTGTACCGTGACAATGATCTAGCATGGCATGGACATCAAGGGAAACATCATGCTAGCTATCTTATGATCATGCAATGGCAATGTAGAAATGGTGGCACATGTCAAGGTGGTATTTGCATGGCAATATATCTCGGAATGACTTTGAAAAAGCCATAGTAGGTAGGTATGGTGGCTGTTTTGAGGGAGGCTAATGGTGGGTTTTGTGCATCGGCGAAAGTTGCACGACACTAAGAAGATAGTGATGGTGGAAGGTGAAAGTGCATCTAAACCATGGACTCATCATTAGTCATGAAGAACTCATATACTTGTTGCAAAAGTTTTAGTAGTAATCGAAACAAAGCATTCAACGCATACTCCTAGGGGAAGGGTTGGTAGGTATAAACCATCACGCGATCCTGACCGCCACACAAAGGATGACAATCAATAGACTAATCATGCTCAGACTTTATCACATAGCGGTTCACCATACGTGCATGCTACGGGAATCACTAACTTCAACACAAGTATTTCTAGATCCACAACACCTTACTATCATAACTTCAATATTACCACAACCACATCTCAAAACTAATTGAGGTGAATCAAACTTCTCTAACTATTCAATGCACATGAAGGTGGAAGTTCTCATATCCCTTTGGATAAATACCCCTTTTGAGACTACTTTCATAGCATAGATCAACTACCAAGCCACGCACCGCCGTGCTCTAAAAGATATAATTGAAGCACATATAGCAGAATCAACTAGCTCAAAAGATATAAGTGAAGCACACATGAGCTGAATTGTCTACCAAAGGATATAAGTGAAGCTCGACAAAATTACGGTGAGTGCATGTCTCTCTCTCTCGGTGTGCAGCAAGGATGATTGTGACACAACAACAAAAAAGACTCCTATGATACAAGACGCTCCAAGCAAAACAATAACATGTGGTGAATAAAAATATAGCCCCAAGTAACGTTACCGATGGATTGAAGACGAAAGAGGGGATGCCTTCCCGGGGCATCCCCAAGCTTAGGCTTTTACGACATCTTTGAATCATCTTGGGGTGCCTTGGGCATCCCCAAGCTTGAGATCTTGCCACTCTTTATCTTTTTGTCCATAAGAACTTCACCCAAAACTTGAAAACTTCACAACACGAAACTTAAACAAAAACTCGTGATAACATTAGTATAAGAAAGCAAACCACCACTTCCTTAGGTACTGTAGCAAACTTAAATTCTACTTATGTTGATGTTGGGTTACTGTATTTTCAATCTTCCATGGCTAATACCCCCGATACTATCCATAGTTTCATCAAAATAAGCAACCAACTCAACAAAAACAGAATCTCTTGACAGAAGACCAGTCTGTAGCAATCTGTCTACTTCGTATACTTCTGGTACTTCACAAATTCTGAAAAATTACGAAATTCTGAAGAATTTGGGTAGAAATCAGTAGCAAAAAGAATCTACTCAAGAGCTCTTATAGAAAAAAATGAAAATTAGTTTCGTGAGCAGAAAGTTTCTGTCTTTTCCAGCATGACCAAACGATCTTCCCCAAGACTAATCATAACGGTTTTACTTGGCACAAACGCAAAAAGAAACACAAAAAACACAATCATAACAGAATTATGAAAGTGTGGAAAACACAAAACATAAGAAAAAAGGATAGATTCGTTGGGTTGCCTCCCAACAAGCGCTATTGTTTAACACCCTTAGCTAGGAAAAAGGTGATGGAATCTCGTATAATCATCTTTGGTGCTCAAACCATAAGTAGCGTGATCATTTATCATCTTAAGATCTTCATCGTTATTGGATGACTCACCACTAGCTTTAGGAACAAAAACATACTTGACAGTCTTTTTGAGAGTGAGATTTGGAGTATTTTGCACAACGGCAAAAGCGGAACCCAAGTTGGTTATGCCATCTTCTAGTTTGCCAATTCTAGAGGAATCATTAACTATAGGTTCCTTCTCCCTTAAATTTTTCAAGACCATTCCCACTTTGGATCCGTACTGAGTAATTTGATTGTGGATCTTTCTGTCCAAACCCTCAATAAGTTCAATTGTGGCAATTTTGTTTTCAATAGCGTCAAGCCTTTGCATCACGCGTTCCAAGGTCAAGGTAGTCCCATTAACCATGAGCGGGGGTAAGCCTACCAAATTCATGATAGCTCCATAGGAGTCAACAGTATGGCTCCCCAAAAAATTTCCGCCTACAATGGTATCAAGAATATACCTATTCCAAGGAGAGATTCCAACATAAAAACTGCGAAGAAGAACGGTAGTGGATTGCTTACGAGTAGATCAACTTTGAGCATTGCAAATCCTATACCAAGCGTCCTTTAAACTTTCTTCCTCAATCTGCTTGAAATTGAGAACTTTGTTCTAAGGGGTATCGTTTGGAGTGGTGGGTATAGCCATTGATGGACTATCCCACACACAAACGAGCAGGAAGTAGGCGGGCAAAAGAGAACGGCAAAGGAAAACGACGAAAAGGCAAAAGGAAACGGCAAAGGAGAAAGGCAAATGAAAACGACAAATGTGAAGTGGGGGAGAGGAAAACGAGAGGCAACTGGCAAAAAAGGTAAATGCAAGAGATGAGTTTGTGACACCTACTTGGATAGATCTCTCCTTCCTCGGCAACGGCGCTAGAAATACTTCTGCTACTGCAACAAAAGACCTTCCAACGGCGCCAGAAACAAGCGTGTTGACGGGAGACTATTCTTGTCTTGATACTCCTCAGCAACGGCACGAGGAATCCTTCTGATACGGCTATGCCTTTAGGGACTTCCTTGGCAAATATGCAAAGGATTCCCCCCCCCGGCCTTGGAGCCTTGTGTTGGTGTCCCCTCGAAGCGGAAAGGGTGACGTAGCACAGCGGTGGTAAGTATTTCCCTCAGTTTTGAGAACCAAGGTATCGATCCAGTGAAGGATTGTCACAAGTACCTGCACAAACACAAAGTGCTTGCACCCAACACTATGAAGGTGTTGTCAATCCCTTATAGGTTATTTGCAAAGTGAGAACTGAAAGCAAAAAGAAACAAAGCAAAGTAAAAGCGAAAGTGGAAACGATAGTTGTGAATAGACCCGGGGGCCGTAGTGTTCACTAGTGGCTTCTCTCATGAAAGCAAGTAGACGGGGGGTGAACGAATTACTGTCGAGCAATTGATAGAACCGCGCAAAGTCGTGACGTTATCTAAGGTAATGATTATATCTATAGGCGTCACGTCCAAAACAAGTAGACAGATACTTTCTGCATCTAGTACTATTACTCCACACGTCGACCGCTATCCAGCATGCATCTAGTGTATTAAGTCCAAAATAACAGAGTAATGCCTTAAGCAAGATGACATGATGTAGATGGACAATCTCATATCTACGATAAAAGCCCATCTTGTTACCCTTGATGGCAACAACATGATGCATGCCTTGCTGCCCCTTCTGTCACTGGGAAAGGTCACCACATGATATGAACCCAAAACCAAGCACTTCTCCCATTGCAAGAATCATACATCTAGTTGGCCAAACAAAACCCAAGACTCCGAGAGACTTACAAGGATATCAAATCATGCATAAAAGAAATCAGCAAAGACTCAAATATATACCATAGATAATCTGATCACAAATCCACAATTCATCGGATCTCGACAAACACACAGCCAAAGAGGATTACATCTGATAGATCTCCATGAAGATCATGGATAACTTTGTATTGAAGATTCAAGAGAGAGAAGAAGCCATTTAGCTACTAACTACGGACCCGTAGGTCTGAAGTGAACTACTCACGAGTCATTGGAGAGGCGATGATGTTGATGTAGAAGCCCTCCAACTCCAAAGTCCCCTCCGACAGGGCACCGGGAAAGGTCTCCAGATGAGATCTCGCGGAAACGGAAGCTTGCGACGGCGGAAAAGTGTTTTTGTGGATGCCCTGATTTTTTTTTTTGCATTTTAGGGAATATATAGGCGAAAGAGCTTGGGCAGGGGGGTTGCAGGGAGGCCACAAGCCTGGTAGCCGCCTCCCCCTTGTGGCAGCTACAGGTCTTGTGGGCCCCCTGTGGCTCTCCTGCCTTGGCCCTCAAGTCCCCTGATCTTCTTCCGTTCTGGAAAAATTTATTTCGGGGATTTTATTCCGTTTGGACTCCGTTCCAAAATCAGATGTGAAAAGAGTCAAAAACACAGAAAAACAGGAACTGGCACTTGGCACTGAATTAATAAGTTAGTCCCAAAAAAGATATAAAAGGTACATAAAACATCCAAAGTTGACAAGATAACAGCATTAAACCATCAAAAATTATAGATACGTTTGAGACGTATCAATGCTCTCATAGGAATAAGAGTTGTAGAACAAAAGAGAGCATGAAGAAGCAAATACCAAACACATTTAAGTCTAACACGCTTCCTATGCATATGAATATTGCAATAGAATAATTCATTGAAGCACAAAGCAATAAGCATAGGAAGGCAAAACAAGTGCAGCTTCAAAACCTTCAACATAAAGAGAGGGAACTTGATATTATTGGAATATCTATAAGCATATGTTCCCTTCTCATAATAATTTTCAGTGGGATCATGAATAACCTCAACAAAATAAGTATCACATAAAACATTGTTACCATGATCCACATGCAAAATATTTTTGGGGAGCCCATGGTTAGGACATTTTAGCATTAAAGATTTCAGTCTCCCACAAGCTTGAACTATGCTCTCTCCGTCATGAGGATAGAAATTATAAACATCATTCCTATTCTCATGGACTTCATGAAGAGGATAAAACATGGAGTAAAAGAGAGATTGAATCTCTTCCCAATGCCGTAGGTGAGAATCATCTAGTAGCCTATATCATTCCAATGCTTTTCCTTTCAGTGAGAAGGAAAAACTGGGATAAAACTTGGAGTAAAACAACTCACAAAGTTCTGTAAGTTTCAACAAATGAATACTAGGATTGACTGTTCCATCTCCTGCATAACAATCACTCCTAATTATTTCAATTATCCCAAGTGGTATTTTGAATGGGATACATTCAGTAGGTGGAGGAGACTTCTCTACCACGGGTGTGGTAAAGCGGCCTTCCCCAAGTAGCGAACTAAGAGTGCAGTTTTCCATAAGCCTAACTAGTCATCCCAATCATGAAGAGCAAACTAACAAGACTAAAAAAGAAAAGGTAAAAGATAGTGTGCAACCCCCCTATCTTGAAGACAGGAGTCCCCGGCAACGGCGCCAAAAAACTTTTCTTGATGGAGAGATGATGTATATTGTTGGAAATATGCCCTAGAGGCAATAATAAAAAGGTTATTATCATATTTCCTTGTTCATGATAATCGTCTATTGTTCATGCTATAATTGTATTAATAGGAAACAGTGATACATGTGTGAATAAATAGAGCACAATGTGTCCCTAGCAAGCCTCTAGTTGGCTAGCTCGTTAGTCAATAGATGATCATGGTTTCCTGATCATGGGCATTAGATGTCATTGATAACGGGATCACATCATTAGGAGAATGATGTGATGGACAAGACCCAATCCTAAGCATAGCACTAGATCGTATTGTTCGGTAGCTAAAGCTTTTCTAATGTCAAGTATCTTTTCCTTCGACCGTGAGAATGTGCAACTCCCGGATACCGTAGGAGTGCTTTGGGTGTATCAAACGTCACAACGTAACTGGGTGACTATAAAGGTGCACTACGGGTACCTCCGAAAGTGTTTGTTGAGTTGGTACGAATCAAGATCGGGATTTGTCACTCCGTGTGACGGAGAGGTATCTCTGGGCCCACTCAGTAGAACATCATCATGAGCTCAATGTGACTAAGGAGTTAGTCACACGATGACGTGCTACGGAACGAGTAAAGAGAGTTACCGGTAATGAGATTGAACAAGGTATAGGTATACCGACGATCGAATCTCGGGCAAGTTCTATACCGACAGACAAAGGGAATCGTATACGGGATTGTTTGAATCCTTGACATCGTGGTTCATCCGATGAGATCATCGTGGAGCAAGTGGGAGCCACCATGGGTATCCAGACCCCGCTGATGGTTATTGGCCAGAGAGGTGTCTCGGTCATGTCTGCCTGTCTCCCGAACCCGTAGGGTCTACACACTTAAGGTTCGATGACGCTAGGGTTATAGGGAATTGTTATACGAGATTACCGAAAGTTGTTCAGAGTCCCGGATGAGATCCCGGACATCACGAGGAGTTCGGGAATAGTCCGGAGGTACATATTGATATATAGGACGGATGGTTTCGGACACCGGAAGTGTTTCGGGCGTCACTGGTAACGTACCGGGACCACCGGGACCACCGGAGGTGGCCCCGGGGGACCACCGAAGGGGGGCAACGACCCCGGGAGATAAGGTGGGCCAAGTGGGGGTGGGAACCAGCCCCTAGATGGGCTGGTGCGCCTCCCCACTCAGCCCAATGCGCAGGGGAGAGAAAAGGGGGGGGGGGCAAACCCTAAGCCAGGTGGGCCTAAGGCCCACGAGTTGGTGCGCCACCCCCTCCTCCCCCTCTGGCCGCCGCACCTCCCATGTGGGGGGGCTGCCGCACCCCCTAGGGTGGGAACCCTAGGGGTGTCACCCCCTCTCCCCTCCCCCTATATATATCGGGCACTTTTGGCCATTGAGACACACGGTTTTCCCTCTCTCTCGACGCAGCCCCGCCCTTCTTCCTCCTCCTCTCTGCCGGTGATTGGCGAAGCCCTGCCGGGAGACCTCATCTCTCCATCGACACCACGCCGTCGTGCTGCTGGAGTTCTTCCCCAACCTCTCCATCGTCCTTGCTGGATCAAGGTGCGGGAGACGTCACCGGGCTGGACGTGTGTTGAACGCGGAGGTGCCGTAGTTCGGCACTAGATTGGAATCGCTGCGAGTACGACTCCATCAACCGCGTTCTAGCAACGCTTCCGCTTAGCGATCTTCAAAGGTATGAAGATGCTCTTACCCCTCTCTCGTTGCTGGTCTCTCCATAGGAAGATCTGAATATGCGTAGGAAAATTTTGAATTTATGCTACGTTACCCAACAGTGGCATCCGAGCTAGGTTTTCTATGCGTAGATTCTATGCACGAGTAGAACACGAAAGTTGTGGGCGATGATTTGTCAATTTTCTTGCCACTACTAGTCTTATTCTTCTCCGGCGGTATTGTGGGATGAAGCGGCCCGGACCGACTTTACACGTACGCTTACGTGAGACTGGTTCCACCGACAGACATGCACACCGTGCATAAAGGTGGCTAGCGGGTGTGTGTCTCTCCTACTCTAGTTGGATTGGATTTGATGAAAAGGGTCCTTATGTAGGGTAAATAGCTTTGGCATATCATTGTTGTGGCTGTCACGTAGGTAAGAAGGCGTTCTTGCTAGAAACCCAAATCAGCCACGTAAAACTTGCAACAACAATTAGAGGACGTCTAACTTGTTTTTGCAGGGTTTGACATGTGATGTGATATGGCCAAAGTTGTGATGTTGCATGTATGATGTATGAGATGATCATGTTATTGTAATAGGTTTCACGACTTGCATTTCGATGAGTATGACAACCGGCAGGAGCCATAGGAGTTGTCTTAATTTATTGTATGAGATGCAACGCCATGTGCTTACTACTTTTACTTCATTGCTAACGGTTAGCTATAGTAGTAGTGATAGTAGTACTTGGCGTGACGACTTCACGGAGACACGATGATGGAGATCATGATGATGGAGATCATGGTGTCACGCCGGTGACGATGATGATCATGCGATGCCTGAAGATGGAGATCGAAAGAGCAAAGATGATAATGGCCATATCATGTCACTATATGATTGCATAGTGATGTTTATCATGTTTTTCATCTTATTGCTTAGAACGACGGTAGCATAATAAGATGATCCCTCTCAAAATTTCGAGAACGTATTCCCCTAAGTGTGCACCGTTGTGAAGGTTCGTTGTCTCGAAGCACCACGTGATGATCGGGCGTGATAGATTCTAACGTTCGCATACAACAGGTGTAAGCCAGATTTACACACGCGAAACACCTAGGTTGACTCGACGAGCTTAGCATGTACAGACATGACCTCGAATACAAGAGACCGAAAGGTCGAACATGAGTCGTATGGTTGAATGCGATCAGCATGAAGTTGCTCACCATGGTGACTAGTCCGTCTCACGTGATGATCGGACACGGGTTAGTCAACATGGATCATGTATCACTTAGATGACTAGAGGGATGTCGATTTAAGTGGGAGTTCATACTCAATTTGATTAAATGAACTTAATTTTCATGAACTAAGTCTAAAAGTTGTGTTTATAAATATTGTAGATGTCCAACGTCAACCTCAATTTCAACGCATTCCTAGAGAAAAACAAGCTGAAAGATGATGGTAGCAACTATGCGGACTGGGTTCGCAACTTGAAGCTCATCCTTGAAGCAGCTAAAAAGGCTTATGTCCTTGATGCGCCGCTAGGTGACCCTCCCGCTCCCGCAGCAGCCCAGGACATTATGAACGTCTGGCAAACGCGGAGTGATTACTACTCTCTGGTTAGGTGTGGCATGTTATACAGTTTAGAAACGGGGCTCCAAAGGCGTTTTGAGCAACACGGGGCATATGAGATGTTCCAGGAGCTGAAGCTAGTTTTTCAAGCTCATGCCCGTGTCGAGAGATATGAAGTCTCCGACAAGTTCTTTAGCTGTAAGATGGAGGAGAACAGTTCTGTCAGTGTGCACATACTCAAAATGTCTGGGTTACACGGTCATCTGACTTCGCTTGGAGTCGAACTTCCGGATGATGCTATAATTGACAGAATCCTCCAATCTCTCCCACCAAGCTACAAAGGCTTTGTGCTTAACTACAACATGCAAGGGATGGAGAAGACCATTCCCGAGTTGTACTCGATGCTCAAGTCTGCAGAAGTAGAAATCAAGAAAGAGCATCAAGTGTTGATGATCAACAAGACCACTAGTTTCAAGAAAGGCAAGGGTAAGAAGAACTACGAGAAAGACGGAAAAGCTGTTGCCGCGCCCGGTAAGCCAGATGCCGGGAAGAAGAAAAAGAACGGACCCAAGCCTGAGACTGAGTGCTTCTATTGCAAGGGAAAGGGTCACTGGAAGCGGAACTGCCCCAAATACTTAGCGGACAAGAAGGCCGGCAACGTTAAAGGTATATGTGATATACATGTTATTGATGTGTACCTTACTAGCGCTCGTAGTAGCTCCTGGGTATTTGATACCGGTGCTGTTGCTCACATTTGCAACTCAAAGAAGGAACTGCGGAATAAGCGGAGACTGGCCAAGGACGAGGTGACGATGCGCGTCGGGAATGTTCAAAGGTCGATGTGATCGCCGTCGGCACGCCACCTCTACGTCTACCATCAGGATTAGTTTTAAACCTTAATAATTGTTATTTAGTACCAGCTTTAAGCATTAACATTGTATCAGGGTCTTGCTTAATGCGAGACGGCTACTCATTTAAGTCAGAGAATAATGGTTGTTCTATTTATATGAGTGATATGTTTTATGGTCATGCTCTGCTGGTGAATGGTTTATTCTTGATGAATCTCGATCGTGATGTTACACATATTCATAGTGTGAGTACCAAAAGATGTAAAGTTGATAATGATAGTCCCACATACTTGTGGCACTGCCGCCTTGGTCATATCGGCGTTAAGCGCATGAAGAAGCTCCATACTGGTGGACTATTAGAGTCTCTTGACTTTGAATCATTTGACACATGCGAACCGTGCCTCATGGGCAAGATGACTAAGACTCCATTCTCTGGAATAATGGAGAGAGCAACCGACTTATTGGAAATAATACATACTGATGTGTGTGGTCCAATGAATGTTGAAGCTCGCGGTGGTTATCGTTATGTTCTCACCCTCACCGATGATTTGAGTAGGTATGGGTATATCTACTTGATGAAGCACAAATCTGAGACGTTTGAAAAGTTCAAGGAATTTTAGAGTGAGGTTGAGAATCAACATGACAGAAAAATTAAATGTCTACGATCTGATCGTGGAGGAGAATATTTGAGTCACGAGTTTGGCACACACCTAAGGAAGTGTGGAATCATTTCACAACTAACGCCGCTTGGCACACCTCAACGCAACGGAGTGTCTGAACGTCGTAATCGCACTTTATTAGATATGGTACGATCTATGATGTCTCTTACCGACTTACCGCTATCATTTTGGGGATACGCATTAGAAACTGCAGCATTCACTTTAAATAGGGCACCGTCTAAATCCGTTGAGACTACACCGTATGAACTATGGTTTGGCAAGAAACCTAAGTTGTCGTTTCTTAAAGTTTGGGGCTGCGATGCTTATGTGAAGAAACTTCAACCAGAAAAGCTCGAACCCAAAGCGGAGAAATGCGTATTCATAGGATACCCTAAGGAAACTATTGGTTATACCTTCTATCTTAGATCCGAAGGTAAAACCTTTGTTGCCAAGAACGGATCCTTTCTAGAGAAAGAGTTTCTCTCGAAAGAAGTAAGTGGGAGGAAGGTAGAACTTGATGAGGTAATTACACCCCCTCTCGAACAGGATAGTAGCGCAACACGGGAAGTTGTTCCTGTGGCGCCTACACCAACTATAGAGGAAGTTAATGATGATGATCATGAAGCTTCAGATCAAGTTACTACTGAACCACGAAGGTCCACAAGGGCATGCTCCGCACCAGAGTGGTACGAAAACCTTGTGATGGAAATCATGTTGTTAGACAACGGTGAACGTTCGAACTATGAAGAAGCGATGGCGGGCCCGGATTCCAACAAATGGCTTGAGGCTATGAAATCCGAGATAGGATCCATGTATGAGAACAAAGTATGGACTTTGGTGGACTTGCCCGATGACCGGGGAGCCATAGAAAATAAATGGATCTTCAAGAAGAAGACTGATGCAAACGGTAATGTAACCGTTTACAAAGCTCGACTTATCGCAAAGGGTTTTTGACAAATTCAAGGAGTTGACTACAAAGAGACTTTCTCTCCCGTAGCGAAGCTGAAATCAGTCCGAATCATGTTAGAAATTGCAGCCTTTTATGATTATGAAATTTGGCAAATGGACGTCAAAACAGCGTTCCTTAACGGGAACCTTAAGGAAGAGTTGTATATGATGCAACCAGAAGGTTTTGTCGACCCTAAGGGTGCTAACAAAGTGTGAAAGCTCCAGCGCTCCATCTATGGGCTGGTGCAAGCATCTCGGAGTTGGAACATTCGCTTTAATGAGGTGATTAAAGCGTTTGGGTTCATACAGGTTTACGGAGAAGCCTGTCTGTATAAGAAAGTGAGTGGGAGCTCTGTAGCTTTCCTCATACTATATGTGGATGACATATTATTGATGGGGAATGATATAGAGATGTTGGAGAGCATAAAGGCCTATTTGAACAAGAGTTTTTCAATGAAGGACCTTGGAGAAGCTGCATACATATTAGGCATCAAGATCTATAGAGATAGATCAAGACGCCTCATAGGTCTTTCGCAAAGTACGTACGTTGACAAGATATTGAAGAAGTTCAATATGGAAAACTCAAAGAAAGGGTTCTTGCCAGTTTTGCAAGGTATGAGATTGAGTAAGACTCAGTCGCCGACCACAGCAGCAGATAAAGAGAAGATGAGTTCTGTCCCCTATGCTTCAGCCGTGGGCTCTCTAATGTATGCCATGCTGTGTACCAGACCTGATATAAACCTTGCCATAAGTTTGGTAGGGAGGTACCAAAGTGATCCAGGTATGGAACACTGGACAGCGGTCAAGAATATCCTTAAGTACCTGAAAAGGACTAAGGAAATGTTTCTCGTTTATGGAGGTGACGAAGAGCTCTTCGTAAAGGGTTACATCGACGCTAGCTTCGACACAGATCCGGATTACTCCAAGTCACAGATCGGATACGTATATGTGTTGAATGGTGGGGCAGTCAGCTGGTGCAGCAGCAAGCAAGAAGTCGTGGCAGCATCTACATGTGAAGCGGAGTACATAGCTGCTTCAGAAGCGGCTCATGAAGGAATTTGGATGAAGGAGCTCATCACCGACCCTGGAGTGGTTCCAAGCGCGTCGGGTCCTATGACACTCTTGTGTGACAACACTGGAGCCATTGCCATAGCCAAGGAGCCCAGGTTTCACCGGAAGACGAAGCACATCAAACGCCGCTACAACTCCATCCAGGACCATGTCCAGAGTGGAGTGATAGATATTTGTAAAGTACACACGGATCTGAATATTGTAGACCCGTTAACTAAACCTCTTCCACGAGCAAAACATGATCAACACCATAATGCTATGGGTGTTCGATACATCACAATGTAACTAGATTATTGACTCTAGTGCAAGTGGGAGACTATTGGAAATATGCCCTAGATGCAATAATAAAATGGTTATTATCATATTTCCTTGTTCATGATAATCGTCTATTGTTCATGCTATAATTGTATTAACAGGAAACAGTGATACATGTGTGAATAAATAGATCACAATGTGTCCCTAGCAAGCCTCTAGTTGGCTAGCTCGTTAGTCAATAGATGATCATGGTTTCCTGATCATGGGCATCAGATGTCATTGATAACGGGATCACATCATTAGGAGAATGATGTGATGGACAAGACCCAATCCTAAGCATAGCACTAGATCGTATTGTTCGTATGCTAAAGCTTTTCTAATGTCAAGTATCTTTTCCTTCGACCGTGAGATTGTGCAACTCCCGGATACCGTAGGAGTGCTTTGGGTGTATCAAACGTCACAACGTAACTGGGTGACTATAAAGGTGCACTACGAGTACCTCCGAAAGTGTCTGTTGAGTTGGTACGAATCGAGATCGGGATTTGTCACTCCGTGTGACGGAGAGGTATCTCTGGACCCACTCAGCAGAACATCATCATGAGCTCAATGTGACTAAGGAGTCAGTCACACGATGACGTGCTACGGAACGAGTAAAGAGAGTTACCGGTAACGAGATTGAACAAGGTATAGGTATACCGACGATCGAATCTCGGGCAAGTTCTATACCGACAGACAAAGGGAATCGTATACGGGATTGTTTGAATCCTTGACATCGTGGTTCATCCGATGAGATCATCGTGGAGCAAGTGGGAGCCACCATGGGTATCCAGACCCCGCTGATGGTTATTGGCCAGAGAGGTGTCTCGGTCATGTCTGCCTGTCTCCCAAACCCGTAGGGTCTACACACTTAAGGTTCGATGACGCTAGGGTTATAGGGAATTGTTATACGAGGTTACCGAAAGTTGTTCGGAGTCCCGGATGAGATCCTGGACGTCACGAGGAGTTCCGAAATAGTCCGGAGGTAAAGATTGATATATAGGACGGATGGTTTCGGACACCGGAAGTGTTTCGGGCGTCACCGGTAACGTACCGGGACCACCGGGACCACCGGAGGTGGCCCCGGGGGACCACCGAAGGGGGGCAACGACCCCGGGAGATAAGGTGGGCCAAGTGGGGGTGGGAACCAGCCCCTAGATGGGCTGGTGCGCCTCCCCACTCAGCCCAATGCGCAGGGGAGAGAAAAGGGGGGGGCAAACCCTAAGCCAGGTGGGCCTAAGGCCCACGAGTTGGTGCGCCACCCCCTCCTCCCCCTCTGGCCGCCGCACCTCCCATCTGGGGGGCTGCCGCACCCCCTAGGGTGGGAACCCTAGGGGTGGCACCCCCTCCCCTCCCCCTATATATATCGGGCACTTTTGGCCATTGAGACACACGGTTTTCCCTCTCTCTCGGCGCAGCCCCGCCCTTCTTCCTCCTCCTCTCTGCCGGTGTTGATGAAGAAGCCCTCCGTGTTCGGATCTCGACAAACACACCGCAAAAGAAGATTACATCGGATAGATCTCCATGTAGATCATGGAGAACTTTGTATTGAAGATCCAAGAGAGAGAAGAAGCCATCTAGTTACTAGCTATGGACCCGTAGGTCTATGGTGAACTACTCATGCATCATCCGGAGAAGTCATGGTGTTGATGAAGAAGCCCTCCGTGTTCGAATCCCCCCTCTGGTAGGGTACCAGGACGTGCCCCAGATGGGATCTTGCGGAGACAGAAGCTTGCGGCGTCGGAAAAGTGATTGCGATGATCTCCTGATTTTTTCTGGATTTTTTGGGATTATATAGGCGAAAGACCTAGGTCAGGGGACCTCTAGGGGCCCCACAAGCCTGGATGGCGCGGCCCCCTGGCCGCGGGTTGGGGGCATGTGGGGCCCCTGGGGCTCCTCTGGCTTGGCTCCCAAGTTCTCCGATCTTCTGCCGTTACAAAAAAATTCTTTTCGGGGATTTTCTTCCGTTTGGACCCCGTTTCAAAATCTCCTCTAAAAGAGGTAAAAAACATGGAAAAAATAGTTACTGGCATTTCGCACTGAGTTAATAAGTTAGTCCCGAAAAATATATAAAAGGCATACAAAACATCCAAAGTTTGACAAGATAATAGCATGAAACCATCAAAAATTATAGATACGTTGGAGATGTATCAAGCATCCCCAAGCTTAACTCCTGCTCGTCCTCGAGTAGGGAAGTGATAAAGAATGAATTTTTGATGTGGAATGCTACCTAGCATAGTTGTCCTTTGCAACTTCTTTCACGTGACATGAATGTTCAGATCCGTAAGATTCAAAACAATAGTTTTCTATTGACATGAAAATAGTAATACTTCAAGCAAACTAGCAAAGTAATCATGAACTTTCAAAATAACAAGGCCAAAGAAAGTTATCCCAACAAAATCATATAGTCTGGCTATGCTCCATCATCCTCACACAACTAATGTAAATCATGCACAACCCCGGAATTGGCCAAGTAATTGTTTTCGCACTCTTACTTTCTAAAACTTTTTATAACTATCACGCAATACATGAGCGCGAGTCATGGATATAGCACTATAGGTGGAATAGAGTGTGGTGGTGGGTGTGAGACAAAATGGAGGAGATGGTCACACTGACTCGACGTATCAATAGGCTATGGAGATGCCCATTAATTGATATCAATGTGAATGAGTAGGGATTGCCATACAAGAGATGCACTAGAGCTATAAGTATGTGAAAGCTTAAGAGGAAAACTAGTGGGTGTGCATCCAACTTGCTTGCTCACGAAGACCTAGGACAATTTTGAGGAAGCCCATCATTGGAATATACAAGCCAAGTTATAAAACAGAGATTCCCACTAGCATATGGTAGTGACAAAGCAAGAAGCTCTTAATCATGAAGAACATGGTGCTAACAAGAAGCACAAGTGTGGAAAAAGATAGTAGCATTGTCCCTTCTCTCTTTTTCTCTTCTTTTTTCATTTGGCTTCTTAGGCCTCTTTTTTTCTTTTCTTTTCTTTTCTCTTTTTTTTGTTTTGGGCTCTTTGGCCTCTTTTTTTATTTCCTCACATGGGACAATGCTCTAATAATGATGATCATCACACTTTTATTTACTCACAGCTCAAATATCACAATGATGATGACTCCAAAGGAAATGCCTCCGGTAGTTTACCGGGATGTGCAACGATCTAGCATGGCGTATGACGTTGAAACATCTCGCTAGCTATCTTATGATCATGCAATGGCAATATGAGAGTGACGGCACAAGTCATGAGACGGAACGGTGGGAGTTGCATGGTAATATATCTCGGAATGGCTATGAAAATGCCATAGTAGGTAGGTATGGTGGCTGTTTTGAGGAAGGAATTTGGTGGGTTTGTGCACCGGCGAGAATTGCGCGGCACTAGAGAGGCTAGCAATGGTGGAAGGGTGAAAGTGCGTATAATCCATGGACTCAAATTAGTCATGAAGAACTCACATACTTATTGCGAAAGTTTTTATTAGTAATCGAAACAAAGTGCTAAACGCATACTCCGAGGGGAAGGGTTGGTAGGTGTAAACCATCGCGCAATCCCGACCTCAACACAAAGGATCACAATCAATAGATCAATTATGCTCCGACTTCCTAACATAGCGGTTCACCATACGTTCATGCTACGGGAATCACTAACTTAAACACAAGTATTTCTAGATTCACAACACCCTACTAACATAACACTTAATATTACCAAATCCATGTCTCAAAACTATTTGAGAGGAATCAATACTTCTCTTTCTACTCAATGCACATGAAGATGAAGGTTTTTTTGCATCCTCTTTGGATACCTATGACATTTGGAACTACTTTCATAGCATAAGCCAACTACCAAATCACGCACCACCGTGCTCTAAAAGATATAAGTGAAGCACATAGAGCAAAAGTATCTAGCTCAAAAGATATAAGTGAAGCACATAGAGCAAAAGTATCTAGCTCAAAAGATATAAGTGAAGCACTATGAGCATTCTAGCAAAATCACGATGAGTGCATGTCTCTCTCTCTCAAAAAGGTGTGCAACAAGGATGATTGTGACACAAAAAAAGGAAAAGACTCCTACGATACAAGACGCTCCAAGCAAAAACACATATCATGTGGTGAATAAAAATATAGCTCCAAGTAATGTTACCGATGGATTGAAGACGACAGAGGGGATGCCTTCCCGGGGCATCCCCAAGCTTAGGCTTTTTGGTGTCCTTGAATTTGGCTTGGGATGCCTTGGGCATCCCCAAGCTTGTGCTCTTTCCACTCCTTATCTCCTTGTCCATGAGAACATCACCCAAAACTTGAAAACTTCACAACACAAAACTTAAACAGAAACTTGTGATAACATTAGTACAAGAAAACAAACTACCACTTCTTTTGGTACTGTAGCAAACTTGAATTCCATCTATACTAATGATGGGCTATTGTATTCTCACTTTTTCATGGCTAGTACCCCCCGATACTAACCATAGTTTCATCAAAACAAGCAACCAACTCAACAAAAAACCGAATCTGTCAAAAACAGACTAGTCTGTAGCAATCTGTATACTTCGTATACTTCTGTTACCTCAAAAAATCTGAAAAATTATGACGGACTAGGAAAAAAGCATATCAATCAGAAGAAAAAGAATCAACTCAAAAGATGTTTCTGAATAAAAATTAAAAATCATCTCGTGAGCAAAAAGTTTCTGTCTTTTTCAGCAAGATCAAACAACCATTACCAAGACTAGTCATAAAGGCTTTGCTTGGATCAAACACAAAAAGAAACACAAAACACACAATCACAACAGAATTGTGAAAGTGTTGACACAACAAAACAGAAAGAAAAAGATAAATTCATTGGGTTGCCTCCCAACAAGCGCTATTGTTTAATGCCCTTAGCTAGGCAATAATTCAATGATGCCCACACAAAAGATAAGAATTGAAGCACAATGAGAGCATCATAAAGCATGTGAAAATCACATCTAAGTCTAACATACTTCCTATGCATAGGCATTTTATAGGAAAACAAATTGGCAAGACAACCAATAGTTACCAAATGCAAGGAAGAAGAAAGAGACAATAGCAATCTCCACATAACGAGAGGTGATTTGGTAACATGAAAGTTTCTACCACAATATTTTCCTCTCCCATAGCAATTACATGTGGGACCATAATCAAATTCAACAAAATAGCTATCACAAAGGATATTATTTTCATGATGCACATGCATGCAAAGTTGACGCTCTTTAAAAATAGTGAAATTATCATCAACTAAAGTCATGACTTCTCCAAACCCACTTTCAATATTATTGCAAATATCATTGCAACAAGTAGTGGACATAGCAAAACTAGCATCCCCAAGCTTAGGGTTTTGCATATTCTTAGCATGATTGTCACTAATAGAATTTATAGTGAAACCATTGCAATCATGCTTTTCATCCAAGGAGCCCTCGTGAATCACTTCATTAATTTCTTCCTCACAATTTTCAGATTCACGCATCTCAAGCAAAACTCCATAAAGATAGTCAAGTGCACTCAACTCACTAGCAATTGGATCAACATAATTGGATCTCTTAAAGAGATTAGCCAGTGGATGAGGATCCATATCACTAGATTTTCAGCAAGCGAAGATGCAAGCATATTGAAGGCACATAGCACACAAGCGAACAGAAAGCAAGAGAGAGAAAAGGGCAAACGAAGAAAAGGGCAAATTGGTGAAGTGGGGGAGAGGAAAACGAGAGGCAACTGGCAAACTAAGTAAATGCAAGAGATGAGTTTGCGACACTTATTTGGATGAGTTCTTGACTTGATCCTCCCCGGCAATGGCGCCAAAAATTCTTCTGCTATCCCACAGACAACAACGCCAGAAGTTGACATGTTGACAGAGGCTGGGCTTGCGTTGGTTCTTCCCTTGAAGAGGAAAGGGTGATGCAGCACAGGAGCACTAAGTATTTCCCTCAGTTTGAGAACCAAGGTATCGATCCAGAAGGAGGGTCTCGTCAAGTCCAGAGTACCTGCGCAAACACAAACAAGCTTGCACCCAACGCTTCAAAGGGGTTGTCAATCCCATCAAGATTATTTGCAAAGTGAGATCTAAAGGCGGAAAGTTCAACGAAGTAAAAAGTGCAAGGCTGAAAATATGGTGTGGAGTAGACCCTGGGGGCCATAGTGCTTGCTAGAGGCTTCTCTCAAAATAGCAAGTATTACGGTGGGTGAACAAATTACTGTCGAGCAATTGATAGAACCGCGCAAAGTCAAGACGATATCTAAGGCAATGATCATGCATATAGGCATCACGTCTGAGACAAGTAGACCGATACTTTCTGCATCTACTACTATTACTCCACTCATCGACCGCTATCCAGCATGCATCTAGTGTATTGAGTTTATGACGAACATACTAACGCTTTAAGCAAGATGACATGATGTAGAGGGATAATCTCAAACCAATGATGAAAACCCCATCTTTTACCCTTGATGGCAACAACATGATGCGTGCCTCGCTGCCCCTTCTGTCACTGGATGAGGTCACCGCACGGTATGAACCCAAAACCAAGCACTTCTCCCATTGCAAGAATCGTAGATCTAGGTGGCCAGACAAAACCCACAACTCGAAGAGAATTACAAGGATATGAAATCATGCATAAGAGAGATCAGAAGAAACTCAAATAAGATTCATAGATAATCTGATAATAAATCCACAATTCATTGGATCTCAACAAACACACCGCAAAATAAGATTACATCAGATAGATCTCCATGAAGATCATGGAGAACTTTGTATTGAAGATCCAAGAGAGAGAAGAAGCCATCTAGTTACTAGCTATGGACCCGTAGGTCTATGGTGAACTACTCACACATCATCGGAGAGGTCATGGTGTTGAGGAAGAAGCCCTCCGTGTCCGAATCCCCCCTCCGGCAGGGCATCAGGACGTGCCCCAGATGGGATCTTGCAGAGACAGAAGCTTGCGGCGTCGGAAAAGTGATTGCGATGATCTCCTGATTTTTTCTGGAATTTTTGGGATTATATAGGTGAAAGACCTAGGTCAGGGGACCTCCAGGGGGCCCACAAGCCTGGATGGCGCGGCCCCCCTGGCCGCTGGGTGGGGGCTTGTGGGGGCCCTGGGGCTCCTCTGGCTTGGCTCATAAGTTCTCCGATCTTCTTCCATTCCAAAAAAAATTCTTTTCGCGGATTTTCTTCCGTTTGGACTCCGTTTCAAAATCTCCTCTAAAAGGGGTCAAAAACATGGAAAAAGAGGAACTGGCACTTGGCACTGAGTTAATAAGTTAGTCCCAAAAAATATATAAAAGTCATACAAAACATCCAAAGTTTGACAAGATAATAGCATGAAACCATCAAAAATTATAGATACGTTGGAGACGTATCACCCACTCATTAATCGTAGACTCGTACTTGTGGAGATCTTATTCGAAGATTACTCCTCCATCCACAAGGGACAGAAACCCTCCCTGGCCATAGGGTCCAGTCATGTGGACACCATCATAAAAATGTCTCTGTCCTCCAGCTTTGTAGGATAGACCAAGTACACATCACTTACATACATGAATAACCTGCATAGGAGATGAAATATATTTATTATTAAAAACCACATCATTCCTGATATGCCACAATGCCCAGTATAAGACAGTCGTCCCCGCAAGGATATGTGCATAAAATTATTTATCAATACCCCGCTACCAGTTGGTGAACATGTTACGCGCACGATGTGGGGGATATAAATTTGAAGCTACTTGAACTATGGCCCAAATGACGCGAGCGTACTTACACTCAAAAAATAAGTGTTTAATAAACTCGTCATGTTTCCAAAAGATGCATGTCCTACTACCTTGCCACTTGTGTCGTGCCAGCTTATCTCTAGTTAAGATGACCCCTGTGTTTGGAAACAAGCGGAATATCTTCACTCTTAGACGAATTTTGAGCATCCACAATTTTCTGTTATCAACTCGAACATCAAAATGAACCATTGCATCGTGCATGGATTTAAATAAAAACCCACCATTCTAATGCAAATTCTATCAAAATTGGTTGGTTCACCTAACAGCTGAGTGGCCTCCACATGAATGAGTAATTCATTCCATGAATGAGTGTCCCTATGGAAATAAATATCAAGGTTTTCTTAGAAGCTAGGATATTGCACCATAAGTGGGGTGGTCTCTAGCGAGGTGTCTTCCCAGAATCGAACCTGAGAACCGCCCCTAACCGAGAAGGTGCCAAATTGGAAAAAGGCATTCCTTGGCATTCATGATGCCACTCCAAAAAAATGAATCGCCAGGTTTCTAATGAACCTGAGAAATGGCTTTGGATCCCATTAACTTGTTATGAACAATTTCCCGCCATGCTCCATTCTCGGTAAGTAGTGTGTAGACCCATTTGCTAAGAAGAGAATATTTATAATCTGAGGATCTTGAATTCCAAGTCCCCTTGACTTTTAGGTCGACATAATATAGTCCACCTAGCCAGCCGATATTTCTTGGATCCATTATCACACCGCCAAAGCAATCTGGATCTAAAGTAACTAAGACGCTAAAGAACCCCTTTCGAAAGATGGAAGAATGACAACATGTATAAAACTATATTGCTAAGGATGGAATTGATCAAGATCAATCGCCCCCATATGATAAGAGTTTTGCCTTCCAACTTTCTAGTCGTTTCTCATGTCTCTCTTCCACGTGCTTCCACTCAACGATAGTTAATCATCGATAGTGTACAGTAATACCCACATACGGAACTGGAACTTGCCGTGATGGCAGAAAAAAATCTTAGCATACTCAGGTGCTGATTCTGAAGTATCGCCAAAGCAATAAAAATTGATTTTATGGAATTTAATTTTGAGACGAGAGAGATCCTCAAATGCACATAAAAGCAGGTTGAGGTTTCTTGCTTTATCTAGATCATGATCTATGAAAAGTATATTGTGATTCGCCTATTGTAGAATAGATAGGCCTTCTTCTACCAGATGAGGAATGACACCGCTAACCTGACCGGCCACCTTAGCCCACTCGACAATGGTAGCTAACATGTTGACCACAATATTAAACAGAATGGGGATATGGTGTCCTCTTGGCGAATCCCCTTCCTAGTCTGAAAATAGTTGCCAATATCATTGTTAACTTTGATGGCCACACTACCTGTAGAAACAAAACTCTCTTCCCATCGACACCATTTTGGCGAAACCATGTGTAATGTTTGCAACACAAAGGTCATTGAACTTTATCATAATTTTTTTTGAAATCTAGTTTGAAGATGACTTTACTCAACCTTTTACGGTTGATGAGGACATCAACACCATTGTTACACACAGTCCCAGATGCTATACATACTGGACCCGTTACTACAGCTCGCGCACGCCAATTGAATTATCAGGTACTTTCGTTTCTTGGAAATACTTCTAATGTTCATGAACATATGATGCTGCCTAAGTTAGATACTTTTGTTGTACTTATGAATGAAGGACCTAGCATGGTCAAGACGGATATCCGTTGGAGCGGGATCAACCATGGACAAGAAGGTGCATGCGCGGGAAAGAACAATGGAGCTTCCACTGGTGATTTTCGCACTTTAAAGCCACCATAAGGAGAACATGAAGGCTTGGACAAAATATTCAAGACGTCACTTTATATATTTCGTCCATAGGCTATTATAGGTGTTGCGACACCTTATTTCTGGGCCAGGTCCATGTAATTTCGAAATACCATAGTATAGGCTGTTTTTAGAGTCCGTATGTGTGGGGAAACCGAGTTTAGGGATGTTTTCGGACCCCTCCTCCAAGGGTCACGAAATTGCCTCTCTATTCCCTCATATATACAACCCTTAGGGCACCGTTTAGACTTGGGTTTTGTTTAGATTACAAGTTCGCCATAGCTGCAACTTCACGTTCTTTAGTTTTGTTCCACGACCAGACAAATGCGTCACAAAACTCCACCTTCATCAATAAAGTTTTCCTCTTATATTCGCAATATCTTGATTGCAATCTTAGTTTCTTGCTTGTTCTTCGTTTGCGTGCAGGAAACAGACCTTACTGGTCAGGTTGATCGTGCTTCAGCGTAGTCAATAACCTCTCGGAGTTGGTTTAGCGATTTCTAAGGCGCGATGTCCTCACACGTCGTAGTCGGATCGTCAAAGTCGACTCTACCAAAACGAAACCACCATCTCATCGAAAGACAGGGACAACTTCGCCTCTATCAATGGTGAACCTCATGCACAATTTCATGCAGCACAACAATTCCATCTCGTATGTACCGTCCTTGCATTAACTCTTTTTGAGTAGGTTTGATGACATGGTCAGCCACCCCATTCAAGCGATTAGTTGCACCCTTCATAAATATTTTAAGGCTTACGTTTAGAAGGCAAATCGGTCTTTAATGTTGAATACGAATAGCCTCCTTAGTCTTGGGAAATAGAATAATTTCCCCAAAGTTTAAACGAGAAATATCAAGTTCTTCGGTATTTAGTTGGTTAAACAACTTAATTAGTGTGGCTTAATCAAATCCCAAAACATTGATAAAACTCCACCGAAAAACCATCTCGTCCCGGAGCCATGTTGTGTTCCATTTGAAACATTGCGGTTTGAATTTCCTCCTCGTAGAATGGAGAGGTTAAAAATTTATTTTCCAGTTTTGAAACTTGAGGGATGTCATGAATAATAGACTCGTCCATCTCAAAGGGGATTTCAGCTGAAGGTCCAAAAAGCTCATTGTAATACCTAGTAATAAAATTAATGAGTGGTGCATCCCCCTCGATACGGCCTTCGACCTAGTCAAGAACGAACATACATTTATTTATATGTCTTCCATTAGCTAACATTTGAAGTATTTCATATTAGCATCACCTTGAACGAGTGTCTTAGCCTTGCAACGTTCGTACCATTTATTCTCTTCATCACGTAGAAGGCGGGCAATATGCTCATTTGATGGTTTTTTTGCTCAATCTCAACGACAAATAGAGGCCTCGCCTCCACAATTTTATCAAGGGTATCGATTAAATTGGATAGTCGTAAATTTTCCTTTTCATACATGCGAGCAGTGTGTTGAGCCCATGCACGAAGGAATCGATGCCAGATGCGAATTCGATTGTTCCATCATTGAATGGGCATGTTACCGCGAGGTTGACATCCTCACACTTTCTTAACTAGGTCATGGGATCCCTCTTGAGTGAGCAATCCCAGTTTCAATTTAAACTCATGACCATTAGACCTTGGAATTATTTTTTCCAAAATCGGTTAGCAGTGGAGCATGATCCGATAAGGCCTCAATTCTTTCTAGTGCCCATACCGAGGCTAGCGGGTAATTATATTCCTAGTCGATGGTAACTAGCACCCAACCAATTTTTCAGAAATTGTAACTGATTGGTTATTAGCCCTGGTATACTGATGACCAAACATAAGGAGCTCCTGCTCGTCGAGGCTCTCGAGGCTCTCAGTAACAACATTGAATGTTGGGAAACATAGTAGAACATAAAAAATTGCTCTACGATCAACTAGGATCACTATGAAGATACAATAGTGGTTGGGATCATGATCGTTACAGTCATCTAGTTGAAGTGGAAGGAGAGTGTGACGATGATGATCGATCTTGGAGTCTTCGAATCATAGATGAACGATCCCACGAACTGCCACAAACTGTCCCTCGAACGTAAGACCGAAGGCATGACCTCTCTACAGATTGCAAGCATACGGTCTTCACGATGTAGCAACGCTTCACCGTCCAGAGGTAATCATCACCGAAGAATTAGAGGGAGGATATTAGAACCATGTTGGGCTTCTAATTATGAGTATCATAGAAACTAGACCCATCTCTAATGAATCAACTAGGACCAACTAGAACTAGAACTAGAGAACTAGAGGGGGCTCCAAAACTTGGGTATATCAATAGGGCCAATACCTCAAGTATATATAGGTTAGAGGGGGAGGGAGGGGCTGCAAACACCCACCAAGGAGGGAAACCCTCCTTGGGGCTCCATCAGGGGGAGGAGGAGTTGGACTCCTCCCTTAACCCATTCGCCCCACCCACAAGGAAAGGAGGGCGCCTCCTCCACATGGGTCCTTGTGGCCCAAGTTGGATTCCAACTCTTGGCCTTTTTAGACCCGTTGATATTTTATTAAATACAAAAATTTTCTTAATATTTTAAGACCATTATATATGTAATTTAACATCCTTGGAAACATTTTCCACTTATGTATATTTATCGGCAATCCCCGATACTTCCCCAAAACCCTTCCGGTGACCACGAAATGCTTCCAAATCCGCTCTAAACTATAGCGAATATTAATGAAACAATTGTTGGAAATATTCCCTAGAGGCAATAATGAATTGGTTATTATCATATTTCCTTATTCATGATAATCATTTATTATCCATACTAGAAGTGTATTGACCGAAAACTTAGATACATGTGTGGATACATAAACAACACCGTGTCCCTAGTAAGCATCTACTAGACTAGCTCATTCATCAAATATGGTTAAGGTTTCTTAACCATAGACATGAGTTTTCATTTGATAATGGAATCACATCATTAGTACAATGATGTGATGGTCATGACCCAATTGTGAGCATAGCACCTGATCGTATCATTTAGTTTATTGTTACTGCTTTCTTCATGTCAAATATCTATTCCTACGATCATGAGATCTTGCAACCCCCTGACACTGCAGGAATGCCTTGTGTTCTATCAAACTTCACTTCGTAATTGGGTGATCATAAAGGTTCTCTACATGTATCTCAGAGGGTGTCTGTTGGGTTGGCATAGATCGGGACTGGGCTTTGCCACTTAGTATGACAGAGAGGTCTCTCTAGGCCCTCTCGTTAATACAACATCACTAGAAGCTTGCAAGCCAAGTGACTAAGAAGTTAGTCATGTGATCTTGGATTACAGAACGAGTAAAGAGACTTGCCGATAACGAGATTGAACAAGGTTTGAGATATCGATGATCGAATTACGGACAAGTAACATACCGATGGACAAGGAAACTATATACGTGATTGACTGAATCCTTGACATCTTGGTTTGACCCATAATGATTTTCATGGAATATGTGGGAACCAATATTGTCATGTTGGTCCCTCTATTGGTTATGACCACATAGGTGTCTTTGTCATGTCTGCATGATTCTTGAACCCGTAGGGTCCACACGCTTAACTTCCGGTGACTCTTGAGTAGAATTGGGATATATACGTTGCTGACCAAATGTTGTTCTGTGTCCTGGATGAAATCCTAGACATCATGAGGAGCTCGAGAATGGTCCGTATGTAAGGATTTATATATATGGTAAAGTCGTATTTGGGTTCCAAAAAAGTTTTGGGTATTTCTGGCAGTGTACTTGGAGTGTTGGAATGGTACCAGGGTTCCACCGGGGGCCCACCTACCTTGGGGGCATGTAGTGACCCGACTCAAAATGAGTCAAGCCTCTATGTATCTGTGCCATCCCTGGATCAGTATGCTGGCACACACGGTACATCAATATATATATCAAAGTGCAATCACATGTAAATAACGTAAAACTGATATATACCTCATGAGTCTCAGCGGAAACATTCAAACGGGAGTGGAATCCCATCGACACCAATGGCAGGTTGAGTGTGGACCATAACCCTAAATCGTAACTCTTACTCGTCGTAGAAATATCTGCAACATAAGACGTTGCCGCCGTGTAGGTCAGTACATTGAATGTACCGGCAAGATCACAATAAGATGAACGGATTATAAAGATTATTCTATATGCAAAAGGCTTTGTGGCTCTGGGTCTGACTTTTTGCGTAAAAGCTGTTTTTTCCTACAACAAAGTAATATCAGGAGTTTTCGCTATAGAGTTCTCTAGTATTACATGGTTCCGCCAACCGATGTCTGATAGCCCACAAGTATCATAGGCTGCCCACAATTAATTATCAATCCAGTGTTGAGAGTTCAGAGAAAGATCCAAGTCCACAAGCTCAAATTGTCCGTAACCGGGGACACGGCTAATCGATTAGGTTTTAAACACTGCAGAGTGTTGTGTACTTTACCCACAAGATTTGTTCCCTCATTGTAAGTCCTCACACTGCTAGTTGTTTGAGAACAGGAGGAATGAAGCATGGTCTTCCAAAGAGTTCCTCTGACCACTGTCCGGGCCCATACATCCTAACGTAGTTCTATATCTCGTAGCATCATCCTGGCCAGAGTCAGAACTAAGGTAAACTAAGCCAGAGCCCATAATGACTTGCGGCTACACAGGTAAGCTTCCGGGCATGAAGTATTCATCCGTCTCTTTGAGTTTGGGTGAAGCTTTCCACAAGATGTCATGGTGCTTCTCCATGCATCCCGGGTCATCCACTGGCTTCTCCAGGGTGCCCATCTAAACCATCCTTCACCCAGTAGTTTGTATTGTAAACTTATCTCGAGTCTCGAAGTCTTGAAGTCATGAAGATGCTGGCCTTAAAGACGCCATCATGAAGTTGTCGTCTTTCACGTGGAGTCCTCCATCTCACACCACTCTCGAACACTCATACCAACCCCGTCTACTATAGTGTAGCATCAAAATGAATAACGTCCCGGGGCTTGATAACAGGATAGTGGGTTGTCCTACCTCATGCATACTACTCAAGTACAAGATTCAATAACACTACTGGAGGGATTATCGAAAAGGTGACACTATATGCAAGTAAAAACATAGGTATTAAACCAATGATCAAAGTGAACCTTCCTGGTAAGGTTGATGAAGGTAATATCACTCTAAGAAAATAACTTGATAGAACTATTCGTCACTCCGAGAAAAATATATATAATCAAACAATAGTATTCACATAAGAAATTATACTAGCAATCATTCTAACAATCAATAAATATAGTTATTTTAATATAATATACCAAAACTTAGAGTCTTGGGATGTTAAAAACTACCACACTTAAAATGAATCTCGTCCTCGAGATTCAAAGGGGCTAGAAAGAAAAGGTTAGGGTTTGGGGGACTTCTAACAAATCTACTGGTCTTCATAAAAGGTGTGGGGTGCTACCACACTTAAAATGAGAGTTACTGGTCCCTCAAGTCATGCCATTTGTGTGGTTTCTTGGCAATAAAATCATCTTCATACAACCCTTTCATTGATGCTCTTATGTTATAGTCCCAATGTTGCCCTAAAAATCTTGTGTTCTTATGTCAATATAAAGTCCTCCCCATACTGGTTAATCTTAGCTGACAAGGCTTGTGACCATTCTAAATAACATATCGATGATTCTCATGGTGGTCTACCATTGGGATTATCCTGCAGTTAGAAGGGTCTTGGCTTCATCCTCACCGTAAAATTTCCTACGTGTGACAACAATTGCCATGTACATGGGGCTCCATCATACCATTCTAAGGCTTAAACAAAAGTTTCAAAGAACGTCGCCTCTCTACTATGGGTAAGTCTCTTAGATTTACCATTCCGAATAGCAAGAGAATGATAAGAGTAAGTCGTCATGGTGACCAATCCATGTCGCACTGAAATCATTACCTTGTATAAGGTTTAGTGAATCTCGTATTCTAACACTTGGGCATACTCGCAAGCATTGAAGAATTTCTCTTGTACACGAACGAAGTTTGGATAAATCCATTGGTTCCGCAAGCTGAACAAAACATATATCGTATTCTTCACCACTCTTATGTTTTTGTATCCTCCTAAGAGAACGTGTGATGATCTGTCATAGCTTCTTCCAAGTTCCTTCCTTCATAAAGGTAGTGCTTGCTCCTTATCAATCCCGAGGTCTGTGGGTTGTGGGTTCACTTCAATACTTGTACATCCTTAACTCACCCTTGGGGTTACTCGCGTTTCATATTCTAGCATTACACCGCCTTTGCATCCGATAATGTTTCATTCCATCATACTCTTGTGGTAACCATCATATTAAAATAATTCTCAGACTTGTTTTTGGTATAGACTCTTCTCTGGGGAAAATATTTTCCTTTCCATTGGTATGTTTACCATTAAAAGGGTATTGGTTCACCCATAATTCATATTCATTTCATAATCAATCCTTTATTACATCCTTAATATCTTCAGAAAAGTCCAATTTCAAAAGTACTTTATCAAAAATGGTGCCATCCACATAGTTTGGTATGGTCCGACATTATTTTCATTTGTATTCATTTATCCAAACTCCTTTGCATGAATCGTACACTTTTTCATTGGTTCTCATGGTTTTACCGGTTACTACCACACTTAAAATAAAATGTAAAAATGCATTCATAGACCATATTTTCCCATATCCTCGAAAATGGTCGGAGATCTTTGTTTAGAGAGTAACCACTCATCGGAAATTTATGACACATTAATTTATGGATTCATGAACTCATTACAATCTCTGAGACTTCCATTACATAATTCAACACCATACCCTTTTGAAAATGAGAGTGCTTCCTATTACACTTATTGCCATTATGAAAATCTCAACTACGTAGTTCCAGCCTTCTTCTTGTTTGGACATTTATTAGCACAATGTCCTGCTTCCTTGCAATGAAACCAAATGACTTTTGATAAGTCTTGGGGCTTGTTGGTGTTTGTGTTTGCTCCTTGGGTTGTCTGCTTCCTTTATGGGCAATCATTGGCATAATCACTTGTGTTCTTACACTCAAAACAGGTAATATGCCTCTTATGCTTCTTTGTTCGGTTTGGGTTGTTCTGGGAGTACATGCTCTTTCTCTTCCTGGACTTCTTTATTTCGATCATTTCTTCTATTTCATGTGGATCAAGCTCCACTTTTTCTGTCGGTAATTATCATGGATACTCTTGGTTTTCCTTCATGCAATCTTGTGAAAGGTGTCCTTCTTCTCCACATGAGTAGCGGGCATTTGAGAAAAATCTGGTTAGTCCCTGTCCATGAGGGTCTTCAACATCTTCCTTCACCACAATTTCTTTTAAAATCCCATTGAAGGTTTCTTTCATTGTTTTTTTCTGCTGCTAGACAAATTGTTGCATCTTGGGGTAATGTGGCAGTGAGCTGGGTAGTGGGTGATTTCTGTACACAAGAAACAAGTCACCTGACTAGCTGGGCATTCCTCAGCTGGGTGATTTTCTTCACAATGAAGACATCCTTCCTTCTGTTCTTCGTGGGTGTGTCCTATATCTCCACATATCTTACATGCACATAACTTCTTCACACCATTGCAACATGGATTCTGGGTGTTGGTTACAAAATGATATTTTTGCAGAGTCATCTTGAATTCCTCCCAAGTGATTGCACCTTGCCTTCCAAGGATAGCTTCATGCATCTTCCAACAAGTTGCATCACCTTCTGCAAAGTACCGTAGAGCATACTGGACCATCTCTTTCCTTGCAACAAAGTTACTCCTTAGGTGATCCTCTATGTTCTGAATCCATTGTTCCATATCCAAGTGAGTCATCGATCTAGAAAACACAAGTCCATCTTCATTCATCATGTATTGGGTCCAAGAGGTTTGGGACGAGGTGGGTAAGGAGAGAGGGATAGAGGGAGATACACACAATACAAACAATAATTTTGAGAATAGGTTTTATTTGTTGCTGTCGGAAAACACATACAAATGACGAATCACATATCATCGTATCTAACGTGGGTATATAACACAGGTTTGGACCTCTAATGGACATATAAATATTGGAAAAATTCAGGGTCTTCGAATTCTTCGGGTCTTCAGAGTCTTCAATTGGTGCAACTTCAATTCTTCCAATGCATGGTGAAATCCTGTTAACTTTGAAGTGGCCATAAGTTGTTTCGATATCTCGTCCTTCTTGAAGTGGTCCGAGTTGTTCCTTCGTGTGGTCAAAGGGGAAATGGTATTGTCTAACTATTTGTAGTAAGAGAGAATAGTTGATAAAACTCAGAAAAGATGAGATGTAAAGGATCTTTTGAAAGTAAAGTTTTAGATGTCCTGTCCTAGGAGCTTTCCAGTTTCTAGGGTCACGTCCAACAACCGACATGTGCTGTGATACCATATCTATAGTGACCCGACTCAAAACGAGTCAAGCCTTTATGTATCTGTGCCATCCCTCGATTAGTATGCTGGCACACAAAGTACATCAATGTATATATCAAAGTGCAATCACATGTAAATAACGTAAAACTGATATATACCTCATGAGTCTCAGCGGAAAGATTCAAACAGGAGTGGAATACCATCAACACCAACATCGGATTGAGTGTAGACCATAACCGTAAATCATAACTCTTACTCGTCGTAGAAATATCTGCAACATAAGACGTTGCAGCCGTGTAGGTTAGTACATTGAATGTACCAGCAAGATTACAATAAGATGAAAGGATGATATAGATTATTCTATATGTAAAAGGCTTTGTAGCTCTAGGTTTGAGTTTTTGCGTAAAAGCTGTTTTTTTCCTACAACAAAGTAATATAAGGAGTTTTCGCAATAGAGTTCTCTAGTATGACATGGTTCCGCCAACCGATATCTGATAGCCCACAAGTATCATAAGTTCCACACAATTAACTATCAATCCCATGTTGAGATTTCAGAGATAGATCCAAGTCGAGAGGCTCAAATTGTCCGTAACCGGGGACACGGCTAATCGATTAGGTTTCAAATCTGCAGAGTGTTGTGTACTTGACCCACAAGATTTTTTCCCTCCTTGTAAGTCCTTGCACTGCTAGTTGTTTGAGAACAGGACGAACGAAACATGATCTTCCAAAGTCACAACTAATTTAACGTAATTCTACATCTCATAGCACTGTCCCGGCCAGAGTCACAACTAATTTAACCAAGCCAGAGCCCATAATGACTTGTGTCTACATAGTTAAGCTTCCGGTCATGAAGTATTGATCCGTCTCTTTGAGTCTAGGTGAAGCTTTCCGCAAGATATCATGGCGCTTCTCCATGCATCCCGGGTCATCCAGTAGCTTCTCCAGGGTGCCCATCTAAACCATCCTTCACCCAGTAGTGTGTATTGTAAACTTGTCTCGAGTCTCGAAGTCTTGAAGTCATGAAGATGCAAGCCTTGAAGATGCCATCATGAAGTTTTCATCTTTGACGTGGAGTCCTCCATCTCACACCACTCTCGTACACTCATACCAACCCCGTCTACTATAGCATAGCATGAAAATGAATAACGTCCCATGGCTTGATAACAGGGTATAGTGGGTTGTCCTACCTCATGCATACTACTCAAGTACAAGATTCAATAACACTATTAGAGGGATTGTTGAAAAGGTGAAACTACATGCAAGTAAAAACATAGGTAATAAACCAATGGTCAAAGTGAACTTGCCTGGTAAGGTTGATGAAGGTAATATCTCTCTGAGAAAATAACTTGTTAGAACTATTCGTCACTACAAGAAAAATCTATATAATCATACATAGTATTCACATAAAAATTATACTTGCAATCATTCTAACAATCAATAAATCTAGTTGTTTTAATATAGCACTCTAGAACTTAGAGTTTTGGGATGTTACAAGGCACGTGGGGTGAAGAGGGAGGCGCACTAGTGCCTGGTGGGATGGGAGCGCCACCCCTAAGGGCCCATGCACGTGGTTGTGGCTAGGGGAGGTGCCTTGGATAGGAGGGACTCCTCCCCTAGGCACCCACTTCCCTTGTGCATGGTGAATTCCTCCTTTGGCCAGCAAGCCCTCCCTTGGAGCAGGGTCTAGGCGTGTGCCCAAGCTACCCCTTCCTCCTATAAATATAAGGGAGAGAGAGGGCAGCCACACCCAAAAGTCTTGGCACAACCCCCCTCTCTTCCTAGGTCATTTTCTCCTCTGTTCGTGGTTTCGGTAGCGCTCGGCGAAGCCTACCGAGATAGTGCCACCACATTCTCCATTACGCCGTCATACTGCTCGCGATCCCATCTACTAGTCCAGCCTCGCTTGCTGGATCGAGGAGGCAGACACTTCATCGAGCCGCACGTGTGCTGAACACAGAGGTGTCGTCCGTTCAACACCGGATTGGATTGGATCATGAAGTGTATGACTACATCAACCTCGTGATACAAGATTCCGCTCGACGGTCTACGAGGGTACGTAGACAGACGCTCCCCTCTTGTTGCTAACATCTCCATAGATATATCTTGGGTGTTCATAGGGAATTTTTTATTTTCCATACCTCACTCCCTAACAGTGGTATAAGAGCTAGGTCTATGCATAGATTATTTGCACGAGTAGAACACAAAGAAATTGTGGGTATTGATGTTCATATTGCTTAACTCCCATGTATTATTTTCATTTGGCGGTATTGTGGGATGAAGCTTCCCAGACCAACCTTACTTGTCCTCACTCAAGAGACTGGTTCCATCGACGAACATGCAACTTGTATTGCATGAAGGTGGCTAACGGGTGTTTGTCTCTACCACTTTAGTTGGATCGGATTTGAAAAAGGTGGTCCTTGTAGAAGGTTAAAATGCAACTTTGTTATCACCGTTGTGGATTTGCGTAGGTAAGAATGGTTCTTGCTAGTTGCCATAGTAGCCACGTAGAACTTGCAACAACAAAGTAGAGGACGTCTAAGTTGTTTTTGCACGGTATGTTGTGATGTGATATAGTTATACCTAGTTTAGTTTAGATTGAGTCCAAAGATTGAAGTAGCTAGGAATTGTGAGGAGGGTCCCCAAGAAGGAAAGGATAGGATTGGCGAAGCTTCAAGCTTCAAGACTCTCAAATGCTAATACTATTAAAAGGGGATGAGGTATCTGTGATGATCTGGTGCTCAAGTGCTTATTGATTAGCCACCAAAAACCCTCAACATTTCTCCTACAATATATTCTGTCCAAATTTAAAAGTGAAAATTAGGTGCCACCAACTTTCCACATTTGGCCCTACCAAGTTTTCCTTAGATAGATTCCTAATCCAAATCCTAGAAATTCGGTGTAACCGAGTTTCGCGTCGGTCTAGCCGAAAAGCAGTAACCAACTCTTTGGATACGAGATATTCAACTTCGGAGTTTCTTAGTTTTATGTCTCGGAGCCACCAAATTCACTAGAGCTTCCTAGTGTTGGAAATATGCCCTAGAGGCAATAATAAATTAGTTATTATTATATTTCCTTGTTAATGATAATCCTTTATTCTCCCTACTAGAATTGTATTGATTGGAAACTCAAATGCATGTGTGGATACATAGACAACACACTGTCCATAGTAAGCCTCTAGTTGACTAGCTCGTTGATCAAAGATGGTTAAGGTTTCTAGCAATAGACAAGTGTTGTCACTTGATAATGGGATCACATCAGTAGGAGAATGATGTGATGGACAAGACCCAAACTATGAACGTAGCATATGATCGTGTTAGTTTGTTTCTACAGTTGCTGCATGTCAAGTATCTGTTCCTATGACCATGAGATCATGCAACTCCCAGGCACCAGAGGAATGCCTTGTGTGTATCAAACGTCACAACGTAGCTGGGTGATTATAAAGGTGATATACAAGTATCTCCGAAGATGTATGTTGGGTTGGTGTGAATCAAGACAGAAATTTGTCACTCCGTATGACGGAGAGGTATCTCTAGGGCCCACTTGGTAATACAACATCACAATGAGCTTGTAAGCAATGTGACTAAGGATTTACTCACGGGATCTAGTATTACGGAACGAGTAAATAGACTTGCCGATAACGATATTGAACTAGGTATGGAGATACCGACGACCGAATCTCGGGCAAGTAACATACCGATGGACAAAGGGAACAACGTACGAGACCTATTGAATCCTTGGCATCGTGGTTCGACCGATAAAGATCTTCATAGAATACGTAGGAGCCAATATGGGTATCCAGGTCCTGCTATTGTTTATTGATCAGAGAGTGTCGCAGATCATGTCTACATAGTTCTCGAACTTGCAGGGTTTGCACAATTAAAGTTCGGTGACGTTTCGGTATAGTTGAGTTATGTATATTGGTGACCAAAGGTTTTTCAGAGTCTTGGATGAGATCCCAGATGTCATGAGGAGCTCCTGAATGGTCCAGAGGTAAAGATTGATATATGGCAAGTTCCGTGTTGGTTACCGGAAAAAGTTCACGCGTCACGAGTAGCATATCGGGGGTGCTAGAAGAGTTCCGGTGTCCACCAGCCCCGGAGGGGCCACATGGGCTATGAGGGATGCGCACCAGTCCCTCGTGGGCTAGGCACACCTCCCCACCTAAGTCCCAAACGGCTGGGCTGGTGGAGGGCCAACCCTACGAGGTGGCGCCACCCTAACTTGGGTGACAAGCCACCCCATGGGTCACCGCCCCCCTAGGGGAGACCCCTAGGGCGCAACCCTCCCCTCTCTTTCCCACTATATATATAGATGGGGAGAGAGGGTTGCAAGACACCTATGCCATGACGCAACCCTATCTCTCCCATAGATCAGTTTTCTCCACTAGATCGGTTCCGCTATTGCTTGGCGAAGCCCTGCCGGAACAACTCCACCACCACCTACGCCATGCCATCATGCTGACGGAGAACTCATCTACCTCTCAACCACTCGCTTGCTGAATCAAGGAGGTGGAGATCATCATCGAGCTGTACGTGTGCTGAACACGGAGGTGTCGTCCGTTCGACACTAGATCGGGATGGATCGTGATGGAATCGAGGGACGGATCATGATGAGATCGCGGGAGGGATATTGATTGGATTGCGAACACGTTCGACTACATCAATCGCATTATATACGCTTCCACTTAGCTGTCTACAAGGGAATGTAGATGCACTCCCCCCTCTCGTAGATGTTGATCTCCATAGATTGATCTTGGTGAGCGTAGGAAATTTTTTGTTTCCCATGCGACGTTCCCCAACAGTGGCATCATAAGCCAGGTCTATGCGTAGATGAGATCTCGAGTAGAACACAAAGGAGTTTGTGGGTGTTAATATTTAGATTGCTTCCCTCCTTAGTCTTTTCTTGATTCAGCGGTATTGTTGGGTGAAGCGGCCTAGAACAACTATACTCGTCCACATATGAGAGACCGGTTCCATCGACTGACATGCAACTTGTTGCATAAAGATGGCTGGCGGGTGTCTGTCTCTCCTACTTTAGATGAATCGGATTCGAAAAAAGTCGGTCCTTGTATAAGGTTAAATAGCAACTTGCATATCACCGTTGCGGTTTTGCGTAGGTATGATATGTTCTTGCTAGATACCCATAGTAGCCACGTAAAATTTGCAACAAAAAATTAGAGGACGTCTAACTTGTTTTTGCAGGGTATGCATGTGATATGATATGGCCAATGACATGATGTGATATATTTGATGTATGAGATGATCATGTTGTAATAGTTAATATCGACTTGCATGTCAATGCTACGGCAACCCGCAGAAGCCATAGGGTTGTCTTTATTTTTGAGCGCTTAAATGATGCTTTACTTTCTCACTAAATTAGTAGCAATAGTAGTACACGCATAGATGGTGTCACAACCTCGATGGCAGCACAATGATGGATATCATGGTGTGGCGCCGGTGACGATGGAGATCATGCCGGTGCTTTGGAGATGGAGATCAAAAGCACAAGATCATGGCCATATCATGTCACTTATGATTTGCATGTGATGTTAATCCCTTTTATGCACCTTGTTTTGCTTAGGATGATGGTAGCATTATAAGGTGATCCCTCACTAAATATCAAGATAAAATTTTGTTCTCCCCGAGTGTGCACCGTTGCGACAGTTGGTCGTTTCGAGAAACCACGTGATGATCGGGTATTATAGACTCCATGTTCACATTCAACGGGGGCAAGACAGTTTTGCACACATGGAACACTCGGCTTAAACCTGACGAGCCTAGCATGTACAGACATGGCCTCGGAACACAGTAGACCGAAAGGTCAAACATTAGTCATATAGTAGATATGATCAACATGGAGGTGTTCACCATTGAAGCCACCTCATCTCACGTGATGATCAGACTTGGGTTGATGAATTTGGATCATGTACCTTTCGAATGACCAAAGGGATGTCTATTTGAGTGGGAGTTCTTATGTAATATAATTAAGTGAACTCGTTATCATGAACATAGTCAAAATGTCTTTGCAAATTATGTTGTAGATGATTAGCTTGCGCTATAGCTCCCCTGTATTTTGATATGTTCCTAGAGAAAACTAAGTTGAAAGATGATAGTATCAATTATGCGGATTGGGTCCGTGAACTGAGGATTGTCCTCATTGCTGCACCAAAGGCTTATGTCCTTAATGCAATGCTGAGTGTGCTACCCCACGCGTCGTCTATAGATGTTGCAAACATCTAACATACATATTTTGATGACTACTTGATAGTTCAGTGTGTCTTGCTTTACGACTTAGAATTGAGGATCCAAGACATTTTGAATGTCGTGGAACATATGAGATGTTCCTAGAGCTGAAATTAGGATTTCAGGCTCATGCCTGTATTGAGAGGTATGATACCTCCAACAAGATTCTTTGCCTACAAAGTAAAGGAGAAAAACTCAATCGTTGACCATGTGCTCAGATCGTCTAGGTGCTACAATTACTTGAATCGAGTGGGAGTTGATCTTCTAGATGAGATAGTGATTGACATAGTTCTCCAAAGTCAATGCCACCAAGCTATTGAGCTTCATGATGAACTATAGCATACCAGGGATGGAGAAGATGGTCGCTGAGCTATTCACGATGTTTGACACTGCGAAGGTAGAAATCAAGAAGGAGCATTAAGTGGTGATGGTTAGTAAAACCACTAGTTTCTAGAAGGGCAAGGGAAAGAAGGGAAACTTCGAGAATGATATGTCAGTTGTCAATCCAATGAACAAACCCAAGGTTGAACCCAAAACCGAGACTATGTGCTTCTATGATGAGGGGAATTATCACTGAGTCAGAAATGCCCTAGACACTTGGTAGATAAGAAGGCTGGCAACGTCAAGAGAATTATAAGAGATATATGTGTGTACTTTACTAGTACTCCTAGTAGAAAATGGGTATTATATACCGGTTCAGTTGCTAAATGTTAGTAACTTGAAATAAAAGCTAAGGAATAGACGAAGACTAGCTAAAGGCGAGGAGACAATGTGTGTTGGAAGTGTTTCCAAGGTTGATGTGATCACCATCGCATGCTCCCTCTACCTTCAGGATTAGTGTTAAACCTAAATGTTGTTTGGTGTTTGCGTTGATCATGAACATGATTGGTCGTTTATTGCAATACAATTATTCATTTAAAGAGAATAATGGTTACTCTGTTTACTTGAATAAAACCTTCAATGGTCATGCACCTAATATGAATGGTTTATTGGATCTCGATCATAGTGATATACATGTTCATAATATTGATGCCAAAAGATACAAAGTACTAATGATAATACCACTTACTTGTGGCACTGCCGCTTAAGTCATATTGGTAAAAAACACATGAAGTTGATCCATGCTGATGGGTCTTTGGACTCACTCATTTTTGAATCGTTTGAGACATGTGAACCATGCCTATTAGTGTAAACGCATGTAGAAACTCCATGCAGATGGATCTATTGGATTCACTTGATTTTGAATCACTTGAGATATTCAAATCATGCCACATGGGCAAGATGACTAACGGCCTCGTTTTCTAGTGAGATGGAGCGAGCAAGTGACTTATTGGAAATAATACATTTTGATGTATGCATTCCAATGAGCGATGAGGCACGTAGTGGATATTCTTATGTTCTTACTTCATAGATCATTTGAGTAGATACAAGTGTACTTACTTGCTGAATCACGAGTCTGAATTATCGAAAAGTTCTAGCAATTGTGGAGTGAAGTTGAAGATCGTCGTGACAAGAGGATGAAATGTCTACAATATTATCGTAGAGATGAATATCCGAGTTGCGAGTTTGGTATACAATGTGGAAATTGTTTCGCCACTCATGCCACTTGGAACACCATAGTGTGATGGTGTGTCCGAATGTCGTAGCCGCACCCTATTGGATATGGTGCATACTATGGTATCTCTTATCGAATTACCGGTATCGTTTTGGGGTTATGCATAATAGACAACCACATTCATTTTAATAGGGCACAGCGTAATTCTGTTGAGATGACACCGTATGAAGGATGCTTTGGAGAAACCTAAGCTGTCGTTCTTAAAGTTTGGTGCTATAATGTTTATGTCAAAAGGCTTTAGCCTGGTAAGCTTGAACCCAAAGCGGTTAATTGCATCTTCATAGGATACCCAAAGGAATCAGTTGGGTATGCCTCCTATCTCAGATCTGAAAGCAAAGTGTTTGTTGATGAAAACGGTTCCTTTCTCGAGAAAGAGTTTCTCTCGAAAGAATTGAGTGGGAGGATGGTGGAACTTGATGAGGTTGTTGAGCCATCACTTCAAATAGAGTGTAGTAGGGCGGTCGAAGTTGTTCGTGTGGAGCCTACACCAGTTGAAGTGGAAGCCGATGATGGTGATCATGAAGCTTTAGATCAAGTTACTACCAAACCTCGTAGGTCTACAAGGACACATACTACTCTAGAGTGGTACGTTAATCCTGTCTTGGAGGTCATGTTGGTGGACAACAATGAACCTACGAGCTATGGAGAAGCGATGGTGGTCCCAGATTCCGACAAATGGCTGGAGGCCATAAAATCGAGATAGGATCCATGTATGAAAACAAAGTGTTGACTTTGGAATAACTACTTGATGGTCGTGAGGCTATTAAGTACAAATGGATCTTTAAAAGGAAGACATATGATGATGTTTAATGTCACCATTTAGAAAATTAGGCTTGTCGCAAAGAAGTCTCCCACAAGTTCAAGGAGTTGACTACAATGATACTTTCTCACCCGTAGTGATGCTAAAAGTCTGTTGGAATTATGTTAGCAGTTCCTGTAGTTTTTGATTATTAAATCTTGCAGATGGATGTCAAAAAATTGTTTCCTCGACAATTTCCTTGAGGAAAGGTTGTATGTGATACAACCAGAAGGTTTTGCGATCCTAAGGATGCTAACAAGTATGCAAGCTCTAGCGATCCTTCTATGGACTAGAGCAAGCATCTCGGAGTTGGAATATGTGCTTTGATGTGAGGATCAAATCTTTTGGGTTTATTCAAAGTTTATGAGAAACTTGTATTTCCCAGAAAGTGAGTGGGAGCACTATAGAATTTCTGATGAGCATATGTGGTTGACATATAGTTGATCGGAAATAATGTAGGCTTTCTGGAAAGCATATAGGGTTGTTTGAAAGGAGTTTTTCAAAGGAAAACCTGGATAAAGCTACTTGAACATTGAGCATCAAGATCTATAGAGATAGATCAAGATGCTTGATAAAACTTTCAATAAATACATACCTTGACAAGATTTTGAAGGATTTCAAAATAGATAGGTCAAAGAAGGAGTTCTTGGCTGTGTTTGAAGGTGTGAATTTGAGTAGGACTCAAAGATTTACCACGACAGAAGAAAGGAAAGGACGTTGGTCGCCCCCTATGCCTTAGCCATAGGCCCTATAGTATGCCATGCTGTGTACTGCACCTGATGTGTGCCTTGCCATGAGTCTGTCAAGGGGTAAAAGAGTGATACAGGAATGGATCATGGGACAATGGTCAAAATTACCCTTAGTAACTTGAAGACTAAGGAAATGATAGTTGATTATGGAGGTGATGAAAGAGTTTGTTGTAAAGGGTTGCGCCGATCCAGGCTTTGACACCAATCTGGATGACTCTCAAGTAGCAAACGAGATTCGTTTAGTGGAGCATTCATTTGGAATAGTTCCGTATGGAGTGTGGTAGCAGCATCTATGGGACGACATCGAGATTTGTAAAGCACACACGGATCTGAAAGGTTCAGACCCGTTGACTAAAACCTCTCTCACAAGCAAAACGTGATTAAACCCCATAACTTATTGGGAGTGAATCACATAGCGATGTGAAGCAAATTATTGACTCTAGTGCTAGTGGGATACTATTGGAAATATGCCCTAGAGGCAATAATAAATTAGTTATTATTATATTTCCTTTTTCATGATAATCGTTTATTATCCATGCTAGAATTATATTGATTGGAAACTCAAATGCATGTGTGGATACATAGACAACCCACTGTCCCTAGTGACCCTCTAAGGACTAGCTCATTGATCAAAGATGGTCACTGTTTCCTGACCATTGACATGAGTTCTCATTTGATAACAGGATCAAATCTTTAGGAGATTGATGTGATGGACAAGACCCAAACTATGAACATATCATATGATCGTGTCAGTTTATTGCTACTGTTTTCTGCATGTAAGTATCTGTTCCTATGACCATGAGATCATACAACTCCCGTGTATCAAACGTCACAATGTAATTGGGTGACTATAATAGTTCTCTACAGGTATATCCAAAGGTGTCTGTTGGGTTGGCGTGAATCGAGACTAGGATTTGTCACTCCGTATGATGGAGAGGTATCTCTAGGGCCCACTCGGTAATACAACATCACAATGAGCCTGCAAGCAATGAGAATAACGTGTTAGTCACGGGATCTTGTATTACAGAACGAGTAAAGTGACTTTCCGATAACGAGATTGAACTAGGTATGGAGATACCGACGATCGAATCTCGGGCAAGTAACATACCGATGGACAAAGGGAACAGTGTACAGGATTGATTGAATGCTTGACATCGCGGTTCGACCGATAAAGATCTTCATAGAATATGTAGGAGCTAATATGGGCATCCAGGTCCCTCTATTAGTTATTGATCGGAGAGTGCCTCAGGTCATGTCTACATAGTTCTCAAACCCGCAGGGTCTACACACTTAAGGTTCGGTGATGTTTCGGTATAGTTGAGTTATGTCTGTTGGTGATTGAAGGTTGTTCAGAGTTCTGGATGAGGCCCCAGACATCGCGAGGAGCTTTGGAATGGTCCGGAGGTAAAGATTGATGTATGGAAAGTTCCGTGTTGGTCAGTTGAAAAGTTCGGGCGTCACCCGTAGCGTACGAGGGGTGACGGAAGGGTTCCGGGGTACACCAGCCCCGAAGGGGCCACATGGTCTGTGAGGGATGCGCACCAGCCCCTGGTGGGATGGGCACACCTCCCCATCTAAGGCCCATGCGGGTTGGCTGGTGGAGGGCCAACCCTACGAGGTGGCGCTGATACGTCTCCATCGTATCTACTTTTCCAAACTCTTTTGCCCATGTTTTGGACTCTAATTTGCATGATTTGAATGGAACTAACCTGGACTGATATTGTTTTCAGCTAAATTGCCTTGGTGTTATTTTTGTGCAGAAATCAAAGTTCTCCAAATGTCGTGAAAATTTACGGGGAGCAGTTTTGCAAAATATGAAAAATATCTGCGCCAAGTTCCACCTGAGGGGGTGGGCCAGAGGGCCACAAGCCCTGGCTCCGCCACCACCCCCCTAGTGGCGGCGGGCAGGCTTGTGGGGCCCACACGGCTCTACCGCCCACAACCTCAGGTCTATAAGTTCACTTTCGTCCCAGAAAAAATAAAAAGATCGTCGCGTTTGCGATACGGAGCCGCCGCCACCACCTGTTCTTCATCTGGAGGGCAGATCTGGAATCCGTCTTGGGCTCCGAAGAGGGGAAATCATCGCCATCGTCATCATCAACCTTCTTCCCTCTCCAATTCCATGAAGCCCTCGTGAGTAATCTATTCGTAGGCTCGCTGGGCGGTGATGAGTAGGATGAGATCTATCATGTAATCGAGTTAGTTTTGATTGGGATTGATCCGTAGTATCCACTATGTTCTGAGATTGATGTTGCTACTACTTTGCCATGCTTAATGCTTGTCACTAGGGCCCGAGTGCCATGATTTCAGATCTGAAATTATTATGTTGTCACCAATATATGTGTGTTTTAGATCCGATCTTGCAAGCTGTAGTTACCTACTATGTGTAATGATCCGGCAACCCCGGAGTGATAATAAACGGAACCACTCCCGGTGATCACCATAGTTTGAGGAGTTCATGTGTTCACCAAGTGGTAATGCATTGGTCCGGTTCTTTATTAAAAGGAGAACCTTAATATCCCGTAGTTTCCTTTTGGACCCCGCTGCCACGGGAGGGATGGACAATAGATGTCATGCAAGTTCTTTTCCCTAAGCACGTATGACGACACACGAAATGCATGCCTACATCACATTGACGAACGGGATCTAGCCACATATCTCTCCGTGTTATAACTGTTGCATGATGAATATCATCCAAACAATCACCGACCCATTGCCTACGAGTTTGTCCTATTGCTGCTACTTCTGTCACTACTACTGTTCCATGCCACTGCCGTTACTCGCTACTTTGCTATTACTACTTTGCTTGCAGATACTAATCTTTCAGGTGTGGTTGATTATGACAAATTCAATTGCTAATACTCGAGAGTATTCTCTCACCTCCTGTTTTGGCGATCAACAAATTTTGGTCGAATACTCTACCCTCGAAAACTGCTACGATCCCACGCGCTGGTGGGCCGCCAACAACATTCTCCTAGTTTCGATTGCCGGAGAGTGCTAGTAGCATTCTTCTGGTGCCGTTGCAAAGGGGAAGAATAGTTGAGATCAAGCATTTTTCTAGCGCCGTTCCAGAGGAGGTATTGCTATTTTCTCTGAGTCACTTGGGATTTATCTCTGCACTTGATTCACCTTCAGTTATGAGTAAGTTTGTGACATCACCTCCTGCTAGAAATCTTGATATGTCGCCTGTGCTTGATTATGCTTATGATGCTACTTCTAGAGATGCTATGTTTAATACTATGCTTGATACTATGCCTGATACTTCTAGATATGCTATGCTTGATACTGCTTTTCCTGATGATGCTAGAGATGCTATTTTGCCTGATGATGCTATGCTTGATACTACTAGAGATACTACTTTGCCTGATGTTCCACTAGGGGTGTTCCTTGATGCTCATATTGCTAGAGTTACTACCAATGCTCGTGATGCTTCTCATAATGTCGATAGTATTGAGATAGAACCTGCTAGATCTAGCTCTCCTAGATATGAATTACCTAATATACTTGAGGGTTACGTTATGGAGGGAGAGATAGCTGAGGATTTTCTTGCGTGTAAGGATGCCTATGACGCTGAGAAATTACTTCTCAAGTGGAAGGAAAAATCTCGGGAAGCTAAGATGAAATATGACCCGAAGTTTGCCACTTCACCTATCCTAATCACCGATAAGGATTATGAATTCTCTGTCGATCCTGAGATAATATCTCTAGTCGAATCTGATCCTTTTCACGGTTATGAGTCTGAGACGGTCGTAGCCCATCTTGCCAAACTACACGATATAGCCACCCTTTTCACTAATGAGGAGAAGATCCGCCACTACTATATCCTTAAGCTGTTTCCTTTCTCTCTAAAGGATGACGCTAAAGCCTGGTTCACCTCTCTTGCTCCTCGATGTGTGAGTAGTCCCTAGGAGATGGTCTATTACTTCTATGAGAAATATTTCCCTGCCCATAAGAAGCAAGTGCCTTGCAGGAAATATACAACTTTGCTCAACTCCAAGAAGAGAGTCTTCCACAGGCTTGGGGGAGGCTCGTCATGCTATAGAATGCTTTGCCTGATCACCCTCTTAAGAAGAACGAGATACTTGATATCCTCTACAACAGACTTATCGATGCCTCTAGAGACCACCTAGACAGTTGTGCCGGTTGTGTTTTTAGGGAATGAACTGTAGAACAAGCTGAGACTCTAATGAATAACATCTTGATCAACGATAATGCTTGGACTATTCCCGAACCACCTCCTAAGCCAACTCCTAAGATAAGAGGTATTCTATTCCTCAGTCCCGAAGATATGCAAGAAGCCAAGAAATCTATGCAAGAGAAAGGCATTAGAGCTGAAGATGTCAAAAATCTACCACCTATCGAAGAGATCCATGGTCTCGATAACCCGATACAGGTAGTAGAAGTGAATTCTCTACGTAGGTTTGATGAGAGTGATATTCCTTTTGATAAACCTGCTAGCCTATGCTTTGATGAATTTGACAACTCTGTTGCCAAACAACAAAGTTTCAATGATTATGTTAGCAGACATTTGGAACAAAGTACTCGTATGCTTAGCCATTTAAGTGCTTCTGTAGACAGAAATGTCAATGATCTAAAGCTTCTGAGTAAACATGCCTCTATGATTACTACTCAGGTAGAACAAGTACTTAAAGCTCAGAATGAGTTGCTCAATGAATTAAATGACAACTCTCTCAGAGTCATTACTAGAGGAGGCAAAATGACTCAGGAACCTTTGTATCCTGAAGATCATCCTAAGAGAATTGATCAAGATTCTCAAGGAATCAATGTTGATACACCCAGTCATCCTAAGGAGAAGAAGAAGGATGATAGAAACCTACACGCCAGTTCACCAAATACTATCACACCTGAAGAACCTAATGATATTTCTGCGTCTGATGTAGAAACACAATCTGGTGATGAACATGAACCTGGTGACAATATGGACAGTGATGTTCATAATAATGCTCAACCTAGCAATGACGAGGATGTGGGGATTGATCCTACGGTTAATCCTGATAACCCACAACCTAAGAAATATGACAAGAATGACTTCACTGCTAGGAAGCATGGTAAAGAAAGGGAGCCATGGGTTCAGAGACCTATGCCCTTTCCTCCTAAGACATCCAAGAAAAAGGATGATGAGGATTTTGAGTGCTTCGTTGAAATGATAAGACTCGTCTTTCTGCAGATGCGGTTAACTGATATGCTCAAGATGTCTCCGTATGCCAAGTACATGAAAGATATCGTGACTAATAAACGGAAGATACCAGATCTTGAGATCTCCACCATGCTTTCCAATTACACTTTTAAAGGTGGAACTCCTAAGAAACTTGGTGATCCCGGAGTGCCCACTATACCTTGCTCTATTAAAGGAAACTACGTAAGAACTGCCTTATGTGACCTTGGAACCGGTGTTAGTGTTATGCCGCTCTCTCTTTATCGTAGACTTGAATTGGATAAGTTGACACCCACTCAAATTTCTCTGCAAATGGCCGACAAATCAACTGCTTTCCCTATCAGCATTTGCGAGGATGTGCCTGTTGTGGTTGCTAACACCACTATCTTAACAGACTTTGTTATCTTGGATATTCCCGAGGACAATGCCATGGCTGTCATCCTCGGAAGACCCTTTTTAAATACGGCAGGGGTTGTTATAGATTGCAACAAACTCAATGTCACTTTCGACGTCAACGGTAATGAGCACACAGTGCACTTTTCGAAGAAACGATATCAAGTACATTGCATCAATGCTATCCAAAGACTTCATCGATTCTTATTGGGAGCTTTGAATGCCCTATTCCTCGTGTCAAGATGAAGTATGATTTGCTTGTTTGGGAGATACATTTCCCCATTGAGGTGACTTAGTGGCTATTCGAAAATTCTCCATTCTCTCTTGCGATTCGAGAAGGTTTTGTCATGAGGACTTGATCAACCCCATTGACGGATTTCTTTCGATGACCATGAAACGGATGAATCAAAGAGTCACATACCTCTGTTTTAAGCTTTCATTTTCTTTTTGCATAGAAGAAAAATGATAGAATTAGTTTAATTTTTCCTGTTTTCTGTTTTAGCGTCCCGGGAAAAAAAACCTCGAAAATAAAAGTTCTCCGATGGTCCTGAAAATTTAGTATGATTTTTTTTGGAATTTTTGAAAATTACTGGGCCTGAGAGCTGGCCTGGGGGCCAGACCAGTGGGCCACAAGCCCTGCCACCACCACCTACCCCCTGTGGTGGAGTGCAAGCTTGTGGGGCCCATAGGGACCCCCTCCACTCATTCCAGCTCCCAGCCTCTTCTTCCACCTCCAGAAAAAATTGTTTCGCAGCTCAAATCCGTGTTTTTCCTCTTTTGGCTGTGATTTTCGATCTCCTTGCTCAAAGCACCATTCTCCGAACTGTTTTGGGCAAATTACTCCTTGGTAAGTGACTCCTCCATTGGTCCAACTAGTTTTTGCTCTTGTGCTTTATCTTTCGCGTATTCTTGCTACCTTGGTGACCCTGTTCTTGAGCTTGAAAGGTTGATTTTAGCTGGTCCCAAGTAGTTTTAGCGTGTGATACGGTCTCTAGGCACTAGTAGGAGAAGTTGCGACAAGTTATGGATGGTTTTCATTCACTTTTCGCTTGAACTTCAAAAGTTTCAGCAAAAGGAAATTATGTTCAACAGGAAGTTTCATGGTGGTTACTCAAGTAAGAAGGGTCCTCGTCTTTCTTTTAGGGAGCCCGAACCTTTTCAACTAAGGGACGCACCGGTACAACCATGTGAATGGCCTTCCGATGAGTTCATGATCGAAGCAGGTTTCAAGGATGAGTTTGATACACTTGGCCGTAATGCCGGGTTAGAAGAATTCCTCTCAGATAAATGTGAAAAGTATGCTATGCTCACTACCTCTTTCGTGCGTAGATTTAAACTTTTAGTTGGCCGTGACTCATCCATGATGTTTGATCTGTACGATAAATCATATACCATGGATTTGTAGGATTTCAATAGGATTTGCAAGATACACGATGGGGGTAGTATTAATGATCCTTCTAAGTCTTCCGTGAGAGACTTTATCTCCAGTATAACTGTTGGAGAAACCAGAGATATCACGCAAGTCACCATAGGAAGCATCCATTTCCTTGCCTTGCACTACCTTGCCCTCTTCATAGGTAGGTGCATTAACGGCAAGGGTGCACATTGTCACCTATGCGCTTCCGACCTTAGTATCCTTAAGAGAGCAGTAACAGGTGACAGGAGCTTCAATATGGGAGCTATAATAGCAAGGAGGCTGAATAAAAATGCCAGTGAGGGGGATTTCTTTGGTGGAGTTTATGCTACACGCTTAGCAAATTTTCTTGGAGTATCCATCCGTCCAGAAGACCCTCCTCTCCGTACAGCCTACCTTGATCGTGTCGCTCTAACACGCTACCAGTTGCTTGAGAGAGATCATGGATCCCTCCTATACCGCTTGATTTTTAACCGGCAGCGTGTTTTCCATATTACCCTTCCTTCTCCTGCTTTCTTTGACTTTCAGGTAAAACGAAGATACTACATAACCATAGGAGAGGCAGAGGAGTATGAGAGGGAGGCGACTACTGCTCGACTTCGTGAGGCAGCTATTCAGGCAGTGGCTGCAGCACTCCCGTATAACACCCATTATGATTTTGGGTTTCGCCAGGACCATCCTTGGGAGTAGACCAAGCTAGGCCAAAAGCCTAAGCTTGGGGGAGTACGTGTTCTCACCGACTTTACATTCATGCTTATGCTTTCACTCTGTTAGCCGGTGTTTACACTTTGCCACTGTATTATCCATGCTAGTTTATTTTTGTTTTCTTGTTTTCTTGTTTTGTGTCCTTTTGAGAAAACCCCAAAAGATTTTTCTTTCTTCTTTTGCTTGTTGGGAGCTTTCCCGTGTAAATAGTTTTCTTTTTCTTTTGGTCAAGGTAGAAGATATTGGTTACAATGCTTAGTGGTTCTTACATGCTTACCTGTTTAGCTTTCAGAGAGCCATATTACTTTGTCTTCTCCTTTACGTTTTCCTGCAGATTCAGCTTAGTCCAATGCGCTTATTATCGTTCACATCGTCCGATCGTGCAAATGAAAGGCAACAATGATGACATATGATGAAGTGACTGAGACTGAAAAGCTGGTATGAACTCTATCTATTTTGTTTTTGTAAATATGACTAGCTTGTTGACCCAGATTCAGCTTTGTTGTGAGAGAACCATGTTTCCAATGACAACTTAGAGATCATAGTTTCTAATGCCATGCTTATTTAGCTGAGAGCTTATAATGGTTCGTCTTGAATGCCAACATATATTTTGAGATGACTATGATGTAGTATGATAGGGTGGTATTCTCCTTTGAATGTTTCAAGTGGCTTGACTTGGCGCATGTTCATGCATGTAGTTGAAACAAAATCGACATAGCCTCTATGATGTTGATGTTCATGGTGATTTATATCATGTTCATGCTTGCATTCAATGTTAGTCAAACTCATTGCATCTTGATGACTGTTGTCGCTCCCTAGTTGGTCGCTTCCCAGTCTTTTGCTAGCCTTCACTTGTACTAAGAGGAATACTGCTTGTGCATCCACTTCCATAAACCCAAAAGTTTTTCCATGAGAGTCCACCATACCTACCTATTTGCGGTATCTACCTGCCGTTCCAAGTAAATTTGCATGTGCCATTCTCTAAACCTTCAAGAAATAATCTGTTTTGCATGCCCGAACCGCTCATGTGGTGACAGGGGGCTATTGGTATCTTCCATGCTAGGAGTGTTATCCTCGACATGTGTTTACTCACTGTCATTCACGAGAAAGGGGCCGGTAATTGGAATGCCCAGTTCCAAGCTTAAATCGAAAACCTAATTGTAAAACATGACTCCCCCCAGATTGATGTTAGTATGGACGGTACCCGAGGATTCGGCTAGCCATGGAGTGTGATTGATTGGTGGTGCGGGAGTTAAAACTTTACTTTTCTGTTTGGGAACCGCCTATAGCATGAGTATCATGGAAGATATTGAGAACTCTTGGTCATTGCGTTGACAATGAAAGCATGACACCCAAAATTATTATCTCTGGTTTGAAAGCTTGAGCTCTGGCACCTCTGCAAATCAATGCTTCCCTCTGCGAAGGGCCTGTCTATCCATTTTCCTGTCGAGTCATCCTCCTCTTATATAAGCACCAATTAGAGAGCACCTCTGTCATTTTTATGCTTTGCTTTTGATTGATATTGAGTATGACTATGACTGGATCTTCGTTGCTATGAATTACAATGTTTAGTCAGCCCTTGATCTTTGAAAGTGCTCTGCATTTATGTTTTGCGGTCTCAGAAAGAGCTAGCGAGATACCACCTATTCATATTGCTTCATGCTTGTTTTGATTGAAGTGTTGGTATTTGAAACTCATTATTATTTGCTCGTTAGCTGATTATGCCATTGATATTAGTTTACCGTGAGACCTTTGTGTCATTTTCTTATGTGGTTAACTTGTGATCTTGCTGAAATTCTGGTTATGAGTTAGACATAGTTGCAACAACAAGATCAAACAGAGTTTTTCAAAGTTTCTCTTTCTCTCTCAGTTTGTCAACTGAGTTGCTTGAGGACAGGCAAGGTTTTAAGCTTGGGGGAGTTGATACGTCTCCATCGTATCTACTTTTCCAAACTCTTTTGCCCTTGTTTTGGACTCTAATTTGCATGATTTGAATGGAACTAACCTGGACTAACACTGTTTATAGCAGAATTGCCTTAGTGTTATTTTTGTGCAGAAATCAAAGTTTTCCAAACGTCCTGAAAATTTACCGGGAGCAGCTTTGGAAAATATGAAAAATATCTGCGCCAAGTTCCACCTGAGGGGGTGGGCCAGTGGGCCACAAGCCCTGGCTCCGCCACCACCCCCCTGGTGGCGGTGGGCAGGCTTGTGGGGCCCACACGGCTCTGCCGCTCCCAACCTCAGGTCTATAAGGTCACTTTCGTCCCAGAAAAAATAAAAAGAGAAGCTTTCGTTGCGTTTGCGATACGGAGCCGTCGCCACCACCTGTTCTTCATCTGGAGGGCAGATCTGGAGTCCGTCCTGGGCTCCGGAGAGGGGAAATCGTTGCCATCGTCATCATCAACCTTCTTCCCTCTCCAATTCCATGAAGCCCTCGTGAGTAATCTATTCGTAGGCTCGCTAGGAGGTGATGAGTAGGATGAGATCTATCATGTAATCGAGTTAGTTTTGATGGGGATTGATCCCTAGTATCCACTATGTTCTGAGATTGATGTTGCTACTACTTTGCCATGCTTAATCCTTGTCACTAGGGCCCGAGTGCCATGATTTCAGATATGAAATTATTATGTTGTCACCAATATATATGTGTTTTAGATCCGATCTTGCAAGTTGTAGTTACCTACTATGTGTTATGATCCGGCAACCCCGGAGTGACAATAACCGGAACCACTCCCGGTGATGACCATAGTTTGAGGAGTTCATATGTTCACCAAGTGCCAATGCGTTGGTCCGGTTCTTTATTAAAAGGAGAACCTTAATATCCCGTAGTTTCCTTTTGGACCCCGCTGCCACGGGAGGGATGGACAATAGAGGTCATGCAAGTTCTTTTCCCTAAGCACGTATGGCGACACACGGAATGCATGCGTACATCACATTGACGAATGGGAGCTAGCCACATATCTCTCCGTGTTATAACTGTTGCATGATGAATATCATCCAAACAAATCACCGACCCATTGCCTACGAGTTTGTCCTATTGCTGCTACTGCTGTCACTACTGCTGTTCCTTGCCACTGCCGTTACTCGCCACTTTGCTGTTACTTCTTTGCTTGCAGATACTAATCTTTCAGGTGTGGTTGAATCTCACAAACTCAACTGCTAATACTTGAGAGTATTCTCTCACCTCCTGTTTTGGCGAATACTCTACCCTCGAAAACTGCTACGATCCCACGCGCAGGTGGGCCGTCAACAGCATTCTCCTAGTTTCGATTGCCGGAGAGTGGTAGCAGCATTCTTCTGGTGCCGTTGCAAAGGGGAAGAATAGTTGACATCAGGCGCCACCCTAACTTAGGTGACAAGCCACCCCATGGGTCGCCACCCCTTCCTTTCTTGGCCACCGCCCCCTAGGGGAAAACCCTATGGCGCAACCCTCCCCTCTCTTCCCCATATATATTGATGGGGAGAGAGGGCTTCAAGATACCTATGCCACGGCGCAGCCCTATCTCTCCCATAGATCAGTTTTCTCCACTAGATCGGTTCCGGTATTTCTTGGCGAAGCCCTGCCGGAACAACTCCACCATCACTGCCGCCATGCCATCGTGTTGATGGAGAACTCATCTACCTCTCCACCACTCGCTTGCTGGATCAAGGAGGTTGAGATCGTCATGGATCTGTATGTGTGCTGAATGCGGAGGTGTCGTCCGTTCGACACTAGATCGAGATGGATCATGAAGGTATCGCCAGACGGATCGTGATGAGTTAGCGGGACGGATTATGATTGGATCGCGAACACATTCGAATACATCAACCGCATTATATACGCTCCCGCTTAGCGATCTACAATGGTGTGTAGATGCACTCCCCCCTCTCGTAGATGTTGATATCCATAGTTTGATCTTGGTGAGGGTAGGAATTTTTTTGTTTTCATTGCGACGTTCCCCAACACCTAGTCCAACCAAATCGAACTCGCCGAGTTGTTGTATATGAGTCTCATCATCCATACCACATCTATTACCTTGTGGAGAGTGGTCTTCCTAGATTGGTTAGGTATCGCTTGGGAGACTCCAAATGATGTGGAGTTGAACCAAGAATTTGTAAGGGTAAGGAGATCGCCTACTTCTTGAAGATCTACCCAGAGTGAGGCTTGTCCTTCTTGGACGTAAGCCATGGTGGAATAGCCAAGGTTGTATCTTCATGGATCCTTTATGGGTGGAGACCTTCATGGACTCGTGCAGCCGTTACCCTCCGTGGGTTGAAGTCTCCATCAACGTGGACATATGATAGCACTAGCTGTCAGTGTAAAAACCTATAGATCTCGAGTAGGGGGACCGAACTGTGGATCTTAGATCGATGGTTAACAAGAGACACGGGAGACGATGTATACCCAGGTTCAGATCCTCTTAATGGAGGTAAAACCCTACGTCCTGCTCTTGTTATATTGATGGGGTGGTACAGAGTACAAAGTTGATCTACCTCGGGATCGGATGTTGTGGTCTAAACCCTAATTGTAATGATATTGATCTGTCCGATGAACTAAAGCCTCGTGGTTTATATAGATACCAATGTGCTAGAGTTACATAACGTCTGTTACACATTAAGGAGGGATCACACATATTACCACGGGATCATGGAGTACACGACATGTCTTCGGAAGAGTCCATCTTGAATACATCATCACTTTATTTACCTCAAGCCAAATAGCAATGATAGAACGACCCAGGAGTCCAACCCATGGAAACAGGTAAGTGGCCCGAGTACCCCTTAATCCTGGACTCCCTCAGTAGCCCACGCACTAGCCTCAAATGTCGCAGTCTTGGCTCATCATCCTCACGCATTCACATTCTCCAGCTTGCGGGGCGAGTTCTTTTCCTCCCTATGTTCGGCTAACCCAGTCCGGCTTGTTCTGCATTCGTGACCGATGAAACATCACAGGGACCACAAAAATGAATATTTCCTCGATGGTGTTAACCACCCCCTTGATTCTCGTGCGCCAATAAGAGATACATAGTTCTAATAACCTTCCCAAAAGAAACTCCCCTACACTAAACGAGATAATTTATTTATCATATAAACCACACGTGCTCCCAGTATTGCTTCCCATCCATTCAAACATCCAGAAGAACACCAGAGAGACAAATACATGGCGAGCACTCCACGCTCTTGCTCGCGCCCTCATGGCTCTCTTCCAGGCAATTGGGCCAATTGTTCTGTCTCGCGCCTTTTTCTGTGCGAACTTGAAGTGCAGGGGTATTTGACCTGCTCAGAACTGGCGGCCTCCCGTTCCGGGTTAAGCTCCACTAACGGCGAGGATTTTGCAAAGAAATTCCCCACACCCCACAAGGAGGGGAGGGTATGCTTCATTCCATTCCTCTCACGAGGTCTGGGTTTCCCTATTCATCCCTTTTTATGTGGCTTATTGGAATTTATGGGATTCAACTCCACCACCTTATCCCTGGATCCATCTTCCACATTTCGGGCTTTGTTGCTGTGTGCGAGATGTTGCTGGGTTGCGAGGCCCATTTTGATATGTGGAGGAAATTTTTTTCCCTTGTCCCCCGAACCCGGGGAGGGACTATTTACGAAGTAGGCGGAGACGAAGTTTAGCATCTAGCGGGAACTAGGTATCCGGTAGGGACCCTGAGGGCAGCCTCCAAAGATTAGACCGAAGAATGGTTCTATATTGAAGATGTTCCTTTATTCGATCCTGTCCGGAGGGGTCTGACCGAATTTTCAACTGCTCCTATTAAGAAGTGGTTCAACTGGCACCCCGGGAGCCCTTATCAAGAGGACAACTCGGAGGTGAAGCAGTTGGTTGCCAAAGTAAAACTATTGGCACATTTTAAGCTTACCATGATTGATGTGATGTCGCAGCCATAAACCAATGTGTTCAAACCCTTCAACAAAGATCACATCCCATGTGGCAATATAATGGTTCAAGTGATGCCAGTTGGTATAAGCGGGAGGGTTCTCCCATCCCAACAACATTGGCTGCCATATTAGCCGACCTCTACAAAGGAGAAAAGGAGGACTTCATCATCTCAAACACCAAGGAAAGGCTACTCAAGTCATAACCACATCGAATGGGTTAGTATAGCCTTATTTCCCTTAATTCAAATTTTTATTTATAGTGGTTCTTGGCCGACTGGATCCCTGAAACTTTGCTCAAACATGAATGGAGATGTTGGGTAGAGAAATCAACTGCCTCCTCCTCAGCCAGAAAACTATGCCAAGGACGACGATCTAGGATTCCATGACAATCCTGATACATCGATTATCTTTGAGGACGGGTTCTTTTTCAGGCGAGCATTAACGGCTCTAAGGTTACCCTCATTGCCTATTAACCTAGGATACCTCCCTCCTCCACCAGGGATAAAAAGAAAACTTCTTCCCAAAAAGGGCACCCGCCCACTACGGCGGCAACTCCTACCCCAACAGGTCGTTGCTCCACGTGCTGAACACCTATTAATACAGAGTCTACAGAGCCCGTGCCAAACAATTGCAGGTCTTCTAAACGTGGAGCACCTACATGAGCCACTTCGACTGCTTCCCCTGCCAAGAGGTAAGTAATTCATGTTCATGACTATAAGCATTGATTTTTGATTAGTGGTTGATATTTACACATGTTTCCATATTTCATAGGAATCGAACACAACCACCCTCATCGAGAGCACGGGGTAATGCGGAGGTCCCTTTTGCAAATCAGCCTCCAGAGGATCACGACGAGGTTTCTATTACTAACTCTGAAGTTGAGAGCATAATGAAGCATCATCGTCGGAAATAATCGTTGCGCCATCCTAAATTTTTTGAACATGAGTTTAATGCCGTGAGTTTGGTGGATGCGCACCTTGGAGCTGCCCAAGTATGAGTTGAGGGACTTGCCCACCGTATGTCAACAAGTCTTAAGGTACGTATTTAGGTTTTGGCAATCATGTACAAATCTCAATCCACTAGCCCCAATCCTCAATCGGTCCATATGGCCGAATTGAGGGTCTAAACAACCTTGTCGACATGTCATTCAAGCCGCGAGGGATAAAAATAAAGAGTTGTCCGAGGACCTTGTGATGCACCAAATACAACTCGAGGTTGTGAAGGCCAAACTACATCAAGTACAAAAGTTTCACAACAGAAGCATATGGTGAGAAATTTACTTTGAAAACATGTTCATAATTGCCCGGTTATCTTTCTAAACAAAAGTGTACTTTATAGCACCCGAGTGTGTAGGTCCGTTGGAAAGTAATCTTGAAGCAACTAGAGAATCACAAAGGTTTGCCGAATCACAGAACAATGCCAGTTGCCGTTCATTATTCCAAAGTATTGATGAAAAAAAGAACAAATCAGCCAACTTGAGAGTTTAAAGATTCAGCTGGCACACGCCACTGAAGAGAACAATATATTAAAGGGTGGTATGTTCGGTATGTAATATTCCAAACTTTTAAGTATGCAAGTGTACGGTCTGAAATTGACAAATATACCACTCCTCTTTATAACACTACTCATTGGGCCGGCTCATTTGGTGATGATCTTATAAAGGAACTATCCATTGTTCATGAGCGAGGGCGAAGGGAATGAAGAGCATGTTGAAGGCACTATGGCCGGCCCAGAAGCCACCGGAAGGGATGGCCGAACTAGCTGATCATTTCAAAGGGGCTTGATGCCAATTTGAATTGTGGAAAACATTAGCCTGCCAGGAAGGTTCTCAAGAGGCATGTGCAATGATGAAGACTAGGTTCACTAAGCTTGAACCCAAACAATTGTGCAAGTTGGGCCCGTAGGGCCTGATGGTCAGGAGGTGCATCTCTACTTGGTTTATGATCAAGTGATGCTTGTCGCACACCTTTTGCAACAGGATTGTCGCCTTGATGCAATAATAGATAACCTAGATGAAAACCAGATTTGTGATTTTATGTAACTAAGTACTCTTTAGATCACTTTGTCCTCCGTCCAATTTGTAAATATTGTCTTAACCGGTCACCCGCTTCTACCTCCCTTGGTAATAATACGGGAGTGTTCCGCACTATGTAACCTGTAACAACAGGGAGACAATTCAGAGAAGCAGGTAATATAATTGTATGGTACTAACAGATTATGGAGATATGTTATATTATTTTCACTGTGTAATAAACATCTTCCCAAGAAAATAGTTCCTTTATGGGTTACTTTCTTCAGGGTTCCGAATATCCGCTGTTTGCGGACGATGAATATGTTGGAAAATTAACCCTTGGTGATTATCACCTAATTATTTTCACCTTCCCCGTGCCTAACTAATTATGTCATTCAGAACCCTAGCTTTTGGCTTCACCCATCTGAGGTACGTATCTGGATAACCCGGTCGTAAAAATTGTAGAGGTGCCCAATTTATCCTCTAGCCGAATAAGCGAGAACATAGAGGGTAAACACAGTAGTCACACAATCCAGCTTGGCAAAATCATAAGTAAAACTAGTGCATATAACGGCTTAAGTATAGTGAGGCTAGACACATCATAAAATAGATGCACCGATGTACGTTGATCAGGTTGTATTCGAAAGGCACAGGTGTCTCCGGAAAATACATGTTCGTGGACACAGTTCGGTTTATCCAAACATAACCTGGGATATTCTAATGAACTTTAAAGAGGGAAAAAGGTATGCATTAAAAATTCAAAATAGAAAAGAGAACTAATTCATTGTGACTACACGAGTCTAGATGTAGAAACGCCAATGGTGAGCCGCATTCCATAGGTTTGGTTTGAGACGATTATCTAACACGTTGTGAAGACAATCCGCTCCTCATGAAAGTACTTCGTCAATTATGAAAGGGCCCTCACATTTGAGTGCAAGTTTATTCTTCTTCTTCCCCGGGAGGCGTAGCACAAGCACGCCCAAATTGTAAGTTTACTCCCAAACTTCCCTGCTCTGGTAGCGCCGAGGCTACTGTTGATAAAAGGTGGAACGTGCCAGAGCTATATCACATTCTTCTTCCAGTGTGTCCAAGTCATCCTGCGAATCCAACTCAGCTTCTTCTCCCTGCGCACTCGAGGTGCATCATGAATGATATGGCAGAGAAAGACAGCTTCCGCTCCGTACCATAAAAAAGGGCGTATAACCCGTTGATCGATTCGAGGTAGTGCGCATGCCCCACGGTATGGAGTAAAGCTCTTCCACCCAGTGGAAATAAGACTCTATCGTAGATCAGACTAAACATGTCTTGATTCCGCTCATGATGAGATCATTAGCCCGTTCGACCTGTCTGTTGGTTTGTGGGTGACACACAAAGGCATAATCGAGCTTGATGCCCAAGTTGGCGCAATAGTCCTTCACTTCTTGAGCTGTGAAATGGGTTCCATTATCCGTTATTGTACTATGAGGGACACCATAACGGTGAACCACATCTGATATAAAATCAGTGACCGGTCTGGACTTGGTAGAAGTTACTATATTAGCTTGGATCCACTTAGTGAATTTGTCGACCATAACCAGTAAATATTTATTTTTCTTGGACCCTCCTTTGAGTGGTGCAACCATGTCCAGCGCCCAGACCACGAAAGGCCAAGTAATCAGTATTGTCCAAACAGTTGTTGCGGGCATATGGATTTGATTTGCAAAAAGCTGACATCCAACACAAGTTAGACGAGTGTGTGAGCATTTGCACGAGCTGTGGGACAAAAGAAGCTAGCCCGGAAAGCTTTGCTTACCAGGGCCCTAGCCGCTTCGTCGTGACCTCCCATGCGTGAGTGTATTTCAGCCAAGAGTTGTTTACCTTCTTCGGATATGCATTGCTAGAGGACTCCGATAGTACTTTTTTATAAATTCCCCCCTCGTTAACCTTTAAGACTTGGGTCGCCGAACTATCCATCTTGCCTCTGTTTAGTCATCGCGCAGCTCCTGGCACAGAAGATAAGCTAGTAAGGGTTCAGTCCACGACGCGATTACGACCATGATTTCATGAGTTGAAAGTGTTTCCTGTAGTGCTGAGTTGTTGATAATTTGTTCATCTAGCTCAAATATACGAGGAGTAACTTGTTTCTTTCTGATGACTCTAGTCTCCTTGTTTTCATCCTGCCATAATACTAAAGGTTTGAAGAGTCCTTCCAGAAAGTTATTTTTGGGGATGGGGTCGCGACTGGCGTCCATACAAGCAAGAAGTCAACAACCTCGTTGCTGTCTCTAGAGACATGGTGGAATTCGAGGCCGTCAAACCGAGCTGATATCATGAGGACATCATTTCAATAAGCTGCCATTTTTGGACTCTTGGCGCCAAATTCGCCATTGATTTGGAGGTTAGGACACCCCCATACCTTAAGCCATTACACGCCCATCGAAGTTGCCATCCGCAAACCATGCAATAATGCCTCGTATTCGGCCGCATTATTGGAATTAGTGTACATAATTTGTAACACGTATCGGATATTGTCGGCGATGGGGGATGTAAGTATGATACCAGCCCCCAGACCCTTAAGCATCTTAGAGCCATCGAAGTACATCATCCAATGGGAATATGTGTTATACTCTTTAGGGAGTACGACCTCTGACCATTTGGCTAGAAAATCATAAACACATGAGATTTAATAGCTTGGTGTGGCCTGTATGTGATTTCAAAGGTAAGATCTCGATGGCCCATTTGTCTATGCGGTCCATGTCATCCTTATTATTGATTATAACATTCAAGGGTACTTCGAATGCTACCATGACCGAACACTCTTGAAAGTAGTGTTGGAGCTTGCAAGATGCCATAAAAAACTGTGTAGGCTATCTTCTGGTAGTGCGATAGCGGGATTTGCATGGGGTGAGTACCTGGAACGAATAGTAGTCCGGTTTCTGTATCTAGATCTTGTGGCTCGCTACCTCCCGTTCGACCACGAGTACTGTGCTAACAACCTGGTTGGTGGCTGAGATGTATGATAGCATTGTCTCCCCTGTAGTAGGTGTTGTTAGTACTGGGTTACTTATTAACAGTGTTTTAGTTTCCTCCAGAGTTGTTGTTGCCTCTTTAGTCCACTTGAAGTTTTTTGTTCGCTTAAGCAGTCGATAGAGCGGTAGTACCTTTTCACCGAGGCGAGATATGAAACGACTTAAAGCCGCTACACAACCCGCCGGTTTTTGTACATGTTTTAACTCTGCCGGGATCGCCAGTTGGGGTAGAGCTCGGATTTTAGCCGGATTGTCCTCTATTCCTCTATGTGAGATGATGAAACCGAGAAGTTTACCCGCGGGAACACTGAAGACACAGTTATCCGGGTCTAGTCGTATGTCATATTGCTGGAGATTGTCGAAGGTTTGTTGGAGGTCGTCCACCAGATGACTAACATGTTTAGTCTTGATGACCACGTTATCCATATATGCCTCAACTGTCTTGCCGATTTTTTTTCCATGCACATCTGAATCATGCGTTGATATGTGGCGCCCACGTTTTTTAACCCAAAGGGTATTGTATTGAAGCAGAATGGCCCATAGGGAGTAATAAAAGCGGTTGCAGCCTGATCGGATTCCTTCATCTTTTTTTGATGGTATCTGGAGAACGCATCAAGGAAATACAGTGAATTGGGTCCGGCGGTGGCGTCATTGATTTGGTCTATGCGAGGTAAAGGAAATCGATCCTTAGGGCAAGCTTTATTGAGGTCTTTGAAATCGACGCATAGCCAGCAGGATTTATCCTTCTTTGGAATCATGACCAAATTTGCCAACCACTCGGGGTGTTTGATTTCTCGAATGAATCTGACTTCTCGCAATTTTACTAGTTTGGTACCAATGGAATAACGCTTAGGCTCGGTGACGCGACATAACATCTGCTTGACAGGTTTGAAACGGTCAATTATATTCAAGCTGTGCTCGGCCAGTCTCGATGGGATGCCTGATATGTCTGAAGGGTGCGAGGCAAATATATCACAATTTTCTCGTAAGAATGTGCCCAACGCTTCATCTACCACAGGGTCTAGTTGTGCTCGGATGGATGTTGTTTTATTGGGGTTTCTCGGATGCAGCGCCCAGACCACGAAAGGCCAAGTAATCAGTATTGTCCGAACAGTTGTTGCGGGCATATGGATTTGATTTGCAAAAAGCTGACATCCAACACAAGTTAGACGAGTGTGTGAGCATTTGCACGAGCTGTGGGCCAAAAGAAGCTAGCCCGGAAAGCTTTGCTTACCAGGGCCCTAGCCGCTTCGTCGTGACCTCCCATGCGTGAGTGTATTCCAGCCAAGAGTTGTTTACCTTCTTCGGATATGCATTGCTAGAGGACTACGATAGTACTTTTTTATAAATTCCCCCCTCGTTAACCTTTAAGACTTGGGTCGCCGAACTATCCATCTTGCCTCTGTTTAGTCATCGCGCAGCTCCTGGCACAGAAGATAAGCCAGTAAGGGTTCAGTCCACGACGCGATTACGACGATGATTTCATGAGTTGAAAGTGTTTCCTGTAGTGCTGAGTTGTTGATAATTTGTTCATCTAGCTCAAATATACGAGGAGTAACTTGTTTCTTTCTGATGACTCTAGTCTCCTTGTTTTCATCCTGCCATAATACTAAAGGTTTGAAGAGTCCTTCCAGAAAGTTATTTTTGGGGATGGGGTCGCGACTAGCGCCCATACAAGAAAGAAGTCAACAACCTCGTTGCTGTCTCTAGAGACATGGTGGAATTCGAGGCCGTCAAACCGAGCTGATATCATGAGGACATCATTTCTATAAGCTGCCATTTTTGGACTCTTGGCGCCAAATTCGCCATTGATTTGGAGGTTAGGACCCCCCCCGATACCTTAAGCCATTACACGCCCATCGAAGTTGCCATCCGCAAACCATGCAATAATGCCTCGTATTCGGCCGCATTATTGGAATTAGTGTACATAATTTGTAACACGTATCGGATATTGTCGGCGATGGGGGATGTAAGTATAATACCAGCCCCCAGTCCCTTAAGCATCTTAGAGCCATCGAAGTACATCATCCAATGGGAATATGTGTTATACTCTTTAGGGAGTACGACCTCTGACCATTTGGCTAGAAAATCATAAACACATGAGATTTAATAGCTTGGTGTGGCCTGTATGTGATTTCAAAGGTAAGATCTCGATGGCCCATTTGGCTATGCGGTCCATGTCATCCTTATTATTGATTATAACATTCAAGGGTACTTCGAATGCTACCATGACCGAACACTCTTGAAAGTAGTGTTGGAGCTTGCAAGATGCCATAAAAAACTATGTAGGCTATCTTCTGGTAGTGCGATAGCGGGATTTGCATGGGGTGAGTACCTGGAATGAATAGTAGTCCGGTTTCTGTATCTAGATCTTGTGGCTCGCTACCTCCCGTTCGACCACGAGTACTGTGCTAACAACCTGGTTGGTGGCTGAGATGTATGATAGCATTGTCTCCCCTGTAGTAGGTGTTGTTAGTACTGGGTTACTTATTAACAGTGTTTTAGTTTCCTCCAGAGTTGTTGTTGCCTCTTTAGTCCACTCGAAGTTTTTTGTTCGCTTAAGCAGTCGATAGAGCGGTAGTGCCTTTTCACCGAGGCGAGATATGAAACGACTTAAAGCCGCTACACAACCCGCCGGTTTTTGTACATGTTTTAACTCTGCCGGGATCGCCAGTTTGGGTAGAGCTCGGATATTAGCCGGATTGTCCTCTATTCCTCTATGAGAGATGATGAAACCGAGAAGTTCACCCGCGGGAACACTGAAGACACAGTTATCCGGGTCTAGTCGTATGTCATATTCCTGGAGATTGTCGAAGGTTTGTTGGAGGTCGTCCACCAGATGACTAACATGTTTAGTCTTGATGACCACGTTATCCATATATGCCTCAACTGTCTTGCCGATTTGTTTTTCCATGCACATCTGAATCATGCGTTGATATGTGGCGCCCACGTTTTTTAACCCAAAGGGTATTGTATTGAAGAAGAATGGCCCATAGGGAGTAATAAAAGCGGTTGCAGCCTGATCGGATTCCTTCATCTTTTTTTGATGGTATCTGGAGTACGCATCAAGGAAATACAGTGAGTTGGGTCCGGCGGTGGCGTCAATGATTTGGTCTATGCGAGGTAAAGGAAATCGATCCTTAGGGCAAGCTTTATTGAGGTCTTTGAAATCGACGCATAGCCAGCAGGATTTATCCTTCTTTGGAATCATGACCAAATTTGCCAACCACTCGGGGTGTTTGATTTCTCGAATGAATCTGACTTCTCGCAATTTTACTAGTTTGGTACCAATGGAATAACGCTTAGGCTCGGTGAAGCGACATAACATCTGCTTGACAGGTTTGAAATGGTCAATTATATTCAAGCTGTGCTCGGCCAGTCTCGATGGGATGCCTGATATGTCTGAAGGGTGCGAGGCAAATATATCACAATTTTCTCGTAAGAATGTGCCCAACGCTTCATCTACCACAGGGTCTAGTTGTGCTCGGATGGATGTTGTTTTATTGGGGTTTCTCGGATGCACTTGAAATTTGACTATTCGGGCAGCGGGCTTGAAGGATGTGGACTTGGGCCTATTGCTCATGGTTACATCATCCTTATCGACCACTAATCGTAATTCTACTAGTTCTTCAGCCGCAAGGGCTTCGAAAAGTGCCTCGAGGGCGAGCATCGCAGTTTTGTTTTCGGCCTGCAGAGCTCTGTCTGGGTCACTTGTGAGATTAATGACATCGTTGGCCCCGGACATTTTGAGTTTCATGTACCCATAATGTAGTATGGCCTGAAATCTGGTGAAGGCCTCGTGTCCCAAAAGAGCATGATAACCGCTTTTCAAGGGTACAATATGAAAGATGAGTTCTTCAGACCTGTAATTCTCGTAGGTGCCGAATACTACATCGAGAGAGACCCGACATGTGCATCACACTTCTCTTTCAAGGATGGTTCCTCAAAAGGTTGTGTTGATTTGTTCGACGCGAGATCTGTCTAACTCCGTTTTATCCGGAGTATCATCGTAAATGAGGTTTAAGTCATTGCTGCCATCCATTAGTACTTTGGATAGTTTGAAACCATCTATTATGGGTCGATTACTAGAGTGGCATGTGCTCGGTTAGAATGAATTCCCGGCTGGTAGTGGGAACGATAGAAGGTGTGTCTAGAGGGGGGTGAATAGACTACTTGACAAGACTAAAATCCTAGCCTTTTACCAATTTTATGGTTGGCAGATTTTAGCAATTCTAACAAGTCTAGTACACCCTACACGTGCTAGTAAACATATATGGCAGCGGAAAAGTAAAGACATTGCACATGTAGAAAGGAGTAGATTTTAGGAGATCAAACGCAAAGAGGTTGACACGGTGATTTTTGGCATGGTTCCGATAGGTGGCGCTATCGTACGTCCATGTTAGTGGAGACTTCAACCCACGGAGGGTAACATCTACGAGAGTCCGCGGAGGGCTCCACCGACAAGGGGTCTACGAAGAAGCGGCCTTGTCTATTCAACCATGGCTTCTTCCCATGAAGGACTAGCCTCACTCACTTTGGATCTTGACGAAGTAGGCGATCTCCTTGCCCTTACAAACATCTTGGTTCAACTCCACAACATGAAGTAGGAGGCTCCCAAGCATCACCTAACAAATCTAGGAGGCACCACCCTCAAAAGGGTAATAGATATGGTAGAACGATGAACTCCTTTCTCTTGTGCTTCTAAAGATAGTCTCCTCAACACACAATAACTCTCTCACAGAATAGGCATGGGTAGGAGAGACTGATTTGGTGGAAAGGAACTTGGGGAGGCTAGAGATTTATTAGGTGTTTCAAATAATTGTATTGGAATATCTTGGTCTCAACACATGAGTAGGTGGCTCTCTCTCAAAATAATGGATGAGTGCTTCTCTCTCGAATGATACGTGGGTGGAGGGGGTATATATAGATAGTCTCCAAAATGCAACCGTTACACCTAAAGTGACCTACTCGGTGACACCGAAGTCATGAATTCGTTAGAACCCACTTGTCCTCAAGGCAGCGACTTTTGAATCATGGTGGAACTGATATACACAACTCGGTGACATCGAAAAGGTGGCTAACGGTCAGATGACACAACTCGGTGACACTGATACCCAAACTCGGAAATTCCGATTTTGTGTACCGAAGCAACAAAAAGTTGGTCACCTCAACTTGGTAGCACCGACACGGTTTCGGTTGCACCGATTTGGTGGCTTTGGCTAGGGCTCTGTCTAAGATGAAAATCGGTAGGGCCGAATTGAGAAAGTTGGTGGCACCGATTTTGTGTATGAGGCTTTCGGCAGAATGGTTATGTGGGAAAATGACTGAGTATTTTTGGTGGCTATATCTGAGCATTTGAGAAACCAGTTCATTTTAATACCCTCACCCCCTTTTAATAGTATTGACTTTACTATGAACTCAAAAGTGATTCCCACAAATATAAAATGAAGAGTCTTCTAGCTTGAAGCTTGGGCCAATCTTATTCCTTTCTTGCATCAAGGGGCATCTGCACATAAACCTTTAGCCAATGCTCTCTATGGACTATTCCTAAAATATACTAGGTAGAAGAGTTAGCCTAAGGGACAATGTATGTTGTCATGAATTATCAAAGCCACCAAGGGAGAATATGCGAATTCAATCTCCCCCTTTTTGGTAAATGATGACAACATACTATCAAAGCTTCAAATAAAGATAGGCATTAGAATATGACAGCTTTGAAAGATACATGACTAGTACAAGCTACCCCTAAGTGTGTGCAATCCTTTTTAAAAGGATAGTTGCTTTGGAATGCATGGGCACACACATGGTAGAAAGGACAAGACAAGTCATGTACATCATGGCTATATGCATCACACATATGTGAATGAATAGCTTCCATGTTCAAGACTCCCTCTTGCAAACAATGTGTGCAATAAACAAGAGATCATCATGAACAAGGATATGATGCATATACTTACCTTGAAGATCTTGAGCATCTTAGTAGTAGGAGTACACTTGAGAAAACATTTGTTAGATAACACAAGAGTATACTATTGTAAAGATGCAAAGAGCTTCAAGAATACCAAGATATGGAGAACATATGAGCAAATATGATTTGATAATAGATATGCCTCCAAGAATATTTGGAACTTACTCCCCTTAGGAATGAATATATGATTCCCTCTCCCACCAATCAGAACATTTAAATATATTGGGAGTAGATAGGGTGAGACAAGTTCAATCCAAAAAATATCAATAGTAAGTAGAAATACCAGTTGTATCAATTGTAACTCTCTCCTCCTTAATGGTGTTGCTCCCCCTGAGTATGGAGGGTTTGATATTTCTCCCTAATGTAGAAATTTCTCCCCCCTTTCCGTAAGCTTATTGGAAGCGTTGGTATTTCTCCCCCCTTTGGCATTAATTTCCAAAAAGGTCAGAGGGATGGGCTCATTGATAATAAGGGATGCTGGATTCATCTCTTCCTTATAAGGGTTCCTTGAAATATTTCTCTCCCTTAAATATGGATATGATTTCATTGATTCATCTCCCCCTTAGGTATAGGTAAGGGTTCATAGAGTGCTCTCCCTCTTTTATTGATAAGAGTTCCTAGAAAGATCCCCCCCTGTTTGTTAGGGATCCTAGATGTTTCTCCCTCTTGTGAATTTTTTTTCTTGAAAGGTTTGGAAAACAGATTATATCATCCTTTGAAAATGTGAAGAGTTCAATTAATTTTTAGGAGGTTATAAACATGGGATCACAGAAAATATTTCTCTCCCTTTGGTAAATTTTCAGAAAATTTCCAGAAAGATTAACAGCAAGCCTCTCGGAGAAATCGGTTGGTCCGAGTTTCCCACATCGGTGAAACCGAGTTCCATTGAAAACCAACTCCTTAATTGAAAATAGACAGAAAAATTCCAATAGAAAAAACTGTGTTTTTTATTTTATTTTGTTTTTTTAAATATACATACATATAGATGAGAGTTGAATGGTTTCAAGGAAGTATGAAATGACAAATGTGAACCATACAAGAAACTCCATCTAGATGTGAACAATAAAAGAAGAATCAAGACTACATTACCTAAGAAAGATCATACTCCATGGTGCCGGAAAAGAAGAATCAACACAACGAACAAGAAAGGAAAGAAGCTCAATGTGAAACGTCTTCGACGCAGCTGAGAAACAATCATTTGTATTTATGTATGTATTTTGTGTGCAAAATAACACATGGTTCCGGTAATATTGATGCAGTGTGGGAGGGAGACGTATGTTCTCATCGGGATAAAAACTAAAAATAAAAAAACAAAAACAAAAGGGAGAAAGCAATACAAAAGAAAATAAAACAGAAAAGGAAAGGAAAATAATAAAAATTAAAGTACAATAATAAAAATAAAAAGTAATAAAGAAAAATAATAAAGAAAATAATGTTAGCAATAGCGCTGGATTGCTGAAAGCGTTTCTGCTAACTTAGCAGTAGCGCTGGTCCCAATCGAGCGCTACTCCTATTTGTCCAAGGGCATTTAGCACTAGTGTTGGATTAGAACCAACGCTAGTGCTAAGTTAATTAGAAGTAGCGCTTTTACCAATCGAGCGCTACTCTACTTTTACGTAATCGGCTCTCCATCCCCCTCTCCCTCAACTCCCGCCTCTCCGTCTCTCCCCAGCATGTTGTGTCAATGCAGCCTCCTCGTGTGTCGCCGCCACCCGCCGGAGCCCTCCCCGCCCATCCCTGCACGCTCCCTCGACCGCTGCCTGCGCTGTTGGTCGACCCCCCCCCCCACCCCTCCTGCTCCGGTAAGCCCCTCACCCTCTCCTCCCCATCCCTCTACCCTTCCTCTTCTTGCTGCACCTCCATGGCGCTCCACCGCACCTTCGCCCCCATAGCGCTGACCCTTCATCCCTATCCCTCTTCCTCGTGTGTAGCTACCGACGCCACCCCTCCCTCCGCCCTCGACAGGTGGCGTCCTTACCCCTTCTCTCCTTCCCTCACCATATATGGATTACAACATTGTGGTGGAAGGGTAAGATATACTCTTAGAATCAGCTATGTATGTCTAAAATATGTTCCAACCAATTAGATTCCCTCAGATGATGTTGAAATGTGGTTGACATGGGTGCCATGTGCAATTCAGAAGCATTCTGCAAGGACTACTACATAAAGGTTCCATACTTCAATGATTATTTTGCAAGCTTGTATGCCTTGCAAACCATCTTATATTAACCTTCTACCATGGAGCCAAAAGCTTCCGGTGGCCTCCCGGTGATGTAAAATTGAAAATTTTGTGATGCAAATTTACATCACGAGATGCAACTGATGTAAAAATGCGGCCGCCGGTCAAACGCCGAACCGCCACTTTATTCCCCTGCAGCCTCGTGACCGCTCGCCCGCTCCCCGCCCGCTGCCGCCGCGCCACAACTTCCTGCTCGGCCGCGCCCAACCGCAGCTCCCTGACGCTGCCCCGCCGTAGATCCAGACCCCCGACCGCCTCAGCCTCCAGTCCGTCCTCCGCCTGGCCCCGCTCCGTTCGCCTCCTCTCCGACCGCCTCCTCTCCGACAGCCTCCGCCTCCGGTCCGTCCGCCGCCCCGCTCTGTCTGCTTCCGCCCCGCGCCACACACCGCCACTACACGCCGCCGCCACGCTCCGGCTGCCTCCGCCCTGCGCCGTACGCCATCGCCCTGCTCCCTGCTCGGCTGCCGCCCCAACTCGCTCTCAGTCGCCGCCCGCTCCCCGATGGCGCCAAAGAAGACACCGAAGGGCAAGTACGGTTTCTTTGGCGTGAGGGTGAAGCCCTCGGGGAACTTCGGGGTGGAGTTCTCCAACGCGGGGTGGCATTGGTGGCTCGACACATATTCCATCACCGATGAGGCCACGCATGCCCTACGACGTGGCAGTGTGGCATGCCAGACGACCGAAGACGGACCTCAACTACCTGGAGGTCGAGTCCCAAGCGGTAGCAGAGTGGCTCGTGCCACAGGGCATCCGGATGGAGGATATGCCGGAGAAGAAGGCGCAGAAGAGGCCGGCGAAGAAGGTCAAGTTCTGGGAGCAGTTCCGTAGCTCCGACGATGAGGAATAGTTTCATCTAATAGTTCAAATAAGTATTAGTTGAATTTTTGTACGAAACTATGTTGAATTTCATGTTTGAGCTATGTTGAGATGAACTAGTAGTTGGTTATTTTAATCTTCGTTCTGGATCATCCGTTGGAGTTGCTCTTGTTTTACATCTCCATTTTGGACTATCTGTTGGAGTTGAGACTTTTTCGGAAATGTAAAAAGAAATTTTAGGTGCTCCAAATTTGGACCATCACCGGTTTGGACCACCAAAATTTGGACCGTCTAGTGGAGATGCTCTAAGCACTACATTAAATGTTCAAACACCTGAAGCATGCATGGAGTTATACGACAAGCCATGTTGGATAGATGAACTCCTAATCCGAGTAAATGTCAGAGCCAAAGTCGTCATCCTTGCTGGAGGACTCGGTGACTCGGTCCCAGTAAATAAGTTCATCCTCGGCATCCTTTTCGTTGTGTGTGGTCATTAAGATAGCCTCGTTAATGTCGTATAGATTCGGATCCTCTTGAGGATATCGTTCCACCAAGGGATCAATGTTTTGTTGTTCACGGTCCTTGATGAGCGCCTCGACCTTCAAGTGCTCCCACTCCTCATCGTTGGAGACTATCCTCATGTTAGGAGGCGCTATCTTACTCGCGCGCCAAGCATCCCAAGAAAAGTTGAGCTGGGCCCTTGAACCATGGTACTCGAGCGCCATGGCATCATTAGTGCGTGTTCCTTCCTTGATGACGACTATGTTCAGCCATTGTTTCTTGCCAATGTCAGGGTTTTGAATTTGGGCGCCCACTTCCCAAGGGCATCCGAAAAACACCACGGTACCTGCCATTTCAGGAAAAAAATTACGTAGAACATGCATATAAATAAATTTTAAAATATCCAAAAAATTGGCATGAGCTCTACTACAAAAAGGAAACGTTAAGTTCTTGAAATTTGGAAAAAAGGAAATAAATCAACATTTCACCAAAACTTTAGTGCTTAGTATGAATCCCAATTGAGAACTTAAGACATTTAGTACAACACAATAGTAATAAAATACAAACAAAAAATGGGCATGACTTCTACATAAAAAAGACATATTAAGTGCTACATATTTGGTGAAACGGAAAAAAATCAATGTTTTGCCAAAACTTTAGCTCTTAATATGAATCCCTGTTGAGAACTTAAGACATTTACTACATCATGATATGAATCTAAAAAGGGCATGACATGTGTATAGAAATGGACACCTTAAGTGCTAGAAATTTGGCGAAATGGAAATAAATCAAAATTTTGCCAAAACTTTGGCGCTTATACTAATATATTGTTGTAAAGAAGTGAAAACACCTATCAATCTACACTTTGTCATTACTAAAACTATTAACTACAATTAAAAACTTTAGAAACAACAACTATAAACTATAATTAAAAACTATAGAAACTACAACTATAAACTACAATAAAGAAATTTAGTAAATAGAAACTACACTTAGAAACTATTAAATCTACAATTTTTTAAAACTATGTACTAGATACTACATTAAAAAACTTTATAAACTACAACTAGAATTATAAACTACTATTCTACAATTTGTCAAAACTACAACTAGAAACTACAATTAGAAACTATATAGAAACAGTAAAAATAGAAACTAAAAACAATCTAAACTAAAATCTACAATTTGATCCTAACACTAAGCTTAACCCGCGGTTGTCCGTGTGAGTGGTGGTCGCGGTCGCGGGTGGCCAAGAAGAGGGCTGGAAAGAGAGACGGGGACGATGTTGGATTACCTGCCAGAGTAGAGGGTGATGGTGACGGGGCAGACGGTTGATTGAGGACGACGACGGCGACGACAACGGTGATGGAGCAGCCTGCAGGCCGAGGGCGATGACGGCGCCAACGTATAGAATGATATCATGGCAACGGTGGCAGCAGACGTAAGGACAGGACGGTGACGGGAGCATCTATGGAAGGAGAGGACAGAGACGGCGACGAGAGTGAGATGGAGTAGAGTGAGAGTGAGAGTGAGAGTGGGACATAGAGTGAAGCGGGGTAAGGTGCGTCTTGGATCGAAAGTATGTCTAGAGGGGGTGATGAGATTACTTGACCAAACAAAAACCTAAGCTTTTCTTAATTTTATCGGTTGGCAAATTTTAGCGATTTTACCAAGTCTAGCACACCCTACATATGCAAGTCGTTGAGTATAGATGCGAAAAGTAATGACATTAAATGTGTAAGTAAAGAAGGGTTAGGAAGATCTAACTCAATGAAGACACATAGATTTTTGGTGTGGTTCTGACAGATGGTGCTATCTTACATCCATGTTGATGGAGAGTTCAACCCTTAGAGGGTAAAGGTTGCGCAAGACCATGGAGGGCTCCACCAATAAAGGTTCCACGAAGAAGCAACCTTATTTATTCCACCATGGCTTACATCCAGGAAGGAATAGCCACACTCGGGGTAGATCCTCACCATTTGTAGACTCCCGAGCGACACCCAACCAATCTAGGAGACACCACTCTACAATTAGTAATAGATGGTGTATGGATCATGAAATCGCTACTCTTGTGCTCTTAAAGATAATCTCCTCAACACTTAATCACTCTCTCATAGAACTTGGCTTGGTAGAAGAGGATGATTTGGTGGAAAGCAACTTGAGGAGGTTAGAAATGAAGATTCACATGGTTGGAATGGAATATCTTGATCTCAACACATGAGTAGGTGGTTCTCTCTCAGAAAATGAAGGGTAGTAGTGTAGAAATGTTATGAGTGCTCTCTCCATGAAAGATAGGGGCTGCAGTTGTATTTATAGCCATCTCGAAAAATCCAACCATTACAACCTTATTTCCCAACTTGGCGACACCAAATTGAAAACTCGGTTATACCAATTAGTGCAAAATGTCCTAACTTTTGGCTTCTCGGTGAGACCGAAGGAAACATATCGGTGAGAACGATTTGTCTTAACCTTGAGCAGCTCTAGTACTTCAGTAGCTCCGGAAAGTGAAATTCAGAAAATCGTAATTTCAACAATTCGATACCAGCAACTTGGTCACTACTTTTTGGCATCACCGGACCAAATATTAGTTGTACCGAGGTGCTAGGGTTTGTCTTGGGTTCTGTCTGGGACTAGCTTTGTGGGATAGAAATGGAAATATTGGTGCCGCCGATTTTTGTAGTTTAGGTTTTGTATATAGTCTTTTGTGAGAGTTTGGTTGATGCTTTGGGTGGCATATCTCTAAGCACTTGAGCAACCAGATGTAGCTCACCCCCTTTTAATAATATTGGCTTTCCTATGGACTCAGTTGTGATTGCTCACTTAAACAAATTGTGTTGAAGATTTTGTCAATAGGTGTTCTTTGCATCTTTGGGGATCCTTCTCACAATTCCTAGCAAATCCATTCATTGAACTTTCATGAAATATACTTGATAAGCTCGTTAGTTCAATGAACTATATGTTGTTGTTAATTACCAAAACCACCTACAGAGGAGTTGTCCATTAAATCTCACCCTTTTTGGTAATTGATGACAACATATAGATCCAAGCTTCGGCAAAACATATAATGAATGAATAGGATTATCGCTTTGAGAAGTATGAGATAAGCAAGAGCCCCCCTAAATTTGCATTATTTTGAATTTGTGTCTGAATGAAAACGCACAATCGATTAGGATCATCAGTCACTCTTCCATGTCACATATATCTTGGTGGAGTGTATAAAAGATTTTAATGAATTTCAATGCACACATCATGAAGCATACAAGTGAATGATCATGACATATATAAAACGATAGGAAATAGTAGCATCAACCACAAAGCGTACGATCAAACACGACATAATTTAAGACATAAGATGGGCAATAGTGCAAGACCAAAAGTACCAAAGATAAACTAAAAAGCAACACTCTCTATCTCGAAGCCCTATGATCTATACAAATTATCCCCCTTTGGCAAAAGGTTACCAAAAAGATCGAATCGTACAGAGCTAAACATTGTTGTGGGATGGTTCTCCTCCACTTAGCAATGAAGTTGACGCTCCGGTGATCATCGAAGGACTTGAGGTGAGTGTGTCTGCGAGGACTTCTTTGAGGTCTATTAAGCTAGTGGAGTGGATACTAGGGGCACTGGCAGTGTAGCATCATGAGTGATAGTAGGAGTACCAACACGAGCATGACAGTGAGGGTCTGGAATGTGGCATGGGTACGGCTGTAGATATAGGCTTAGTGGTGAACTACCTAGTGATGGATAGAGTCTCATGATCACTCTCACCAACTCCTTCGAGATCCCGCTTGAGCTCCTCTATGATAGTCTTAATCTCCGTCACCTTGATATCAAGATCATGAATCTTAGTCTCCACGATTCTCTCCAGGCTCACTTGGTTCTTCGCATGATCAAGTAAGGTCTTCTCAATCCTCTCTATTGCACTAACAAGGTAGCCCATCTTGTCATTATTCATCTTAAGAACTAGAGCCCTAGTCGCTATGGCTGCCTCAGCCTGGGCCTCAACCTCTATCTCTGCCTATGATGTAGCTGATGTAGGATGGGAAGGGTCCATCGTCACCGTGTTATCCTCGAGCTTGGGCTTGAGTGGTCGGTGTGGTCGATCAAGAAAATATAACTTACTCCCAATCTTAGAGATGATGAGAATCTGAATGTACGATGCATATCTACATTACCTCTTCTGGTTAGCAACTGTCCTCTTGATTGTCTTGACAATGAGATCGATCACCCTGATCCCGATGCTCCAATCCACATGATGTAGCATACTGATAGAGTATCCTCTAATGATCTTCAGATCTCCAGAATTAGGCATCAGTGTATACCTCATGATAGTGTTGGATATTTGAAGGTCGACAAGAGATTTATACACCGAACCAAACTTGTGTGACCTCACATACTCCTTGGGGATATAAGCGTACATGTTGGACATGGAGTTGTGATTCATATTGGACAATCCATACACGTCCACATATCCATCTTCTACCTTGGGGGCTCCTATGAGCACTCCCCACTCATCAGCAGTACACTGGTATCTGTCTCCCTCAATCATCCACACAATTCTTCCATCAGGATAGAAGTGTATGGTGGAGTAGAACTTCATGATTAGCTCATCGTTCCATGATGTCATCTCTTTCCCAATAAAGTTGTCAATCCCTATAGATCTGAAGCTCTGATGAACATGGAGTAGTAGTTAGCATTATCATTAATGAACTTCCAGTCACCACACCTCATCTCACTAACTGTAGGGATCTTGTCAAGAAGCATAGTATAATAGAAATCTTGTTGCTCCTTGGTGTGAAACTGAAAGTCCACGACAGTCTTTCTTTTGATAGTGTGGGTATCATCAGCTATCCATCTCCTTGGCCCTTGATCCTTCATTTCCTTCATATTTTCAACAATGGTGTGTGTATCATCATGCTCTGGCAGTCTGGATAGAAGCTTCATTAGCACTATGGCATCATCATCATCTTCAGTTCTTTTAGGCACTGGGGGCCTTGTCCTTCTCAGCTGCAGATATGTCTTTGATAGTCTTCTTGGGCTTGGGGGCAACAACTGGCTTGGCCTTAGGAGAACCAGAAGGCTTGGCCTTGGAGGTTGCCTTCTTTCTTAGCATATCATCTGCCATCAGTTTCCCTTGCTTGGCAGGAGGAGGGTTTGCAGCTTGTTCTCCCTCATCTTCCTCTTGTGGATCAACATACATAGAAGTGAACACACGAATTATACTCTTTCTATCCCTCATCTTCCTTGGCTTCTTAGAGAATGCCTTTGTCCTTTTATATCTTCCAGATCTCTTCAGAGTAAGTGAGAGACCCTTCTTAGAAGTGGATGACTATGACATTTTCCCTACAACTCTTCTTTCACCTCCGTACTCTCTTTTCCGACAGGTTTCTTCTTGAAGGTGAACTCATAAGGTACAAAGTCCTTATACTATTCATCTAAGTTTTTTATGCTTTCGGGCCCTAGTTATTGCCTTGGGCAAGGTGTGAGAATTGGGGGGTGCTTGCGTCTTCACAACTCTCCTCCGGACTAGTGCATGCTTCCAATTCAACACTTGGGTCTTGAAACATGTTATGGCTTTCTTTGACCCTATGAATTAGATATAGAAGAGTGGAATGAATGAGCATCACAAAATTCAGAAGTTTTTGAAAAGATTTTAATTCAAAGTTTTAGCTTTAGGTTTTCACAATATGCAAATCAGAGCAATGAAGTTTAAGATTTCTAAAGTTCTGAGGCACCAATAGAGACTTGGCAACACCTTTACTATTTCAATGAGATGTGTGGACACTGATAGGATATTCTAAATCCCTTCTAAATTCCATCTTGTTGACACTGATAGGATCTTCTCGGTTTCACTAAGAAGCCCTTTGTGTTGTGGACGGAACCACATCGATGTCGCCCAAATGTTCTCACTCGGAGCGTCCGAGTTTGCTTATCCAGGAACCGTAAATTTTTTTGTTCAACCTATTCTAACCAAAATATTGAGAGTATATAACAATACTTATGGGGAGAAGATGTGAGCCATGACTTATTGCGCGTGAACTAGAATTTGAAAGCAAGAGGGATCGAGGCTCCACCCTAACTTGGGTGTAACACCCCTAAAATTAAGCTAAAATGATCTTTGACGAATGATGCCACAACATCCTATTTTGCTAAGGTTAATTGCCTCTTAATTTAAACCAAAGTCAAATTCAAATTCCAATGCAAAGTCAAAATTACTTCAGCAAAAAGTAAATAAAAATTGCTGGTAATTTTGCAAATATTTGATAAGTAATTATGTTAAGGAAAATAACATCATCTAAATTGCTAAAATGCCCCTAGTAGTTATTTTCATGGAATGACATCAAATAACTTTATAAATTAAAATTCTTATAATACTTAAACCTTTCCAAATGGTCCCACACTTTTTGTACAACTATGGTATGTTACAAGGTATTTTTGTGCAAAGTTTCACTCACAACAAAAATCGTTTGTTCACTCAAATAAATGGAAAACAGTGGCTAACTTAAATACATAAAAGATAAAAGAAAACTAAAAGCCCCTGTGCATTTGGGCCTCAAGTGCATAGTGTAGGGCAACCCACCTTCCCCTTCAACCTCCTCCTATAGTGGGAGGCACGGGAGCCGTGGCGGCCATCCGCCAGCCATGGCCACCTCACGCTGTTCCCGTAGCTAGTGGGGCCGTTCCTGTTAACTAAGAGTAGGTTAGACAAGGGGATAAATTAGCCTATGTCAAGTGGGCCCCTGTACTCAATTAGTTTAGTTAATTAGTAGGTTCATTTCTATTGTTAGGTGTAGTAAATGACACGTGGGTCCCGATTGACTGAGTTGAGGAGTCAACAGTCAACTATTGACTGGGCTAATTCAGCCCTTGGCCCCACGTGTCGGCCACACATGCAGATATTTGGTGACACTCCCTATGTAACCATAGCATTTATATTTATAATAATATTGTATGAATAATGAACTAGTAAATTCAGTAAATCATTTAAACTTTCGAAATTCATATAAAGTTAATCGTAAGTTAGATGAAAATAATTTATATATCAAAGTTCTTAGAAAAATATGAAGAATTCGAATATGACATCCACATATATGTGAGCGTCCTCTAACATAATGAACCTCACCATTTTGCATCACGATCATTCGACAGAATAATACATGGGGCTCGGAAAATATTACCACCTATTTTCCCTCCTCTTTTAAAATGTTTAGTGATGCATTAGAGCATATCATCAACACATATTGTCATGACATGCAGTTTTATTGCATTTGTATGCCTGTTATTTATATGTTTCCCCCTCTCCCCTATTCTTTCGGTAGACCCCAAGACTGCCACTTCCCCCGAGTCTGACTATTTTGATGACGACCCATCCTTCTCACCACAACTTCCAGGCATACAAACCCCCTTTGATCATTTCAGTATCACCTATTCCTTCTCTCTACTGCTCCATTAGGATAGTGATATTGTTACTACTTTATCGGTAGGTCCTTTATTGTTGCATAGCCTCTCCTTGCTACTATTGTTGATACCATACATGTTTTCTTATATGCTTAGCATAGATATGCTATTGTCTCATCAGTGGCCCTACACCCTTGTCCGCATCACCATGCCATGCTATCTGGGTTGTCCGAGATGATGGACCATTGTATCGACACTCTAACACGAGTGAAGGCCCTTACAATTGTGAGATTCTGTAGAATTGCACCAAGTGTGATCTAGTGAGGGTGATTCCTTGTATTTCACTCTCGATGACAACTCTGTAGTGTAACACATCTAGTTTGATCTACTGAGGGTGATTCCTCGTAGTTCACTCTAGGTGATGACTCTATCGTGTAGTATATCAAGGTAAACCTATCAAGGGTGATTCCTTCGGTTTTACCTTGATGGTATGGACATGAACCCCGATTATTACCATGTTAAAAATGAGTCGGCCCCAAGGGTACCCACGAGTGATTCTTTGTGGTGGAATGATAGGGTAGGTGAGGACTACCTAGGAAAGAGGTGGGCCTCGTCCCTCGTCGTGGTCCCCGAATTACATACTCGGAAGACGGCCCTGGTTCTCTCTACGAGATCATAATAACACCCTTGACGAGATTGGGTATTTGATAAGATATTGCCATTGGCATACACACAAATCGCTATGTGGGATAATGGTTTATGGGGCCCTCGATGTCATATGTTCCATCTGAAAGTAATCCAAATGTCACAGTTAAGAGATGAAGGCTAATTCTTAGGGTGGGTTGGTTATGCCTGCTTGTGTATACATAGGTGCACTTGCGCCCTGACCAGTCACACAATGTGCACGAGGGCTTAGGGTGATGGGCCCATGACCACTTCACACTTAGAATTTAGACCAGCGTGTTGACCTTTATGGAGAGCCTAAATTTGTCTACGGCGTGTTGATCACCAAGGGCTAGGCATTACCCAACAAAGTGTGTCCGACCAGAGGTAATCGAGCGTATCAGGAAATGTGGTGCACCCTGCAGGGAAGTTAAACTATTCTGATAGACGCATCCACGATAAAAAATGACATGGAGATGAATCGTGATGTTATACTACTTGAACCTGATACTTGATGAAATACAGCAAGATAACACACAGATGCCTTTGGAGATCACTTTCTCATAGGGAGTCTATGAGAGGAACTTTGGGCGGGTTATTGCTATATGTATGTGCATGATGAGACCATATACGTGATACGTCTACGTAGTATCTCTAATTTTTGATTGTTTTATGCCAATATTCTACAACTTTCATATACTTTTGGCAACACTATATCATATTTTTGGGACTAACTTACCGATCTAGTGCCCCGTGCGAGTTCCTATTTTTTTGCACATTTTGGAGAAAATTCAACTAATTCCAAATGAGATAAAAATCTATGAAGATTTTTTTGGAATATATGTGAATTTTGGGAAGAAGAATCAACACACCACGCGACCGAGGTGCTCCCAAGCCAACATGGCGTGCCTAGGGGAGGTGGCTGCTGATGTCAGCTATGCTAATGCACAAAAGTCCTTCCGATGGCGCCAGAAACAGGTGTGTCGATGACACCAGGAATCCTTCAGCTGCGGCTATGCCTTAAGGGACATCCTAGGCAAGTATGCAAATGATTTCCCCCTGTGGCCTTGGAGGCTTGCATTGGTGTTCCCTTGAAGCGGAAAGGGTGATGTAGCACAGTGACGGTAAGTATTTCCCTCAGTTTGAGAACCAAGGTATCAATCCGGTGGAGGAGTATCTCAAGATCCTGCACAAACACAAAAGCTTGCTCCCAACGCTATGAAGGGGTTGTCAATCCCTTATAGATTGTTTGCCAAGTGATAACTAAAAGCAACAAAGTAACAAAGCAAAGTAAAAGTGGAGGTGTAAACGATGGATGTGAATAGACCCGGGGGCCGTAGTGTTTACTAGTGGCTTCTCTCATGAAAGCAAGTAGACGGTGGGTGAAAAAATTACTGTCGAGCAATTGATAGAACCGCGCAAAGTCGTGACGATATCTATGCAATGATTATATCTATAGGCATCACGTCCGAAACAAGTAGACCGATACTTTCTGCATCTACTACTATTACTCCACACGTCGACCGCTATCCAGCATGCATCTAGTGTATTAAGTCCATAAGAACAGAGTAACGCCTTAAGCAAGATGACATGATGTAGAGGGATAATCTCAAACCAATGATAAAAACCCCATCTTTTTACCCTTGATGGCAACTACTTGATGTGTGCCTTGCTTCCCCTACTGTCATTGGGAAAGGTCACCACATGGAAGAACCCAAAACCAAGCACTTCTCCCATTGCAAGAATCATAGATCTAGTTGGCCACCTGGCCTGGCCCAAAGGCCCCCTAATCTTCTTCCTTTCGGGAAAAATCATTTTGGTGTTTTTCTTCCGTTTGGACTCCGTTCCAAAATCAGATCTGAAAAGAGTCAAAAACACGGGAAAAACAGGAATCGCCACTTGGGACTAAATTAATAAGTTAGTTCCAAAAAAGAAGACAATATAACAGCGTGAAACCATCAAAAATTATAGATACGTTTGAGACGTATCAAGCATCCCCAAGCATAACTCCTGCTCGTCCTCGAGTTGGGAAGTGATAAGAATGAATTTTTGATGCTTTCATGCTACCTAGCATAGGCGTCCTTTGTAATTCCTCTTATGTGACGTGAATGTTCAGATCCATTAGGTTCAAAACAATAGTTTTCTATTGACATGGAAACAATAATAATTCAAGCAAACTAGGAAGGTAATCATGAACTTTCAAAATAACAAGGCCAAAAGAAACTTATCCCCACAAAAGCATATAGTCTGGCTATGCTCTATCATCATTGCACAACGAATTTAAATCATGCACAACCCCGGTATTGGCCAAGTAATTGTTTCACACCTTTACATTCTCAAACCTTTTCAACTCTCACGCAATGCATGAGCGTGAGCCATGGTTATAGCACTATATATGGTGTGGAAAGTAGTGGAGGTTGCGAGACAAAAAAGGAGAAGATAGTCACATTAACTAGGCATATCAATGAGCTGTGGAGATGCTCATCAATAGATATCACTGTGAATGAGTAGGGATTGCCATACAAATGATGCACTAGATCTACGAGTATCTGAAAGCTCTTAAAGAAAACTAGTGGGTGTGCATCCAACTTGCTTGCTCACGAAGACCTAAGGCAATTTTGAGGAAGCCTATCATTGGAATATACAAGCCAAGTTATATAATGAAAATTTCCTACTAGCTATATGGTGGTGACAAAACGAGAGATTCTCAACCATGAAGATCATGGTGCTTAGTATGCACAAGTGTGGAAAAAGTGGTAGCATTGTCCCTTCTCTCTTTTTCTCTCATTTTTTTATTTGGTGGGATCTTTGGCCTCTCTTTTTTTTGGTGGGCTTCTTTGGCCTCTTTTATTTCCTCACATGGGACAATGCTCCATTAATGATGATCATCACACTTTCAAATCAAAACTTAGAGCAACTATGACTCTATATGGAATGCCTTCGGTAGTGTACCGTGGCAATGATCTAGAATGCCATAGACATCAATGGAAACATCATGCTAGCTATCCTACGATCACGCAATGGCAATGTAGACATGGTGGCACATGTCATGGTGGTAGTTGCATGGCAATATATCTCGGAATGATTTTGAAAAAGCCATAGTAGGTAGGTATGGTGGCTGTTTTGAGTGAGGCTAATGGTGGGTTTTGTGCACCGGCGGAAGTTGCACGGCACTAAGAAGATAGTGATGGTGGAAGGTGAAAGTGCATCTAAACCATGGACTCAACATTATTCATGAAGAACTCATATACTTGTTGCAAAGTTTTATTAGTACTCAAAACAAAGCATTCAGCGCATACTCCTAGGGGAAGGGTTGGTAGGTATAAACCATCGCGCAATCTCGACCGCCACGCAAAGGATGACAATCAATATACTAATCATGCTCAGATTTCTTCACATAGCAGTTCACCATACGTGCATGCTACGGGAATCACTAACTTCAACACAAGTATTTCTAGATCCACAACACCTTACTAGCATGACTTCAATATTACCATAACCACAACTCAAAATCAATTGAGATGAATCAAACTTCTCTAACTATTCAATGCACGTGAAGGTGGAAGTTTTTGTATCCCTTTGGATAACTACCTCTTTTGAGAATACTTTCAAAGCATAGTTCAACTACCAAGCCACGACCGTTGTGCTCTAAAATATGTAAGTGAAGCACATAGAGCAAAAGTATCTAGCTCAAAAGATATAAGTGAAGCACATGTGAGCTGAATTGTCTACCAAAAGATATAAGTGAAGCTCGACAAAATCACGGTGTGTGCATGTCTCTCTATCTAGGTGTGCAGCAAGGATGATTGTGACACAACAAAAATAAAAGACTCCTACGATACAAGATGCTCCAAGCAAAAACACATAACATGTTGTGAATAAAAATATATCCCCAAGTAACGTTACCGATAGATTGAAGACGAGAGAGGGGATGCCTTCCTGGGTTATCCCCAAGCTTAGGCTTTTACACCATCCTTGAATCTCTTGGGGTTCCTTGGGAATCCCCAAGCTTGAGATCTTGGCACTCTTTATCTCTTTGTCCATAAGAACTTCACCCAAAACTTGAAAACTTCACAACACGGAACTTAAACAGAAACTCGTGATGACATTAGTACAAGAAAGCAAACCACCACTTCCTTAGGTATTGTAGCAAACTTAAATTATAATTGTGCTGATGTTGGGTTACTGTAATTTCAATATTCCATGGCTAATAACCCCCTATACTATCCATAGTTTCATCAAAATAAGGAACCAACACAACAAAAACATAATCTGTTAACAGCAGACCAGTCTGTAGCAATCTGTATATTTTGTATACCTCTGGCACTTCAAAACTTCTGAAATATTACGACAGTCCGAAGAATTTGCGAAGCAATCAGCAGAAAAAAGAATCAACTCAAAAGATCTTACATAAAAAAAATGAAAAATCTTTTCGTGAGCAGAAAGTTTCTGTCTTTTCCAGCATGACCAAACGATCATCCCCAAGACTAATCATAACGGTTTTCCTTGGCACAAACGCAAAAAAGAAACACGAAATCACGATCATAACATAATTATGAAAGTGTGGAAAACACAAAACATAAAGAAAAAGGATAGATTCGTTGGGTTGCCTCCCAACAAGCGCTTTTGTTTAACGCCCTTAGCTAGGCAAAAGGTGATGAAATCACGTATAGTCATCTTTGGTGCTCAAACCATAGGTAGCGTGATCATTTATCATCTTAAGATTTTCACCTTTATTAGATGACTCACAACTAGCTTTAGGAACAAAAACAGGCTTGACTGCCTTTTTGAGAGTAAGATTTGGAGTATTTTGCACAACGGCAAAAGCGGAACCCAAGTTGGTTATGACATCGTCTAATTTGCCAATTCTAGAAGAATCATTAACTATAATTCCTTCTCCTTTAAATTTTTCAAAAAGTTTCCCACTTTGGATCCGTACTAAGTAATTTGATTGTGGATCTTTCTATCCAAACCCTCACTAAGTTCAACTGTGGCAATTTTGTTTTCAATAGCGTCAAGCCTTTGCATCACGTGTTCCAAGGTCAAGATAGTTCCATTAACCATGAGCGGGGGTGATCCTACCAAATTAATGATAGCTCTATAGGAGTCAACAGTATAGCTCCCCAAAAAGTTCCCGCCTACAATGGTATCAAGGATATACCTATTCCAAGGAGAAATTCCAACATAGAAACTGCGAAGGAGGACGGTAGTGGATTGCTTACGAGTAGATCTACTTTGAGCATTGCAAATCCTGTACAAAGCGTCCTTCAAATTTTCTTCCTCATTCTGCCTGAAATTGAGAACTCCATTTTCAGGGGTGTCGTTTGGAGTGGTGGGTCTAGCCATTGATGGACTATCTCACGCACAAACGAGCAGGAAGAGAGAATGAAACGGGCAAAAGAAAACGGCGAAGGAGAAAGGCAAACGAAAACGACAAATGTGAAGTAGGGGAGAGGAAAACGAGAGGCAACTCTCAACAAAAGTAAATGCAATAGAAGAGTTCGTGAGAACTACTTGGATAGATCTTGATTTCGCCTACCCGGCAACGGCGCCAGAAATGCTTCTGATGTCAGCTATCTAATGCACAAAAGTCCTTCCAATGGCGCCAGAAACAGGTGTGTCGACGGCACCAGGAATCCTTCAGCTGCGGCTACGCCTTAAGGGACTTCCTAGGCAAGTATGCAAAGGATTTCCCCCGAGGGCTTGGAGCCTTGCGTTGGTGTTCCCTTGAAGCGGAAAGGGTGATGTAGCACAGTGACGGTAAGTATTTCCCTCAGTTTGAGAACCAAGGTATCAATCCGGTGGAGGAGTAGCTCAAGATCCTGCACAAACACAAAAGCTTGCTCCCAACGCTATGAAGGGTTTGTCAATCCCTTATAGATTGTTTTCCAAGTGAGAACTGAAAGCAACAAAGTAACAAAGCAAAGTAAAAGCGGAGGTGTAAACGATGGATGTGAATAGACCCGGCAGCCGTAGTGTTTACTAGTGGCTTCTCTGATGAAAGCAAGTAGACTGTCGAGCAATTGATAGAACCGCGCAAAGTTGTGACGATAACTATGCAATGATTATATCTATAGGCATCACGTCCAAAACAAGTAGACCGCTACTTTCTACATCTACTACTATTACTCCACACGTCGACCGCTATCCAGCATGCATCTAGTGTATTAAGGACATAAGAACAGAGTAACGCCTTAAGCAAGATGACATGATGTAGAGGGATAATCTCAAACCAATGATAAAAACCCCATCTTTTTATCCTTGATGGCAACTACTTGATGTGTGCCTTGGTGCCCCTACTGTCACTGGGAAAGGTCACCACATGGCAGAACCCAAAACCAAGCACTTCTCCCGTTGCAAGAATCATAGATCTAGTTGGCCAAACAAAACCCAAGACTCGGAGAGACTTACAAGGATATCAAATCATGCATATAAGAAACCAGCAAAGACTCAAATATATATCATTGATAATCTGATCACAAATCCACAATTCATCGGATCTCGACAAACACACCGCCAAAGAAGATTACATCGGATAGATCTCCATGAAGATCATGGAGAACTTTGTATTGAAGATCCAGGAGATAGAAGAAGCCATCTAGCTACTAACTACGGACCCGTAGGTATGAAGTGAACTACTCACGAGTCATTGGAGGGGCGATGATGATGATGAAGAAGCCCTCCAACTCCAAAGTCCCCTCCGGCAGGGTGCCGGGAAGGGTCTCCAGATGAGATCTCGCGGAAACGGAAGCTTGCGGTGCCGGAAAAGTATTTTCGAGGCTCCCCTGATTTTTTGCGGAATATTTGGGAATTTATAGGCTAAAGACCTAGGTGAGGGGGCGACCAGGGAGGCCACAAGCCTACCCACCGCCGCCTCTCCCTGATGGCGGAGTGGGGGCTTGTGGGCTCCCTGGAGCCCACCTGGCCTGGCCCAAAGGCCCCCTGATCTTATTCCGTTCGGGAAAAAATCATTTTGGGGTTTTTCTTTCGTTTGGACTCCGTTCCAAAATCAAATCTGAAAAGAGTCAAAAACACGGAAAAAACAGGAACTGGCACTTGGCACTAAATTAATAAGTTAGTCCCAAAAAAGATATAAAAGGTACATAAAATAACCAAAGAAGACAAGATAACAACGTGAAACCATCAAAAATTATAGATACGTTTGAGACGTATCAGCTGCGCCCTGATGGCTTGGAGTCACCCAGTAAGTGCGTTGGGGCCCTACTTATTCCACAAGAAAGATAATTTACCGATAACAATACCCTCAAACTTCCAGCCCAATCGGATTTACAGATCTTTGGATATTTAAGAAATGGTGAAGGAGTCAGGAAATAGTTGCGAAAACAAGAGAGAAACAAAAGAGAGAGAGATCCAATCTAAGAGGGGCTGCTACCCTGCGGGAGCCATGTCAGCCATGGAACATAGGGGAAACTCTCCTCCCATATAGGGGGGTGCCCAAGGAAGAATAAGAATGATGGGGACTCTCCCCCTCTCTCCCGGTGGCACCGAAGCGCCGCCGGGGCAACCATCATGATGACGATCTACACCAACAACTTTGCCGTCGTCAACACCAAGTCTCCCCACCTCTATGCAGCAGTGTAACTCCATTTTCCCTGCTATAATATCTAATTAAAAATAGTGCTTAATGCTATATTTTATTATCCAATGATGTCTGTCTATCATATGATGTTTGAGTAGATTTCTTTTTTCCTATGGGTTGATCGGTAATCTTGATTGGACTGAGTTGTAGGTTTTATTTTGGTGTTGTCCTAAGTGCCTCTTGTTCCGCACACACATGGGGGATTCCCGCTGAAGGGTGTTGCAATACTTTCATTATTCTCATACAGTAGGAGGCTAGAGTGACACAAGCTTAGACTCGAGTAAGGGGGTTGTTTACGTATGGGAGTCAAGGGGACTTTATGTGTTAATTCTATGATTGGGTTTACCTTAATTATTTCTAGTAATTTTGGATGCTTTCTATAAGTCCAATCATAAGTTCGTATAATCTAAGTACGGAAAGTATGTTAGTTCATGCCTATCCCTCATACAAAATTGCAATAATGATTACCCGACTCATTATCGATTGCCTAGGGAAAGATCTTTCTCTTTTGTTACAAAAAAGCTTTCTACTAAACAACTAACTTAATTAATCTTTATCAAATTATCTCCTAACTTTAATTTACTTGTTCCTTATTTACTTGCAAAACTACATATTACACCTACTAAGTAATTCTAGTTTTATTCTAGCAAAATAGTTTCATACTTGTTCTAGGTAAAGTAAGTGTTAGAGTGCATAGAGTTGTATCGATGGTCGATGGAATTTGAGATAATATTAATTCTACCTTAATCTCCTTGTTGGGTTTGACACTCTAACTTACCAAAAAAGCCTACAAATGACCCCTGCACATGTGGGTTATCAAGACTTTTTTCTGGCGCCGTTACCAGGGAGCAGTAGAGTGGGGTTCGTACTCTCGTGTGTGCTTGTTTACTTTATCACTAAGTAATTTTATTTTCTGTTATAAGTTGTTTTCTATCTTTATTTGTGGGTAGGAAACACAAAATACCAAAAAAGATTGCACTTGCTAACCAAGTGGTTGAAGAACCATCCAAAATCTATCGTACTACCGAAGCTTTCTACTTGGATCATCTTTGATCCCTTTGCGCTTGTGCTGAAACCCAACTAGCTTAGTTGAGGGAAAGTCATTAATTGAGCATGCTTATTTTATGCGACATTGTTTATCTCAAAAGGGGAAACCCTTAGGGCATAAAATTAATTGTTTGAATTGCTATGCTTGGAATTTATGCAAAATACATGATTTTACTTGTTGTTCTAAAGACACTAATAAACACCTTCCCTACGAACGTGTGTCTAAAGACAATGAAATACTACCTTCTTATGCCAAGGATGTGTGTAATTATTATGATATTGAACAAATGGAAGAATTTTTGCGTTTAAGCATGCATATGAAATTGCTCCTTTGACTGAAAAGTATGATGCTATTCTTTAGAAATCTGTAAAAATTTCCATACTTAAATATTGCTATGAAAACTATGCTTATAATTCTTATGTTAAAGAATTTATTGAAAGAATGTCTTCTGCCTTGGAAGAGAATAATATTTTGCAGGAATATATGGAAGAAGAAATTGCTCAAACTGTGAGCTCATTAGATGAAAAAGATGAGGACAAGGGCAAACAACGAAAGGAGCAATAGTGAATTGATCACCCGTGCCCACCTTCTAATGAGAGTAACTCTTCAAATCATACATTATGTAACTTCCCTTCGTGCTTACAGAAGGACGAATGCTATGATCCATTGGATTCGTTTGAAATATCGCTTTTTGATGAACTTGATTATTGCTATGCTTGAGTCCAAGAAGCCAGTATGAAGTATTCTGATGGAGATGCACTTGCTATAGTTCCTTATGTTAAGAGTAAAATTGTTTCAATTGCACCCTCACATGATAGTCCTGTTACATTTTTGAATTCTCCCAACTACACCATATCGGAGAAGTTTTCAATTATTAAACTTTGTATTGATATGTTGTGTTTTATCATTACACATGATGATTTTGATGACTATAATATGCATGTGCTTGCTGCTCCTACTAGCAATTATTATGAGAGAGGTACCAAATATTCACCTCTCTATGTGTCCAATACGATAAAATCGCAAGAAACTATTTATGATATGGTTTTTCCTTTAATTTGTGTGAATGAATTGTTCGTCTATGACATTCCAATGCATAGGAAGAGAGTTGGAGTTCGTTGTTACATGTTATATCTTGATTTGTGCTTACTAATTAACCACAATTCATTGTTAATTACAATTATCTTAGAGATACCTTGGGATCCGGGTGGATTAATTACTTGAGCACTATATGCCTACCTTAATGGCTTTAAAGAAAACGCTATCATAGAGACAACCTGGAAGTTTTAGAGAATCATTTTATTCTGTTGTGTCATTTTAAAATAATTAAAAACAAAAAAGGAAAATGGGGAACCTACAACTTTTTCAAAAAGAAAAGTGAAATCGAGAAGGACACGCACCGTTGTAGTGGGGGCTACCCTTGAACTTTGTGCATGCCCATGGAAACTTAGTGAATTTTGATTATAGAAAATTTTCAACAAAAATAATTATCCCCTTGCACCAATCCATTGTATTGAAAATATTGTGCCAAGATTTACCTTTAGGATGTTTAAATTGCTTGTTTGACATGTGTTGTGCAAAAATAGAAACTTTGGCTGTAGTGTTTGATTTTTCCTGTTCTATTCGAACAACAAAAAATTCTAAAATTTTAACACGGTAGTGATATACATATTTTTTATCACGTCCTAATTATTCATAGTTTTATCAGCTACGTAAATATATGTGTCATCTTCATCTTTATAGACTATCTGTTTTTCATAGATTGTTGTTATGGTTGAGTTGTTTGCTTATGTTTGAGTCCTCGTTGAGCCCCATTGAGTTGGGAGCCATATAATTGTTATATAATATAGTAGGTAATGTTGTATTATAAGTATACAATAATTTTATGGCAGAACATGATGAGATTTGATTTTATATGAACTAACCTCTCTAATGAAAGTACTCTTAAGTTTTGTGTCGATGAAATGTTCGATGGACGAGGAGGTATCAGTATGAGAAGAATAAGAGAGACAGGTCTTCACCCTTGGGGATGCCCAAGGCACCCCAAGTAAATATTCATGTAGACTCACGAGTCCAAGATTGGGGATGCCCTGGAAGGCATCCCATCTTTCTTCTTCAACAATTATAATGGTATGTCTTGGTTTTTGTTTTGTTCACATGATATGCATAAATACTTGAAGCGTCTAGTGCCTTTTAGTTTTCTTGTAGCAATGCACCATGCTAGTATGGGAAAGTGCATAGTTTATTCATAGAATGCTCTTTGTACTTCACTTATATCTTTTGATTGTGGCTTTATAGAATGCTTCATGTGCTTCACTTATATCAATTGAAGTTGGATGCGTGTTTCTCTACATATAGAAAACCTTTATTTGTAGAATAATATTTTGCTTCACTTAAACCTACTTAGAGAGTTAACAGGAATTGGTCATTCACATGGTTAGTCATAAAATCCTTCATAAAACTTGTAGATCACTGATTATGATATGTTTGATTCCTTGCAATAGTTTTGCAATGTTAAGATAGTAATATGTGGGGGCACTATTAGATGATTAAGGACTAGTAGGAATATCGGTGTTAAGGTTTGTGATTCCCGAAGCATGCACATATAGTCTCTAGTTATGCGATGAATTTGGAGCATAATTTATCCTTGATTGACATCCTTTGTATTGTTATAGTCTAGGGCACATGATGGTTAACTCCTATGAATGTCCTCCCTAGGGACATGCATGTAGTTCTTTGCTTCGTGAGAGCTAATAAAGATTTGTAATAAGTATATGAGTTCTTCATGACTCATGTGAATCCATGGATGTACGCACACTCACCTTTCCACATATTTTCTAGTGTGTTAAGTACCATGTATTGCCCATTCTGAACTCGTGGATCTGTGCAAACTTCGTGATTCATCCAAACCCCATGACATGACACGCTCTATTGCACATAAACCACCCTATATCTTCCTCAAAATAGTCACCACACCTACCTATCATGGAAATTCCATAGCAATTCCGAGATATATTTCCATGCAACTTCCATCATTACATCATATGACTTGTGCACTCATTGTCATATTTCTTCACATGATCATATAGCTGACATAGTATTTGTGGCAAAGCCACCGTTCATCATTGTTTACATGTTATGCTAGATCATTGCACATTGTAGTACACTGCCATATGCATTCATATAGATTCACCATGTTTACTAGTTTTCATATTGATTTGTAAGTAGATATAAGTTTGATGTTTATCATTATTAGAGCATTATGCTAGTGAGGAAAGGATGATGGAGACAATGATTTCCTCACAGGTCGGGATGAGACTCCGACCAAAAAATAATAAATGGGGAAGGCCAAATGAGCCCACCAAGAAAATAAAGAAAAAAATAAGAAGAAAGAAAAATAAAGAAAAAAAATAAAAAACAAGAAAGAAAAAATAAAGAACAAGAAAGAAAAAAATGAGAGAAAAAGGGAGAAGGGACAATGCTACTAACTCCTTTTCCACACTTCTGCTTAGAGAAAGCACCATCATTTTCATATAGAGAGTCTCATTTTTACACTATAGAACTTGACTTGCATATTCCAATGACGGGCATTCTTAAAGGCCCGAGGTCTTCATGAGCAAGCAAGTTGGATGCACACCCACTTAGATTCCGTTGAGCTTTCATACACTTATAGCTCTATTGCATCTGTTGCATGGCAATCCCTACTCCTGGCATTGATATCGATTGACGGGCATCTCCATAGCCCATTGGTCCACCAAGTTGATGCGAGACATTCTTCTCCACTTTTACCCTTTTGAAACCTACCACCATACTTTATTCCACCTATATGTTATGTCCATGCTTCACGCTCATGTATTGAGTGAGATATAAAATGTTGAAGTGCGTTAAGAAGTATGATCAAATTTCTTGGTTTGACACCGAGGTGCTCATGATTTATACTTTATGCTACGAAGACCAACCATGACAGTCTCAAACGTATCTATAATTTTTGATGGTTTCACGCTGTTATCTTGTCTTCTTTGTATGTTTTATGTATGTTTTTATATCTTTTTTGGGACTAACTTATTTATTCAGTGCCAAGTGCCAGTTCATGTTTTTTCCGTGTTTTTGACTCTTTTCAGATCTGATTTTGGAACGGAGTCCAAACGGAATAAAAACCCCGAAATGATTTTTTCCCGAAAGAAAGAAGACCAGGGAGCCTTTGGGACAAGCCAGGTGGGCCCCAGGGAGCCCACAAGCTCCCAGCACGCCACCAGGGGGAGGCGGTGGTGGGAAAGCTTGTGGCCACCCTGGCCGTCCCCTGACCTAGATCTTGCGCCTATATATTCCCAAATATTCCGCAAAAAATCAGGGGGAGCCTCGAAAATACTTTTCCGCCGCCGCAAGCTTCCGTTTCCGCGAGATCTCATCTAGAGACCCTTCCCGGCACCCTGCCGGAGGGGACTTTGGAGGTGGAGGGCTTCTTCATCATCATCATCGCCCCTCCAATGACTCGTGAGTAGTTCACTTCAGACCCAAGGGTCCGTAGTTAGTAGCTAGATGGCTTCTTCTCTCTCTTGGATCTTCAATACAAAGTTCTCCATGATCTTCATGGAGATCTATCCGATGTAATCTTGTTTGGCGGTGTGTTTGTCGAGATCCGATGAATTGTGGACTTGTGATCAGATTATCTATGATATATATTTGAGTCTTGGCTGATTTCGTATATGCATGATTTGATATCCTTGTAAGTCTCTCCGAGTCTTGGGTTTTGTTTGGCCAACTAGATCTATGATTCTTGCAAAGGGAGAAGTGCTTGGTTTTGGGTTCTGCCATGTGGTGACCTTACCCAGTGACAGTATGAGCAACAAGGCACACATCAAGCAGTTGCCATCAAGGGTAAAAAGATGGGGGTTTTATCATTGGTTTGAGATTATCCCTCTACATCATGTCATCTTGCTTAAGGCGTTACTCTGTTCTTATCGACTTAATACACTAGATGCATGCTGGATAGCGGTCGACGTGTGGAGTAATAGTAGTAGATGCATAAAGTATCGGTCTACTTGTTTCGGACGTGATGCCTATAGAAATAATCATTGCATAGATATCGTCACGACTCTGCACAGTTCTATCAATTGCTCGACAGTAATTTGTTCACCCACCGTCTACTTGCTTTCATGAGAGAAGGCACTAGTAAACACTACGGCCCCGGCTCTATTCACATCCATCGTTTACAACTCCGCTTTTACTTTGCTTTTTTTACTTTGTTGCTTTCAGTTCTCACTTGGCAAACAATCCATAAGGGATTGACAACCCCTTCATAGAGTTGGGTGCAAGCTTTTGTGTTTGTGTAGGATCTTGAGATACTCTTCCGCCGGATTGATACCTTGGTTCTCAAACTGAGGGAAATACTTACCGTCGATGTGTTACATCACCCTTTCCGCTTCGAGGGAACACCAACGCAAGGCTCCAAGGCCACGGGGGAAATCCTTTGCATACTTGCCTAGGAAGTCCCTTAAGGCGTAGCCGTAGCTGAAGGACTCCTGGTGCCGTTGACACAACTACTTCCTGGCGCCGTTGCAAGGGATACACAGCAGAATAATCAGAAGTATTTCCGGCACCTTTGCAGGGGATCTTTTTGAGGTAGCAGAAGTATTTCTGGCGCCGTTGCCGGGGAGGAGAAATAAAGACCTATCCAAGTAGATCTCACAAACTCTTCTCTTGCATTTACATTTGTTGCCAGTTGCCTCTCGTTTTCCTCTCCCCCACTTCACATTTGCCGTTTTCATTCGCCTTTCTCCTTCGCCGTTTTCTTTTGCCTTTGCCGGTTTTCTTTCTTGCTTGTGTGCTTGTTTGTTTGTTGAAGTCATCATGGCTGAAAACACCAAACTTTGCAACTTCCCGAGCACTAATAATAATGATTTTATTAGTACTCCGATTGCTCCCGCCACTAGTGCGGAATTGTATGTAATCAACGCAGCTTTGCTGAATCTTGTTATGAAAGAGCAATTCTCTGGCCTTCCTAGTGAAGCTGCCGCATCCCATCTCAATACCTTCATTGAGCTTTGTGATATGCAAAAGAAAAGAGATGTGGATAATGACGTGATTAAGTTGAAACCTTTTCCTTTCTCGTTGCAAGATCGCGCAAAAACTTGGTTTTCCTCTTTGCCTAAAAATAGTATCGATTCTTGGGATAAGTGCAAAGATGCTTACATATCCAAGTATTTTCCGCCGGCTAAGATCATCTCCTTACATAACGATATCATGAATTTCAAGCAACTTGATCATGAACACGTTGCGCAATCTTGGGAGAGGATGAAGCTTATGATTAGAAATTGTCCCGCTCATGGCTTGAGTTTGTGGACGATTATACCAATCTTTTACGCTGGCTTGAATTTCGCTTCTCGCAATATCTTTGACTCCGCCTCAGGTGGAACATTCATGGAAATCATCTTAGGAGACGCTACAAAACTCCTAGACAATATCATGACCAACTACTCTCAGTGGCACCACTACTGAAATTCAGAAATTTGCCGTCTGCCAAGGCGGACGGCAAAGGGGGCTACCACGGACGGCAAAGGATTTGTCGTCGGTCAGCAGACGACAAAGTAGACGGTAAAAAAAAATCCGGTGAAGAGGCTCTTTGCCGTGTGCTTTCACAAAGCGGACGGCAAAGAATCTTTGCCATGAGGGGGCGGACGGCAAAATAAGTGGGACGGCATATATTGCAACGTCCCCGTTAAGTGTTAACGGAGGCCTCCCCCCTTTGCCGTCTGCCTTCCCCCCTTTGCCATGTGGTGGCAGACGGCAAAGAGGGGAGAGAGCGGGGGCAGATTCCCCCCTTTGCCGTCTGCCTCCACCCCCTTTGCCATGTGGTGGCAGACGGCAAAGAGGGGAGAGAGGGGGGCAGATTCCCCCCTTTGCCGTCTGCCTCCACCCCCTTTGGCATGTGGTGGCAGACGGCAAAGAGGGGAGAGAGGGGGGCAGATTCCCCCCTTTGCCGTCTGCCTCCACCCCCTTTGCCATGTGGTGGCAGACGGCAAAGAGGGGAACCAGCCCCTTTTTTATTTGGTTTTTGTTATATCCAGCATTTTTAACAATAATCAGGATATATATATATTTGACATAAATAAATATCTTTCTGTACTCATAACCATATTAAAATAACTCTCATCCATAGTGCATACATATTATGGAAGTTACATCCGTACCAAACCATATATTACACTAGTTTCATCCACGTGCATACAAAGTTTCATATATTCATATACTACAATAGTTTCAATACAACACATGGTACAAGAAATCATCTTCAAGCATTCCATCAACCAAGCTTCCTGTGAAGTGAAGGTAATCTGCAAAATGACAAATAAGAAAGTTAGAAAAATAATACTAGATGAAGTAGTGTATATATAGGTTATTTCGGAGAGAAATTAGCTAAGTATAGACCATTTTGGAGCTAACTAAGCTAATTATGTCATTTAGGTGGAACCCTAGCTAACTATAGGAGAAGAGAAAGAGAAGAAGAAGTAAAAGAAGGAGGAGGAGGAGGAAGAGGAGAAGAAGAAGAAAAAGGAGGAGAAGGAGGAGGAGGAGAAGGAGAAGGAAGAGGAGAAGGAGAAGAAGGAGAAGAAGGAGAAGAAGAAGGAGAAGAAGAAGGAGAAGGAGCGGGAGCTCCTTCTCCTTCTTCTTCTCCTTCTTCTTCTCCTTCTTCTCCTTCTTCTTATCCTTTTGTCCCCTTCTTCTTCACCTCCTCCCTCTCCTCCTTCTTCTTCTCCTTTTTCCTCTTCCTTGCTTTCATTTTCCTCTTTTTCTATTCTTGTCCCCTTCTTCAGGCTAAATTGGCTAAGAATGCCTTTTTGGAGCTAATTATGTCATTTCGAGGATAATTAGCTAAGTATAGGTCATTTTTTATTAAATAGGCCATTTTGGAGCTAACTAAGCTAATTATGTCATTTAGGTGGAACCCTAGCTAACTATAGGAGAAGAGAAAGAGAAGAAGAAGTAAAAGAAGGAGGAGGAGGAGGAAGAGGAGAAGAAGAAGAAAAAGGAGGAGAAGGAGGAGGAGCAGAAGGAGAAGGAAGAGGAGAAGGAGAAGAAGGAGAGGAAGGAGAAGAAGAAGGAGAAGAAGAAGGAGAAGGTGCGGGAGCTCCTTCTCCTTCTCCTTCTCCTTCTTCCCCTTCTTCTTCTTATCCTTTTGTCCCCTTCTTCTTCTCCTCCTCCCTCTCCTCCTTCTTATTTTCCTTTTTCCTCTTCCTTGCTTTCATTTTCCTCTTTTTCTATTCTTGTCCCCTTCTTCGGGCTAAATTGGCTAAGAATGCCTTTTTGGAGCTAATTATGTCATTTCGAGGATAATTAGCTAAGTATAGGTCATTTTTTATTAAATAGGCCATTTTGGAGCTAACTAAGCTAATTATGTCATTTAGGTGGAACCCTAGCTAACTATAGGAGAAGAGAAAGAGAAGAAGAAGTAAAAGAAGGAGGAGGAGGAGGAAGAGGAGAAGAAGAAGAAAAAGGAGGAGAAGTAGGAGGAGGAGAAGGAGAAGGAAGAGGAGAAGGAGAAGAAGGAGAAGAAGGAGAAGAAGAAGGAGAAGAAGAAGGAGAAGGAGCGGGAGCTCCTTCTCCTTCTTCTTCTCCTTCTTCTTCTCCTTCTTCTCCTTCTTCTTATCCTTTTGTCCCCTTCTTCTTCTCCTCCTCCCTCTCCTCCTTCTTCTTCTCCTTTTTCCTCTTCCTTGATTTCATTTTCCTCTTTTTCTATTCTTGTCCCCTTCTTCGGGCTAAATTGGCTAAGAATGCCTTTTTGGAGCTAATTATGTCATTTCGAGGATAATTAGCTAAGTATAGGTCATTTTTTATTAAATAGGCCATTTTGGAGCTAACTAAGCTAATTATGTCATTTAGGTGGAACCCTAGCTAACTATAGGAGAAGAGAAATAGAAGAAGAAGTAAAAGAAGGAGGAGGAGGAGGAAGAGGAGAAGAAGAAGAAAAAGGAGGAGAAGGAGGAGGAGGAGAAGGAGAAGGAAGAGGAGAAGGAGAAGAAGGAGAAGGAGAAGAAGAAGGAGAAGAAGAAGGAGAAGGAGCCGCTCCTTCTCCTTCTTCTTCTCCTTCTTCTTCTCCTTCTTCTCCTTCTTCTTATCCTTTTGTCCCCTTCTTCTTCTCCTCCTCCCTCTCCTCCTTCTTCTTCTCCTTTTTCCTCTTCCTTTCTTTCATTTTCCTCTTTTTCTATTCTTGTCCCCTTCTTTGGGCTAAATTGGCTAAGAATGCCTTTTTGGAGCTAATTATGTCATTTCGAGGATAATTAGCTAAGTATAGGTCATTTTTTATTAAATAGGCCATTTTGGAGCTAACTAAGCTAATTATGTCATTTAGGTGGAACCCTAGCTAACTATAGGAGAAGAGAAAGAGAAGAAGAAGTAAAAGAAGGAGGAGGAGGAGGAAGAGGAGAAGAAGAAGAAAAAGGAGGAGGAGGAGGAGGAGGAGAAGGAGAAGGAAGAGGAGAAGGAGAAGAAGGAGAAGAAGGAGAAGAAGAAGGAGAAGGAGAAGGAGCTCCCGCTCCTTCTCCTTCTCCTTCTTCTCCTTCTTCTTCTTATCCTTTTGTCCCCTTCTTCTTCTCCTCCTCCCTCTCCTCCTTCTTCTTCTCCTTTTTCCTCTTCCTTGCTTTCATTTTCCTCTTTTTCTATTCTTGTCCCCTTCTTCAGGCTAAATTGGCTAAGAATGCCTTTTTGGAGCTAATTATGTCATTTCGAGGATAATTAGCTAAGTATAGGTCATTTTTTATTAAATAGGCCATTTTGGAGCTAACTAAGCTAATTATGTCATTTAGGTGGAACCCTAGCTAACTATAGGAGAAGAGAAAGAGAAGAAGAAGTAAAAGAAGGAGGAGGAGGAGGAAGAGGAGAAGAAGAAGAAAAAGGAGGAGAAGGAGGAGGAGCAGAAGGAGAAGGAAGAGGAGAAGGAGAAGAAGGAGAGGAAGGAGAAGAAGAAGGAGAAGAAGAAGGAGAAGGTGCGGGAGCTCCTTCTCCTTCTCCTTCTCCTTCTTCCCCTTCTTCTTCTTATCCTTTTGTCCCCTTCTTCTTCTCCTCCTCCCTCTCCTCCTTCTTATTTTCCTTTTTCCTCTTCCTTGCTTTCATTTTCCTCTTTTTCTATTCTTGTCCCCTTCTTCGGGCTAAATTGGCTAAGAATGCCTTTTTGGAGCTAATTATGTCATTTCGAGGATAATTAGCTAAGTATAGGTCATTTTTTATTAAATAGGCCATTTTGGAGCTAACTAAGCTAATTATGTCATTTAGGTGGAACCCTAGCTAACTATAGGAGAAGAGAAAGAGAAGAAGAAGTAAAAGAAGGAGGAGGAGGAGGAAGAGGAGAAGAAGAAGAAAAAGGAGGAGAAGTAGGAGGAGGAGAAGGAGAAGGAAGAGGAGAAGGAGAAGAAGGAGAAGAAGGAGAAGAAGAAGGAGAAGAAGAAGGAGAAGGAGCGGGAGCTCCTTCTCCTTCTTCTTCTCCTTCTTCTTCTCCTTCTTCTCCTTCTTCTTATCCTTTTGTCCCCTTCTTCTTCTCCTCCTCCCTCTCCTCCTTCTTCTTCTCCTTTTTCCTCTTCCTTGCTTTCATTTTCCTCTTTTTCTATTCTTGTCCCCTTCTTCGGGCTAAATTGGCTAAGAATGCCTTTTTGGAGCTAATTATGTCATTTCGAGGATAATTAGCTAAGTATAGGTCATTTTTTATTAAATAGGCCATTTTGGAGCTAACTAAGCTAATTATGTCATTTAGGTGGAACCCTAGCTAACTATAGGAGAAGAGAAAGAGAAGAAGAAGTAAAAGAAGGAGGAGGAGGAGGAAGAGGAGAAGAAGAAGAAAAAGGAGGAGGAGGAGGAGGAGGAGAAGGAGAAGGAAGAGGAGAAGGAGAAGAAGGAGAAGAAGGAGAAGAAGAAGGAGAAGGAGAAGGAGCTCCCGCTCCTTCTCCTTCTCCTTCTTCTCCTTCTTCTTCTTATCCTTTTGTCCCCTTCTTCTTCTCCTCCTCCCTCTCCTCCTTCTTCTTCTCCTTTTTCCTCTTCCTTGCTTTCATTTTCCTCTTTTTCTATTCTTGTCCCCTTCTTCAGGCTAAATTGGCTAAGAATGCCTTTTTGGAGCTAATTATGTCATTTCGAGGATAATTAGCTAAGTATAGGTCATTTTTTATTAAATAGGCCATTTTGGAGCTAACTAAGCTAATTATGTCATTTAGGTGGAACCCTAGCTAACTATAGGAGAAGAGAAAGAGAAGAAGAAGTAAAAGAAGGAGGAGGAGGAGGAAGAGGAGAAGAAGAAGAAAAAGGAGGAGAAGGAGGAGGAGGAGAAGGAGAAGGAAGAGGAGAAGGAGAAGAAGGAGAAGAAGGAGAAGAAGAAGGAGAAGAAGAAGGAGAAGGAGCGGGAGCTCCTTCTCCTTCTTCTTCTCCTTCTTCTCCTTCTTCTTATCCTTTTGTCCCCTTCTTCTCCTCCTCCTCCCTCTCCTCCTTCTTCTTCTCCTTTTTCCTCTTCCTTGCTTTCATTTTCCTCTTTTTCTATTCTTGTCCCCTTCTTCGGGCTAAATTGGCCAAGAATGCCTTTTTGGAGCTAATTATGTCATTTCGAGGATAATTAGCTAAGTATAGGTCATTTTTTATTAAATAGGCCATTTAGGAGCTAACTAAGCTAATTATGTCATTTAGGTGGAACCCTAGCTAACTATAGGAGAAGAGAAAGAGACGAAGAAGTAAAAGAAGGAGGAGGAGGAGGAAGAGGAGAAGAAGAAGAAAAAGGAGGAGGAGGAGGAGAAGGAGAAGGAAGAGGAGAAGCAGAAGAAGGAGAAGAAGGAGAAGAAGAAGGAGAAGGAGCGGGAGCTCCTTCTCCTTCTCCTTCTCCTTCTTCTCCTTCTTCTTCTTATCCTTTTGTCCCCTTCTTCTTCTCCTCCTCCCTCTCCTCCTTCTTCTTCTCCTTTTTCCTCTTCCTTGCTTTCATTTTCCTCTTTTTCTATTCTTGTCACCTTCTTCGGGCTAAATTGGCTAAGAATGCCTTTTTGGAGCTAATTATGTCATTTCGAGGATAATTAGCTAAGTATAGGTCATTTTTTATTAAATAGGCCATTTTGGAGCTAACTAAGCTAATTATGTCATTTAGGTGGAACCCTAGCTAACTATAGGAGAAGAGAAAGAGAAGAAGAAGTAAAAGAAGGAGGAGGAGGAGGAGGAAGAGGAGAAGAAGAAGAAAAAGGAGGAGAAGGAGGAGGAGGAGAAGGAGAAGGAAGAGGAGAAGGAGAAGAAGGAGAAGAAGGAGAAGAAGAAGGAGAAGAAGAAGGAGAAGGAGCGGGAGCTCCTTCTCCTTCTTCTTCTCCTTCTTCTTCTCCTTCTTCTCCTTCTTCTTATCCTTTTGTCCCCTTCTTCTTCTCCTCCTCCCTCTCCTCCTTCTTCTTCTCCTTTTTCCTCTTCCTTGCTTTCATTTTCCTCTTTTTCTATTCTTGTCCCCTTCTTCGGGCTAAATTGGCTAAGAATGCCTTTTTGGAGCTAATTATGTCATTTCGAGGATAATTAGCTAAGTATAGGTCATTTTTTATTAAATAGGCCATTTAGGAGCTAACTAAGCTAATTATGTCATTTAGGTGGAACCCTAGCTAACTATAGGAGAAGAGAAAGAGAAGAAGAAGTAAAAGAAGGAGGAGGAGGAGGAAGAGGAGAAGAAGAAGAAAAAGGAGGAGGAGGAGGAGGAGGAGAAGGAGAAGGAAGAGGAGAAGGAGAAGAAGGAGAAGAAGGAGAAGAAGAAGGAGAAGGAGAAGGAGCTCCCGCTCCTTCTCCTTCTCCTTCTTCTCCTTCTTCTTCTTATCCTTTTGTCCCCTTCTTCTTCTCCTCCTCCCTCTCCTCCTTCTTCTTCTCCTTTTTCCTCTTGCTTGCTTTCATTTTCCTCTTTTTCTATTCTTGTCACCTTCTTCGGGATAAATTGGCTAAGAATGCCTTTTTGGAGCTAATTATGTCATTTCGAGGATAATTAGCTAAGTATAGGTCATTTTTTATTAAATAGGCCATTTTGGAGCTAACTAAGCTAATTATGTCATTTAGGTGGAACCCTAGCTAACTATAGGAGAAGAGAAAGAGAAGAAGAAGTAAAAGAAGGAGGAGGAGGAGGAAGAGGAGAAGAAGAAGAAAAAGGAGGAGAAGGAGGAGGAGGAGAAGGAGAAGGAAGAGGAGAAGGAGAAGAAGGAGAAGAAGGAGAAGAAGAAGGAGAAGAAGAAGGAGAAGGAGCGGGAGCTCCTTCTCCTTCTTCTTCTCCTTCTTCTTCTCCTTCTTCTCCTTCTTCTTATCCTTTTGTCCCCTTCTTCTTCTCCTCCTCCCTCTCCTCCTTCTTCTTCTCCTTTTTCCTCTTCCTTGCTTTCATTTTCCTCTTTTTCTATTCTTGTCCCCTTCTTCGGGCTAAATTGGCTAAGAATGCCTTTTTGGAGCTAATTATGTCATTTCGAGGATAATTAGCTAAGTATAGGTCATTTTTTATTAAATAGGCCATTTAGGAGCTAACTAAGCTAATTATGTCATTTAGGTGGAACCCTAGCTAACTATAGGAGAAGAGAAAGAGAAGAAGAAGTAAAAGAAGGAGGAGGAGAAGGAAGAGGAGAAGAAGAAGAAAAAGGAGGAGGAGGAGGAGGAGGAGAAGGAGAAGGAAGAGGAGAAAAAGAGGAAGTCCCCTTCTTCTCCTTCTTCTTCTTATCCTTTTGTCCCCTTCTTCTTCTCCTCCTCCCTCTCCTCCTTCTTGGAGCTAACTAAGCTAATTATGTCATTAGATGAAAGTCTAGCTATTTTGCAGCTAACTAAGCTAATTATGTCATTAGATGGAAGTCTAGCTATTTTTTATTAAAACACTAGAAATAACATACCTAAGTTAGGGTGAAGCACGGTGGCTCTGGCTTGTTTCACCTGGAGAAGGCCGCCCTGGAGAAGGCTCGACTGTAGAAGGGTCGTGCGATGCGTTTCGGGACATATTCTGCACCAAACATCGTTTGCAATGTGTAGTTAGCATGAGGACACTCTTAAGATCACTCCACTGAAATGAAACTCACCGTCCCCGCCACGTTAATGACTGGCATCGGCGGAGGGACTTGGCCGTTCTTCTCGCACATAGACTGTACATTTGGTTTCGACAAGTCAAACTTTTTATTTATTAATGAAACGGACATTCAAATGCAAGATTTGAAATAACATGAAGAAGAAACTTACCACGAAGAGCTCGTATATGGCCCTGGTAGACGCTTCATTCCGTGCCCTCTCCGCCTCCACCAATGCAGTCGTCCTCTCCTCTAGCTCCCTAATTTCCTTATCCTTCTCCGCCATAGCCGCCTGCATTGCCGCTCTCTCTTTCTGAATAGCAGCCTGCAACACAACTCATTGTTAGCAATGTAATCATATTGGTTCCAACGCACAACATAATGCGGAAAGATAGTTGATCCATTAAACTAACCTCGATGGCGAGCTCGACTGGCCGTGGACGACGTGTTATCTCCGGACAAGAGCTCGTTTGGCGTGCCTTTATCTGCCGGAGAGTGCTAGGACAACGTATAAGGCCGTCTCCAATGGCGAGCGAGCCATGGGGCCTCCCGTTGCCAGCTATCATCACCAGCTCTGGATCAATAGGCCCCTCGCTCGGGTTAAAGTCCTCCCCTTTCCTCGCCTTCCCGTGATCTCTGTACTTCACGAGCTTGTCGTGGGAGGAGATGTTGGTGAAGTTTTCTGGATGCTCGAGGTCAGACTGAGAGAATGCCTTGACCTTCTTGTACGAGGCAGTATGGGCCATCGCATACAGGTCGTACATCTGTGGCGCCTCCGTCTTATTGTGACGCGCCTAAAAGAGAGAGAGCAGAAAATTGTATTGGTAAAGGGCTCAAGATAGCATTAAGAATGAATTGCATGAGGCATGAAGCAAACCACATACCCAGTTCTCGCCAAATTGGATTAAGTTGACGCTCCCTTGATGGTGTGGCACGCCAACCATTTTGCCACGCCTCTCCTTGGCGTTGTTGTGGCTGGTCTCCCACGTTTCGGAGCACCACTGGTCCACCAAGGCCTCCCAACAATCCATCTTATCCACACACCATCTCGGGGGCACCTAAGTTAATAAAGAGAAAATTGAGTGCGTAAGAACCAAATCAAGGAAACTAACTACAAAGCCTTAATAATATGTAATTACCTTCATGTAATGCTCCTTCTCCATCTTAGCATCACGGCACTTCGCCTTATCAATCCTAATACGCCGCGTGGCATAGTAGTCTCGAACAGCCTGCACCCGAGCCTCGTGCCGAAAGTTTTGAAGTAGGCGGCGACATTCGGTTTCGATAACCTTTGCCGCGTCGTCCTCGTATCCCTCCTCACACCTGTAGAAGGTCTGCAAACGAGACAACACCGATTAGTACAATAAATAGCTATGGTTAATTTATAATTGTGTGAAAGAGAAATTACCCAAAACTTTCGGATCACCATGTCCGCCCTCGTGTCACACAAAACACCGTCGATCTCCACCTCCGGCGGGGCCGGGGCACCCAAGTAGTGCTCCCAGGTCATCCCTACCTCTCGCTCCCGACCGGGCAACGTAACAAACCCTGGGAAGTTTTGACGGCAAAGAACACCGAGGACGCTGTTGGGCTTGCGGACACCCTTGGCAACAATCCAACCCCTACAGTATGACAAATTGAAGCCAAAACATTAGATATTTGAGAAAACGCGAAGGCAAAAGGTTAAATAAGAGTAAATTAACTTACTTGTCCCCATTTGGCCTAATCGACCACCTCTGGTCGGGGGTCGCTGGCACGAGCGGGAGCCCCGAACTACCACGCTGGTAGACGGTATCCCACTGGGTATCCCCCTCACCCAGCTCCTCGTCGCTACCAGCATGGCCAGTTGGCTCAGGCCAGGTATCCCACTGGGTCTCTTGGGACGTACCCTCATCCCTGCTGTGCTCCGGAGTCGTGTGGAAGGAAGCCTCTGGGACACGAGTCTCGTGGGTCAAAGGCTCGTCGACCTGAGGCTCGTCGACCCGAGGCTCGTGAACCGGAGACCGTGTAGCCTCCACCTCAGACGAATCCACCCTAGAAGTCCTCCTGTGCTCAGGTGAATCAGCTTGGGGTGGTGGCGGAGACCGTGTAGCCCTACCTCTCCCGCGGCCACGTGTACCTTTAGTACAACATAAATACCAACATGAGTAATAAAATACCAATATGCATACAACATGAGTACAACATAAATACCAACATGAATACAACGTGTACCTTTAGTGCCTCTCGGCTTCACGGGTGGTCGACCTCCTCTCACGGGGGCCGCTCCTTGCATAGTAGAGAGCAACACTCTCCGAAGAGGCGAGGCAGGAATGGAAGTACCCATCCCATCACCCGCCGACGAAGAAGCAGCCGCGGCATGCTTTCGACCCTTTCCCACCATCTTTCAACACCTGTCATGACAAAGAGTAAATGAAATTAGTGCAACATAAATACCAACATGACTAATAAAAATTGAATACCTAACATGAACTTAAAATTTATATATAGTATAATAGTTGAATACCTGACATGAACTAATAACAATCGTCCTCGTCTATATATGCTTCGGGGTCAATAAATGCATCATGATCATCACTATCATCAATAAATGCATCATCATCATCACTATCTAGAAGAACATGTGGAAGGCCACCATTATGTAATCGGTCAAGAAGTGACAGGTCATCCGCAGCAGTAACCTCTTCTTCTTCCAGCTCTTCCTGTTCGGGCTCAGGGGTTAAGACGGATTCACTGTCGCTGTCTACTTCAATGTTCTGGGGTGAAGTAGAGCGGTTCTTGAAACGTTTCTTGGACATACGTGTTTCTTGGAAGAATTCTCCTTCATATGTGTCTGGGTTAATGTGAGGTTCGTAATCCTCTTCATTGAGGGTAGGTGGTCTAAAATGTGGTGGCACTTCATAAATGACATCCCAACCTTTGAGATTTGGATCAGTTTGGCAGGCCCACGGTAGATAGAAAACTTGTGTCGCCTGTTGAGCCGTAATATAGACATCGGGAACATCTAAGTGGGTGTTTTGGTTGATTTCGACTAGTCCTATATGTTCATGAGTCCTTCTAGTCTCCCTCGGCTCAAACCAATAACATTTGAATACTACGACGGTCGGTGGGTTTTCACAATAGAATAGAAGTTCATAAATTGCTTCAACCCTTCCATAATACTCGGTGTCTCCTTCGCCGATAGCAGAGACAGAACAATTTGTAGTCTTTAGGTCGGGCATAGATAGCTCTTTGCCAAAGGTACGAAAGTGATACCCGTTGATGTTGTATTTGTCAAATGAACGGACCTTATAGTCAAAACCATTAGCGACTTGTCTCAACTCGGCGTCCATAGACTCTGCATCAGCCTACAAGTTTAATACGAAAGAATGGATGCATTAGCCGCAAATTAGACCAATAAGTCAAATGGGCCCTTAATGGTAATTAATTACCCTTTGTTTGAACCAAGAGATGAAACCAGGATAGTCGCCTCCATGCTTTGCGAGAAGCTCATACTCTTCGACGGAATCCTTTTCGATGACCGCTCCATCCGAGAATTCGGCGACGTATCGACTATATCAAATATCCGGGAATAAGAGTGGTTCAAAGCAATTAGAAGTTGCGGAACAATAAATTACCGAGAACTTACTCGATGTACGGCCGCACTTCTGTTAGGTTGGTGAAGATATACAATGAAATGGTCCGCCATTCTTCGACATCCAACGATTTCCCTTTCGAAGCACCGGATGGTGCGAGCTTACCTTAGAATAGGCTGAGGTTGGATCGAACTTTTTCTCGATCGCCATCATTGTACCGAGGCTTCGGGTTATGCAAATGATAATTTTTGGCTTCGTAGTGTGCTGTCACGAAGTTTGCCGCCTCCTCAGTAATGAATGCCTCGGCCATCGATGCTTCAATTCTACGTTTATTTTTACACTTAGCTCGAAGCGTCTTCTGCATCCTCTCAGTTGAGTAGCACCATCGATTTTGAACGGGCCCCCCCATTCTTGCCTCGGTCGGGAGATGCAAAATCAAATGTTGCATTGGATTAAAGAAGCCCGGTGGAAAGATCTTTTCTAATTTGCAGACCAACTCCGGCGCCAACTCTTCCATTTCATCTAGCACGCCAGGCGATAGTTCTTTCGCACAAAGAGAACGGAAGAAATAGCTCAGCTCTGCCAGTACTAGCCATTCATCCTCAGGGATAAAGCCACGCAACATCACCGGCATTACCCGCTCAATCCATATGTGCCAATCATGACTCTTGAGCCCAAATATTTTCAATTTCTCAAGACTCGCTCCCCTCTTTAGATTCGCAGCATACCCATCGGGGAACATCAACCGCATTTTCACCCACAATAGCATTTCCCTCATAGCTGGCCTTTCAAGATTGAACCATGCCTTTGGCTTCGCTATGCTTTGCTTTCCTTTCCGTTGTCGCAAGTTTTGCAACGGTCTATCACATAGAGCCTCCAGGTCGATTCTAGCCTTAGGATTATCTTTTGACTTCCCCTCTATGCTGAACAATGTACCAAAAATGGCCTCCGCAATATTCTTTTCAGTGTGCATCACGTCAATGTTGTGTGGGCAAAGGAGGTCTTTGAAGTAAGGGAGATCCCATAAGCATGACTTGTGAGTCCAGGCGTGTTCCGTATTATACCCTTTGAAGTATCCTGGACGCAAAGGATCGGGCTCGAGAGCGTTTAACTGATCAAGGGTCTGTTGGCCTGTCAACGCAGCTGGTGCAGTGTTTTTGACAACTCTACCTTTGATGAAATTCTTCTTGTCTTTTCTGAACTTATGGTCAGGATCCAGGAATTGTCTATGCATGTCGAAGCAAGAATACTTGCGACCAGCCTGCAGCCAACGGAACTGAAGAGCTGCCTTGCATGTGCTGCACGGGAACCTTCCATGCACACACCAGCCAGCGAATAGCGCAAACGCCGGATAATCATGCGTCGAGTACATGTACCACACATGCATTTTGAAATTTGTTTTGGTAGCCGCGTCGTAGGTCTTGATCCCATTATCCCAGGCTTCTTGCAACTCATCCTTAAGCGGCTGCATGTACACATTCATATTCTTCCCCGGATAGTTGGGCCCTGGAATTATCAACGTCAGGAAAATGTTCTTTCTTTTCATAATCTCTCCGGGTGGCAAATTTAGTGGAATGACAAATACAGGCCAACAACTGTATTGTGCTGCCGTCATACCATACACATTGAACCCATCCGTGCTGATGGCAACTCTAGGTTGCCTTGGATCTTCCGATTTATCCTTATGTAATGCATCGAAGTGCCTCCACGCAAAACCATCTGAAGTGTGTACCAGCATCTTGTTCCCATCCGCATCTAGTTCGGTTCTTTTGCCCAATTTGTGCCATGTCATCTGTCTGGCCGTCTCTTCGACCATGAAAAGACGTTGAAGTCTTGGTACGATTGGCAGATATCGAAGAACACTAATGGGGATTTTGGTCTGATTCTTCTCACCCATGCCGTTGTCTACCACAATATACCTGGAAGAATTGCAAATGGGGCAATAGTTCAAGGCCGCATACTCAAGCCTAAATAAGGCACATCCATTCTCACAGGCATGTATCTTCTCATAGGGCATCTTTAGTACACGGAGGATTTTCTCTGACTGGTACAGGTTTGCAGGCAGTACATGGCCTTTGGGTAGAAAGCGTCCAAATATCGTCATCATCGCGTCGTAGCATTCTCTGCCTAGGTTGAATTGAGCCTTCAGAGCCATTACTTGCGCGATGGCATCCAGCTGACAAAGCTCAGTCTGCTCGTGGAGAGGACGTTTTGAAGACTCCAGCATTTCATAGAAGGCCTTTGCAGATTCCTCCATCTCATCGTCCGAATCCCGAGCATCATCAAAGTCTTGCACCATGTCTTCAATCCCGGTACCATGCTCGTCGGTGCGACGACGAATCACCTCAGCTCTGGCACGTTGGTCAGACTCACCATGAAAAGTCCACACCGTATAATTAGGCGTAAAACCCCACTTCTGCAAGTGTTTACCCATTTCAAACTCTGTCTGCTTTTTCCAGTTGTCGCAGTTGGGACAGGGGCACCATGTTTTTTGCTGGCCATTTGCAAATGCGGCTCTCACAAACCCCCTGGTTTTTGTTAACCATTCATGGGTCATGTCTTTTTGACTAGGGTGACCAATGTACAACCAAGCACGATCACTCATGTTGCCTAGCTACCTATGGGGGCACAAGAAATAAATACATAATTCATCATCTATATTCATACGCTAATCAAGTTTGTCAGTTTTATTACGTCCATGCAACCTACACGCTAATAGGTAAAGATAGGTCCTAATCCCACCCGAGTATGTGTAGACTGGGTTCGTTTTCCCATGCTCTGCTCCAGATGCGACGCACAATTTCGGCAGCACCTCCCCGCTGTTCTCCTGATACATGTCTCGGCAATAAGCAGAGAGGATGTGTACCCGGAGAACAACAGGGGAGGCACTGACGAAATTCCGCATCGGATCCGGAGCACAGCATACGGGAAAACAAACCCAATCTACACATACTCGGGCTGTCCATGGATAATGTTGGACAATTCGAATGGATGGCGGTTATAAATATGCAAAGAAATGCATATTTATAGATGTCGCCCTTTCGAACGGGAGACGCATACTGGTCACGCATACTCATGATTGAAGAAACCTATAGCTAGCAAGTTTCATCGGCACGAAGACCGGGACAGAGCAAATTAAGGGGGTAGGAGGAGAAGTCATTTGTGCTCACCAACAAACTTCCAACGCACGTGGAGGTCGTCGAACAACTGCACATTGAAATTCACCCGATCAACACAAATACGATGTTTTTATAATTAACATGATCGGAAAATATGTGACCTAACTCATAATTTTCAAAACTATGACCCCGTGGGCCTCTGGAAGGCCGAAAAGCACCTTCTCGTTCAAAAGAAGGCAGAAGAGGTGTCGGGGGTCGGGGCTTAGTGGCGTCGGGAGTCAGTGCCGTCGAGGGTCGGTGGCATCGGTGGTCGGGGGGTTAGTGGCGTCGGTTGTGGGGGGTCAGTGGCGTCGGGGGTCCAGGGTTAGTGGCGTCGGGGGTCCAGGGTCAGTGACGTCGGGTGTCAGTGGCGTCGGGGGTCGGGGGTTGGTGGCGTCGAGCGTCGGGGGTCGGGAGTCGTGGGCCGAGGGGCTGGGTCGGGGGCAGTGGCGTCGGGGGTCGAGGGTTAGTGGCGTCGGGGGTCAGTGGCGTCGGGGGTCGGGGGTCAGTGGCGTCGGAGGTCGATGGTCGGGGGTCAGTGGCGTCGGGCGTCAGGGGTCGGGGGTCGAGGGTCAGTTTCGGGGTGCCGGGATTCCCTTTTCCTCTTCTTTCTTCTTCTCCTCTCTCCTCTTTTTCTTCTTCTTCTTCTTCTTCTTCTTTTTTCTCCTCCTACTCCCCCTCCTCTTTTTCTCCTTCTATTCTTTTTCTTCTTCTTCTTCTTCTTCTTCTTTTTCTTCTTCTTCTTCTTTCTCCTCCTCTTTCTCCTCCTCCTCCTCTCCTCCTCTTCTTCTTCTTCTTCTTCTTCTTCTTTTTTCTCCTCCTCCTCCTCCTCTTCTTCTTCTTCTTCTTCTTCTTCTTCTTCTCCTGCTTTTTTTCCTTCTGCTTTTTTTCTTCTAACCTAACTAACTAACCTAATTAGCCTAATAATCTAACCAAATAAACTAACTAAATTACCCTATATATAATAAAAAAACTAACCTAATAAACTAACTAAAGTAATTAACTTTTTTAAAAAGAAAAACAAAAAAAAATCACCGGCAGGGGGCGGCGGCAGGGGGCGCCGGCGGCACGGGGGCGCGCGGCTGGGGGCTCGCCGCAGGGGGCGTCGGCGGCAGGGGGCGGCGGCAGGGGGCGGCGGCGGCAGGGGGCGGCGCGCGGCAGGGGGCGGCGGCGGCAGGGGGCGGCGCGCGGCAGGGGGCGGCGGCGGCAGGGGGCGGCGCGCGGCAGGGGGCGGCGACAGGGGGCGGCGCGCGGCAGGGGGCGGGGGTGGGTCGCCGCGGGAAGGGGGTCGCCGGGGGGGTGGGCTCGCCGGGGGGTAGGCTCGCCGCGGGGAGGGGATCTCGCCGGCAGGGGTGAGAGTGGTCGGGGTGAGAGAGAGAGAGAGACAGTGAGCGAGGTGGGGGGTAACGGCCGTCATAGGGAGGCCCCTTTGCCGTCCGCCCCCCGACGGCAAAGGGACGTAAGGCAGACGGCAAAGGGACGTACGGCTGACGGCAAAGGCCCGCGGACGGCAAAGGCCCCGGATTTCGGACACGGCAGGCATGGGGCCCACGCGTCCCCTTTGCCGTCTGCCCTGGGGCTCTTTGCCGTCCGCTGGCAGACGGCAAAGGACCCACACATGGCAAATAGTATTTTTGCCATGTGTCAGTTCTTTGCCGTCTGTATTGTGTCAACTGATGGCAAAGAGGTTCTTTGCCATCAGCCAGCAGACGGTAAAGAACTGGCTGACGGCAAATTTCTGGATTCCAGTAGTGCACACTGAAAGGTCGCCTGCTAGCAAAAAGGTGCACGCTATAGAAGAGATTAACTCACTTAGTGCTAAGTTGGACGAGTTGATGAATTTGGTTGCTAGTAGAAACGCTACCGTAGATCCTAATGACATGCCACTATCTTCTTTGATTGAGAGTAGCAACGCTAGTTTGGACGTGAATTTTGTTGGCAGGAACAATTTTGGCAACAACAATGCTTTTAGAGGAAACTATGTTCCTAGGCATTTTCCTAGTAACTCCTCTAACAATTATGGCAATTCCTACGGCAACACTTATGGAAATCACAACAAATTACCCTCTGATCTAGAGAGTAATATCAAAGAGTTCATCAACTCTCAAAAGATTTTCAATGCGTCCATAGAGGAAAAACTACTCAAAATAGACGATTTGGCTAAGAGCGTTGATAGGATGTCTTGTGATATTGATGCTTTGAAAGTTAGATGCGCTCCACCCAAGATCAACTTGGATGAAGATTTGAAAGCTATGCGTATCTCCATGAATGAGAGCAAAGAAAGAACCGCCCAAATTCGCGCTAGACAGGAATGGTTTAAAAGGGTGCGTTCTAGTGATGCAAATCACGAAGATCTTAAAGTGCTTGGTGTGTCTCCTCTTGAATCTTTGTTTTTGCGTGTCAAACCTACTTATGGAGGGGCTGGATATGAATCCACTTTGGTTGAAAAACGCCCCAATGATTCGGAGTCCACCTATCTTGATGATAAAGGTGTGGAGAGTGGAGTAGAAGAAGTCAAAATTTTGGGTAGTACTAAAACTCCCACTTTGGATTTCAAGGAATTCAATTATGATAATTGCTCCTTGTTTGAATGCATTTCTATGATGCAATCCATTGCAAACTCTCCACATGCTTATAGCCAAAGCAAAGTCTTTACCGCGCATATCGTAGATGCTATGATGAAATCTCTTGAAGAGAAGCTCGAACTAGAATTCTCGATACCTAGAAAACTTCATGATGAGTGGCAACCTACTATCAAAATCAAGATCAAAAACTATGAGTGGAATGCTTTGTGTGATTTGGGTGCTAATGTTTCCGCAATTCCAAAGTCTTTATGTGATATTATTGGTTTTCATGAGATTGAAGAGTGTTCTCTTAATTTGCATCTTGCGGATTCTACCGTCAAGAAGCCCATGGGGAGGATCGATGATGTTCTTATTATTGCAAATAAGAACTATGTACCCGTAGATTTCATTGTACTTGACATAGATTGCAATCCTTCATGTCCCATTATTCTTGGTAGACCTTTCCTAAGGACTACTGGTGCTATCATCGATATGAAGGAAGGGAATATTAGATTTCAATTTCCCTTAAAGAAGGGCATGGAGCACTTTCCTAGAAAGAAATTAAGATTGCCTTATGAATCTATGATGAGGGCTACCTATGGTTTGAGCACCAAAGATGACTATACGTGATTCCATCACTTTCGCCTAGCTAAGGGCGTTAAACAAAAGCGCTTGTTGGGAGGCAACCCAACGAATCTACCATTTTTCTTTCTGTTTTGTGTTTTCCACACTTTCATAATTCTGTTATGATTGTGTTTTTTGTGTTTCTTTTTGCGTTTGTGCCAAGCAAAACTGTTATGATTAGTGTTGAGGATGATCGTTTGGTCATGCTGGGAAAGACAGAAACTTTCTGCTGACGAAAATAATTTTCATTTTTTTTCTGTAAGAGCTTCTGAGTTGATTCTTTTTCTGCTGATTGCTACGCAAATTCTTCAGACTATTGTAATTCATCAGAATTTTGAAGTACCATAGGTATAAGAAACATACAGATTGCTACAGACTGGTCTGCTGTTAACAGATTCTGTTTTTTGTTGTGTTGGTTGCTTATTTTGATGAAACTATGGATAGTATCGGGGGGTATTAGCCATGGAAGATTGAAATTACAGTAACTCAACATCAGCACAAGTAGAATTTGAGTTTGCTACAGTACCTAACGAAGTGGTGGTTTGCTTTCTTGTACTAATGTTATCACGAGTTTCTGTTTAAGTTTCGTGTTGTGAAGTTTTCAAGTTTTGGGTGAAGTTCTTATGGACAAAAAGATAAAGAGTGGAAAGAGCTCAAGCTTGGGGATGCCCGAGGCACCCCAAGAGATTCAAGGATTCCGTAAAAGTCTAAGCTTGGGGATGCCCCGGGAAGGCATCCCCTCTCTCGTCTTCAATCCATCGGTAACGTTACTTGGGCTATATTTTTATTCACCACATGTTATGTGTTTTTGCTTGGAGCGTCTTGTATCATACGAGTCTTTTATTTTTGTTGTGTCACAATCATCCTTTCTGCACACCTAGAGAGAGAGACATGCACACACCGTAATTTTGTCGAGCTTCACTTATATCTTTTGGCAGACAATTCAGCTCACATGTGCTTCACTTATATCTTTTGAGCTAGAAACTTTTGCTCTATGTGCTTCACTTATATCTTTTAGAGCACAGCGGTGCGTGGCTTGGTAGTTGATCTATGCTTTTAAAGTAGTCTCAAAAGGGGTAGTTATCCAAAGGGATACGAAAATTTCCACCTTCATGTGCATTGAATAGTTAGAGAAGTTTGATTCATCTCAATAAGTTTTGAGTTGTGGTTATGGTAATATTGAAGTCATGCTAGTAAGGTGTTGTGGATATAGAAATTATTGTGTTGAAGTTAGTGATTACCGTAGCATGCATGTATGGTGAACCGCTATGTGATGAAGTCTGAACATGATTAGTATATTGATTGTCATCCTTTGCGTGGCGGTCGGGATCGCGCGATGGTTTATACCTACCAACCCTTCCCCTAGGAGTATGCGTTGAATGCTTTGTTTTGATTACTAATAAAACTTTTGCAACAGGTATATGAGTTCTTCATGACTAATGTTGAGTCCATGGTTTAGATGCACTTTCACCTTCTACCATCACTATCTTCTTAATGCCGCACAACTTCCGCCGGTGCACAAAACCCACCATTAGCCTCCCTCAAGACAGCCACCATACCTACCGACTATGGCTTTTTCAAAGTCAATCCGAGATATATTGCCATGCAACTACCACCATGATATGTGCCACCACATCTACATTTCCATTGCATGATCATAAGATAGCTAGCATGATGTTTCCATTGATGTCTATGCCATGCTAGATCATTGCCATGGTACACTACCGAAGGCATTCCATATAGAGTCATAATTGCTCTAAGTTTTGAGTTGAAAGTGTGATGATCATCATTATTGGAGCATTGTCCCATGTGAGGAAATAAAAGAGGCCAAAGAAGCCCATAAAAAATAGGCCAAAGAGCCCACCAAAAAAATGAAAAAAATGAGAGAAAAAGAGAGAAGGGACAATGCTACCACTTTTTCCAGACTTGTGCATATTGAGCACCATGATCTTCATGATTGAGAGTCTCTCGTTTTGTCACCACCATATAGCTAGTGGGAAATTATCATTATCTAACTTGGCTTGTATATTCCAATGATAGGCTTCCTCAAAATTCCCTTAGGTCTTCGTGAGCAAGCAAGTTGGATGCACACCCACTAGTTTTCTTTAAGAGCTTTCACATATATATACTTGTAGCTCTAGTGCATCATTTGTATGGCAATCCCTACTCATTCACATTGATATCTATTGATGGGCATCTCCACAGCCCATTGATATGCCTAGTTAGTGTGACTATCTTCTCCTTTTTGTCTTGCAACCCCCACCACATTCCACACCATCTATAGTGCTATAACCATGGCTCACACTCATGTATTGCGTGAGAGTTGAAAATGTTTGAGAAAGTAAAGGTGTGAAACAATTACTTGGCCAATACCGGGGTTGTGCATGATTTAAATTCGTTGTGCAATCATGATAGAGCATGGCCAGACTATATGCTTTTGTAGGGATAACTTTATTTTGGCCTTGTTATTTTGAAAGTTCATGATTACTTTGCTAGTTTGCTTGAATTATTATTGTTTCCACGTCAATAGCAAACTATTGTTTTGAATCTGATGGATCTGAACATTCACGTCACATAAGAGGAATTACAAAGGACACCTATGCTAGGTAGCATGAAAGCATCAAAAATTCATTGTTATCACTTCCCTACTCGAGGACGAGCAGGAGTTAAGCTTGGGGATGCTTGATACGTCTCAAACGTATCTATAATTTTTGATGGTTTCACGCTGTTATCTTGTCTTCTTTGTATCTTATCTGTATCTTTTTATATCTTTTTTGGGACTAACTTATTGATTCAGTGCCAAGTGGCAGTTCCTGTTTTTTCCGTGTTTTTGACTCTTTTCAGATCTGATTTTGGAACGGAGTCCAAACGGAATAAAAACCCCGAAATGATTTTTTCCCGAATGAAAGAAGACCAGGGAGCCTTTGGGCCAAGCCAGGTGGGCCCCAGGGAGCCCACAAGTTCCCACCACGCCACCAGGGGGAGGCGGCGGTGGGCAAGATTGTGGCCACCCTCGCCGCCCCCTGACTTAGATCTTGCGCCTATATATTCCCAAATATTCCTCAAAAAATCAGGGGGAGCCTGGAAAATACTTTTCCGCCGCCGCAAGCTTCCGTTTCCGCGAGATCTCATCTGGAGACCTTTCCCGGCACCCTGCCGGAGGGGACTTTGGAGGTGGAGTGCTTCTTCATCATCATCATCGCCCCTCCAATGACTCGTGAGTAGTTCACTTCAGACCTACGGGTCCGTAGTTAGTAGCTAGATGGCTTCTTCTCTCTCTTGGATCTTCAATACAAAGTTCTCCATGATCTTCATGGAGATCTATCCGATGTAATCTTGTTTGGCGGTGTGTTTGTCGAGATCCGATGAATTGTGGACTTGTGATCAGATTATCTATGATATATATTTGAGTCTTTGCTGATCTGATATGCATGATTTGATATCCTTGTAAGTCCCTCCAAGTCTTGGGTTTTGTTTGGCCAACTAGATCTATGTTTCTTGCAATGGGAGAAGTGCTTGGTTTTGGGTTCTGCCATGTGGTGACCTTTCCCAGTGATGGTAGGGGCAGCAAGGCACACATCAAGCAGTTGCCATCAAGGGTTAAAAGATGGGGTTTTATCATTGGTTTGAGATTATCCCTCTAGATCATGTCATCTTGCTTAAGGCGTTACTCTGTTCTTATCGACTTAATAGACTAGATGCATGCTGGATAGCAGTCGACGTGTGGAGTAATAGTAGTAGATGCAGAAAGTATCGGTCTACTTGTTTCGGACGTGATGCCTATAGAAATAATCATTGCGTAGATATCGTCACGACTCTGCACAGTTCTATCAATTGCTCTACAATAATTTGTTCACCCACCGTCTACTTGCTTTCATGAGAGAAGCCACTAGTAAACACTACGACCCCCGGGTCTATGCACATCCATCGTTTATAACTCCGCTTTTACTTTGCTTTGTTACTTTGTTGCATTCAGTTCTCACTTGGCAAACAATATATAAGGGATTGACAACCCCTTCATAGCGTTGGGTGCAAGCTTTTGTGTTTGTGCAAGATCTTGAGATACTCTTCCGCCGGATTGATACCTTGGTTCTCAAACTGAGGGAAATACTTACCGTCGCTGTGCTACATCACCCTTTCCGCTTTGAGGGAACACCACCGCAAGGCTCCAAGGCCACGGGGGAAATCCTTTGCATACTTGCCTAGGAAGTCCCTTAAGGCGTAGCCGTTGCTGAAGGACTCCTGGTGCCGTCGACACAACTACTTCCTGGCACGGTTGCAAGGGATACATAGCAGAATAATCAGAAGTATTTCCGACACCTTTGCCGGGGATCTTTTTGAGGTAGCAACAGTCTATATGATTTTGCAGTGTTAGTGTTCTTTAACATTCTTATTTTGAAAGACATGATTGTTTGTTGGTATACCTGAGTATTTATGTCTTTATATAAAACGATAGAATATTGCCTTGAATCACTTGTATCTTAATATTCATGCCATGATTAGACATTTGTCCAACATTATGTTATGTACCATTCCACATCAATTTTTTTTGTCATTTACCTACTCGAGGAGAAGGAATTAAGTTTGGGGATGATAATACATCTCCGTCGTATCTATAGTTTTTGATTGTTTCATGCCAATATTCTACAACTTTCATATACTTTTGGCAACATTATATAATATATTTGGGACTAACTTACTAATCCAATGCCTAGTGCGAGTTCCTATTGTTTTTGCATGTTTTGCAGAAAATCCAACAGAGTCCAAACAATATAAGAATCTGTGGAGGTTTTTTCTTGGAATATATGTGAATTTTGGGAAGAATAATTAATGAAAAATGATGCCCAAGGTGCTCCCAAGCGAATAGGGATGTTCGCGCACTGATGGCTTGGGGTCACCCCGCTGGTTGGTTGTGGCCCAACTTTCACCGCAAGAAATACAGTTTGCCAATTAAAATACCGTCAAAATATCAGCCCAATCTGGGTTATGGATCTCCGAATATTTAACAAAACGATGAAGGGGTCAGAAAATTGTCGCAAAAACAAGAGAGAAACAGAGAGAGATCCAATCTCGTAGGGGTTGCTACCCTTCGGGAACCATCGGGGCCATGGACCAAAGGAGAAACTCTCCTCCCTTATAGGGGGAGACCAAGTAAGAAGATGCAGGAGGGGGGCTCTCCCCCTCTCTCCCGATGGCGTCAGAGCTCCGCCGGGGCAACCATCATGACGACGATCTACACCAACAACTCCGGTGCCATCACCACCAACTCTCCCCCTCTATGCAGCGGTGTAACCCATCTTTTCCCCAGTGTAATCTCTACTTAAACATAGTGCTTAATGCTATATATTATTTTGCAATGATGTATGGCTATCCTATGATGTTTGAGTATATTTATTTTCTCCTATGGTTTGATAAATGATCGTGATTGGTTTGAGTTGTATGTTTTATTTTGGTGTTTTCTTAAGGTGCCTCCCATGCCACGCACACGTGGGGGATTCCCGTTGGAGGCTGTTGCATTGCGTTCATGATTCTCTTATAGTGGGCGTCTAGAGTGACAATAGCTTATACCCGAGTAATTAATTTGTTTACATATGGGAGTCACGAGGAGTTGATGTGTTAATGCTATGGTTGATGTCGTGGTTTTGTCACAGAAGATGTCCTCCTGAAAGGACTTAGTGATGGGGGCATCGCAACCATGTGTCGACTCAAAGGGATTAATTGGGAGCAAGAGACGATTTTACCCAGGTTCAGCCCCTGTGATAGAGGTAAAAGCCTACGTCCTGCTCTATGTATATTGATGTGGAAATCGATTACAAGGGTGCTGATTCGCCTGACCTAGCTCTCAATTGGGGATAACCTAAGTCCATCGGCCCTAGAGACTCGGCTTTATGAACAGGTCGAGGCCCTATGATTACAAGAGTCTCGGTTACGTATGATTCTTGACCTACCATCTCTCTAACTCGCTTACTTCTATCGCAAGGAAACTTCTCGAGGTCCTTCTTCTATATGGACCATAAGTCTCCATCTTTATGCCTCGGGCTACAGCCGGCTCTTCTGGCTCCGCCTTGTCCCTTCTGCTTCTTAAGTCATGGCCCATCTTGAATTATGAATGTTGAGCCGTCATCATCTTGACCCGGCCTCCTGGGGCGGGTCTCTAATACTTCTCCAACGTATCTACTTTTCCAAACTGTTTTGCCCTTGTTTTGGACTATAGTTTGCATGATTTGAATGGAACTAACCTGGACTGACGCTGTTTTCAGCAGAATTGCCTTGGTGTTATTTTTGTGCAGAAATCAAAGTTCTCCATACGTCCTGAAAATTTACGGGGAGCAGTTTTGGAAAATATCAAAAATATATGCGCCAAGTTCCACCTCAGGGGGTGGGCCAGTGGGCCACAAGCCCCTGCTCCGCCACCACCCCCCTGGTGGCGGTGGGCAGGCTTGTGGGGCCCACAGGCACCTGCCGCCCCCAACTCCAACTCTATAAGCTGCCTTTCGTCCCAGAAAAAATAAAAAGAGAAGTTTTCGTCGCGTTTTCGATACGGAGGCACCGCCACCACCTGTTCTTCATCTGGAGGGAAGATCTGGAGTCCGTCTTGGGCTCCGGAGAGGGGAAATCGTCGCCATCGTCATCATCAACCTTCTTCCCTCTCCAATTCCATGAAGCTCTTTGTCATTCGAGAGTAATCTATTCGTAGGCTCGCTGGGCGGTGATGAGTAAGATGAGATCTATCATGTAATCAAGTTAGTTTTGATGGGGATTGATCCCTAGTATCCACTATGTTCTAAGATTGATTTTACTACTACTTTGCCATGCTTAATACTTATCACTAGGGCCCGAGTGCCATGATTTCAGATCTGAAATTATTATGTTGCCACCAATATATGTGTGTTTTAGATCCGATCTTGCAAGTTGTAGTTACCTACTATGTGTTATGATCCGGCAACCCCGGAGTGACAATAACCGGAACCACTCCCGGTGATGACCATAGTTTGAGGAGTTCATGTGTTCACCAAGTGCTAATGCGTTGGTCCGGTTCTTTATTAGAAGGAGAACCTTAATATCCCGTAGTTTCCTTTTGGACCCCGCTGGCACGGGAGGGATGGAGAATACATGTCATGCAAGTTCTTTTCCCTAAGCACGTATGACGACACACGGAATGCATGCCTACATCACATTGACGAACGGGAGCTAGCTATATATCTCTCCGTGTTATAGCTGTTGCATGATCAATATCATCCAAACAAATCACCGACCCATTGCCTATGAGTTTATCCTACTGTTGCTACTGTTGTTACTTGTCTTGCTCTGCTGCTACTTGTGCTACTGTTGCTACTATTGTCGCTTGCTACTGTTGCTACTTGCTACAGATGTCACTACTGCTGTTCCTTGCCACTGCTATTGCTCGTTACACTGCCGTTACTTACTACTTTGCTGTTACTATTGTGCTTGTAGATACTAATCTTTCAGGCTTGGTTGAATCCTACAAATTAAGCTGCTAATACTTGAGATTATACTCTCACCTCCTGACTGGCTTACCTACAAATTTGGGTCGAATACTCTACCCTCGAAAACTGCTGCAACCCACGCGCTGGTGGGCCATCGACAACATTCTTCCAGTTTCATTGCCGGGGAGTGCTAGCAGCATTCTTCTGGTGCCGTTGCAGGAGAAGGTTCGTTGCCATAAGCATTCGTCTAGCTAACGCTAGACATTGCAGGATCAACACTTTTCTGGTGCCATTGCGAGGGAAGCACAACTGACGTCAGCATTTTTCTGGCGCCGTAGCCAGGGAGGTATTGCTATATTCTCTGAGTCACTTGGGATTTATATCTTATGATCACTATGAAGAATCTGAAGGATCCGCAGACCAAAGTCTTTCCCTCAACTACGAGGGGAGGTAAGCAATTTCCATCTAGCTCTGCACTTGATTCACCTTCAGTTATGAGTAAGTTTGCGACATCACCTCGTGTTAGAAATCTTGATATGTCGCCTGTGCTTGATGATGCTTGTGATACTACTGCTAGAGAAGCTATGCTTGATACTTTGCCTGATGGTACTATGCCTGATACTGCTAGAGATGCTATGCTTGATACTGCTAGAGATGCTATGCTTGATACTGCTAGAGATGCTATGCCTGATACTGCTTTGCCTGATGATGCTAGATATGCTATTTTTCCTGATGATGCTATGCTTGATACTGCTAGAGATACTCCTTTGCCTGATGTTCCATTAGGAGTGTTCCTTGATGCTCATGTGGCTAGAGTTACTGCCAATGCTCGTGATTCTTCTGGTACTGCCGATACTATTGAGATAGAACCTGCTTTTGCTCCTGCTAGATCTAGCTCTCCTAGATATGAATTGCCTGATATAGCTGAGGGTTACGTTATGGAGGGAGAGATAGATGAGTTTTTTTCGCGTGTAAGGATGCCTATGACTCTGAGAAATTAATTCTCAAGTGGAAGGAAAAATCTCGGGAAGTTAGGATGAAAAATGATCCGAAGTTTGCCACTTCGCCTATCTTTGTCACCGATAAGGATTATGAATTCTCTGACGACCCTGAGATAATCTCTCTAGTCGAATCTGATCATTTTCACGGTTATGAGTCTGAGACGGTCATAGCCCATCTTGACAAACTATCCGAAATAGCCAACCTTTTCACTAATGAGGAGAAGATTCGCCACTACTATATCCTTAAGCTGTTTCCTATCTATCTAAGGGATGATGCTAAAGCCTGGTTCACCTCTCTTGCTCCTGGATGTGTGCGTAGTCCCCAGGAGATGGTCTATTACTTCTATGAGAAATATTTCCCAGCCCATAAGAAGCAAGCTGCCTTGCAGGAAATATACAACTTTGCTCAACTCCAAGAAGAGAGTCTTCCACAAGCTTGGGGGATGCTCGTCCAGCTACAGATTGCTTTGCCTGATCACCCTCTTAAGAAGAACGAGATACTTGATATCCTCTATAACGGACTTACCAATGCCTCTAGAGACCACCTAGATAGTTGTGCCGATTGTGTTTTTAGGGAACGAACTGTAGAACAAGCTGAGACTCTACTGAATAACCTCTTGATCAACGATAATGCTTGGACTATTCTTGAACCACCTCCTAAGCCAACTCCTAAGAGAAGAGGTATTCTATTCCTCATTCCTGAAGATATGCAAGAAACCAAGAAATCTATGCAAGAGAAAGGCATTAGATCTGAAGATGTCAAAAATCTACCACCTATCGAAGAGATCCACGGTCTCGATAACCCGATACAGGTAGTAGAAGTGAATTCTCTGCGTAGGTTTGATGAGAGTGATATTCCTTTTGATAAACCTGCTAGCCTATGCTTTGATAAATTTGACAACTTTTTTGCCAAACAACGGAGTTTCAATGATTATGTTAGCAGACATTTGGAACAAAGTGCTCGTATGCTTAGACATTTAAGTGCTTGTGTAGACAGAAATGTCAATGCTCCGAAACTTCTGAGTAAACATGCCTCTATGATTACTACTCAGGTAGAACACGTACTTAAAGCTCAGAATGACTTGCTCAATGAATTAAATGACAACTCTGTCACAGTCATTACTAGAGGAGGCAAAATGACTCAGGAACCTTTGTATCCTGAAGGTCATCCTAAGAGAATTGATCAAGATTCTCAGGGAATCAATACTGATGCACCTAGTCATCCTAAGTAGAAGAAGAAGGATGATAGAAAGCTGCATGCCAGTTCACCAAATATTGTCACACCTGAAGAACCTAATGATATTTCTGCGTGTGATGCAGAAACACAATCAGGTGATGAACATGAACCTAGTGACAATGTGGACAGTGATGTTCATAATAATGCTCAACCTAGCCATGATGAGGATGTGGAGATTGAACCTACGGTTAATCCTGATAACCCACAACCTAAGAGATACGATAAGAATGACTTCACTCCTAGGAAGCATGGTAAAGAAAGGGAGCCATGGGTTCAGAGACCTATGGCCTTCCCTCCTAAACCATCCAAGAAAAAGGATGATGAGGATTTTGAGCGCTTCGTTGAGATGATAAGACCTGTCTTTCTGCAGATGCGGTTAACTGATATGCTCAAGATGTCTCCATATGACAAGTACATGAAAGATATCGTGACTAATAAACGGAAGATACTAGATCTTGAGATCTCCACCATGCTTGCCAATTACACTTTCAAAGGTGGAACTCCTAAGAAACTTGGTGATCCCGGAGTGCCCACTATACCTTGGTCCATTAAAGGAAACTACGTAAGAACTCCCTTATGTGACCTTGGAGCCAGTGTTAGTGTTATGCCGCTCTCTCTTTATTGTAGGCTTGAGTTGGATAAGTTGACACCCACTGAAATTTCTCTGCAAATGGCCGACAAATCAACTGCTTTCCCTATCGGCATTTGCGAGGATGTGCGTGTTGTGGTTGCTAATACCACTATCATAATAGACTTTGTTATCTTGGATATTCCGGAGGACAATGACATGGCTATCATCCTCGGAAATACCCTTTTTGAACACTGCAGGGGCTGTTATAGATTGCAACAAAGGCAATGTCACTTTCCATGTCAACTGTAATGAGCACATAGTGCACTTTCCGAAGAAACGATATCCAGCACATTGCATCAATGCTATCGGAAAGACTTCATCGATTCTCATTGGGAGCTTTGAATGCCCTATTCCTCGTGTCAAGATGAAGTATGATTTGCTTGTTGGGGAGATACATATCCCCATTGAGGTGAATTAGTGGCTATTCGAAAATTCTTCGTTCTCTCTTGCGATTCGAGAAGGTTTTGTCATAAGGACTTGATCAATCCCATTGACGGATTTCTTTCGATGACCATGAGACGGATGAATCAGAGAGTCACAACCTTTGTTTTGAGTCTTCATTTTCTATTGCTTAGAAGAAAAATGATAGAATTAGTTTAGCTTTTCCTATTTTCTGTTTTAGCGTCCCGGAGAAAAGTACCTCGAAAATAAAAGTTCTCCGATGGTCGTGAAAATTTAGTATGATTTTTTCTGGAATTTTTGAAAATTTCTGGGCCTGAGAGCTGGTCAGGGGGGCTGACTAGTGGGCCATAAGCCCCCCCCCCCACCGCCACCTACCCCCCTGGTGGCGGGGTGCAAGCTTGTGGGGCCCACAGGCACCCCCTCCACTAACTCCAGCTCTCAGCCTCTTCTTCCACCTCCAGAAAAAATTGTTTCGCAGGTCAAACCCGTGTTCTTGCTCATTTGGCTGTGATTTTCGATCTCCTTGCTCAAAGCACCATTCTCCGAACCGTTTTGGGGAAATTACTTCTTGGTAAGTGACTCCTCCATTGGTCCAATTAGTTTTTGCTCTAGTGCTTTATCCTTCGCGTATTCTTGCTACCTTGGTGACCCTGTTCTTTATCTTGAAAGGTTGATTTTAGCTGGTCCCAAGTAGTTTTAGCGCGTGATACGGTCTCTAGGCACTAGTAGGAGTAGTTGCTACAAGCTGGGTTAATCCTTATTCACTTTTCCTTCGAAGTCTCTAAAAATTTCAGAATTTTTAAGAGCTAGAAAAGGGAAAAGATGAGGAGGTTCTTGAGAGGCTCTTCAAGCCATAACCACAAGGAGGATGAGAAGAACCACCCCAAGTACGTAGTCCCTCGAGTCAGAGAAGTTCGAGCGTGCGAGTGGCCAAGTGATGAATTTTTGCGCGCGCTGGACTTTATGAAGACTTTTATTACTTGGTGGAGAACGCATGTCTTACTGCGTTCGTTGAAGATAAGTGCCCACAATATCTCCTCCTCACCAATATTTTCGTTCAAAGCTTGAACTTTTATCCGAGGAAGAATCCTCCCATGGTTGAGTTCATGATTTACGATGTCCCCGAGTGCATGACGCTACAGGATTTTTGCAATGTATGCAAATTACCTTATGTTGGGGATATCCGTGACCCTCGTCCACGGGACTTGGAGGATTTCATTGGTTCTATTGCTGTTATAGAGGAGAGAGGAGTGTCTCGCGCTAGAATTGCTAGCATACATTTTCCTGTGCTTCGGTACTTCTCACTATTTGTGGGAAAATGTTTGATTGGCCGTGGGGAGGCTGGATCACATAGTTCTCCAGACCTTGCGGTTTTGCGCGAAGGCCTTTATAACGGTAAGACTTATAGCTTGGGCGCTATAGTAGATCAATGTTTAAACCTGAACCGTTCTAAAGGTGTTGTCTATGGAGGTATCTATGCAACCCGTCTGGCCAGACACTTTGAGATACCCATTAGACTGGGAGAGGAAGGAGAGATGCTCCTCCCTGAGAGATATCTGGATTATGATAGCATGGTTCGCCATGATTTTCTGGATAGAGATGCTAGTAGACGGATGATTTATAACCTGGTGTTTAGTCAGGGTACTCGAGAGACTATTACTTTGCCTGCTCCTTCTTTGTTTGATCTTCATGCAGGCAGGTACACTCTTATGCCCGCGGACATCTACGCATATTGGGGCTTGGCCCAACCACAGGCGCCCGTGCCCGAGCCGCTAGTCGAGTACCAGATGCCAGTTTATCAGTGGGAGACAAAGGAGCTCACACAGCAGTGGCATCCATAGTCTGCTCCAGAGTATCGTGGAGCTTTTTATTTCCCACCTTGGGAGTAGACCAACCTAGGCCAAAAGCCTAAGCTTGGGGGAGTACGTGTTCTCACCGACTTTACATTCATGCTTATGCTTTCACTTTGTTAGCCGGTGTTTACACTTTCCCACTGTATTATCCATGCTAGTTTATTTTCGTTTTCTTGTTTTCTTTTTTTGTGTCGTTTTGAGAAAACCCAAAAAGATTTTTCTTTCTTCTTTTGCTTGTTGGGAGCCTTCCCGTGTAAATAGCTTTCTTTTTCTTTGTGTCAAGGTAGAAGATATTAGTTACAATGTTTAGTGGTTCTTACATGCTTACCTGTTTAGCTTTCAAAGAGCCATATTACTTTGTCTTCTCCTTTGTGTTTACCTGCATATTCAACTTAGTCCAATGTGCTTATTATCATTTTCATCGTTCGATCGTGCAAATGAAAGGCAACAATGATGATATATGATGAAGTGACTGAGACTGAAAAGCTGGTATGAACTCTATCTATTTTGTTTTTGTAAATATGACTAGCTTGTCGACCCAAATTTAGTTTTGTTGTGAGAAAACCATGTTTGCAATGACAACTTAGAGATCATAGTTTCTGATGCCATGCTTATTTAGCTGAGAGCTTATAATGGTTTGTCTTGAATGACAACATAGATTTTAAGATGACTATGATGTAGTATGATAGGATGGTATTCTCCTTTGAACGTTTCAAGTGGCTTGACTTGGCGCATGTTCATGCATGTAGTTGAAACAAAATCAACATAGCTTCTATGATGTTCGTATTCATGGTGATTTATATCCTGTTCATGCTTGCATTCAATGTTAGTCAAACTCATTGCATCTTGATGACTGTTGTTGCTCTCTAGTTGGTCGCTTCCCAGTCTTTTGCTAGCCTTCACTTGTACTAAGCGGGAATACTGCTTGTGCATCCACTTCCATGAACCCAAAAGTTTTTCCATGAGAGTCCAGCATACCTACCTATTTGCGGTATCTACCTACCATTCCAAGTAAATTTGCATGTGCCATTCTCTAAACCTTCAAGAAATAAATCTGTTTTGCATGCCCGAACCGCTCATGTGGTGACAGAGGGCTATTTGTATCTTCCATGCTATGAGTGTTATCCTCGACATGGGTTTATTCACAGTCATTCATGAGAAAGTGGCCGATATTTGGGATGCCCAGTTCCATGCTTAAATCAAAAACATAACTGTAAAACAAGACTCCCCCCGGATTGATGTTAGTATGGACGGTACCCGAGGATTCGACTAGCCGAGGAGTGTGATTGATTGGTGGTGGGGGAGTTAAAACTTTACTTTTCTGTTTGGGAACCGGCTATAGCATGGGTAGCATGGAAGATATTGATAACTCTTGGTCATTGCATTGACAATGAAAGCATGCCACCCAAAATTATTATCTCTGTTTTCAAAGCTTGAGCTCTGGCACCTCTACAAATCAATGCTTCCCTCTGCGAAGGGCCTGTCTATTTATTTTCCTGTCGAGTCATCCTCCTCTTTTATAAGCACCAATTAGAGAGCACCTCTGTCATTTTCATGCTTTGCTTTTGATTGATATTGAGTATGACTATGACTGGATCTTCGTTGCTATGAATTACAATGTTTAGTCAGCCCTTGATCTTTGAAAGTGCTCTGCATTTATGTTTTGCGGTCTCAAAAAGAGCTAGCGAGATACCACCTATTCATATTGCTTCATGCTTGTTTTGATTGAAGTGTTGGTATTTGAAACTCATTATTATTTGCTCGTTAGCTGATTATGCCATTGACATTAGTTTACCGTGAGACCTTTGTGTCATTTGCTTATGTGGTTAACTTGTGATCTTGCTGAAATTCTGGTTATGAGTTAGACATAGTTGCAACAACAAGATCAAACAGAGTTTGTCGAAGTTTTTCTTTCTCTCTCAGTTTGTCAACTAAGTTGCTTGAGGACAAGCAAGGTTTTAAGCTTGGGGGAGTTGATACGTCTCCAACGTATCTACTTTTCCACACTCTTTTGCCCTTGTTTTGGACTATAATTTGCATGATTTGAATGGAACTAACCTAGAGTGACGCTGTTTTCAGCAGAATTGCCTTGGTGTTATTTTTGTGTAGAAATCAAAGTTCTCCAAACGTCCTGAAAATTTACAGGGAGCGGTCTTGAAAAATATCAAAAATATGTGCGCCAAGTTCCACCTCAGGGGGTGTGCCAGAGGGCCACAAGCCCCTGCTCCGCCACCACCCCCTGGTAGCGGTGGGCAGGCTTGTGGGGCCCACAGGCACCTGCCGCCCCCAACTCTAGCTCTATAAGTTGCCTTTCGTCCCAGAAAAAAATAAAAAGAGAAGTTTTCGTCGCATTTTCGATACGGAGGCGCCGCCACCACCTGTTCTTCATCCGGAGAGCAGATCTGGAGTCCGTCTTGGGCTCCGAAGAGGGGAAATCGTTGCCATCGTCATCATCAACCTTCTTCCCTCTCCAATTCCGTGAAGCTCTTCGTCGTTCGTGAGTAATCTATTCGTAGGCTCGCTGGGTGGTGATGACTAGGATGAGATCTATCATGTAATGGAGTTAGTTTTGATGGGGATTGATCCCTAGTATCCACTATGTTCTGAGATTGATGTTGCTACTACTTTTCCATGCTTAATGCTTGTCACTAGGGCCCGAGTGCCATGATTTCAGATCTGAAATTATTATGTTACCACCAGTATATGTGTGTTTTAGATCCGATCTTGCAAGTTGTAGTTACCTACTATGTGTTATGATCCGGCAACCCTGGAGTGACAATAACCGGAACCACTCCCGGTGAAGATCATAGTTTGAGGAGTTCATGTGTTCACCAAGTGCTAATGCATTGGTTCGGTTCTTTATTAAAAGGAGAACCTTCATATCCCGTAGTTTCCTTTTGGACCCCGCTGGCATGGGAGGGATGGACAATAGATGTCATGCAAGTTCTTTTCCCTAAGCACGTATGACGACACACGGAATGCATGCCTACATCACATTGACGAATGGGAGCTAGCTACATATCTCTCCGTGTTATAGCTGTTGCATGATGAATATCATCCAAACAAATCACCGACCCATTACCTACGAGTTTGTCCTACTGTTGCTACTATTGTTACTTGTCTTGCTCTGCTGCTACTGCTGCTACTGTTGCTACTACTGTCGATTGCTACTGTTGCTACTTGCTACTGCTGTCACTACTGTTGTTCCTTGCCACTGCTATTGCTCGTTACACTGTCGTTACTCTCTACTTTGTTGTTACTACTGTGCTTGCAGATACTAATCCTTCAGGTGTGGTTGAATTTGAAAAATTCAGCTGCTAATACTTGAGAATATACTCTCACCTCCTGACTGGCTTACCTACAAATTTTGGTCGAATACTCTACCCTCGAAAACTGTTGCGAACCCACGCGCTGGTGGGCCATCAACAACATTCTTCCAGTTTCATTGCCGGGGAGTGCTAGCAGCATTCTTCTGGTGCCTTCGCAGGAGAAGGTTCGTTGCCATAAGCATTCGTCTAGCTAATGCTAGAGATTGCTGGATCAACACTTTTCTGGTGCCATTGCGAGGGAAGCACAACTGACGTCAGTCTCATGGCGGGATAATATCCCCAACATTAGGCCCTAGATTGACTTGAACTTGTTCAAGTCAATAAACCTTTGTCGTAATATTGGCTGATTACACACAACCCAAGTTTGTCTTCACATGGAAGAAACATCGGCTTGTAGTGTCCTTCTAAACTTTTGCTCCATTTCTTAACGATGTCAGCCACCCCAAGATTTGAGGGATCTTTATGACGTCATTCCACCGGCTTCTTTAACTTATCCTTTCGGCCCAACAATCGAGGCGCCATGAACTCCGAAATTCTTTGCGTCTCCTAGATTCCTCTGCGTGCCATTTCCATTTCTGCTCCGGACTTTAAATACCGATAGAAATACCTTTTTCACTTCTACCCTGCTCATCTTCTTCCTCTTTTACCTTCAACCCGAGCCTTCATCGCCCTGCTCCTGTGCATCCCATCGTCAAGCGCTCTGGTACGAGAGCTTCGCTGTTGCGTGCCTTTTACTTTGAACCACGAGCCTGCATCGCGCCGCCGCTGCGTATCCCATCATTAAAAGCTCCGATACGAGGGCTCCGCCGTCGCACGCCTTCTACTCTGAACCACGAGCTTTCTCCGCCTCCGTCAACGCCATTAGGTAAGATTTTTTTTACTTGTCCTGGATCTTCTTAGGTCGTCCGTTGTAGTTCCATGGAATTCATAGGGTTCGTCTCGTGTTCATCACAATTATAGATTTGTTTGATTCTTCGACGAAAACCTTCTCCGATGATAGGTTGCGGGAAAAGTAGCGATATAAATCTCGTATAAACCTCCCTGAATGCTCTGTGGAAACCTTATGAATAGTAGCTACTGCCGCCCCATATTTTACTTTCGTCTAGGATCATTAAATTACTTTTTCGCATGCTATTAGTAGATCCGCTTTTCCGCGCACTATGGTAGAAAACTGTTCGTCCATTACTTAGTGGAATCAGACATCACAGTTCCTTCGTAAGCCATTTTCACCCTCACACCACCTTCTTTGATGTTTTGTAACTCGCCGTATCTACAAACCGCCCTTGCATTACGGCGACTCAGACATTTGTGAACTTTCTCATTGTTTGTTTCTTGAACTCCTCGCTTCCTCAAGCAATTTTTCTTTATTGAAATAACCTGCGAGTCGTACTCATGCAACCCATTTCCTACTCGGATCCGTCGATATGTCGAAACGATCAATATGTGACTGGTTGCCATCAGAAATTGGTGATTCCGCCCTCCAACGATGCGTGTGAGTAGGAGTTTTGTCTTCCAAGGAGATGATTTGATGGAGAGCCACCGCTGGAGAGGTATGACCCCAACCCGCCGAAGGAGAGGTTGTGGTTTTCACAGATCATCTAGACCGAGGCTTTTCTCCCCCCGGTTCAAAACTCTTTCGAGACACTCTGAACTTCTACAACCTTCACCCCCAAGACCTGGGTCCCAACTCAATTAGTAATTGATATAAGTTTCATGTTTTCTGCGAGGCGTACGTGGGTATAGAACCCACTGTTCCCTTATTTAGGGAGTTCTTCTATTTAAATCGCCACACAGAATGGGTTGATGGTCCCAGCTTAGAACTCGACGGGGTCACAATCCAGAGGCAGCGCGAGTGTGGTTTTCCCGCTGTCACCTTGCCCAGTCACTCCAAAGGCCAGGAAAAAACTTGGTTTTATTGCAAGAATATCGCTCCTGCTGAAGAAAATCCTCTGTCGGGGTTCACAGAAGAGCGTATTCCAATGGATTTCCAGCTTCCAGGTGCATTGACCTCGCAATAACAAGCCGCCCACACTTTTGTCTGGTCAAAACTTAGAGCTTTGAATGCCAATGGCTTGACCAGACTAGACTTCATCCGATGCGGGGTGGATTGGCGTATGATACGTTCCAAACGTATCTATAATTTCTCCTTGTTCCATGATCTTTTGGGTGACATTGTTATAAGTTTTTCTACACTTTTATATCATTTTACACATATTTGGACTCACCTACTAACTCAGTGCCAGTTTCTGTCTGCTCATGTCTATTTTGCAGGGGCTTTTACCCAATTTTTCGAACCTCGAAAAAATCCAGAAAAAATATTAAAAAAAAATCAGCGAAGCAGAAGCTTCCGGATCACCGAAGGAGGGCCAGGGGCCTCCCAGGCGTCCTACTGGCGCGACCCGGCCCTAGGCTGTGCCAGCAGGTCGCCTAGGTGGGTCCCACTTCCTTCGGTGCCCTCCTTTCGCCTATATTTAGAGTCCCGAGAGGAAACCCTCGAAGACTTTCTGGAATCTCGAATTTCTCCATCGTTCCACCGCCACAGCACTTCCGAGATCGGGAGCGTGAGGAGACCTCTTCTCGGCACCCTGTCAGAGGGAGGATTGACTTCCAAGAGCTTCTCCCCCGCCATGGACACTTCCCGGACGTGCCGTGAGTAGTCCTCCTTAGACTATGAGTCCATGACAAGTACCTACGTGATGTCTTCTCTCCCATCTTCTGCTTCAATGGTTAGTCCTTGTGAGCTGCCCTACATGATCAAGGCATCTATGTAATTCTCTTGCTATTTTATGCTCGGTTTGTTGGGATCTGATGGATTATGAGATTATGTTCAGATTGTTATGAGTTATATATTTAATTATACTTTTCTATTATGTTCCTTAGTGATTCATGCATGTTCTCCCTTGCTTTTTTATTTCTTTGGCCAAGTAGTAGATCGTAACCCCAAGAGGGAGCGTTATGCATGATTGTGGGTTCGGGCCCCTCGGTCTAGCTTGAGTGACAGAAACATGAGACTAGGGGATGTGCTTTTAGCCACCAAGGAGAAAACAACGGTGCTTGTGACCATGGTTGCAAGGATTGTTTACCTTACGCATAGTTCGTTAATGCAGTTGTTCGTTGCTTTGAGTTTACACTTTGGGTGGGGCTTGCAACTTAATACCGGAGAGGTGTTCTGGATACGTACCTCAAGGTGGATGATTAGTAAGTAGATGCTGATGAATAAACGGTCTACTTGTCTTGGCGTCTTGCACATTACTATTGAAACTCTAACTATCAAGGAGCATAATTAGCATTAGGGTGCGATCATAATTCTCTCAGTTGCCCAACTGTTATTTGTTTACCCTAGCATAGTTGTTTATGGTCTTTCGGGAGAGAGACATAACTAGTGAACATCATGTGACTCCGGTCCATATCACCATCATTGTTTACACCTCCATCATTTATCGCTTTCATTTACTTTTCCGTTGCAATCACTATTACCTTCCCGATTGTGTTTTGATCCTTTGCAAACTACAAGGCCGGAGCGATTGACAACCTCTCTGTACTTGTTGGGAGAAAAGTTATTTGTTGTGTGCAGGTCCACGTCTTCTGCTAGCGCCAGGGTGGAAGACACCTACTTGTTGATCCTAGGAGGCCTCCTGTTTCGATAAACCTTACAGTCTTTGTGTAAGGGAAATTTGCTGCTGACTACATCTCCACCTTCCACTTGGGGTATCCAACGAGGGGCGAGAAGTATATACATCAACTCGTCATCAGCGTATCATGCCTGCCGAGATGGAGTGAGGTGCCACTATGACAACGACTTAAACAATGCTCAACGCTTCACAAATGTAATGCTTGACTCTGAAGAAATTAATAGACTTGTGAAGAAGTCATATGGTGAGCCTAAAGAAGTATGTTCGAAAACTGGTTTCAAACCATTCTGTATCCAGAATCCATCTCCTCAGGTAAATATATTTAACCGTCACCCGCCTTACTTGGTACTTCCTTTATTCTTTGTTGAACTAACTTCCCCTCTTTTTATAGTACTGGAGAAAAGCGCGCCCTTCTGGAAACGCAGACCAGCGAAGCCGCCCGTTAAAAAGGTCAAAACTACCGTGAAGAAGAAGAAAACCAAAACAATTGTGGGCGAGTCATCTGTTGTGGGCGAGTCACAGAACATTGAAGAAATATCTGAGGTAAATGTCTAGTCTATCCCCTTAGTGTGTCACGTGATGTTGTAATAATCTCAGGGGGATGACGTTGAAAGTGATACTGAAGATGCTGAGGTAATTTTGATATCTTCTCACTCAATATTTCCTTGGAAAGGCCTCCAAGGCGGGTTTGTAGGAAATTTCCTATGAATCATCCAGATTCTTATTTGGATCCTAACTTCCTTTTGAAGAAGGCTTTATATACTCCAAAACGCCACACCCGTAGCTCCGCACGTGATCTTATGGCGGGTCTGCCTGAGAAAATCTCCAGTCGTAAACACCGCAGTGAGGTGCCTCTTCTTTCTTTATCGACTGTATCTTGTTTGTTAATTGCTCAAACTCACAAGATTTTTCACCTTATAAGGTGTCTCCTCCTTCATCTGGCGATTCAGCGTCCTCAAAATTGCCAGCTCTTGTTCGTCTCCCAGGGTACATCATTATTTGTCTATCCAACACTTGCTTCAGTACTTTATATTTCATTGTATATATCTCAACCTTTCTTTTTTAGGGCTCAAGCCAAGAAAAGGAAAACCAGCAGGTCAGTCCCAAGTAGTGAAGCACCTAAAGTGGAGGAAGCAGCTGCTTCTATCCCATGCTTCGGTTGAACCGGCTGAAACTCATGTTGAGCCTCGTGAGAGTAATGTTATGGATGATATCCCTGATGTTCAAGTCGACCTAGCAAAAACTGATAATACGTCCATGGAAGCAAGTCAGAGAGAAAATCTCAATCCGCCAAGCCCTATGAAGACAACCAAAGATGCTATGCTTGAAGAAGAAGCTTTCATCATTACTGGGATGGGTCACACGATGCCCGTCTTTAATGTGCTGGCTAAACATACTGCCAAGAATGTCTCAACCAAAATAGAAAAAGGGAAAGATAAACTTGAGGTTCCCAATATTGAGAAACTAAACTTTGAAGAACTGCATGCGGGATATATGAACCGTCTCTCCGTGAGCCGCGGTACGAAAGCCAGCCTGGTAAATATGATGAATAAAAGATATGAGGTATGGTGTTGCGTAGTAACTTACCACATATATCCCTCTATAGCCCCCAAGGGCCGGGTCATCTTCTTGAAGATGAGTCGCGTCTTGTAAATAATATTGAAAGCTTCAACCTGTAGCCCCCAAGGGTGGAGTCATCTTCTTGAAGATCAGTCGGGTCTTGTTACGTAACTTTGAAAACTTAAACCTGTAGCCCCCAAGGGCTGGGTCATATTCTTGAAGATGAGTCAGGTCTTGTTTAATTGACAACTTCAACCTGTAGCCCCCAAGGGGCGTCGGGTCATCTTCTTGAAGATGAGACGGGTCTTGTTTAATAACTTTGAAAACTTCAACCTGTAGCCCCCAAGGGTCGGGTCATCTTGAAGATGAGCCGGTTTTTGTTTAATAACTTTGAAAACTTCAACCTGTAGCCCCCAAGGGACGGTTCATCTTCTTGAAGATGAGCCGGGTCTTGTTTAATAACTTTGAAGCTAGTGCATTAGCCCCCAAGTGTCAAGTATATTGCTTGCAATCTGCTTGAGACTTGATACCAAATCATCAATCCGTTGAGGCAGCTTTGAGCTAAGTCATTTGTCTTGCCTGATTATCTAGGAAACTATAAGCCAAACTGACTCATCCTTAAGTGGCAAGAAGAAAAGTTTGGCACGTCAACAAAACACCAGGGCTGCAGCTGAAGAAAAACTTCGAGTCTCTTTGGCAGAACTTGAAAAAGCCAAGGCTGAGCACATATTATACAAAGAGTCGACCGAAGCTGAAAAAGCCGCTTTGTTGAAACGTGCTGAAAACGCCGAGGGTCAGTTGAACTGGTTATAGAAGAATTCACTGGTCTACAGTGACACATCTCCAGGATGACTAGTGCTATCTTTGGTAAGTATGTTGTGTATAGTCCAGTTCAACCATTGTAAAGGGCACAAAGCGCCAAGCGACTTATGTTTCATTTGTTCCTGTAGGCCCTCGATCCGCCAATCTTCAACATGACTGTGTGTTGAAACTGAAAGCGCTATATACCCTGACAGAGCAACTCTACGCTGGCGGCTTATTCACCATCAAGGTTGTGTGGGGTGACAAGGAGCCATTAAAATTCATCAGTGACATGGTGAGGCGGCTCTCAACCATACCCAAGCATATAAAGGAAATAAAGAAATCAGCTGCCCGGAAAGGGCTAATCACGGCTATGAGCCGGTCTTTAGCTTATGCTCCAGAACTCAAGTCGGACGAAATAGCAGGCGGGTTTCCTGAGTATAAAGATGATGGCTCAAAATTTACTCAAGAAAACTACACGCAGTGCGTAAGGGATGTTCGTCCTGCAGCAAGCCGACTTGCCAAGAGTCTTGACGTGTCCAAGTATTAGGCGACTTATGATGACAACCATAAGCGTGTGGTGCCTCCCAGCTTCGCACCAATGGATCTTACTCCTCAGCGCCGTAAGCATATTTTTGCCTTTAATGCTGATCTGTCAACCATCTTGACGGAGGAAGCTGAAGAATCTTATGATTTAATCAATTGCACCTGGGATATGGACAACTTCCAGATCCAAGACCCCGAAAGTTCGGCATAGGGTAACACGGAGGCGACTTAAACGAGGTGTCTCCCGAAGCTTCAACCTGAAGAAAAAAAGACTAAACCTGGAGGAAACTTGCCATCGGGTTAATATGGAAAAAACTTTGGCCTTCGTGAGCCATGTAATTTTTTTAAGTATACTTAAACTACTATATATTAGCATGAGTATGGATGCCAAACTTTCTTGCGTTACCTTTTAATACAAGTCGCCTGTTTGAGATGTCATTGTCTAGAAAATGTGTTTCTTCCCCTCTTTGAAAACAATGACGTTAGAATCACCAAACTTTGGATGAGTCAGTAGAGCTATTGGATCTCTGCCTGAAAAAGATAACACCATGTAAGGTGACAAATAAGCCGGCTCAGTGAGTCACGGCGGGTAGATGGGCTTGAAAGGCTCTAGTCGTACCCTAAGAGGTTTTTGCAAAAACCTTTATGTTTTAAGATTGGCTGATCAGGCTCAAGTCAAGCTTCAGTGAAGCAGGTTCTGTGAACCCATGGTTTGTCTTTTTTCCATATGCTGGCTCTTGCAATCACCTCAATGTTTTAAGTTTGGAAGTTCAGGGTCCATGATTGGATTGACTCGCCAAGAGTACATGGGGCCAATAGGGCGAGTCGCAAAACATACTGTCCAGTATAACCATTGTAATGCGTTAATTTTTCGCTAGCCAAGAGGGTCTTAAGGAAGAACTCGATGAGTTAGAAGCCCCCAAGTGACCTATGATCAAGGAAAAACGGGCATAGAATTGCAGAAGACAATGCTATTACTGCTAAACAACCTGGGGAATAGTAGCCCCCAAGTTAGCCGGTTTTTATCGTTCATGATCATAAATTGGTGCCTATGTTTGAACCGTGCATCATGGCACTTGGTCCTCTTTGGCTTATTAGGATCTATGTTTGAATGACCGCAATAGGGCGACTCGTCCTCTTAGATACTAATAGCATCCATGTTTGGATGATCTCCTTGGCGGCGACTCATCCTCTTGGGCGGCTTATGTAAACAATAAAGACTCATGCTCAATATATAGGCTGAAACGGCAGAGACCCCGAATTTCGTGGGCGCCGGCTTTATTGTTTTGATATAAATAGTAAAAAAAATCTAAAATATGTACATGAATAAGGAGCCGATGGCTCTAAGTGTAGTAAGGCCGCAGGTGAGCAATATTCCATGGGAGAATCGTCTCTTTTTCTGAGGTTGGCCTATCAGGGAGAAGATCGATCAAGTAATAATAGCCATTGCGAAGGCTTTTACTTGTGACGAAAGGTCCTTCCCATGGATGCGATATCTTGTGCATGCCTGTGTGGTCTTGACTCAACCGAAGCATTAAGTCGCCCTCCTGGTAAACCTGGCTATTGACCTGTCGAGTGTGATAGCGACGTAGGTCTTGTTGGTAGGTAGCCGATCGTGCTGCAGCTAAATCACGCTCTTCCTCCAAAGCATCCAAGGAATCCTGACCTGCTTGTTCATTATCTGCCTCAACATATGCGGCGACTCTGGGAGAATCATGCCTTGTATCACTTGGAAGAACCACCTCAGCCCCATAGACGAGCAAAAAGGTAGTGTGACCAGTGGATCTGTTCAGTGTTGTTCTGATACTCCAAAGTACCGAGGGAAATTCTTTGACCCAACAACCCGGAGTGTGCTGCAAAAGAAACCATGAGTCGAGGCTTGATCCCATGCAAGATCTCCTAGTTAGCCCGCTCAGCTTGACCATTGGAGTGTGGATGAGCCACTGCGGATACATCAAGTCGGATCTGCTCTCGCTGACAAAACTCCTTCATTGCCCCCTTAGACAAATTCGTACCATTATTAGTAATGATGTTGTGGGGATAACTAAAACGAAAAAATAGCTTCTTGAGGAACTTGAGTGCCATCCCTGCCTCACAATTGCTGACCGGCTCTGCTTCAACCCACTTAGTAAATTTATCAACCGCCACCAATAGATGAGTCTTTTTGTCGGAAGACATTTTAAACGGGCCGACCATATCAAGCCCCCAGACCGCAAAAGGCCATGTGATTGGGATCATGTGCAATTCCTGAGCCGGCACATGCACTTGGCAGCCAAACTTTTGACACCCATTGCACCGCCGCACTATATTCTCTGCATCGACATGAGCCGTAAACCAGTAGAAACCAGCGCAAAAAGCCTTTGACACTAAGGAACATGACCCGGCGTGATGCCCACAATTGCCAGCATGTATCTCATTGAGGATATCTCGCCCTTCCTCTGGGAAAGCACAACGCTGAAAAACTCCACAGGTGCTCCATTTGTGTAACTCGCCCTTATGGATAACCATGGACTTGCACCACCGTATGATCTGTCGAGTGAAAATTTCATCAGTTGGCAACTCGCCTCAGGCCAGATAAGCCATGCAAGGAACTATCCAGTCAGGAATCGCGTGGAGAGCCGCCACGAGTTGTGATTCCGGGTGAGGAACTGCTATGTCCTCTTCAGAAAACAACTTCACGGAAGGATTATGCAAGACATCCAAGAACATATTGGGGGGAACCGGCTTGGATTGTGACCCAAGTCGTGATAAAGCATCAACCGCCTCCTTCTGTTGAGGATCAATATGATCTACGTGATAGCCATTAAAATGACCCACCTCCTCGGTCAACGCACGCCTATAAGCCGCCATCAGTGGGTCCTTTGAATGCCAAGTTCATGAGACTTGTTGAGCCACCAAATTTGAATCTCCCAAGCACCTTACCTGGCTGAGGTTCATCTCCTTAGCTATCCCGAGCCCATGGAGCAATTCCTCATATTCAGCTGCGCTATTAGTGCAAGGAAACATGAGACACGAAACATAGCAGAATTTTTCGCCTCATGGGGAAGATAGCGCCACTCCAGCTCCTGAGCCCTCCAACTACCTAGAACCATCAAAATGAATAGTCCAGTATGTGTTACTAGGCCTATGTTCCAGAATCTGCAATTCGGTCCAATCGTTGATGAAATCCACCAGATCTTGAGACTTGATGGCCGTGCGATGCATATACTTAACATGGTGGGGACCAAGCTCAATCGCCCATTTAGCAATCCCCCCAGTCACCTCACGGTTCTGTATAATGTCTCCAATTCGCGCCGAACTGACTATAGTGATTGGATGCTCCTGGAAGTAGTGCTTCAATTACCGTCTTGCCATAACAATCCCAAAGACCATCTTCTACCAATGTGGGTATCGTTGCTTGGACAAGGTCAGTATCTCACTGACGAAATAAACTGGCCTTTGAATCGGATACTCCTTACCTTCATCCTTGCGTTCAACAACCACTACCACACTTACTGCTTTAGAGTTAGTAGCAATGTATAAGAGCATTCATTCCTTATGAGTTGGGGCAGCTAACACGGGCGGCTCAGCAAGTTGCTTCTTAAGGGCTTCGAAAGACACATTAGTCGCATCGGTCCAGAAAAAATGATCTTTTTTCTTGAGCAACTTGTAGATGGGATAACCTTCTCACCAAGGCGACTTATCAAACGACTCCGTGCCGCACTTCGACCCCCCATATGTTGGGCCTGATTGATGTTAGCCGGCTTACCAAGCGAGGTTATCGCCTTGATTTTGTCCGGGTTAGCCTCGATACAATATTCTGACACCAGGAAACCTAACAATTTTCCTGCAAGAACCCCAAAGATACACTTGGTCGGGTTAAGCTTCATTTGATACATGCGAAGGTTGTCGAATGTCTCCCTGAGATCACCTTAAAGTGTCTCCCTCTTCTGTGAATTTACCACGATATCATCGATGTAAGCATGAACATTACAACCAATCCGATTGTGCAGACAGTTCTGAATGCAACGTGGATAAGTCGCCCCCGCACTCTTAAGCCCAAAGGGCATTGAAACATAACAAAAAGCAACAAAGGGAGTTATAAAGGAAGTATTCTCCCGATACTCCTTGGCCATCTTGATTTGGTGATAACCAGAGTATGCATACAGAAAGCACAAACGCTTGCAACCTGCCGTAGAGTCAATGATTTGATCGATATGGGGAAGGGCAAAAGGATCCTTTGAGCAAGCTTTGTTGAGGTCTGTATAGTCAACGCACATGCGAAAGGTGTCGTTCTTCTTGAGAACTAAGACTGGGTTAGCCAACCACTCAAGATGGAACACCTCGACAATGAACCCAGCAGCCAAAAGCCGGGCGAATTCTTCCCCAATTGCTTTACGCCTCTCCTCGTTGAAACGACAGAGGTGTTGTCGAATCGGTTTCATCTTGGGATCTAGATTTAGATGGTGCTCAGGGAATTATCTCGGTACTCGTGGAATGTTAGAAGGTTTCCATGCAAAGATGTCCCGATTCTCACGGATGAATTCGATGAGCGCGCTTTCCTATTTCGGATCCAAACGGTCCCAATAGTAAACTGTTTGGAAGAGTCACGTGGGGTGAAATCAACTTGTTTGGTATCATCTGCCGGCTTGAACCTAAGGGGCGGCTCATCATCGATGGTTGTTTTTGAGTGGGCTCATGTAGTCGGGTCCACATTGGCCTTATGGAACTTCAGCTCTTCAGCAACGCATGCCGACTCAACATATGAGGCGTCTCCTTCTTCGCATTCCTGTGCCACCTTTCGGCCCCTATTGACTCTGATGGTGCCTTTAAGACCGGGCATCTTAAGCATAAGCTATACATAGCAAGGCCGGGTCATGAAGCGGGCTGCCCAAACAGAGCATGATAAGGAATCTTAATTTTGACCACCTCAAACATCACTGCCTCACTACTGTAATTGGATACATCACCAAAAGCCACATTCAACTTGATCCGCCAAACTGGATATGCCGACTTACCCGGTACAATCCCATGAAAAACAGTGGTTGAAGGCATCAAGTCTTTCTCAGTAAAGTTCAACCGCCAGAAGGTGTCATTGTATAGGAGGTTGATGCTGCTACCTCCATCCATGAGGACCTTAGAGAGGGTGTATCCCCAAACCTGAGGCGCCATCACCAATGCTAAGTCGCCAGGGTTATCAATCTGGGATAGGTGATCAGCTCTACTCCACGTGACAGGTTGTTCAGACCAATTGAAGTACGTGGGAACCGCCGGTTTAGCCATGTTGATCGCCCTGTGTTTGATTTTCTTATCCCTCTTGGTATTGGCCGCCATTCAACTGCTTAGGATCGCTCTGAAAGCCGCCCGAATTGCTTGGCTACTGAAAATTGCCTTGGTCATTATACTGTTGATTACCCAGGCCAGACGGTTGTCCACCGTTGTTATGTTAGCCGCCTCGCCCCTGAGTACCCGAATTATGAAAATCGCCAAATGAGCCACCTCGTAACCCGCCCGGGCCAAATTGACCCAGATGGCCACCTCCGTTTCCTCGTGCATGATCTCTGGATGCTTGAAGACGGAATTCCTGCATCATAAAACAGTTTTCCCTAGAGTGAGTGGATGGGGCGTCCGGGGTACTATGCTTAGGCAAGGTCCCTTAAGCAGCTCTTCATAATTGTGCGGTTTTCTCCCACTAAAGCCCCGATCTTGACCGGTGTTCTCGCGTTGGTTTCTGGGCCCGGCGCTGGTGTTAGCAACAAAATCAGACATGCCATCTTGCTACCTCCTCTTTCCTTGACCTCCCTGGTTGCTGTTGCACCAATGAGCGTGGAAGTGACTCTTGGCTCCGACTCCCCTTTTAACTTCACTGGCCTTATCATCATCGGGGCCTGCATCTTTCATGCCGTCTCTTGATAACCCACAAGTATAGGGGATCACAATAGTTTTCGAGGGTAGAGTATTCAACCCAAATTTATTGATTCGACATAAGGGGAGCCAAAGAATATTCTCGAGTATTAGCAGTTGAGTTGTCAATTCAACCACACCTGAAAGACTTAGTATCTGCAGCAAAGTTTTAGTAGCAAATTAATATGATAGTAATGGTAGCATCGGTAACAGTAGCAGTAATGATAGCAGTAGCGGTAAAGTAAATTAGCAAGGACCAGTAGGAAAAACTCGTAGGCATTGGATCGGTGATTGATAATTATGTCGGATGACATTCATCATGTAACAGTTATAACATAGGGTGATATGTAACTAGCTCCAGTTCGTCAATGTAATGTAGGCATGTATTCCGTATTTAGTCATACGTGCTTAAGGAAAAGAACTTGCATGCCATCATTTGTCCATCCCTCCCGTGGCAGCGGGGTCCTAATGGAAACTAAGGGATATTAAGGTCTCCTTTTAATAGAGAACCAGAACAAAGCATTAGCACATAGTGAATACATGGGATCCTCATACTATGGTCATCTCCGGGAGTGGTTCCGGCTATTGTCACTCCGGGGTTGCCGGGTCATAACACATAGTGGGTGACTACAAGTTGCAAGATAGGATCAAGAACACACATATATTGATGAAACCATAACAGGTTCAGATCTGAAATCATGGCACTCAGGCCCTAGTGACAATCATTAAGCATAGCAAAGTAGTAGCAACATCAATCTTAGAACATAGTGGATACTACGGATCAAACACCATCAAAACTAACTCGATTACATGATAGATCTCATCCAACCCATCACCGTCCAGCAAGCCTACGATGAGATTACTCCCGAACGATGAAGAGCATCATGGAATTGGTGATGAAGGATGGTTGGTGATGACGACGGCGTCGATTTCCCCTCTCCGGAGCCCACAACGGACTCCAGATCTGTCCCCCTGAGGAAGAACAGGTGGTGGCAGCAGCTCCGTGTCGTGAAACTTGATGAACTCTTCTCTCTTATTTTTTTCTGGGCGAGAGAGAATATATAGAGTTGGAGTTGGAGGTTGCGGAGCCATGTGGGCCTCACAAGCCTGCCAGGCGCGACCTAGGGGGGCGCCTCTTGGGCTTGTGGGATCCTGGCTTCGTGTCTTCAGGTAACTCTTGCGCCAGTATTTCTTATATATTCCACAAAAAATCCTCGTAAATTTCCAGGTCATTCCGACAACTTTTATTTCTGCGCAAAAACAACACCATGGCAATTCTGCTGAAAACAGCGTCAATCCGGGTTAGTTCCATTAAAATCATGCAAATTAGAGTCCAAAACAAGGGCAAAAGTGTTTGGAAAAGTAGATACGATGGAGACGTATCGCCATCTAACTCAGCGTACCTGCTGAAGGTGTCCATCAACTCGCCCATGTCCTGCACCTTTCGTTTAAGACGGCCGAGCTTCAACACCATAGGCTGAAAATGGCAGTTCTTCACCAAGATCAGCATGGCCTGAGCCATCGTGATATCGTACAAAGAGTGGATAATCTCCGCGACCCGCCTTGTCCAATGGTGGGCTGATTCATACGCACGCCAAACACAATGTTGAAGATCTACAATAGTCATTGGATGCTTGCAAGTTCCACGGAAGTTTTTAACGAAACGCTCCTTTAGTTCTGCCCAAGTGTTGATGGAATTGGGTGGTAAATTTTTCAACCACGTGCAAGCCGTCCCCTCTAACATCATTGTCAAATAGTTGGTGAAGACCGCATCACTCGCATCAAGCATATCCATAGCTAGCACGTAGCAACCAACCCTGCCCCTGGCTCAAGATCAGGTGTATAATTAGGCGCCTTACGAGCGCCCTTCAAGTCTGTGGGCATGAGCACGTTGCGCAGGGAAAATGATAGGCAAGGGACATCTACGTTCCTTCCTCCTAATCCAATGTACACGGGAGCCGGATGGTCATAAGTTGGAACCACCTGACCCGCCAGCGCTGGCGCTGCCTTCGCTTCTGCCTGCCGGGCGGCTCGTGCAGCGTCGACAAGCGCTTGAGCTTTTAATGTTGGCGGCTTGGGTGGGTTGACCTGAGGTTGGTGTCGGCGGCCGCCGCTGGAAACCGCCCGGGGATCATCTGGGCGGCTCTTTCTGTGGCTTGCCTGTGGTGTGGAGTGCAGTCGATCACGCCCATATGAAAACTGTGCTTGCTGGACCACCGCCGTCTTCAGCATCTCAATGGCATTCCTTCCTTCCACCTAAAGCGCGGTGTTTCCACGAATAAGAAGAGACTCCAAGTGGTGGGTCGCAGCCAACAAGTTATATGACGACTAAGATGCGACACTTTCTTTATTTGGGGGCGAGGCCTCAAAAGGGGAAAGGGTTGCATCTAAGCGTATCGCAACCAGGATAACATTGTCATTACATAAATAGAGAGATGAGTATAAGATTCGGCTTACACTTGCCACATGTTAGACTACAATGCAGACAAGCATTCATCATTGATACATAGGACATGGTCTGATTACGGACATGATAAACGGCAAAATAATGCTATCCCGACTTGCTAGGCCCACGATCACGACCGAGCGCCTCTAATCCTCGGGATAGGTCACGTACAGTCTGCCACTGCATTCGTCGAACTCCCACGTCAGCTGGGTATCCGCGGGGACGTCCGCATCTTGAGTACCTGTATTTATGGGTGGTTGTAGTAAACTGTGAGCCACGAGGACTCAGCAATCCCATGACTTTGGTATCGAGTCTAACTAAGTTAGCATGTGAGGTTGGGGTAAGTGATAGAGTATGCAGCATCCTAAGCATATATGGTGGCTAACTTACGGAAAACAAAAATAAGTAATGGTTGTCTATGTTAGACGGTCAAGATCTAAGAATGATTACTAAGTGATCCTGAACACCTACTTACGTCATCCATAACCCCATCGTGTTCTCGATCAGAGAAGGAACTCCGAAAGAGACAGTCACGGTTACACACATAGTTGTCTGGTTTTATTTAAGTTACTTTAAGTTGTCTAGAACCGGTTGTTAACAAAATATCCGTGTTTGCCACATAACCGCGGGCACGGCTTCCGAAAGATTTAACCTTGCAGGGGTGCTCCAACTAGTCCATCAGAAATTACCACATGCCGCATAGTAATCCTAACCCACGAAACTTGTGGTATCGTAGGATTCCTTAGAGGAAAACCTCAACTCTGAGAAGACTCAAAGTCTCACCGGAATCTAAATGCGCAAGATATATTGCTGAGGTAAGACAAGTCCAGCAAGATCTCCCGATGTGTTGACGAACCCGATAGGAGCCGCGTATCTCGTTCTAAGGACATGACAGATGAGCGATGATTACCACGCCAAAACACTGAGTTGCTCGGGGGAGCATTAATAAGCTGCTCTGGTTTGGACCAACACTCATGAGGGTCACTCGCCCGGGTTGTTGATTAATTCCTCGGGGTAGCTATTCGCTATGTTTTTTATTAAGTTATTACCAAATTAACACCAAAGTTGGGTCTTGCCAGACAAGCCTTAACACTAAATGATTTATCAAGGGGGTCCCCATAACAACCCTGTACATGTTAGGAGCGCTCAGTTATGGAATAAAACACGGGTAGCTGAAACTAAGGCGGCAACAGCGGAACAAATCACCGGGTAAAATGCTAGGCCTTTTGCTATTTACCAAGTATATAGGTGCATTAATTAAATAGCAATTTAAATAGGATGATATCAAATGCCCATGTTATCACATGGACCACCTGGCACCTACAACTAGCAACATTAATAAATTAGTGGTTGAGCAAGCCTAACTTAGCCAAACAATATTTGCTAGGAGCGGAGGTGTTTGAGGGTTCATGGCAATGTTTGATGGCCTATATATCATGTGGTAGGCAGTGGAGCTGTAACAATAGAAACGAATCAACTAAGCGTAACAAAGCTAGAAACGGTGTCAAGTTCACGATCATCTTGCTTGTGATTTCTTCAGAGTGGAATTGTTCCTCATCTTCCTGGACGAACTCACCGGACTCCTGGAACTCGTTTCCAGCCCCAGCAGCTACCCAAAATAAAACAAACATCTAATAAACACCAGCAATTGATGATGCAACAGACAATATGATGCATGTATGCACAACTCCAAACATGCTCAAAAATACAATCCTACTCATACTACAAAGTGCCACCTCATCACAAAATGACCCTTTTACAGAACTCCTCAAAACTGAAATCCAGTACCACCACTGGATTCCTTCTGATTTTCTACCCCAAATCCATATATCATACTACTATACTATTATGCTGAAAAGCACCACAAAACAGTAAAGAAAATCTGCCCTGAATCATAAACTACTCCTGTCAAGAACAGGGGTTGTTCTTGATATGCCAGAATTGGTATATACGAGATTAGGCAGATTCCATTTAAGGAATTATCCCAAAAATGGAATTTAACACACTAACAGAATAAAAAGAAAAACCACTATTAATTGACAGGGGGCCCATTGGTCATAGGCACCAGGGGCCCTAGTGCATGATAGGTGGGCCCTAGGCCCACATGTCAGTGGCACACACAACACATAGTTGGCAGAAAATTAAAAGGGGTGAGGTGGGGGATCGAACCCACCACCCCACCCACACACACGACACACCTACCACTCGGCTACCGCATGTTAGCCACACGATAGACGGGGGTACTCAAGTTATGCACACTCTATAATTCAACATACTGTAACTAAAATCTAAGGAAAAAAGGGGGGCGCCAGGGGGAACTCAAACCAAGACCTCAGGGTCACGAGCGCAACGTACGAGCCGGTCGGGCTAGCGTGGTGAGTCTGTCTAGAGAGGGACCTCACCCGAGATGATATGCAAAAGGGGGCGCCTCCTCTGTTTAACAAAGAGGCACCAGTGACGACGCTGCTCGCAGTTGCAACACAACACATGCACACGCAAGGGGAAAACGCTAGCGGGGGGGGGGGGGGGGCGCTCAAACTATGTTGCTGCTGCTCTGCAACACGAGCCGAAGCTGCTACTGCTTGCTGCTACGAGACGATGCAGTTGCTGTATGGTACTCACCAAGGGCGCAGAGAAGAAAGGCTCTCGACGATGAAGAGGAACGACGGAGATGACCTGCTGCACAAGGTGCTCCTGAGGTAGAAGAAGCGGCGATCGTCGGGGACGGCGAGGGCATCGACCTTGGCGGTACGTCTCCACAAAAATGGAACCCCACGTTCGTCCGCCAACTCCTGGTACTGCAGGGGAGGGTCAAGGACATCGGATCACCATGGCCTCCAGCTCTTGCCAGAGTCGGCCATGGCGTGGTGAAGCTCTGGGGCCTCGCCCCGACAGCGCTAGGAGGGGAGAGGAGGGGAGAGATCCGAGGCTAGGGTTAGGGGAGGCGCTGGGGTTGCTTATAACCCTCTAGCTGCGAGCCAGGGCCGTCTGATGGAGGAGGAGCTCGATCTGGTGGTGGAGCGCTGGTCCTACATGGGATGACGACAGCGAGGACGAAGACGGGGTTGATGACCCACAAGTATAGGGGATCAATCGTAGTCGTTTCGATAAGTAAGAGTGTCGAACCCAACATGGAGCAGAAGGATCTGACAAGTGGTTTTCAGCAAGGAAATATGTGCAAGCACTGAAATTATCGGTAACAAGTGATTGTGTGGTGAGATGATTCGTAGCAAGCAACAAGTAACAAAAGTAGCAACGGTGCGGCAAAGTGGCCCAATCCCTTTTGTAACAAGGGACAAGCCTGGACAAAGTCTTAGAGGAGGAAAAAAGCTCCCGAGGACACACGGGAATTTTTGTCATGCTAGTTTCATCATGTTCATATGATTCGCGTTCGTTACTTTGATAGTTTGATATGTGGGTGGACCGGCGCTTTCGTACTGCCCTTACTTGAACAAGCAACCCACTTATGATTAACCCCTTTCGCAAGCTTCCGCAACTACGAAAGAAGAATTAAGACAAAGTCTAACCATAACATTAAACTAGTGGATCCAAATCAGCTCCTTACGAAGCAACGCATAAACTAGGGTTTAAGCTTCTGTCACTCTAGCAATCCATCATCTACTTACTACTTCCCAATGCCTTTCTCTAGGCCCAAATAATGGTGAAGTGTTATGTAGTCAATGTTCACATAACACCACTAGAGGAAAACAACAGACAACATATCAAATTACCGAATGAATACCAAATTCACATGACTACTATTAGCATGACTTATCCCATGTCCTCAGGAACAAAAGTAACTACTCACAAAGCAAAGTCATATTCATGACCAGAGAGGTAATGAGTAGCATCAAGGATCTGAACATAAAATCTTCCACCAAATAATCCAACTAGCATCAACTACAAAGAGTAATCAACAGTACTAGAAACCTTACAAGTACCAATCGGAGTCGCGAGACGGAGATTGGTTACAAGAGATAAACTAGGGTTGGAAGATGAGATGGTGCTGATGAAGATGTTGATGGTGACGAGTCCCCTCCGATGAGAGGATTGTTGGTGATGACGATGGCGACGATTTCCCCCTCTAGGAGGGAAGTTTCCCCGACAGGATCGTCCTGCCGGAGCTCTAGATTGGTTCTGCTCAAGTTCCGCCTTGTGGCGGCGGCGAAACCACAAAAAAGCTCCCTTCTGATTTTTTCCTGGACGAAACCCTCCGTATAGCAAAAGAGGGGGGCCAGTGGGCTAGTGGGCTGCCCACAAGCCCCCATGGCGCGGCCTGGGGGGGTGGCCGCGCCGTGTAGGCTTGTGGGCACCCCCTGGTACCCCTCTGGCACTTCTTCGGCCCAGTATTTTTGATAAATTGGGAAAAAAATCCCCGTTGATTTTCACGGCGTTTGGAGTTGTGCATAATAGGTATCTCAAATTTGCTCCACTTTCAGGCCAGAATTCCAGTTGCCGGTATTCTCCCTCTTCATGTAAACCTTGCAAAATAACAGAGAAAAGGCATAAGAATTGTACCGTGAAGTGAAATAACAGCCAAAGAAGCGATAAATATCATCATGAAAACATGATGCAAAATGGACGTATCAACTCCCCCAAGCTTAGACCTCGCTTGTCCTCAAGCGAAAGCCGGGCTCAATAAATATGTCCACATGTTTAGGGAGAGAGGTCTCGACAAAACAAGATACGAACATGCATGCATCATGATCAAGATCAGAACAGCAATACCAACATATAATCTCTCATGCTAAAGTGATAATTCCTTCACAAAGTAAAGCATGGATCAAGAACCTTACCGAGAAGTAACAACCGATAGCCTTTAGTCATTGAAGCAATTGCAATTTATCACAACATCATAAATAGTCAATAAGAGCTTGTAAAGCAAATCCACATACTCAATCATTCTTTCGTTCTCTACAATTGCTACAACTCACATGGTACTCATGAGATCAAAGTTTCAGCTGGACACAGAGAAAGATAGGGGCTTATAGTTTTGCCTCCCAACTGCTTACCTCAAGGGTAATGTCAACAATAATAATTCATGAATACTTACCCCCCAAGTTGACATATGAATATAGATCTTCCCCAAGCATGTGACAGTAGCCAAGACAAAGGCAAAATAAGGAATTGATGAAGATTACCATGACTCTTTCAAGGGCAAAAAGTAAAGGTACAAGATAGGCCCTTCGTAGAGGGAAGCATAGGTTGTCATGCGCTTTTGAGGATTGGATGCGTGTCCTCTTAGTGTGGAGGAACGTCAATTTATATTGCCTCCTGCGATAAAGAACTTTATTATGCAGTCTGTCGCTTTTATGTCTTCCTCATCACAGGTTTGTATATAGCTTATTTTCCACACACTAATAGATCATACATATTAGAGAGCAATTTTTATTGCTTGCACCTGTGACAACTTACTTGAGGGATCTTATTCAATCCCTAGGTAGGTATGGTGGACACTCATGGAAAAACTGGTTTGAAGGTTTATGGATGAACAAGTAGTATCTCTACTTAGTGCGGGAGTTTTGGCTAATGTGAGGTGGAAGCAATCGTCACATGCTAAGGGATCTCTAATCATATAACATTGTTCAGAGCCAAGCAAACACAATTCATTACATTGTCTTCCTTGTCCAACATCTACTTCTAGGCATGCAATAGTTTGGTGAGTGTTCACAATCATAGATGGTGTCAGAGATGATATATTTATATGTGAACCTCTCCTTCTTTACCACTTCCTATTAATTGCAACAATGACCAAGGTCTACGTTTGCCTACCCTCAGCAAGTTTCAATCCTCATTCTTTCTATATGTGAAGCCATCACTTCCCATAAGATCATTACATGATCTTTCATGCTTTTGTTCTATTCTCACTCTTTTGATCATGGCAAGAGGCAAAGCCCTTCAACTAAGACACTCTTTATTATATGGCTCACGAGCAAGAATACATCGGGGGTGAAACAAAGAAAAACTCAAGACTAAAACACTAAAACTTTTAAACTACTAGAGAAAAAGAAAACTAAAAAGGAAAACTAAAACAAAGGTAAAGGCAAAAGATGTGATGGTGATACGATACCGGGGCAACTCCCCCAAGCTTGGCACAAGCCAAGGGGATTGCCCATACCAATGCTTAGTTGTTTTCCTTTGGCGGTGATCGTGGAGTTGTTGCAACATGAGTTTGATCCTCTGTCTTCCAAGGCATAGGTGCTCCATCATGGAAAGATGAACGAGTCTCCGAAATCCTCAAATCTGCAGCCAACCGTGTTGATTTAAATCTATACTCATACTCACGGTTTTGGTTCTCCAGGTCATAGATCTGGCCCTGGAGTTGATCAATCCTGTCATAGAGCCTGGAGAGATGCTTCCCAATGTCATTGGCATCAATCCTGTGCTTGTTGGTGAACTCCGTGATCATCATGTGGTTGGCGTTGAGTCCACGCTCCACCATCCCTTGGCACTTGAACACCTGTTGCTCCATTGCTTCGAGCCTCGTCTCCACGCTTCCGGTCTTCTTAGGCCCCTCAACATCAAGGATGTGCAACATCACGGATGTGCAACATCCCCTCATGCATCTCGATAGATTGAGGTAGGGGTTGATGACCTTCTCAAAGATCTTGTCTTTAGGAGATTTTGGGGAAGTCATGGCAATCTAGATCTGCAACAGAAACAGGCTCGAAACGAAAAACAGAGGAAATCTGCGTGATGCAGGGGTCAGACCAAATGGAAGTATATATAATGATTTTTCTAGACCACAAGGAGTCCCCTGCACAAAAACGGAGTCCGGGAGGCGCACGAGGTGGCCATAAGCCCTCACGGCGCGGCCAAGGGGTGGGCCCGCCCCGTGCAGGCTTGTCGCCTCCTCGCGCACTATCCGGACTACTTCCAACTTTTGTATTTTTCAAATATTCCAAAACGGAGAAAATTTCCTACTGGAAAAGTTTTGGACTATGTTTACTTACCGAAACACATACCTCTTCATTTTCACAGTCTGAAATAGGCTGATAAATGTCCCTTAGGTATTCTTCCAAAGTTATGGTATTGATGATATTGCTTTCAACATTTATGGGAGTACTTGAGATATAATGCTTGATTCTCTGCCCAATTACCACTCTCGGACAATTACCTTCCGTGTTTTTGATCTTGATAGCACCGGAACGATTTACTTCCTCAACAACATAGGGACCTTCCCATTTAGAGAGAAGCTTGCCTGCAAAGAATCTTAAATGAGAGTTATATAGCAAGACATAATCGCCTACATTGAACTCACGCTTTTGTATTCTCTTATCATGCCACCTCTTAACCTTCTCTTTGAAAAGCTTGGATTTCTCATATGCTTGAGTTCTCCACTCATCAAGCGAGCTAACATCAAATAACCTCTTCTCACCGACAAGTTTGAAATCAAAGTTGAGCTCTTTGATTGCCCAATAAGCTTTATGCTCTAGCTCAAGAGGTAAATGACATGCTTTACCGTACACCATCTTGTACGGAGACATGCCCAGGGGATTCTTATAGGCAGTTCTATAAGCCCACAGTGCATCATCAAGCTTCTTAGACCAATTCTTTCTAGACCTGTTGACAGTCTTTTGCATAATCAGTTTAATCTCTCTATTACTTAGCTCTACTTGACCACTGGACTGAGGGTGATAGGGAGACGCAATTCTATGGCTGACATCGTACTTAGCAAGCGTCTTGCGGAAAGCACCATGAATGAAGTGTGAACCACCGTCGGTCATTAGATATCTAGGGACTCCAAATCTAGGGAAGATAACTTCTTTCAACATCTTGATAGAGGTGTTGTGATCAGCACTACTAGTGGGGATAGCTTCTACCCACTTAGTGACGTAATCAACAGCAACTAAGATGTGAGTATACCCATTGGATTTTGGAAAAGGTCCCATATAATCAAAGCCCCAGACATCAAATGGTTCAATGACTAGTGAATAGTTCATACGTATTTCCTGACATTTGCTAATATTACCTATTCTCTGACATCCGTCACAAGACAGGACAAACTTACGGGCATCCTTGAAGAGAGTGGGCCAATAGAAACCTGATTGCAATACCTTGTGTGCAGTTCTATCTCCCGCATGGTTTCCTCCATAGGCCTCGGAGTGACACTTCTGTAGAATCTGTCCCTGTTCATGTTCAGGTACACAACGTCTAATAACACCATCTACTCCTTCCTTATAAAGTTGAGGATCATCCGAAAAGTAATGTCTCAAGTCAAAGAAGAATTTCTTCTTTTGCTGGTACGTGAAACTAGGTGGTATGTATTTGGCAACGATATAGTTTGCATAATCAGCATACAACGGTGCACTACGTGAAGCATTGATGACATTCAGTTGCTCATTGGGAAAGCTATCATCAATAGGTTGTGGGTCATCAAGAACGTTCTCCAACCTAGACAAGTTATCTGCTACTGGGTTATCAGCCCCCTTTCTGTTGACAACGTGCAAATCAAATTCTTGTAGCAAGAGAACCCATCTGTTAAGTCTAGGTTTAGCGTCTTTCGTCTCCATGAGGTACTTAATAGCAGCATGATCAGTGTGAATAGTGATTTTGGAATCAACTATGTAAGACCTGAACTTTTCACATGCAAACACGACTGCTAAAAATTCCTTCTCCGTAGTGGCATAGTTTCTTTGGGCACTGTCTAGAGTTTTACTAGCGTAGTGAATAACATTCAACTTCTTATCAACTCTTTTCCCTAGAACAACACCAACAGCATAATCACTAGCGTCACACATGATTTCAAAAGGTAAGTTCCAATCAGGTGGTTGAACAATAGGTGCAGTTATCAAAGCCCTCTTAAGTATTTCGAAAGCTTCCTCACAATCATCCTAAAAAACAAAAGGAATATCCTTTTGCAAGAGATTGGTAAGAGGCCTAGAAATCTTAGATAAGTCTTTGACGAACCTTCTATAGAAACAAACATGACCAAGTAAACTTCTTATACCTTTGATATCTGTGGGGTATGGCATTTTATCGATTGCATCAACCTTAGCCTTATCAACTTCAATACCTCTTTCGGAAATTTTATGTCCTAAGACGATGCCTTCATTAACCATAAAGTGGCACTTCTTCCAATTCAAGACAAGATTGGTGTCTTTACATCTCTTAAGACTCGATCAAGGTTGCTGAGGCAATCATCAAAGGAATACCCATAAACAGAGAAGTCATCCATGAAAACCTCAACAATCTTTTCACAAAAGTCAGAGAATATAGCCATCATACATCTTTTAAAGGTGGCAGGTGCATTACATAAACCGAAAGGGATACGTCTATAAGCAAAAGTACCGAAAGGGCAGGTGAAAGTGGTTTTCTCCTGATCAGATTGTGCAACTGGTATTTCGGAGAAACTAGAATAACCGTCTAGAAAGCATAAGTGTGTGTGTTTGGACAGCCTTTCTAGCATTTGGTCGATAAAAGGCAAAGGTTAATGATCTTTCCTAGTGGCCTTATTCAACTTCCTAAAATCAATCACCATACTCTAGCCAGTAATAATCCTCTATGGGATCAACTCATCCTTATCATTAGGGACAACGGTATTGCCTCCCTTTTTAGGGACGCAATGCACCGGACTCACCGAGCCGCTGTGAGCAACAGGATAAATGATACCCGCTTCCAGGATCTTTAGTATTTCTTTTCTTACTACTTCTTTCATCTTAGGATTCAATCTCCTTTGATGATCAGCAACTGGTTTGAATTCAGGATCATTTTTGATCTTGTGCTGGCATAGAGTGGGCCTAATGCCCTTAAGATCATCAAGAGTATATCCTATAGCAGCACGGTGCTTCCTCGGAGTTTTTAGCAACTTCTTTTCTTCATGCTCTGAGAGGCTAGCACTAATTATAACAAGGTATATCTCTTTTTCATCAAGATAGGCGTACTTAAGAGTATCAGGCAACTGTTTAAGCTCGAACACAGGATCACCCTTTGGTGGGGGTGGATCCCCAAGCAGTTCAACAGGCTGATTATTCTTAAGGATAGGATATTGTTCTAAGACAACTCTATCTATCTCATCCCTTTCATCAATATGCATATCATTTTCATGCTCAAGCAAGTATTGCTCTAAGGGATCAGTAGGAGGCACGACAATAGAAGCTAAGGCAATAGTTTCGTCGCTACTAGGCAACTCCTTTTCATGAGGTTGTCTACCACACTTAGAGAAATTGAACTCATGTGACACACCTTCAAACCCAACAGTGATAGTTTGCTTCTCACAATCAATATGAGCATTGACGGCATTGAGAAAAGGTCTACCAAATATGATGGGACAAAAGCTATCTTGTGCAGTAGGAAGAACGAGGAAATCAGCAGGATAATTCGTTTTACCACACAAGACTTCAACATCCCTAACAATTCCCACAGGGCAGATAGTATCTCTATTGGCAAGTTGAATAGTGACATCAATATGCTCTATCTCAACGGGTGCAATCTCATATTTGATTTCATCGTATAAGGATTGAGGTATTGCACTAACACTAGCACCCACGTCACATAAACCATGATAATAATGATCTCCTATCTTAACAGAAACCACAGGCATGCCAACAACAGGCCTATGTTTTTCTCTAACGTGAGGTTTACCAATTCTAGCAGCATCTTCATAGAAGTGAATATTCTGTCCCTCAACTTCTTCAGACAAAAGATCTTTGATAATAACAATGCTAGGTTCAAATCTAATTTGCTCAGCTGGTGTAGGTGTTCTAATATAGCCTCTACATATCATAGTTGAAGCTTTAGAATGATCCATTATCCTAAAAGGGAAAGGTGGTTTCTCAATGTAAGCACTGGGAACAACAGGATCATTATAGGCAATGAGTTTCTCTTCAACTGGAATGGGTTTAACTAGATTGACTTCTAACGGAGGATGATATTTAAACCACTTCTCTTTGGGGAGATCAATATGAGCAACAAAGGATTCACACAATGAAGCTACGATCTCAGAGTCAAGTCCATACTTAGCGCTAAAGTCACAAAAAGTAAGTGTCTCAACAAAGGATTTAACGCAATCAAACGTGAAATTCATACCTGACTCCTTACCTTCTTCAAGCTCCCAATCTTCAGAGTTGCGTTTAATTCTCTCCAATAAACTCCATTTGAAGTCAATATCTCTCTTCATAAAAGAACCGGTACAAGAAGTGTCAAGCATGGTGCAATCATCATGAGAAAGCCGAGCATAGAAGTTCCGAATGATAATTTCTCTTGAGAGCTCATGATCGGGGCATGAATATAGCATTAATTTAAGCCTCCCCCAAGCTTGAGCGATGCTTTCTCTGTCACGAGGCCAACAATTGTAAATATAATTCCGATCACGATGTACTAAATCCATAGGATAAAACTTTTGATGAAATTCCAATTTCAACCGATTGTAGTCCCATGATCCATTATCATCACATAGCCTATACCATGTGGACGCCTTATCCTTCAAAGATAAAGGAAAGACCTTCTTCTTGACCTCATCCTCAGGCACACCTGCAAGCTTAAATAAACCACAAACTTAATCTACATAGATTAGATGCAAGTCTGGATGTGATGTTCCATCTCGTGTAAAAGGATTAGCCAGTAGATTCTCAAGCATACCCGAAAGAAATTCAAAGCAAATATTTTCAGTAGGTGCATAAATTGAGGAGCAACTCTTTGTGCTTTTGTTCGAGGTGAAGATACCCCGAACAAGCTCCTCAAGGGATTAGCATCCATAGTGACAAGTGACAATAAATTTCAGCACACTATATGAATGTTTCCTTACCAAGTTCCACTTACCAAAGGTGCTTCACACCATGGCAATGGCGCCAGAAAAGAGTCTTGATGACCCACAAGTGTAGGGGATCAATCTAGTCCTTTCGATAAGTAAGAATGTCGAACCCAACGAGGAGCAGAAGGATCTGACAAGTGGTTTTCAGCAAGGAAATATCTACAAGCACTGAAATTATCGGTAACAAGTGATTGTGTGGTGAGATGATTCGTAGCAAGCAACAAGTAAAAAAAGTAGCAACGGTGAAGAAAAGTGGCCCAATCCCTTTTGTAGCAAGGGACAAGCATGGACAAAGTCTTATAGGAGGAAAAACGCTCCCGAGGACACACGGGAATTTCTGTCATGTTAGTTTCATCATGTTCATATGATTCACGTTCGTTACTTTGATAGTTTGATATGTGGGTGGACCGGCGCTTGGGTACTGCCCTTACATCGACAAGGACCCCACTTATGATTAACCTCTCTCGCAAGCATGCGCAACTACGAAAGAAGAATTAAGACAAAGTCTAAACATAGTATTAAACTAGTGGATCCAAATCAGCCCCTTACGAAGCAACGCATAAACTAGGGTTTAAGCTTTTGTCACTCTAGCAACCCATCATCTACTTACTACTTCCCAATGCCTTCCTCTAGGCCCAAATAATGGTGAAGTGTTATGTAGTCGACGTTCACATAACACCACTAGAGGAAAAACAACATACAACATATCAAATTACCGAACGAATACCAAATTCACATGACTACTATTAGCATGACTTATCCCATGTCCTCGGGAACAAAACTAACTACTCACAAAGCATAATCATATTCATGACCAGAGAGGTAATGAGTAGCATCAAGGATCTGAACATAAACTCTTCCACCAAATAATCCAACTAGCATCAACTACAAAGAGTAATCAACACTACTAGCAACCTTACAAGTACCAATCGGAGTCGTGAGACGGAGATTGGTTACAAGAGATGAACTAGGGTTTGGAGATGAGATGGTGTTGATGAAGATGTTGATGGTGACGAGTCCCCTCCGATGAGAGGAGTGTTGGTGATGACGATGGCGACGATTTCCCCCTCCGTGAGGGAAGTTTCCCCGGCAGGATCGTCCTGCTGGAGTTCTAGATTGGTTCTGCTCAAGTTCCGCCTCGTGGCGGCGGCGAAACCACCAAAAAGCTCCCTTCTGATTTTTTACTGGACGAAACCCTCCATATAGCAAAAGGGGGGGGGCAGTGGGCCAGTGGGCTGCCCACAAGCCCCCATGGCGCGGCCTGGGGGGTTGGTCACGCCGTGCAGGCTTGTGGGCACCCCCTGGTGCCCCTCTCGCACTTCTTCGGCCCAGTTTTTTTGATAAATTGGGAAAAATTCCCCGTTGATTTTCACGGCGTTTGGAGTTGCGCAGAATAGGTATCTCAACTTTGCTCCACTTTCAGGCCAAAATTCCAATTGCCGGTATTCTCGCTCTTCATATAAACCTTGCAAAATAAGAGGGAAAAGGCATAAGAATTGTACCGCGAATTGAAATAACAGCCAAAGAAGTAAAAAATATCATCATGAAAACATGATGCAAAATGGACGTATCAGGGGTCGCCAGGCAGGCCTGGGCCGAAAGCTACTCAGTTGGGCCGCTCCTCTCTCTGGTTAAGAAAACCCTTTTCAATACAAATTAAAGCAGAAAAGAGAATAATGCCTTAGGCTAAAAGAAAAAGAGTTTAACAAAAACGAAAATAACTTTGGTCTTCTAAAATGTTGCCACTATTTATAAAAATAAGTGGGGCATTTTAGGAGACCAAAATAAAATGCCTTTATTCTTAAATGGACTGTATTTTTTCTAATAAAACCTGAGGGGTTGCCATCACAATTAACAAGAAGAATTTTAGAAAAGGAGGAACTTTTTTTATGGGGGAAAACAGAAGCTTTTAAATCTGCCACAAAGAAAATAGAGACGAGAGAAGGTGGTTTTATCCTATGCTGTAGCTTGTGGGTTTTTGAAATGCACTTGTTGCACACAAACCTCAACAAACACAAAAGCACATCCGCATAACACTTGCACATCACATCAAGGTTCACCCACATCAGCACAAACAAAAATAAAAGGAAAATATGCAATGCATGAAGTCATTATGCACATAGAATGATGACACAAATGGGCTCACCCACTTATCATACCATATCAAGGTTGCCATACAACGAAAGATTACAAGAGGGGGAAAGAATTGCATTAGGGTTGTCACACGTTATCCACCGGATTGGAGAAGTGACCTTGGGCTGTTTGGAAGTGTTGAGCTGCCTGCAGGATCAGCGGGGGTTGAATCGGTTGCTGATCAACCTTGACCTGCAAGTTAGTCTTGCGGGGTGGGTTATGCTCCACGCCAGGCGTATGTTGGCTGCTAAATAAACGAGTGGGGTTAAGATTGGCCCGGATATGACTCTGATGCCTCCTCTGATGCACCGAGTCATACGCGACTCGCTCAAGCTCAAGTCGCCATGCCTCCATCTTCAAGCGCTCTACCTCTTCGTCAATCCGAGCCTGCTGGTCCGCCATCCGGATCTTCTCGGCATCAATGTCAAGTTGTATCTGAGCCATCACTTCTTGAAGTTCGGCTAGTTCCGCATTGACTTCCTCCTAGTTACCATCTGTCACAACGTCTACCATGAGTTTTGACATCCGGTGGCTCCGTTAGCGGTTGCCGCGTTTGGCTAATTTTGTGCCGACGTTGCCCCCGCCATGTAGATGGAGACTTGGTGTGGGGGTTTCTGTAGCCCTTCAGAGATTGCCGCCCCAGGAAAGCCCCCAAGCCTTTCCTCATAGAGAGGACAAATTGAATATGTATCTCCCATGGACGACTCGTCGTCTGAGTTGACAGGGGTATCTCCACCAGCTTCCGGTTCATCCGGGAGGCTAACCCCTATGTAAAGTCGACGAAGACGTGACGCCACCCGATCCGAGGCTTGGCGGGTTTGGTGAACCGAGTCGGCTCGACGATGTTGGTGCAGATGTCCGGCTCAGGGACCGATGTTCTAATCTTGCCGATGAAGACATGAATCTTGTCGAAGGGTTCCGATAACATGATTCGATTGAACTGGCCTCGGGACCCGAGCTTGAATTGTCGATGTAGAACCTTCCACGGCGGCTCTTAGTCATGAGACCGACTGCGTAGCTCCCGAACCCTGGAAGGGCTCCCTTTGAGAACTCAACTCCATCTTGTGCATGCCCCATGGTGGGCGCCAACAGTCGTGGTTTTGTCACGGTAAATGTCCTCCTGAAAGGACTTAGTGATGGGGGCACCGCAACCATGTGGCGACTCAAAGGGGTTAATTGGGAGAGAGAGACAATTTTACCCAGGTTCAGCCCCTCTGATCGAGGTAAAACCCTACGTCCTTCTCTGTGTATATTCATGTGGAAATAGATTACAAGGGTGCGGATTCGCCTGACCTAGCTCTCGATTGGGGATAACCTAAGTCCATCAGCCCTAGAGACTCGCCTTTATATTCAGGTCGAGGCCCTAGGATTACAAGAGTCCGGGTCATGTATGATTCTTGACCTGCCATGTCTCTAACTCGCCTTACTTCTATCGCAAGGAAACTTCTTGAGGTCCTTCTTCTATATGGGCCATAAGTCACCATCTTTCTGCCTCAGGCTACAGCCGGCTCTTCTGGCTCCGCCTTGTACCTTCTGCTTCTTAAGTCATGGCGCATCTTGAATTATGAATGTTGAGCCGCCATCATCTTGACCCGGCCTCCTGGGGCGGGTCTCATGGCGGGATAATACCCTCAACAGTTGGCTTTACCTTACTGAATTTCTAGTAGTTACTAATGCTTTCTAGAGGTTCAATCATAAGTTCATATGATCCAAGTACGGAAAATGTATGTTAGTGCATGCATCTCCCTCATATAAAACTACAATAATGATTACCGGCGTGGTTATCAATTGCCTAGGGACAAATCTTTCTCTTGTGTTAAAAAAAGCTTTCTACTAAACGAATAACTTAATTAATATTTATCTAAACAACCCCTAACTTTTATTTACTTATTTTTTTATTTTTTTGCATAACTATCTATAACACCTACTAAGTACTTATAGTTTTATTTCCACAAAATTGCTTCATACTTGTTCTAGGTAAATTAAGCATTAGCGTGCGTAGAGTTGTATCGGTGGTCGATAGAACTTGAGAGAATATCAATTATAACTTTAGCTCCTCATTGGGTTCGACATTCTTACTTATTGAAAAGGTATACAAATGATCCCCTACACTTGTGGGTTATCAATACGCTAATCTCTTCTACTGTTGAAAGATATATTCTTCTATAGGGTGAGCTTCCCCCCTTGTATTCTGGCATTTATGCAGCTTAGTCCACAAATATTACCCCATTCCTTTGATACCGATGCATACATAGTATATATATCAGGTAAGTGTTGTGAGTACTTTAGATTAGTACTCACTGTTACTTTTCTACACTTTTTTGCTTCGACTCAGTTGCAGCAACATATGGTAGTATCGAGGATGCATGTCCTATCCCAGTAGGCTACTACGTGGAGGATGCTTCACCATGAGTAGTCCGGAGGTCCCTGGAAGGAGGCCTTGCCTTTCGATCGAGTTGTCGTTGTTATGCTCATCCTTCTAAAGGCAAATACTTGTCTAACTATGTCTGTACTCAGGTAATATTTTCTTCCATGGCTGATGTATTATGGGTCCTTGTTTGCCATGGCTTATAAGTTGTGTTGTGATATTGACGTGACTCGCCTTTTGTGAAGTGCATTATGCGTTTATGGTTAGTGCACAATTATAAACGGGGGAATCACATTGGCAGAGCCTGTTTACGGTGGCAATGGCGGATGGCATTCCCGTTGAAGGCGGTGGATTCATGAGGTAAGGGTGCACGGGAGACGATGATGAACGTCCATAGATAGGGGTGGCGGCAGCAATGGGCTGCTGGAGTGTATGGTTTGAAGAAATTTTCAAACTCCATCGCCCGAATATATATACCCATGAAGTATCATTGACACCGAGAATAAAATATGGATGGCCCCGAAGTTCATAATTGTCAGTTGACAAAGGAACTCGGTGATGTGGACATTTTCTAATTGGTGGTACGAGGTAGGAAAACCTGATCAACCTAAATGCTTTTGGCAGCCGAGTTTGTAGATGTTGGTCACACCGAATATTACTAGGAGGTTTTTGAAGTGATCCCTTGTCGAATCGGTGGCCCGAGTGCTCCTCGCCTGGTGGGTCCAAAAATGAGCTTGTTCAAATTTTGTGATGAAGTAATATCGAATAGATAGCTAGAGGGGGTACCTAGGAATTCTTGTACATTCAATTGGAGAGAAAAATAAAACCCAAATAACCACAACTCGATGTAATTTCCATGTTCAGTCTCATCACACACGGGATAAACTATAGGATTCGTTTGTGATGTTTGATATCACACCGAGTTTGGATAAAAATATTGTGTCATATGAGACTGCACGCGCTAGTTTCTTGCTACACCAAAAGAAAATTTTGGGTTGCCCCGCAAATATCTACCTCCCCACCACTCTTACCAGCCAAAAGCCATATTTCCCCCTCCTTCCCCCTTCCTTTCCTAAGTCCAAACCTTCACTACTTGCTTGTAGGGCCACCTCCTCACCGGCGACACTCCTTCCTCCTACTCGGCCTCCTTCATCTAGTCACATAATTCACACCTTCCCCGTACTCCTCCTCCTCGGCCCCTACTCCTCCATACCACATGGCCCAACCGTCAGCGTGACACCTGCCACCCAAATCACCACCACATCCTCCAAATAATTGCTGCCGACAGCCATGGTACATGCAGTATAGCCAAGATCTCAAGGAGCATTTGGCAGCGGAGAAGCAAATCGCGGAGGCACACACGGATGAGATAACGATGGATGCCATGCGTGGTGACTCATAGATCTGCGAGGAGCACCTCGCCATCGGGGCCATCATCTACGCCTCACAAGCGGACGCCTCCATACGGTTCGCTACCTTAAATGACAACTCATGGTTTTTCTCGAGGGCTGCGCTCGTGCCTTTGACGAATACTACGACTTGTTTTCTTAGAGTGAATGTGCTTTCCTCAGCTCCAGAGCGAGCAAGTTGGTGCATAGGCACGGTTAGGCCACTCACCAGTATGAGGAAGGCACCCACGATGTGGAGGGCTCGCCTTCTTCCAAGCCCATCGTTATCAATATCTCTGACGATGAGGAATTTTGTTTTTAGCTTAATTAGTAATGACCTCTTTTTAACTAGCTATGCCTATAAAGCATGTTTAGTATACATGTTTCTTATGCTGCTCATGCTTTTCCTTAAGAAATTATAATGAAATATCCAATGTAATGCTACTATGCAACCTGACCTTCTAGTATGTTCTATTGTTCATTGTGATGCTCAGTTAACTGTTTGGTTCATTTGTTTTGGTGATCATCTACAATGTGATGTTCGATTGTTGTTGATACAATTTTGTATTATTATGCATGTGAGATGTAAATCGAATTTGGATATACTAAATACATGTGAAATATACAATTTCTATATTTCTTAGTCCATAGCACGGTTGGCTTTTGCATGTGGCTCGAATTTATATGTTGGATTTGCAATGCATTTATTTTCCAGTAAATTATTTTACTGATAGCACGCAAAATCTCACTAATAACTTGATCAATATCTATCTTAAATATGTTATAGGGGAACTATGGGAGGCACTGAAGTTTACAATCGAGGTTTGCACATTCATGATTCTTTGGCTAATAGCACATTACTGTGCAATTGCACGAACCATTCTAATATTTAATTTTCTAATAATATGGTATTGCACATGTAAGTCATGTTGTAAGATGCTTAGACCCACTGTTTGACCCATTTTGCATGTGGGGGGAATGAGGTGTTCATGAATATCAGTCAAATTAAGAAACTCAGAAAGATTGTTAAGAGAAAGAAACTAGCAACGAAAAACAACAAGATGTTTGTCTACAAAATGAGGAAGACAACGGTGAACTATAGGATGGTACTATCTCTTTTACCCTTTCTCTTTTCCATTTGCGACATTACAATTTTTCAAAATGAAATTTATGCATATCTTTATTTCCAGTCCTTTCCAAAGTAGTTCATCGATGAGTACGTCTCAAACTACATGTATGGTCAAGAGGCGAGGAAGGTACTCATACAACACCCACGGTATAATCTTGAAGTATTCCTAAAGAGGATGAAGGATGGGAGGGTTACCATCCATAGGCACTGGCCTAAAGTTGCAAGGACCTTCGACATCAGTGAAGGATCAACATTTTCCTTCCGCTTCAACAGTTTTCTAGATGAGATACATATGTATATTTACTGTCTATGATTCTACTTTCCAAAGGTTTTAGATGTTGCATGCCCAACTTGGTCCTGTCGTGTAATTGGGTAGCTAGGTAGTATATTTCTATATAGTATTTTACTATGATGTATTTCAATTATGAAATCTTGGTCGCTGTAATACTGATATGAAATATATTGTGTGCTTGATATGAAGTGTCAATTTTATTACTAACGGAATTATAAATAATAGAGCGATTATGATCATTATTGGGGTTTCCAATTGCACACGGTTTCTCAGACAACACCATGAGCGATGACCTCAACAATCCCACATGGTTTTTGTAAAGTTGGCGTGTTGGATCATTCAACAATCACACAAGACTTTTGGCTGGCAACTATGTGCGTTAGGCCACCCTTTCATAAATGTTTCTGTTGGAATTATGCCCTAGAGGCAATAATAAATATAGTTATTATTATAATTCCTGTATCAAGAAAATAGTTTATTATCCATGCTATAATTGTATTGAATGAAGACTCATTTACATGTGTGGATACATAGACAAAACACCATCCCTAGCATGCCTCTAGTTGGCTAGCCAGTTGATCAATGATAGTCAGTGTCTTCTGATTATGAACAAGGTGTTGTTGCTTGATAACTGGATCACGTCATTGGGAGAATCACGTGATGTACTAGACCCAAACTAATAGACGTAGCATGTTGATCGTGTCATTTTGTTGCTACTGTTTTCTACGTGTCAAGTATTTATTCCTATGACCATGAGATCATATAACTCACTGACACCGAAGGAATGCTTTGTGTGTATCAAACGTCGCAACGTAACTGGGTGACTATAAAGATGCTCTACAGGTATCTCCGAAGGTGTTAGTTGAGTTAGTATGGATCAAGACTGGGATTTGTCACTCCGTGTGACGGAGAGGTATCTCGGGGCCCACTCGGTAATACAACATCACACACAAGCCTTGCAAGCAATGTAACTTAGTGTAAGTTGCGGGATCTTGTATTACGGAACGAGTAAAGAGACTTGCCGGTAAACGAGATTGAAATAGGTATGCGGATACTGACGATCGAATCTCGGGCAAGTAACATACCGAAGGACAAAGGGAATAACATACGGGATTATACGAATCCTTGGCACTAAGGTTCAAACGATAAGATCTTCGTAGAATATGTAGGTTCCAATATGGGCATCCAGGTCCCGCTATCGGATATTGACCGAGGAGTCTCTCGGGTCATGTCTACATAGTTCTTGAACCCGCAGGGTCTGCACACTTAAGGTTCGACGTTGTTTTATGCGTATTTGAGTTATATGGTTGGTTACCGAATGTTGTTCGGAGTCCCGGATGAGATCACGGACGTAACGAGGGTTTCCGGAATGGTCCGGAAACGAAGATTGATATATAGGATGACCTCATTTCATTACCGGAAGGTTTTCGGAGTTACCGGGAATGTACCGGGAATGACGAATGGGTTCCGGGAGTTCACCGGGGGGGGCAACCCACCCCGGGGAAGCCCATAGGCCATAAGGGTGGCGCACCAGCCCTTAGTGGGCTGGTGGGACAGCCCAAAAGGGCCCTATGCGCCAAGGATAAGAAATCAAAGGAAAAAATAAAAAAAAGGAGGAGGTGGGAAGGGAGGGGGACTCCCTCCCACCAAACCTAGTCCAACTCGGTTTGGGGGGGGGAGAGTCCTCCCCCTTGGCTAGGCCGACCACTTGAGGGTCCTTGGACCCCAAGGCAAGGCCCCCCTCCCTCCCACCTATATATACGGATGTTTTAGGGCTGATTTGAGACGACTTTTCCAGAGCAGCCCGACCACATACCTCCACGGTTTTTCCTCTAGATCGCGTTTCTGCAGAGCACGGGCGGAGCCCTGCTGAGACAAGGTCATCACCAACCTCCGGAGCGCCGTCACGCTGCCGGAGAACTCTTCTACCTCTCCGTCTCTCTTGCTGGATCAAGAAGGCCGAGATCATCGTCGAGCTGTACGTGTGCTGAACGCAGAGGTGCCGTCCGTTCGGTACTAGATCGTGGGACTGATCGCGGGATTGTTCGCGGGGCGGATCGAGGGACGTGAGGACGTTCCACTACATTATCCGTGTTCTCTAATGCTTCTGCTGTATGATCTACAAGGGTACGTAGATCACTCATCCCCTCTCGTAGATGGACATCACCATGATAGGTCTTCGTGCGCGTAGGAAAATTTTTGTTTCCCATGCGACGTTCCCCAACAGTGGCATCATGAGCTAGGTTCATGCGTAGATGTCTTCTCGAGTAGAACACAAAATTTTTTGTGGGCGGTGATGTGCGTTTTTCTGCCCTCCTTAGTCTTTTCTTGATTCCGCGGTATTGTTGGATTGAAGCGGCTTGGACCGACATTACTCGTACGCTTATGAGAGACTGGTTTCATCGTTACGAGTAACCCCCTTTGCTCAAAGATGACTGGCAAGTGACGGTTTCTCCAACTTTAGTTGAATCGGATTTGACCGAGGAGGTCCTTGGATGAGGTTAAATAGCAACTCATAGATCTCCGTTGTGGTGTTTGCGTAAGTAAGATGCGATCCTACTAGATACCCTTGGTCACCACGTAAAACATGCAACAACAAAATTAGAGGACGTCTAACTTGTTTTTGCAGGGTATGATTGTGATGTGATATGGCCAACGATGTGATGTGATATATTGGATGTATGAGATGATCATGTTGTAATAGAAATATCGACTTGCACGTCGATGGTACGACAACCGGCAGGAGCCATAGGGTTGTCTTTATACTAACGTTTGTGCTTGCAGATGCGTTTACTATTTTGCTAGGATGTAGCTTTAGTAGTAATAGCGTAAGTAGCACGACAACCCCGATGGCAACACGTTGATGGATGATCATGGTGTGGCGCCGGTGACAAGAAGATCGTGCCGGTGCTTTGGTGATGGAGATCAAGAAGCACGTGATGATGGCCATATCATGTCACTTATGAATTGCATGTGATGTTAATCCTTTTATGCACATTATTTTGCTTAGAACGACGGTAGCATTATGAGGTGATCTCTCACTAAAATTTCAAGACGAAATTGTGTTCTCCCCGACTGTGCACCGTTGCTACAGTTCGTCGTTTCGAGACACCACGTGATGATCGGGTGTGATAGACTCAACGTTCACATACAACGGGTGCAAAACAGTTGCGCACGCGGAACACTCGGGTTAAGCTTGACGAGCCTAGCATGTGCAGACATGGCCTCGGAACACATGAGACCGAAAGGTCGATCATGAATCATATAGTTGATATGATTAGCATAGGGATGCTTACCACTGAAACTACTCTCGACTCACGTGATGATCGGACTTGGGATAGTGTAAGTGGATCATGAACCACTCAAATGACTAGAGAGATGTACTTTTTGAGTGGGAGTTTAGCATATAATTTGATTAAGTTGAACTCTAATTATCTTGAACATAGTCTAATTCCACTTTGAATATATTTGTGTTGTAGATCATGGCTCACGCGACAGTCATCCTGAATTTTAATACGTTCCTAGAGAAAGCTAAGTTGAAAGATGATGGAAGCAACTTTGTAGACTGGGCTCGTAATCTTAAGCTAATCTTACAAGCTGGGAAGAAGGATTATGTCCTTAATGCTGCGCTAGGAGATGAACCACCCGCTACGGCTGATCAGGATGTTAAGAACGCTTGGTTAGCACGTAAGGAGGACTACTCAATAGTTCAATGTGCAGTCTTGTATGGCTTAGAACCAGGACTTCAACGTCGCTTGAGCGTCATGGAGCATTTGAGATGTTCCAGGAGTTGGAGTTTATCTTTCAGAAGAACGCCCGGATCGAGAGGTATGAGACCTCCGATAAATTCTATGCTTGCAAGATGGAGGAAAACTCGTGTGTCAGTGAACATGTGCTCAAAATGTCTGGGTACTCAAACCGTCTAGCTGAACTGGGGATTGAACTCCCGCAAGAAGCTATCACTGACAGAATCCTTCAATCACTGCCGCCAAGCTATAAAGGCTTTGTGTTGAGCTACAACATGCAAGGGACGAACAAGTCTCCCGGCGAGTTGTTTGCGATGCTGAAAGTCACAGAGTCTGAACTCCGTAAAGAGCATCAAGTGTTGATGGTGAGCAAGACCACTAGTTTCAAGAGAAACGGCAAAGGAAAGAAGGGCAATGCGAAGAAGAGCGGCAAGCCTGTTGCCAATCCGCCGAAGAAACCCAGGGCTGGACCTAAGCCTGAAACACAGTGCTTCTATTGCAAGGGTATGGGTCACTGGAAGCGCAATTGCCCCAAGTATCTGGCAGATAAGAAGGCGGGCAAAGAAAAATCAGGTATATTTGATATACATGTTATTGATGTGTACTTAACCGGCTCTCGTAGTAGTGCCTGGGTATTTGATACCGGTTCTGTTGCTCATATTTGCAACTCGAAGCAGGAACTATGGAATAGACGGAGGCTGGCGAAAGACGAAGTGACGATGCGCGTAGGAAATGGTTCCAAGGTTGATGCAATCGCCGTCGGCACAGTGTCACTTCAGCTACCATCGGGATTAGTGATGAACTTAAATCATTGTTATTTAGTGCCTGCGTTGAGCATGAACATTATATCTGGATCTTGTTTATTGCGAGACGGTTACTCTTTTAAGTCTGAGAATAATGGTTGTTCTACTTCTATGAGTAAGATCTTTTAGGGTCATGCACCGAATGTGAGAGGATTGTTCATATTGAATCTTGATAGCGATACGCATATACATAACATTGAGACCAAAAGAGTTAGAGTAAACAATGATAGCGCCATATTTTTGTGGCACTGCCGCTTGGGTCATATTGGTGTAAAGCGCATGAAGAAACTCCATGTTGATGGACTTTTGGAGTCACTTGACTTTGATTCACTTGACACGTGCGAACCATGCCTCATGGGCAAGATGACTAAGACTCCGTTCTCCGGAACAATGGAGCGTGCAAGTGACTTGTTGGAAATCGTACATACCGATGTGTGTGGTCCAATGAGTGTAGAGGCACGCGGCGGATATCGTTATTTTCTCACCTTCACTGACGATTTAAGTAGATATGGTTATGTCTACTTAATGAAGCACAAGTCTGAAACATTTGAAAAGTTCAAGCAATTTCAGAGTGAAGTGGAAAATCATCGTAACAAGAAGATCAAGTTCCTACGGTCTGATCGTGGGGGTGAATATCTGAGTTTCGAGTTTGGTGCTCACTTAAGACAATGTGGAATTGTTTCGCAGTTAACACCGCCTGGAACACCACAGCGTAATGGTGTGTCCGAACGTCGTAATCGTACTTTGTTAGAGATGGTGCGATCTATGATGTCTCTTACTGATTTGCCGTTATCATTTTGGGGTTATGCATTAGAAACAGCTGCATTCACTTTAAATAGGGCACCATCAAAATCCGTTGAGACGACACCATACGAACTGTGGTATGGCAAAAGGCCAAAGTTGTCGTTTCTTAAAGTTTGGGGATGTGATGCTTATGTCAAAAAGCTTCAGCCTGAAAAGCTGGAACCCAAAGCGGAAAAGTGCGTCTTCATAGGTTACCCAAAAGAGACCGTTGGGTACACCTTCTATCTCAAATTCGAGGGCAAAGTGTTTGTTGCTAAAAACGGAGCTTTTCTCGAGAAGGAGTTTCTCTCGAGAGAATTGAGTGGGAGGAAGATAGAACATGACGAGGTTGTCGAACCTCTCATCCCTCTGGATGGTGGCGCAGGGCAAGGGGAAACCTCTGTCGTTGCGACGCCGGTTGAGGAGGAAGTTAATGATGATGATCATGAAACTCCAGTTCAAGTTTCTGTTGAACCACGCAGGTCGACGAGATCACGCGCTGCTCCAGAGTGGTACGGTAATCCCGTCTTATCAATCATGTTGTTAGACAACAATGAACCTGCAAATTATGAAGAAGCAATGGTGGGCCCAGATTCCAACAAATGGCTAGAAGCCATGAAATCCGAGATAGGATCCATGTATGAGAACAAAGTGTGGACTTTGGAGATACTACCTCAGGACCGCAAGGCTATTCAGAACAAATGGATCTTTAAGAAGAAGACGGACGCTGACGGTAATGGGACCGTTTATAAAGCTCGACTTGTGGCAAAGGGTTTTTCACAAGTTCCAGGAGTTGACTACGATGAGACTTTCTCACCCGTAGCGATGCTTAAGTCCGTTAGAATCATGTTAGCAATAGCTGCATTTTTCGATTATGAAATCTGGCAGATGAATGTCAAAACGGCATTCCTTAACTGTTTCCTTAAGGAAGAGTTGTATATGATGCAACCCGAAGGTTTTGTCGATCCTAAAAATACTGACAAGGTGTGCAAGCTCTAGCGATCCATTTATGGACTGGTGCAAGCATCTCGGAGTTGGAACAAACGCTTTGATGAGGTGACCAAAGCATTTGGGTTTATACAAGTGGTTGGAGAAGCTTGTATTTACAAGAAAGTGAGTGGGAGCTCTGTGGCGTTTCTAATATTATATGTGGATGACATATTACTGATTGGAAACAACGTAGAGCTTTTGGAGAGCATAAAAGGTTACTTGAATAAAAGTTTCTCTATGAAGGACCTAGGAGAAGCTGCTTACATTCTAGGCATTAAGATCTATAGGGATAGATCAAAACGCCTGATAGGACTTTCACAAAGCACATACCTTGATAAAGTTTTGAAGAGGTTCAAAATGGAACAGTCCAAGAAAGGGTTCTTGCCAGTTTTACAAGGTACGAGATTGAGTAAGACTCAGTGCCCAGCAACTGATGAAGATAGAGAGCATATGCGCTCCGTCCCCTATGCTTCAGCCATAGGTTCTATCATGTATGCGATGCTGTGCACTAGACGGGATGTTAGCCTGGCCATAAGTATGGCAGGTAGGTTCCAGAGTAGTCCAGGAGTGGATCACTGGACAGCGGTCAAGAATATCCTGAAGTACCTGAAAAGGACTAAGGAGATGTTTCTCGTGTATGGAGGTGACGAAGAGCTCGCCGTAAAAGGTTACGTCGATGCAAGCTTTGACACAGATACGGACGACTCTAAGTCGCAAACCAGATACGTATTTATTCTTAATGGGGGTGCAGTAAGCTGGTGCAGTTCCAAGCAAAGCGTCGTAGATGATTCTACATGTGAAGCGGAGTACATGGCTGCCTCGGAGGCGGCTAAGGAGGGTGTATGGATGAAGCAGTTCATGACGGATCTTGGAGTGGTGCCAAGTGCACTGGATCCAATAACCTTGTTCTGTGACAACACGGATGCCATTGCCTTAGCAAAGGAACCACGTTTTCACAAGAAGACCAGACACATCAAACGACGCTTCAACCTCATCCGCGACTACGTCAAGGAAGAGGACGTAAATATATGCAAAGTGCACACGGATCTGAATGTAGCAGACCCGCTGACTAAACCTCTTCCACGGCCAAAACATGATCGACACCAGAACTGTATGGGTGTTAGACTTATTACAATGTAATTCACATGGTGATGTGAGGGCTAGATTATTGACTCTAGTGCAAGTGGGAGACTGTTGGAATTATGCCCTAGAGGCAATAATAAATATAGTTATTATTATAATTCCTGTATCAAGATAATAGTTTATTATCCATGCTATAATTGTATTGAATGAAGACTCATTTACATGTGTGGATACATAGACAAAACACCGTCCCTAGCATGCCTCTAGTTGGCTAGCCAGTTGATCAATGATAGTCAGTATCTTCTGATTATGAACAAGGTGTTGTTGCTTGATAACTGGATCACGTCATTGGGAGAATCACGTGATGGACTAGACCCAAACTAATAGACATAGCATGTTGATTGTGTCATTTTGTTGCTACTGTTTTCTGCGTGTCAAGTATTTATTCCTATGACCATGAGATCATATAACTCACTGACACCGGAGGAATGCTTTGTGTGTATCAAATGTCGCAACGTAACTCGGTGACTATAAAGATGCTCTACAGGTATCTCCGAAGGTGTTAGTTGAGTTAGTATGGATCAAGACTGGGATTTGTCACTCCGTGTGACGGAGAGGTATCTCGGGGCCCACTCGGTAATACAACATCACACACAAGCCTTGCAAGCAATGTAACTTAGTGTAAGTTGCGGGATCTTGTATTACGGAACGAGTAAAGAGACTTGCCGGTAAACGAGATTGAAATAGGTATGCGGATACTGACGATCGAATCTCGGGCAAGTAACATACCGAAGGACAAAGGGAATAACATACGGGATTATACGAATCCTTGGCACTGAGGTTCAAACGATAAGATCTTCGTAGAATATGTAGGACCCAATATGGGCATCCAGGTCCCGCTATCGGATATTGACCGAGGAGTCTCTCGGGTCATGTCTACATAGTTCTCGAACCCGCAGGGTCTGCACACTTAAGGTTCGACGTTGTTTTATGCGTATTTGAGTTGTATGGTTGGTTACCGAATGTTGTTCGGAGTCCCGGATGAGATCACGGACGTCACGAGGGTTTCCGGAATGGTCCGAAAACGAAGATTGATATATAGGATGACCTCATTTGATTACCGGAAGGTTTTCGGAGTTACCGGGAATGTACCGGGAATGACGAATGGGTTCCGGGAGTTCACCGGGGGGGGCAACCCACCCCGGGGAAGCCCATAGGCCATAAGGGTGGCGCACCAGCCCTTAGTGGGCTGGTGGGACAGCCCAAAAGGGCCCTATGCGCCAAGGATAAGAAATCAAAGGAAAAAAGAAAAAAAAGGAGGAGGTGGGAAGGGAGGGGGACTCCCTCCCACCAAACCTAGTCCAACTCGGTTTGGGGGGGGAGAGTCCTCCCCCTTGGCTCGGCCGACCCCTTGAGGGTCCTTGGTCCCCAAGGCAAGGCCCCCCTCCCTCCCACCTATATATACGGAGGTTTTAGGGCTGATTTGAGACGACTTTTCCACAGCAGCCCGACCACATACCTCCACGGTTTTTCCTCTAGATCGCGTTTCTGCGGAGCACGGGCGGAGCCCTGCTGAGACAAGGTCATCACCAACCTCCGGAGCGCTGTCACGCTGCCGGAGAACTCTTCTACCTGTCCGTCTCTCTTGCTGGATCAAGAAGGCCGAGATCATCGTCGAGCTGTACGTGTGCTGAACGCGGAGGTGCCGTCCGTTCGGTACTAGATCGTGGGACTGATCGCGGGATTGTTCGCGGGGCGGATCGAGGGACGTGAGGACGTTCCACTACATCAACCGCGTTCTCTAACGCTTCTGCTATACGATCTACAAGGGTACGTAGATCACTCATCCCCTCTCGTAGATGGACATCACCATGATAGGTCTTCGTGCGAGTAGGAAAATTTTTGTTTCCCATGCGACGTTCCCCAACAGTTTCTTCTAGGCCCCGTGTATTATAGCAACTCTTATCATAAACAAAGTAATGCAGAAATTTGTGTGTGATGTACAATACGAACGAAAAGATATCTTTGGGATTCCGTGTGTGGGATGCTAAGCACATATCACACGACTTCAATAATATGTCTGTATGTGATGGTGCTCCATAACGCAAACGTTCTGGACGTAGGCATCATCAACGATGTATTGGTATCTTGTGGGATATCCCCCTATCGCCCACACTAGCAAGGTGACGATTTAGAACTATGTTGCGAAAAGGGGCTAATAACCATGTGTATAGCAACTACCTGTACTACTGATCCGACGGTCGCAGACGTGCCATGGTCTCCTCGAATGACCCCTCAAGCGCAATCTCCTATGTTGATGAATCTCTCACCAGCCAGGTATTCGTCTCTCTTCTCTCTAGCTCAACTAGGCTTAGGGTTTTGGTTCGGAATTGGGGATTTTAAATAGACGTGTCGATTTGAGCTATTTCTTTCTCTTGTAGGTCCCTAGGACAATCACTTCCAAAGAATGGAGCACGATAGGTGAAGACATGCTCATGGTCAACATCACTTTCCATAAATGAAGTTACGATCTTTTGAATCTGGGTACAGTGTGAGGAAGTTTCTCGGATGTGCAAAGAAGGTTAGCCGGACATGCAAACAAGGTTAGCCTAACTCTTGTTCTTAGAAATTATTTGTTATATTAGGATTTATTCAGACACTTCCCGTGTGCTATTTGATTCTAGATGTGATTAAGATACTATTACCGTTCTATAACTTTGACTGTCATTTTAATTGATAGGAGTAGTAATATGTTATAAAAGTTGTTCAGATCACATGGTAGGATGCTCACAACATGACTATAAAACATAGCATTTAGGGACATAGTGAAAATAACAGTTTTTCACAAACAGTTTTAACCTGAAGGCATGTTGACAGCAAGAAAACTATATGCTACATGACTTATTGATAACCCACAAGTATAGGGGATCACAACAGTTTTCGAGGGTAGAGTATTCAACCCAAATTTGTTGATTCGACACAAGGGGAAGCCAAAGAATATTCTCGAGTATTAGCAGTTGAGTTGTCAATTCAACCACACCTGAAATACTTATATCTGTAGGAAAGTATCAGTAGCAAAGTAGTGTGATAGCAACAGTAGCAATGGTAACCAACAGTGAGAGCAATAGCGACAGAGTAAGAGTAGCAGCAGTGACAGCAGTAGCGGCAGAGTAACAGTAGCAGCAGTGACAGTAGTAGCGGCAAAGTAACGTAGCAAGGACCAGTAGGAAAAACTCGTAGGTATTGGATCGGTGATGGATGATTATGTCGGATGATATTCATCATGCAACAGTTATAACACGGAGATATATGTAACTAGCTCTAGTTCGTCAATGTAATGTAGGCATGTATTCTGTATGTAGTCATACGCGCTTAGGGAAAAGAACTTGCATGACATCTATTGTCCATCCCTCCCGTGGCAGCGGGGTCCTAAACCCTAAACCCTAAACCCTAAACCCTAAACCCTGATCAATGAGGTTGATCAAGTCTCCTTGACAAAAAAAGAACAGAGAATTTTCGAATAGTCACTAGGTTACCTCAATGTGGATGTGCATATCCCCAAAAAGCAAATCATACTTCATCTTAACAGTAGGTATAGGTCATTCAAAGCTCCCAATAAGAATCTATGATGTTTTTTCAATAGCATTGATGCAATGTACTCGGTATTGTTTATTCGGAAAGTGCACCATATGCTCATTACCATTGACATGGAAAGTGACATTGCCTTTGTTGCAATCAATAACAGCCCCTGCAATGTTTAAAAAGGGTCTTCCAATGATGACCGCCATGGCATCATCCTCGGGAATATCCAGAATAACAAAGTCTGTTAAGATAGTGACGTTAGCAACCACAATAGGCACTCCTCGCAAATGCCGATAGGGAAAGCAGTTGATTTGTCGGCCATATGCATTAAGATTTCAGTGGGTGTCAACTTGTCCAATTCAAGTCTACGATAAAGAGAAAGAGGCATAACACTAACACCGGCTCCAAAGTTGCATAAAGCAGTTCTAACATAGTTTCCTTTAATGGAGCATGGTATAGTGGGCACTCCGGGATCACCTAGTTTCTTAGGAGTTCCACCCTTGAAGGTGTAGTTGGCAAGCATGGTGGAAATCTCAACCTCAGGTATCCTCCTCTTATTAGTCACAATATCCTTCATGTACTTAGCATACGGAGACATTTTGAGCATATCTGTCAAACGCATTTGCAGAAAGACAGGTCTAATCATTTCAACAAATCACTCAAAATCCTCATCATCCTTTTTCTTGGATGGTTTGGGAGGAAAGGGCATGGGTTTCTGAACCCATGGTTCCCTTTCTTTACCATGCTTCCTAGCAGTGAAGTCGTTCTTATCGTATATCCTATTCTTAGGTTGTGGGCTATCAAGATCAACACTAGGTTCAATTTCCACATCCTTATCATTGCTAGGTTGAGCATCTTCATGATCATCACTATCGATATTATTATTTTGCTCATGTTCATCACCAGATTGTGTTTCGGCATCAGAAACAGAAACATCGTTTGGGTTCTTGGGTGTAACAGCAACGGGGTTGCTAGCGTGCAAATTCCTATCATCTTTCTTTTTCTTTCTAGGATGACTAGGTGCATCAGTGCTAACTCCTTGAGAATATTGTTCAATTCTCTTAGGATGACCCTCAGGATACAAAGGTTCCTTGGTCATTCTACTGCCTCTAGTGATAACTCTAATAGAATTGTCACTAGGAAAAGGGCCCGTGCGTTGCAACGGGAGAAAAAAAATAACCATCTTCAATGGCGATGACCACATTATGTTCATATCTCATCACATGATTTCGAAAATTTGTTCACAAATGCAAGAAAATATTCCTTCTTTTAATTTTATCCCGGAAGATTGTGCTGAAGCTGTAATGCCAGAGCTGCAAGCACTGCTCCCAGCGCAGCATCAAGAGGTCTGTTCCTTTTCTCTTGAACTAAGCATTTATTTTCCTTCGGTGTGGCACTCTCAACATTTTGTCCTGAACTATGATGCACGCATTTTGGGGTCGGTGGAGGCAAGAATGGCAAGGGAACTACTCCCTCTTTTCTGAATTGTTTTCGTTTGTATGTTGTCGTTGTGGTCAAGAACTACCTCCTCCTATGAATTAAATCATATAGAAAGTAGTAAAATACAGTAAATTTCATGGAAAATACGACCTAAAAATATCATGCTTTCAACTGACATTATTCATGAATTCTCATATACTACAAAGAGGAATAAATTCTCATCAGCAAAGGTAACTTACCGTGAAAAGAACACGTACAGAGACAGACAGCATAATGGCATAATTATATATTGTATTTTTAGAAATATAAATGCCATTATCACGTCACATCTTACATTAGTAGAAATCCCAGCTAGAATCTAGCAAAACTGGAACAAAGTCACGATCAGTCCAGTTTTCAACCCAAGACTTCAACAAATACATGGCTATCAAGACATGAGGAGGATTAATTATAAATAACAGAAATTTCAACATATAAGAACCATCAATTAAAAGAAATGGGACTAATGAAATATGCATGGCACTGCCCCTTTTCTCCATGCTAGGTGAGATGCGCCGCTGGCCGTTGGACTCCTTGTTGTCGTAATACTTAGTGTTTCCCTAGTGCCAGGAGTCTCACAGAATGTATGGTAGAATTTTCTAGTGTAGCTCCCCGACAGAGGACCAAACCTATATCTCTCCTTTGAACTGCCATTAGTATATAGCTCCCCTTCTGCATCAAGTATCATGGAAATTAGAGATGAAAAGTTACATTACCGTCTTGTGACGCATCGCCGGCCATTCGACTCATCATTTCCTTAATGCTTAGTGTTGCTTTTTCTTGATTCCAACTTTGTATAAAACATGGGACACACAAAGATGATGGAGTCGGCAAAAAAATCCTTGTGTTGTGGCATGGGAAAGAGAACACTTGATTAGGTGGAAAAATTGGATGATTATTTACAGATTAGAAAGAAATGACTTATCGCCCGGAGAATAGAAAGACGACGTTTTATTCAAGAAATCACTTAGATGCATGTGTAGACATGATCCTCTCACTACTTCTACAGGGATTAGCAATATTAAATCCTAGGTGCTGATAGAGTAGGAGAGAAATCTTTTGTACAAATCAAAGACATGATATCTTCACACAACATGAAATATCAATTCGCATTGGAATCGGACCATTATCAGACTCTTGACCACTGGACAATCAGAAAATACCGGTGATACTGACCTGATTCGCATACTGCAAGATGAGCTCTTCCGTTTGGTTTTTACAGAGCTGATTCTGTATCCAGACAACAGTCATCTCACAAGCAGTGCAGAGAAGATCAGAGCTTCGCTTCTCTTTCTTATTAACGACAGATTCAATTTGGTTACTACATAGTCATTCATGAAAGCAAAACTGTTACGAAAACATTGAGATACACATATTTGGAAATGGGAAATACGGCTGCATGCGTATATTGTGCTAACCTGACAGAGTGACTACCATCAAATACACACAGACCGATCTGACTGCACACTTTCTGTGGCCTTGTCTGCTCAATGAGAACTTAGTATTAGTATTCTTGTAATTGGTTAGAGAATTCAAGATTGGTGAGAAGATTGTAATAACAATAATCCAATTGCCAAGATAAGAGGAGCAACTGACAAACATGTGCTACAAGCATCTCGAGGATCATCTCTCCATACTCTCTCACTACTTCCTTGCATTCTGTACTGATAATCCCCTCAGCCCCAATTGCATGATTGACTTGAGCCACTATGGTCTAAGAGCGGTATAAAATACAAATGTACAATGGATGTCCCAGTTATATACCCAACAGGATAGAGCCAAAACAGTTTCATTTGAGAAAAAGAGCAAACGAAGTAATTCACAACTTCTATACATATTTTGCCTAAAAATGCTTGGTTCATCGCGCAATATTTGTCCAAATGATCACTTCCATACATATATTCTACTACTCCAAAAGATAAGAAACTGAATCTTGACCAACGCCGTACCATGAACGGGCTAACATGTAAGGGCTTTGCAACGAGATCAGAACACGGTTGGAAGGTAAACATCACCTTCTCCCCACGGGGAGTATTTGTGACCTGCATGAAACCAATAGTAAAATATCAGACAATGAACAATGCAATGACCCTCGCAAAAAACAAATAAAGAAAAACAATGTAATGAAATAACTAAAAAGAAATCAACATGATGAATCCAATACAAAGGAGAGGAGAGGCCTCACTTCAGCAATGCACATCTTGAGGTGTTCATCTTGTTCTTGCGCCGCTGCGTCGTAGCAGTAGTAGATGCTCAGTGGGTTCTGCTCATACCCCACGCTCTTGGGCACCGTCAGGAGACGCCTTCATCAAACAAAGAACTGGCTCACCTCAGCGCAAATGAGGAAAATTTACACATACAAAAAAAATTTAGACATGTTTTACATACTACTACAGCAAGCAGTGTGATTTTTGCAATAGAGTACTTCTAAGAAGTGGTGTGAGATTTGTTCTAGGAAACGCGTGAGAGGGTTGAGAAATGCATCAGTAGGGCCACCTTACACGGGGCCGGAGTGGAGGCGATGACGCGGGTGTCGGCGGCGGAGAGGTGGCCGGGGAGGGGGAGGAGGTCGAGGTCGATGAGGGCGTAGCGCACGGCGTACTCGAAGGCGTGCCCCGTCGGGCGCCGGCGCGAGTGCCGGACGCGGCCCTCGTAGAGCTGCGCGGCGCCGCCGCCGCCGCCATCGGGAGCGGGACGGCGGGCGAAGTGGAGGCAGAGGAGGAGGAGCAGGGAAAGCAGGGTGGAGGTGAGGAGGGGTCCGACGCCTCACCTACGCGAGGACGCGACCAGATCTTGCCGCCTTCCTAAGAAAAGATTCGGGACGGCGAGGCGGGGAGAGACAGGGGCAAAGAAGGATTGGTCGCAAGTGGGATCTTGTCCCCGGCCTCGTCGTGCTCCGGCCTGACCATCCCCGTCGCTGCGCCGCCCCTGCCCGCTAGCCTCTCGCGTCGCCCAGTGTCGGCCCGTCCATCCCAATCGTGAGCTGAAGATGCGGTCGTTGAAAACATTTTTTCACATGCACTTACACAGGGACCGCAGGTTGATTTCAAAGAAACAGAGGTTTTTTTTGCAAAAACGCCAGCGACGGACGACTGAAGCGCTCCACGCTTTATTACTAGGGGAGAATCAACTCATTGAGCAAGTCATTCTAAGCCTTAAGTACTTGTTCTACCTGAGTAGTAACCAAAGAGGCATGTTTACTCAAGAGCTTAAGATCATTGACATTTCTCTCCACACAAGCACTTAAATGACTAAGCATGCGAGCATTCTTCTCCAATTGTCTGCTAACATAATCATTGAAACTTTGTTGTTTGGCAACAAAGTTATCAAATTCATCCAGGCTTAAGCTAGCAGGTTTATCAAAAGGAATATCACTCTCATTGAATCTACAAAGAGAATTTACCTCTACTACCTGTGCCGGGTTATCAAGACCATGGATCTCTTCGATAGGTGGTAGATTTTTGACATCTTCAGATTTAATGCCTTTCTCTCGCATAGATTTCTTAGCTTCTTGCATATCTTCAGGACTGAGGAATATAATACCTCTTTTCTTTCGAGTTGGCTTCGGAGGTGGTTCGGGAATAGTCCAAGCATTCTCATTGCACAAGATATTATTCAATAGGATCTCATCTTGTTCTACAGTTCGTTCCCTGAAAACACAACCATCACAACTACCTAGGTGGTCCTTAGAAGCATCGGTTAGTCCATTATAGAAGATATCAAGTATTTCATTCTTCTCAAGAGGGCGATCAGGCAAAGCATTCAGTAGCTGGACGAGCCTCCCCCAAGCTTGTGGGAGACTCTCTTCTTCAACTTGTGGAAAGTTACATATTTCCTGCAAGGCAGTTTGCTTCTTATGGGCAGGAAAATATTTCTTAGAGAAGTAGGAGATCATATCCTGGGGACTACGCACACAACCAGGAGCAAGAGAAGTGAACCAAGTCTTAGCATCATCCTTTAGCGAGAAAGGAAACAACTTAAGGATATAGTAGGGCATATCTTTTCCTCACTCGTGAATAGGGTGGCTATACCGTGCAGCTTAGTAAGATGTGCTACAACCGTTTCAGACTCATAACCATGAAAAGGATCAGATTCGACTAGAGTGATTAACTCAGGATCGACAGAGAATTCATAATCCTTATCGGTCACAAAGGTAGGCGAAGTAGCAAACTTCGGGTCGTATTTCATCCTAGCGTTCAGAGATTTTTCATTCCACTTGCGCAGTAATTTCTCAACATCATAGCTATCCTGACAAGCAAGAAAGTCCTCGGCTATCTCTCCCTCCATAACATAACCCTCACACATATCAGGCAATTCATGTCTAGGAGAGCTAGTTCTAACAGGTGAAATAGCAGGTTCTACTTCAATAATCTCAGCGGTTTCAGAAGTATCATTACATCTAGCAGCAACTCTAGCAATTTGTGCATCAAGGAATGTACCTAGTGGCAAAGCAATATCAAGATAAGCATCATCACAAGCATCATGGACAGCAGAAGTAGCATCATCAAGCACAGGCAACACATCAAAATTTCTAGCAGGAGGTGGTGTCGCAAACTTACTCATAACTGAAGGTGGATCAAGTGCAGAGCTAGATGGCAGTTCCTTACCTGTCCTCGTAGTTGAGGGCAAGACTTTAGTTTTTGGATCTCTTGGATTCCTCATAGTGATCAGCAGACGTAAATCCCAAGTGACTCAGAGAATATAGCTATGCCTCCCCGGCAACGGCGCCAGAAAATAGTCTTGATAACCCACAAGTATAGGGGATCGCAACAGTTTTCGAGGGAAGAGTATTCAACCCAAATTTGTTGATTCAAGACAATGGGAAGCCAAAGAATATTCTCGAGTATTAGCAGTTGAGTTGTCAATTCAACCACACCTGAAATACTTAGTATCTGCAGCAAAGTATCAGTAGCAAAGTAGTGTGATAGCAACAGTAGCAACGGTAACCAGCAGTGACAGGAATAGCGACAGAGTAACACTAGCAGCAGAGACAGCAGTAGTGGCAGAGTAACAATAGCAGCAGTGACAACAATAGCGGCATAGTAACATAACAAGGACCAGTAGGAAAAACTCGTAGGTATTGGATCGGTGATGGATGATTATGTCGGATGATATTCATCATGCAACGGTTATAACACGGAGAGATATGTAACTAGCTTCAGTTCATCAATGTAATCTAGGCATGTATTCCGTATGTAGTCATACGTGCTTAGGGAAAAGAACTTGCATGACATCTATTGTCCATCCCTCCCGTGGCAGCAAGGTCCTAATCGAAACTACGGGATATTAAGGTTCTCCTTTTAATAGAGAACCGGAACAAAGCATTATTACTTAGTGAATACATGAACTCCTCATACTATGGTCATCTCCGGGAGTGGTTCCGGCTATTGTCACTCCGGGGTTGCCAGGTCATAACACATAGTAGGTGACTACAACTTGCAAGATAGGATCAAGAACACACATATATTGACGACAACATAATAGGTTCAGATCTAAAATCATGGCACTTGGGCCCTAGTGACAAGCATTAAGCATGGCAAAGTAGTAGCAACATCAATCTCAGAACATAGTGGATACTAGGGATCAATCCCCATCAAAACTAACTCGATTACATGATAGATCTCATCCAACCCATCACCGTCCAGGAAGCCTACGATGAGATTACTCACGAACGGTGAAGAGCATCATGGAATTGGTGATGAAGGAAGGTTGGTGATGACGATGGCGACGATCTCCCCTCTCCGAAGCCCAGAACAAACTCCAGATCTGCCCTAGAGAGGAAAGAACAGGAGGTGGCGGCGCCTCCATATCCTAAAACGCGATGAACTCTTTTCCTTGATTTTTTTCGGATGAAAGGGACTAAATAGAGCTGGAATTGGAGGCGGTGGAGCTCCGTGGGCCCCACAAGCTCGCTAGGTGTGGCCACGGGGGCCCGCGCCTAGTGGGCTTGTGGGCTCCACATTCCACACCTCCGGTTGATTCTTGCGCCAGTATTTTTTATATATTACACAAAAAATCCTCGTAAATTTCCAGGTCGTTCCGAGAACTTTTATTTCTGCGCAAAAACAACACCATGGCAATTCTGCTGAAAACAGTGTTAGTCCGGGTTAGTTCCATTCAAATCATGCAAATTAGAGTCCAAAACAAGGGCAAAAGAGTTTGGAAAAGTAGATACGACGGAGACGTATCACTTATCATAGCATGAAAATTTACAGCATGATAGTAGACATGATGCACTTCATTTGATTCAACATGAGCAAGGTCTAATTATGCTCAGAAACATGGCTAGCATGAACACAACCTCTCAATACAAAATAAATAGATTCTTAGACTTAGTGAAAATAACAGTGTGCAAGAGAAGTAGTTTTTAATAGTTTGCTATGTTTGGCAGCAAAATGTACATATATGTCATTTTTAATTTGATCACATTCAACCATTGTCGATGTGCATCCTGTACAACGAAGTCTCTTGCATTTATATTTAGCTTCCTGGTAAAATTGGCAATTTGTTATTACACGTGACATAAACAGTGGAGGGATGAGAACCAGAGTATCCTACTATAAAGAATCTTCGAGCAGAACCATGGCATGGTTTATGAAGACCATGTGAAGCGCACAAGTACAAGCATGTCCACCCATCTCTTGTTGGTGAATACTTTGAGGAGTGCAGTTTCACTTGCCGCAAGTTACATAGATATTACATGGACGGAATGTGAGAAGGAGAAGATACTAAAATTTTGTAAGCGCACTACGACAGTAGGCATTTCAATCACCTTCACGGTACCATCAACGTGGAATTCAAGGACTTTCATCTCTCCTTCAACTTCGATGATATTGTTGCCACTCTTGTCAAATGCTTGATGTTGTAAGTACTTCAAAACTCTGATCAACTTCTCCATACAATGTTGTAAATGAAGAAAGAGCAAACTGTATTGTATTCCTCTCAGGGGATTGCGTATTTCATAGATCCTGATTTAGCAAACAACATTTTGGTACATAATAATGTTATACGCAAGGCTTCCATTGATCATGCCGCCAATCTCCTATGGAAGTTATAGGTAGGGAAATTCATCATGTGGCCATATCATGAATGGTAAGTTAAATATACAACCACACGTACAGTGATCATGTTTAAGTTTTCAACATAGTTCGTAAGTTCAAGGTTTTCTTAAAGTGTAGCCATCATTGTATGTTGGTGGTCATTGTTCCAAAACACAACACAATTTACTACATGGATTGTCTCGAAGAGTCAAATAAGCCTAGGATTTGAATCATCTTCAGGATTTCATGGATAGATTGAACTCTTTGATGTTAATATGTTGTGTTCATATCTGGTTCAAGAATTGAGTACGTGAAAATTCATCTTCATTTGCAGTGTACTGTTAAAAACATAACTTTAGGAGTGTCACGGTTCGACCCCCAAGTACCTCTGCAACACGTGATCGTTTCTCCGGTAAGACAACAAAATCCGTTATTTTCAGAAAATCCTAGTAAGATGTTCTAGTTTCTAATTAAACATCTTTCTAATTCTCTCCAAAGAATAAAATAAGAAACAACTTACACCGGTTAGGTTGTTCCTAACAGGGAAAATACATGACTAATATTGTACAAAAAATTTAAGTGTCCTCGACAACAAGAAAAGACCAACCTATGTGGATACTACGTTTACACACACATGATGAACCTGTGCACACATGTTGAATGTGGTATCGGTGCTGACAAAATAGAATGAGTAAGTCTGTTTCTTAATAACTATATTCTCCTCCACACGATTGTCACATTCTGATCTAAAAATCATGTAGTAGATCTTTGGACCGACGACGTGTGAACCACTTGTCCCAGATGAATTGTTATCTCTTAGGAAATTTATCAGCACCTTCTTTGTGAAACATTATATCAAGCCCAGTCCATCTTATGAAGATTTCAGTATTCATATCTGCCAAGAATAAGTATGCATTCATAGAGTGTTATCCCCAAAACATATACGCATGGGTGCAGTTTTTCCATGTGATCATGTCTTCGTATTTCATACACCATGATCATGTGCCACATATATCCATACATCCATGGAATTTAACTAGTATTTGATCAATTGCATATTGTCGCGAATTATGATGAATGTTCTTTCTGTGGACACTATGTATTCAATTGCATATTGTGGTGTATTATGATCAATGTTCTCCATGTGGACGCTATTTGTTCGATCGCATATCTGAAACCATGCCCGATGCAAGGACGATTTCACGCGTAAATTGTTGAGGAAACGTGTGTTGTGATATCATGCATGGCCACACTTGCCATAGAAAACTCGTGTGCGATGATGCATATATCATACAGAGTTTGTATGGTGTCCCGTGTGGATTAGGCAACATTTCGCAAACAGTTAAATGCAAAACACTGTTTGTTTTCCGTGATCAATTAGACACATTGGACTCGTGATAGACGTGTGTTTTTGCTCCCTAAACCCACATGTACGCCCAAAATATAGTGTGTGTGATATGTTCCTTCATCACACACAATTATTATTTGGAGACCGCATGCACCATCTGCCACTATCGCCTATGGGTTTTCCATGTCATGTCGGATGAACCCTGTTGGAAATATGCCCTAGAGGCAATGATAAATAGTTATTATTATATTTCCTATTTAAATATAATCGTTTATTATCCATGCTATAATTGTATTGAATGAAAACATAGATACATGTGTAGATACATATATAAAACAATGTCCCTAGCAAGCCTCTAGTTGGCTAGCTGATGTCCCACAAGCGTATGGGATCGCAGCAGTTTTAGAGGGTAGAGTATTCAACCCAAATTTATTGATTCGACTCAGGGGGAAGTGAAAGAATATTCTCAAGTATTAGCAGTTGAGTTGTCAATTCAACCACACCTGAAAGATTAGTGTCTACAAGCAAAGTATCAGTAGCAAGGTAGTATGATAGCAACGGTGCCAGAAAAAGCCTTGGTTAACGGGATTGTCAGTACCGCTTACCTAGCCTGGGCAACGGCGCCAACAGAGTCTTGCAACAAGTAACAACAGGGTAGCAAGGAACAGTAATAGCAGCAGCAGCAAAGTAACAAGTAAAAGCAGTAGCAACAGCAACAAAGTGACAACAGTAGTGACAGCAGCAAAGTGGCCCAATCCCTCTTGTAGCAAGGGACAAGCCTAGGAAAAGTAATGAGCGAGAACCAGTAGTAAAAGACTCGTAGGCAGTGGATCTGTCGTGGTTTTGTCACGACAGATGTCCTCGTGAAAGGACTTAGTACTGGAGCCATCGCACTTGGGTGGCGACTCAAAGGGGTTGAACGGGAGAAAGACGGCGGTTTACCCAGGTTCGGCCCCTCGTGAGGAGGTAAAGGCCTACGTCCTGCTTTGAGTTGTATTGATGGAGTTTTGATTACAAGGAGGGCATAACTCGCCAGACCTAGCAATCGATGATTTCTAACCTGTCCTCTTCTCCCCTGGGACTCGCCTTTATATACAGGTCGAGTCCTTAGGGTTACACAAGGATCCTTTCCTTTACACAAATCGTGACCCTTGCGATCTCTAAGTCGCCTCCTTCCGAAGCCTGGACACCTTTATTGTGGACTCCTTCCAAAAGTCATAAACCGCCATAATACTCTTGCCTCTACCAAACCAAGGCCCAAACTACATCTTAGATGAGTCGCCAGCTTTGGTGACCCGACCTAATTAGGGCGGGTTAACAACCTATAATATCCCCAACATTAGGCCCCAGATAGACTTGAATTTCTTTCACGCCAATATCTTCACTTCAACTTAAACATGATTCATCTTCACTCTTCTTATGCACCATGCACTCGATCCGCCATCTGTTGCAGAAAAACCTGAGTCGCCAAACCGCTTCTTGTTAGCTCCTTCCTTGAATCCCGGAAAGGATAACGACGTAATCTCTCAACGGATCCTTCGACGTCATTATCCCAAAATTTTCGGGGCGCCATCATGGAGAATCTTTTCCGTTTGGCAGTTCCCGCTCACGGCGCCTCGATTTGAGCGTCCGCCCTGTTAAATAGGTGGGGGACAAGACTGAGCGCATTCCACCCACCAGTCTCGTCACCTTCCCTCCCCATTACCGCAGCGAAAAACTCACTGCCGTTCAAGTTCTCCGCCGCCGTCCGAAGTCCTCGTCGCCGCCCGAAAGCTTTGGCGCTGCCCGAAGGCTTCATCGCCGCCGAACACCCCGTCGGGGCCGAGCAGTTCTCGCCGCTGTCGAACGCCTCGCCGCCATCGAGCATCTCGTCGTCGGCGTACGCTTCGTCGCTGCCGAATACTTCGACGCCGCCCGAGGTTTCCGCGCCCCTCCAGAAGCCTTCGTTGCCGTCGATCATCTCTAGCCGAAACTACGAGGTTAGATCTCCGTTTACTCAAGAGTAGATCCCTATTCTTTTTCGAAGTTCATCACTGCCATGTTCTTGATGCCTCCCCGAATAGTTGTTACTTGTTCTTGATTCGTTGATATCGATGACGACAAGAAAACCAACGTCTCCAATACCTTTATTTGTCCACCCTTGATTTGCACACTTAGAGTAGTATTTCACCAAACCAACAGCATTGTCCCATCTTGGTCGTAGGCTGCCGCATCCGGTCATTTTCCGTATTTATTCTCAGCTGTCTAGTAGATCCATAATCTACCGCTTGTTATGTGAAAACTATTTGTAGTCTCCATAGTTCACCATTTTTGGATAGATGCCTCTGACGCCTTGACACACAACCCCTTTAAGTAGCCAAACTTCGTAAGTCGCCATAGCAACCTGACTCGGGCCTTCGTTTGGCGGATCAAAAAATTTATTAACCCGCGGACAAATTACCTGGCGAGTCAAATGAAATTGCTTCACCTTTTACAATAGATGTTTTGGCGTGTCCATTCACCCGCACTTTATTCCTTTGTAGCATGGGCGCCGTTTTCAAAAGTGACTAGCTCCCTACCAAGGTCAATGATGCCATACTAGCGGATTATATGAAAATGGGAAAAATTGGACCCTCGGGATGTTATCGGTTGGTGTACCGGGTTCGGAGAGGAAATCCCCAATCCCAAAGAAGGGGAAATTGTTGTTTTCGTTGAATACCTTGAGCGGGGTTTTAAGCCGCCCGGATCGAAGTTCCTTAGAGATGCCATGGCTTTCATGAATGTCCGCCTCCAGGATCTAGGGCCCAATTCGATAAGCAACCTATGCCAGTTCCAGGTGTTTTGTGAGGCTTACCTGTGGATGGAACCCTCAGTTCCCTTATTCTGGTATTTCTTCCACTTAAATCTCCAAACAGAATTTCACAATGGTCCCAACCTGGAGCTCGGCGGTGTAAATGTTCAGCGCTGCAGGGATAGCCCATTTTCGTCACTCGCCATGCCAAGCCACCCCAAGGGCTGGGGCGAGTCTTGGTTCTATTGTCAAGAGACCTCGCCTGCAGGTGAAAACAAGCTTCTGGCTTATAGGGAAGATTGCCTCCCAACGAATTTCAAGCTCCCGGAAAAGCTCACCAAAGAACAAGAATCAGATTTTATCCCAGTTTCGTCCGAGTTAAGAACTTTGACAAACAACGGCCTTACTGGGGTTGACTTGATCCGCTGTTGGGTCGAATGGCGCATCCTCCCTCTAAGTCGAGGAGACGGGTTAATGTGTGAATTTGACGGCACTCTAGACCATCCTCAATGTTACTTACGCACGGCTCTAACGGAAAGCGATATTGTCACCATCATCGAGAAGCTGACCGGCGAGCCTGCGGGAAAATGCAGTCAAATAGGTCTTAAACCCTTCTGCAAGATTAATCCGGCACCCAAGGTAAGAAATTGTAACCCGCCTTTTGTCTTTTACTTCTTATGTCTCATTCGAGTTATGTCCGCTCATAACATATGCCATTTCAGAAAGGTGATAAATTTTGGTCAAAGAAGCCCAAAAAGCCAGCCACGAAGCAAGCCAGGCCGCCGCCAAAGAAGAAAACCAAGGGCAAGAGCAAAGCTGATGTGAGTGAACCATCCGAGGCCGATGAATCCCAAGTCGGCGACGCACCTTCGGAGGTAAAAACCTATCTTCTCTTAACTCGCCATCCATTACTTTTAACTTTGTATTTATACCTCTGCATCTCTGGAATAGAATGAAGAAAACGAAAGCCAGGAGGATTCTGTAGAGGTAATTTCTATTTCCTCCGATTCATCTCCTTCTCCACCTAAGCTGGCGAGGCGAATTTGTGGGAAAGTTCCCTTCTCACATCCAAATGCTTTTTTGGACCCAAATTTTCTTCTGAAGAAAGCACAATACACTTCGAATCGGAAGACCCGAAGTCATTTCGGTAATCTAGTGGCCGGTTTACCCACAGGGAGGAAGAAAAGGCCAAATGAGGTATCCTTTAACAACACTTCCTCATGTCTTTTTGGATCGCATTTGTAACCCGCTTATATCTTCGACGTGCAACTCTTGCAAAATTCTCCTCCTACATCCGGCGACTCAGTAATGTCGGCACTTCCGCCAATGATCCGTGCCCCTGGGTAAGTCTTATGATAATTTTTACTTTGAATCTGATGGTGATAAATTCTCAGTCCTTAACCGCGCTTCTTTCCTCTTTCAGGGCACAAGCGAAGAAAAGGAAAACCGGCGGGTCAACTCCCATCATACTCTCAGAGCCTATGAAAGAGTCGGCGCCGATCCAAGATAACCCGGACCAAGACAAACCTGAGGATCAAGCAGATCTCCCTAGCTCTCCCAAGGAAACAATGGATGCCCCCAAGCCCCCAAGTCCATTGACAACAGCAGAAGACCCGGACACTGTAATTATCACTGGTACCAGCTTCTCTAAACCGGCCACAGCAGTTTTATCAAAGCATGTGTCATCATCTTCTCAAACTGTTCCTGAATATGAACTCTCCAATGCTAAGCTCTCCCAATATGAACATTTGGAGTTCAAAGAACTTTGCTCTGGTTTTGCAAGTCGCCTAGAGGCGAGTTATGAGATGGAGAAAAGCCTGCTTCAGATGCTGAAAAGCAAACATGATGTAAGTTTTGTTGTATACCATATTGTCTTCATTAACCCCCAAGGGCCGGGTCACCAGTAAAAAGATGAGCCGGGTCTTGATGACTAGAAAAACTTCCGACCAGTAACCCCCAAGGGCCGGGTCATCAGTAAAAAAGATGACTCGGGTCTTGATGACCAGAAAAACTTTCGACCAATAACCTCCAAGGGTCGGGTCATCAGTAAAAACATGAGCCGGGTCTTGATTACTAGAAAAACTTTCGACCAGTAACCCCAAAGGGCCGCGTCATTAGTAAAAAGATGAGTCGGGTCTTGATGACTAGAAAAGCTTTCGACCAGTAACCCCCAAGGGCCGGGCCATCAGTAAAAAGATGAGTCGGGTCTTGATGTTGTATAATTTTGTCTGAAAATTTATACATTAACCCCCAACTGTCAGGGATGTTGCTTGCAATAGTTCTGAGACTTGCCCCTTAATCATATGCTTCAACAGGAATCTCTTATCCAAACTGCATCAGCACTTGGCGACTTGAAGAAAAACTTATCTAATCAGCAGGATGCCCGAGCCAAATTGGAGGAGAAGTATCAACTGGTCTTAGCTGAGATGGAAAAACTAAAAGACGATTTAAAAAGGCTCAAGTTGACCAAGAGGCTTCGACAAAGCGAGAAGAGAAGGCTGAAGCCAAGCTGGCTACTGTGCAACAAGAACTGTCCGGTTTAAAACGTCATATCTCAAACATGGCGCAAGCCGTCTTTGGTAAAATACTAACTCTTGACCTTCTTAAACAAATAACTCTTATCTGAGTCTCTGATTATCATTACCCCTTGTGCAGGTCCGAGAGCCGCCAACCTTCAGGATGATTGCGTTCTGGCACTGAAGGCGATTTACACGCTGACAGAGCAGCTATATACCGGCAGTGTACTGACTGTGAAAGCAGTGATGGGTGCCAAGGAGCCTATAACCTCCATGAAGAAGATGCTTGGATGCTTATCCACACTTCCTCCTCAGATTGGTGAGTTAACTCGGTCAGCCGCCCGGAAGGGGGTGCTGACAACACTGAGTCGCTGCTTAGCATATGCTCCAGAAATCAACGCAGAAGAAGTAGCGACGGGCTTTCCTCAACTCAAGGATGATGGGTCAGAATTCGCCGAAGAGGACTACCAGCGTGTTGTTAAGGACTCCCGTCTGGCGGCGACTCAGCTTGCTACAAGTCTAAACTTATCAAAGTACCAGGCCACATATGATAGCAAGAACAAGAAGGTCAACCCGCCAACCTTTGTGACGACCAGTTTAACTCCGCGGCGACCCAAGAATCCTTTTGACTTGGACACGGATCTTTCATCAATCCTGATCGATGAAGATGAATTTGCCGCTCTGTCCAAGTGTAACTGGGTACTGGGCGACTTGCAGATTGAGGTTGGCCAAAGCTCGCAACAGGCTGATCCAAGGGCGTCAGCAGAATAAATTTCCATTGAATCAGCCATGAGAGCCATGTAATAGGTCCCCTTTAGGAATCGATACCGCCTTTGTGATACCTTATGTCGCCCTTAAGGCGATTTGAAATACTTGATCCGCCGTTTGAGGCTTTTTTTTATGATGCTTAATCCGCCATGGATAAAGTGATGTCGATCATCAACCTGTTCTAAGCTTTGAAAAACATATGTGAAATCATCTCACTGAATAATAAGTGATAACAAATAGTAGTCACCCCAAAATATTTTGAGGCAAATCAGACAAAAAAAGTCTGAAAAACCTTGCAGCAGTGCCAGGAAGGTAAAAAACAGTACTTTCGTCGACTCATAAGGTTGCGACAGGATAGGGCGAGTCAGAAAGCCCAAGCACCACCCAAAATAATGATTTCGTCGGCTCATAAGGTCGCGACAGGATCGGGCGAGTCAGAAAGCTCAAGCACCGCCCAATATAATGATTTCGTCGGCTCATAAGGTCGCGACAGGATCGGGCGAGTCAGAAAGCTCAAGCACCGCCCAAGATAATGATTTCGTCGGCTCATAAGGTCGCGACAGGATCGGGCGAGTCAGAAAGCTCAAGCGCCGCCCAAGATAATGATTTCGTCGGCTCATAAGGTCGTGACAGGATCGGGCGAGTCAGAAAGCTCAAGCACCGCCCAAGATAATGATTTCGTCGGCTCATAAGGTCGCGACAGGATCGGGCAAGTCAGAAAGCTCAAGCACCGCCCAAGATAATGATTTCGTCGGCTCATAAGGTCGCGACAGGATCGGGTGAGTCAGAAAGCTCAAGCACCGCCTAAGATAATGATTTCGTCGGCTCATAAGGTCGTGTCAGGATCGGCCGAGTCAGAAAGCTCAAGCACCGCCCAAGATAATGATTTCGTCGGCTCATAAGGTCGCGACAGGATCGGGCGAGTCAGAAAGCTCAAGCACCGCCCAAGATAATGATTTCGTCGGCTCATAAGGTCGCGACAGGATCGGGCGAGTCAGAAAGCTCAAGCGCCGCCCAAGATAATGATTTCGTCGGCTCATAAGGTCGCGACAGGATCGGGCGAGTCAGAAAGCTCAAGCACCGCCCAAGATAATGATTTCGTCGGCTCATAAGGTCGCGACAGGATCGGGCAAGTCAGAAAGCTCAAGCACCGCCCAAGATAATGATTTCGTCGGCTCATAAGGTCGCGACAGGATCGGGCGAGTCAGAAAGCTCAAGCACCGCCTAAGATAATGATTTCGTCGGCTCATAAGGTCATGTCAGGATCGGCCGAGTCAGAAAGCTCAAGCACTGCCCAAGATAATGATTTCGTCGGCTCATAAGGTCGCGACAGGATCGGGCGAGTCAGAAAGCTCAAGCACCGCCCAAGATAATGATTTCGTCGGCTCATAAGGTCGCGAAAGGATCGGGCGAGTCAGAAAGCTCAAGCGTCGCCCAAGATAATAATTTCACAGACAAAAAATAATAATAAAGCTGATCTCAATAAGAGGAAGCCCCCAAGTCGGGAGGCGTTTCAATTTTATTTCTTTATAGTCAAGACAAAAAAATCTTACAAAATGCAGAACTTGAAAGCTCAAGTGTAGTAAGGCCGCAAGTGGGCAATATTCCAGGGGCGAGTTGACTCAACCTCCGTGGTTGGCCGGTCAGGCCGGAGATCCACCAAATAGTAAGAGCCGTTGTGAAGATTTTTCCTGACGACGAACGGTCCTTCCCATGGTGCTGATAACTTATGCATGCCAGCGCGATCCTCTATCAGCCGAAGCACTAAGTCGCCTTCCTGAAAGGTTCGGCTCTTGACCCGGCGATTGTGATAACGCCGTAAATCCTGCTGATAGATGGCCGATCGGGCCGCAACCAAGTCACGCGCCTCCTCTAAGGCGTCCAAAGAGTTTTGACGCACCAGTTCGTTGTCCTCTTCCACATAAGCGGCGACTCTGGGCGAGTCATGCCTTATGTCAGTGGGAAGAACAGCTTCTGCTCCATAGACCAGAAAGAAAGGGGTAAAACCCGTGGACCAGTTCGGGGTGGTCCGGAAGCTCCATAACACTGAAGGCAATTCTTCAACCCAACATCCCGGGGTCTTTTCGAAGGGAACCATGAGTCGGGGCTTAATTCCCCGTAAAACTTCCTGATTCGCCCGTTCCGCTTGCCCATTAGATTGCGGGTGAGCGACCGCAGAAACATCAAGCCGGATATGCTCTCGACGGCAAAACTCCTGCATCGCCCCTTGAGACAGGTTAGTGCCATTATCAGTAATGATACTGTGTGGATATCCAAAGCGGAAAATCAGCTTCTTCAAGAATTTGACCGTCGTCTCCGCATCGCAAGTTCCAATAGGTTCTGCCTCAACCCACTTGGTGAACTTATCAACCACCAGCAGCAAATGGGTTTTCTTATTGGATGATATTTTAAATGGGCCAACCATGTCTAAACCCCAGACGCGAAAGGCCAAGTGATGGGAATCATTCTTAGTTCTTGAGCCGGCACATGAGCCTGTCGTCCATAATGCTGGCATCCCTTGCACCGACGAACTATCTCTTCTGCATCTGCATGAGCCGTCAACCAAAAGAAACCATGACGGAATGCCTTTGAAACCAAAGAGCGTGACCCGGCGTGATGCCCGCAATCTCCGGAATGAATGTCATTTAGGATTATGCATCCTTCTTCGGAGGAAACACATCGTTGAAAAACTCCAGAGGCACTCCATTTATATAATTCGCCATTGATGATCACCATGGATTTGCTCCGTCGAACAATTTGGCGGGCCAAAACTTCGTCTGTTGGTAACTCGCCCCGGGCGAGATAGGCCAGATAGGGAAGAACCCAATCCGGCGTGATGTGGAGAGCCGCCACGAATTGAGACTCAGGATCTGGTATCACCGACTCTTCCTCCGACGGCAAACTCACGGAGGGTTTATGCAGAATATCCAGAAAAACATTGGGGGGAACCGGCTTCCGCTGGGAACCAAGACGTGAAAGGGCGTCAGCTGCCTCGTTGAGGCGCCGATCAATGTGATCAACCTGATAGCCATGGAAATGACCCGCCATATCGGACACAGCTCTTCTGTAAGCCGCCATCACGGGGTTTCGAGAATCCCAGGTGCCTGAAACTTGCTGCGCCACCAGATCAGAGTCGCCAAAACATCTGACCCGCGTAAGGTTCATCTCCTTGGCGAGTCGCAAGCCGTGAAGCAAAGCTTCATATTCCGCAACATTGTTAGTGCATGGAAACATGAGTCGGAGGACATAACAGAATTTGTCTCCTTGAGGGGATACCAGTACCACACCAGCCCCCGAGCCTTCCAGCTGCCTGGATCCATCAAAATAAATAGTCCAGTATGTAAGATCAGGCCTGTCCTCTGGGGCCTACAATTCCGTCCAATCATTGACGAAATCAACTAAGGCTTAAGATTTAATGGATGTACGAGGGGTGTATCGCACGTGATGCGGCCCAAGTTCAATCGCCCATTTGGCGATCCGCCCTGTTGCCTCCCGATTCTGGATGATGTCCCCGAGGGGGGCGGAACTAACCACCGTGATGGGATGCTCTTGGAAATAATGCTTAAGCTTCCGACTCGCCATAAACACCCCATACACTAACTTCTGCCAATGTGGGTACCGTTGCTTGGAAAGAATTAACACTTCGCTGACAAAATATACCGGGCGCTGCACCGGGTATTCCTTCCCTTCCTCCTTCCTTTCAACTACCACCGCCACACTTACTGCTTTAGAGTTTGCCGCAATATACAAAAGCATGGGTTCTTTCTCAGACGGGGCGGCCAAGACCGGCGGGTTGACCAGTTGCCGTTTCAAGGCTTCCAAAGCCTCATCTACCTCATCTGTCCAAAAAAAATGGTCAGATTTCTTTAGTAATTGATAAAGGGGAATAGCCTTTTCTCCCAAGCGGCTTATGAAGCGATTTAAAGCCGCAATGTGACCCGCCATCCGTTGGACTTGGTTAACATTCGCCAGTTTCCCAAGGGACGTGACCGCTTCGATTTTGTCTGGGATAGCTTCAATGCCACGCTCAGACACCAGGAAGCCCAACAATTTCCCTGCGGGAACACCAAAAACACACTTGGTGGGATTCAGCTTCATCTGATACACCCGCAGATTATCGAAAGTCTCCTTGAGATCCTCCAGTAGTGTCTCCCCCCGGCGGGTCTTAATCACGATGTCATCGACATAGGCGTGAACGTTGCATCCGATTTGGCCGCGGAGGCAGTTCTGGATGCAGCGCTGGTAAGTCACCCCTGCACTCTTGAGCCCGAACGGCATGGAGATATAGCAAAAAGCCCCAAAGGGGTTATAAAAGCTGTTTTTTCTTGATCTTCCACGGCCATCTTGATTTGGTGATAACCAGAGTAGGCGTCCAAAAAGCACAAACGTTCGCATCCCGCCACCGAGTCAATAATCTGGTCGATACGGGGAAGAGCGAAAGGATCTTTGGGAAAAGCTCTGTTAAGGTCCATGTAATCAATGCACATACGGAAAGTGCCATCCTTTTTTAGTACTAGGACCGGGTGAGCCAACCACTTGGGGTGGAAAACTTCCACGATGAATCCGGCGGCTAAGAGACGGGCAACCTCTTCCCCGATTGCCTTGCGCCGTTCCTCGTTAAACCTGCGAAGATACTGCTGGACAGGTTTTGCTTTTGGTTCAACATTAAGATGGTGCTCAGCGAATTCTCTCGGCACACCAGGCATGTCAGAAGGTTTCCATGCGAAGATGTCCCGATTCTCACGGATGAATTCGATGAGCGCGCTTTCCTATTTGGGATCCAGACCCGTCCCAATGGTGAACTGCTTGGATGAATCGCCAGGAACAAAATCAACCATTTTAGTGTCATCTGTCGGTTTGAACTTGAGGGGCGGCTCAGCATTTGTCGTTGGCTTCTTTAAGGGAGACATGTCAGAAGGATCAACATTGGCCCGATGGTACTTGAGCTCTTCTGCAGCGCAGGCGACTTCTGCATAAGCCGCGTCCCCCTCTTCACACTCCTTTGCTATTCTTCTATCACCGTCCACCGTGATGGGTCCCTTAGGACCAGGCATCTTGAGTTTAAGGTAAACATAGCATGGGCGAGCCATGAACCGGGCGTAAGCCGGCCGCCCAAATAGCGCATGGTAGGGGCTTTTCAATTTGACCACCTCAAACATCAGCGACTCACTCCTGTAGTTATATGTTGTTCCAAATGCGACTATGAGCGTCACTCGGCCTATGGGGTACGCTGACTTGCCCGGGACGATTCCGTGGAATACCGTGGTTGAAGGCATCAAATCCTTCTCCAATAGATTCATCCTTTGGAAAGTGTCAAAATATAAGATATTAATGCTGCTGCCACCGTCCATTAGTACCTTGGACAGGGTGTACCCCCGAACTTGAGGAGCTACGACCAACGCTAAGTCGCCAGGGTTGTCAGTTCTTGGGGGGTGATCCTCCCTACTCCATGATATGGTCTGCTCGGACCAGTGGAGGTACCTGGGAAGTGCTGGCTCAGACACACTGTACGCCCGGTGACTCACCTTCTTATCACGCCTACAAGCATTGGTGGTGAAAATGTGGTACTGCCCATTGCTCAACTGTTTGGGGTTGTTGCAAAAGCCACCGTTGTCATCCTGACCCTGCGAATATCCCTGTGGGGGTGGTTGCTGAAAAGCCCCGGGCGGGTTATACCGCCGCTGGTGATGCACTGGGTACTGGCCACTGCTTGGCTGCGACCCCCCCTGAGCCCCCGGCTCGGGAAAACCGCCAAAGGGGTTCGGACGTTGGTTGGGTGCAGCAAACTGCTCCTGCCGTTCGTCCGGGTCACCATTTTGGCTTTTCTTGATCGCTTCCGCCCGAAACTCCTGCATCACGAAAAAGTTCTGCCAGGAATGATTCGTCGGTCCGTCTGCCATGGCATGGTGCGGGCAAGGGCCCTTGAGTAACTCTTCATAGTTACGCGGCTTCTTAACACTGTAACCCCTGTTTTTCTTCTGGCGTTGGTTGCCATTGTTGGTGTTGGTATTTGCGACTAAATCCGAAGATTCCTCTTGCTGCCTTCTCTTGCCATTGGCTCCCTGATTGTGGCGGTTACGTCCCTGGAAACGGGTATGATTTTTGGATGACTCGCCCTTCTTTGGCGATTTAGCTTTACCGTCCTCACCAGGATCTTTGGTGTCGTCTGCTTCAGCGTATCTAGTGAGAGTATCCATTAGCTCTCCCATGTCTTGGACCTTTCGCTTGAGTCGCCCCAACTTCTGCACCAGGGGTTCGTAGTGGCAATTCTGTTAGAAGATCAACACAGCCTGAGCCGCCGTAATACCGTCTGATGAATGGATAATTTCCGCGACCCGCCTTGACCAATGGTGGGCCGACTCATCGGGGCGCTAAACACAGTGCTGCAGATCGACAATCGTCATTGGACGTTTGCAGGTTCCTCGGAAGTTTTTGATGAAGCGCTCTTTCAATTCAGCCCAGGTCTGGATGGAGTTGGGGGGTCAGTTTTTTAACCAAGTACGTGTTGACCCTTCGAGCATCATCGTGAAGTATTTGGCGCAAACTGCTTCGTTTACATCGAGCATGTCCATGACGATTTCATAACTCTCGACCCACGATGCCGGCTCAAGGTCCGGTGTGTAATTAGGCACCTTTCTTGGTCCTTTAAAATCCGTTGGCATTCGTTCGTCGCGGAGAGCGGGGGCCAAGCACGGCACCCCCACTCCTCCACCGCTCCCGATGAGAAGGGCTGGGGCGACTTGGATGTTTGGAAGTTCCCGGCCCAGCGGGTTGTGATGGTCAGGCGGGTTATCCTGGGGGATGAGTCGCCGTCCGCTGTTTACAGCGGGTTGGTCTTCTGGCCGACTCCTGGTGTGACTCGCCTGGGGAGTGAAATGCAGCCTATCTAGGCTATGTGAGAACTGGGCGTTTTGAACCACTGCTGTCTTCAACATCTCAATGGCGTTTCTTGCTTCTATCTCGGTAGGAGTATTGCCGTGAATCGGAAGAGATTCCAAATGGCGAGTTGCAGCAAGGACGTTGTCCACTGGGTTGGAAAAGTGACCTTGAGGTGTCCGGAATCGGGGAACGCGATCCTCAATTGGTTGAACCGGCGGGTTAGGTGGTTCGCCCGGTCCTCCCCTGGGGCGGCTCCCGCCCCGGGAGTTCACGGAGTATCGAACAGGCGGGTTGGGTTGAGATCTGGGGGAAGGCGACCCTGGTGCCTCCGCTGATGGACGTCGTCAGGTGCGCGTTGGTGTCTTTCGAGCCGCCAGTTGTCAGTATTTAAGCGAATTCTCTCGGCGGTAATTTGAGCCTGCCGGGTCTCGATTCTGGCAGATTCCACCTCGGCATCCCGATGAGGTTTTGCCACTGCTTCTCTTAGCTTCGCCAATTCCGTGTTTACTGCCTCCTGGTTTCCAGTGTGATGGGAGTCGCCATAAGCCTTGTAATTTCTGCTGCTAATTCCACCAAGACAGCGGCCGGGCTTCTCGATGTCTCGCCCGGCCCATCCCCGCTTGCCAGGTTTGGCGAGGGCTGAGTCGCCCCAGCCATGTAAATAGCGATCTGGCGGTGGGTTCGGTCAAGGACTTCGGGGTCGATGGCCAATGAAAAGCCCCCGAGACAATCCCCAGGTCGAGATCGGATTGAATCTGAATTGCACATGGATGATTCGTCATCAGTGTTGACGGGTGTGGTTTCCTGGGTCGCTCAGTGTTCTGGCTCCTCAGACCCCTGCATGAATCCAACAAAGATTGGGCGAGTCAGATTTGACGTCGTTAGTGGGCGGACGTACCTGGCCGGCTCGATGATGTCGGTGGAGATGTCCGGTTCAGGCACGGATGATCCAATCATGCCGATGAAGACGTTGATCTTGCCGAAGGGGACCCTGTAACCAGATTTGATCGAATCCGCTTCGGGCCCCCATTGCAGGTTGTTGATGTTGAACTTCCCGCGGCGGCTCCGGGTCATGAGCCCCGTCGCGTAGCTCCTAAACTCTGGTAGGGCTCCCTTTGAGAACTCAACTCCACCGTGCACAGGCCCCACAGTGGGCGCCAACTGTCGTGGTTTTGTCACGGCAGATGTCCTCGTGGAAGGACTTAATACTGGAGCCATCGCACTTTGGTGGCGACTCAAAGGGGTTGAACGGGAGAAAGACGGCGGTTTACCCAGGTTCGGCCCCTCGTGAGGAGGTAAAGGCCTACGTCCTGCTTTGATTTGTATTGATGGAGTTTTGATTACAAGGAGGGCATAACTCGCGAGGCCTAGCAATCGATGATTTCTAACCTGTCCTCTTCTCCCCTGGGACTCGCCTTTATATACAGGTCGAGTCCTTAGGGTTCACAAGGATCCTTTCCTTTACACAAATCGTGACCCTTGCGATCTCTAAGTCGCCTCCTTCCGAAGCTTGGACACCTTTATTATGGACTCCTTCCGAAAGTCATAAACCGCCATACTACTCTTGGCTCTACCAGACCAAGGCCCAAACTACATCTTAGATGAGTCGCCAGCTTTGGTGACCCGGCCCAATTAGGGCGGTTTATCAACAGATAATATCCCAACAGGATCGGTGATGGATGAGTATGACGGATGTGATTCATCATGTAACAACAATAACACGGAGAGATAAGTGACTATCTCCCGTTTGTCGATCTAATGTAGGCATGTATTCCGTATGTAGTCATACATGCTTAGGGAAAAGAACTTGCATGACATCTATTGTCCATCCCTCCCGTGGCAGCGGTGTCCTAATGGAAACTACGGGATATTAAGGTTCTCCTTTTAATAAAGAACCAGACGAACGCATAAACACGCGGTGAATACATGAACTCCTCATACTATGGTCATCTCCGGGAGTGGTTCCGGCTATTGTCACTCCAGGGTTGCCGGGTCAGAACACATAGTAGGTAACTAAAACTTGCAAGATAGGATCTAAAACACACATCTATTGGCGACAACATAATAGGTTCAGATCTGAAATCATGGCACTCGGGCCCTAGTGACAAGCATTAAGCATAGCCAAGTAGTAGCAACATAATTCTAGAACATAGTGGATACTAGAGATCAATCCCCGTCAAGAACTAACTCGATTACATGATAGATCTCATTGAACTCATCACTGTCCAGCAAGCCTACGATGAGATTACTCACGAACGTTGAAGAGCATCATGGAATTGTTGATGGAGAAAGGTTGATGATGATGATGGCGACGATTTCCCCTCTCCGAAGCCCGAAACGGACTCCAGATCTGCCCTCCAGGTGAAGAACAGGATGTGCCGGCGCCTCCGTATCGCAAAACGCGATGAAACCTTCTCTCTGATTTTTTCCAGGCGAAACGGAAGATATAGAGCTGGGATTGGGGGCGGTGGTGCCACGTGGGCCCCACAAGCCCTCACGGCGCGGCCATAGGGGGTGGCCGCGGCCTATGGGCTTGTGGCCCACTGGCACTCCCCCCTCCGGTGGATCTTTGCGCAGGTATTTTTCTTTTATTCCAGAAAAAATCTCCATAAATTTTCAGGACGTTCGAGAACTTTCATTTCTGCACAAAAACAACACCATGGCAATTCTGCTGAAAACTGTTGGACAACGTAGCATAAATTCAAAATTTTCCTACGCATATTCAGATCTTCCTATGGACAGACCAGCAACGAGAAAGGGGTAATAGCATCTTCATACCTTTGAAGATCGCTAAGCGGAAGCGTTGCTAGAACGCGGTTGATGGAGTCGTACTCGCAGCGATTCCGATCTAGTGCCGAACTACAGCACCTCCGCGTTCAACACACGTGCAGCCCGGTGACGTCTCCCGCACCTTGATCCAGCAAGGAGGAGGGAGAGGTTGGGGAAGAACTCAAGCTGCACGACGGTATGGTGTCGATGGAGAGACGAGGTCTCCCGGCAGGGCTTCGCCAAGCACCGGAAGAGAGGAGAAGGAAGAAGGGCAGGGCTGCGCCGAGAGAGAGAGAAAGCTGTGTCCCTCAATCGCCAAAACCCCTCTCTATTTAAAGGAGGACCGGGGAGGGCTGTGCCACCCCTAGGGTTCCCTCCCTAGGGGCCAGCGGCCACCAGATGGGAGAGGGGGGCGGCGGCTAGGGTGGGAGGGGGTGGCGCACCACCTGCTGGGCCTAAGGCCCACCTGCGCCTAGGGTTACCCCCTCTCCCCACCACTTGCGCATTGGGCTGGGTGTGGGAGGTGCACCAATCCCACCTAGGGGCTGGTTCCCTCCCGCACTTGGCCCATCTAGCCTCTTGGAGTTGTTGCCCCCTTCGGTGGACCCCTGGGGCCACCTCCGGTGGTCCCGGTACGTTACCGGTCACGCCCGAAACACTTCCGGTGTCCAAAACCATATATCCTATATATCAATCTTTACCTCCGGAGCTCCTCGTGACGTCCGGGATCTCATCCGGACTCCGAATAACTTTCGGTAACCTCGTATAACAATTCCCTATAACCCTAGCGTCATCGAACCTTAAGTGTGTAGAACCTACGGGTTCGGGAGACAGGCAGACATGACCGAGACGCCTCTCCGGCCAATAACCATCAGCGGGGTCTGGATACCCATGGTGGCTCCCACTTGCTCCACGACGATCTCATCGGATGAACCACGATGTCAAGGATTCAATCAATCCCGTATATGATTCCCTTTGTCTGTCGGTATAGAACTTGCCCGAGATTTGATCGTCCGTATACCTATACCTTGTTCAATCTCGTTACCGGTAAGTCTCTTTACTCGTTCCGTAGCACGTCATCGTGTGACCAACTCCTTAGTCACATTGAGCTCATGATTATGTTCTACCGAGTGGGCCCAGAGATACCTCTCCGTCGCACGGAGTGACAAATCCCGATCTCGATCCGTACCAACCCAACAGACACTTTCAGAGATACCCGTAGTGCACCTTTATAGTCACCCAGTTACATTGTGACGTTTGATATACCCAAAGCACTCCTATGGTATCCAGGAGTTGCACAATCTCACGGTCAAAGGAAAATACACTTGACATTAGAAAAGCTTTAGCATACGAACAATACGATCTAGTGCTAAGCTTTGGATTGGGTCTTGTCCATCACATCATTCTCCCAATGATGTGATCCCGTCATCAATGACATCTAATGGCCATGATCAGGAAACCATGATCATCTATTGATTAACGAGCTAGCTAACTAGAGGCTTGCTAGGGACACATTGTGATCTATTTATTCACACATGTATTACTGTTTCCTGTTAATACAATTATAGCATGAACAATAGACGATTATCATGAACTAGGAAATATGATAATGACCATTTTATTATTGCCTCTAGGGCATATTTCCAAGAGTCTCCCACTTGCACTAGAGTCAATAATCTAGTTACATTGTGATGTATCGAACACCCATAGCATTATGGTGTTGATCATGTTTTGCTCATGGAAAAGGTTTAGTCAACGGGTCTGCAATATTCAGATCCGTGTGTACTTTACAAATATCTATTACTCCACTCTGGACATGGTCCTGGATGGAGTTGTAGCGGCGTTTGAGGTGCTTCGTCTTTCGGTGAAACCTGGGCTCCTTGGCTATGGAAATGGCCCCAGTGTTATCACAGAAGAGTGTCATTGGACCCGACGCGCTTGGAACCACTCAAAGGTCGGTGATGAGCTCCTTCATCCAAATTCCTTCATGAGCCGCTTCTGAAGCAGCTATGTACTCCGCTTCACAGGTAGATGCTGCCACGACTTCCTACTTGCTGCTGCACCAGCTCACTACCCCACCATTCAACACATATACGTATCCGGTCTATGACTTAGAGTCATCCGGATCTGTGTCGAAGCTAGCATCGACGTAACCCTTTACGACGAGCTCTTCGTCACCTCCATAAATGAGAAACATTTCCTTAGTCCTTTTCAGGTACTTAAGGATATTCTTGACCGCTGTCCAGTGTTCCATACCAGGATCACTTTGGTACCTCCCTACCAAACTTATGTCAAGGTTTATATCAGGTCTGGTACACAGCATGGCATACATTAGAGAGCCTACGGCTGAAGCGTAGGGGCAAAACTCATCTTCTCTCTATCTGCTGCTGTGGTCGGCAACTGAGTCTTACTCAATCTCAGACCTTGCAAAACTGGCAAGAACCCTTTCTTTGAGTTTTCCATATTGAACTTCTTCAATATCTTGTCAAGGTATGTACTTTGCGAAAGACCTATGAGGCGTCTTGATCTATCTCTATAGATCTTGATGCCTAATATGTATGCAGCTTCTGCAAGGTCCTTCATTGAAAAACTCTTGTTCAAATAGGCCTTTATGCTCTCCAACATTTCTGTATTGTTCCCCATCAATAATATGTCATCCACATACAGTATGAGGAAAGCCACAGAGCTCCCACTCACTTTCTTGTACAGACAGGCTTCTCCGTAAACCTGTATGAACCCAAACGCTTTAATCACCTCATTAAAGCGAATGTTCCAACTCCGAGATGCTTGCACCAACCCATAGATGGAGCGCTGGAGCTTGCACACTTTGTCAGCACCCTTAGGGTCAACAAAACCTTCTGGTTGCATCATATACAACTCTTCCTTAAGGTTCCCGTTAAGGAACGTTGTTTTGACGTCCATTTGCCAAATTTCATAATCAAAAAAGGCGGCAATTGCTAACATGATTCGAACTGATTTCAGCTTCGCTACGGGAGAATAAGTCTCTTCGTAGTCAACTCCTTGAATTTGTCGAAAACCCTTTGCGACAAGTCAAGCTTTATAAACGGTTACATTACCGTTTGCATCAGTCTTTTTCTTGAAGATCCATTTATTTTCTATGGCTCGCCAGTCATCGGGCAAGTCCACCAAAGTCCATACTTTGTTCTCATACATGGATCCTATCTCGGATTTCATAGCTTCAAGCCATTTGTTGGAATCCGGGCCCACCATCGCTTCTTCATAGTTTGAAGGTTCACCATTGTCTAACAACATGATTTCCATCACAGGGTTGCCGTACCACTCTGGTGCGGAGCGTGCCCTTGTGGACCTTCGCGGTTCAGTAGTAACTGGATCCGAAGCTTCATGATCATCATCATTAACTTCCTCTTTAGTTGGTGTAGGCGCCACAGGAACAACTTCTCGCGCTTCGCTACTATCCTGTTCGAGATGGGGTGTAATTACCTCATCAAGTTCTACCTTCCTCCCACTTACTTCTTTCGAGAGGAACTCTTTCTCTAGAAAGGATCCGTTCTTGGCACCAAAGGTTTTACCTTCGGATCTAAGATAGAAGGTATACCCAATAGTTTCCTTAGGGTATCCTATGAATACGCGTTTCTCCGCTTTGGGTTCGAGCTTTTCTGGTTGAAGTTTCTTCACATAAGCATTGCAGCCCCAAACATTAAGAAACGACAACTTAGGTTTCTTGCCAAACCATAGTTCATACGGTGTCGTTTCAATGGATTTAGACGGTGCCCTATTTAAAGTGAATGCTGCAGTTTCTAATGCGTATCCCCAAATGATAGCGGTAAGTCGATAAGAGACATCATAGATCGTACCATATCTAATAAAGTGCGAGTATGACGTTCAGACACTCCGTTGCGTTGCGGTGTGCCAGGCGGCGTCAGTTTTGAAACGATTCCACACTTCCTTAGGTGTGTGCCAAACTCGTGACTCAAATATTCTCCTCCACGATCAGATCGTAGACATTTAATTTTTCTTTCACGTTGATTCTCGACCTCACTCTCAAATTCCTTGAACTTTTCAAATATCTCAGATTTGTCCTTCATCAAGTAGATATACCCATACCTACTCAAATCATCGGTGAGAGTGAGAACATAACGATAGCCACCGCGAGCTTCAACGTTCATTGGACCACACACATCAGTATGTATTATTTCCAATAAGTCGGTTGCTCTCTCCATTATTCCTGAGAATGGAGTTTTAGTCATCTTGCCCATGAGGCACGGTTCGCATGTGTCAAATGATTCAAAGTCAAGAGACTCTAATAGTCCATCAGTATGGAGCTTCTTCATGCGCTTAACGCCGATATGACCAAGGCGGCAGTGCCACAAGTATGTGGGACTATCATTATCAACTTTACATCTTTTGGTACTCACACTATGAATATGCGTAACATCACGATCGAGATTCATCAAGAATAAACCATTCACCAGCGGAGCATGACCATAAAACATATCACTCATATAAATAGAACAACCATTATTCTCTGACTTAAATAAGTAGCCGTCTCGCATTAAGCAAGACCCTGATACAATGTTCAAGCTTAAAGTTGGTACTAAATAACAATTATTAAGGTTTAAGACTAATCCCGATGGTAGATGTAGAGGTAGCGTGCCGACGGCGATCACATCGACCTTTGAACCATTCCCGACGCGCATCGTCACCTCGTCCTTGGCCAGTCTCCGCTTATTCCGCAGTTCCTGCTTTGAGTTGCAAATGTGAGCAACAGCACCGGTATCAAATACCCAGGAGCTACTACGAGCGCTGGTAAGGTACACATCAATAACATGTATATCACATATACCTTTAACGTTGCCGGCCTTCTTGTCCGCTAAGTATTTGGGGTCGTTCTGCCTCCAGTGACCCTTTCCCTTGCAATAGAAGCACTCAGTCTCAGGCTTGGGTCCATTCTTTTTCTTCTTCCCGGCATCTGGCTCACCGGGCGCGGCAACAACTTTGCCGTCTTTCTTGAAGTTCTTCTTACCCTTGCTGTTCTTGAAACTAGTGGTCTTGTTGACCATCAACACTTGATGCTCTTTCTTAATTTCTACTTCTGCAGACTTGAGCATCGAGTACAACTCGGGAATGATCTTCTCCATCCCTTGCATGTTGTAGTTCAGCACAAAGCCTTTGTAGCTTGGTGGGAGAGACTGGAGGATTCTGTCAGTTATAGCATCATCCGGAAGTTCGACTCCAAGTGAAGTCAGATGACCGTGTAACCCAGACATTTTGAGTACGTCATCACTGACAGAACTGTTCTCCTCCATCTTACAGCTAAAGAACTTGTCGGAGACTTCCTATCTCTCGACACGGGCATGAGCTTGAAAAACTAGCTCCAGCTCTTGGAACATATCATATGCTCCGTGTTGCTCAAAACGCCTTTGGAGCCCCGTTTCTAAACTGTATAACATGCCACACCTAACCAGAGAGTAGTCATCACTCCGCGTTTGCCAGACGTTTAGAATGTCCTGGGCTGCTACGGGAGCGGGAGGGTCACCTAGCGGCGCATCAAGGACATAAGCCTTTTTAGCTGCTTCAAGGATGAGCTTCAAGTTGCGAACCCAGTCCGCATAGTTGCTACCATCATCTTTCATCTTGTTTTTCTCTAGGAATGCGTTGAAATTGAGGTTCACGTTGGCCATCTACAATATTTATAAAGACAAACCTTTTAGACTAAGTTCATGACAATTAAGTTCATTTAATCATATTAAGTATGAACTCCCACTTAAATCGACATCCCTCTAGTCATCTAAGTGATACATGATCCATGTTGACTAACCCGTGTCCGATCATCACGTGAGACAGACTAGTCACCATGGTGAGCAACTTCATGCTGATCGTATTCAACCATACGACTCATGTTCGACCTTTCGGTCTCTTGTATTCGAGGTCATGTATGTACATGCTAAGCTCGTCGAGTCAACCTAGGTGTTTCGCGTGTGTAAATCTGGCTTACACCCGTTGTATGCGAACGTTAGAATCTATCATACCTGATCATCACTTGGTGCTTCGAGACAACGAACCTACGCAACGGTGCACACTTAGGGGAATACGTTCTCAAAATTTTAAGAGGGATCATCTTATTATGCTACCGTCGTTCTAAGCAATAAGATGAAAAACATGATAAACATCACAATGCAATCATATAGTGACATGATATGGCCATTATCATCTTTGCCCTTTCGATCTCCATCTTCAGGCATCGCATGATCATCATCGTCACCGGCGTGACACCATGATCTCCATCATCATGATCTCCATCATCGTGTCTCCGTGAAGTCGTCACGCCAACTACTACTATCACTACTACTATAGCTAACCGTTAGCAATAAAGTAAAAGTAGTAAGCACATGGCGTTGCATCTCATACAATAAATTAAGACAACTCCTATGGCTCCTGCCAGTTGTCATACTCATCGACATGCAAGTTGTGAAACCTATTACAATAACATGATCATCTCATACATCATACATGCAACATCACAACTTTGGCCATATCACATCACATGTCAAACCCTGCAAAAAACAAGTTAGACGTCCTCTAATTGTTGTTGCAAGTTTTACGTGGCTGATTTTGGTTTCTAGCAAGAACGCCTCCTTACCTATATGACAGCCAAAAAGATGATATAAAAAAGCTATTTACCCTTCATAAGGACCCTTTTCATCAAATCCAATCCGACTAGAGTAGGAGAGACAGACACCCGCTAGCCACCTTTATGCACGGTGTGCTTGTCTGTCGGTGGAACCAGTCTCACGTAAGCATACGTGTAAAGTAGGTCTGGGCCGCTTCATCCCACAATACCGCCGGAAAAGAATAAGACTAGTAGCGGCAAGCAAATTGACAAATCATCGCCCACAACTTTTGTGTTCTACTCGTGCATAGAATCTACGCATAGAAAACCTGGCTCGGATGCCACTGTTGGATAACGTAGCATAAATTCAAAAATTTCCTACGCATATTCAGATCTTCCTATGGAGAGACCAGCAACGAGAGAGGGGTAAGAGCATCTTCATACATTTGAAGATCGCTAAGCGGAAGCGTTGCTAGAACGTGGTTGATGGAGTCATACTCGCAGCGATTCCGATCTAGTGTCGAACTACGGCACCTCCGCGTTCAACACACGTGCAGCCCGGTGACGTCTCCCGCACCTTGATCCAGCAAGGAGGAGGGAGAGGTTGGGGAAGAACTCCAGCAGCACGACGGCATGGTGTCGATGGAGAGACGAGGTCTCCCGGGAGGGCTTCGCCAAGGACCGGCAGAGAGGAGGAGGAAGAAGGGCAGGGCTGCGCCGAGAGATAGAGAAAACCGTGTCCCTTAATTGGCAAAACCCCTCTCTATTTATAGGAGGAGGGGGAGGGCTGTGCCACCCCTAGGGTTCCCTCCCTAGGGGCCGACGGCCACCAGATGGGAGAGGGGCGGTGGCTAGGGTGGGAGGGGGTGGCGCACCACCTGGTGGGCCTAAGGCCCACTTGCTCCTAGGGTTGCCCCCTCTCCCCACCACTTGCGCATTGGGCTGGGTGTGGGAGGCGCACCAGCCACCTAGGGGCTGGTTCCCTCCCACACTTGGCCCATCTAGCCTCTTGGGGTCGTTGCCCCCCTTCGGTGGACCCCCGGGGCCACCTCCGGTGGTCTCGGTGGTCCCGGTACGTTACCGGTGACGCCCGAAACACTTCCGGTCTCCAAAACCATCCATCCTATATATCAATCTTTACCTCCGGACCATTCCGGAGCTCCTCGTGACGTCCGGGATCTTATCCGGGACTCCGAACAAATTTCGGTAACCTCGTATAACAATTCCCTATAACCCTAGCGTCATCGAACCGTAAGTGTGTAGACCCTACGGGTTCGGGAGACAGGCCGACATGACCGAGACGCCTCTCCGGCCAATAACCATCAGCAGGGTCTGGATACCCATGGTGGCCCCCACTTGCTCCACGATGATCTATCGGATGAACCACGATGTCAAGGATTCAATCAATCCCGTATACGATTCCCTTTGTCTGTCGGTATAGAACTTGCCTGAGATTCGATCGTCGGTATACCTATACCTTGTTCAATCTCCTTACCGGTAAGTCTCTTTACTCGTTCCGTAGCCCATCATCGTGCGACCAACTCCTTAGTCACATTGAGCTCATGATGATGTTCTACCGAGTGAGCCCAAAGATACCTCTCCGTCACACGGAATGACAAATCCCGATCTCGATTCGTACCAACCCAACAAACACTTTCATAGATACCCGTAGTGAACCTTTATAGTCACCCAGTTACGTTGTGACGTTTGATACACCCAAAGAACTCCTACGGTATCCGGGAGTTGCACAATCTCACGGTCGAAGGAAAAGGCACTTGACATTAGAAAAGCTTTAGCATACGAACAATACGATCTAGTGCTATGCTTAGTATTGGGTCTTGTCCATCACATCATTCTCCCAATGATGTGATCCCATCATCAGTGACATCTAATGCCCATGATCAGGAAACCATGATCATCTATTGACTATAGAGCTAGCTAACTAGAGGCTTGCTAGGGACACATTGTGATCTATTTATTCACACATGTATTATTGTTTCCTGTTAATACAATTATAGCATGAACAAGAGACGATTATCATGAACAAGGAAATATGATAAGAACCATTTTATTATTGCCTCTAGGGCATATTTCCAACAAAAACAGTGTTAGTCCGCGTTAGTTCCATTCAAATCATGCAAATTAGAGTCCAAAACAAGGGCAAAAGAGTTTGAAAAAGTAGATACGACGGAGACGTATCAACTCCCCCAAGCTTAAAGCCTTGCTTGTTCTCAAGCAACTCTTATGACAAACTGAGAGAGACAAAAGAAAAACTTTGATGAACTCTATTTGATCTTGTTGTTCCAACTATGTCTAACTCACAACCAGAATTTCAGCAACAACACAAGCAAACCACATAAGCAAATGACATCTAGGTCTCACGGTAAACTCATATCAATGGCATAATCAACTAGCGAGCAAATAATAATATGCCTCAAGTGTCAACACTTCAATCAAAACAACATGAAGCAGTACAAATAGGTGGTATCTCGCTAGCTCTTTCTGAGACCGCAAAACATAAATGCAGAGCACCTTAAAAGACCAAGGGCTGACTAAACATTGTAATTCATGGCAAAGAAGATCCAGTCATAGTCACACTTAACACGGTTAAAAGCAAAGCATAAAAATGACAGAGGTGCTCTCTAATTGGTGCTTTTATAAGAGGAGGATGACTCAACAGGAACATAAATAGACAGGCCCTTCGCAGAGGGAAGCATTGATTTGCAGAGGTGCGAGAGCTCAAGCTTTTAAAACAGAGATAATAATTTTGGGCGGCATGCTTTCATTGTCAACGCAATGACTAAGAGTTCTCAACATCTTCCACGCTACACATGCTATAGGCGGTTCCCAAACAGAAAAGTAAAGTTTTGACTCCCCCACCACCAATCAATCACACTCCACGGCTAGCCGAATCCTCGGGTACCGTCCATACCAACATCAATCCTGGGGGAGTTTTGTTTGCAATTATCTTTTCGATTTGAGCATGGAACTGGGAATTCAAATTACCGGCCCCTTTATCGTGAATGATAGTGAATAAACACATATCGAGGATAACACGCCTAGCATGGAAGATACCAATAGCCCCTGTCACCACATGAGCGGTTCAGGAATGCAAAACAGATTATTTTTTGAAGGTTTAGAGGGTGACACATGCAAATTTACTTGTAACGGCAGGTAGATACCGTACATAGGTAGGTATGGTGGACTCATATGGCACAACTTTGGGTTTATGGGAATGGATGCACAAGAAGTATTCCCGCTTAGTACAAGTGAAGGCTAGCAAAAGACTGGGAAGCGACCAACTAGAGAGCGACAACACGCATCAAAATGCATTGAGATTAAATAACATTGAGTGCAAGCATGAGTAGGACATAAATCACCACGAACATGAACATCATAGAGGCTATGTTGATTTTGTTTCAACTACATGCGTGAACATGCGCCAAGTCAAGCCACTTGAAACATTCAAAGGAGGATACCATCCTAGCATACTACATCATAGTCATCTCAACATTCATGTGGGCATCCAAGACAAACCATTATAAGCTCCTAGCTAAGTAATCATGGCATAAGCAACTATGATCTCTAAGTTGTCATTGCAAACATGTTTCTCTCACAACAAAGTTGAATCAGGCATGATGAGCTAGTCATATTTACAAAAACAAAATAGATCGAGTTCATACCAGCTTTTCCAGGCTCAGTCACTTCAGCAATATCGTCATTATTGCCTTTCACTTGCACGACCGAATGATGTGAACAATAATAAGTGTGCTCGTGCATTGGACTAAAGCTGGAATCTGCAGGCAAACACAAAGGACAAGACAAAGTAATATGGCTCTTTGAAAGCTAAACAGGTATGCATGCAAGAGCCACTAAACATATTAACCAATATCTTCTACCTTGACCCAAAAAAAGAAAACTATTTACACGTGAAAGCTCCCAACAAGCAAAAGAAGAAAAAGAAAATCTTTTTGGGTTTTCTCAAACTAGACAGACACACGAAAAGAAAACTAGAAAAATAAAATAAATCTAGCATGGATGATAAAGTGGCAAAGTGTGCCGGCTAACAAAGTGAAAGCATAAGCAAGAATGTAAAGTCGGTGAGAACACATACTCCCCCAAGCTTAGGATTTTGGCCTAACTTGGTCTACTCCCAAGGACGGTCCGGGCGAAACCCAAAATCATAATTGGGGTTATACGGGAGCGCTGCAGCCACTGCCTGAATAGCTTCCTCGTGGAGACGAGCAGCCGTCGCCTCCCTCTCATACTCCTCTGCCTCTCCTCTCGTTACGTAATATCTCTGTTTTACCTGAAAGTCAATGAAAGCAGGAGAAGGAAGGGTAATATGGAGAACACGTTGTCGGTTAAATATCAATCGGTATAGGAGGGATTCATCATCCCTCTCAAGGAACTGGTAGCGTGTCATAGCGACGCGGTCAAGGAAAGCTGTATGGAGCGGGGGATCTCATGCGCGGATGGATACTCCAAGAAAATTTGCTATGCGGGTGGCATAGATCCCACCAAAGAAATCCCCATCAATAGCATTCTTATTCAGCCTCCTTGATATAATAGCTCCCATGTTGAAGCTTTTGTCACCTGTCACTGCGCTCTTAAGGATACTAAGGTCGGGTGCGCAGAGGTGACAATGCTCAATCTTGCCATTAATGCATCTGCCTATGAACAGGGCAAATAATGCAAGGCAGGTAAATGAATACTACCCATGGTATCTTGCGTAATGTCTCTAGTTTTCCAACCGTAATACCAGCGCAAAAATCTCTAATTGAAGATTTAGGAGGATCATTGAGGTTACCCCAAATAGGTACTTTGCAAATTCTACTGAAATCCTCTAAATCCATGGTATACGATTTATCATAGAGATCAAACAATACCGATGGCTCACGGCCAGCTGAAAATTTGAATCTACGAACAAAAGAAGCAGTGAGAGCAACATACTGTTCACATTTATCGGAGATGAATTCTTCGAGTCTGACGTTGTGAACAAGTGCATCAAACTCATCTTTGAAACCTGCTGATACTGCAACAAAAGACCTTCCAACGGCGCGAGAAACAAGCGTGTTGACGTGAGACTATTCTTGTCTTGATACTCCTCAGCAACGGCACCAGGAATCCTTCTGCTACGGCTACGCCTTTAGGGACTTCCTTGGCAAATATGCAAAGGATTCCCCTTGGCCTTGGAGCCTTGCCTTGGTGTTCCCTCGAAGCGGAAAGGGTGATGTAGCACAGTGGCGGTAAGTATTTCCCTCAGTTTTGAGAACCAAGGTATCGATCCAGTGAAGGATTGTCACAAGTACGTGCACAAACACAAAGAGCTTGCACCCAACGCTATGAAGGGGTTGTCAATCCCTTATAGATTGTTTGCAAAGTGAGAACTGAGAGCAAAAAGAAACAAAGCAAAGTAAAAGCGAAAGTGGAAACGATAGTTGTGAATAGACCCGGGGGCCGTAGTGTTCACTAGTGGCTTCTCTCATGAAAGCAAGTAGACGGATGATGAATGAATTACTGTCGAGCAATTGATAGAACCACGCAAAGTCGTGACGTTATCCAAGGCAATGATTATATCTATAGGCATCATGTCCAAAACAAGTAGACCGATACTTTCTGCATCTACTACTATTACTCCACACGTGGACCGCTATCCAGCATGCATCTAGTGTATTAAGTCCAAAAGAATAGAGTAACGCCTTAAGCAAGATGACATGATGTAGATGGACAATCTCATATCTACAATAAAAGCCCATCTTGTTACCCTTGATTGCAACAACACGATGCGTGCCTTGCTGCCCCTTCGGTCACTGGGAAAGGTCACCACATGATATGAACCCAAAACCAAGCACTTCTCCCATTGCAAGAATCATAGATCTATTTGGCCAAACAAAACCCAAGACTCGGAGAGACTTACAAGGATATCAAATCATGCATAAAAGAAATCAGCAAAGACTCAAATATATATCATAGATAATATGATCACAAATCCACAATTCATCGGATCTCGACAAACACACCACCAAAGAGGATTAGATCGGATAGATCTCCATGAAGATCATGGAGAACTTTGTATTGAAGATCCAAGAGAGAGAAGAAGCCATCTAGCTACTAACTACGGACCCGTAGGTCTGAAGTGAACTACTCATGAGTCATTGGAGAGGCGATGATGTTGATGAAGAAGCCCTCCAACTCCAAAGTCCCCTCCGGCAGGGCACCGGGAAGGGTCTCTAGATGAGATCTCGCGGAAACGGAAGCTTGCGGCGGCGGAAAAGTGTTTTCGTGGATGCCCTGATTTTTTCTGGATTTTAGGGAATATATAGGCGACAGAGCTAGGGCAGGGGGCGCCAGGGAGGCCACAAGCCTGGTAGCCGTCGCCCCTCCCCCTGGTGGCGGCTACAGGGCTTGTGGGCCCCCTGTGGCTCTCCTGCCTTGGCTCTCAATGTTGGAAATATGGCCTAGAGGCAATAATAAAATGGTTTTTATCATATTTCCTTGTTCATGATAATCGTCTATTGTTCATGCTATAATTGTATTAACAGGAAATAGTAATACATGTGTGAATAAATAGATCACAATGTGTCCCTAGCAAGCCTCTAGTTGGCTAGCTCGTTAGTCAATAGATGATCATGGTTTCCTAGTCATGGGCATTAGATGTCATTGATAACGGGATCACATCATTGGGAGAATGATGTGATGGACAAGACCCAATCCTAAGCATAGCAGTAGATCGTATTGTTCGTATGCTAAAGCTTTTCTAATGTCAAGTGTATGTTCCTTCGACCGTGAGATTGTGGAACTTCTGGATACCGTAGGAGTGCTTTGGGTGTATCAAACATCACAACGTAACTGGCTGACTATAAATGTGCACTACGGGTACCTCTGAAAGTGTCTGTTGGGTTGGTATGAATCGAGATCGGGATTTGTCACTCCGCGTGACGGAGAGGTATCTCTGGGCCCACTCGGTAGAACATCATCATGAGCTCAATGTGACTAAGGAGTTATTCACACGATGACGTGCTACGGAATGAGTAAAGAGACTTACCGGTAACGAGATTGAACAAGGTATAGGTATACCGACGATCGAACCTCGGGCAAGTTCTATACCGAAAGACAAAGGGAATTGTATACGGGATTGATTGAATCCTTGACATCGTGGTTCATTCGATGAAATCATCGTGGAGCAAGTGGGAGCCACCATGGGTATCCAGACCCCGCTGATGGTTATTGGCTGAAGAGGTGTCTCGGTCATGTCTGTCTGTCTCCCGAACCCGTAGGGTCTACACACTTAAGGTTCGATGACGCTAGGGTTATAGGGAATTGTTATACGAGGTTACCAAAAGTTGTTCGGTGTCCCGGATGAGATCCCGATCTTCACGAGGAGCTCCGGAATGGTCCAGAGGTAAAGATTGATATATAGGATGGATGGTTTTGGACACCAGAAATGTTTCGGGCGTTACTGGTAGTGTACCGGGACCACCGGGACCACCGGAGATGGTCCCGGGGGTCCACCGGGAGGGGCCACCAGCCCCAAGAGGTAGCATGGGCCAAAAGAGGGAGGGAAACCAGTCCAAAGTGGGCTGGTGTGCCTCAAACAAGGAGGCCCAAGGCCCTAGGCGCTGGTGGGCCTAAGGCCCACCTAGGGGTGCGCCACCCCCTCCCCCTGCCCTAGCCGCCGCACCTCCCATCTGGGGGGGCTGCCGCACCACCTAGGGTAGGAACCCTAGGGGTGGCACCCCCCTTCCCCTCCTACTATATATAGTGGGGGTTTTGGGCTGTTTTGCACACAGTTTTCCCTCTCCCTCGGGGCAGCCCTGACCCCCTTCTTCCTACTCTCCCACGGTGCTTGTGAAGCCCTGCCGGGAGACCTCGTCTCTCCATCGACACCACGCCGTCGTGCTGCCGGAGATCTTCCCCAACCTCTCCCTCCTCCTTGCTGGATCAAGGTGCGGGAAACGTCACCGGGCTGCACGTGTGTTGAACGCGGAGGTGCCGTGGTTCGGCACTAGATCGGAATCACACCGCGATCTGAATCGCCGTGAGAACGACTCCATCAACCGCGTTCTAGCAACGCTTCCGCTTAGCTATCTTCAAAGATATGAAGATGCACTCACCCCTCTCTCGTTGTTTGTCTCTCCATAGGAAGATCTGAATATGCGTAGGAATTTTTTTGAATTATGCTACGTTACCCAACAGTGGCATCCGAGCCAGGTTTTCTATGCGTATGCACGAGTAGAACACAAAAGTTTGTGGGCGATGATTTGGCAATTGCTTGCCGCTACTAGTCTTATTATTTTCCAGCGGTATTGTGGGGTGAAGCGGCCCGGACCGACATTACACGTACGCTTACGTGAGACTGGTTCCACCGACAGACATGCACACCGTGCATAAAGGTGGCTAGCGGGTGTCTATCTCTCCCACTCTAGTCGGATTGGATTTGATGAAAAGAGTCCTTATGAAGGGTAAATAGCTTTGGCATATCATCGTTGTGGCTGCCACGTAGGTAATAAAGCGTTCTTGCTAGAAACCCAAATCAGCCACGTAAAACTTGCAACAACAATTAGAGGACGTCTAACTTGTTTTTGCAGGGTTTGACATGTGATGTGATATGGCCAAAGTTGTGATGTTGCATGTATGATGTATGAGATGATCATGTTATTGTAATAGGTTTCACAACTTGCATGTCGATGAGTATGACAACCGGCAGGAGCCATAGGAGTTGTCTTGATTTATTGTATGAGATGCAACGCCATGTGCTTACTACTTTTACTTCATTGCTAACGGTTAGCTATAGTAGTAGTGATAGTAGTAGTTGCCGTGACGACTTCACGGAGACACGATGATGGAGATCATGGTGTCAGGCCGGTGACAATGATGATCATGCGATGCCTGAAGATGGAGATCGAAAGAGCAAAGATGATAATGGCCATATCATGTCACTATATGATTGCATTGTGATGTTTATCATGTTTTTCATCTTATTGCTTAGAACGACGGTAGCATAATAAGATGATCCCTCTTAAAATTTCGAGAACGTATTCCCCTAAGTGTGCACTGTTGCGAAGGATCGTTGTCTCCAAGCACCACGTGATGATCGAGTGTGATAGATTCAAACGTTCGCATACAACGGGTGTCAGCCAGATTTACACACGTGAAACACCTAGGTTGACTCGACGAGCTTAGCATGCATAGACTTGACCTCGAATACAAGACATCGAAAGGTTGAACATGAGTTGTATGGTTGAATACGATCAGCATGAAGTTGCTCACCATGATGACTAGTCCGTCTCACGTGATGATCGGACACGGGTTAGTCAAGATGGATCATGTATCACTTGGATGACTAGAGGGATGTCGATTTAAGTGGGAGTTCATACTTAATTTGATTAAATGAACTTAATTGTCATGAACTTGGTCTAAAAGTTGTCTTTATAAATATTGTAGATGGCCAACGTCAACCTCAATTTCAACGCATTCCTAGAGAAAAACAAGCTGAAAGATGATGGTAGCAACTATGCGGACTGGGTTCACAACTTGAAGCTCATCCTTGAAGCAGCTAAAAAGACTTATGTCCTTGATGCGCCGCTAGATGACCCACCCGCTCCCACAGTAGGCCAGGACATTCTGAACGTCTCGCAAACGCGGAGTGATGACTACTCTCTGGTTAGGTGTGGCATTTTATACAGTTTGGAAACGGGGCTCCAAAGGCGTTTTGAGAAACACGGTGCATATGAGATGTTCCAAGAGCTGAAACTAGTTTTTAAAGCTCATGCCCGTGTCGAGAGATATGAAGTATCCGACAAGTTCTTTAGCTGTAAGATGGAGGAGAACAGTTCTGTCAGTGAGCACATACTCAAAATGTCTGGGTTGCACGGTTGTCTGACTTCACTTGGAGTCAAACTTCCAGATGATGCTATAATTGACAGAATCCTCCAGTCTCTCCCAGCAAGCTACAAAGGTTTTGTGCTGAACTACAACATGCAAGGGATGGAGAAGACCATTCCTGAGTTGTACTCGATGCTCAAGTCTGTAGAAGTAGAAATCAAGAAAGAGCATCAAGTGTTGATGGTCAACAAGACCACTAGTTTCAAGAAGGGCAAGGGTAAGAAGAACTTCAAGAAATACGGCAAAGCCGTTGCCACGCCCGGTAAGCTAGATGCCGAGAAGAAGAAAAAGAATGGACCCAAGCCTGAGACTGAGTGCTTCTATTGCAAGGGAAAGGGTCACTGGAGGCAGAACGGCCCCAAATACTTAGCGGACAAGAAGGCCGGCAACGTTAAAGGTATATGTGATATACATTTTATTGATGTGTACCTTACCAGCGCTCGTAGTAGCTCCTGGGTATTTGATACTGGTGTTCTTGCTCACATTTGCAATTCAAAGCAGGAACTGCGGAATAAGCGGAGACTGGCCAAGGACAAGGTGACGATGCGCGTCGGGAATGGCTCCAAGGTCGATGTGATCGCCGTCGGCACGCTGCCTCTACATCTACCTTCGGGATTAGTTTTAAACCTTAATAATTGTTATTTAGTACCAGCTTTGAGCATGAATATTGTATCAGGGTCTTGCTTAATGCGAGACGACTACTCATTTAAGTCAGAGAATAATGGTTGTTCTATTTATATGAGTGATATGTTTTATGGTCATGCTCCGTTGGTGAATGGTTTATTCTTGATGAATCTCGATCGTGATGTTACACATATTCATAGTGTCAATACCAAAAGATGCAAAGTTGACAATGATAGTCCCACATACTTGTGGCACTGCCGCCTTGGTCATATCGGTGTTAAGCGCATGAAGAAGCTCCATACTGATGGACTATTAGAGTCTCTTGACTTTGAATCATTTCACACATGCGAACCGTGCCTCATGGGCAAGATGACTAAGACTCCATTCTGAGGAATAATGGAGAGAGCGACCAACTTATTGGAAATAATACATACTAATCTGTGTGGTCCAATGAACGTGGAAGCTCGCGCTGGCTATCGTTATGTTCTCACTCTCACCGATGATTCGAGTAGGTATGGGTATATCTACTTCATGAAGCACAAATCTGAGACGCTTGAAAAGTTCAAGGAATTTCAGAGTGAGGTCGAGAATCAACGTGACAGAAAAATTAAGTGTCGACGATCTGATCGTGGAGGAGAATATTTGAGTCACGAGTTTGGAACACACCTAAGGAAGTGTGGAATCGTTTCACAACTGACGTCGCGTGGCACACCGCAACGCAACGGAGTGTCTGAACATCGTAATCGCACTTTATTAGATATGGTGCGATCTATGATGTCTCTTACCGACCTACCGCTATCATTTTGGGGATATGCATTAGAAACTGCAGCATTCACTTTAAATAGGGCACCGTCTAAATCCGTTGAGACGACATAGTGTGAACTATGGTTTGGCAAGAAACCTCAGTTGTCGTTTCTTAAAGTTTGGGGCTACAATGCTTATGTGATGAAACTTCAACTAGAAAAGCTCGAATCCAAAGCGGAGAAATGCGTATTCATAGGATACCCTAAGGAAACAATTGGGTATACCTTCTATCGTAGATCCGAAGGTAAAACCTTTGTTGCCAAGAACTGATCCTTTCTAGAGAAAGAGTTTCTCTTGAAAGAAGTAAGTGGGAGGAAGGTAGAACTTGATGATGTAATTACACCCCCTCTCGAATAGGAAAGTAGCGCATTGCGGGAAATTGTTCCTGTGGCGCATGCACCAACTGAAGAGGAAGTTAATGATAATGATCATGAAGCTCCGGATCAAGTTATTACTGAACCGCGAAGGTCCACAAGGGCACGCTCCGCACTAGAGTGGTACGGCAACCCTGTGATGGAAATCATGTTGTTAGACAACGGTGAACCTTCGAACTATGAAGAAGCGATGGCGGGCCCGGATTCCAACAAATGGCATGAAGCTATGAAATCCGAGATAGGATCCATGTATGAGAACAAAGTATGGACTTTGGTGGACTTGCCCGATGACCGGTGAGCCATAGAAAATAAATGGATCTTCAAGAAGAAGACTGATGCAAACGGTAATGTAACCGTTTATAAAGCTCGACTTGTTGCAAAGGGTTTTCGACAAATTCAAGGAATTGACTACGAAGAGACTTTCTCTCCCGTAGCGAAGCTGAAATCAGTCTGAATCATGTTAGCAATTGCCGCCTTTTTTGATTATGAAATTTGGCAAATGGACGTCAAAACAGCGTTCCTTAATGGGAACCTTAAGGAAGAGCTGTATATGATGCAACCAGAAGGTTTTGTTGACCCTAAGGGTGCTAACAAAGTGTGCAAGCTCCAGCGCTCCATCTATGGGCTGGTGCAAGCATCTCGGAGTTGGAACATTCGCTTTAATGAGGTGATTAAAGCGTTTGGGTTCATACAGGTTTACGGAGAAGCCTGTCTGTACAAGAAAGTGAGTGGGAGCTCTGTAGCTTTCCTCATACTGCATGTGGATGACATATTATTTATGGGGAATAATATAGAGATGTTGGAGAGCATAAAGGCCTATTTGAACAAGAGTTTTTCAATGAAGGACCTTGGAGAAGCTGCATCAAGATCGAGACGCCTCATAGATCTTTCGCAAAGTACATACCTTGACAAGATATTGAAGAAGTTCAATATGGAAAACTCAAAGAAAGGGTTCTTGCCAGTTTTGCAAGGTATGAGATTGAGTAAGACTCAGTCACCGACCACGGCAGCAGCTAGAGAGAAGATGAGTACTGTCCCCTACGCTTCAGCTGTAGGCTCTCTAATGTATGCCATGCTGTGTACCAGACCTGATATAAACCTTGCCATAAGTTTGGTAGGGAGGTACCAAAGTGATCCCGGTATGGAACACTGGATAGCGGTCAAGAATATCCTTAAGTACTTGAAGAGGACTAAGGAGATGTTTCTCATTTATGGAGGTGACGAAGAGATCGTCGTAAAGGGTTACGTCGACGCTAGCTTCGACACAGATCCAGATGACTCTAAGTCACAGACCAGGTAACTATATGTTTTGAATGGCGGGGCAGTGAGCTGGTGCAGCAACAAGCAACGAGTCGTGGCAGCATCTACATGTGAAGTTGAGTACATAGCTGCTTCAGAAGCAGCTCATGAAGGAATTTGGATGAAGGAGCACATCACCGACCTTGGAGTGGTTCCAAGTGCGTCGAGTCCAATGACACTCTTGTGTGATAACACTGGGGCCATTGCCATAGCCGAGGAGCCCAGGTTTCACCGGAAGACGAAGCACATCAAACGCCGCTACAACTCCATCCAGGACCATGTCCAGAGTGGAGTAATAGAGATTTGTAAAGTACATACGGATTTGAATGTTGCAGACCCGTTGACTAAACCTCTTCCACGAGCAAAACATGATCAACACCATAATGCTATGGGTGTTCGAAACATCACAATGTAACTAGATTATTGACTCTAGTGCAAGTGGGGGAATGTTGGAAATATGCCCTAGAGGCAATAATAAAATGGTTATTATCATATTTCCATGTTCATGATAATCGTCTATTGTTCATGCTATAATTGTACTAACAGGAAACAGTAATACATGTGTGAATAAATAGATCACAATGTGTGCCTAGCAAGCCTCTAGTTGGCTAGATCGTTAGTCAATAGATGATCATGGTTTCCTGGTCATGGGCATTAGATGTCATTTATAACGGGATCACATCATTGGGAGAATGATGTGATGGACAAGACCCAATCCTAAGCATAGCACTATATCATATTGTTCGTATGCTAAAGCTTTTCTAATGTCAAGTGTCTTTTCCTTCGACCGTGAGATTGTGCAACTCCCGGATACTGTAGGAGTGCTTTGGGTGTATCAAACGTCACAACGTAACTGGGTGACTATAAAGGTGCACTACGAGTACCTTTGAAAGTGTCTGTTGGGTTGGTACGAATCGAGATCGGGATTTGTCACTCCACGTGACGGAGAGGTACCTCTGGGCCCACTCGGTAGAACATCATCATGAGCTCAATGTGACTAAGGAGTTAGTCACATGATGACGTGCTACTGAACTAGTAAAGAGACTTACCGGTAATGAGATTGAACAAGGTATAGGTATATCAATGATCGAATCTCGGGCAAGTTATATACCGAAAGACAAAGGGAATTGTATAGGGGATTGATTGAATCCTTGACATCGTGGTTCATCCATTGAAATCATCATGGAGCAAGTGGGAGCCACCATGGGTATCCAGACCCCACTGATGGTTATTGGCTGGAGAGGTGTCTCGGTCATGTTTGCGTGTCTCCCGAACCCGTAGGGTCTACAAACTGAAGGTTCGATGACACTAGGGTTATAGGGAATTGTTATACGAGGTTACCGAAAGTTGTTCGGAGTCCCGGACGAGATCTCGGATGTCATGAGGAGCTCCGGAATGGTCCGGAGGTAAATATTGATATATAGGATGGATGGTTTTGGACACCGGAAATGTTTCGGGCGTCACCGGTAGTGTACCGGGACCACCGGAGATGGTCCCGGGGGTCCACTAGGAGGGGCCACCAGCCCCAAGAGGTAGCAAGGGCCAAAAGAGGGAGGGCAACCAGCCCAAAGTGGGCTGGTGCGCCTGCCACGAGGAGGCCCAAGGCGCAGGAGGACGGAGAGGGGGGAATCCCTAGGCGATGGTGGGCCTAAGGCCCACCTAGGGGTGCGCCACCCCCTCCCCTGCCCTGGCCGCCGCACCTCCCATCTGGGGGGCTGCCGCCCCACCTAGGGTGGGAACCCTAGGGGTGGCACCCCCCTTCCCCTCCTCCTATATATAGTGGGGGTTTTGGGGTTGTTTTGCACACAATTTTCCCTCTCCCTCGGCGCATCCCTGCCCCCCTTCTTCCTCCTCTCCCACGGTGCTTGGCAAAGCCCTGCCGGGAGACCTCTTCTTTTTATCGACACCACACCGTCGTGCTGCCGGAGATCTTCCCCAACCTCTCCCTCATCCTTGTTGAATCAAGGTGCGGGAGACGTCACCGAGCTGCACGTGTGTTGAACACGCAGGTGCCGTGGTTCGCATTAGATCGGAATCACACCGCGATCTAAATCGCCGTGAGAACGACTCCATCAACCTCGTTCTAGCAACGCTTCCGCTTAGCGATCTTCAAAGGTATGAAGATGCACTCACCCCTCTCATGTTGCTGGTCTCTCCATAGGAAGATCTGAATATGCGTAGGAAAAATTTTGAATTTATGCTACGTTACCCAACACTCAAGTCCCCTGATCTTCCGCCGTTCTGGAAAAAATTATTTCGGGGATTTTATTCCTTTGGACTCCGTTCCAAAATCAGATCTGAAAACACTCAAAAACACAGAAAAAACAGGAACTTGCACTTGGCACTGAATTAATAAGTTAGTTCCAAAAAAGATATAAAAGCTACATAAAACATCCAAAGTTGACAAGATAAAGCATGAAACCATAAAAAATTATAGATACGTTTGAGACGTATCACCTCCCTCAATCATAAATTCATCATAAGGCCATTCACATGGTTGTACCTGTGCGTCCCTTCATTGGTAAAGATCAGGCTCCCGAATCACAATACGGGGACCTCTCTTGCTTGAGGAACCACCATGATAGTTTCTCTTGAACATCTTTCTTTTCTGAAATTTTTAGTGACCCAAAGGAAAGGTGACTAAAGTTCAACTGAACTTGTAGAAACTACTCCCACAAGTGCCTAGAGGCCATATTATGCATCAAAACTACTTGGGACCAGCTAGAATCAGCATACAAAGCTCAAGAGCATGGTCACCAAGGGAGCAAAAATACGCGGAGTATAAGGCACTAGAGCAAAAACTAATTGGGCCTATGGAGGAGTCACTTACCAAGGAGTAATTTCCCCAAAACAGTTCGGAGAATGGTGATTTGAGCAAAGAGATCGAAAATCCCAGCAAGAGGAGCAAGAACACGTGTTTGAGCTGCGAAACGATTTTTTCTGGAGGTAGGGGAAGGACATGGGAGAAAGAATGAGTGGAGGGGGTGCCTGTGGGCCCCACAAGCCTGGGTGGCACGACCAGGGGGTGCCCGCGCCCCTAGGTCTTGTGGCCCACTGGTGTGCCCCTCAGACAGACTCTTTGTCCGAGTATTTTTCAAATATTCCTGAAAAAAATCATACTAGATTTTCACAGCGTTCGGAGAACTTCTATTTTCGGGGTATTTTTCCACCGAACGCTAAAACAGAAAACAGGGAAAACTAATCTAAACCTATCATTTTTATTCTAAGCAACCTACAGTGAAAGCTTGGAACTGAGGTTTGTGGCTCCTCGATTCATCCATCTCATGGTCATCGAAAGAAATCTGTCAATGGGGTTGATCAAATCCCCTCGACAAAACTTTCTTGAATCGCAAAAGAGAACGGAGAATTTTCGAATAGTCACTAGGTCACCTCAATGGGGATGTGTATTTCCCCAACAAACAAATCATACTTCATCTTGACACGAGGAATAGGGCATTCAAAGCTCCCAATAAGAATCGATGAAGTTTTTTTGATAGCATTGATGCAATGTACTCGATATTGTTTCTTCGGAAAGTGCATCGTATGCTCATTACCGTTGACATGGAAAGTGACATTGCCTTTGTTGCAATCTATAACAGCCCCAGAAGTGTTTAAAAGGGGTCTTCCAAGGATGATAGCCATGGCATCGTCCTCAGAATATCCAAGATAACAAAGTCTGTTAAGATAGTGGTGTTAGCAACCACGACAGGCACATCCTCGCAAATGCCGATAGGCAAAGCAGTTGATTTGTCGACCATTTGCAGAGAGATTTCAGTGGGTGTCAACTTATCCTGTTCAAGTCTACGATAAAGAGAGAGAGGCATAACACTAACACCTGCTGCAAGGTCACATACACCAGTTCTCACGTAGTTACCTTTAATGGAGCAAGGTATAGTGGGCACACCGGGATCACCTAGTTTCTTTGGAGTTCCACCCTTGAAAGTATAATTAGCAAGCATGGTGGAAATATCAACCTCAGGTATCCTCCTCTTATTAGTCACAATATCTTTCATGTACTTAGCATACGGAGACATCTTGAGCATATCCGTCAAACGCATTTGCAAAAAAACAGGTGTGATCATGTGAACGAATCGCTCAAAATCCTCATCATCCATTTTCTTGGATGGTTTGGGAGGAAATGGCATGGGTTTCTGAACCCATTGTTCCCTTTCTTTACCATGCTTCCTAGCAGTGAAGTCATTCTTATTGTATCTTCTATTCTTAGGCTGTGGGTTATCAAGATCAATACTAGGTTCAATCTCCACATCCTTTTCATTGCTAGGTTGAGCATCTTCATGAACATCACTATTGATATTATCATTAGGCCAATGTTGGGGATATTATCTGTTGATAACCCGCCCTAATTGGGCCGGGTCACCAAAGCTGGCGACTCATCTAAGATGTAGTTTGGGCCTTGGTTTGGTAGAGCCAAGAGTAGTATGGCGGTTTATGACTTTCGGAAGGAGTCCATAATAAAGGTGTCCAGGCTTCGGAAGGAGGCGACTTAGAGATCGCAAGGTCACGATTTGTGTAAAGGAAAGGATCCTTGTGAACCCTAAGGACTCGACCTGTACATAAAGGCGAGTCCCAGGGGAGAAGAGGACAGGTTAGAAATCATCGATTGCTAGGTCTGGCGAGTTATGCCCTCCTTGTAATCAAAACTCCATCAATACAACTCAAAGGAGGACGTAGGCCTTTACCTCCTCACGAGGGGCCGAACCTGGGTAAACCGCCGTATTTCTCCCATTCAACCCCTTTGAGTCGCCACCAAAGTGCGATGGCTCCAGTACTAAGTCCTTTCACGAGGACATCTGCCGTGACAAAACCACGACAGTTGGCGCCCACTGTGGGGCCTGCGCACGGTGGAGTTGAGTTCTCAAAGAGAGCCCTACCAGAGTTTGGGAGCTACGCGACGGGGCTCATGACCCGGAGCCGCCGCGCGAAGTTCAACATCAACAACCTGCAATGGGGGCCCGAAGCGAATTCGATCGAATCTGGTTACAGGGTCCCCTTCGGCAAGATCAGCGTCTTCATCGGCATGATTGGATCATCCGTGCCTGAACCAGATATCTCCACCAACATCGTCGAGCCGGCCAGGTACGTCCGCCCACTAACAACGTCAAATCTGACTCGCCCGATCTTTATTGGATTCACGCAGGGGTCTGAGGAGCCAGAACACTGAGCGACCCAGGAAACCACACCCGTCAACACTGATGACGAATCATCCATGGGCAATTCAGATTCAATCCGGTCTCTACATGGGGATTGTCTCGGAAGCTTGTCGTTGGCCATGGACCCCGAAGTCCTTGACCGAACCCGCCGCCAGATCGCTATTTACATGGCTGGGGCGACTCAGCCCTCGCCAAACCTGGCAGGCGGGGATGGGCCTGGCGAGACATCTAGAAGCCCGGCCGCTGTCTTGGTGGAATTAGCAGCAGAAATTACAAGGCTTATGGCGACTCCCATCACACCGGAAAACTAGGAGGCAGTAAACACGGAATTGGCGAAGCTAAGAGAAGCAGTGGCAAAAGCTCATCGGGATGCCGAGGTGGAATCTGCCAGAATCGAGACCCGGCAGGCTCAAATTACCGCCGAGAGAATTCGCTTAAATACTGACAACTCGCGGCTTGAAAAACACCAGCGCGCACCTGACGACATCCATCAGCGGAGGCACCAGGGTCGCCTTCCCCCTGATCTCAACCCAACCCGCCTGTTCGATACTCCGCGAACTCCCGGGGCGGGAGCCGCCCCACGGGGAGGACCGGGCCAACCACCTAACCCGCCGGTTCAACCAATTGAGGATCGCGTTCCCCGATTCCGGACACCTCTAGGTCTCTTTTCCAACCCAATGGACAACGTCCTTGCTGCAACTCGCCATTTGGAATCTCTTCAGATTCACGGCAATACTCCTGCCGAGATAGAAGCAAGAAACACCATTGAGATGTTGAAGACAGCAGTGGTTCAAAACGCCCAGTTCTCACATAGCCTAGATAGGCTGCATTTCACTCCCCAGGCGAGTCACACCAGGAGTCGGCCAGAAGACCAACCCGCTGTAAACAGTGGATGGCGACTCATCCCCCAGGATAACCTGCCTGACCATCACAACCCGCCGGGCCGGGAACTCCCAAACATCCAAGTCGCCCCAGCCCTTCTCGTCGGGAGCGGTGGGCGAGTGGGGGTGCCGTGCTTGGCCCCCGCTCTCCGCGATGAACGAATGCCAAAGGATTTTAAAGGACCAAGAAAGGTGCCTAATTACACCCCGGACCTTGAGCCGGCATCATGGGTCGAGAGTTATGAAATCGCCATGGACATGCTCGATGTAAACGAAGCAGTTTGCGCCAGATACTTCACGATTATGCTCGAAGGGTCAGCACGTACTTGGTTAAAAAACTTACCCCCCAACTCCATCCAGACCTGGGCTGAATTGAAAGAGCGCTTCATCAAAAACTTCCGAGGAACCTGCAAACGTCCAATGACGATTGTCGATCTGCAGCACTGTGTTTAGCGCCCCGATGAGTCGGCCCACCATTGGTCACGGCGGGTCGCGGAAATTATCCATTCACCAGACGGTATTACGGCGGCTCAGGCTGTGTTGATCCTCGAGCAGAATTGCCACTACGAACCCCTGGTGCAGAAGTTGGGGCGACTCAAGCGAAAGGTCCAAGACATGGGGGAGCTAATGGATACTCTCACTAGATACGCTGAAGCAGACGACACCAAAGATCCCAGTGAGGACGGTAAAGCTAACTCGCCAAAGAAGGGCGAGTCATCCAAAAATCATACCCGTTTCCAGGGACGTAACCGCCACAATCAGGGAGCCAATGGCAAGAGAAGGCAGCAAGAGGAATCTTCGGATTTAGTCGCCAATACCAACACCAACAATGGCAACCAACGCCAGAAGAAAAACAGGGGTTACAGTGGTAAGAAGCCGCGTAACTATGAAGAGTTACTCAAGGGCCCTTGCCCGCACCATGCCATGGCAGACGGACCTGCGAATCATTCCTGGGAGAACTGTTTCGTGATGCGGGAGTTTCGGGCGGAAGCGATCAAGAAAAGCCAAAATGGTGACCCGGACCAACGACAGGAGCAGTTTGCTGCACCCAACCAACGTCAAAACCCCTTTGGCGGTTTTCCCGAGCCGGGGGCTCAGGGGGGCCCGCAGCCAAGCAGTGGCCAGTACCCAGTGCATCACCAGCGGAGGTATAACCCGCCCGGGGCTTTTCAGCAACCACCCCCACAGGGAGCTTCGCAGGGTCAGGATGGCAACGGTGGCTTTCGCAACAACCCCAAACAGTTAAGCAATGGGCAGTACCACATTTTCACCACCAATGCTTGCAGGCGTGATAAGAAGGTGAGTCACCGGGCATTAAGTGTGTCTGAGCCGGCACTTCCCAGGTACCTCCACTGGTCCGAGCAGACCATATCATGGAGTAGGGAGGATCACCCGCCAAGAATTGACAACCCTGGCGACTTAGCGTTGGTCGTAGCTCCTCAAGTTGGGGGGTACACCCTGTCCAAGGTACTAATGGACGGTGGCAGCGGCATTAATATCTTATATTTTGACACTTTCCAAAGGATGAATCTATTGGAGAAGGATTTGATGCCTTCAACCACGGTATTCCATGGAATCGTCCCGGGCAAGTCGGCGTACCCCATAGGCCGAGTGACGCTCATAGTCGCATTTGGAACAACATATAACTACAGGAGTGAGTCGCTGATGTTTGAGGTGTTCAAATTGAAAAGCCCCTACCATGCGCTATTTGGGCGGCCGGCTTACGCCCGGTTCATGGCTCGCCCATGCTATGTTTACCTCAAACTCAAGATGCCTGGTCCTAAGGGACCCATCACAGTGGACGGTGATAGAAGAATTGCAAAGGAGTGTGAAGAGGGGGACGCGGCTTATGCAGAAGTCGCATGCGCTACAGAAGAGCTCAAGTACCATCGGGCCAATGTTGATCCTTCTGGCATGTCGCCCTTAAAGAAGCCAACGACAGATGCTGAGCCGCCCCTCAAGTTCAAACCAACGGATGACACTAAAACGGTTGATTTCGTTCCTGGCGATTCATCCAAGCAGTTCAGCATTGGGACGGGTCTGGATCCCAAATAGGAAAGCGCGCTCATCGAATTCATCCGTGAGAATCGGGACATCTTCGCATGGAAACCTTCTGACATGCCTGGTGTGCGGAGAGAATTCGCTGAGCACCATCTTAATGTTGACCCAAAAGCAAAACCTGTCCAGCAGTATCTTCGCAAGTTTAATGAGGAACGGTGCAAGCCAATCGGGGAAGAGGTTGCCCGTCTCTTAGCCGCCGGATTCATCGTGGAAGGTTTCCACCCCAAGTGGTTAGCTAACCCGGTCCTGGTAGTCAAAAAGAATGGCACTTTCCGTATGTGCATTGATTACACGGACCTTAATAGAGCTTGTCCCAAAGATCCTTTCGCTCTACCCCGTACCGACCAGATTATTGACTCGGTGGCGGGATGCGAATGTTTGCGCTTTTTGGACGCCTACTCTGGTTATCACCAAATCAATATGGCCGTGGAAGATCAAGAAAAAACAGCTTTTATAACCTCCTTTGGGGCTTTTTGCTATGTCTCCATGTCGTTCGGGCTCAAGAGTGCAGGGGCGACTTACCAGCGCTGCATCCAGAACTGCCTCCGCGGCCAAATCGGATGCAACGTTCACGCCTATGTCGATGACATCGTGATTAAGACCCGCCGGGGGGAGACGCTACTGGAGGATCTCAAGGAGACTTTCGATAATCTGCGGGTGTATCAGATGAAGCTGAATCCCACCAAGTGTGTTTTTGGTGTTCCCGCAGGGAAATTGTTGGGCTTCCTGGTGTCTGAGCGTGGCATTGAAGCTAACCCGGACAAAATCGAAGCGGTCATGTCCCTTGGGAAACCGGCGAATGTTAACTAAGTCCAACGGATGGCGGGTCGCATTGCGGCTTTAAGTCGCTTCGTAAGCCGCCTGGGAGAAAAGGCGATTCCCCTTTATCAATTACTGAAGAAATCTGACCATTTTGTTTGGACAGATGAGGCAGATGAGGCTTTGGAATCCTTGAAACGGCAACTGGTCAACCCGCCGGTCTTGGCCGCCCCGACTGAGAAAGAACCCATGCTTTTGTATATTGCGGCAAACTCTAAAGCAGTAAGTGTGGCGGTGGTCGTTGAAAGGAAGGAGGAAGGGAAGGAATACCCAGTGCAGCGCCCGGTATATTTTGTCAGCGAAGTGTTAACTCTTTCCAAGCAACGGTACCCACATTGGCAGAAGTTAGTGTATGGGGTGTTTATGGCAAGTCACGAGCTTAAGCATTATTTCCAAGAGCATCCCATCATGGTGGTTAGTTCCGCCCCCCTCGGGGACATCATCCAGAATCGGGAGGCAACAGGGCGGATCGCCAAATGGGCGATTGAACTTGGGCCGCATCACGGGCGATACACCCCTCGTACATCCATTAAATCTCAAGCCTTAGTTGATTTCGTCAATGATTGGACGGAATTGCAGGCCCCAGAGGACAGGCCTGATCTTACATACTGGACTATTTATTTTGATGGATCCAGGCAGCTGGAAGGCTCGGGGGCTGGTGTGGTACTGGTATCCCCTCAAGGAGACAAATTCTGTTATGTCCTACGACTCATGTTTTCGTGCACTAACAATGCTGCGGAATATGAAGCTTTGCTTCATGGCTTGCGACTCGCCAAGGAGATGAACCTTACGCGGGTCAGATGTTTTGGCGACTCTGATCTGGTGGCGCAGCAAGTTTCAGGCACCTGGGATTCTCGAGACCCCGTGATGGCGGCTTACAGAAGAGCTGTGTCCGATGTGGCGGGTCATTTCCATGGCTATCAGGTTGATCACATTGATCGGCGCCTCAACGAGGCTGCTGACACCCTTTCACGTCTTGGTTCCCAGCGAAAGCCGGTTCCCCCCAATGTTTTTCTGGATATTCTGCATAAACCCTCCGTGAGTTTGCTGTCGGAGGAAGAGTTGGCAATACCAGATCCTGAATCTCAATTCGTGGCGGCTCTCCACGTCACGCCGGATTGGGTTCTTCCCTATCTGGCCTATCTCGCCCGGGGCGATTTACCAACAGACAAAGTTTTGGCCCGCCAAATTGTTCGACGGAGCAAATCCATGGTGATCATCAATGGCGAATTATATAAACGGAGTGCCTCTGGAGTTTTTCAACGATGCGTTTCCTCCGAAGATGGATGCATAATCCTAAATGACATTCATTCCGGAGATTGCGGGCATCACGCCGGGTCACGCTCTTTGGTTTCAAAGGCATTCTGTCATGGTTTCTTTTGGTTGACGGCTCATGCAGATGCAGAAGAGATAGTTCGTCGGTGCGAGGGATGCCAGCGTTATGGACGACAGGCTCATGTGCCGGCTCAAGAACTAAGAAGGATTCCCATCACTTGGCCTTTCGCGGTCTGGGGTTTAGACATGGTTGGCCCCTTTAAAATGTCATCCAACAAGAAAACCCATTTGCTGGTGGCAGTTGATAAGTTCACCAAGTGGGTTGAGGCAGAACCTATTGGAACTTGCGATGCGGAGACGGCGGTCAAATTCTTGAAGAAGCTGATTTTATGCTTTGGATATCCACACAGTATCATTACTGATAATGGCACTAACCTGTCTCAAGGGGCGATGCAGGAGTTTTGCCGTCGAGAGCATATCCGGCTTGATGTTTCTGCGGTCGCTCACCCGCAATCTAATGGGCAGGCGGAAGGGGCGAATTAGGAAGTTTTACGGGGAATTAAGCCCCGACTCATGGTTCCCTTGGAAAAGACCCCGGGATGTTGGGTTGAAGAATTGCCTTTAGTGTTATGGAGCATCCGGACCACCCCGAACCCGTCCACGGGTTTTACCCCTTTCTTTCTGGTCTATGGAGCAGAAGTTCTTCCCAGTGACATAAGGCATGACTCGCCCAGAGTCGCCGCTTATGTGGAAGAGGACAACGAACTGGCCGTCCAAACTCTTTGGACGCCTTAGAGGAGGTGCGCGACTTGGTTGCGGCCCAATCGGCCATCTATCAGCGGGATTTACGGCGTTATCACAATCGCCGGGTCAAGAGCCAAACCTTTCAGGAAGGCGACTTAGTGCTTCGGCTAATACAGGATCGCGCTGGCATGCATAAGTTATCACCACCATGGGAAGGACCGTTCGTCATCAGCAAAAATCTTCACAACGGCTCTTACTATTTGGTGGATCTCCGGCCTGACCGGCCAACCACGGAGGCTCAGTCAACTCCCCCTTGGATTATTGCCCATTTGCGGCCTTACTACACTTGAGCTTTCAACTTCTGCATTTTGTAAGTTTTTTTTGTCTTTATTATAAAGCAATAAAATTGAAACGCCACCCGACTTGGGGGCTTCCTCTTATTGAGATCAGCTTTATTATTATTTTTTGTCTATGAAATTATTATCTTGGGCGGCGCTTGAGCTTTCTGACTCGCCCGATCCCGTCGCGACCTTATGAGCCGACGAAATCATTATCGTGGGCGGTGCATGCGCTTTTTGACTCGCCCGATCCTGTCGCGACCTTGTGAGCCGACGAAATCATTATCTTGGGCGGTGCTTGAGCTTTCTGACTCGCCCGATCCTATCGCGACCTTATGAGCCGACGAAATCATTATCTTGGGCGGTGCTTGAGCTTTCTGACTCGCTCGATCCTGTCGCGACCTTATGAGCCGACGAAATCATTATCTTGGTCGGTGCTTGAGCTTTCTGACTCGCCCGATCCTATCGCGACCTTATGAGCCGACAAAATCATTATCTTGGGCGGTGCTTGAGCTTTCTGACTCGCCCGATCCTGTCGCGACCTTATGAGCCGACAAAATCATTATCTTGGGCGGTGTTTGAGCTTTCTGACTCGCCCGATCCTGTCGCGACCTTATGAGCCGACGAAATTATTATCTTGGGCGGTGCTTGAGCTTTCTGACTCGCCCGATCCTGTTGCGACCTTATGAGCCGACAAAATCATTATTTTGGGTGGTGCTTGAGCTTTCTGACTCGCCCTATCCTGTCGCGACCTTATGAGCCGACGAAAGTACTGTTTTTTACCTTCCTGGCACTGCTGCAAGGTTTTTCAGACTTTTTTTGTCTGATTTGCCTCAAAATATTTTGGGGTGACTACTATTTGTTATCACTTATTATTTAGTGAGATGATTTCACATATGTTTTTCAAAGCTTAGAACAGGTTGATGATCGACATCTCTTTATCCATGGCGGATTAAGCATCATAAAAAAAGCCTCAAACGGCGGATCAAGTATTTCAAATCGCCTTAAGGGCGACATAAGGTATCACAAAGGCAGTATCGATTCCTAAAGGGGACCTATTAAATGGCTCTCATGGCCGATTCAATGAAAATTTATTCCGTTGACGCCCTTGGATCAGCCTGTTGCGAGCTTTGGCCAACCTCAATCTGCAAGTCGCCCAGTACCCAGTTACACTTGCACAGAGCGGCAAATTCATCTTCATCGATCAGGATTGATGAAAGATCCGCGTCCAAGTCAAAAGGATTCTTGGGTCTCCGCGGAGTTAAACTGGTCGTCACAAAGGTTGGCGGGTTGACCTTCTTGTTCTTGTAGGCGGCCTGGTACTTTGATAAGTCCAGACTTGCAGCAAGCTGAGTCGCCACCAGACGGGAGTCCTTAACAACACGCTGCTAGTCCTCTTCGGCGAATTCTGACCCATCATCCTTGAGTTGAGGAAAGCCCGCCGCTACTTCTTCTGGGTTGATTTCTGGAGCATATGCTAAGAAGCGACTCAGTGTAGTCAGCACCCCCTTCCGGGCGGCTGACTGTGTTAACTCGCCAATCTGAGGAGGAACCATGGATAAGCAACCAAGCATCTTCTTCATGGAGGTTATAGACTCCTTGGCGCCCATCACTGCTTTCACAGTCAATACGCTGCCGATATATAGCTGCTCTGTCAGCGTGTAAGTCGCCTTCAGTGTCAGAACGCAATCATCCTGAAGGTTGGCGCCTCTCGGACCTGCACAAGGGGTAATGATAATCAGCGACTCGGATAAGAGTTATTTGTTTAAAAAGGTCAAGAGTTAGTATTTTACCAAAGACGGCTTGCGCCATGTTTGAGATATGACATTTTAAACCGGACAGTTCTTGTTGCACAGTAGCCAGATGGGGTTCAGCCTTCTTTGCTCGCTTTGTTGAAGCATCTTGGTCAGCTTGAGCCTTTTTTAAATCGGCTTTTAGTTTTTCCATCTCAGCTAAGACCAATTGATACTTCTCCTCCGATTTGGCTCGGGCATCCTGCTGATTAGATAAGCTTTTATTCAAGTCGCCAAGTGCTGACGCAGTCTGGATAAGAGATTCCTGTTGAAGCATATGATTAAGGGGCAAGTCTCAGAACTATTGCAAGCAACATCCCCGACACTTGGGGGCTAATGTATAATTTTTCAGACAAAATTATACACCATCAAGACCCGGCTCATCTTTTTACTGATGACCCGGCCTTTGGGGGTTACTGGTCGAAAGCTTTTCTAGTCATCAAGACCCGGCTCATCTTTTTACTGATGACCCGGCCCTTGGGGGTTACTGGTCGAAAGTTTTTCTAGTAATCAAGACCCGGCTCATCGTTTTACTGATGACCCGGCCCTTGGAGCTTACTGGTCGAAAGTTTTTCTAGTCATCAAGACCCGGCTCATCTTTTTACTGATGACCCGGCCCTTGGGGGTTACTGGTCGAAAGATTTTCTAGTCATCAAGACCCGGCTCATCTTTTTACTGATGACCCGGCCCTTGGGGGTTAATGAAGATAATATGGTATACAACAAAACTTACCTCATGTTTGCTTTTCAGCATCCGAAGCAGGCTTTTCTCCATCTCATAACTCGCGTCTAGGCGACTTGCAAAACCAGAGCAAAGTTCTTTGAACTCCAAATGTTCATATTGGGAGAGCTTAGCCTTGGAGAGTTCATATTCAGGAACAGTTTGAGAACATGATGACACGTGCTTTGATAAAACCGATGTGGCCGGTTTAGAGAAGCTGGTACCAGTGATAATTACAGCGTCCGGGTCTTCTGCTCTTGTCAACGGACTTGGCGGCTTGGGGGCATCCATTGTTTCCTTGGGAGAGCTCGGGAGATCTGCTTGATCCTCAGGTTTGTCTTGGTCCGGGTTATCTTGGATCAGCGCCGGCTCTTTGATAGGCTTTGAGATTATGATGGGAGTTGACCCGCCAGTTTTCCTTTTCTTCGCGTGTGCCCTGAAAGAGGAAAGAAGCGTGGTTAAGGACTGAGAATTTATCACCATCAGATTCAAAGTAAAAATTATCAAAAGACTTACCCAGGGACACGGATCATTGGCGGAAGTGCCGACATTACTGAGTTTCCGGATGTAGGAGGAGAATTCTGCAAGAGTTGCACGTCGAAGATATAAGTGGGTTACAAATGCGATCCAAAAAGACATGAGGAAGTGTTGTTAAAGGATACCTCATTTGGCCTTTTCTTGCTCCCTGTGGGTAAACCGGACACCAGATCACCGGAATGACTTCGGGTCTTCCGATTTGAAGTGTATTGTGCTTTCTTCAGAAGAAAATTTGGGTCCAAACAAGCATTTGGATGTGAGAAGGGAACTTTCCCACAAATTCGCCTGGCCGGCTTAGGTGGAGAAGGAGATGAATCGGAGGAAACAGAAATTACCTCTACAAAATCCTCCTGGCTTTCGTTGTCTTCATTCTATTCCAGAGATGCAGAGGTATAAATACAAAGTTAACAGTAATGGATGGCGAGTTAAGAGAAGGTAGGTTTTTACCTCCGAAGGTGCGTCGCCGACTTGGGATTCATCGGCATCGGATGGTTCAGTCACAGCAGCTTTGCCCTTTCCCTTGGTTTTCTTCTTTGGCGGCGGCCTAGCTTGCTTCATGGCTGGCTTTTTGGGCTTCTTGGACCAAAATTTATCACCTTTCTGAAATGGCATATGTTATGAGAGGCCATAACTCGAATGAGACATAAGAAGTAAAAGACAAAAGGCGGGTTACAATTGCTTACCTTGGGTGCCGGATTAATCTTGCAGAAGGGTTTAAGACCTATTCGACTGCATTTTCCCGCAGGCTCACCGGTCAGCTTCTTGATGATGGTAACAATATCGCTTTCCGTTAGAGCCGTGCAGAAGTAACATTGAGGATGGTCTAGAGTGCTGTCAAATTCACACATTAACCCGTCTCGGCGACTTAGAGGGAGGATGCGCCATTCGACCCAGCAGCGGATCAAGTCAACCCCAGTTAGGTCGTTGTTTGTCAAAGATCTTAACTCGGACAAAACTGGGATAAAATCAGATTCTTCTTCTTCGGTGAGCTTTTCCGGGAGCTTGAAATTCGTTGGGAGGCGATCTTCCCTATAGCCCAGAAGCTTGTTTTCACTTACAGGCGAGGTCTCTTGACAATAGAACCAAGACTCGCCCCAGCCCTTGGGGTGGCTTGGCATGGCGAGCGACGGAAATGGGCTATCCCTACGGCGCTGAACATTTACACCGCCGAGCTCCAGGCTGGGACCATTGTGAAATTCTGTTTGGCGATTTAAGTGCAAGAAATACCAGAATAAGGGAACTGAGGGTTCCATCCACAGGTAAGCCTCACAAAACACCTGGAACTGACATATGTTGCTCATCGAATTGGGCCCTAGATCCTGGAGGCGGACATTCATGAAAGCCATGGCATCTTTAAGGAACTTCGATCCGGGCGGCTTAAAACCCCGCTCAAGGTGTTCAACGAAAACAACTATTTCCCCTTCTTTGGGATTTGGGATTTCCTCTCCGAACCCGGTACGCCAACCGATAACATCCTGAGGGTCCAAATTTCCCGTTTTCACATAATCCTGAGGGCATCATTGACCTTGGTAGGGAGCCAGTCACTTTTGAAAACGGCGCCCATGCTACAAAGGAATAAAGTGCGGGTGAATTGACACGCCAAAACATCTATTGTAAGAGGTGAAGCAATTTCATTTGACTCGCCAGGTAATTTGTCCGCGGGTTAAGGAAATTTTTTGATCCGCCAAATGAAGGCCCGAGTCAGGTTGCTATGGTGACTTACGAAGTTTGGCTACTTAAAGGGGTTGTGTGTCAAGGTGTCAGAGGCATCTATCCAAAAATGGTGAAGTATGGAGACTACAAACAGTTTTCACATAACAAGCGGTAGATTATGGATCTACTCGACAGCTGAGAATAAATACGGAAAATGACCGAATGCGGCAGCCTACGACCAAGATGGGACAGTGCTGTTGGTTTGGTGAAATACTACTCTAAGTGTGCAAATCAAGCGTGGACAAATAAAGGTATTGGAGACGTTGGTTTTCTTGTCGTCATCGATATCAACGAATCAAGAAAAAGTAACAACTTTTCGGGGAGGCATCAAGATAATGGCAGTGATGAACTTCGAAAAAGAATAGGGATCTGCTCTTGAGTAAACGGAGATCTAACCTGGTGGTTTCGGCCAGAGATGATCGACGGCAACGAAAGCTTCTGGAGGGGCGCGGAAACCTCGGGCGGCGTCGAAGTATTCGGCGGCGACGAAGCGTACGGCGGCGACGACATGCTCGATGGCGGCGAGGCATTTGACAGCGGCGAGAACTGCTCAGCCCCGACGGGGTGTTCGGCAGCGCCAAAGCTTTCGGGCGGCGACGAGGACTTCGGACGGCGGCGGAGCACTCGGACGGCAGTGAGTTTTTCGCTGCGGTAATGGGGAGGGAAGGTGATGAGACTGGTGGGTGGAATGCGCTCAGTCTTGTCCCCCCACCTATTTAAGAGGGCGGACGCTGGAATCGAGGCGCCGTGAGCGGGAACTGCCAAACGGAAAAGATTCTCCATGATGGCGCCCCGAAAATTTTGGGATAATGATGTTGAAGGATCCGTTGGGAGATTACGTCGTTATCCTTTCCGGGATTCAAGGAAGGAGCTAACAAGAAGCGGTTTGGCGACTCAGGTTTTTCCGCAACAGATGGTGGTTCGAGTGCATGGTGCATAAGAAGAGTGAAGATGAATCGCCTTTAAGTTTAAGTAAAGATATTGGCGTGAAAGAAATTCAAGTCAATCTGGGGCCTAACGTTGGGGATATTATCTGTTGATAATCCGCCCTAATTGGGCCGGGTCACCAAAGCTGGCGACTCATCTAAGATGTAGTTTGGGCCTTGGTCTGGTAGAGCCAAGAGTAGTATGGCGGTTTATGACTTTCGGAAGGAGTCCATAATAAAGGTGTCCAGGCTTCGGAAGGAGGCGACTTAGAGATCGCAAGGGTCACGATTTGTGTAAAGGAAAGGATCCTTGTGAACCCTAAGGACTCGACCTGTATATAAAGGCGAGTCCCAAGGGAGAAAAGGATAGGTTAGAAATCATCGATTGCTAGGTCTGGCGAGTTATGCCCTCCTTGTAATCAAAACTCCATCAATACAACTCAAAGCAGGACGTAGGCCTTTACCTCCTCACGAGGGGCCGAACCTGGGTAAACCGCCGTCTTTCTCCCGTTCAACCCCTTTGAGTCGCCACCAAAGTGCGATGGCTCCAGTACTAAGTCCTTTCACGAGGACATCTGCCGTGACAAAACCACGACAATTAGGCTCATGTTCATCACCAGCTTGTGTTTCAGCATTAGAGATGGAGGCAGCATTTGGACTCTCAGGGGTAGCAGCAACAGGGTTGCTAGCGTGGAGGTTCGTATCATTTTTCTTCTTCTTTCTAGGATGACTAGGTGCATCAGTGCTAACTCCTTGAGACTCTTTTTCAACTCTCTTCGGATGACCCTCAGGATACAAAGGTTCCTGGGTCATTCTACAGCCTCTAGTAACGACTCTGACGGAATTGTCATTCAACTCATAGAGCAAGTCATTATGAGCTTTAAGTACTTGTTCTACCTGAGTAGTAACCATAGAAGCATGTTTACTCAGAAGCTTAAGATCATTGACGTTTCTGTCCACACAAGCACTTAAATGACTGAGCATACGAGCATTCTTTTCCAATTGTCTGCTAACATAATCATTGAAACTTTGTTGTTTGGCAACGAAGTTATCAAATTCATCCATGCATAAGCTAGCAGGTTTATCAAAAGGAATATCACTCTCATCAAACCTACGCAGAGAATTTACTTCTACTACCTGTATCGGGTTATTGAGACCATGGATCTCTTCGATAGGTGTTAGATTTTTGACATCTTCAGATTTAATGATAGATTTCTTGGCTTCTTGCATATCTTCTGGACTGAGGAATAGAATACCTCTTTTCTTCGGAGTTGGCTTAGGAGGTGGTTCGGGAATAGTCCAAGCATTCTCATTGAACAAGATGTTGTGCAGTAGAATCTCAGCTTGTTCTACGGTTTGTTCCCTAAAAACACTACCGGCACAACTATCTAGGTGGTCTTTGGAAGCATCGGCAAGTCCATTATAGAAGATATCAAGTATTTCATTCTTCTCAAGAGGGTGATCAGGCAAAGCATTCAGTAGCTGGATAAGCCTACCCCAAGCTTGTGGGAGACTCTCTTCTTCAGCTTGAGCAAAGTTGTATATTTCCTGCAAGGCAGCTTGCTTCTTATGGGCAGGGAAATATTTTTCAGAGAAGTAGTAGACCATATCCTGGGGGCTACGCACACATCCAGGAGCAAGAGAAGTGAACCAGGTCTTAGCATCATTCTTTAGCAAGAAAGGAAACACCTTGAGCATATAGTCGTGGCGGATCTTTTCCTCACTAGTGAATAGGGTGGCTATATCGTGCAGTTTGGTAAGATGGGCTACAACTGTTTCAGATTCATAACCGTGAAAAGGATCAGATTCGACCAGAGTGATTAACTCAGGGTCGACAGAGAATTCATAATCCTTATCGGTCACAAAGATAGGCGAAGTTGCAAACTTCGGGTCATATTTCATCCTAGCGTTCAGAGATTTTTCTTTCCACTTGAGTAGTAATTTCTCAACATCATAGCTATCCATACACACAAGAAAATCCTCAGCTATCTCTCCCTCCATAACATAGCGTTCAGGCATAACAGGCAATTCAGGCATAGTAGGAGGTTCTACTTCAATAGTATCAGCAGTTTCAGAAGTATCATCACGTCTAGCAGCAACTCTAGCAATTTGTGCATCAAGGGCACCTAGTGGCAAAGTAGTATCAAGGGTAGCAGGCATAGTATCAAGCATAACATCATCAGACATAGTATCTAACATTGCATCATCAGGCATAGTATCAAGCATAGCATCATGGACAGCAAAAGTAGCATCATCAAGCACAGGCGACATATCAAGATTTCTAGCAGGAGGTGAAGTTGCAAACTTACTCAGAACTGAAGGTGAATCAAGTGCAGAGCTAGATGGTAGTTCCTTACCTCTCTCATAGTGGAAGGTAGGAATTTAGTTCTTGGATCTTTCGGATTCCTCATAGTGATCAGCAGACGTCAATCCCAAGTGACTCAGAGAATATAGATGTGCTTCCTCGGCAAGGGCGCCAGAAAAAGCGTTGATGTCCCACAAGCGTATGGGATCGCAACAGTTTTCGAGGGTAGAGTATTCAAGACAAATTTATTGATTCGACTCAAGGGGAAGCGAAATAATATTCTCAAGTATTAGTAGTTGAGTTGTCAATTCAACCACACCTGAAAGATTAGTGTCTGCAAGCAAAGTATCAGTAGCAAGGTAGTATGATAGCAACGGTGCCAGAAAAAGCCTTGGTTAAGAAAAAGCCTTGGTTAAAGGGATTGTCAGTACCGCTTACCTAGCCTCGGAAACGGCGCCAACAAAGTCTTGCAACAAGTAACAACAGGGTAGCAAGGAACAGTAACAAGTAACAGCAGTAGCAAAGTAACAAGTAACAGCAGTAGCAACAGCAGCAAAGTGATAGCAGTAGTGACAGCAGCAAAGTGGCCCAATCCCTCTTGTAGCAAGGGACAAGCCTAGGCAAAGTAACATAGCGAGAACCAGTAGTAAAAGACTCGTAGACCGTGGATCGGTGATGGATGAATATGATGGATGTGATTCATCATGTAACAGCTATAACACGGAGAGATAAGTGACTAGCTCCCATTCGTCAATCTAATGTAGGCATGTATTCCGTATGTAGTCATACGTGCTTAGGGAAAAGAACTTGCATGACATCTATTGTCAATCCCTCCCGTGGAAGCGGGGTACTAATGGAAACTACGGGATATTAAGGTTCTCCTTTTAATAAAGAACCGTACCAATGCATTAACACGCGGTGAATACATGAACTCCTCATACGAGGTCATCTCCGGGAGTGGTTCCGGCTATTGTCACTCCGGGGTTGCTTGGTCATAACACATAGTAGGTGACTACGACTTGCAAGATAGGATCTAAAACACACATATATTGGCGACAACATAATAGGTTCAGATCTGAAATCATAGCACTCGGGCCCTAGTGACAAGCATTAAGCATAGCCAAGCAGTAGCAACATCAATCTAGAACATAGTGGATACTAGGGATCAATCCCCGTCAAGAACTAACTCGATTACATGATAGATCTCATCCAACTCATCACCGTCCAGCAAGCCTACGATGAGATTACTCACGAACGATGAAGAGCATCATGGAATTGTCGATGGAGAAAGGTTGATGATGACGATGGCAACGATTTCCCCTCTCCGAAGCCCGAAACGGACTCCAGATCTGCCCTCCAGATGAAGAACAGGATGTGGCGGCGCCTCCGTATCACAAAACGCGATGAAACCTTCTCTCTGATTTTTTTTCCAGGCAAAACGGGAGATATAGAACTGAGATTGGGGGCGGTGGTGCCACGTGGCCCCCACAAGCCCTCACGGCGCGGCCATAGGGGGTGGTCGCGGCCTGTGGGCTTGTGGCCCAGTGGCACGCCCCCTCAGGTGGATCTTTGTGCATGTATTTTTATTTTATTTCAGAAAAAATCTCCGTAAAATTTCAGGACGTTCCAAGAACTTTCATTTCTGCACAAAAACAACACCATGGCAATTTTGCTGAAAACATCGTCAGTTCCGGTTAGTTCCATTCAAATCATGCAAATTAGAGTCCAAAACAAGGGCAAAAGAGTTCGGAAAAGTAGATACGATGGAGACGTATCACTAGCAGCTGATCAATGATAGTCATGGTTTTCTGACTATGTGCAAGTGTTGTCACTTGATAACTGGATCACATCACTAGGAGAAACATGTGATGGACTAGACCCAAACTATGAACGTAGCATATTGATTGTGTCGTTTTCTTGCTATTGTTTTCTACGTGTCAAGTATTTGTTCCTATGACCATGAGATCATATAACTCACTGGCACCGGTGGAATACCTTGTGTGCATCAAACGTCACAACGTAATTGGGTGACTATAAAGGTGCTCTACAGGTATCTCCGAAGGTGTCCGTTGAGTTAGTATGGATCAAGACTGGGATCTGTCACTCCGTGTGACGGAGAGGTATCTCGGGGCCCACTCGGTAATACAACATCACACACAAGCCTTGCAAGCAATGTTACTAAGTGTAAGTCACGGGATCTTGTATTACAGAACGAGTAAAGAGACTTGCCGGTAACGAGGTTGAAATAGGTATGCGGATACCGACGATTAAATCTCGGGCAAGTAACATACCGAAGGACAACGGGAATGACGTACGGGATTATATGAATCCTTGACACTGAGGTTCAACCGATAAGATCTTCGGATAATATGTAGGATCCAATATGGGCCTCCAGGTCCCGCTATTGGATATTTACCAAGGAGTACCTCGGGGCATGTGTACAAAGTTCTCGAACTCGCACGGTCTGCACACTTAAGGTTCGGCGATGTTTAACTATAGTTGAGTTATATGTGTGGTTACCGAATGTTGTTCGGAGTCCCGGATGAGACCACGGGCGTCACGAGGGTTTTCGGAATGGTCCAAAAACGAAGATTGATATATAGGATGCCTTCATTTGGTTACCGGTAGGTTTTCGGGCATTACCAGGATTGTACTAGGAGTGACGAATGTGTTCCAGAAGTTCACCGGGAGGGGGGCAACCCACCTAGGGGAAGCCCATTAACCTTAGGGGTGGCGCACCAGCCCTTAGTGGGCTGGTGGGACAACCCAAGAGGGCCTTGGCGCCAAGAAAGAAAAACCAAAGAAAAATAAAAAAACGGTGGGAACGAAGAGAAGGACTCCACTTTCCAATCCTAGCTGGAGTAGGATTGGAGTAGGACTCCTCCTCTCCCTTGGCCGGCTCACCCTTGAGGGCTTGGCCCTCAAGGCAAGCCTCCTCCCCCAACCTCCTATATATAGTGGTGATTTAGGGCTGAGTTGAGACAACTTTTTCCAAGTGCAACTCAGATCTAGACACCATAGTTTTACCTCTAGATCATATTTCTGCGGAGCTCGGGCGGAGCCCTGCAGGAGTAGATCCTTGACCACCACTGGAGCGCCGTCACGCTGCCGGAGAACTCATCTACTTCTCCATCTTGCTTGATGGATCAAGAAGGTCGAGATCATCGTCGAGTTGTACGTCTGCTGAACGCGGAGGTGTCGTCAATCGGCACTAGATCGGAACGGATGGTGGGACGGATCGCGGGACGGTTCATGGGACGGTTCGTGGGGTTGATCGACGGACGTGAAGACGTTCCACTACATCAACCATGTTTCTTAACGCTTCCTGTTGTGCGATCTACAAGGGTACGTAGATCCAAATCTCCTCTCATAGATGGACATCACCATGATAGGCCTTCGTGTGCATAGGAAATCTTTTGTTTCCCATGCAACGTTCCCCAACAGACCCCCCTATCGCCCACACACGCAAGGCGACAGTTTAAAATTGCATCGCAGAAAGGGGTTAAAACCGTTTGTATAGCACACTGTTGTACCAGTGCATATTCGATATTGTTGATATAAATTCTATACATGAGGTTCTGGAATACTGTATTTTCAGATCCCTTTTGAACCAAATTGTGTATATGTGTTGGAAATTGCATGTCATATTGTTGTGGATTGCATTGTGAGCACTTGAATGGATGTATGTGTGATGAGCTGTGATCATTTGAATGGATGTATATGTAAATGGCCTCATTGTTATGGACTAAACTATAAATGTTCACGTATTTTTTTGTTTTTTTTGGAATTGGCACTAGTGGAGGGTAGGATGGACTGCTCGCCATAGGTGTATACATTAGCAATGGCACGCAACTCCTACTAACACCAACATGCAAGATGTTATACTAACTGCTTAACAGAGGCGGGTTGAGGCCCACCAATGATGTCCTTTTAGAAGTGGCGGGAAGTCAGTGGAGCGCTCAGTTGGGCCCGTAGCCCACCACAGATGGCTATTTTGCACCTGCCAGTGCTAGGCATTCATGTAGTAGTGCAATATACTTACCCATCACCGATCCAAATGCCTACACTTTTCATATACTAAATATTGCTAAGTTAATATTGATGCTACCACTAGTACAATAACTACAAAATTGTTGTTATTATTGTTACCAATACTACTACTATTTTGCTGTGCTACTAAAACATTTGCTACAAACAAATATTACAAGTGTGGTTGAATTGACAACTCAACTGCTAAGATAAATAAATATGATTATTCTTCCCATATGTCGAATCAATAAATTAGGATATAATACCACCTGTGAAGAGTGTTGTGATCCCCTGCACTTGTGGGTTATCAGCTCATTGCCTTTTGCCTTTCTTCAAGAGCCATTCGTGTGAACAGTCTTGTCAGCATCAATCAAGGATTCAGTCGGCCCCCTTCTCATGGCAAGTCTGCCCAGATGCCCATGTCAGGGAGTCGCATAGTGGTAACTGCTCGCGGAAAGTGGGGCACGTGGTGCATGATCATGCCTTGATTTCTAGCTCGTCACATAGTTGGTCATAAGAGTGACGGAGAAAAAGGACGGGTTTCACTCCGTCTCCGTGTTCTTCCTCGTGCCCTCGCACTGCTCTTCCTTCTTCTGTCTCCAATCGTAACGATGTTCATCCTATTTGGGCCCGCCACTTCTTCTCCTAAGCGGCGAAAGATGGGCACGACGAATACCTCTCGTGGCGCATAGTCCACCAAAAGGTTGAGAAGAAGCGGAAGGCTAGGAGTGTCACCGCACGGGTGCCATAGCTGCGCGCCGACATGTAGTCATCTGATGGACTCGTTCCAGCGCCTCCGATGGTGACGTACGGAAACTAAGGGAGGGATCATTCCCTCCATAGCTGAGTTGCCAAATTCCTCTATCCCTAGATAGTTTCCTTGTTCCACTTTAGAAAGAACTAACACAGTTTGAGTGCCCTCCTAAAGTGATCCGGTTCCACAATACCAAGGCGACAAGCTCCTTTGGACGATAGACCATCTTCCAATTACCCAACGAGTGCCCGGCACCAGCGGTGTCGCTATCATCTCAAGATTAGAACAGGGAAGATGGCGACCGAACTCACACCCCACCTAACCGTATGTGTGGCGATTGCCAACGACCCACCTACACCCATTAATGGCGCCCCCTCGGCCATCAAGGGGCTCGCACTCAGCTCACAGCCACTTACCGCGCCCCTCGCATACTCGACACATCACGCTCTCTCTTCTCCCTTAGTTCGTCGAGTTCGAGATGGCTGGAGGGCGCAAGGCGAGATTGAGGCGAGCGTGACCCGCGCACGTGGTGGCGCTGCCGCCGGCTCTCCCTCCGATGATGAAGGACCCATTCCCGGAGTCGTTGATGGCATCGCTGCGGCCATTCCCATCGACGGAGCTGACATGGGTGGAATCGTCGACTCCGGAGGCCAGGGCAGAGATGGTGCGTGTGGTGCGGGACAGGTTCCCTGGCCCCTCAAGGTCCGAGATCTGCATAGAGAGGATGAGGTTCGTCGGGGACGACGTGGCTAGACTATGAGATGTTGTTTTGGGTGATTCAAGAGGCGGAGTCTGCGGATCTGGTGCAGGTAGAGAGATGGATGCGGTTCAAAACAGGGAACCCATCCACGCTCAACACCCACGTGCCTCCGGTGATGGAGATTGCAAGGATCCCCCCGGAGTTCCTGTCGCCGGGGACGATGCTCCCTCGGGTCCCCTGAAGAGATTGAACCCCGACAGGAGGGTGCGGCGGGGCAATTTGGAGCCGCCTCCCTGGTTGGGGGATAGTGGATCAATTACATCGTCTGTTCATGTACGTCAATCTAAATCCCATTCTCGTTATCACTCGAAGAAATCTCGTTTCATGGTGATTGATAGGAAACTAGGTGATAATAAGAGTAATTTGGGGGTTATCCCTCTGAGTGATTTAGGAATGTATGCTGGCCTTAGTGAGATTCCAGTTGAGGAATTATAAGGGGATAATCGAGAGCTTGTAGAAGGTAATTTGGGGGTTGTCCCTCTGGATGAATTAGAATTGGATTCTGGTGCTAGCGAGGTTCTAGTTGAGAAAGTATCAAGGTAGGATCATGCGATTGCTTCTGCAATGGGGCCATTATTTGATTTGTCCTAAGATTCCTGGGAGCCGTTCGATCACTGATAATCCAGCCATACAGGAATGTGTGGTCACGAAGTAAGCGAATAAGGAAAAGACATCTTCTCACCTAGCTCGCGGGGTCTGTGAAGAGGTGGTGGGTTTTTTGGATAGATGTGGGTAGTTCCATCCCCGTGTCGTCGCGAGAGACATTATAAGAAGGAACACGGCCCTCCAAACCCTAGCTCCTCGTTCCCCAAACTTTTTTGGGTGAGGAAAGATCTATTCATAGCTAGAAAATTCACTCTGCAAGACTGCTTCCCCGTGAGATCTGTTGGTCGTTTTGACCCATCCCCCACTATCTTCAAAGTTTCCTCCAAGGGGTTGCCCCTAGATCTAGATCATTTGCCCAGGTTGTGAGGGGGGAGATGGATAACAAAGGGCATGGTAACCAGATAAGGGACCGTCGGCCCCCTCCTAGCACGAAGAACCTACATGAGGCTAAGGTTGCCCCTCTTGGAAATCAAGCCAAAGCAGCGTCGGTGGCCAAAGCTGGGACTGGAGGGAAGCAGATCCCTGCACCTGCCCCAGCCCCAGCTGATAAACCTCCTGCACCCCCTCAAATCCCAGCGGTGCAGGCCCTTGATCCCAGGTACAAGGACATGATATGTTTTAATTGTAGCTGACCAAGTCATTATGTGGGGAACTCTATTGAGGCAAAAAGATGTTTCATCTATGCGGGCAACCATAATGTGAATAAGTGTGTTGCCTGGGCTAAACCACAACCCACTACTACCTATTTTGGTAGTGCAGCTGCTGGATTGGGTTTTTATCATATAGATATCCCTGTGGGTGCAGAGTCAAGTTGGCTCAATTATAAGAATTGTGCCATCCTTAAGGTGATTAAAGGTGAAGTTTCTGCTTTAGAGCAGCTAACTCAGTTAAATGGGATCTTTTGTAAGAATAAAGAATGGCCATGGCAGATCAGGGAGCTGGAGGAGAAGTTCATGTTGAGGTTCCCACCTTGGAAGAATGTTAATGACCTAATTGAGTTTCCTGCTTTTGAGTTGCCAATTGATCACTACTGGAATTCACTTATTTGTCGTCTGCCAGATCTGTGCCGTTTGTTGGCTGATGGCAAAGAGTGTCTTTGTCGTCAGCTTCCACAAAGCGGACGGCAAAGAACTGGCTGATGGCATAGAACTTCTTTGCCATCTGTCACTTCTGTGTCGTCAGCCGCAGACGGCAAAGGGCCTCACAACAGACGGCAAAGCTACAGGTGGGGCCCGCCTTACTGCGAAGACTTTAGGTCACACTGGAATCACTACTATGTTGTCAGCCGTAAACGGCAAAGATCCGCACAGAAGACGGCAAAGCTACAGCAGGAGACAGGCAGCAAAGAGGCGAGGAGGCAGAAGGCAAAGGGCTTGTAAGGCAGTGTGGCACCCCGATTCCATGAATCGGATTACCAGTGCTTCCAACCCAGAGATCATGTCTTTTGGAAACACTCAACATCTTGGCACAGAACATAACTGAGTTTATTGATAGCATAATGTTACAAGAGCATATCCACTATGATAGCGAGGCCAAAGGCACCCTTGGTGCAGCACAATATCTACATTATTTATGAGACATAGCGGGGCCTCGAAACTACTAAGTACTTCTACGGCGTAGCGGAATATAGCAGCAACTCCGTACACAGGGACACTGCTGTGGACACTTTGTAGTACGCATCATCAGGACCTCCGTCCTCAGCTTCTCCTGCATCTGGCATGATACGCCAGGTGAGTACTTTGAATGTACTCGCAAGCTCATAATAACCAAGCAATGCAGAAAACAATAGCATGGCAACAAATTAAGAATAATACCACTTCACTTTATAACAACCACTTACTCATGTCCGGGGTTGTCTCACAACCACCGGAATCCTCATCAAGCATCTCCACTCAACTGGAGAGTTCTTCCATCAATACTAACATCCACACAGGTGACCATCTACTGAGGTGTGGTCGGGCCATCCATTACCGTGGACACGACTATTCGAATAGTTTTACACTCTGCAGAGGTTGCACACTTGACCCACACTCTGGAGCACTGACCTCGTGATCCCATTCGGCTGGACCATACTTGCTCCAACGCAACTTGCCTGACCCGTGACTCTCTCATCATATCCCCGGAAACCACTCCCTTCCGGAGTCCTACCCTGGGTGGCCCTGTGTCCTCATGACACATGTGTCCTCGTGACACCTGCCACCGTCGTGTTTAAACAAAACTGTCCCAAACGGGGACGGGCCAAACTCAACTTAACTGGGCTCACAGAGTTATCACCGCCAACCGGGCCAAGGTGGCACGCGTGCATAACCCTCCCTCTTTGGGGCATATCGGTGAGAGATCACGCGGACAACCCAAGTCACGGCCTTCCCATACCTGCAAGAGGTGGTTGTACGGTTATGCCCGGTCAGGTGACTCATGATCATCCACCATAAGCATGTATCTCTATATGATCATTTATTAAATCATTATTTTCTTAGCAAGTTAAGCAATTTTAATGTATGAGGATGTGAGCTATGTTATGCAAAACTACATCACATGGATATGATGGCTTGCCTTGATCAGTGGGGTTGTTCAAACACTCCTAGTCTTTAAAGTTTCCCTCTGAAAATGTATTTGAAATAGCAAAAGAAAAAGGAAAAGCATTAAATACCTTTTTATTAACCAGCAATTCTATGAGTGTGGGAAAAATACCAAAATTTACTAGATTGTAAAGAATTTCAATACAAACCCAATGCAAAAAGAATCAAGTGATTTGGACTTGTAGATAAAAAGATTTAAATGGTCAAAGTTTCTGTTAAAAACTGAAATAAATAAAAGAAAAGAAAACCTGGGGGGCACGTCGAAGGCTTAAAGTGGAGGGGCCCCTCCACTCAGCGCTTCGGCCGCAGGCCGCAGCCCCTGGCAGGTGGGGCCTGCCCTTTTAAAACAGAGAGAGGGAGGAGGGGGAACAGAGGAGGGCGGCTCACCGGCGACGCTCACCGGTGATAGGGACGGCGGCGAGGCTGGGAGATGACGGGAATGGAACGGGCGCTCGACGGTGATCCTCCCTGTACCCGTAGCTCCTCCGGAGGTGGACGGACGGCGTCGCCCCTCTTTCTCCGGCAGGTGGAGGCTACGCTGGTCGTCGACGCCGACGATTCCGGCAGGAATTTAACTTACTGACGGCTCAAGGAGCACCGAGGGACCCATTGAACACACTGGTGGCCTTGGATTGGACTGCGTAGGGGCGGAGGAGGCTGGCGACAGAGGGGATTTGGCGGCGGAGCAACTCACCGGAGCTGAGGGAGACGAGCTCCTGGCTCTTGCTGGGGGGGCTCTAGGGCTAATCCAGAGGTGGAGGAGAGGGCTGGGAGCTAAGAGGGGTTCGGGCAGCATCTTAAATAGGCCAGCGACGAGCGCTGCCGAGCTCTCCCGAAGCGGCGAGGCTCGGGCTGGCCACTGGAGCAAGGATGGCGAGCTGGGTGTCGCGGAGCGGTGGTGAAGTGATGAAGGAGGTCAGGGGAGCGACGGGACGGGTCCGGAGCCATTAATGGCGTGCAGACAACCACAGTGGTAGAACCCCACTGTGTTGCCCATGGCGGAGTTGGCCGGGAGCGCCGGCGGCTTTCCCCGGCGAACCAGAGGGTTCAGGAGGTGCCACGCGGCTACCAGGGACCTTGTCGACGCTTCGGGCAAGGGGGGGCAGCGATTGACGGCTCGGGGCGGCTTGGCTGTCATTAGAGCTGTGCAGAGCGCGCTCTGTGGCATGCCAGCACCGTGGTCACCACGGTTGCGGCAACCCTGGTGCCACGCAAGCCTTGACACATTGTCCATTGCGTCGACCAGCCTTCCATCAGTCACCATCCACTGCTTGCCTGAGCATACAAGCTCTGCTGCGACTAGGAAAATCATCAACAGGTTCTGCCAGCAGACTTTGGGTTGATGTGGAGCTCAACAGGGTTGGGATAAGAGTAAACTAAGATGTCTAATGGAATCAGCATAGAAAAGACTCTAAACTGGCAAAATTTGGCAAGGTTTGAAGATCAAATGAATATAGTTCCTTTGTAAACCACCTTTCTGGTCTAGAACACAAATGAGCTCCTAGCACTCAATTGATAGCTTTGCTATCAGTGTCTTTTGGTGGGGAAGTGTCATTTGGTGGTGCACACATGACCAAAAATTTGCAGCTCCATTGTGCACTCCTAGCTGGCACTTCCTTCACAAAGGTCATGTTTTAGCAGAAACTTAGCAGAGTGTTTTTGCTCAAAATCTGTACTGGACCATGGGATGTTTTTACATATTGGAACCATATAGGATCCCTAGTAACTACAGAAATTTATTAGGAATTTTTCAAAATAGGGATCATAGGGTTACTTCACAAAGGGATAATTCTGGTCAGATAATAAATAATTATTCTGGCCATAATTATCCATTGGACAGAGAAATATTTTTGCATATTTTGAAATCATATAGCATTGAGAAGATGTTGCAAAAGTTTTCGGTCTTAAAGCTCATCCAAGCTATAGGTTGCTTCACAACCCATAGTGATGGTATAATTCCCAAAATAGAAAAAGAGAATTATTTAATGAAAGAAAATATTGCAAACAAATCTCAGAAGGGTTTTAGTATGAAGCAGATGGTTTTGGGTTGTTTGAGACAAGAATTCAAAGATTTCTTAATCCAACTTGCTTTGAGAACTTGAAAATCCACCAAATTGCAAGTGCTTTTCAAAAATATTTTGAAAAGAAAAGTTTTGAAAAATTAGGGTGTTATAGGCAGACGGCAAAGGCTGCGAAAGAAGGTTGACGGCAAAGTGCTCCGTTGTCACCTAACGGAGTAGTTGCCTTCGACTGTCGTCTAAAGTTAATTTGCCGTGAGCTTGGGCATATGGCTAACGGCAAAGGACATTGTCGTTTGCTTCCTGGAGGCAGACGACAAAGTTGGTACTGTGACATCGAAAGCTGATGCAGGAACATTGCCGACAAGAGACAGACGGCAAAGGACATTGCCGTCCGTGGAACACCTCTTTGCCGTCTGTTATAGCAGACGGCAAAGAGTCTGATTCTTGTAGTGGATGGTGTATCTATGAAAATATGTGAGTGGCAAGGCATGTTAGACCCTTTTGGAGAACTAACTGCAGCTTGGGTTCAGATTGAAGGAATCCCTCCAAAGTGGTGTGCTTGAAAGGTATTTTCTCAAGTTGCTGCATGTTTTGGCATCCTTGTGGATGTAGATTCGAATGGGATATTCAAGAGCTTTCATGAAGTAGTAAGGAATAAAGTTGCCTACAGGGACCCCAAAAAAATCCTTTTGAAACATTGGTGGAGATGAAAAGGAAACTCTATATCCTGTGTTTCACTGTGGAAGGCTTGGATCACATTTGTGAAGAGACTGATGGAGATGATGTTGATCCTGATGAAGATAACCATGAGGTGAATAGTGAAGAACAAAAGGGAGAAGAGGATCGAGATGACATGGGTGATGGTGAAGATGATGAAGCAATTGATGAGATTGATAAGGCCAATTTTCAGTCCAAGAATTTGGAAACTCTGAGTAATAACAAGTGTGTTCAAGTGGGTGCTGTTTCTGCAGCTGATTTCCACCCTCATATTCTATTAGATGAAATCCCTGAGGACTTTGTTGAGGACACTAGGGAAAAAGTGCGTGAAGAAAAGGTGTTGTACATGGATATAGATATAGGGAAAGAGCTGGATGTGGATATGGGCTCTCCCATTTGTACCACTGGTGTGCCTATGTCAGTCCATCTGGACTATTGCTGTGAACAACTCCGCAAATTTGATATGCTGGAATCTGATGAGGAGGAAGAGGTTGTGATGCCTGAGATACAGTGTCTGGCTAATGAGATATCTACTACATTGGGGCCTACTAAGAGATCCTTACTGGACACCTTGGAGAAAGAAGCAGGGCAAAAGAAGAAGATCAACACTACTAAAGATGGTAGGTGGGGCCCTGTCCTCAGCAACAAACCACGAACCAGGGAATATGGGGGGCAAGATCATGGATAAAGCTATTGCATACATGCAGAAGAAGAATTTGGAAATTCCAGCCACTTTCAAAGGTAAATCATTTCCTACCTTTTCTCCTGAAACTATAGTTTCTTATACACATAAGCTTGATATATGCATAGGGGAGAATGAGGTGGAGCAGTTAGATATTATTTCTGATATGATTTATGAGGAAAAAGTTAAGGGTATCTAGTTTGCAAATAATAACCCGGAGATTGTTCTCCTTGATAATTTGGACCTAGGTTGTTGATTAGGTGAAAGTAGTGATAGGAAAAATTCATCTTTTACATCAGATAGCATTGCAGATGTGGAGATGGAGAGTCGTAAACTTAGAACAAAACATAAGCCTCGTGGCTTATCAGACCCTTTTAAGATCAAACGATTGGGGCCTTTTGGAATATTCGAGGTCTGGGCAAACCTGGTAAAATATAGTGCCTATGTGAATTTCCGAAATCTAATAAGGTGGACTTTATTGGTTTCTTTGAAACTAAAAAAGAGATTATTGAGGGTAACATTTTGAGGAAGATTGCGGGTGGCAGAGACTTTAACTAGGACTCGCTTCCTGCTATTAATACAGCAGGAGGGATCCTTGTGGGTCTTAATAATGAGTTGCTTGATATCATAGGTTTCGTGGACAGGATATTTTGTTGTATTTCTATTCTTAAGAATAAAAAATATGGTTTTGTTTGGCATCTAGTGGGGATTTATGGCACGGCCTATAATGAGCTTAAGTTGGAGTTTATAGCTGAGCTTCATGATGTGATGGTTGGGCTCACCTATCCAATCATCCTTGGGGGAGACTTTAATCTGGTACGTTCTATTGCAGATAAAAATAATGGGGTGGTTAATCATCAATTAGTATATTTGTTTAATGATTGGGTTAATAAATGGGCTTTGATGGAGATTAACATTGCTAATAGATGTTACACTTGGGGTAGCAACCAGGAGAAACCTATCTTTGCGACCATAGATCGTGTACTCGTTTCTACCTCTTGGGATAGTCATTTCCCTCTGTCATTGTTGACAGCCTTGCCCAGGGTGGGGAATGTTCATATCCCATTGGTTCTTGATACTGGAGCGAGGAGGGTTACCTCCCCTAAGATGTTTAAATTTGAGAAGTGGTCGCTTGACCAACCTGGCTTTAGAGAATTAGTAGTTAGTATTTGGAATACCTCTACCCAAGGAGAGAATGCCATGGATAGATGGATGAACAAAACTAGACTCCTTCGTAAGAAAATTAAAGGTTGGTGTATTAATATGGAAGCTGGTTTGAAGAAAAAGAAGAGAGAGCTTATGCTGGAATATGATATATTGGATATTTTCTCGGAAAAGAATGAGTTAAATGCGGAGGATAGATGTAGGCCGAATGAGATTAAATCTGAACTTGATTTTATTTGGAAACAAGATGAAACTGCCTTGTGGCAGAGATCTAGAAATCGTAATATTATTCATGGGTATTGGAATAATGCATATTTTCATGCTATGGCTAATCATAGACACCGGAAAAATCACCTTTGTGTGTTGAATGGTGACAATGGTCCAGTTCAGTCCACTCACGGAATGCTGGAAGTTGCAACTTCCTTTTATAAGAAGCTTTTTAGCTTTGAACCAAAACAAAACATGAATTTGGGGGCTTCCTTATGGGAGGAGGAGGAACTGGTGACTGAAGAGGAGAATGATACCCTCTAGAGAGATTTCTCGGAGGACGAGATCAAAACTGCCTGATGGGTTATCTTTCCTGAATCCTTTTGGGATGTGATTAAGGGAGATTTTATGGCATTAGTTAGAGATTTTGAGCAAGGAGAACTTGATATTCACAGAATGAATTTCGCTTTGATTGTTCTTATTCCTAAAGAGCAAAATGCCAAAGACATGAAAAAATTTAGACCCATCAGCCTGAGTAATTGTGCAGTTAAAATTTTCTCCAAATCTATGACCAATAGAATGGCCCCTATTGGACATAGACTGATATCCACCAACCAAAAAAAGTTTATTAAAGGGAGATATATTTTGGAGAGTGTGGTTATGGCTCATGAGGTCATTCATGAAGTCAAAAAAGACTCGAACATAGGGCCTAGTGCTTAAACTTGATTATGAAAAGGCATATGATAGGGTGAGCTGGGAATTTCTGTTTGATATGCTTCGTTCTAGAGGGTTCAGGAATAGATGGATCTCCTGGATTAAAAGTATATTAATTAACAACATCATTATTGTGAAGATTAATGACATAGTCGGGCCTCATTTTGTTGGGGGTAAAGGGCTTAAGCAGGGAGACCCATCTTCTCCAATGCTCTTCAACTTGGTTGCTGATGTGTTTACCAAAATGCTTCAGAAAGCTGCTAACCAGGGGTTAATTGCGGGGCTTTTACCTCACATCATTCTTGGGGGTCTGATTAGCTTACAATATGCTGATGATACCAATCTCTTTCTGGAGAATTCTGTTGATAAGTCTAGACATTTTAAATGGTTGCTGACCTGTTTTGAAAACTTATCGGGGCTGAATATCAACTTCCACAAGAGTGACCTTATGACCATTAATGTGGAAGAAGATCTAACTAAGGAGTTTGCACAGATTTTCTGTTATAAGGTTGGTAGTTTCCCCATAAAGTACCTTGGAGTTCCTCTGCATTATGATAACCTGAGACGTGAAGACATCCAACCAATTATAGATAGAATCATTAAGAATCTGTCTAGCTGGATGGGTAGGTTTTTAACATACAGAGGGAAAGTTGTTTTGCTTTGTGCATGTATTATAAGCATTCATGCTTATCTTATGTTTGTGATTAGATTCCCAAAATAGGCGATTAATGCTATCAATGCCCAGATGGCTCATTTCTTTTGGGGAGACTTCGATGACCAACATAAATATCATCTAGCTAGGTGGGGGCAAATTACGAGGAAGAAAGAGTATGGAGGTCTAGGGATCCCTAATCTAAAATAGTTTAATACGGCCTTGTTGGCTTCGTGGGGAAACTGTTTTTTGGATGATTCAGACCAGGACTGGAAAAAAGTTATTAGGTACAAATATATTGCAAACTCCCTGAACATCCTTTGGAGTGGGGGTAGTAGTGGCACAACCTTTTGGAAGAGCGTTACATGGGCTCTAGCTGGAGCAAAAGTCTTTTATAAATGGAAACTGCGCAGTGGGGAATCAATTAATTTCTGGCATGATGTTTGGATTGGGGATTGTTCCCTGAAAGTCCAATTCTGGAAATTATTTGAAATTTGCAATCAAACAGGTTGTACGGTGGCCCAGGTCTAGGATGGAAATATACTTAGATTGACATTCTGGAGATGTGTGGACCAGGCAGGTTTAGCTCTCTAGGACCATCTTATTGAGGTGGTGAGACAAGAAACTCTATCAAATGAGCCTGATCTCCCTACGTGGAAGTTAGAGTCGAATGGGTCGTACTCATTCAAATCCTTTTATAGCCAAATTAACTTTGGAGGTATGGTTTCTACCTTTGGTGATAATTTGTGGAACGTGATCTGTCCACAAAAAATTCACGTTTTCCTTTGGTTATGTGTGCATAACAAGGTGTTAACTAGGGATAACCTAGGAAAGTGTAGGCCGGTGGAAGATGCTACATGTCTATTCTGCAGTTGTAAAGAATCAGTTCAGCATTTGTTTTTTGACTATGTAGTTGCTAAGCAACTGTGGGGTTTCCTATCTAAGGTGCTTAGTAAACCAGAGATTTTAAATTTTGACGATATTACTTTGTTGTGGAATAATCTTAAAGCTAATACTGTGATAAACGTGATGGTTGCTGCCACCTTGTGGAGCATCTGGAAACTGAGAAATGAATTTTGCTTTCACGGGCGATCCTGGAGAAGTGTAAAATGCATTCTTGCAAAACTGGACATCTACCTAAATCAATGGAAGATTTTGTTCACCGATGCTCAGGCAACTCTTCTACGGGACTACATCAGGCTACTGAACAAGGGGCGTGGGGAATTGCTTCGGATCGCGTGGAGATGATGTTGGGAGGGAGCGGGAGTGTTTTGTAGTTTTTGTTTCTTTTTTTGTAATAAAATATTGATGCTTGGCTCTTCACTGTGTTGGCTGAATTGCACTCCCTGGTCTGTTTAATCTATTAGTTTGTCTTTGCTAAGATCGCTCTAGCTGTTTGGGGGTTCTATAAGACTCTGTTGCTTCATTTTGAATAAAAAGGGGCACGGGGAAACCCCTTCGTTAAAAAAAACTAGACGATACTGAAATGTTGAAGTTTAGACTACGGGTTTCTATAGATTTGGAGCTAAGTATTCACCAAACAAGTAAAAGTAAGATGATGATGTGTTATCTTAGTTTCTCGAATGTGCTCAAAGAAATAAGGTGTGTGCGTCATAGAGATGAGTGTATGTACATATGTAGGAGTTTGTGCATCGACACTGTGTTCAGGAAAAAATTGGTGATGGTCGGGGGTAGGATTCTAAAACTTTGTTGGTTCTACGTAACTTGCATTAGAACCTCTAGAACCAGATACAACAAATCAAACCCCTCAAACGCCCTCGCGCGCTCGCGGATAGTAACCGGTCACACCTCAAATAATTGGTTCCGCAACTGGATACCTCAAATTAGAAAACTTAAATCCATACTATTACATGAAAATTACACCTAATCTTGAAGGGAGCTCGTTCGGCTCCGTCGTGCCATGTCCAATGGCCGACTGTCCTCCTCTGAGTGTTGGTCCGGTCACTGGCGAGATAGAGTAGGACACGGGACACACAGCGACTCACTTGACTCGATGAGTCGTTGTCTCCCATGCCCGAATCTTCCTCGTCTGAGCCAGAACCTTGACGGTGCCGGTGGACGTCAGATCGATGATTGATCCATTGTGGGAGGAGCCACCGACGTCCACAATGACACGGTTGTGGCGCCCGGACTGGTGCGCCATTGAAGGCGCGGGAGAATGTGACTCCGCCTCGCCAACATCCACCGCTGCAAGGGTTGCCGCCGTCTCTCGCGCCCACGGGCACGACGCGTCATTGCGTCCGACGACGCCCACGCGTCCCCTTTGCCTCGGCGTGCCAACAAAGGGGATGCATGTCCGCCACCGCCTTCGGACACAAGACAAACCGCACTTCCTCCGATGAGGCAGCGGTGACACACCTTCGATGGATCCATGCATCATTTGGGCGGACACAATGGAATCTCGACGAAAGGAGCCCAAGTGTTGCCGTCGTGCAGCCTCCTCCCGGGAGCGGCAGAGCACAAGCCGTACATCCATTTCCTCCTCGGGCCACGTGGGATGATATCAGGGTTGGCGGATCTAGATATGTACTCGAATCCTTTGCCTATCATGCGAGAGCAGGCCGGAAATCACCGAACGGTAGCTTGGGTGGCAGAGTGTAGTGGATGGAGTGGCTAGGGTTTGATCCGAAGAACGGATGGGGTACAAATATATGTGGGGTGGGGTGGGCTAGCGGGGTCCGAATTCAACGTGATAGACGCGCCTGGACCTTTCATTATTTATCTCATATTTAGACTGAATATAAAAGATGCCGACTAGTCCTGATGTTTAAAACCGGTTTAAGTCCCTTGTTTGAATTGTTTTTTTTACCGATCTGTTTGTGCGACGTGTAAGGTGGGTTTAAAGTGCCCGGCTGATGCTTCTACGCATTGCACGTATACGTTTACACGGGACCATACCTAAATTAGATAGACGACAACTAAGAAGCTTCCTTTTCTCAAAGTGGATCAATCGGGAGAGATAATATCTTAAATCCACATGATGTGATTTATTTAACTATATATCACATACAAGACGTGGCACGGAGAACAAGTTGCTCATGTTGAGCTTGAAAACTCTGTAGACCTCAACCCCCCTACCAGGCCTATATGTCCTAGGTACAATACTTAACACGTGCTAGGAAAAAACTTATGCTCCCTCTTAAAATATGTGCAATAGTACAGCCAGTTACAAACAAAGAGATGTGCGTTTGCTACCAGGCACTGGCCATTTGATATATGCAGAATTCACGGTAGCATGCTGGAACCGGGCACATCAAGTGGACATAGATTCTGTACATCCAAGCATATCTGTTCTGTTTATTTTCAAGAACAAAAATAAAACTCACACTAGTAGAAAAAGATCTTTCGGCCGGAAGACCATTAGTCCCGGTTCAAACGAAAACCGGGACCAATGCCAGCCATTGGTCCCGGTTCGGTTTGCCGGGACATTGGTCCCGGTTCGGTTCACCTTATTAGTCCCGGTTCGGGACAAAACCCTGGACTAAAGATCCAGTCACGTGGCGTGCCACGGATCATTAGTTCCGGTTTGTGACAAGAACCGGGACTAAAGGGTATGTTATTAGTCTAGGTTTTAGACAAAAACCGAGACTAAAGTGTTGTCTATATAAACACTCGCCCCTCCCACCCTCTCCTCCGTTTTTGGTTGTTGAGGTGTGCCATGTCATGCTCTTGGCACTCTAATTCATGCACATGAGGTGTTTGATGAAATGTCCGAGCAACACTACTTAAGTTTTCTCCTCTTCAAGCTCGACCTCCAAGCTTCATTTTCCTCAATATTTGTCTAGGTTTGGTCGTGCACCAACTGCACAAGTGTTTTAAAAGGTTAGCTACTTCATCATTTCATCTCTCACTGCTAGTTTAGCTCATTTCAAATGCACAAATTAACTTCTTAGAGTCTGCGCATGTGTAGGATGTCGTCCCGTGCCCGTCTTCACCGTTGTCGATCGCCCCGCGCCGATTTCTTCACGAGCACCACGGTGGTGAGCCTCTTGTTCTTTTCTTCTTTTTAAAAGAAAAAAAATCTCGCTTGTATGATTTAGATACATACTTGTATAAATTACTTACTTTCATTATTTTTTGTTATAATACAGTGCGATGGTTTTGGTATCCGCCTCCGTCGGCCCTCGTCCTATCTATGATTCGGATGTGGTATATATTCTCTTTTATAACTATTTGTTTTATTTAGTGTTTATAACAATTATGACGACCAACGTGACATATATTTTTTAATCTAGAAGGTATGTGAACCGGAAATTCCAACCCACATAGAAATTCTTGTCGAGAAGTTAAATTTGGTTGAAAAAGAAAACAAATACTTGAAGGAAAAATTGAAAATAATTGAGGATAAGAATATGGAACTGGAGTTGCATGTCGCTGATGTCATCGATGATCGCAAGATGAAGATCGATGCGATGCGGTTGAAGATGGATGCAATGCGCTTGAAGATGGATAAAATGCGCTCGAAGATTAGGAATATTAGAAAATATGTCATTGATAAAGAGGCTTGGTATCATTATGCTGTTGGGTCAATTGTTACCTTAGTTGCGATTTTGATCGCATTTCTTATTGCATTTAAATGTTTTACATAGTTGTATGTTGTTTTATGAGAGAACTTTATGTATTTGTTTTTTGCAATAATAACATTTGATCACTACTGTGCTTTGGTTTAATGTGATTGTGAACTTGTATTAATCTGGTCATATGTTCTGCAATGGTAAGAGTTTTCTAATTAAGTATGCTATACTATTGCATAAATGGTGTTGATTACATTGCTAACTAGGTCATTATTATGTTCTTCAACAACAACTGCCACAGGATGTAGTGCCTCTGTTGATGCACCCAGAAGGTCATATGAAAATTAAAAGCCCGCTGAGGGCTGAGTTCGATGCTCCATACTCGAGTAACCTCAAATCAAAATCAAAAAGGCTCCAAATTGAAGCATGGAGAGAAATAAAGAAGGATCGCAAGCCACAAGTAGGAGACCGTTGGATCTCCGTGCTTCATCATGGAGACATAGGTGTTATTCTGTTTTATGACATTATACCTAAGAGCGAGGACTAGGTCTTATGAGAGACAAGTTATTCTGGTTTATATTAACTTGACATGATCGATTAGGATGCATGCATATGATGACTATTATGTTGTTTCTCTGTTTTACTTTATGTGTATCATATCATAACTTGGTATATGATTAAGATGATGACGAGTTGTTAGATGAATATATATATATATATATATATATATATATATATATATATTGACCCATTCTTTAAATTAGATCGAACGGTTGCGGGACGGTCTTCTACCACAGGAACGTGTACGAGCAATTCAAGAGGAAATTGCCGGATTTTTAGATGTAGAGATCCTAGATGTCAAGGGAGAATACTATTGCCATTTGACGGAAATGATATGAAATGATATAGTGTAAAAAAGATGCATATATATGTAAATATGTTCGACAAAGCACGACGGATGAGATGGTGTAATATATCCATAACGATGTGCAATATAGTTGTTCCTTTATTACTGTGTATGTACCATCCAATTTAGTGCAAAACAAAAATTAAAAAATACCCAAAACAAATAAATGGGAAAATAGGGGGCAGCAAAATAGCCCCATCCAATTTAGTGCAAAACCCTAAACCCAAAAATTACTAAAAAAAACAGCGAAGAAATAGCACCTGTTCGTAATACGGACCGGGACTAATACCCCTCCCCCCTCGCTCCCAGCCCCGCCACGTGGAAGGCCATTAGCCCGGTTCGGGGCCGAACCGGGGCTAGCATTAGTCCCGGTTGATTAGTCCCGGTTCGTGAACCGGGACTAATGGCCCAACCGAACCGGGACTAAAGGCATTTTTTCTACTAGTGTCACTTGCACGTGAACTGAGCATATCTCATATGATTAGGTTTCTTGTGGTGGAACAAATCAATCAGGGTTGAAGTACTAGACCCGATTTGATGGTCACATTTTTCTAGATTTATATCAAGCATTTGACGATATGCATTTAGTCGGTGAAGACGTTTCCGACGACAGTGAAGACGTCTCTAGCAACTTCGTCAAAATCATAAAATGGTTAACTCATACCAACACGAAAAACGTAAATCAAGAGGTGCACAATGTTTGACATCTACGATTCATACTTAATCATTTTCATGTTTGTATTTTCTAAGACAACATGGAATCATTCAACCCTATATAACTAAATAAATTGATAATCACAATAATCTATTTGTCTAAACATGTAAGTAGCTCGAGATGCAACAATGCATGAGAAAATGGCCATCTCAACATGCAACAAGAAACTTTTCATTCTACTAATCTAAATATTTATATTGCATGCTACAAAATTTCAGTGATTTAGAGAGAAAAAAACCACGGAGATCACAAGCGAATATATGTGTGCTCACCTAGAAACGACTCTGCATTCACCTATGTGCTCTCTTGTGAACTCTAGATCTTAGACATCACATTTCAGGTAAATTCTAAAAATGCTAAAATTAATGAAAATATGCATTACATATACCACAATAACGTCTTGAATAAAAAATGGTCAAAGAAACTATCTTCTCTACTACTTAAAAGGAACGAATTCCCACAAAGAAAAGGAACGTAAGGTTCCCGTTTAACTTTCTTCTTGGTCTAACTTCTCTATATATGGACCCCAGTCCCTTCTCATGTTTGATTTTTTTCTTTCATCTTTGATTTTTCTCTTGACTAACAATATTTTTTCATAAGTTAATGAATTCTTATCAAATAAGTAATTAATTATAAAATGATACTTTTTCCTCCCATCTCCAATCATTCTACTAAATAATATTTTCTTTGGTAAGTCAATAGATTCTTTTGAAATATGTGCATAATAATAAGATGACACCTTGCAAGATTTTAACCCAACAATGTAATAATAGACATTCAATCACGGCCTAATATAGTAGAATGTTTATACACCTATTGCAACGCAAGGGCAATTATATTATTACATTAAGAAATAACTACGAGAAAACGTGTGGATTTTGTGATAATTGAAATACTAGAATTCTCAAAGAGGCGCAGAGGCGTGCACACACACACACACGCACAAACCCACACACGCACACACGCACAAACCCACCCACGCACGCACGCACACACACACACACAATCACACACACACACACACTGACACCGGCACTACTTGACATAGCAACAAAGAGTAGGCAACGTTGACCCTCAAACGACGTCCATCCATCCGGACGTGTTTTTCCCTCCAAAGTGTTCCCACATCCGGCGGCAGACCAGGCCGGACTATCATGGGAATGATCCTGACAATGAATACTAGGGGTACGAATGAGGGGTGAAGCCTAGCTATGGCGCAAGTTTCACTCGGATTTAGTGACATTGGGCCCCTCTCGGAGGAGGTACAGACCCTACGTCTCGTGCCCGGAGGCTTGTGTTTTCTCTGGGGTGTCTGATTACACAGGATATTGAACCCTTGTCACTGAACTCACGGACGGCTTATATAGAGTCCGCCAGGACCCGCCGAGCGTCATTACAAGGGCATTTAATTAGAGTCACTACCGACGTTATTCGAAACTACAGGTTAACTATGGCCGTTACTTGTAACGATGGTCTTCACTGCACTTCATGTATGGTTTTCAGTCCCTTGTCTATTGAAGCTACCACGTCGTCCACGCTTGCCTCTGAGTGTCGGTGCGTGTCCGACTGACTCGAAGGTGTCTGAATACTCTATGGGTCCGAATGAGACCTGGGTATGCATCGGTAGTCCTGGGACTTTAATGGGCCTGCGGGGCCCTAGGTGGGCCATGGATGTCTAGTCCATGACCCTACCCTTGGTAGGTCACCCCATTAGTAGCCCCTGAATTGGTTGACGCTTAATTGGTCGAGTGAAAGACACTTTGGGGTGTTTCTGGCGCTTTGGAGGCATTCAGAAAGTAGCTCGAGGCTTTCTCACTCGGTTCCAAGATGAAGCCGCGACGGATTAAGGATTGAAGATTTCCAAATTAATGGACTAGTTTGGATGCTATGCACCACTTCTGGCATTCATCCATCTCTCGGAAGAGACATCCAAATTACTCAGGTATACGCGAACTAGGGGCTCCGAGTGATCAGGTAAGAGCAAGGACTAATCCTTCTCGCAACCCAAGGTAACTCTTTTGATTACGTTTGTAAGCGTTCGAGTAATCAAGGTCCCGCAGGGGGTATTCGGTGGAACAAAAAATGTCGCTTTTGGTAAGTGGACACATGATCCATCCGGGCCAAAATGCCAGGGAATTATCGTGGATTTGAAGCGCGGGTGACGCGCATGCGCATGGAAGCGGTGGCGTCCTGGTTAGTGGGGAAAGTGGGTGCGGCTCCTCGATTACCGCGCTGGGATTTCCGCGACATGCCTCAGGGGCAATGTTTGTCAGATCTTGTGGATCTCCCTCCGTTCACTCACTGACGGCTGCAGATACACTGATCTGGAGTATAAGCGTATGGCGTGGCCGGAGAGAGGGAACTATATCTGATTCCTTTCTTTTTGACTGCTCCGCCTTCTCGCATAGTCACTCCTTCCCTAGCTGCCTCTCCTCCAAGTCCGATCCGACCACGGAGGATGACAAGGAGCGTAACCGCGAAGGCCAATCGGATGAAGAAAGGCTTGCTCGGATCCTCCTTGATTGCTGGGGCACCGATGCGGCGGATCCAGGGCGATTGGATGGCGCCTCACGCCGCCAAGGGCCGCGTGCTGGAGTTGGAGAGCTATGGACTCATGGTCACTAGGAGTTGGAGGCTGCCACAGGAGGGCGAGCTCGAGGCCTTCTTGCAAGGGGACGAGCGAGTCCTCTTGGTGACTCACATCGAGCGAGGTTTCTCTCTCCCTCCACATCCATTTTTCGCGCATTCCTCGACTTTTATGGGGCGTAATGCCACCACCTCACTCCCAACATTGTTTCTTATTTGTTGCCTCTGTTTCCCTTTGTGAAAACTTCTTTGGTTGTCCTCCCCATTGGGGGATTTTCAAACATATCTTTACTTGTTGGGTGATGACCGTGAAGAATTTCTCCCCGAAAGGGTAGAAGACCAATGTAGTCCAGCTATGGGGGATTAGGCTTTCAGCTGAGGGGGAAAAGCAGTTTTCCACACATGTCATTTCCTGATTCATTCAAGGGTTGGCAAGACTCTTTGTTCTACTGTCAGGACATCTCTGTTGGTGACGGTCATTCGAGCATCCCATCATACTCGGCAGAGCGAGTGCGGTCGGCACGATCCCTGACCATGCCCAAGAAGGAGAGGACAGATGTAGATATCTTGGTCATTGTGTTGGTGTCCTTGGTGTGGAAAGGTGTCAATGGGATGGACCTACTGGAAGTCTTCTTCCAGCGAAGGATCCAACCTTTGCAGGCAAGGGCCCATCCTATGTGGATGTATGAGGGGCCGAGTGATCCCAGGAGAACTCACTCGGAGGAGCTCGGCACGGAGGTGCTAGGAGCGAAGCTCATGGTCGTCACTCCAGCGCTGGATAACCCTAGGGGACCAGGCTGGTGCCCCCTTCTCTAAGGAGAATCCTTAGATTCAGGTGATCTTGAGTTTGACATGCCTGAGTGATTCCGTTGTTGTTGCTTATCTATTTTTTACTTGAATGTTTTTCTTTTCACTCGGCAGAGCTTTACAACGATGGTCACTATGATTCCGGTTGTCGACCGTGCGCCCGTCGACATGGCGAGCGACACCGAGCGTAAAGATGGATCGGAGGACGAAGACGACGATGATGAGACTAATGGGGACGGCGGCGAACCAGAAGAGGGGATGAGCCGGAATCCTCTCTGTCAGGAAAAGTTCTCACTGAGACCCGCTCCAGGGCGTTCCAGGACCTAGGGGCACCTGCGAGCGGTGCCAACGGGCCAAGTGTTTCCAAACCGATAACGTCGGCCCTTGTGACCCATAGCTCAAACCGAGTATGTGGCGAACCTGCACCATCACCCGAGTGGGCGGCCAAGCAGCCCAAGAACCTCACGGTCAAACCTCACAAGGCCATTCTGTCGAAGATCAAAGTGAGCATGCCCATGGCATCAGCATAAGTGCTTTTGTCGCGTGTCACTTCCATTTCGACTGATATTTTTTATGGTTGGTCGGGTGATATGATTTTCTGAATGACTTTGTTGCAGTAGTAATACCTCGACCACTTCACTCGATCCCAAGGCTCGGGAGAAGGGACAAAATGAAGGCTGATGTTGCGTGTTCAATAGGGAATATTCGAACTCTCTTGGATTTCATTCGATTGATATATTTTCTCATGCTGCCAATGCCAGAGTGATCTTGAACGCTTGCTGGGACACGTGAGGTGGTTGAGCTTGACGGGGATGACAAAGTCGACCCACCGAATCCTTCGGTCGACGTGGATGTCATGATGTAGGACACTTCTCCTACCCGAATGACCGGGACTTCTCCCGTCAAGGCCTCGACTCCAGTTTATGGTACAACTCTGAAGATCGGGGACACACTCGGAGCTGGCTTGTCATCTCTTTCATGAGCTCATTTAGTGTCCAACATCTTCATGTTTCACAACGTCCCCGAGGATCAGGTGGGCGCGGGCACGGAGGCTTTGATCCAACTGGAGTTGATGAACGGACGGATGAAAGAATCTTATGATGCCACCGAGGCTCTGAAGAAGAATGTGTGAGTAAGTACTCTCGTAAGTACCAATCTCAGTCAAGAGTTTTTGTGTGCACATGATTCGTTTTTTTTATCCTGAGTGGGTTTGCACTCGGTGTAGTCAGTGAGACTTCCTTCGACCAAAGCAGTCGGCGGGAGTCTTCGATTCTTTAAGAACTCAGTGTAGACTATCGGGGTGTAGAAACTGTTGCTGAGCTTGTCGAAGTAGCTGTGTAGAACTTATTACTTATCTTGTGGAAGTAGCCGTGTAGAGCTTGTTGTTTGGTTTGTCGAAGTAGACGGAGTGGTACTTGTCAAAGAGCATGCGGTGATGTTCCATGGAGCAGAGCTTCTCGACATTGATCATCGGGGTATAGAACCTCTTGCTGAGTTTGTGGAAGTTCTTCGACCATCTATCCTTCAAGTGGGGGCGCGCTGAGCGCACCCACTTGGTGTAGTCCCCGATACTACCACCGACTGTTGCACGTTGCGGGAGTTTTAGAGTTACTTTTTTTGAAGTCTAACGGATATTGTTCCAACGTCTTTGTTTCCTGTTGGCATAGTGTCTACGAGCTCGGGGCTCACTATAGCGCCTAGAGGTTGAAAAGGCCAAGAGTGCGCGTCTCGAGCAAGTGAAATGCTCACTCGGAGGTAAGCACATCCCGTCCGACTGCTTCCTCTCTCCTATTTCTTCTCCCTGCCCGACTGAGATTGCTTTATCAGATGTTCATAGCGAAAATCTTCAACTTGCTAAGAGGCTTATGGCTTCTATTTCTTTAGACACCATGAAGGAGACCCTTGAAAGGAAGTACACGGACTTGGTATCTGCATCAAAGGAGGCTAACTCCAAGACCAAGGTGTTCGAGGACAAGATGAAGAAACACCGGAAGCTAGAGGAGGAGAACCAGACCTTGAAGATTGTAGCGGCGAATACCATGGAGGATCTCACGAACCTGAATAAGCACTATGTTGAGTGGGAGTCCAAGTACAAGATGATCTCTCTAAAATAGCTCAATCTGGAGGAATACGTCGAGGATCTTCGGAACGAGACGAGTGATAGGAATACGTCGAGGATCTGGAGGAATATGTTTGAATGATTTCCATGTCGTTTCAAAGTCATGGTCGTTGCTGATTTTCTTCATTATCTCTTGTCTAGAGTTCTCTATAAATGTAGAGGCCGAGACTAAGAAGATCGAGAACGATTTTGATCCATCTAGGGAAATCCTCACGGACAGCTTGGCCTTGGCCATCCTCTGAATGGAGGAACACATCGAGTAGGTGCTCGGCTACCTCCATCGACCCCGGTGAGGAACTTCCAAATGACTTGGAGTCCATTTTGGACCAAGTGAAGCAGATTCTGAGACGACTGCACGCATGCAAGAAATTGTCGGCCGCTGCGGAGCTGATATAGCTCTCTCCCTCGTCCGAGTCCATCGCAAGGGCATGGGCGAGGAGAAGTTGAGGTCGCTCAATGTCGTTAAAAAGGAGAATGTCAAGTTTCAAGACTTCATGGAGATGTTCCTGGAGGCCGCCACCCGGATCACATACGGTATCGACCTCGGCACCTTTGTTGATGCAACACTCCCTTCATCATCCGAGTGATGCTCATAAAAAAATTTAAATTTAATTCGCCTCGAAATGCCAACTAGTTGATGTAACTAGTGAACATTAAACGATCCTCGGCTCGGGCCATCCGAACTTTTGCTTTGAACAATATGCAGTTTTCTTGCCTCGTTGTCATTAGATTCTTTGAATATATTTTTACTCGTACGTTGAACGGGTCAGGACGAGTCCCCGAGTGTAGGTAAAACTTCACACAAAGTGTCACATAACTTAGGTGGCTATAGGGTCGCGGCTAAGTCTACGAGTGTGAATTCAGCTTGCACTCAAGACGAGTCAGACTTAGGCGAATTTAGGTTCGTAACGTAGTCCCCCGAGTAAGAAAATTTTCCCCACCTAAAAAATGGTAGCTTAGACGATGGCATGGTCGCAACCAAGTCCCTGAGTGTGAGTTCACCTCGCAATCGTGACGAGTGGGACTTTAGGTGAACTCACCTTCGCAACATAGTCCCCCGGAAACTTTTCTCCACTTGGAACGTGGTAGCTTAGACTATGGCAGGGTCGTAGCCAATCCCCTGAGTATGGAAATATTCCATGTTCAAGGTCTTTTAACTTAGACAAAGTTAGGTTCACAACTAAGGTTCTCGAGTGAAGAAATCTTCTTGCACTCAGAATGTTTAGAGCTCAAGCGAACTCAGGTTCGCATCGGAGCCCTCGAGTGAGGAAACCTTCCTCACTCGGAACATTATAGCTTAGACGACAACGAGGTCACGGATAAGCCCCTAGTGTGGAAATCTTCCACACTCGGGATTTTTTACGTACATGAAGTCACGTTCGCAGCTAAGGTTCCGGAGTGAAGAAATCGTCTTACACTCAGAACATTTAGAGCTCAGGCAAAGTCACATTTGCAGCGGAGCCCCAGAGTGAGGAAAACTTCCTCGCTCACAAAGCTATAGCTTAGACGATAGCGAGGCAGCACTAAGCCCCCGAGTGTGGAAATCTTCCACACCGAGGAATTTTTAACTTAGACGAAGTCAGGTTCGTAGCTAAGGTTCGCAAGTGAAGAAATCTTCTTGCACTCAGAACGTTTAGAGCTCAGGTGAAGTCAGGTTCGCAGCGGAGCCATCGAGTGAGGAAATCTTCCTCACTCGGAACACTATAGGGATCTGAAGTAACCGGTGAACATTAAACAATCCTGGGCTCTGAACCTAACAGCGCGGTCGTGGCTAAACCCCCGAGTGTGGAGGTCTTCCACACTCAGGATTTTTTAACTTATACGAAGTTAGGTTCAGAAATAAGTCGTTTCTCCCCTAGGGGCAATGGTAAGTAAGTTATGTAGATCACTGGAGTGAAAAAGTGAAACTTTGACAAATTTTCGCAAAGTACAATGAAGGTAAACTTTTATTCATCAAAATCACTCTGAAATTCATTATAGAAATGAAAGAAGAAAAGGTTTTTTGATTGTTCTAAGTGAATAACTTGCGGAGCACATCCGCGTTCCAAGTTGGGGGGTTGTTCTATTTTCTTCTTGAAATTATAGAGCATGTAGGCTCCATAGTTTAAAATTTTGGAAATTCTGTAGGGCCCTTGCCACGGAGGCGCTAGCTTGTGAGGTTTTTGCTGATGCAGTCGGAGAACAAGGTCGCCTTCCTGAAAGGCGTGTCCCCTGACCTGTTTCTCATGGTAGTGCCTCAAATCCTCCTAATATAGTGTTGATCTGATGAGGGCTACCTCTCTTTCTTCATCGAGAAGGCATAGGCCATCCTCACATGCTTCCTCGGCTTCAGCTTCAATGCGGAGTTCCACTCGGGGGAGGGGGGATTGTGAAGCATATCACTCACCAAGATAGCTTCGGACCCATACACCATGAAGAATGGGGTAGGATTGGTGGGTATATTCAGAGTCGTCTGAAGGCCCCATAGTACCGATGGAAATTCTTACACCCAGGCTCCTGCAACATACTTTAGATCTCTCATAAGGTGTAGTTTCAACTCTTGGAAGATCATCCCATTCGCCCGCTCTGCCTACCCTTTCAACTGCAGGTGAGACACGGAGGTGTAATTGAACCGAGTACCCTGAGTGTATCAAAACTCGCGGAACTCACCTGAGTCGAAGTTAGAACGTTTTCTATGATGATCTTCCTGATGAACTCCAAGTATGAATACGATCATCTTGATGAAGCTAATGGCAGTCGCCAAGTAAAAGCTCTCTATTGGCTTCACTTCTATCCACTTGGTGAACTTGTCCACTCCCACTAGCAGGTTGGTGAATCCACTTGTCCCGGTCCATAGAGCCCGGCCATGTTGAGACCCCAAACAGCAAATGGACAGGTGAGCGGGATCGTCTTCAGTGCTGACGCGGGCTTGTGCAATTGGTTCTTGTAGAATTGGCATCTGACACATAAGTCCACGATGTCTCTATTTGCTTCGTTCGTGCGGGGCCAATAGGAACCTGCTCGGAAGGCCTTGGCGACCAACGTCCGAGATGACGTGTGGTGACCGCAGTTCCCCAAGTGAATCTCAGGCAGGATCTCCAACTCTTCCTTTGGGGAAATACAACATTGAGAGCTTCCTGTGGTGCTTTTCCTGTGTAACTGATATCCCATCACTGTGAAGGATTTGGATCATCGGACGATTAGGCGGGCTTCCACTTCCTCTTCACGGAATTCTTGTTGGAGTAAGTGTGCTATATAAGGTTGAGTCCCCTCAGGGATTATCACCAACATCTCATGGACAAAATCAACAACCACTAGGACCTCAACCTCACTCGGATCGAACGGGCTGACTACTTGCGGGGGCTCCTCTATGAAAGGATCTTCTTTGATGGTTGGGGCACGCTGGTGCTCTAAGAACACATCTTTGGGTACAACTCATCAAGTGGAAACAATCTTGGACAAATCATGTGCTACCTGATTTGTGATTCAGGGCATGTGATGCAAGTCCAAACACTCGGAGTTCTTCTCCATCTTTCTCACAAAATTGCAATATCCTATCATTGCTCGGCTTCAAATATCACACTCCTTTATTACCTAGTTCACCACGAGATTCGGGTCATCATAGACCATCAAAGGGCGACTGCCGATTGAGATGGCCATGTGCATCCCATAAAAAAGACCTTCGTACTCAGCCTCATTGTTGGATGAATCAAAGTGAATCTGGAGCACATAACTTGGTGTGTCTCCCCTAGGGAAAATTAGAACCACTCCAGCCCCCGAGTCGTCGAGCATCTTGGATCTGTCGAAGTACATTGTCCAGTGCTCGAGGAGGCTCGGGACCGGTTGTTCTTGCTCGATCTACTCAGCCAGGAAATCCACTAGAGCTTGGGACTTAATTGTTTTCTTTTCTTCAAACTTGATCTCCAGCGGGAGGATCTCAATTGCCCCCTTTTGCCACTTGGCTAGTGGCGTCCCTTTTGTTCAAGATCTCCGACAGGGGAGCATCGCTGATAACCTTGACCGAGTGGTCTTGAAAGTAATGAACCACCTTCTTCATAATCAGTTAGATGCCATAAACCATCTTCTCGTTATGCGGGTACCTTTGTTTAGACGGGGTCAAAACCTTTGATATGTAGTAGATGGGGCGTTGCACCTTGAACACCTTTCCTTTTTCTTTGCGTTCCACGGTGAGCACGGTATTGACCACTTGGTTTGTGGCCGCAATATACAAGAGGAGAGGCTCTAGGCTTCCCGGAGCAGCTAACACCGGTTGGGTGGAAAGCAAAGCTTTAAGTTCCTGGAACGTAGCTTGTACTTCATTCGTCCACTCAAACTTGTCAGATTTCTTCATCAGTCCGTAAAGAAGCAGTGCCTTCTCGCCGAATCTTGATATGAATCTTCTCGGGGCTGCTAATCAGCCTATAAGTCTTTGTATGTCGTGTAGACGCTCTGGTTGTTTCATTCAGACAATGGCACTGATCTTATCACGGTTGGTGTCAATCCCTCGTTCCGAAACGAGGTAACCGAGTAACTTGCCCGCAAGGACCCTGAATGTGCATTTAACTGGGTTTAGCTTTATTCCGAAGCACCGTAGGTTCGCGAAAGTTTCGATGAGTACAGTCAGGAGGTTGGAACATATCCTAGACTTGACCATGATGTCATCCATGTAAGCCTCCATGTTCCGACTGATCTGCTTTTGCATGCATTTTTGGATCATGCGTTGAAAGGTAGCACCGATGTTTTTATGGACGAACGACATAGTTATGTAGTAGAAACACTAGAATGGGGTGATGAAGGCAGTTTTTATTTCATCAGGTCCATACATTCGGATCCGATGGTACCCGAAGTATGCATCGACGAACAACAGGCATTGACATCAGGCAGTAGAATCCACTATTTGGTCTATGAGGGGTAAAGGACAATTATCCTTCGTGTAGACCCGATTGAGGTGCTTGAAGTCCATACACATACGGAGTGAGTTGTTCTTTTTTGGCACCATGACGATGTTGGCGAGCCACTCGGCGTAGTACACTTCGCGAATGAACTGGGTGTCTAGGGGTCGAGCAATCTCCTTGCCAATCTCCATGTGTTTCTCGGTGGAGGGACGACACACATGCTCCTTGACGGGCTTGACTTTGGGAATAACACGGAGTCAAAGCTCAGCAAGATCCCTGGGAACACCTGGCATGTACGACGGTTTCCATGCGAAATGTCACATCTCTCACGGAGGAACTGGATGAGCTCGCCTTCCTATTTCTCACGGAGTGATGTGGAGATGTTGGTTGCTGCCGCACTCGGATCAGACGAATGGATGTGAACTTGCTTTGTCTCAACGGCCGGCTGAAAAGTGCACTTTGTAGATAGCCTCTTCGACCTGAGTAGTACTGCAGCATCCACTGTCTGCTTCTATTCTTCAAGCTCGGCGACTGCATTCTGCTCGTTAGCGATCTTGGAGCCCTTCTAGAGGAACTCCATGGCGAGTTGCCGATTGCCCATGACTATAATCACTACTTTCGGACCTGGCATCTTAAGTTTAAGATAAACATAACATGGTCGGGCCATGAAATGTGCTTAGGCAGGCCTACCGAGAATGGAATGATATGCACTCTGAAAGTTGACCACTTTGAAGGTCAGTTGAACCTTTCGGTAATTCTTCTCACCGCTGAAAATGACATTGAGCGCAATCTACCCGAGTGAGTTCGCTTTCTTCCCAGGGATTACAGTGTGGAAGTGCATGTTGCTCTAGCTAAGTTGGGACAAAGGTATGTCCATTGCATTCAGGTGTCGACATGGATGATGTTGAGCCCACTGCTGCCATCCATTAGGACTTTGCGCAGTCGAACTCCGTTGACAGCTGGATCGTCAACCAACGCTTGCCGCCACGGGGTTGGTACATGGGCTAGGTGTTTCGACTGGTCAACATTATGGGTGTCTTGGCTAAATCAAAATACTTGGTGGTAGTCGAAACCGCCATATTAACCTCTCGGTTGATGACCTTCGGTCGGCTCTTGCTCTCGACGTCCGCGAAAATCATGATGACTTTCTCGACGTGGGGATACTCGGAAGTATCGTCCCCGTCTGCATCGTTGTCGTCCTTGCCCTCGGAGGGATCTTCTTGCATCTCTTGCTTGGGTAGACGGTAGTCCCTAGTGGAGTGCATAGGGTAGATGGGATTGCCATCCTTGTCCCTTTTGGTGTGAAGGTGAGACGGCTGGTCCACGATGTCGCCCTCAGGCTCACCCTTCTTCTTGACAGCCCAGTATTTTTTCTTCTTATACTTCGGCCTGCTCTTGCTTTACCTAGGGACAGTTGCAACCTCTGCTTTACCGGAGGACTTGGCCTTCTCCTTCTACTTCTTCCCTGTGTTGCCTCGCGAGTTGGTAACCCACAAGTGTAGGGGATCACAACAGTATTCGCGGGTAAGTTAACCCAATTTATTCATACGACACAAGGGGAGCCAAAGAATATTTATAAGCCTTAACAGTTGAGTTGTCAATTCAATCGCACCTGAAAGATACTTGCTTGGCAACGAAATATTAGTAACAACGGTGATATGGAGGTGATGGTGGAAACAGAAATAGTGGTGGCAAAGCAACGAAAGTAAAACAGCAAAAGTAAAGCTACTTGTGACCAGCAGGATTAAAACATTGTAGGCTAAGGATATGGATGGTTGGTCATGGATGAGAGATATAATGTATTTAACTTGGGGCAAGGCACATAGAAAAGCAATGATCATCTAGGCATATATCAAACATTAGGCATGTATCCCGAGGTAGTCGTACGTGCTTGAATAAGAACTTACACGACATCTTTTGTCCTACCATCTCGCTATCAACGGGGCCAAAAGGAACTTATGGATATTAAGGTGCTCCTGTCAAAGAGCACCAGAACAAAGCATTAACAATCAATGGATACATGGAATCCTCAAACTATAGCCCATCCCCTTTGGTGTCCCGAGCTGTCACCATTGGGATCACCGGTTCCGGACTATAATAGGTGCATACTACTCATAGATAGGATCTAGACCACAAATATATTCATGAAAACATAAGGTATTCACATATGAAATCATGGCACTCGGGCCCAAAGTGACAAGCATTAAGAGTAACAAGTAGTACCAAAGATGATAAACACCATAGTAGATGATAGGCAACATGCCCCCAACAATCCGACGAACTATTACATGATCTAACTCATCCAATCTCTCCCATACCCTTCACCTAAAATAGGGAATTACTCACACATGATGGGAGAAGCCATGGAAGGATGATGGAGTGGTGATGGTTATGACGATGGCGACGATTTCCCCTCTCCGGAGGCCAAAAGAGCCTCCGGATTAGCTATCCCAAAGAAGAACCGAGGGTGGCGGCAGCTCCGCGTCGAGAACTTGCAAAACGATTTCTGTTCTCGAATTTCCTCGTCACGGGAAAAATAGGAGCCAGAGCAGGGCACCAGAAGGGGTGGGTCCCCCCCAGGCGGCCTCCCGGCGCGGCCAGGGGGCAGGCCGCGCCAGCTGGTCGCCTGGGGTCCCTGTGGCTCCCATCTGGCCCATGGTCCCTCCCGGTGCATGGATTTTTTCTATCTTTGATGGAATTTTTTGGGACGTCTAAATATTCGTTTTCCTGCACACAAGAAAACCATACAGGCAGCTCTGCTGAAAACAGCGTCAGCCCGGGTTAGTTTCGTTCGAATCATGCAATAATGAGGCCAAAACAATAGCAAAAGTGTTTGGAAAAGTTGATACATTTGAGACGTATCAACTCCCCCAAGCTTGGGATATTTCTTGCCCTCAAGCAATTCAGTTCAACGAACTGAAGGCGACAAAGAAAACTTGACAAACTCTTTTGCTTCATCAGATGTATACACGCATGCACTACAAACAAGTCCAACAAGTATTGAAGTAATTCTACAAAGACAATACACGAAGCAATCCTTCGATCATGTGAAGAGTTTCAAACAACTAAAAATGAATAATGTGTAACTGAAAAGCATAACGAGATCACAATGCAAAGGACCTAGATATACTAGAGTGGTATCTCATTAGCCTCCATGAGTGAAGCAAAACATAAATGGAGACGCTCCTTCGGAGTTTTGAAGGAGACCAGAAATAAATAATTCAGAATAAGCAATATCACAATCATGCAGAAGACAATGTGGTGCTTTGGTACAATGCACATTGCACTCAAAATGACAATTATGCTTTATGTAGTTGGTGCTTTTATGAGAAGAAAATGACTCAACAGAATAGTAAAATAGATAGGCCCTTCGGAGAGGGAAGCATTGATTTGCAGAGGTGTCAGAGCTTGAGCTTTAAAACCGAGATAAAGCAACATTTTGAATGGAATGCTTTCATTGTCAACGTAACAACTAAGAGATCTCAATATCTTCCATGTTAAATACATTATAGGCGGTTCCCAAACAGAAAAGTAAAGTTTTAACTCCCCCTCCACCAATCGATCACATTCCACGGCGGGCCGAATCCACGGATACCGTACATACAAACAACAATCCTGGGAGAGTTTTGTTTCATTAAATTTGATTTTACTCTGAGCATGGAACTGAGCATCCCGGTTACCAGCCACTTTCTTGTGAATGACAGTGAATCAACACATATCTTGAGTATAACCTACTTAGCATGGAAGATACTGATAGGCCCTAGTCACTACATGAGAAATTCGGGCAAACAAAACAAAATATTCATTTGAAAATTTAGAACACAGCACGTGCAAATTTAGTTGAAACGGCATATAAATACCACGTATAGGTAGGTATGGTGGACTCATATGGCGCAACTGGTTTTAAGGATTTTGGATGCACAAGCAGTCAGTCCGCTTGGTACAAGCGAAGCCTAGCAAAAGCTGGGGAAGCGACCAACTAGAGAGCAATAACGGTCATAATCATGCAGAGCGACAAAGCAACATTTAATCGGGCATCAAAGCGATATAACTATTCTGAAATAAAAAGATCATCAAGGCTTGATAGACTTCTTGTCGTAAACATGTGTAAGCATGTGCCAAGTCAATCCAAAAACTCTCCGAAGGGAAATATCACTCTAATATGCCAAAACCATGAAAAATGCAATGCATGAAAATCATTTCAATACCACATTATGCACACCAGCTATTTGAGACTAGTCATAAAGAAAGCATGAACTACTGGGAAAGCATTGTAATCATAACACTTTGTAGCTACAAGCTGGTCTCTAGATCATAAGTACACGCATATGTACAAAAGTAGAAACAAGTAGAGTTCATACCGGTTTTCCTTGTTACATTCCTTTCGTCGATCTTCATCATTATTGCGTCGTCACTTGCACAATCAAACGTAGAAGGATATAATCAAGTGCAATTGCAACCATGGACGTGAGTTGAACTCTGCAAACAAAGCAAACTAAAGAGAGAAAAGAAATATTTTTGGGTTTTCCAAAGGTTAAACGAAAGCAAAAAAGAAAAGAGAAATATTTTTGTTGTTTTTGCAAAGAGAGAACAAAGAAGAATAGGCAAAAACTCTGAAAAGACTTACAAAGGATACTATGGATGATACAATGAAAGGGGAGAAGGATACGTACTCCCCCAAGCTTAGGATTTTGGCCCAAGTTGAGCTCGGCTACTACGGGCTCCAGGAGCTTCCTCCGGCTTTGGAGTGGTACTGGTGGCTCCAAGAATCATACGAGGCCTCGGGCGCGTACACTGATGCACGGCTGGCCTCCCAAGGAGAAGGCTCTTCTTCCTCGGGAACAACCTCCTTCATGGGGTTGTAGAACTGCTGCTGGATCACGAACTCGTCCAGCTCAGTCGAGGTGAAAGACCACTCGTTCCTGCTAGTATAATCAAACAAAAGTGGTGTAGGTAGACGGATCTAGCGAGTAGTAAGCTCGCCAAATCTCATGATATAAACAAGGTTACCAAACTCCAAAGTCCTAGTAACAAACTCATGCCTCTTCATAGCGGTAAGATCAAAGTTTATGTATGGAAAAGGCACATCATCCGCACGTACAATGTGCCCAAGGTGCTTGAGGATAAGTGTGGCATAAATGCCACCAAAGTGAGGCCCTTTGCCGCTGTTAGCGACGAGGCGACGAGCAATCAAAGCACCAATATTATACGTGTTATCTCCTAAGAGGGCGGCTGCCAAGATAGCGAGATTCGGAGCCGAAATGTTGCTCGTGTTGTCACGAGCTAACACCCCTCGAGCAATATAGTATGCAAAATATCTCATGTGAGGAAACAAGATGCTCGAGATTTTTCCCCGGTGAATTTCTTGCGGGTCCTTACTGCAAATGGAAGTGAATAGGGATTTCAGCTAGTATGGCTGAACATTCATTTTAGTCGTCTTCCCGACATTCCGCACAGCTATAATATCACAAAAATCTGCCAAAGACATGGTAAAGACATCCTCATATAATCTGAATTCAATCATGGAAGTTCTATCATTATATCTAAACCAGTTGACAAAATAATAGGTGAGTTTTGGATATTGTTGCACATGTCGTGTTACGAGATGTGTCAAACCTGCAGCTGCACAAAGCTTATCAAACTCATTCTTAATACCTGCCGCCATAAGAAAATCTGAACACGGGTATGGCATGGCACGTGTTGTGTCCGTCTCGTGGAACAACTCCGGTTGCACGATATCATCATTGTAACTTGTCCTCACAGTAGAGGATGAAGTTGTAGCTCTAGTTAATCTATCGGTAGGCTTGGGTGTAACGACGCGGTCCTTTCCGATTTAGGGGAACGAGACCCCAAAGAGGAAAGAAGCGCATCTAAACATTTTGCAAGCATGGTAACATAGCACATACATAATACCAGAATGACAAATAGGGATTCATCTGCCATCTCATAAATAATATCAGAGTTACATCACGCATTTATTCGAACAAGGTAGTTCCGCTACGGACTACATAATATGAGAAATGACTATGCTACCCTGCATGCTTGCCCACGATCACGACAACGCCTCAGTCTTCTGGATAGTTCACGTACAAGCGGTCGGTCTCCTCATCATACTCGCACGCCAGCTGCGTGCCATCGGGATCACCTGCGTCGGGCCTACCTGTACCTATTGGTGTGTTGAAGTAATCTGTAAGCCACGGGGACTCGGCACTCTATGACCTCGATGCCAGAACTAGTCAAGTTATTAGGTAAGGAAGGTTCAGTGTTTAGGTTGCAGCATCCTAAGCATTTATGGTGGCTAACTTACATAGAACAAGTATTGAAGGTGGTCTATACTAGCGATCGACGACTAGCTGATCAATAAGTGATCCTGAACACCTACTTACGTCAATCATAACCCACCATGTTCCAATCGAAGAGAGGTCTCCGAAGGGGACAGTCACGGTTACACACACGGTTGGCAATTTTATTAGATTAGATTCAAGTTCTCTATAACCGGATGTTAACAAATATTCCAAGTTGCCACATAACCGTGGGCACGGCTTTCCAAAAGATTAAACCCTGCAGGGGTGCTCCAACTAGTCCATCACAAAAGGTCACGGGCCGCAAAGTAATCCTCTATCACGAATCACGTGATCTCGTCGGATTCCTTAGAGGAAAACCTCAACTCTGGGGAGAACCAAAGCTTCACCGGGATTCCTATACGCAAGATATATCGCTAAGGTAAGACAAGACTAGCAGGACCTCACGTCGTGTCGACGACCCCGATAAGAGCCGTGTATCTCAGTCTTAGGACACGACGGATGGAACTAGCTACGAGAACCAAACCTCAAGTTTCCTTGTGGTGGCCCCGCAGGCACACCAGGTTGGACCAACACTCATGAGGAGCACTGGCCCGGGTTGTTGATTAAATTCCTCGGGGTGGCCATTCCCTATGCAGATTATTATGAAGTGATTAGCAAATTAACACCAATGTTGGGTCCTGCCGGACAAGTCTTAACACTACACAATTTATCTAGGGGGTCCCCATAACAACCCCGAACGTGTTAGGAGCGATCAGTTATGGAATCAAACACCGCTAGCCGGTAACTATGGCGGAAATAATGGAACAAAACACCCGGCAAAAGGCTAGGCCTTCCGTTATTTACCAAGAATATAGGTGCATTAATTAAATATCAGATTTAACATAATGATATCAAACTCATGTTATCACATGAGACAAAGCACCTGCAACTAGCAACGCTAACGTTAATAGCTTAGCAAAGCCTACTTAGCCATTCAATATTTGCTAGGAAGGTATAAGTGTTTGAGTTTCATGGCAATTTCAGGAGGCAATTATTTCAGTGGTAGGCAGCGAGCATATGACGAAGAAACGTGAATCTAGCATAACAAGTCTAGAGATGGAATCAAGGTCATATCATCTTGCATGTGATGTCCTCAGCTTGGAACTGCTCTTGTTCGTCCTGCACGTACTCTCCCGGATCCACGTACTCGTTCTCCGATCCCGGTGCTACCCAACATAAAAATAGCATCCAATGAACAACGGCACAACAAGATGCAACAAGCACATGATGCATGAGATGAAAATGAACATGCATCTCTATTCTAGCCACTAGCACAAGCATGAGAAGAAAATACAATTTCCTGGACAGAACTGTACCCTAAGCTATCTTGACATGCATGAGGATGTCATGAACAGATTCATACGCGAAAATGATGCAAAAACATATAAAGAACATTACGAACGGAGCTACGGATCAACCGGAAACAACGAAACAAGAAATAGAGTCCTACGTATCAAATCCACCACAACACACTCCAATGGCATACTTCTGGTATTCCCACGTTTCCAAGACATAAAACAAACAAGAATGGATGGGGTAGTGCAAGGAATATCACCACACCATCAACTATGCAGTCACAAGCATCAAAACATCAAAACTACACAATATGTCCTAAACAGCATCATAGCAGTTTGAGGGCTACATGCAAAGCACCTACAGCCACCCAAATGTGCCAAATAAGATGAGTGGCAGAAGCTATTCAAAATCTCTACAAGCATGAGCAAAAAGATAATTCAAAGGAGTTTCACACAGGAAGTTCTACAGCTGCTAACTTGGACAAAAATATCAGTTTTCAGGGACTTAGTGAAAATTCCAGATTCTCACTAGCTGTTTATGCTCTGAAGCATTTTGACAGCACCCAAAACAATATTTACAGGACTCCAAATGGAATGAAAATTGACAAAGAGCTAGACAAACACAAAAGCTACAACCTTCCAGTTGATAGCAAAGGCTGATTCCCAACCCATGGACTTCTACAAGCACAACAACAGGAGAAGAAAATATAAGCAGATTATCACACTTAGTGAAAATCACAGATTTTCACTAAACTGGAAGTTTCAGCCACATGCCTACTTTGACTAGGCACAACTTGCACATATGAACTCCTAAGCATAAAACAAAACCAACATGCTATAGAGGGGTTCACCCTCTACTGCCACAACAAGGAATCAACCTCTTGAGCTCATCACATCACATGGAACCAAGCTCTAAACATGGAACAAAACTGAAATATGACATTCATATAAAGTGTTCCAAAGTGGAATCTGAACCCACCATTGGATTCCTGGGATGATTCCACCCCAAAAACATATATAATACATAGGCACTTGCATAGAATAATTGGGCACAAAGCTAAGAAGAAGATTTACATGGAATCACATAGAGATGAACAGTGCATCATCACATGTGCTTCCACTAGCTCATCACCTACACATGCATATGCACGCCCTTACAAGTCCAATGGTGCACATGAGGGGTTGACCTCATGTTCATGTGCCTTAGCACACCACCACACACACACATACATCAAACACATGCATAATAACACCTACACATGCTAGTATCACAGACACACTAGCTTACACTCGAATAAGCATTCCTACACCCACACATACACTTGCACATGTGCTCATCAAGACACTCCATGCCTTGGGCTAGTGTGTGTCACACACACACATACACACACATGCACACACAACATCACATGATCAACTACATATACACACACACAAGGTATGTGGGGGAAAACCCACACACACACATACACCACACTTGCACAACATGGTGCATGAGCTCATCACCATGCACATGGATACACCCCACACACATCTTCACATCCAACCTAGTGCATACACACACACACATGACTAGCTCACACTTACATCACATGCACACGAGGCCTACCATACATATCTACACTTACTAACAACAATACTAGGAATACCTACTGTAAGTGAGGAGACAAAAATACACACAAGGTGAACTAGCACCTCCACAGCTACTACAAATCAAACAAAAGATAAACAGTAAAGAATTGCAACAACAAAAATAAAAGGGATGGGGAAGGGATTCGAACCCTAGACCCCCTGGTCTCCAACAACAGCTAACACCACTTTGTTACTTGCCACTTGCTCGACAGAACATGGGATGCTTGCAAGGTAATCTATTCACTGTGCTACTGTGCAGAGAGAAAATAACACAAAAAGGGGGTTGGCGCCGCGGGGACTCAAACCCACACCCAAACATCAACACCACCTGCACCTACCACTACGCTACGCTTTGATATTTGACAATACAGGGGAATAAACAAAGTAACTACCAAGACCGCCCTGCTCTGCCTGCACACAGAGACGACGACGGCAGCAACGCCACCGGAGCATGGCCTCTACCACTACGGCTACTCTACGCGTGGGGAACAACTACGGCTAGCTACTCCTACCGCGTGGGACGCCGATCCCCTGAACCACGACGAGCCCGAGCACCTACGACGCATAAGAACACACAACACATGAACCGGCCGTTCTCTTCTCTGATCGGAGAAGCACGGCAACGTTCATCAGCCGGATCTAGCGAGGGGGGAGGGAGAAGAGCTAGGCTCACCAAGTGGGAGGAGAAGAGGACGTCGATCCGATCGGAGGGAGGCGCATGTAGACGAACTGACAATGCCTGATGAAGACTGAAGAAGCTCTGCGCAGAACCGAAGCAGGGACAGGGCCGCTGGGAACACGCTGGAGACGAGCTCCTACCCATCGATCTGGTCGCTCCCCGACCTCAAAGACGGCGGGAACGGAGCGCGGGCACCTTCCCCGAGCCCCCGGACATGCTGGCCGGCGCCGGAGATGAGGGACGCACGGGATCGACGACGGGGTGCTACTGCTCTCTCTCTGCTACCGGATCTACAGAGCTTACCTGGAGGAGGAAGAGAGAGATGGAGGGGAAAGTGGCGGCACAAGGAGGGGGGCGGGGAACCCTAGCCCAAGGGGCACGCACGCCAAGGATTATATGAGGGCCTCGACGCCCGTGAGCCTCACGGCATCTCTCGCTCTCTCATGAAGTCTGACGGAAAGCAATGCACGGGGTAGACACCGTCTGAAGAAAGGAGAAGGAGCGCGCTAGGCTGCCGCGGGGGAAACAGAGAGGAGAGTTGGGCCTCGGGAGGGGGAAGAGAGGCCCAAGCTGGCGCCTGATAGAGGAAAAGAACCCACTTGGGTTTCTTATTTAAACCCAACACAGAAAAAAAATGCACATGCCAACTATTGACGCTAAAAAAATAAAGCAAACATACCCCTGGTCATAAGGAATTATGACCTATTTGAATAAAATGTAAAAGGGATTTTTGGAGTCTATAAATATTTACAAAACAGTATTTAATCCACTGTTTTGTGAATATTTTGCACCTCTCAATTAAAGTTTCAAAACACTAATACATGTCTTCACCTCCACCACAAAACATGCTAAAACATGGACATTTTTAAAACAGGGAAGGAGCAAGTGAATATTTGGGCTTGAGATAAAAGAGAGGGGGGAGTTTAAAACCTAGTTGAATCCACATAGTGCTAACTACTTACAACCAACACTACTCCACATCATCTCACATAGCAACATCTAACAGCACACATCACATATGATATCACACCACATACATATGATCACAATGCAACAACACAAAGACATGGATGAATGGAATGGATGCATGCATGCAAAGGAAAGACAAGGTGACACACATGAAATAACAAATGGAATAACTCTCATGGCACTGACATGATGGACCCACATACAGAAGGTTCCAATAAAGGCAAGGTACACTGTTGGGGCATTACAAACTCTCCCACACTACAAAAAGATCTCGCCCCGAGATCTAAGACTGAAAGAACTTCGGAAATTCAGAACGGAGATGATCCTCGCGTTCCCAAGTAGCCTCTTTATCGGAATGGTGTGACCATTGCACCTTGAGAAATTTGTCAGTCTTGTTGCGTGTCTTGCGCTCAGTCGCCTCGAGAACCGCAACTGGATGCTCACCATAGGATAGGTCAGGTTGAAGGTCGATGTCTTGAAGATGAACAGTGCGCTCAGAAATATTGAAGCATCTCCAGAGCTGAGATACATGGAATACGTCATGCACATTTGCAAACTTTGACGGAAGCTCGAGCTGGTACGCAAGGTCGCCTCTCTTGCCAAAAACTCTAAAAGGACCAACGAAACGAGGCGCAAGCTTGCCTTTGATGCCAAAGCGTTGTGTACCCTTCATAGGGGACACCTTGAGATAGACGAAGTCATCAAGCTCATAAGACATGTCACGATGCTTGATATCATAATAGCTATTTTGACGAGACTGAGCTGCTCTGAGATTACTCCGAACGACCCGACACATCTCTTCAGCTTCTTCTATCAAGTCATTCCAAAGAATCTGACGCTCGCCGGTCTCGGACCAGTTGAGCGGGTTACGGCACTTCTTGTCATAGAGAATTTCAAACGGAGCTTTGCCTGAACTAGCTTGATAACTGTTGTTATACGAGAACTCAATGAAAGGCAGGTAGTCTTCCCACTTCATGCCAAAAGAGATAACACAGGCTCTCAGCATATCCTCAAGGACCTGATTGACTCTCTCCACTTGACCACTAGTCTGAGGATGAAAAGCAGTGCTGAATCGTATCTTCGTGCCCATCGCAGGCTGAAAAGAATCCCAGAACTTGGAAGTGAAGATACTTCCACGATCCAAAGAAATCATCATAGGCACGTCGTGCAAATACACTATCCTGGAAGTGTACAACTCTGCAAGCTGAGCTGCAGAGATGGATTCCTTGACTGGAAGAAAATGAGCCACTTTACTCAACTTGTTGATGACGGCGAAGATGGCATCATTACCCTTCTTGGACTTCGGAAACCCGGTGACGAAATCCATCTCAATATGATCGAACTTCCACTCGGGAATGGGCAAAGGATGCAAAAGACCTGCTGGACGTTGATGCTCTGCTTTCACCCTTCGACATACATCACATTCATTTACGAACTGAGCAATCTCACACTTCATGTGAGTCCACCAGAAGGTCTGTTTCAAGTCCTCATACATCTTGGAGCTTCCTGGATGTATAGAGAGCAAGGAGTTATGAGCTTCTTCCGTGATTACCTTTCTGAGATCACCTTTCGAAACGACAAGATGATCCTCAAAGAACAACGTGTCTCTGGCATCAACACTGAAGCACTTATATTTGGGAAGTCCCTTTGCCACGCCAACCTTGACTTTCTTCACCATTGCATCAAGAAGTTGTGCTGCTCGGACCTGATCTTCCAAGGTAGGAGGGATCTGAAGATTTGCAAGAAATCCCTGAGGTACTAACTGAACGTTGAGCTTCCTGAAAGTCTCACAAAGGTCAGGGTGGAGAGGCTTCAGAATGGGACTGTTGCAGTAAGCCTTCCTGCTCAAAGCATCTGCAACGACATTAGCTTTGCCTGGCGTGTACTCACCCCTCAGATTAAAATCTTGGAGCATTTCCACCCAACGAGTTTGCCGGAGATTCAATTTAGGCTTGGTGAAGATGTACTTGAGACTCTTGTGATCAGTGAACACTTCAACCTTACTTTCCAACAAGAGGTGTCTCCAAGTCATCAGAGCGTGTACCACAGCTGCTAGCTCAAGATCATGCACAAGATAATTCTTCTCCGCTGGCTTCAACTTCCTGGATGTATAAGCGACCACTTTCTTCTCTTGCATCAGAACTGCACCAAGATCTCAAAGAGAGGCGTCGCAGAACACTTGGTAGGGTTTGGAATCATCCGGGGGAACCAAGACTGGAGTAGAGGTGAGCTTCTCTTTGAGTGTGTCGAAGGCCAACTGACACTGTGGAGAACAAGCATACTTCACACCCTTCTGAAGAAGACTTGAGAGAGGCTTAGCAATCTTGGAGAAGTTCTCAACAAACCTTCTACAATAGCTTGCAAGCCCGAGAAAGCTTCGAAGTTGCTTCACATTCTGCGGAGGCTCCCATTCAACAACGGCCTGCACCTTCGACGGATCAACTTTGATGCCCTCGGCAGAGATGATGTGCCCAAGATAGATGACTTCTTTCAACCAGAACTCACACTTGGAAAACTTGGCATATAATTTGTACTCTCTCAGCTTATCAAGCACCAATCTAAGATGTTCTTCATGTTCTTCCTCGGTTTCCGAAAAGACCAGAATATCGTCGAGATACAGCAAGACGAACTCAATCTTGAACGCAGAGAATATGTAGTTCATCAATCGACAAAATGTCGGAGGAGAATTTGCTAGACCAAAATACATGACCGTATACTCATACGAGCCAAAACTAGTCCTGAAAGCAGTCTTCGGAATATCCTATTCGCGAATGCGAATTTGATGATAGCCCATTCTGAGATCAAGCTTGGAGAAGATCTTAGCCCCTTTCAAATGTTCGAACAACTCATTTATGTTCGGAAGTGGATACTTGTTCCTGATTGTCTTCTTGTTCAATGGACGGTAATCGACACACAACCGGTCCGTGCCATCCTTTTTCTTGACAAACAGAACTCCACAGCCCCACGGAGATGTGCTCAGTCTGATCAGACCCACACGCTCTTGCTCGTCGAGTTGCCTCTTGAGTTCCTTCAATTCTTCTGGACCCAATTTGTACGGTCGTTTGCACACAGGCTCAGTACCTGGTTCAAGCTCAATAACAAATTCAACTTCTCGGTGCGGAGGCATTCCTGACAGCTCTTCTGGAAACACATCTTCATATTTGCAGACCACTGGGACTTGCAAAATAGGATTAATCTCACCCTTTTCATTCAACGAGAACAGACGGATTGTGTCATCGCGCGCCGTGAATATAATCACGTCCTCCGAAGAGTGAGTAAGCTTCACTTGTTTAGCTTCACAATAAATCGATGCCTTGTTCATGGCCAGCCAGTCCATACCAAGGATCAAATCCATGTCGGAATTTCCCAAGACAATAGGAGAAGCGAGAAAAGAATAACTGCCTATCTTGACATAAGCACCCGAAACGAACAACTGAGACCTCATCCGCATACCTGGAGACACAACTTGCAATGACTTGGGTAAAAACTCGGTCGCAATATTATTACCAGATGCAAAGGGATATGACATGAAAGAATGCGATGCGCCAGAATCGAACAACACTTTAGCAGGAATATCATTGACGAGGAGGTTACCCATGATCACATCTGACGAGTTTTCTGCCTCAGCTGCATTCACCATGTTGACTCGAGCAGACCTGGGGTTGAACTTCACGAGAGCATTTCTTGGAGGTTTGCCTAGAGGAGGAGGCGGAAAACGGAGCTGAGAAGTGCACCTGTTGGCATAGTGACCCTTCTTCCCACACTGTGACAAGTAACACCTACTGGCTGACGGTACTGTGTCTGAGGAGTCCCTTGCTTCTGCTGCTGGAATCTCTGCTGAAAGATGGGTTGGGTGGGTGGGAAGAACCACGGCCACCAGAATGCTTGAACTGTTGCGTGTGCCGAGTAGGAGGAGGAGACACCCAAAACTCCTGTTGCTTCTGAACCACCTGAGTAGAAGACGAGCTGGAATCTCTGAAGCGCTTCTTATAATTCTCCACCCTGAGCAAAGGTGCCTCAGCCCTGAGAGCTAAGTTGTAGAACTTATCTAACTCCTCAGGATCTTGCAAAGCGAGAGCTAACTGCAAATCTTCTTTCAAGCCACCTCTGAACTGGTAAATCTTGCTCTTCTAATCAGGGATATCCTGCAAGGCGTATCGGACTAGCTCGTGGAACTCGACATTGTACTTGTACACGGAGTTACCACCCTGCTTCAAGCGCCTGAACTTCTCACTCATTTCCTCCACGAAGCTGGACGGAATGTACTGGGATCTGAAGTCACGACAGAACTCACCACAAGTGATCACTCTAGCACCCCTAGAATCCTTCAACTGTTGCCACCAGATAGATGCTTGCCCCTTCAGCTGGAATGTTGCAAACTTGTCGAAATCCTCAGGACGAACATTGCTTCATTCAAAGTGCTTGTTCATGTCACGGATCCAATCCTCAGCATCAAACGGCTGGTCATAGGAAGTGAAAGTCTTTGGCTGATTTGACAGGAACTGACTCAGATTAGCAAACTGATTGCCACCATGTTGGAAATTGCCTTGCTGCTGATTAGCCCTCTCTTGCAACAACTGTAGCAGCATCTGAGTGTTTGCATTTGTAGCAGCCATCACCGCTTGACAAGCCTCTAAAGGAGGAGGCGACGGAGGAGGAGGATTCTCCAGAGGAGGAGGTGGTGGCGGCACATCCTCACGCCCTGGATTTTGACGAGTTGGTGGAGCCATCCTGAAGACGGACAACACATTAGCCCACATAATAAATTGAAGGTATAGCTGAATCAAAAAGGCAGGAATATCTGAACAGGAACATAGAAATTGCACTCGAACAAAATAGTAAGAATGCTTCCTCAAAGTGACGGTCGACAAAATTCTGATTAAGACCACTTGCAAACAAGTATGAGCTAGAACTGCTCGGAACAAACGTATGATCGATATTTCATCCGATATCTTCGTGGATAAGATCGCACGGGCTCGAATTTACAGTAGCCATCATGTGCAAGGTAGTGCACACGACTTACGAAGTATCCCCGAGTCGTAGCGAGCTACAAGGACTCTTTAAGACACAACGAGAACCGTTGTAAGACGACCGTGAACAAACATGCCCAGTGAATATCGAATCCCAACCTCACATCATGCATCTGTAGGAAGATTGTCCTATAAGTTACTACTTGATATCCCACCTATGAATTCCCGAAATATCTGGTGATGCAATCTGGTACACGGATACAATGAGTAATATTCACACAACTCATATACTAACCCGTCCAATGTATCACATCCATCAACACATAACCAGAATCTCGGACCTTCATCTACAACAGACCCTCGTGATCACAACGATACAAAGTATGGCAGTACTCCCGAACAGTCTTCACCGGTACTGGGGACATCGGGGTTATCTCGCCACTACTAGTATTGAAGCAATAACGAACATCCTTCATTCTAAGATACTCAGAAATATGAATGATGGCGATGTGCACAAGAATCCCCTGGAGCTCAACTCCCGGGAAGAAATCAAGGCAGACAGGAGGCACCAAGACAGAACTCTGTCACATTGAAATCATATAGATTTCAAAAATACCCGCGTGATCCTAAAAGTGTTTTGCGCGAGAAGAGGAGTAGAATTAAGATTTCCTAAGACGGGAACCTCACCAGAGGATGGAAGAGAATAAAAAATAATCCTACTCTCCGATATAACTAAGACTGAAAACATTTACTAGACTCGACTCGGCCAAGTACGATCACACAAAGGCTCCTATGGTCGTAAGGCTCTGATTACCAACTTGTAACGACTAAGATGCGGTCCTTTCCGGTTTAGGGGAACGAGACCCCAAAGAGGACAGAAGCGCATCTAAGCATTTCGCAAGCACGGTAACATAGCACATACATAATAACATAATGACAAATAGGGATTCATCTGCCATCTCATAAATAATATCAGAGTTACATCACGCATTTATTCGAACAAGGTAGTTCCGCTACGGACTACATAACATGAGAAATGATTGTGCTACCCTGCATGCTTGCCCACGATCACGACCACGCCTCAGTCTTCTGGATAGTTCACGTACAAGCGGTCGGTCTCCTCATCGTACTGCCATGCCAGCTGCATGCCATTGGGATCACCTGCGTCGGGCGTACCTATACCTGTTGGTGTGTTGAAGTAATCTGTGAGCCAAGGGGACTTAGCAATCTATGACCTCGGTGCCAGAACTAGTCAAGTTATTAGGTAAGGAAGGTTCAGTGTTTAGGTTGCAGCATCCTAAGCATTTATGGTGGCTAACTTACGTAGAACAAGTATTGAAGGTGGTCTATACTAGCGATCGACGACTAGTTGATCATAAAGTGACCCTGAACACCTACTTACGTCAATCATAACCCACCATGTTCCCGATCGAAGAGAGGTCTCCGAAGGGGACAGTCACGGTTACACACACAGTTGGCAATTTTATTAGATTAGATTCAAGTTCTCTATAACCGGATGTTAACAAATATTCCAAGTTGCCACATAACCGCGGGCACAGCTTTCTGAAAGATTAAACCCTGCAGGGGTGCTCCAACTAGTCCATCACAAACGGTCACGGGCCGCAAAGTAATCCTCTATCACGAATCTCGTGATCTCGTCGGATTCCTTAGAGAAAAACATCAACTCTGGGGAGAACCAAAGCTTCACCGGGATTCCTATACGCAAGATATATCGCTAAGGTAAGACAAGACTAGCAGGACCTCACGTCGTGTCAAACTAGTCAAACCAAAAGATTGATTTAACCCGAAATAGATGATTTTTGGATGCTCCTATGGGTCTATATTTATAGGTGGAAAGAAGGTCTAAAAGTCAATAGCTAGGCAATGTGGGACTAAACATATACACAAAGAGGAGAAAAGGAGGGAGAGGAGCCACATGGGCCAAAAGAAAACAGCCAGCCGCATGGGCCAAAAATCGGCCAGCCTACAAGCACACGGCGCACACACACACGTGCACGGCCACGTGAGCTTCTTTTTTTGTTTTTTTCAAATTGTTTTTAAACAACAAAAGAAAGGGAATAATAAATATTTTATATAGGCATATTATATATTAAAATTTTCAGAATAAAATTTCCTATAACATGAACATATTTTCAAGACCAAATAAAATACTTTTTAAAATATTATTATTTTGCTATAACTTTAAAATGAAAAGGAATTGGATTTTCAAATAAATTGCAAATACTTCAATTTTGAATCAAGACATTGTCCCTGATTTTGGATTGTCATTTTCCTCCTCTCATTTGACTTTTTTTATCAGAGAGTTTTGAAATTATTTCAAACTCAAAATTGAATAGGGATTCAAAATACAAAATTTTGGGAAAGTCATTTTATTCCCTCTTTTTTTAAGAAGTTTCAAATTCCACTCAAGTTTCAATCACTCAAACAAACAAACAATCAATCTAATAATTATATTAACATTCCAAAATTTATAATTTTGGGATGTTACAAACTACCACACTTAAAATGAATCTCGTCCTCGAGATTCGAAGAGTCTAGAAAGAAAATGTTTAGGTTTTGGAGGTCTTCTAACAAATCCAATCTCCTGCAAAGTGGGATGCTACCACACTTAAAATGAGAGTTATTGGTCCCTCAAAAATTTTAGCAATCCTCGGGGGTATTGGCATCTGACTCCTCACATTCTTCATTCTAACTCCTTTGGTGATGCTCTTCCATTAAATTCATAACGTTTCCATCAAAATCAAGGGTTCTCCTGTTGATATAAGCTTCTTCCGTCACTGAGTCTTCTTAACTGACAGTCTCGTGATCATTCTAAATAACCTATCGATGATTCTCATGGTGGTCTACCATTTGTGGTTATCCTATAGAGAAAAGGATCTTGGCTTCATCCTCACCGTAAACTTTCCTACGCGTGAGAACAAATGCCATGTACATGGGGCTTTCGTCATACCATTCTAAGGCTTAAACAAAAGCTTCAAAGAACATCGTCTCTCTCTAAGGGTAAGTCCCTCAGATTTACCATTCCGAATAGCAAGAGAATGATAAGAGTAAGTCGTCATGGTGATCAATCCATTCCGCACCCAAATCATTACTCTGTATAGGGTTTAGCGAATCTCGCATTCTAACACTCGGGCATCCTCACAAGCATTTTAGAATTTTTCTTGTACACGAACAAAGTTCGTACGAATCCATTGGTTCTACAAGCTGAACAAAACATCTATCGCATTTTTACCACTCTTAGGTTTTCATATGCTCCTAAGAAAACGTTTGTTGATCCATCATAGCTTATCCCTCCATGCTCTTAGGATAACCTTCATGAAAATCTTGAGATGCATCCTTGGTACCGGTTGTATTCCTTGAACTCATTTTATTTCCATTGGTCTGTGTACCAATAAAAGTGTTTGTTCCTCATATTAAATCTCTCCTCAAATTTCCAATTCCAAGGTACATTATTCATTTGTTGTCATCCCCATAGTTTGATATGATCCAGCATTTCCTTCGATGGTATTCGGTGGGTTTGACTCCTTGGTATGCATGGTACATTCCTACTCCTTGAGTCATGTGGGTTTACCGATTACTACCACATTTAAAATGAAATATACTCATGCCTTCATAGACCACATTTTCTCATATCCTCAAAAATGGCCAGAGATCTTTGTTCATAGAGAAACAACTCATACAATTTCAACATAGGAAATCATGAAACAATAAATTCCATTGACTCATGAAGTTATTACAATCTCTGAGTCTTCTATTACAAAATTCAACTTCATAATCTCATGAAAACAAGAGTGCTTCATGTTACACTTATTGCCATTTTCAAAGCTTAACTACTCCATTCTAGCTTTCTTCCCCTATGGACATTTAGTAGCATAATGTCATGCTTCCTTGCAACGAAAACAAATGACTTCCGAACTGTCTCGAGGCTTCTTGGTGTTTGTTATTACTCCTTGGTTTTCCTGCTTCCTTCTTGGGCACATATCGTTGTAGTGGCCCAATTCCTTACACTTGAAACATCTGATATGACTCAGGTTTTTATGTGTAGGGATTTGACTATGGCTGGTGTACTTTCTCTTCTTTCCGGACTCCTTCGTTCTGGCCAGTTCTTCTATTTCAAGTGGATCCAACTCTACTTTTTCTGTCGGGAAGTCTCCCAGATATTTATGGCTTTCCTTCGTGCAATCCTGTGAATAATGTACTTCTTGTCCACATGAGTAGCATGCATTGGAGAAAAATCTAATCAGACCTTGTTCATCAGGGTCTTCTATATTTTCCTTCGTCACAGGTTCTTCTAGAATCTTATTCTTGAATGTTTCCTTCATTACTGCTTTCTGCTGCTTGACAAGTTGTTGCACCTTGGGGTAGATGTGACACTGGGCTAGGTAGTGGGTGGTTCCTTCACACAAGAAACAAGTCACCTGACTAGTTGGGCATTCCTCTGATGAGTGATTTTCTTCACAATGAGGGCATCCATCCTTGTGTTCTTCCTGGGTGTGTCCTATTTCTCCACAGATCTTGCATGCACAAGGCTTCTTCATCGGGCTTTCATAACACTTTTGAATAAGACGGGATCTTAACAGCGTCTTCTTGAATTCGTCCCAGGTTTTTGCTCCACTAAATCCTTGTATGGCATGATGCATTTTCCATCAGATAATAGCACTTTGTGTAAAGTACTGAAGAGCGTGTGCCACTTCATACTTCCTTGAGATCAAATGGCTCCTGTAGTGGTTCTCCATGTTCTGAATCCATATTTCAGCCTCGAGTTGGGTCATTGGTCCACAGACTACAAGTCCAGCTTCATACTAAATCTGGTAGGGTTGAGGTTTTGGGGATGAGATGGGTAAGAGAGAGAGGGAGATACACACAATACAAAAAATATTTTTGAGAATAGGTTTTATTTGTGGCTGTCGGAAAACATACACCAATGATGGCTCACAAATCATCATATCTAACGTGGGTATATAACAGGGGTTTGGACTTCTAATGGTCATATAAATATTCGAACGCTTCAGGGTCTTCGAGTTCTTCGAGTCTTGAGAGTCTTCAATTGGTGCAACTTCAATTCTTCAAATGCATGATGAAATCCTCTTTACTTTGAAGTGGGACTCAGTTGGTCCTTCAAATCGTCAAAGGGGTAAGGGTATTGTCTAACTATTTGAGTTGAGAGAGAACATTTGATGAAATCAAAAAGGATGAGAAGTAAAGGATGTTCTTGGAAATAAAATTTTAGAGAGATCTTTTCCTAAGGGATTTCCAGTTTCTAGGGTCACGTCCTATAGTCAACATGTGCTCTGATACCATATCTGTAGCGACCCGACTCAAAACGAATCAAGCCTCTGTGTATGTGTGCCATCCCTGGATCAGTATGCTGGCACACACAGTACATCAATGTATATATCAAAGTGCAATCACATGTAAATAACGTAAAATGGATATATACCTCAAAATCTCAGCGGAAACAATCAAGGGAGTGGAGTCCCAATAAACACCAACGGCAGGTTGAGTGCAGACCGTAACCCTGAATTGTACTCTTACTCGTCGGAGAAAATATCTGCAACATAAGACGTTGCAGCCGTGTAGGTCAGCATATTGAATATGCCGGCAAGTCACAAAAGAGAGGGGTAAAAAATATCATCTATACTATATGCATATATGGCAGGTGGGGCTGTAAGTTTTAGCGAAAAGCAAAGTTTTCTCTTACAACAAGAGAGGGGCTAAAAGCAAAATCTTACTACGTTGTTGGTTGTTAATGAGATGGTTCCGCCAACCAGTTCTCATACCCAAGTTATCAATATTACCCACATCAAATATATATAATGATGTTGAGAATTCCTGATAGTTTCAGTTCCTTTGACTCAAGTTGTCCATGACCGTGGACACGGCTAATCGATTAGGTTTGAGTACTCTGTAGAGTTTTGCACACGTTCCCCACAAGATATGATCGCCTCCGTGTATGTCCTCGCACTTCCGGGTGTTTGAAGACCGGATGATCAAAACATGGTCTTTCAACGGGTTCCTCTGATCCTCTATCGGTGCCCATCCAATCCTACCGTTCTTCTACATCTCATAGCACCGCCTGTCCAGAGTCACCATGTTGTCCAACCAAGCCAGAGCCCATAATGACTTGTGGCTGTGCAGGTAAGCCTTGGGTCTTGCAAATATCCGTCCATCTCTTTGAGCCTGGGTGAAGCTTTCGCAAGATGTCATGGCGCTTCCCCATGCATCCCGGGTCGTCCACTGGTTTCTCCAGGGAGCCCATCTAAACCGTCCTTCACCCAGAGGTATATTTCGTTCTGAGGTCTTGCAAGTCTTGGAGTCTTCGGGTCTTGATTATTAAGTTCTCACAACACTCATGGTAAACACTCAACCAAACCCCGTCTACTAGGAGCATAGCATAATAACGTCCCGGCCAAAGTAACAAGGGGGATGGGTGCCTATCACATGATACTACATCAAGATCCAAAATTTCCAAGTACCTACTTTGCATGCAATTGGGTGAAGAAGGTTGAAACTAATGCAAAAAAAATCTTAGGTAAAAATATGATCAATGTGAACTTGCCTGGTATTACTTGATGTAGATGGTCGCTCTCATAATCTTGATAATTCTACTCGTCACACTCCAAGCAATCTATCGTAAATGAATAACATTCAATAAACATTCATGCCAAAAGGAAGAACCAAAAGAACATAAGAACAAAACATGTCTTGGTGCAAAATAACAACATACCAAGATTTAATAAGAAAACATAGGGCCTTATGGTGTTGTAAAAGGAAAGGTGAAAGGGGTCAACTCAAAAGAGTCAAAGGGTGACCAACTATCGCTATATAAGGTCGACTTGCATACACTATGGGAGATGATAAAAAATATTGGGAGAACAACATTAATGTCGCTTGACAAATAGAATAAGACATAAGAATTTATTTGTAGAAAGAATTTCTTGAAATGGAGCACTACAACACAGGTTATAGCGAATTGAAGTATGAATTGAATTTGCATTCAGAAGGTCAAGAGAAGTTGAACTGAAGTACGATGGTTACGTAAAAAAATATATGACATGAGTGTTTAGGGGTAAAAGGAATCAATTGAAAAGGTTGTACGATTTGCAAGATAAGATCAAATGAACGTTCGAATACAAATTTGAATCGCTCAAATTTCTAAGGGTCAAATGTCAAAACTAATGATGCTATTGGATATAGGAGATCAATATGAGCATGTAGAAAAAAGAATTACTAGATTTGAAATGGCGGATCAAAAGATATGAATACTTCAATATAACATTGAATCGGCTTAGAATGATGTGAACACTTTTGGGCACTAATAGATAAATCGGATTTGATCAAAATTATAAGTTGAAAAGTTAAAACTAATGATACAAACGGGAAGATTACTTTGATACGAATCCGACGCAATTGGATTCAAATAAAACAAAGCTACGGATAAAAAGATATGATCAAAAGAAGTTTGAATATGAGTGTGAACAAATTTGGAAATTTGAAAAGTTCAAAAAAGATGATATGATAGGTTCACCGGATAGGTGGGATCAAGACGAAACTCTAGACCTTGGTTTCATCTAATTCGGACAAACGAGTAAAAAGTTATGGCTCTTTGAAAAATTAGGGCCAAACTGTTTTACGGAGGAAAAATGCTATGTCCAAAAGAATTCTACGACTAATGTGTAAATACAGAGAATAATTGATAAATCTAATTACTCTACTGTATACTAGTGTAGGAATACTAGTCTAGAAAGAATAAACTACGGGAGTATAAAAAAATACTAAGAGAAATACCTTTAGAATGCAGAGTAAGAATTAATTTCAATGAGGAGACGACTTCGAGAAATCCCGTCGAAGAGAAGAGAGTATTTCTATTCAATAAACCTAGTCAAACCAAAAGATTGATTTAACCCGAAATAGATGATTTTTGGATGCTCCTATGGGTCTATATTTATAGGTGGAAAGAAGGTCTAAAAGTCAATAGCTAGGCAATGTGGGACAAAACATATACACAAAGAGGAGAAAAGGAGGGAGAGGAGCCACATGGGCCAAAAGAAAACAGCCAGCCGCATGGGCCAAAAATCGGCCAGCCTGCAAGCACACGGCGCGCACACACACGTGCATGGCCACGTGAGCTTCTTTTTTTGTTTTTTTTTTTCAAATTGTTTTTAAACAACAAAAGAAAGGGAATAATAAAATATTTTATATAGGCATATTATATATCAAAATTTTCAGAATAAAATTTCCTATAACATGATTTTCAAGACCAAATAAAATACTTTTTAAAAAATTATTATTTTGCTATAACTTTAAAATGAAAAGGAATTAGATTTTCAAATAAATTGCAAATACTTAAAATTTGAATCAAGACATTGTCCCTGATTTTGGAGTGTCATTTTCCTCCTCTCATTTGATTTTTTTTATCAGAGAGTTTTGAAATTATTTCAAACTCAAAATTGAATATGGATTCAAAATAGAAAATTTTGGGAAAGTCATTTTATTCCCTCTTTTTTTAAGAAGTTTCAAATTCCACTCGAGTTTCAATCACTCAAACGAACAAACAATCAATCTAATAATTATATTAACATTCCAAAATTTGTAATTTTGGGATGTTACACTAGTCGACGTGGATCGTGTAACACTTGGATGACTAGAGGGATGCCGATCTAAGTGGGAGTTCATCAGATGAACTTAATTATCATGAACATAGTCAAATAGGTATTTGCAAATTATGTTGTAACTTACGCTATAGCTCTACGTTATTTGATACGTTCCTAGAGAAAATATGGTTGAAAGATAGAAGTAGCAATTATGTGGACTCGGTCCGTTAACTAAGTATTGTCCTCATTGCTAAATAGAAGGCTTATGTCCTTAACGCACTGCTCGGTGTGTTGAACCCCAAGCGTGATCTATGGATGTTGCGAACATCCGACATACACTTTTTTGATAACTACATGATAGTTCAGTGCATATTGCTTAAACGACTTAGAATTAAGGCGTTAAAGACGTTTCGAACGTCGTAGGACATACGTGATGATCCAAGAGATGAAATTGGGATTTCATGCTCGTGCCCTTGTTGAGAGGTATGAGACCTCCGACAAGATTCTTTGTCTGCAAAAGTAAAGGAGAAGAGATCAATATTTGAGCATGTGCTCAGATTGTCTGAGTACTACAATCGCTTGAATCGAGTGGGAGTTGATCTTCCAGATAAGACAGTGATAGTTCTCCAAAGTCTTTGACACCAAGCTCCTAGAGCTTCGTGATGAACTATAACATATCAAGGATGGATACGATGATCCTTGAGCTATTCGCGATGTTTGATACCGCGGAAGTAGAAATCAAAAAGGAGCATCAATTGTTGACGGTTTGTGAAACCGCTAGTTTCAAGAAGGGAAAGGGCATGAAGGGATACTTCATTGGGGAACAGTCACTGAAGAGGAACTACCCTAGACACTTGGTAGATGAGAAGGCTGGCAAAGTCGACAAAAGTATATTGGATATACATGATATTGATGTGCACTTTACTAGTACTCCTAGTAGCACCAGGGTATTAGATACCGGTTCGGTTGCTAAGTGTTAGTAACTCGAAATAAAAACTACAGAATAAACAGAGACTAGCTAAAGGCAAGGTGACGATGTGTGTTGGAAGTGTTTCCAAGGTTGATATGATCACACATCGCACGCTCCCTCTACCATCGAGATTAGTGTTAAACCTAAATAATTGTTATTTGGAGTTTGCGTTGAGCATAGACATGATTGGATTATGTTAATGGAAAAATGATTATTCATCTAAAGAGAATAATGGTTATTCTATTTACTTGAATGATACCTTAAATGGTCTTGCACCTAGAATGAATTGTTTATTGAATCTCGATCGTAGTGATACACATGTTCATAACATTGTTGCCAAAAGATACAAAGTAGTAATGATAGTAGCACTTACTAGTGGCACTGCTGCTTGAGTCATATTGGTATAAAATGCATGAAGAAGCTCCATGCTGATGGATCTTTGTACTCACTCATTTTTGAAACGTTTGAGACATGCAAACCATGCATGTTGGTATAAACGCATGAAGAAACTCCATGCGGATGGATCGTTTGACTCACTTGATTTTTGAATCACTTGAGACATGCAAACCATACCACATGGGCAAGATGACTGAAAACCTCTTTTTCCAATGAGATGGAACAAGAATGTAACTTGTTGGAAGTAATACATTTTGATGTGTGCAGTCCGATGAGTACTGAGGCACGTAGTGGATATCATTATGTTCATACTTCACAAATGATTTGAGTAGATACTAGTGTATTTACTTGATGAAACACAGGTCTGGATTATTGAAAAAGGTTCAAGTAATTTCAGAGTGAAGTTGAAGATCATCGTGACAAGAGGATAATATGTCTACGATGTGATCGTGGAGGTAATCATATATATGTCTCTAAGTTACGAGTTTGGTAAACGTTTAAGACAAGGTTAAAATTGTTTCACGTGAAAAATGTTTCACAACTCATGCCACCTGGAACACCATAGTCTGATGGTGTGTCCATATGTCATAATCATGCACTATAGATATAGTGCATACTATGATATTTCTTATCAAATTACCACTATCGTTTATGGGTTAGGCATTAGAGAAAACATCACTCACTTTGAATAGGGCACCACTCAATTCCGTTGAGATGACACAGTATGAACTATGGTTTGGAGAAACCTTAGATGTCATTTCTTAAGAGTTTGGGGCTGCGATGCTTATGTGAAAGAGTTTCAGCCGGATAAGCTCGAACCCAAAGCGGATAAATGCATCTTCATAGGACACCCAAAACAGTTGGGTATACCTCCTATCTCAGATCCGGAAGCAAAAGTGTTTGCTTCTAGAAACGGGTCCTTTCTCGAGGAAAGGTTTCTCTCGAAAGAGTTGAGTGGGAGTATGGTGGATACTTGATGAGGTTATTGAACCATCACTTCAACCAGTGTATGGCAGGGCGCAGGAAGTCATTCCTGTGGCGCCTACACAAATTGAAGTGGAAGCTTATGATGGTGATCATGAAGTTTCGGATCAAGTCACTGCCAAAACCCTCGTAGGCGGACAAGGATGTGTACTAATATAGAGTGGTATGGTAAACATGTCTTAGATGTCATGTTGTTGGACAACAATGAACCTACGAGATATGAAGAAGCGATTGTGGGTCTGGATTCCGACAAATGGCTAGAAGCCATGAAATCCGAGAGAGGATCCATGTATGAAAACAAAGTATAGACTTTGGAGGAACCACTTGATGGTCATAAGACTATTAACTGTGAATGGATCTTTAAAAGGAAGACACACGATGATGGTGAAATGTCAACATTAAGAAAGCTCGACTTGTCGCAAAGGTGTTTTCGACAAAGTTCAAAGAGTTGACCACGATAAGACTTTCTCACTCGTAGCGGTGCCGAAAGTATGTTGAAATTATGTTAGCAGTTGCTGCATCATTTATGAAATATTGCAGATAGGATGTCAAAATATTGTTTCCTGGACGGTTTCCTTGAGGAAAGGTTGTATGTGATACAACCAGAAGATTTTGTCGATCCTAGAAGGTGCTAACAAGTATGCAAAGCTCCAGCGATCCTTCTATGGACTGGAGCAAGCATCTCGGAGTTGGAATATACACTTTGATGAGATGATCAAAGTTTTTGGTTCTATACAAAGTTTATGAGAAACTTGTATTTCCAAAAGGTGAGTGGGAGCACTATAGAATTTCTGATGAATATATGTGGTTGACATACTGTTGATCGGAAATAATGTAGAATTTCTGCAAAGCATAAAGGGTTGTTTGAAAGGAGTTTTTTCAAAGGAAAACCTAGATGTAGCTACTTGAGAGTTGAGCATCAAGATCTACAAAGATAGATCAAAGTGCTTACTGGAACTTTCAACGATATGCACGCCTTGACAAGTTTTTGAAGGAGTTCAAAATAGATCAGCAAAGAAGGAGTTCTTGGCTATGTTGTAAGGTGTAAATTTGAGTACGACTCGAAGCCCGGCCACGGCAGAAGAAAGAGAAAGGACGAATGTCGTCCCCTATGCATCAGCCGTAGGCTCTACAAGTATGTTGTGTTGTGTACCGCACCTAAAGAGTGCCTTTCCATGAGTCAGTCGTGGGGTACAAGAGTGATCCAGGAATGGATCACTTGACAGTGGTCGAAGTTATCCTTAGTAACTAATGGACTAAAGAATTTTTATCAATTATGGAGGTGATTAAAGAGTTCGTCGTAAAGGAGTTACGTCGATGCAAGCTTTGTCACTAATCCGGAGGACTATGAGTAGTAAACCGGATTCATATAGTGGAGCAATCATTTGGAATGGTTCCACATGGGGCGTAGTAGCATCTATAGGATGACATAGAGATTTGTAAAGCACACACGGATCTGAAAGGTTCAGATCCGTTGACTATAAACCTCTCTCACAAGCAAGACATGATCGAACCCCAGAACTGTATGGGTGTTGAATACATTGCAATCACATAGTGATGTGAACTAGATTATTGACTCTAGTGCAAGTGGGACACTGTTGGAAATATTCCCTAGAGGCAATAATAAAATGGTTATTCTCATATTTCGTTGTTCATGATACTCGTCTATTGTTCATGCTATAATTGTATTAACAGGAAACAATAATACATGTGTGAATAAATAGATCACAGTTGTCCCTAGCAAGCCTCTAATTGGCTAGCTCGTTGATCAATAGATGATCATGGCATTGGATGTCATTGATAACGGGATCACATCATTGGGGAATGATGTGATGGACAAGACCCAATCCTAAGCATAGCACTAGATCGTGTTGTTCGTATGCTAAAGCTTTTCTAATGCCAAGTATCATTTCCTTAGACAATGAGATTGTGCAACTCCCGGATACCGCAGGAGTGCTTTGGGTGTACCAAATGTCACAACGTAACTGCTGATTATAAAGGTGCACTGCGGGTATCTCCGAAAGTGTCTGTTGAGTTGGTACGAATCGAGACCGGGATTTTTCACTCCGTATGACGGAGAGGTGTCTCTGGGCCCACTCGGTAGAACATCATCATAATGAGCTCAGTATGACTAAGGAGTTAGCCATGAAATGATGTGCTACGAAACGAGTAAAGAGACTTGTCAGCAACGAGATTGAACAAGGTATGGGGATACCGACGATCGAATCTCGGGCAAGTTCTATACCGGCAGACAAAGGGAATTGTATACGGGATTGATTGAATCCTTGACATCGTGGTTCATCTGATGAGATCATCATGGAACATGCGGGAGCCACCATGGGTATCCAGACCCCGCTGATGGTTATTGGCCGGAGAGGTGTCTCGGTCATGTCTGCATGCCTCCCGAACCCGTAGGGTCTACACACTTAAGGTTCGATGACGCTAGGGTTATAGGGAATTGTTATACAAGGTTGTCGAAGGTTGTTTGTAGTCCCGTATGAGATCCCGGACGTCACGAGGAGATCTTGCATAGTCAGTAGGTAAAGAATTATATATAGGAAGTGAGGATTTGGTCGCCGGAATTGTTTCGGGCGACACGGGTAATGTACCGGGATCACCGAAAGGGTTTCGGGGGTCCACCGAGAGGGGCCACCAGCCCCAAAGGCTAGCATGGGACAAAAGGTGGAAGGGAACCAGCCCAGAGTGGGCTGGTGCACCTCCCACCTAGGCCCAAGGCGCCACAAGAGAGGGAAGGGGGGAAACCCTAGTGCAGATGGGCCTAAGACCCATCTGGGGTGCGCCACCCCCTCTCTCTTGCCCTCGCCGCCACCACCAGCCCTAGATAGGGCTGCCGCACCCTTTGGGGATGGGAACCCTAAAGGGGGCGCCCCCCTCCCTCTCCCCCTATATATAGTGGAGGTTTTGGCTGATTTGACACACACGAATTCTCTCTCTCGGTGCAGCCCTGCTTCTCCTCTTTCTCCTCTCCCATGGTGCTTGGCGAAGCCGTGCCGGGAGACCTCGTAGCTCCACCGCCACCACGTTGTCGTGATGCCGGAGCTCTCCCTTAACCTCTCACTCCTCCTTGCTAGATCAAGGCGTGGGAGACGTCACCGGTCTATACATGTGTTGAACGCGGAGGTGCCGTGATTCGGCACATAGATCGGAACCAACCGCGATCCCAATCGCTGCGAGTACGACTCCATCGACCGCGTTCATAGTAACGCTTTCGCTTAGCGATCTTCAAAGGTATGAAGATGCTCTACAACCTCTCTCGTTGCTACTCTCTCCATAGATAGATCCTTGTATGGCGTATGAAAATTTTGAATTTACTACGTTCCCCAACATCTCAAGCGTCTAAGCTTGGGGATGCCCCCGTGCATCCCCTTCTCTATCAACAATCATCAGTTCGTCCATCTCCATACTATATTTTTATCACTTCATATGTTATGTGCTATGCTTGGAGCGTCCCGCTCTTTATTTCTTAGTTTGTTTTAGTTTTCCTTGTTGTTCATAACAAGTCGGAACCTAGCCTACATTGTTTGGGAGAGAAACACGCTCCATTCCACTCTAGAACACAACATAGGTTTTCATGCTTATCCTTTTTGTGTGTTCTTTATCTTTTCGTAGCTACTGTCATGCCTAGCTCTTATTTTTCATGCTATACCTTTTTAAGAGCTGTCATTTAGGTTGCTTTTGGAACTCTCTTGAGTTATCATGCTTATCTTGTTTAGAGAGTTGGCTTGTTGCACTGAGTTGTGTGTCTTGCATGAGTAGGTAATTGAGTTTGCTATTTAAGTATAGTAGTAACTTGCAATAGTTTTGAGGTATGGATTTGAGTAATGTTTGGACTATTGGTGCCAAGAGCTTAAGCCTATTAGTGATAGGTGTCGTATTTTGGTAAATCCGTGTGTTTTTCAAAAAATAAAAATTAGTTGAGAACTCTAGCTACTAAATTGATCGGTAACCTCTGGATTGAAAACCTCTCTATACTCGTTGGGAGAGATTGACAACCTCTCTGTACTCGTTGGGAGCAAAGTTATTTGTGTGTGTGTAGGTCCACATCTTCTGCTAGCGCCAGGGTGGGAGACACCTACTTGTTGATCCTAGGAGTCCTCCTGGTTCGATAAACCTTATAGTCTTCGTGTAAGAGAAAACTTGCTGCTGACTACATCTCAAGCTTTCACTTGGGGTAACCAACGAGGAGCGAGAAGTATATACGTCATCTCGTCATCAAGGGTCATCATGATGATCGGAAAAACTCCAACCGGGCCGTAAAATCCTAGACATGCGACCCCATGGTTGGCGCTAACTGTCGTGTGAACGATCCTGACAATGAATAATAGGGGTATGAATGAGGGGCGGAGCCTAGCTACGACGCAAGTGTCACTCGGATTTAGCAAGTTTGTGCCCCTTGAAAGGACGTGGATGTCGCCTAGAGGGGGGTGAATAGGCGCTTAAAATAATTATGGTTTAGGCTTGAACAAATGCGGAATAAAACTAACGTTTAATTTGTCAAGCACAAAACCTACAAACAACTAGGCTCACCTATGTGCACCAACAACTTATGCTAAGCAAGATAAACAACTAAGTGATAGCAAGATATATGACAATAAACAATATGGCTATCACAAAGTAAAGTGCATAAGTAAAGGGTTCGGGTAAGAGATAACCGAGGCACGCGGAGACGATAATGTATCCCGAAGTTCACACCCTTGCGGATGCTAATCTCCGTTGGAGCGGTGTGGAGGCACAATGCTCCCCAAGGTGCCACTAAGGCCACCGTAATCTCCTCACGCCCTCGCACAATGCAAGATGTCGTGATTCCACTAAGGGACCCTTGAGGGCGGTCACTGAACCCGTACAAATGGCAACCATTGGGGGCGGTTACCGGTACCCATACAAATTGCTCGGGGCAATCTCCACAATCCAATTGGAGACCCCGACGCTTGCCCGGAGCTTTACACCACAATTATTGAGCTCCAAGACACCACCAAGCTTCTAGGACGCCAAAGCATCCACGAAGAACAATCTCTAGGGTACTAAGTACCAAAGGGTAATAAGCTTCTCAACTTCTCACTTCCACGTATCAATGTGGAGAACTAAAACCGATGCAACTAATGCAATGGCAAGAACACACGAAGTGGTCAAGTCCCTCACACTCAAATCCCTCCACAACAAGAAAAGCTATGGAGAAATATGAGAGGAAGAACAAGGAGCTCACAACTCCAAGATCTAGATCCAAGGGGTTCCCCTCACATAGAGGAGAAAGTGATTGGTGGAGATGTGGATCTAGATCTCCTCTCTCTTTTCCCTCAAGAACAAGCAAGAATCATTGGAGGGATTGAGAATTAGCAAGCTCTAAGAAGGTCAACAATGGGGGAAGAACACGAGCTCAACGGATAAGTAAAAGACTAAGGGGGAAGAAGACCCCCTTTATATAGTGGGGGAAGAAATCAGACCGTTACCCCCACTTACAGCCCGAGCCCAGCGGTACTACCGCTCGCTGCAGCGGTACTACCGCTGACCCTCCAGTGGTACTACCGCTGAGCCCATGCTAGTGCAAAGATACTACGGGGCCAATCACCGCCAAGAAAGTCTTCGCAAAAAGTCCGACGTAGTATAGCCGCAAGGATGACGGTACTAAAGTCCTTGAGCGGTACTACCGCTGACCAGGGGCGGTACTACCGCTGGGACAGCGGTACTACCGCCAGCTCTAGTGGTACTACCGCTAGGGCCAGTGGTACTACCGCCAGCTCTAGCGGTACTACCGCTAGGTCCAGCGGTACTACCGCTCGCCACTGAAACAGCCATAACTTTCGCATACGAGCTCCGAATCGAGCAAACCCAATCTTAAGACCATGCAGATATGAAAATGTCAATGATATAGAGATGTGAGACCTCTATGAATGAAGAACCGGCAAAAACTCCATCATCAAAAACATCATAGTAGATGCATATGGACTCTGTTTTCGATGAACTCGAGCTTGTCATGAAGATGACCATAAGCTCTAAAACTCACAAAGAGAAACACAAAATAAGAACCAAGAAGTATGATGCAAGGATGAAAATGGTTTGAGCTCTCAATGATCGATACGATCAAGCTACTCACTTGAGAGTCCCCCTTGACAGTACAACAATCTATCCTAAAACGGAAAACCTATCAAGGGCAAACCTATACCTTGCACCTCGACCTGTTGAGCTAGATGACGATGATCTTGGCTTCCTCAAGATGGACCACCTTCTTGATTACGTTGGCTTGATGAAGACTAGTTGATTGCTCCCCCATACACAACATGGGTGAGCCGCTCTTCAGTATATCTTCACAAGTCCATTTCCACCACAATGGACGGCAGGCTTCAAGCATGATATCTTCGTGCTGATTCACTTGAACTTGCACACCGCAATCTTGATGACGATCACCACTTGACGTCATCCTTCATGGGTTGTATGAGATCTTCCTCTAGACGCAAGCCCATGGAGACATACCTAACCCCACATAGAACTCTCACGAAGACCATGGGTTAGTACACAAACACGTAATGGACAATGCTTACCATACCATGGGATCACTTGATCCCTCTCGGTACATCTTGTACGCTTTGTGTGTTGATCATCTTGATTTACTCTTTGTGTGAGATCTTGATCAACCTTGTGTCTCTAAGACCATTATTTGAATAATACTTTGATACCATCTTGGTCATCATATAAACTCCTTGAACCCAACAGATGGACTTCAAGAAGTGCCTATGGACAAATCCTATAAATATAACTTAAGGCAACCATTAGTCCATAGGAATTGTCATCAATTACCAAAACCACATATGGAGATATATGCTCTAACACCCCTCTCAGAGGATGTAAAGACCCTACGTCTCGTGTCTCGAGGCTTGTATTTTCTCTAGGGGTGTCTTATTACAACAAATGTTGAACCCTTGTCACAGAGCTTGGGGTGGCTTATATAGAGTTTGCCAGGACCCGCCGAGCGTTATTACAAGGGCATTTAATGTGAGTTACTCGAAACGTTACTAGAAACGGCAGCTCTAACTACAGTCGATACTAGTAATGCTAGTCTTGACTGCACTACATGTATTGTTTTAAGTCTCTCGACCGTTGAAGCTACCTTGTCGTCCATACTTGTCTATGTCCGAGTGCTGGTGTATGGCCGACTGACTGGAAGGCGTCCGAGTGACCCCATGGTTCGAGTGGATATTGTGTATCCATCCGAATGCATTTGTAGTCCTGAGACTTCTATGGCCATGTGGGGCCCTATGTAGGCCCTCGATGTCTGATACATGACCCTACCACTAGTAGGTGACCCCATCAGTCCCCCCCCCCCCGTCCGATAGCGAGGGTGAGTAGAACATGGAAGGCCGCCGCCATCGCCGCTTGGTCCGACAAAGCTTATAACCGCCACCATCTTGCCGGGGCACACAACCGATGAGCTTGCCTGCTTCGCGGAGGCAAAGCCCACTACTCTTTCCCTCGCGCTAAAGATAAGCTTGGCGGGTTCATCATCGTGAAGGTGGAAGCTATGCCTTTGTGTTGAAGGTTTAGTTTTCAGGGCTCATGGTCGGCCGAGAGTTTGCTGTCGGACATGGGAAAAACATGATGTGGGAAACAGCACTGCGGGGGACAACTATGTTTTAGACTAGGTTAGACTGGCCTAATCTCTATAGATTAGTTGAAAATATGATTAATGTGCTCCGGTTAGATGAAAATCATCCAATTTCATGTAAGAATTTTCTAAATTTGAATGAAATCCATTAAGTTTGTTTATATTTATACCAAATGTGACCAAACATTTGTGACTAGCTTTTAATGGACGGCTCTTGCTTCACTGTATGTGGATAAGTCCCCATCGCTCCGCGGACTAGATTTCACGGGTTCATGGATAGATATGATGTACGATGTAGGGGTCAAGATGCGCTTAGAAGCTAAGACATCGAAAATTTTCATGTAAACACATATAACCTGTTAAGAACAATTACTCTTATAAAATACAACGTTGGTCCGACAAAGCTTATAACCGGCCAATAAATCCCCGGAACATTACGAGAAAGGAACATTTTTCTTTCCAAACCCAAATAGAAGTTTTCTCAAGCATACCACGAATGGTAGCAGGAGCTTGACATCAAGAACAATTCCCCAAAGGAGGCGGTCACTAGTTAGAGAAATTCCAACTAGCCGATCCAAACGGACGGCGATTTTGTTCGTTTTTTGTCCGTTTGGGTCGACCGCCGCTCTACGTTCATCCGTTTTTCTTTTTGGGTCGGTCGTGTGCCTAACAGGGACGACCCATTTTATGTCCGCACATTTAGATTAAAAAGGCCTTCACCTGACATTGGTGTGGCGTTGAGTTCAATGGTCACTGGCGCGGGCGTGGAAGGGGGAGAAGCGGATGCCTTGCCTGTAGACGTGAAAGCCAGGAATCGACTGCGTGGAAGACGCGCGCGGCGACTCCAGCAACATTATCCGAGGATATGCTGACGAGCCCGTGCTGCCCGCGGCCGCGGCAACGGCGACGACAAGCCCGTGTTGGCTAGGGTTTACCCCTAGGTACAACAAGACCTCCCTCGTTGCCTCCTTCACCCGGGCATTGTTGTCTTCCTGCTGCGTGACGGCGGCGATGGTGGCGGCGGCAGCTGCCTCGCCCTTGCATCTTGTGCGTGCCTCCGTCCATTCCTCTTGGCCGATTCCACAACCCGCTCCTCGGGCGTCAACTCCTTCTTCTTCTTGGGTGGCGTGGCGGCCTTGTGGGGGGCGCGGGTCTTGGCTCTGGCTTCGGCGGCGGCGGCGGACGAGGCGAAGGAGGTGATGGCGGCGGCGGCCTCGAGGTCGTTGTCCATGGCGGTGGGAGCGGGAGCGAGCGGGAGGGTTGGGGAAAATGGAAGGAAAAGTGGCCGCTTTATCACCGACTTGTGGATCAGGGAGGGGAGTAAGCGTGCGTCGTGCGTGTCCGCGTCGACGTAAATCAGGCTTAAAAATTGGATCGAGAATGGGTCGGCGGGTGGATAAAAAACGGATGCGCGTTTGTTTGGGTCTGCGTGCTTGGACCAACTTTTTTTCGCGCCGATCCAAACGGACGACGATGGTCGCCAGTCGTTGGATGGACTCTGGCAAAAGCACATCAGCGTCTTAGCTGGACATAGGAATTTTGTTAGCATGCACCACAGCTAGCCAGTGTACGCCAGTCCACTACTACAGCTGTGGCTGAACAGCGCCCCCTCCCCGTCTCCGGTCCGTTGGTCCCCCGAAAAAATCTAGTTTATCTTCACCGTGATCCCACTCTTTGACCGCCTAGAGATGAAGGCTGGAAAGGCGGCTTTTATTCCCACTGTCACGGCCACCGTTCTTTATGCACCATGCAGTGCAAGCCCTACACTCATGAGGCTGACAGTAACGGTAATATCATAGATAGTATCATGCATGTCAACTAGGCATTTTCGATGAGGTGACATAGAATTAAATGAAGAAAAAAAGGGTTAAGTATCATATCATGATACCGTATCATATTAAATGATGTGCTATTATGTGTCTTGCATGACAATAAATAAACTACACTATGATACTAACATATGATACTATGCATAAAGAATGTGGTATCACACTAATATCATATGCATGATATAGTATATGATGCTGTCCATTACAACCAGACTGATCGACATCCAGTCACATCCACCCCTCGCGTAGTGGTAGGATTTGTCTATTGGCTCCCCGTCGCCTAGCGTAGCGGCTTCGCTCGATCCCGGCCTATTTAAGCCCGCTTTCCCTACCCCGTCCAACGTTTCCCTCCCCTCCATTCCACTTTACTTAGTACAACCAGGAGGACCTAGCCATAGCTTAAGCTACCCTGCTGGCTACGGTGCTCTCACCATGCTGGAGAATCAGAGCCAAGCGGAGGTAGGCATCGCCCTCTCCATCTGCTTTACCCCGGCCCTATCGATCCTGTCCAGCTTCATAGCTAACTTTGTCCTGTGCATATGGTGGCGGCCAGGTTCTCTGGCCGAGGCTGGTGGCCAACAAGCTCTTCAGGAAACCATCCGGGAGCCACGCCTTCGTCGCCGACTTCCCGGCGGTCGCCGGCGCCGCGGAGGAGGAGTTCGACGGGTGCAGCCCCGACGCCGACGCGCAGCGGTGCGTCAAGCGGGCGCGGCCGCAGCAGCGGAACAAGACGCTCAAGTACAGGTATGTGCGTGCGTGCGTGCATGCATACATGTCTGTCTGTCTGCTACCTCAATCAGCGATCACCAACCACCGTGCTTAGGCTCTAGCTAGCAAGTAGATCATCATCATCCCAACTTGCGCCGGCCGTGGCGTGGAGTGCATGCTGGGTTTTCTTATTGTTAATCGGCAACTGATCGTTCATGGATCGACCAGGCTGTTCGCGAGCACGTGGAACGTCGGCGGCGTGGCGCCACCGGACGACCTCGACCTGTCCGAGTGGCTCGACACCACGAACGGCACCTACGACATCTACGTCCTCGGGTACGTAATTACCAAGCGAGCAGCGACCTCGACGCTCATGCTACGTAGGCATATGTGGTTAGTGACAAAATGGCATGTACTACGATCGATGTGCAGATTTCAGGAGGTGGTGCCGCTGAGAGCGCGGAACGTGCTGGGCGCGGACAAGAACCGCATCGGCATGCGGTGGAACGAGCTCGTTCGGGCCGCGCTGAACCGGTCGTCGCCCTCGCCTTCGCCGGGCGCCACCGGGGGAGGTGAGAAGCAGAAGGTGCATCCGGTGAGGGACGGTGCCGGCGGCCTGCAGTCGCGCGACTTCCGGTGCGTGGTGAGCAAGCAGATGGTTGGCATCCTGCTCACCGTCTGGGTCCGCGGCGACCTCCGCCGCTTCGTCCGCCGCCCCAGCGTCTCCTGCGTCGGCTGCGGCGTCATGGGCTGCCTCGGCAACAAGGTGCGTCCGTGCGTGCGTGCATGCCTACGTTTACATGCATACAGACGGACATGCGCGCGCTTGGGGAGTGGGAGGATACATCGGCGGCAACTGACAAGAGATTATTCAAATTCTGTGCAGGGTGCCGTGTCCGTGAGGTTTTGGCTGCGTGACACGAGCTTCTGCTTCGTGTGCTGCCACCTCGCGTCCGGCGGCAGGGAGGGCGACGAGGCCCACCGCAACGCCGACGCCGCGGAGATCCTCCGGCGGACGAGCTTCCCGCGGCGCCACTGCTCCTCCTCCTCCTCCCCGTCGCTCGCCTCGCCCCACAAGATTCTAGATCACGAGTAAGTACATCGTCCTACATTTAATTATTTTCATGCGCTCCGTGCATGCCGCAAGTCGATCAAGTCAGTTTGGTTTGCTGCCCACACCTAGTCGCTCGCCTATGGGGCGATAGTGTACACCCATTCCTCTCACATATTTATGCCAAATAGTTGGCCAAAAGTTGGCAAGCCAACCCTTGCCAAGTTTTGGTAAGGCTAGATGGAGGCATCAGCCTGCAAAACAGTAATCAGCAGTACACTCTAAACGTAATTAATAACGTCTTATATTATGGGACGGAGGGATTACTATAGAATGCATCACATCATACTGCCGGTTTTGTCGCCGTTGACCGGCGAGGGAAATATCAACAGCCGCCGTCCTTGCCGGTTACAGTCACGATTTGATCGAGCTCGCCACCGCGGTCGTTATCTTATCCGGTGGTTGCACCGTCCACGGCACCGGTAAATCAAGGGTAGGTGTTTGCCGTGCCGTTCAGCACGGGGTTACTTGCCAGCCGGGCAGTTTACCACTGTACACACGTATTGATCATGTCACGGCATGCACGTAGGCACGACTAATAATAAAATTAAGCACTCCAGCAAGTAGCAAGAGTGAACGCGTCGCATCTATTTTCTATGACAGACCGGTGATCCAGGGAAGTGGTGGTATGAAATACTAACATCTTAATAGCGACGGTAACTGAAAGTTTTCCACAATCAGAATGCTTAATTTCACTCGGCCGGCGCCCGTGACAGAGACGGGTCGGAATCAAGTGGTGATCATGCATGCATGTTGATGCGGTAGACTTTGACCGGTGTGGTGTGTCAGTATAGTTTCTAACTGTTTGTACTCTTGCGCAGCCGGGTGATCCTGCTTGGGGACCTCAACTATCGGATCTCCCTGCCCGAGGCCAAGACCAGGTTGCTGGTGGAGAGGCACGACTGGAAGACCCTCCTGGACAACGACCAGGTACAGATTCAACCAGCAGATCTAACTTAGTACTACAAACCACAACGAAATTATATAGCAGTTTAAAAGGACTTGCAAACCACAAGGGAACCAAAATTTGAAGACTTGGTTTCAAGAAAATTGAAGACTCATGGGTGATTTGGTTGTTGTTTTGCAGCTGCGGGGCGAGGTGTCGTCGGAAGGAGGGACGTTCCAGGGGTGGAACGAGGGGGCGATCACGTTCTCGCCGACGTACAAGTACCACCGGAACTCGGACGCCTACTACGGCTGCGCCCAGCTGGGCAAGAAGGGCGACAAGCTGAAGCGGCGAGCGCCGGCGTGGTGCGACCGCGTGCTGTGGCGCGGCGCCGGCCTGAAGCAGACCAGGTACGACCGGTGCGAGTCGCGGCTGTCGGACCACCGCCCCGTGCGCGCCGCCTTCGCCGTCGAGGTGGACGCGCCGTGGAACCTCAACTCCCTCCGGAGCTTCTTCCTTTCCGAGAGGTTCGACGACCGGGCCAAGAGCCCGGCCGGCGGCCTGTTCCTGCTCCGGGAGGACGACCACACCACCACCAGCGCGAGATATGCTGAGGATGTTTGAGTCTTTGAGGCATGCATGGCTGCTCCAACTGTACACAGACAAAAGAGAGCTTGAGTACATAAACCTATTTCCGAGAGTACGTAGTACGTACGTAGTAAAGATCCATCATCGGTTCTGTTCTTCCGAGTTTCTGCAGCACAAGCTAGGATACGGATGCATTTTTTTCTCACACCCTGTCCCTGACTTCCTGTAAATTACTAGTGGCGCTACTACATTAATAGATAGATTGCACTCTTGTCGATCCAGTGAGTCGTCCTGACCCAAAACTTGTTTGGACGGACAAATAGTGACGAGTTGTCGCTGTAAATCCTACGAGGAAATATGATACTTTGTCGCCATGAACAACTGCAGATAGGCTGAAGGAATGGTACTCCTACCTTTCTACAGTATATACCTAGGGTCAACATACATGCGTTTTTCCACCCCGTTCCTGACTTTATGCACCTACATTTGTACTCTTCTTGATCCAGTGAGCTGTCTCAAACTTGCCAAGCAACGAGCTGTCGCTGTAAACAACGAGTAGCGCGCGGACGGGATCCGATTCGACCGGTGGCCATAAACAACTGCAGATAGGCCATGAACGGCTGTTTCTTTTTTATTGGGGATCAAGTTGAGAGTAGATTAAAATCCAAAAGGCTTGTCGCCAAGCATTGTCAACCTCTAATCGATCAGAAGATATCAGCATTGGTTCTATTCTATCTCTCTGCGTGCGTGTTGTGTAGTGTACACATCACAGTGTCCTCCATTAGAAAAAGTGCTGCGGTGGGCACTGTCATGGGCCATGCCACTCGGTCACTACACACCACACTAGCGCTGGTCGCATTCCAGCAGCATATATTCAAGGGCTCAGTTAAGATTTGTCTGCCCCCCTTGTTGTTCTTGTTCTCTGCTGCGTGTCCCTTCTCCTTGTCAGCATTGCGCAGAACGGATGAAGTGCATCCAAGGATAAGGTTGCTATCGCCAATTTGCCCAATTTGCCATGCAAGTTGTGATCTTGCATAGCTGCGAGGCAACGGCCGATGATCTTGCGCGTACCTGTCGTCGGCATAGGGCCACATGTATTTTTCTGTATTCTGTGTGATTGTATGGTGTGGTGTGACCGTGTGACTAATGTATTTGTGGTTGCAGTTTAATTTTGGTGACCGGACGGGTCAGGTGAAATCAATTCATTAAGATATGCAAATAATTCAAGGCTCACAGTGGGACAACATTTCAAAATTAGTCTTGGTGCGAAGAAGCCAGAACTCGGAGGCTGATCAGAATGCATGTGTGAACACTTGACTGCCCTCGTGAATAGTATTCCATCTGTAAACTAACATAAAAGCATTTAGATTACTAAAATAATGTTCTAAATATTTTTATATTAGTTTATGAAGGGAGTACGTGTTGTCGTCTACTCCTAAAGAAATTTCATCACTGCAATGCAGTCTGATTAATGTATGGTTAGTCCTAAACAAGGGCATCCCTGAAGATTCTTTCCGGCACACCCCAAAATTAAATCAATCATTGATTCCTTACAGAATAGAAATAGAAGGAGATAGTTTACGATAGCATCGGACTGGACCATAGGTGATGTTTCACTTGATAACCACATGGAACCCTTGTCCTTTATGATAACCAATCATCTTAAATCATCATCTAACACCTGCTAAACCATATGGGTCCAGTTTTATTCGAGGAGGGTCGTGAAATCATTACATCCATAACAACAGAGCGCCGCTGATGATGATATAAGAATTAGTAGCAAGATAATGCTTCCAAATTGTATTCATGATCAAACTTTCAAGTGCTAGTTTGTTCAGGGAAAGGCAACCATTCAGTATGAAGACTACTTTTATCCATTAATTAAAACTAGCAAAGTGACTATAAGTTGCATGAGCACCTCAGAGTACATCACACTTCACACCAAAGTTCTGATCTCCTTCGTGTGAGCACCTGAAACATCATAACTGAGCCTCGGCTACCAGTTCCTGAGCTCATCGAGCGGTCGCAGGGTGAAATCGATGAAGCCTCCATGGTAACAACACTTTGGAGATTGCACCCTAGTTCCCTTCGCTACAATTGTTGGAATTGTTTGGCATATCCCATTATTAAGGGAAAGTAGTGGCTGCACCCACTAAGTGAACAGTAAATTTCAAAAAATAGAAAACAAAATCAAAAAAATGTGAAACTTGGTGGATGTGACCATGAGCAAATGTTTTAGGAGCTTGCAAAGTTTCGTCACCAAAAATGATCAAATGGTGTCCATACAAAACGAAATACAAATGATGTTCTCCACTCAAGTTACTGTTCACATGTTTTCAGCACAAACTTTGTCTTCTTTGTACAGATTTCCTCGGATGTTATTTCGTCACAAAAATTTGCAAGCACCTAAAACATTTGGTCATTATCACATCCACAAAGTTTAAAAAAAAATGTTTTGCTGAGTTTTTGATCGTGGGTGCATCGGGGTGCAATGTGCGTGGGTGCAAGATAATGGTTCCAAATTGTATTCATGATCAAACTTTCAAGTACCAGTTTGTTCAGGGAAAGGCAGTCATTCAATACGAAGACTACTTTTATCCATTAATTAAAACTAGAAAAGTGAACATAAGTTGCATGAGCACCTCAGAGTACATCACACCAAAGTTCTGATCTCCTTCGTATGAGCACCTGAAACATCATAACCGAGCCTCGACTACCAGTTCTTGAGCTCATCGAGTGGTCGCGGGGTGAAATCGATGAAGCCTCCATGGTAACAACACTTTGGAGATTGCACCACTGTTCCCTTCGCTACAATTGTTGGAATTGTTTGGACCTAGCCCATTATTAATGTAAAATTATTCCTAGGCCTACATAGCTCCCTCATGCACCACAAGAGGTGTTAGAGTTTTCCCACTTTGCTAGTGGTTGAAATGTGAGTTAGACAAATATATATGGTTGGTTCTTCTACACACACTAGAAGCATGAGAAGAGAACGCATACACGCACACTTCTCCTCCGACACCAACTTGCCACGCCTCGTGTCCGCTCACACATCAGTGGTTCGTGACCGAGCCAAGACGGGCCAGGACCTATGCATCATGTATCTCGCTTTTTTCCGCGTGAAAGAAGCCAAACCAGATGTTGCGGGACTACTTACACAGCGAAGACTACTTCCCTAGAGACAAATACTACCTTCACAACATGTCAACGTCCGACAATGTTGTCATTGCAAACGTATGTTCATCCGCCAAATTTTACGTGCTCTTACCCCCCCCCCCCCTTCTATGAGGGACCACTTTGGAAACTTTGGTACTAGCAATCTATATGGACATGTTATATTCATCATACATACTTGATTACTTGTCTAGTTCGTACTTTTGTTGGTACAAATATTTTGCGTACTATGTTCATCATATTTTACCTATTGTATTTCCGGATTAAAATTTGTAAAAATGCACATATTCTCTACAACAATCACCTCAACATATCAGATTTTTTTCTTCGATGAAGGACATTTCAATGAATCAACATATCAGATGAGCAGCTCACGGGCAACTTGCATTCTTTATTTTAGTTTTCTCTGAAAGCTACATTCATTTTCCATGTTTTAACATGTATCGCATGGAAGAGCATGTAGACGACAAATGGCATCTTTCATCCAATTGCACAACACAGGGTCAAATGAAAAAAAAAAAACGTATGTCAGATGATGCAAGCTGCTTTGGTAGGCCCCCTGCATATCTTGATGGTGCCATGGTGGCTCTTAGGTCAACTGCCTCGCAACCACTTTTAGCAATGCATGAGCAAGCAAAGGAACAATGTTGGCAAAGAAGGAAGTAGTCTAGAGGAATCCATATTCTTCTCTTCCATTCTTGGAGAATATCCTGCTTGCTGAAACATGAATATGTGCTAAGCTTTAGGGGCAGAAAAACTCAAAGCTAAGTGGTGGACTTTCTAAATTTGATTAGAAAGTCTGGCTGGGCTATGTTTCCAGTATTGTGGACCTTACCAAAATAAGACTGAACGATATGTTACTTTGAAGGCAAATGGTATGTACGAGTGTTACTTTGGGCCCATGACAGCTTCGACTTTTTTCGCCATACTCAACGATCAGCATGGTCCTATATCGTCAATAATGCACCGTGTGCGTCATATTGGCCTCAAATCCATGCAAAGCATGTTGATCCTTTACGGCTGTTTCGCTGCCGCGGAAAGTGCACGTTCTGGTAGTGTGTAGAGTAGGTGGATAAGGCGGGGACATGACCAATACTATTAGGGCATTAGCTATAAAAGCATCACGTTGGTGTTGTCTCAGCCTCCACCTAAAAAAAAAATAATGAGGCCATAGTATGAATATTTCCAGTTTAACACAAGCAATACCTACTGGTGGTCCACCTGTCTCAGTTTTTTTACTTCCCATCCATACAAATGCAGTTCTCTCTCATCCATTCCCTCCTTGCTTCTTACTTTTTCAGTGAGGAAGCCGGTTCTTCTGCAAAAGGTCGTTTGGTTCTGCAAGCGACTGTCTTTTTTCTTTTTTCCTCTACATGGGCTGCTTGTCCGACGTGTATCTGTGGGGCAACGGTGGTCCACCCTGAAACGATGGTCATGCCTTTACTTTACGAAAAGTTACACATGTCATTTTATGTTATTGGCTAGAATTTTTTTGGCGGGGACTGGCTAGATGACATGCTATGTTGCAAGTTGCAACCGAAATGAATTATGTTGACATCGCTAGCCATCACACTACTGCTAGCTTGCATCTGTCCGACCAGTCTTAGACCGTCGGATTGAGAGCAAGGTAGACGTCCGATTAGGTAATTAATTAGGGAAAATGTTTCACGCCAGCGTGCCGGCCGAAACTTCGGCCGAACGCGTCGCGTGCGTCCGATTCCCCATGAGTCGTGTGTTCCTCTCACGTAGGTACTGCCGTCCCTTCCCCGCGCAGGCACTGCGCATGCCCCTCGTGTCCTTTGTGATGCACCGTCCAGCGAGCTCGCGCACCACCATTTGGCCCCTCGTCGCCATGGATGCACCCGTCGCCATGAGATGCGCCCTTCGGCATGGCTGTGCGCGACGAGGGCCGAGCACCGGATGCCTCCGACCAACAGCGATGAAACGAGGGATGAGGTATATATATGGGGGGCGCTGCTGCAACCACAATTACTGGATGAATTCAGCCATCGTCGGTGTTGGGGCCGAGCCACGGGAGATGCCATGGCTGCCTCCTGCCATGGACAGATCCGTGCGTATGCAACTGTTGCAACCGTCACGTAAAACAACTTCAACAGTTGTAGAAAAAAGCTTCAATCGTCACTGCCCAACAAGGAAAAGTTGCAACCATTTGACACAAAAGCTTCAATCGTAGATGGAGAAAGCTTCAACCACGTCACCACCCAAGCGGAAAAGAATTGCAACCATTTTAACAGAAAAGTTTTAACCACGATACGAGTGTTGCAACCGTTGACAAAAAATATTGAAGTGTATATAGAAAATGCTTCAACTATCAAGATGGAAAGCTTGAACTAGCCACTATCAAAGTGAAAAAGTTGCAACCCTTACGAAAAAAGCTTCAACCCTAGGTGAAAAAAGCTTCAAGCATGGCAGAAAGCTTCAATCTGCTAAAAGAGCTTCAACCGGCATAGGAAAAGCTTCAAGTGATGAGAGAAAAAGCTTCAACCTTACTCGCCAATGGTGGCGAGCGGCGATGTTTAGAGCTGCATCGGCGATAGGACAGCGCGGCGACGACAACGACTGCTAGGTGCTGCAACGACAAAGGATGTCGGCGGGCTTCAAGATGGCGTCGTTTTTTGCTATGAGGGGCGGCGGCTTCCTGCCACACCGAGGGTCGAGTACGGAGCTGCAAAGACGACCGACGACGAGGTGGACGGTGACCGACGGCAACGATAACGAAGAGCGTATCCAACGGCATGGGACTGCAGGGGAGGAGGTCCAAGTGAGGGGGTGGCCGACGACAAGGGCGTCCGGGGTGGGCACGCGGAAGAAGAAGACGATGAAGTCAACGCAGGGGAAGAAGGGGAGAGGAGAGGGGGAGATGAGACGGTTGGGGATGACTGCATCGGATGGCTCGGGCATGATCGAACGAACTGTTTAGCCTGCGCGCCGGCGCCTAGCATCTCTAAATCATATGAGACCAGGTCTCATAAACAAAAATATGAGACCCTGCTAGATGATTGACACGTGGCATCTCTAATCTCAAAGCATCTAATCCCATTTTCATTAGCTTTGAATCCCAATTAGCTATTCCCGGTTGCAAACATAGCCTTTTTTCCTGGGCTCGAACTAAGTACGTATCTCTCAAAGAGTTAGGTTTTCTATTTTCTCTATCACGTCCATGACGACCACATCCAAGGACTTTGGCGATGGCAACCACGAGGCACGACGTAGCGACGGCGTCGTGGGGGTGGCCGTACAGAGTCCGCGTCGGCGACGGCGGCGGCCGTACGAGATCGTACGACAACGGCGACCAGAGGACATGACGATGCTGGCGGCTGGTCGTACTCCTTGTCGGTGACAACTCCGTCTAGGTTGAGCATACATGCATGTAATAGTCAGCTTGGTTGATCAATTCCAGTACTCACGTGCATGCATGTATACTTAGTCATGCTAGCCATTCATAATCATGTACAGGTCCGCAGCTAGGCCAGTACTCACGTGCATGCATGTATACTTAGTCATGCTAACCACTGATAACATATGGTATTTTCCGAGTCTGTGTCCATGAATCCAACATTGACGGCCACAAGGCATCCGAAAGTGTTGCATCCGGTATCGACGAAGAACGCAATGTGCGAGTCGAGCCGTGAGCATATGACGTCGATAAAAAGCAATGACACGAGCAATATGTTTACCGATGATACCGACAAGGATTTCATCTACGTTGACAAAGGAGGGGAAAATTGTGTGACTGATAAGGTGAATAATACTACATTAAATACTAAAATTTTAGTATAAAAATGCATTGACTTTTTGAAATATTATACTACAATGCTGATGGGAGTTGGTGTATTTCATGATTGTAACAGGATAATCCAAATGCATCTTCAAATCAGATTGTGCCAAAGGAAGCATTGTGTTTACATTCACTAGTAGAAAACTGGTCTTATGTTCGGCGCTTTAGTCCCGGTTTGGTTTTGGGTCCCGGTTCGAGAAGCTAGCCTTTAGTCCCGGTTCGTTAAGGGCCTTTAGTCCAGGATTGAGCCACGAACCGGAAATAAAATTTGGTGGCAACCGTTCGACTGATGCGAGACCCTTTAGTCCCGATTAGTGTCTCAAACCGGGACTTAAGGGGTCGTGGCGACCATTCGGCTACCCCTTTAGTCCCGGTTGGTGGCATAACCCGGGATTAAAGGTCCAAATGGTTCGCATCCCGCGTCATTTCAGTGATGAAAAACAAAACCGTACCGCGAGGCAGAGTATTATCTCTCGCTCTGTTCGTCTCCTCTCTCGCTCTCTCTTCTTCCCCTACCTTCTTCCACCATGAATGATCCAATCACTCGCTACGGAGAGGTGCTCACACATGACATGACTAAACTCAATGTCGTCTGCACAGACGACAGCGCCATGGTGTCGCATTTTCTTTCCTATTTTGAGGAACGGCTTGAAGAGACAGAGGAGAAAGACAAGTTCATGGGGCTTGATCTCGAGTACACGGCCAATCAAGAAGGTGTTGCCATCAACCAACTTTGTTTCAAGAGAAATGTCATGGTCTTCCAATGGGCGAGGTAAGTTTTGTTGTTGATGTTCTTGTTGTTGTTGATCAATTCATAGCATATGAAAATTGCATAGCATAGCAATATGTTCCATTGGAATCCTAAAGATCAATTTCCCTTTAGTTGTAGTGAAACAATTTTCCTTGTTGCATATTGGCAAAATCATGGGAGAATGTATATATGTATATATATGTCATAGTTAATTTACGGTTATAGGATATGAAAATTGCATAGGATAGCATTATGTTCCATTTTTGAATCCTATAAAGATCAGTTTATCTTTAGTTGTTGATGTTGTTGGTATTATTTTTGTTGTTGTTGATCAATTCATGCGATATGAAAATTGCATAGGATAGCAATATGTTCCATTGGAATCCTAAAGATCAATTTCTCTTTAGTTGCAGTGAAACAATTTTCCTTGTTGCATATTGGCAAAACCGTGGGAGAACATATATATATATATGTCATAGTTAATTTAGGGTTATAGGATATGAAAATTGCATAGGATAGCAATATGTTCCATTTTTGAATCCTATAAATATGATTTTCTCTTTAGTTGTTGATGTTGTTGATGTTGTTGTTATGGTTGTTGATTAATTCATAGGACATGAAAATTGCATAGGGTAGCAATATGTTCCATTGGAATCCTAAAGATCAATTTGTCTTTAGTTGTAGTAAAACAGTTTTCCTTGTTGCATATTGGCAAAACCGTGGGAGAACATATATATATATATATATATATATATATATATATATATATATATATATATATCAATATACACTAAGATTCTAAATTCCTATCAGCATTCAGTCGGAGTATATGTCCTCCGCGCCCGAATGATTGATAGTAATATCAATTCAAATTCAGTGACATTTGAAGTTGGGTTTACTCAGGTGGCTGCCCATGCCCTGCGATATCCATATGATCCTCATCTAAAAGATGGAAATCATACTTCGTATCACATTCTTTCTTTATATCTTCAAATCTTATTTTCATTTCAACCCTTATTTCTTCTAATATCTCTTCCTTTAATTCTTTCTTCATTATTTTTGACAATTCTTCAAATCTTTTGTCCATTTCTTGATCTATATATTCACTATCCAAAGGGTCTAGGCCCTTCAGAAGGCATTCTTTATATGTATAATTTTTTGGAGAACCTTCTTCCTTTATATTCTTTCCTGATGATTCTCCCTTGGTTATTTTAAATATTGGCATATTAGATGCATTGTTATCTGCATTCTTTCTCTTCTGGATATAATCTTTAGCCTTGGGGTCAATATAATAGTTTTCCCCTATCATTTTTCTTGCCCAAAACAAGGCCTCATCAATACCTTCATATTTTTTGAATGTTAAGTCTTGTCCCATTCGTTTTGCATCTAGTTTCTCTATCATGATGTCTTCCCATGTCAAATATATTCCGGGTTTATTTCCGTCAAATAAAACATATAATATTTCTCCTTTTTGTATTTCAGCCCTTTCTAGTTTTGCCGCCTTCATATTCATTTGGTTAAAATATTCTGCCAAGCTATTTAGAATTGATAGCATATATCCTTTTTCATCTCTCTTATTGGTATATTGGAACCAGAAATTGTCCAGTATGCACCTCTGAACTTCATCAAGCTTGATATGGGCCTTTGGCTTGAAATTGAAGGTATTTGGCTGAAATATCTTCAGCCTGTTCTCCTCTCCAAAGAAGAAGCATTCGTCCCTGGTGGGGAATAATCCTTTCTTCATTTCTGCAAATTTGATGCACGAGAAAATATGTCAGGTAAAGTATTATCTTTTCCCTTAATATGCTCAAAAATAACTCTATAACCATTCCCAGCTATGGTGTCTTCAAATAAGACCCATCTTCTGGTTGAACTTTTCTTGCTATTAATTTTATTATAATATCGACATATGGCTTCACAATCAGTTCGCACTGTAAATTCTTTGAATCCTAGATATAACCTAAAAGCATTTATTGCATTTACAACTGCAAGGATTTCTCTATCAATATTATTTACCGTTTTTAACTTATAACTTCCTGAAGCATATCTACATATTTTTTCATCTGCTTTCGGGGAATATTTATTAGGTTTTTGTTTTAATATAGCACCCCATCCTACTTTAGATGCATCTGTTTCAATAATAAAATAATTATCTTCTAGAGGCAATTCTAGGGGCTTTAAATTCTTGACTTTTTCTTTGATGGCCTTTACTAATTTTATATCTTCAGAATTAAAATATCTCTGGCCATTCTTTCTTAATTTAGCATATAAAGGTCCGGCTAGCTTTGCTAGGTTATCTATGTAATTTCTTGCATAGTTTACAATTCCTAAGAATTGTTGTAGAACTTTTTTATCACTCATATTATCAGGAAACTCTAAAATTTTCTTTGCAATGTGTTCTTGCAAATATATTTTTCCTTCTCCTATTTCATGACCAAGGAAATTTATTCTTTCTTTACAAATTTCCATCTTCTTTTTTGATAATATGAGCCCATTTTGTTCTACCTTGCGAAAGAACACTTCGAGATGGGCTATATGCTCTTTATATGTTTTTGAGAATACTAACAAATCATCTACGTATACTAATATAAAGGCTTGGTTCTCATTAAATATATTTTGCATTTTCCTTTGAAATAGTGCAGGTGCATTCTTTAGACCCAATGGCATTACTAGCCATTCATAATGGCCTTGCGGACAAGTAAAGGCAGTCCATGGAATGGATTCTTCGGCCATTTTCACTTGCCAAAACCCTGCTTTTAAGTCAAATTTAGAGAAAAATTTGCTTCCTTGTATTCTATTGATCCATTCCTGTTTATTAGGTATGTTGTATGCATCATCTACCGTATTATCATTAAGCCTTTTAAAGTTAATTACCATTCTGGATTTACCTCTCACCTCTTCAGCATGATTTCTCACTATAAACGCAGCAGACCTATGAGGACTTCTACTTTCTCTAATTGCTTTTAATTTTAATAATTCTTCAATATGCATTTTGAACTCTTCAATATCTTTAGGAGTAGCTTCTATTGGCCCTGACTTAATGATATAGTCTGGATTTATAATATTTATTTTGCAAACTATAGAGTTCCTTTCCCAATGTTTCATCGGTATTTCCCCTATAATTTGTATGTTTTCTAATCTTTGCACTATCTTATCTATATCTTTTTTGGATTTTATGTCTCTATACCAATTTGGTGAAAATGATTGTAATGCTATGCATTCTGTACTTGTATTTTCTATATGATATTCTTCTATGGTCTCACTAAGTTCTTCATCTTTACAGAATTCAAGGGCTACCTCTGGACTTGTACTATATTCTCCATCCAAATTAGATATCTCTACATTTTGCAAAGCTTTTCTTTGCTTCCTTACTTCAGATATGTATGGGAGATTATCCTGATAAGGGATAAATGTAACCCCTTCTTCATGTATAATTGTAGTTTGTAAAGACTGTTGTAAAAACCTTAACCCTATTATCATGTCATCATTTATTACTGATAAATCTCTTATTGTAATTTCATCTATTATATATTTCGTGCCATTTATGTATGCTTCAATATTATATGCTAACTGGTTGTGGATTTTCTTTATTCCTGACATATCGGTAGATACTTCAGCTTTATTATTATCTATAGTTTCAACTATTTCTGGACATCTCATGAAATATTTATCATGTATGATGTTCTTTGTGCAACCCGTATCTAGTAGCGCTAACACTTTATAAGAAATGTTTGGCTTTAGAACTATTCTAACTGGGATTCTTATCCCTAACACTTCTTTGAATGGTAATCGAACAATATATTTGTTTCCAAAACTAGTTATTGCATCTTTTAATTGTATTAATTTATCTCCTTTTTTATCCCTTATTGTTATCATTTGTTCTTTCATCTCTGTGATTTTTGCAACCTTATTATCTTGCTCTTTATTATCTTCTAATTCATCCTTTAGCTTTTCTAATTCTGCTTCTAGCTTATTTATTCTATTTTCTAAGTTTCTAACCCTGCTGGATAATATTCTTTCTTCTGGCTCCCATTCTATTTCCTGTCTCCATTTTTGATTACTGACTTTTAGACAGGAGGCACAAGCTTGCTTTAAGCATAAACTACATGTGAATCTATTATCTTGGCTAGGATAATATATACAGAAAGCACATTTTATGTTATAATCCCCTTTTCCTTTAATCCAGTCATGTTCACAATCTACTTGATTCATCATTTCGATCTTTAAACCGGCTAATTCATCAATTAGGTCTATTTCATCATCGCTTGATTCATATTCTGGAGTCTCATTTTCTACTTCATCTGTCTCTATGATTGAATATATTGACTCGTCGTCTTTTATTTCATCATCACATACCAAAATATTCTCATTAACACTATCTACTATTAATACTCTCTCTTGCTCCTCATATTTGCTAGAGTACCTTTTCTGGTCTTTATTAGGGCAAGTTCTACTTAAGTGATCGGGAGAGTTACATATGAAACACCTACATGTTTTATCATATGATTTCTTAGGATTATATCTTCTTACATTTCTTTTATGCAAGAATGGGGCTCTATTATCGGACCTTCTCAAGAAATATCTTTTCTTTGTTCTAAAATTTCTATTATCTCTCCTTTGTGGTTTATAATATTTGTTTTTCCGATGCCTTTCTTCTCCATACGTAAGCGGTATTTGGACAATGTTATTGCAGAAATTGTAATCTGACTTCTTCATAGACCTTTGGGCTTGTATGCCTGTACATACCTTTCTTAATTGTTTAAAAACAAATGTTATGGCTTGAGATATATTTACCACGTTTCCACCTGTTTCTTTTTTATATTCTTCAAATATTATGGATCCTAGAGGGTCTGGCAACTTATTAAAATATCTTTCTACAACACCTACATTAAACCCTTGCTTCGCAGTGGTAGCATTATATAAATAATGTTGAGAGAATTCTTTTATTCCTTTCCAGCTAGTTAATGTTAGTTTTTCTATTTCTCTCAACCTTTCGTTTTGTAGTGAGGTATATCCTAATTCCGGGTCTTCTGCGATGATCATATTTGAAATAACATTTGCAAAGTTATTAGGGTTACTTCCGGCCCTTTTTAATTCTTCATACTGATTAGGATATGTCTCTACCCATTGTTCCCATAGAACTTTTACAGATTCTCCTAAAAATGTTTCAAGATATGTTAACATATCTTCTACCTTAGTTCCTATATTATACTGGTTTTGTATATATTTTTGAACTATTAAACCTTTCCATATGCTGATTATATTCGGCCAATCTATAGGGTCATGAGCTGCTAGGTTTAAAATAGCGCCATCATTCTTATAATTTTGAAATTGCACTGGCTTTTCAAAATCTCTTCTTTTAGCACCCATATATCTATATTGTCCAGGGATATATGTAGGTTGATAATCATCCTTTTCTGGAGGCCATTGTCCAGCTGATCTGGTAGGTCTCTCTCTCTCTCCTTCTCTTTTTACCGAAGACTCGCCATATCCCTTTCTTCTTTTATTACTACTTTCTACTTCCATAGCTTCCATTGCATTGTCTAAATTTTGTAGTCCCACATCATCTAGTGAGTTATAAAAATCACTATTCTGCTCCGAATCATTATAATTTTCATCTTGTAACCACATATCTTTTACTAATTCCTCTTCCTCTTCATAACTTTCTAGTAATAACTTATTATTTATATCCCATTGCTCTTCTTCACTAACAACTTCTTCTTCCTGAGCAATATTCTTATCTCTATCAGTGATAGCATCATTATTACTACCAGCATGTTCTCCCCTTTCAATTGATGACGTATTTGGCATAATTGAACCACTAGTTACCAACTTTTTCTCATTTTTTAGTTTTTTTAACCTTGCAATTTCTCTAATTATAAACAATTCTCTTTCTCTTATCTTAGGCCAATCTTTTGTCATAGAATTTTTATATTCCCAATCTATATGCTTTAGCTTATTTTCCCAGTGAATTATTTCATCATCTAAATTAGCTTTTTCCATGCATTCGGTCACACCTTTATTCTTATCGTCAATAGATTCTGTTTCTGACATAAAGGATTCTGCGTCTTCTATTGATGCCGATTTATAGTTCATAAATCTAATGCTACTACTTCCTTCACAATTTTGATAACTTATATAGTTTTCAGGTTGCTTTAATTCTTTTTTCTCTATTAATTCACCAATCTTCCACTCTTCTCCCGCTCTTTCTTCAGAACCAATTTTAAGTGGATTCATAAATTTAATACCCTTTGATTGCATACTATCAATTACATCGCTCACATTAACTCTATATCTAGAGTTACTTCTGTTAGTAAGCCTTCCTATAAATTCTATGCTTACTAACAAATTTGTTCCTTTAAAATCTTCATATCCCTTAGTTTGGAAACCAAAACTCATTTTTTCAATAAATTCTTTTACAGGCATCATTAGGTCTGGAGCTATATAGGTTATTAACCTATTTTCATTCATGTCTCCTTCTAAAAATCCTAATGCTGCTTTATCTACTGATTCCCACCTTCGGTCTAATAGAGTTATAAGCACCTTTGCTCCTAATTTCTTTCTTGTCATACCTTTAACTCCTATAATATACATACCTTGATGAATATATTTGTAACCACAATATTTTAGTTCATTTTCAATATTTTTGCTTACTATTCTTAAATCAACTGGGTGTGTTAACACACTTAGTTCTACTTCTCTAGATATTCGGTATAACCCGCTCTTACTCTCAAACATACCCATGTGATATACCTGTTGCGGTTTTATTTTTCTTAGGGTATCCTTTTGATATCTTTCGAGGTCTCTCTGAATATCTATAACTTCTTCAATACTATCAATATCATCGGCTTTACATGATAATCTATGCTTCATTGCGAGTGGTCTTGAGTCTTGCCTTACTAATTGGAGGGTTTTATCTCTTCTAAGGAGGCCTTTAGATATGTCCATTTTTCTGAATTAATATTTCTTGATGATGTTACGATTCCAGATGACGATAGCACAATTTCTTTGTTGTTATGGACACTTTTTAGCTTGTCTAAAACTTGGATTAATAGCTGAAGAATTGTATTATTTTGTCTTATTATAATTTTAGAGTCTTCTTTTGGTGAGTCGTGATCAGAAAATCCTACAGGAGGTGACAAGTATTTGGCTACTTCGTTTAATGCTTGGCTATATTCAGTCATATAATTATGAGACAATCAAAGTTTTAACTTCTTGTAGCAACTTCTTTATATCGAGTATATCTTGTCTTGCTTCTGTGCGAGGGAGTGAGTCTTTGCCTTTACTTAGGTAACGGCCAATTGACAACACTTCTTCTTTAATATAATCGTTATTCTTGCAAAGTACGTTCTGCCTGGCCTTTGCTTCTTCTAGCTTATGTAAGGCGAGATCAATTTTATTGTTCAGACCAGAATATTTATCCGCAAGCTTTTGGTATTCTTTGGATAAACTCTCAAATTTTTGGACTAAATTATCTTGTCTTTTCCCCCAAGATATGTAAAAGTTATATATCAAATCGACAATTGTATTTAGCTGGCTATGAGATGTATGCCAGGTATGCTCTTCAGAAGGATTTATTCTGCACCTTATATTAATATTCTCTTTAGTATTTATTACCTTACCTGCGCTAACTTCTAAATTTAAATACTTTAACCTATCAATGTTTAAAACGCTGGACCTGATACCAAATATACGGAATAATTAAAAAAAATATAATAAATCTAAACTATATTAAGTTACAAATTCAGGTTTTAATGTTGATATACGTGATTACGTATACGAGTTATTAAAGTAAATACAAAGTTATTTATTTATTTTATATTATTTTTAATACGAAGTGTTTTTAAATTATTTCTCTTATATTGCAGGATCTTTGAGGGCTGTCGAGGCCAACAAGACGACTGAGGTGTACGCAGTGGTGTAATATCCTACTCAGTACTCACCATATTTATCATTATGTTGTTTCAGATGTAGCTAAGTTCGTTCACTTGATGTTTTAGTTGCAAATTTATGGAGTAAATTCCTATCGTCTTCCCAGGCAGTTCCACCCGAAGGGAACACTTCTCTACGGTCATAAGGTTCTCATTCAAATGCCATAAAAGGCTACACAGAGAACTACCGGCAGAGTTTTCTCCTATAGGATCCCTAGCATAAGAACTCGTTCCATAAATTCAAAAATAAAATACCAAGTGAAAACACGAAACTACATCATTTCCACAACATAATTTACATATGGTTTTCCCTTTCGGGAACCCCCGAAGGGTTTACACAAGGGTAAAGAAATTACCTTCTAACTACCTTCGCGAGCTTACAAATGCTCTAAATATTGTAGCTCTTTATTACACGATGAGGAAGTGCTACTACTACTACTACTACTACTGAGCAAAGAGCTTGCTAGCTGAGTTGCAACTCTGTGCTCTATCTGTGGCTGGTTCTTCTCCGTCTGGTGTCTCTCTTCGCAGCAAGGCTCCTCCTTTTATAGGCAAGAGAGCACCTCTTGGATGGCTTCCGGGAGAAGGCTCCTCTATTATTTCCTCCTTCTTTCTCCTTGTCCATCATGCACCTAGTTTTTAGGCCTTCTAGGCTTTATAGGCTTGTAGCCATTATAGCCCTTCTTTCTAGGGTATTGAGTGCATGTTGGAGAGGTTTGCACACCGTGTCTTGGCTGCCAATGGAGGTGGCATTGTCTTCTTTTTTGATTTTCTTCTTCGTCATGATTTTGTCTTGGACTTTAATCTTCAGGAATATTACAATCTTTGGATATGCATGTGCCCGTACACTGCCTACTGATATGTGTATGCGGGCATACTTGGCTGGAAACATGCACATGTGTGTGCATTGGCTATTGATATGCGTACGCATACATGCTGCATTTTTTTTTGAGGGGGGTCTTCCCTGCCCATATAATTGATATTTCATATCAATATACACTAAGATTCTAAATTCCTATCAGCATTCAGTCGGAGTATATGTCTTATATATATATATATATATGTCATAGTTAATTTAGGGATATAGGATATGAAAAATGCATAGGATAGCAATATGTTCCATTTCTGAATCTTATAAAGATCATTTTCTCTTTAGTTGTTGATGTTGTGGATGTTGTTGTTGTTGTTGTTGATCAATTCATAGGATATGAAAATTGCATAGGATAGCAATATGTTTCATTGGAATCCTAAAGATCAATTTCTCCCTAGTTGTAGTGAAACAATTTTCCTTGTTGCATATTTGCAAAACCGTGGGAGAACATATATATATTAATTTAGGGTTATATGATATGAAAATTGCATAGTATAGCAATATGTTCCATTTTTAAATCCTATAAAGATCATTTCCTCTTTAGTTGTTTATGTTGTCGATGTTATTGTTGTTGTTGTTGATCAATTCATAGCATATGAAAATTGCATAAGGTAGCAATATGTTCCATTGGAATCCTAAAGATCAATTTCTCTTTAGTTGTAGTAAAACAGTTTTCCTTGTTGCATATTGGCAAAACCGCGGGAGAACATATATATATATATATATATATATATGTGTGTGTGTGTGTGTGTGTGTGTGTGTGTCATAGTTAATTTAGGGTTATAGGATATGAAAATTGCATAGGATAGCAATATGTTCCATTTTTGAATCCTATAAAGATCATTTTCTCTTTAGTTGTTGATGTTGTTGTTGTTGTTGTTGATCAATTTATAGGATATGAAAATTGCATAGGATAGCAATATGTTCCATTGAAATCCTAAAGATCAATTTCTCTTTAGTTGTAGTGAAACAATTTTCCTTGTTGCATATTGGCAAAACCGTGGGAGAACATATATATATTTCGTAGTTAATTTAGGGTTATAATATATGAAATTTGCATAGGATAGAAATATGTTCCATTTTTGAATCATATAAAGATAATTTTCTCTTTAGTTTTCGATGTTGTTGATGTTATTGTTGTTTTTGTTGATCAATTCATAGGATATGAAAATTGCATAGGATAGCAATATGTTCCATTGGAATCCTAAAGATTAATTATTTTTAGTTGTAGTGAAACAATTTTCCTTGTTGCATATTGGCAAAACCATGGGAGAACATAGATATATGTCGTAGTTAATTTAGGGTTATAGGATATGAAAATTGCATAGGATAGCAATATGTTCCATTTTTGAATCCTATAAAGATCATTTTCTCTTTAGTTGTTGATGTTGTTGTTCTTGTTGTTGTTGTTGTTGATCAATTCATACGATATGAAAATTACATAGGATAGCAATATGTTCCACTGGAATCCTAAAGATCGATTTCTCTTTAGTTGTAGTGAAACAGTTTTCCTTGTTGTGTATTGGCAAAACCGTGGGAGAACATATATATATGTCATAGTTAATTTACGGTGTCTTCATCAATTCACAAGATATGAAAATTGCATAGAATAGCAATATGTTCCATTTGAATCCTAAAGATCAAATTCTCTTTAGTTATAGTGAAACAATTATCCTTGTTGCAGCAGTATGTAATATTTGTTCCATTTTAATTTGTTGTTGTTGCAGAAGTGACAAGCATTGTCCAGTACTTATGGACTTCCTTCGCAGCGGCATACATTTTGCTAGCGTTGATATAAGGAATGACAAGCTCAAGATGAGGCACAACTTCAGTATTGAGATACCAGCTAACTGCCACATTGATATCCGAGACATATTTAAGCTTGAACATGACAGGACTTCGATGGCTCATATGGCAGTCGCCCTGATCGACGAGGAGTACGCTGATATGAAGACCAAATTCCCTCGGTTCAACACAGAAGGTGGGAGAGGACCCCACTTGACGGTATCAACATTGAGTATGCAACCAAAGATGCATATGTTGCATACGTGTTGTACCGCAGGATTCGAATCATGAGCTATGGCCAGCTTCACCTCGTACATCAAGCACCACCACCACCACCACCATCAATTTGGGGATTATTTGATTCACACGATTAGTGTTCGCAACGTGTATTATGAACAATTCTATCTCTAGCTATTATTATGGACTGCTTGGACGAGTATTTTGTATTTATGTCCCCGTGTAAATATGATGTGAGTATTTTTGTAGTTCTGCTTGGACGAATATTATGAAGTATTTTCTATTTTCTATTATGAACAACGTGTATTATGTACTGCTTGGATGTGCATCATTTTTTAACATTATTTGAACTCCAGACTTTTTGTGCCCTCAATAGCCATCATTCAAATACACCTCATAAATTTTCAACCCTTTGTCACCTCGTTTGCTATTTTCCATGCATTAAATGATTTTTTTTTGAGCTAAATGACCCTGAAATTGAAAAGCGCTACAAATCAACTTGGAAAAGGCTGAAACTTGACATGGTATCATCATTTCACCAACATGGCATGTGCTAAAAACTTGTTAGGGTTACGGCAAAAAGAGGATGCACTTCGTGTACAAAATAGGCTATCTCTTTCGAAGTATCACGGTTCCGGACGAATACTCATCTCTCACAAAGACATTTCATTTTTTAATCTTATTTCAACTCCAGACTTTTTGTACTCTCAATATACATCATTCAAAGACACCTCATAGATTTTCAACCCTTTCTCACCTCATTGCTATTTTCCATGCATTAAATGATTTTTTTGAGCTAAATAACCCTAAAATTGAAAAGCGCTACAAATCAACTCGGAAAAGGCTGAAACTTGGCATGGTATCATCATTTCACCGACATTGCATGTGCTAAAAAGTTGGAAGGGTTACAGCAAAAACAAAATGCACTTCGTGTACAAACTCGACTATCTCTTTCGAAGTATCACGGTTCCGGACGAATACTCATCTCTTACAAAGACATTTCATTTTTTAATCTTATTTCAACTCCAGACTTTTTGTGCCCTCAATATGCATCATTCAAAGACACCTCTTAAATTTTCAACCCTTTCTCACCTCATTTGCTATTTTCCATGCATTAAATGATATTTTTTAGCTAAATGACCCTGAAATTGAAAAGTGTTACAAATCAACTCAGAAAAGGCTAAAACTTGGCATGGTATCATCATTTCACCTATATGACATGTGCTAAACAGTTAGAAGGATTACGACAAAAAAAGGATGCACTTCATGTACAAACTGAACTATCTCTTTCGAAGTATCACGGTTCCGGACGAATACTCATCTCTTACAAAGACATTTCATTTTATTAATAACCAAAAAATTACCAAATTTAATATAATGATAAAACACACTAATATTAAACATCGGAAAAAAGAATGACTAAAAATTTATTTTTAAAGTAAAGTTATTCACAAACTAATGATTCACAAAAATTTAAAAAAAATAAATTTTAAACTATGTAAAATTGAAAATTACTATCACTAATAGAAATTTTGTAGTTTTTTTTACCTAAACCAAAAAGATTCATTCAAAAAGTATAAATAGTCTAACAGTTATTTCAAATTTAAAAACAAAAAATGTCCTGTTTAGAAAAATAAATACAATAATAAGAGAAAATTGACCTTTAGTCCCGGCTCGAGACACAAACCGGGACTAAAGGTCCTTCCCGCGGGGAATTTGGACCGGCAAAAATAGACCTTTAGTCCCAACCGGGACTAAAGGCATGCGCTTCCCGCCGTTTCGCGTGGCGGAAATAGACCTTTAGTCCCGATTGGTGTCTCCAACCGAGATTAAAGGTCTATTCCTATATATACTCACCAAAACGATCCTGCATTTCTACTTCCTTTGACCTCTCGCCGCGCCGACGTCGTCTCGCCTCTCCCCGACACCGGAGCTCGTCGCCGCCCCCGACGCCGGCCGGTCGCGCCTCCTCACGCCGATCCCCGACGCCGCCCGCACCCGCTCCTCACCAAGCCCGTCTCGACACGCCGCCTCGTACGTCGCGGCTCGCACCCGCTCCTTCGGCCCTGATCGAGCTCCTCGCCGCGTCGCCGACGCCGTCGCTACCCCCGACTTGCCTCGCCTCGCCGCTGCCCCGTCGCCCCAATGTGCCGTCCCCCCTCTCCCCCCTCTCCCTCTCCCTTGTGGCGCCATGATGCCGCCCCTCCCCTAGGCCATACACACACACACACACATGCATGAACACACATATTTTCTTTGCAATATTTGTCCTTTATTTGTTTTATGCAAAAATATTAGGTAACTTGTCGATTACTACGAATGCAATAATAAATAGTACCATAAAAAGTTTGAGGGCAAATGAAACTGTCTTGCATTTTTATAATTCAAAAGTCAATTAAATAATAGTTTTGGCCTCTGTTATAAATGTTTTAAGGCACCAAACTACTTGATCAAAAGTTAGTTTCAATTTTATAAATACGAGGGAATATTTGTAACCCCAACACGATTTTTGTTTTCAGGTTTGGAAAAATATTTAAACCACTTATTAAAAGAAATTTGAAAATCAATAGGAATTTTGAAAAGAGATATAATGCCATTGTGATCAAACATTGTTTAGCAAAATAACTTGGCTTAAGAAAAAGAGGTTAATGTAGTTAAACCACACAAGAACCTTTTTCAGAAGAATTTTGATATTTTTTTTCACTAGATGATTAGATGTATACAGAAAAGTCAAGGAATTTTGACATTTGAGAAATTTTTGTATCCGGCTAAAAGAGTTAAACCATGTGTATGTTTGACCAACATTATAGCAAAATATATAATGCTTTACAGTTAAATTTTGACAAGTTTGACTATTTGAAAAATAATACAATTAAGTTTTGTTTTGTCTTGTCTACAGTTAAGAAATGTATACAATATTTAGAAATGGACGGGGTATGTATGAATACAATGTATAGAAAAATATTGATGAATTTTGACATTTGCAATTAATTAGTATATATATGTAGACAATAGATTCTCTTAGTCCTTTAATAATGGATTTATCAAAAATGCCCCCATTATGCATGTGTACAAGTTGATCCAAATTTTTTCTGATCTCATTTACATACCCTAGCTAGCTAGCTTCTATATGTCACGTTGTCTGTCAAAGTATTGAAAAAATCCATGGCTTCATCATTAGCTGGTAGTAATAGGCGCATGATGCTATAAAGCTCTCGAAAGTTGTTTTGGAATGGAGTTCCTGATAGGATAATTCGTTTTTTGGTACGAAGTTCGGCAAAGTCCTTCCAAATAGCGATATTCGGATGGCTCTTGTTAAACATCATACCAAAAGGCTAATTATCCTATTCGGGACTCCGTTCCAAAACAACTTTGAAGAGCTTCATAGCATCATGCGCCTATTACTTCCGGCTAATGATGAAGTCAAGGTTTTCTTGAATTATTTGATAGTAGACAACGTAACATATAGAAGGGTAGATGAGATCAGGAAAAATATGGACCATTTTCTACACATCCAGAATGTCGTCATTTTGTTAAATCCCATAAACGCTAAGAGAATCTGTTATGATTTTGAATCATGTTCCTAGCGAGGGACTAAAGGTTCCTCGTAGATAAGAAATCACAATCCAAGCATTTTTTTTCATTCACAATTCTTTTTATCATGATCTAATATGCATACACACAACTAATATATTCATGTTGATCTTCTTCTTTTTAAAAGATGAAAGGCATGCGGGATTGGCTCCTACCAACGTATCGTGTACGACCAATGTTCAAGAGGAAATAGCGGGACTTTTGCTCGACCAGGTCATAGATCCCAAAGTAGAATACCATTACAACCTGTAATGCCTCCATGTAATGAACTGCAAATTGTAGGGAAATTGTATGTGTGTGTATGTGTGTGTGTATATATGTGTGTGTGTGTGTGTGTGTGTGTGTGTGTGTGTGGATGGTCGTGCGAGAAATTCGATGATATATATACGATCAGTTCTACGAGAAATTCTATTTTTATATATGCATAACCTGTATAGTATGTAGTACGTAGCGTAAGATATGTTCTAAATAAAAAAGAATTAAATGGAAAAAAGAAAATGAAAAGCAAAAATAAACAATAAATCCCAAAATCCTAAAACCCCAAATTACCAAATCCTCTAGTCCAGGTTGGTGTTACCAACCGGGACTAAAGGCCCTGGCCACGCCTCGCACGCTGCCCGCCACGTGGAAGGGTATTAATCCCAGTTCGTGGCAAACCGTGACTAAAGGTGGAGGGTCTTTAGTCCCAAGTTAATAGTCCCGATTGACGAACCGGGACTATAGGCCCTTACCAACCGGGACTATAGCCCCATTTTATACTAGTGATTCTGAAGAAGAGGCATACAAGTTCTATAACGTGTATGCTAAAAAGAAAGGTTTCAGTGTCAGATGGACACACAGAAAAACGAGAGCAGATGATGCCTTATGTGCTAGTTATTTAGTTGGCAGCAAGGAAGGAGTGAAAGGAAAACATAGAACACATGAGATGAGGAAAGAACAAGCTTGTACGAGGACATCTTGCAAAGCTCATGTTCAGTTCCATATTACCCCTGCAGGTGTTTTTATGATTCAAAAGGTTATCACTGAGCACAATCATCATATGGTATCTCTGGACAAGGCACACATGTTAAGATCACAACGACAGCTTCAAGACGTCGATAAACAGATGATCAACCACATGAGGTCAGCAGGAATACGTTCATCAAAAATATATAATTATTTTGAAGAATGGTGTGCAGGAGCAGAAAATGTGCCTTTCTTAGAGATGGATTCCAATAACTACATAACAAGAGAGCGTAGGAAGTATTTGGAAACAAAAGATGCCCAAACTCTCGTGGAGTATTTAAAGAACAAACAAGCGGAAGATCCATCAATTTTCTATGTTGTGCAACTTAATAAAGAGGATGGCACACCAGAAAATTTCTTCTGGGCTGATGGACAATCAATTATGGATTATTCTTCATTTGGAAATATTATTTCTTTTGACACTACATTCTCCACCAACAAGTTTGAAATGCCATTCACTCCACTGATGGGTGTTAACCATCACATGCAGACTATTGCTTTTGGTGTTGCAATAATATTTGACGAAAGTCCCGACTCGTTCATGTGGCTTTTTAGTACCTTCCTACAAGCAATGTCCGGTAAGGAGCCAAAAACAATTGTCACTGACGAGTGTATTGCAAGTATCAATGCAATTGGAGAGGTATTCCCAAACACAAGTCATCGCCTTTGTCTTTGGCATCTATACCAAAATGATGTTAAACATCTCAGTCATGTTATCGCCAACCATCCGGAATTTCTTTTAGAACTCAAGAAATGTGTATATGAAGAAAGGTCAGTTGCACATTTTGAATTATGATATCACTTGCATTGAAGTGTAAACCATCGAAGGAGGTTCTTTGGTACCTAGACAATGGTATTGATAAGTTGTCCTTTGAAGTACGTGAGTTGCTAAGCAAGGAAAGCATGAATGAAAAGGAGGAGACAGAATGTTATGATGAATTTACTAAAGATGCTCATAAAGCACGAGTATCATTTCGAGACCCTAAACAGAAAAAGGCTCAATGAAGAAACGTTCAAAAGATGCACTAGAACCACCAAAGAAAGGAAAAGGTAAGGCTATATCAAAGAAAGGAAAAGGTAAGACTACATCAAAGAAAGGAAAACCTAAGGCTACATCAGAGGAAGGTACGTTTACTGTTTATTTGCCTAGGTCCAAGTATTTTTCCATCTTAAACAAAAATAAAAATGTGCAGGGGGAGATATAGAACACTCAGCGGTGTCAAGTACAAGGGAATTAACAACACATCCACTTGGACTCTTAGAATTATCCGTAAGCATATCAATAAAAATTTATACTATATGATTCGTATTTTACATGGTCACATATATATCACATCCTTCTTTTTCGAACAGGGGCCATTCAATCATATAACGGAATTAACAGGAAGTCTAACTGGACCTTCACAATTTTTCATAAGCATATTAGTTAATGTTTGTACTATATAGTTCATATTTTGACATGGTCTCATAATCTATTTCATTCTTTTTACTGAAACAGAGGTCATGGAACCAGAATGCTTCTTTTCAAAGTATAGCTCTATCGTCAGCTATATCCATGGCGTTTGGTGATTATTCTGCGTTGTATGCTCCATCAACTATCCCCGGGGAATTTACAAGTCTATTGGTTCGAGTTGATGTAGATAACCCAACATTGTCTACTGTTCGGCGATTGGATTTGAATGAAGGAATAAGTACAAGCAGGTTCCAGTGGTAACATGTGTTGTACACATCATATAAATCAAAAGAAATGGAGGCAACTGCAGTAGAAATAAGCTCATGTGTCCTTTCCTCATTATTGCGTGGAATTTTCTTTAGAGGCAACTGCAGTGGAAATAAGTTCATGTGTCCTTTCCTCGTTATTGCGTGGAATTTTCTTTGGAGACGTGGAATTTTCTTTAGAGACGTGCATGGACAATCAGGCCAAGAAAACACATCGATATGAATGTATGTGTATCTTCTCATGCTTATAAAATCATTCTATGCATTTTTTTGGTGGATGTTAGATGGAGCATCATGCCCCATAGACAAAAAATATAGGTATCTTCTCATGCATGCTTCTCAAACCATTGTACGCAGTTTGCATTGCTGAGTGGTTAATTGTAATAACCATTATTTTTGACACGCAAAAGTATGCACCACATATCTTCACTTTTAATTAATGTATGGGTTATTATACTTGATCTTCTTTGTGATCATGGTTATTAATTTTATGAATATGGTTTTCTTAAGGCTATAAATGAAGTGTTTCTTGATTCCCCTCAGATATACAAACTTAGGTGCATATATGCCAGTTTTCAATCTTCTGGTTTTAGAGAGAAAGAATTAAAAAAAACTTGTAGACAAGGCTAGCTACTCATTCACCAAACATGGTCATGAATTAGCAATGGCAGAGTTGAAAGAGAGTGTGAAGAGGCCTGGATTTGGCTTAAAAAATCCAGTAGAAACTTGGTGTAGGTCTTCAATGGATTGTAATTGCAAAACTGATCTTGTTGTCAACAGCCTGAGTGAAGTTTTCAACGAAATGATCCTTGATGTTAGGTCCAAACCAATTAGGACATTGTTTGAAGGAATTAGGACAATACAAATGATCAAAAGGCAAAAGACAAGGGAAAAACAAAAACTAGCAGGTGGATGATCACACCCAACTATTATGAATGATTGGAGGAGAATAATAAGTACGCCAAGTTTTGCCACGCTGATAGGGCTGGTCCTACTATTTTGCAAGTGTCAAATGGTGGGAAACAATACTCTGTGAATCTAGAAACTAGACCATGTGACTGCAGGGGGTGGGACATGACAGGTGTGACTTGCAGTCATGCAATAGCATCAATAAGCAAGTTGCATATGCACCCTAAGGACTTTGTGCATGATTTTTTTAAAAGCCACTATACATAGAAGCATATAAATACATTATTTACCCTCTCCCTGGTCCTTAATTTTGGCTTAACACCCACACCCAAGATATTGAGCCACATGTTTTTCAAGAAAAAACAGGGAAGAAATAGGCAGCTAGGAGGAAGGGTTAGTATGAAGTGTTTGCACCAAAGGACACGAGCAAAATGGGAACAATTACATGTCGTAATTGCAATCCGCAAGGCCACAGAAACACCTACTGTCACACAACTTACATTGTGTTAATTTGAATATGCGGGAGAACTGGGAAATTTACAAGGGTTCTTCATCAGCTCAACCTCCACATCCACCTCTAGCTGCAACTTCACTAATAGCTACACCAGCACAGCAGTATCAACATATGAACACAACAAGCCCAACAACATGAGCTCCACAAGTACCTCCTAAAGTAAGGAGGCCACAAAAAACAGCAACACCATGCTCATGTGTGCCAGCAAGAGCAGGCCCAACCTCATTTGAACCAGGCCTTCCAAGATACGCAGCAAGAACAAGAGCTCTGAATGCAGTAAGGGGATTCAATTCACCTAGAACAACCAGTGGAGCAACTGATATAGTAACAGGTAAGAGAAAAATTTGCACACTCCACCACTCCATCTTTATTCAACTTCTCCACTAAATCTCTCCACCTAGATTTTACTTATCAATTGACTCTTCCCCTCTTTAAGTACACCACTCCATAGACTCTTTCTACCACACACAACACTCACATATCTCATTTTATCTTCTCCACCTCTTCTCCTCCAAGCTCATGGCCAAACCTAACCCCAGCCCTTTACTAAGTGGGACGGTATGGATGGCTATGTTACTTGGTTCAGCAAGAGGCAATCACCAACTCTTCATCGACTACATGAAAATCGCCAACAGGTACAGGAGCGTGCAAGAGATGGTCGTTGCTATAGAAGTAGTTAGGTATCATGCCACGTAAGAGGAGAAGACCAGCATGCATCAACGCCATGGAGTGACAATGCCAGGTGTGCTCCCCACTGACATGTTGCTATGGGCGATGAAGGAGGCTGATGTAGCCAACCGATAGCAGCGTCAACACTAGGCACAACACATGACTTGCTTTCCTGCAGAAGATGAGGTTCATGTAGTGCCACCACTGGTAATGCATGCCGCACCCATCGTCGTCCTGGACATAGACAACGACGAGCTCACAGATGTGGTGCCACCACTGTAGGACACAGTCTAGCTGCCGGTGTGTCACTCCTACGGGCTTGTTGGCGACTCTGGTGCACGAGGCAGTTCGGGTGCATCCTAAAAGCGCAGATCGTAATCCAAGTTACTAATAAGTGTTGTTATACCTATCACAAGTTTCCATCAATGGTTGTCAGTGTGTTAAGTGTCACTTTGGTCATTGCTATCTATGTTTGTGAGTGTGTTAAGTGTTAGTTTGGTCATTGCTATCTATGTCTATCACAACTATGTTGCTATTTATCTGTTCTAAACCTGATATATGTTCTGTCTGTTCCAATCTTTGCCAAATCCTACTGTTTTCAATCTATGAAAGATATAGAAAATGAAAGCTAAACAAAATGAAGGACAAACAGGTTCATAATTAAACTTACTTAACTTAGCACATAAGGGCTTAACAGAAAAGTCATTACATCATAGATATAAGCACTTAGTTCTTAAACCATTACATATCGTTCCCTTTCCCACCACCTAAATAACTTGATTTAGAAGCTTAAAATTGATTCATAAGCCAGTTATATATAGGCCTAATAATTACTTAACCACAAACATCATGCAGTTCACTCATCCAGAATTACTCGATCTTCTCTAACTTTGCTTTGCATCCATGCTTAGCCTTCAGCACATCTGCAACCAAATACTCCAACATCTTCTTCTCTTCCTTAAGTAGCCCCCTATCCCCTCCACTTCCTTCATGGATTTCCTCATGTTCTGAATGATGTCAGCTTGGGTTTGAAGAATACACCTTTGCTCCTTAGCAAGCTTCATCTTCTCCATGTCTATCTCAATCTTTGCATGTTCCTCAAGTTGTTTCTTCTTTTCATTTAGTTCGTTGATCGCATGGTTGGTGTAGGACATGTCATGACTTTTCTTCCCATCTTGATAGTCAAATAAGTTGGATACATCATTAACCAACTAGCTGTAGTTTTTCCCTAGGAACTCAAACTCTTTCTTTAGCTTGGCCACCTCTTTCTCATGAGCCTCTCTGTCATTCACCCTACCCAAATTCTGCTCATGGTACATGTCTCAAATCCTTGCTAGACACCTTCGTAAGATCTCTGGCCAAGGAGCATCAACCCACTGCACCACCCCACAGTTCACACCTCCGTGCTGCAAATGCAATGCATATAAAGTAAGCACAAATGCCGGCACTACACATCATTTGTAGACTACAAATACAATAAACTGAATTCACTTAACTACATTTACTTAACTCAAACCATAGGTTCATAGTTAACTGAATTCACACCAGTGTATTTTTGATAACTTAATTTTACTTAACTAAATTCACACAACTGAATTGTATTTAACTTAATTTTAGGTAACTAAATTCAGTTAACTATGAACAACTAAGAATACAACTATTTAACTAACTGAATGAAGTATTAACAACATCACACTGCTATGCACAACTAAGAACACAACTATTGAACTAAAGAAATTGCATGCGAAACGAAACCACAAATGGTATTTCCTCTTTAATTGATGAATATCACACACCTGCACACAAAAACCTAGGAATCACCTCTGTTAGAGCATATTTCTCCATATGTGGTTTTGGTAAATGATGTCAATCCCTATGGATTAATGGTTGCCTTAATATTCGAAGGATTTGTCCATAGACACTTCTTGAAGTCCATCTGTTGGTTTCAAGGAGTTTATATGATGACCAAGGTGGTATTGAAGGTATATCCAAAGAATGGTCATAAAGACACAAGGTTGATCAAGACTAAGTCAAATAGTGAATCAAGTTGATCAACACACAAAGCATACAAGATGTACTGAGAGGGATAAAGTGATCCCATGGTATGGTAAGCATTTTCCATTATACCTTGTGTACTAACCCATGGTCTTCGGGAGAGTTCTATGTGGGGTTAGGTGTGTTTCCATGGGATTGCATCAAGAGGAAGATCTTATTCAACCCATGAAAGATGACATCAAGTGGTGATCGTCATCAAGATTGCGGTGTGCAAGTTCAAGTGGAGCATCAAGAAGAGACCATACTTGAAGCTTGTCGTCCATTGTGGTGGCAATGGACTTGTGGATATGTGATGAAGAGTGGCTCACCCATAGTGAGTATGGGGGAGCAATCAACTAGTCTTCATTAGGCCAACGCAATCAAGAAAGGTGGTCCATCTTGAGGAAATCAAGATCGTCATAATCTATCTCAAGTGGACTATGTGCAAGGTATAGGTTATCCCTTTATAGATTTTTCTATGTTAGGATAGATTGTTGTACTGTCAAGGGGGGCTCTCAAATGAGTAGCTTGATCGTATAATTTTTTGAGAGCTCAAACCATTTGCATGCTTGCATCATATTTCTTGGTTCTCATTTGGTGTTTCTCTTTCTGAGTATTAGAGCTTATGGTCATCTTTATGACAAGCTCGAGTTCATTGAAAATGGAGTTCATGTGCATCTTCTATGATGTTTCCGATGTTGGAGTTTTTGCCAGTTCTTAATTCATAGAGGTTTCACATCTCTATATCATTGGCATTTCCATAATTGCATGTTCTTAAGATTTAGTTTGCTCAATTTGGAGCTCGTATGCGAAAGTTATGGCAATTCTGGGCAGGTTTTCTCTCTCAAGCGGAAGTATCGCTGGGGCAGAGCGGTGGTACCACTCTGGCGGTACTACTGCCCTCCCCTTTCGGCCTCTCTTTCGCTTATCTTTTCTCTCTGGCGTCGTGGGGGGTCTATTTTTGGGCGGAAGTACCGCCCACCTCTACCGCTCCCACTACCGCTTAGTAAATTCTTCTGGAATCTTGCCTCCCCACGACTAGGCTAAGCGGAAGTACCGCTCTCTACACGATGGTAGTACCGCCCAAGCGGTAGTACCGCCCGGGTACATGGTACTACCGCTTAGCCAAGTCGTTGGGCAGAATAACGGTCAGATTTCCTCCCACTATTTAAGGGGGTCTTCTTCCCCAATGGTCTTTTATCCGTTGAGCTCGTATTTGCCCCCCATTGTTGACCTTCTTAGAGCTTGCTAACTATCAATCCCTCCAATGATTCTTGCTAGTTCTTGAGGGAAAAGAGAGAGGTGATCTGGATCCACATATCCACCAATCACTTCTCCTCTATGTGAGGGGAACCCCTTGGATCTTGATCTTGGAGTTCTTTTGTGAGCTCCTTGTTCTTCCTCTCATATTCCTCCATAGCTTTTGTTGTTGTGGAGGGATTTGAGTGTGAGGGACTTGACCACTTCGTGTGTTCTTGCCATTGCATTAGTTGCATCGGTTTGAGTTCTCCATGGTGGTACGTGGAAGTGAAAAGTTTGAGAAGCTTATTGTTGGAAATATGCCCTAGAGGAAATAATAAATTAGTTATTATTATATTTCCTTGTTCATAATAATCGTTTATTATCCATGCTAGAATTGTATTGATTGGAAACTCAAATACATGTGTAGATACATAGATGATACGTCTCCAACGTATCTATAATTTTTGATGGTTTCATGCTATTATCTTGTCAAACTTTGGATGTTTTGTATGCCTTTTATATCTTTTTTGAGACTAACTTATTAACTCAGTGCCAAGTGCCAGTTCCTGTTTTTCCATGTTTTTGACCCTTTTCAGAGGAGGATTTAAACGGAGTCCAAACGGAACGAAACTGCCAAAAAGATATTTTTTTTCCGAAACAGAAAAAGATCGGGAAGCCTCAGAATCAGGGCAGGGGGCCACCAGGGACCCCACAAGCCCCCTAGCCACGGCCGAGGGGCCCGCGCCTCCCAGACTTGTGGGCTCCCTGGGCCTCCTTTTCCCTAGGTCTTTCGCCTATAAATTCCCTAAAATCCCAGAAAAAATCACGAGATCATCGAAAGTACTTTTCCGCCGCCGCAAGCTTCTGTCTCCGCAAGATCCCATCTGGGACACGTTCTGGTGCCCTGTCGGAGGGGGATTCGGATACGGATGGCTTCTTCATCAACACCATGACCTCTCCGATGATGCGTGAGTAGTTCACCATAGACCTACGGATCCATAGCTAGTAGCTAGATGGCTTATTCTCTCTCTTGGATCTTCAATACAAAGTTCTCCATGATCTTCATGAAGATCTATCCGATGTAATCTTCTTTTGCGGTGTGTTTGTCGAGATCCGATGAATTGTGGATTTATGATCCGATTATCTATGAATCTTATTTGAGTTTCTCCTGATCTCTCTTATGCATGATTTCATATCCTTGTAATTCTCTTCGAGTTGTGGGTTTTGTTTGTCCAACTAGATCTATGATTCTTGCAATGGGAGAAGTGCTTGGTTTTGGGTTCATACCGTGCGTGACCTCACCAAGTGACAGAAGGGGTAGCAAGGCACGCATCATGTTGTTGCCATCAAGGGTCAAAAGATGGGGTTTTCATCATTGGTTTTAGTTTATCCCTCTACATCATGTCATCTTGCTTAAGGCGTTACTCTGTTCGTCATGAACTCAATACACTAGATGCATGCTGGATAGCGGTCGATGTGTGGAGTAATAGTAGTAGATGCAGAAAGTATCGGTCTACTTGTCAGGGACGTGATGCCTATATGTATGATCATTGCCTTAGATATCGTCATGACTTTGCACGGTTCTATCAATTGCTCGACAGTAATTTGTTCACCCACCGTGATATTTGCTATTTTGAGAGAAGCCTCTAGTGAACACTATGGCTCCCGGGTCTACTCCACACCATATTTTCAGCCTTACACTTTTTCTTCGTTTCACTTTCCGCCTTCAGATCTCACTTTGCAATCAATCTTGAAGGGATTGACAACCCCTTTATAGCGTTGGGTGCAAGCTCTTTGTGTTTGTGCAGGTACTCTGGACTTGATGAGATTCTCCTACTGTATTGATACCTTGGTTCTCAAACTGAGGGAAATACTTACTGCTCCTGTGCTGCATCACCCTTTCCTCTTCAAGGGAAAAGCCAACGCAAGCAAGTCTCTGTCAATGTGTCAAATTTTGGCGCTGTTGTTCGAGAAGTAGCAGAAGGATTTCTGGCGCCGTTGCAGGGGAGGATCAAGTCAAGAACTCATCCAAGTAAGTGTCGCAAACTCATCTGTTGCATTTTTTGCCTCTCGTTTTCCTCTCCCCCACTTCTGAAAAACAAAAATTTACAAAAAAATCTTTGCCTTTTTCGTTTGCCTTTTTCGTTCGCCCTTTTCTCTCGCTTGCTTTCTGTTCGTCTAGGTGGGATAGTCTACCTGTCCTCATGGCTAGATCCACCACTTCGAACGATACTCCCGAGAGCGAAGTTCTCAATTTCAAACAAATTGAGGAAGAAAACTTAAAGGACGCTTGGTATAGGATTTGCAATGCTCAGAGTAGATCTACTCATAAGCAATCCACTACCGTCCTGCTTCGCAGTTTTTATGTGGGTGTTTCTCCTTGGAATAGGTATATTCTTGACACCATCGTAGGTGGAAATTTCTTGGATAGCCATACTGTTGATTCTTACGGAGCTGTAATAAATTTGGTAGGCTCACCCCCACTCATGGTTAATGGAACCACCTTAACTCTGGAACATGTGATGCGTAGGCTGGACGTCATTGAAAATAAAGTTGCTACGATCGAACTCATTGAGAATTTGGATAAAAAGATCCACAATTAAATTACTCAGTACGGATCCAAGGTGGGAATGGTTTTGAAAAATTTAAAGGAGAAGGAACCCACAGTTAACGAAAAACTAGGTCAGGAGTCCGCTAGGATTGGCAAACTAGAGGACGTCATAACCAACTTGGGTTCCGCTTTTGCCGCTGTGCAGAATACTCCAAACTTTGCCCACAATAAGGTCACCAAGTCTATTTTTGTTCCCAAAAACAGTGGTGAATCATCTAGCAAGAAAGATCAAAACCTTTCGATGACAAGTGATCACGCTACTTATGGTTTGAGCACCAAAGACGACGATACGTGATTCTATTGCCTTATGCCTAGCTAAGGGCGTTAAACAATAGCGCTTGTTGGGAGGCAACCCAATGAATTTATTTCTTTTTATTTATATTTTGTTGCGTCCACACTATCATAATTCTGTTATGATTGTGTTTTTTGTGTTTCTTTTTGTGTTTGAGCCAAGCAAAACCTTTATGACTAGTCTTGGTGATGGTTGTTTGATCCTGCTAGAAAATGACAGAAACTTTTTGCTCACGAGATGATTTTTAATTTTTATTCAGAAAGAGATTTTGAGTTGGTTCTTTTTTCTGCTAGTTGATATGCCATTTTCCCAGGAAGTCGTAATGTTTCATAATTTTTGAGATGCCAGAAGTATACGAAGTATACAGATTTCTACAGACTGGTCTGTTTTTGACAGATTCTGTTTTTGTTGAGTTGGTTGCTTGTTTTGATGAAACTATGGATAGTATCGGGGGGTACTGGCCATGGAAAAGTGAGAATACAGTAGCCCAACACCAATATAAACAGAAATCAAGATTGCTACAATACCTAAAGTGATGTTAGTTTGTTTTCTTGTGCTAATGTTATCATGAGTTTCTGTTTAAGTTTTGTGTTGTGAAGTTTTCAAGTTTTGGGTGATGTTATCATGGACAAATAGATAAGGAGTGGAAAGAGCTCAAGCTTGGGGATGCCCAAGGCATCCCAAGCCAAATTCAAGGACACCAAAAAGCCTAAGCTTGGGGATGCCCCGGGAAGGCATCCCCTCTTTCGTCTTCAATCCATCGGTAACGTTACTTGGAGCTATATTTTTATTCACCACATGTTATGTGTTTTGCTTGGAGCGTCTTGTATATTAGGATTTTTTTTATTTTTGTTGTGTCACAATCATCCTTGCTACACACCTTTAGAGAGAGACATGCACTCATCGTGATTTTGCTAGAATGCTCATAGTGCTTCACTTATATCTTTTGAGCTAGATATTTTTTGCTCTATGTGCTTCACTTAGATCTTTTAGAGCACGACGGTGCGTGACTTGGTAGTTAGCTTATGCTATGAAAGTAGTCCCAAAGGTGATAGGTATCCAAAGAGGATACAAAAACATCCATATTCATGTGCATTGAGTAGAAAGAGAAGTCTTGATTCCTCTCAACTAGTTTTGAGACGTGGATTTGGTAATACTAAGAGTTATGTTAGTAGGGTGTTGTGAATCTAGAAATACTTGTGTTGAAGTTAGTGATTCCCGTAGCATGCACGTATTGTGAACCTCTATGTTAGGAAGTCGGATCACAATTGATCTATTGATTGTCATCCTTTGTGTTGAGGTCGGGATCGCGCGATGGTTAACACCTACCAATCCTTCCCCTAGGAGTATGCGTTTAGCACTTTGTTTCGGTTACTAATAAAAACTTTAGCAACAAGTATGTGAGTTCTTCATGACTAATGTGAGTCCATGGTATAGATGCACTTTCACCTTCCACCATTGCTAACCTCTCTAGTTCCGCGCAACTTTCGCCGGTGCATAAACCCACCATATGCCTTTCTCAAAACAGCCATCATACCTACCTACTATGACATTTTCATAGCCATTCCGAGATATATTGCCATGCAACTCCCACCGTTGTGTATCATGACTTTTACCGTCACTCTCATATTGCCATTGCATGATCGTAAGATAGCTAGCGAGATGTTTCAACGTCATACGCCAAGCTAGACCGTTGCACATCCCTGTACACTGCCGGAGGCATTTCCTATAGAGTCATCATCGTTCTAAGCTTTGAGTTGTGAGTAAATAAAAGTGTGATGATCATCATTAGAGCATTGTCCCATGTGAGGAAATAAAAAAAGAGGCCAAAGAGCCCAAATAAAAAAAAAGAAAAAGAAGAGGCCAAAGAGCCCAAACAAAAAAAGAGAGAGAAAAAGTGAGAAGGGACAATGCTACTATCTTTTTCCACACTTGTGCTTCATAATAGCACCATGTTCTTCATGTTTGAGAGCCTCTCCTTTCGTCACTACCATATGCTAGTGGGAATCTTCATTATATAACTTGGCTTGTATATTCCAATGATGAGCTTCCTCAAAATTGCCCTAGGTCTTCATGAGCAAGCAAGTTGGATGCACACCCACTAGTTCTCCTTTTGAGCTTTCACATACTTATAGCTCTAGTGCATCCTTTGTATGGCAATCCCTACTCATTCACATTGATATCTATGAATGGGCATCTCCATAGACCTTTGATACGCCGAGTCAATGTGACCATCTCCTCCTTTTTGTCTCACAACCACCACCACACTCTATTCCACTTATAGTGCTATATCCATGGCTCACGCTCATGTATTGCGTGATAGTTATAAAAAGTTTTAGAAAGTAAGAGTGCGAAAACAATTACTTGGCCAATACCGGGGTTGTGGATGATTTACATTAGTTGTGGAGCATAGCCTGACTATATGATTTTGTAGGGATAACTTTCTTTGGCCTTGTTATTTTGAAAGTTCATGATTACCTTGCTAGTTTGCTTGAAGTATTATAGTTTTCATGTCAATAGAAAACTATTGTTTTGAATCTTACGGATCTGAACATTTATCTCACATGAAAGAAGTTACAAAGGACAACTATGCTAGGTAGCATTCCACATCAAAAATTCATTCTTTATCACTTCCCTACTCGAGGACGAGCAGGAGTTAAGCTTGGAAATGCTTGATACGTCTCCAATGTATCTATAATTTTTGATGGTTTCATGCTATTATCTTGTCAAACTTTGGATGTTTTGTATGCCTTTTATATATTTTTTTGAGACTAACCTATTAACTCAGTGCCAAGTGACAGTTCCTATTTTTTCCATGTTTTTGACCCTTTTCAGAGGAGGATTTTAAACGGAGTCAAAACGGAACGAAACTGCCAAAAAGATTTTTTTCCGAAACAGAAAAAGATCGGGAAGCGTGAGAATCAGGGCAGGGGGCCACCAGGGACCCCACAAGCCCCCTAGCCGCGGCCAGGGGGGCCGCACCTCCCAGGCTTGTGGGCTCCCTGGGCCTCCTTTTCCCTAGGTCTTTCGCCTATAAATTCCCTAAAATCCCAGAAAAACTCAGGAGATCATCGAAAGTACTTTTCCGCCACCGCAAGCTTCTGTCTCCGCAAGATCCCATCTGGGGCATGTTCTGGTGCCCTGCCGGAGGGGGGATTCGGATACGGAGGACTTCTTCATCAACACCATGACCTCTCCGATGATGCGTGAGTAGTTCACCATAGACCTACGGGTCCATAGCTAGTAGCTAGATGGCTTCTTCTCTCTCTTCGATCTTCAATACAAAGTTCTCCATGATCTTCATGGAGATCTATCCGATGTAATCTTCTTTTGCGGTGTGTTTGTCGAGATCCAATGAATTGTGGATTTATGATCAGATTATCTATGAATCTTATTTGAGTTTCTTCTGTTCTCTCTTATGCATGATTTCATATCCTTGTAATTCTCTTCGAGTTGTGGGTTTTGTTTGGCCAACTAGATCTATGATTCTTGCAATGGGAGAAGTGCTTGGTTTTGGGTTCATACCGTGCGGTGACCTCACCCAGTGACAGAAGGGGTAGCGAGGCACGCATCATGTTGTTGCCATCAAGGGTCAAAAGATGGGGTTTTCATCATTGGTTTTAGTTTATCCCTCTACATCATGTCATCTTGCTTAAGGCGTTACTCTGTTCGTCATGAACTCAATACACTAGATGCATGCTGGATAGCGGTCGATGTGTGGAGTAATAGTAGTAGATGCAGAAAGTATCGGTCTACTTGCCAGGGACGTGATGCCTATATGTATGATCATTGCCTTAGATATCGTCATGACTTTGCACGGTTCTATCAATTGCTCGACAGTAATTTGTTCACCCACCGTGATATTTGCTATTTTGAGAGAAGCCTCTAGTGAACACTATGGCTCCCGGGTCTACTCCACACCATATTTTCAGCCTTACACTTTTTCTTCGTTTCACTTTCCGCCTTCAGATCTCACTTTGCAATCAATCTTGAAGGGATTGAAAACCCCTTTATAGTGTTGGGTGCAAGCTCTTTGTGTTTGTCCAGGTACTCTGGACTTGACGAGATTCTCCTACTGGATTGATACCTTGGTTCTCAAACTGAGGGAAATACTTACTGCTCATGTGCTGCATCACCCTTTCCTCTTCAAGAGAAAAGCCAACGCAAGCAAGTCTCCGTCAACGTGTCAAATTCTGGCGCTGTTGTTTGAGAAGTAGCAATAGACAACACACTGTCCCTAGTAAGCCTTTAGTTGACTAGTTCGCTGATCAAAGATGGTCAAGGTTTCCTGGCCATAGGCAAGTGTTGTCACTTGATAACGGGATCACATCATTAGGAGAATCATGTGATGGACAAGACTCAAATTATATACGTAGCATATTGATCGTGTCATTTTATTGCTATTGTTTCTGCGTGTCAAGTATTTATTCCTATGACCATGAGATCATATAACTCACTGGCACCGGAGGAATACCTTGTGTGTATCAAACGTCGCAACGTAACTGGGTGACTATAAAGGTGCTCTACAGGTATCTCCGAAGGTATCCGTTGAGTTAGTATGGATCAAGACTGGGATTTGTCACTCCGTGAGACGGAAAGGTATCTCGGGGCCCACTCGGTAATACAACATCACACACAAGCCTTGCAAGCAATGTGACTAAGTGCAAGTCACGGGATCTTGTATTACGGAACGAGTAAAGAGACTTGCCGGTAACGAGGTTGAACTCGATATGCGAATACCGACGATCAAATCTCGGGCAAGTAACATACCGAAGGACAAATGGAATGACATACGGGATTATATGAATCCTTGACACCGAGGTTAAACCGATAAGATCTTCGAAGAATATGTAGGATCCAATATGGGCATCCAGGTCCCGCTATTGCATATTTACCGAGGAGTACATCGGGGCATGTCTACATAGTTCTAGAACCCGCGGGGTCTGCACACTTAAGGTTCGGCGATGTTTTAGTATAGTTGAGTTATATGTGTGGTTACCGAATGTTGTTCGGAGTCCCGGATGAGATTACGGACGTCACGAGGGTTTCCGAAATGGTCCGGAAACGAAGATTGATATATAGGATGACTTCATTTGGTTACCGGAAGGTTTTCGGACATTACCGGGATTGTATTGGGAGTGACGAATGGGTTCCGGAAGTTCACCGGGAGGGGGGCAACCCACCCGGGGGAAGCCCAATGGCCTTAGGGGTGGTGCACCAGCCCTTAGTGGGCTGGTGGGACAGCCCAAGAGGGCCTTGGCGCCATAAGAAGAAAACCAAATAAAGAAAAAAAGGAGGTGGGAAGGAAGAGAAGGACTCCACTTTCCAATCCTAATTGGAGTAGGATTGGAGTAGGACTCCTCCTCTCCCTTCGTCGGCGCACCCTTGAGGGCTTGGCCCTCAAGGCAAGCCTCCTCGCCCTCCCTCCTATATATAGTGGTGATTTAGGGCTGATTTGAGACAACTTTTGCCATGTGCAACTCAGATCTAGACACCATAGTTCTTCCTCTAGATCGTATTTCTGCGGAGCTCGGGCGGAGCCGTGCAGGAGTAGATCGTCACCACCACTGGAGCGCCGTCACGCTATCGGAGAACTCATCTACTTCTCCATCTTTCTTGGAGGATCAAGAAAGCCGAGATCATCATCCAGCTGTACGTGTGCTGAATGCGGAGGTGCCGTCCGTTCGGCACTAGATCGGAACGGATCGCGGGACGGTTCGTGGGATGGTTCACGGGCGGATCGAGGGACGTGAGGATGTTCCACTACATCAACTATGTTTATTAATGCTTCCTGCTGTGCGATCTACAAGGGTACGTAGATCCAAATCTCCTCTCGTAGATGGACATCACCATGATAGGTCTTCGTGTGCGTAGGAAATTTTTTGTTTCCCATGCAGCGTTCCCCAACAGTGGCATCATGAGCTAGGTTCATGCGTAGATGCTATCTCGAGTAGAACACAAAGAGTTTTGTGGATGGTGATGTTCGATTTGCTGCCCTCCTTAGTGTTTTATCGATTCGACGGTATTGTTGGATTGAAGCGGCCCGGACCGACATTATTCGTACGCTTACGAAAGACTGGTTTCATCGATTGACATGCAACCTCGTTGCATAGAGATGATTGGCCGGTGTCGGTTTCTTCAACTTTAGTTGAATTGGTTTTGACCGAGGCGGTCCTTGGAGAGGTTAAATAGCAATTTGCACATCTCCTTTGTGGTTTTTACATAAGTAAGATGCGATCATACTAGATACCCATAGCAGCCACGTAAAACATGCAACAACAAATTAGAGGACGTCTAACTTGTTTTTGCAGGGTATGCTTGTGATATGATATGGCCAATGACGTGATATGATATATTGGATGTATGAGATGATCATGTTGTAATAGTTAATATCGACTTGCACATCGATGGTACGGCAACCAGCAAGAGCCATAGGGTTGTCTTTAAACTAACGTTTGTGTTTGCAGATGCGTTTACTATATTGCTAGGACGTAGCTTTAGTAGTAATAGCATAAGTAGCACGACAACCTCGATGGCGACACGTTGATGGAGATCATGATGATGGAGATCATGGTGTGGCGCCAGTGACAAGAAGATCGTCCCGGTGCTTTGGTGATGGAGATCAAGAAGCACATGATGATGGCCATATCATGTCACTTATGAATTGCATGTGATGTTAATACTTTTATGCACCTTATTTTTCTTAGAACGACGGTAGCATTATGAGGTGATCTCTCACTAAAATTTCAAGACGAAATTGTGTTCTCCCCAACTTTGCACCGTTGCTACAGTTCGTCGTTTTGAGACACCACGTGATGATCGGGGGTGATAGACTCAACGTTCCCATACAACGGGTGCAAAACAGTTGCACACGCGGAGCACTGGGGTTAAGCTTGACGAGCCTAGCATGTGCAAACATGGCCTCGGAACACATGAGACCGAAAGGTCGAGCATGAATCGTATAGTTGATATGATTAGCATAGAGATGATTACCACTCAAACTATTCTCAACTCACGTGATGATTGGACTTGAGTTAGTGGATTTGGATCATGTACCACTCAAAGGACTAGAGAGATGTACTTTTTGAGTGGGAGTTCTTAAGTAATATGATTAATTGAACTAATTATCATGAACATAGTCTAATGGTCTTTGCGAATTACGATGTAGCTTGCGCTATAGCTCTACTGTTTTTATATGTTCCTAAAGAAAATTTAGTTGAAAGTTGATAGTAGCAACTTTGCGGACTGGGTCCGTAAAACTGAGGATTGTCCTCATTGCTACGCAGAAGGCTTATGTCCTTAATGCACTACTCGGTGTGCTACACCTCGAGCGTCGTCTATGGATGTTGCGAACATCTCACATACATGTTTTTGATGACTACGTGATAGTTCAGTGCATAATACTTAGTAGCTTAGAAGAAAGGCGCCGAAGACGTTTTGAAACGTCGCGGAACATATGAGATGTTCTAAGAGATGAAATTGAGATTTCATGCTCGTGCCCTTGTTAAGAGGTATGAGACCTCCGACAAGATTCTTTGCCTAGAAAGTAAAGGAGAAAAGCTTAAATAGTTGAGCATGTTCTCATATTGTTTGAGTACAACAATCGCTTGAATCAAGTGGGAGTTAATCTTCCAGATGAGATAGTGATGGTTCTCCAAAGTCACTGCCACTAAGCTGCTAGTGCTTCGTGATGAACTATAACATATCAAGGATAGATATGATGATCCTTGAGTGATTTGCAATGTTTGACACTACGAAAGTAGAAATCAAGAAGGAGCATCAATTGTTGATGGTTAGTAAAACCACTAGTTTCAAGAAGGGAAAGGGCTAGAAGGGATACTTCATGAAACGGCAAATCAGTTGCTGCTCTAATGAAGAAACCCAAGATTAAACCCAAACCCGAGACTAAGTGCTTCTGTTATGAGGGGAACGGTCACTGAGGCAGAGCTACCCTAGACACATGGTAGATAAGAAGGCTGGCAAAGTCGACAGATGTATATTTGATATACATGACATTGATGTGTACTTTACTAGTACTCCTAGTAGCACGAGGGTATTAGATACTGGTTCGATTGCTAAGTGATTACTAACTCGAAGTAAAAGCTACGGAATAAACGGAGACTACGTAAAGGCGAGGTGACGATAAGTGTTGGAAGTGTTTCCAAGGTTGATGTGATCATACATCGCACACTCCCTCTACCATCGGGATTGGTGTTAAACCTAAATAATTGTTATTTGGTGTTTGCGTTGAGCATGAACATGATTGGATCGTGTTTATTGCAATACGTTTATTCATTTAAAGAGAACAATGGTTATTCTATTTGCCTGAATAATGACCTTCAACGGTTTATTGAATCTCGATCGTAGTGTTACACATGTTCATAATATTGGTGCCAAAAGATACAAAGTAATCATGATAGTACCACTTACTTGTGGCACTACCGCTTGAGTCATGACGGTATAAAATGCATGAAGAAGCTCCATGCTGATGGATCTTTGTACTCACTCATTTTTGAAACGTTTGAGACATGCAAACAATACATGTTGGTACTAACGCATGAAGAAACTCCATGCAGATGGATCGTTTGGACTCGCTTGATTTTGAATCACTTGAGACATGCAAAACATACCACATGGAACAAGAGAGTAACTTGTTGGGAGTGATACATTTTTTATGTGTGCAGTCCAATGAGTGCTGAGGCACGCAGTGGATATCATTATGTTCTTACTTCACTGACGATTTGAGTAGATACAGGAATATTTACTTGATGAATCACAAGTCTGAAATATTGAAAAGTTCAAAGCTATTTCAGGGTGAAGATCATCGTGACAAGAGGATAAACTGTCTACGATATGATCATAGAGATGAATATCTGAGTTGCGAGTTTTTGGTACACAGTTAAGGCAATGTGGAAATTGTTTCACAATTTATGCCACCTAGAACACCATAGTGTGATAGTGTGTCCGAACGTCATAGTCGCGCCCTATTTGATGCGGTGCATACTATGATGTCTCTTATCGAATTACCACTATCGTTTATGGGTTATGCATTAAAGACAACCGTATTCACTTTAAATAGGGCACCGCGTATTTTCGTTGAGCTGACACAGTATATATATTACGGTTTGGAGAAACCTAAGTTGTCGTTTCTTGAAAGTTTGGGGTTGCGATGCTTATGTGAAAAAGTTTCAGTCTTATAAACTCGAACCCAAAGCGGATAAATGCATCTTCATAGGATATCCAAAATAGTTGGATAAATCTCCTATCTCAGATCCGGAAGCAAAGTGTTTGTTTCTAGAAACGGGTCCTTTCTCGAGGAAAGGTTTCTCTTGAAAGAATTGAGTGGGAGGATGGTGGAACTTGATGAGGTTATTGAACCGTCACTTCAACCAGTGTGTAGCAGGGCGCATGAAGTTGTTCCTGTGGCGCCTACACCAATTGAAGTAGAAGGTGATGATGGTGATCATTAGAGCTTCGGATCAAGTTACTACAAACCTGTAGGTAGACAAGGTCGCGTACTACTACAGAGTGGTACGGTAACCCTGCCTTGGAGGTCATGTTGTTGAACAACAATGAACCTACGAGCTATGGAGAAGCGATGGTGGGCTTGGATTCCAACAAATGGATGGAGGCCATGAAATCCGAGAGAGGATCCATGTATGAAGACAAAGTGTAGACTTTGGAAGAACTACTTGATGGTCGTAGTACTATTAAGTAAAGATGGATCTTTAAAAGAAAGACACGGGATGATGGTGAAAAGTCACCATTAAGAAAAGCTCGACTTATCGCAAGGATGTTTCCGACAAGTTCAAAGAGTTGACTATGATGAGATTTTCTCACTCGTAGCGATGCTAAAAGTCTGTTGGAATTATGTTAGTAGTTGTTGCATTATTTATGAAATATTGCACATAGGATGTCAAAACATTGTTTCCTCGACGGTTTCCTTGAGGAAAGGTTGTATGTGATACAACCAGAAGGTTTTGTCGATCCTAAGGATGCTAACAAGTATGCAAACTCCAGCGATCCTTCTATGGACTCGTGCAAGCATCTCGGAGTTGGAATATATGCTTTGATGAGATGATCAAAGCTTTTGGGTTTGTACAAGGTTTATAAGAAACTTGTATTTCCAAAGAAGTGAGTGGGAGCACTATAGAATTTCTGATAAGTATATGTGGTAGACATATTGTTGATCGGAAGTAATGTAGAATTTCTGTGAAGCATAAAAGGTTGTTTGAAAGGAGTTTTTCAAAGGAAGACCTGGATAGAGCTATATGAACATTGAGCATCAAGATCTATAGAGATAGATCAAAACGCTTAATAGAACTTTCAAATGAAATGCATGCCTTGACAAGTTTTTGAAGGAGTTCAAAATAGATCGGTAAAGAAGGAGTTCTTGGCTGTGTTGTAAGGTGTGAATATGAGTAAGACCCAAAAGCCCGACCACGGCAGAAGAAAGAGAAAGGATGAAGGTCATCCCCTATGCCTTAGCCGTAGTCTCTAAAGTATGCCATGCTGTGTACCGCACCTGATGTGTGCCTTGCCGCAAGTCTGTTAGGGGGTACAAAGAGTGATCCAGGATTGAATCACTGAACAGCGGTCAAAGTTATCCTTAGTAACTAATGGACTAAGGAATTTTTCTCGATTATGGAGGTGATTAAATAGTTTGTCGTAAAGGGTTACAACGATGCAAGCTTTGACACTAATCCGAATAACTATGAGTAGTAAAACCGATTCGTATAGTAGAGTAGATATTTGGAGTATTTCCGAATAGCACGTAGTAGCAGCATCTATAAGATGACATAAAGATTTGTAAAGCACACACGGATCTGAAAGTTTCAGAACCGTTGACTAAAACCTCTCTCACGAGCAAGACATGATCACACCCCAGAACTACATGGGTGTTGGATTCGTTAAAATTACATGGTGATGTGAACTAGATTATTGACTCTAGTGCAAGTGGGAGACTGTTGGAAATATGCCCTAGAGGCAATAATAAATTAGTTATTATTATATTTCCTTGTTCATAATAATCGTTTATTATCCATGCTAGAATTGTATTGATTGGAAACTCAAATACATGTGTGGATACATAGACAACACACTGTCCCTAGTAAGCCTCTAGTTGACTAGTTCGGTTATCAAAGATGGTCAAGGTTTCCTGGCCATAGGCAAGTGTTGTCACTTGATAACGGGATCACATCATTAGGAGAATCATGTGATGGACAAGACCCAAATTATATACATAGCATATTGATCGTGTCATTTTATTGCTATTGTTTCTGCGTGTCAAGTATTTATTCCTATGACCATGAGATCATATAACTCACTGGCACCGGAGGAATACCTTGTGTGTATCAAACATCGCAACGTAACTGGGTGACTATAAAGGTGCTCTACAGGTATCTTCGAAGGTGTCCGTTGAGTTAGTATGGATCAAGACTGGGATTTGTCACTCTGTGTGACGGAGAGGTATCTCGGGGCCCACTCAGTAATACAACATCACACACAAGCCTTGCAAGCAATGTGACTAAGTGTAAGTCACGGGATCTTGTATTACGGAACGAGTAAAGAGACTTGCCGGTAACGAGGTTGAAATAGGTATGCGGATACCGACGATCAAATCTCGGGCAAGTACAAAGGGAATGACATACGGGATTATATGAATCCTTGACCCTGAGGTTCAACTGATAAGATCTTCGGAGAATATGTAGGATCCAATATGGGCATCCAGGTCCCGCTATTGGATATTGACCGAGGAGTACCTCGGGGCATGTCTACATAGTTCTAGAACCCGCAGGGTCTGCACACTTAAGGTTCGGCGATGTTTTAGTATAGTTGAGTTATATGTGTGGTTACCAAATGTTGTTCGGAGTCCCGGTTGAGATCACGGACATCACGAGGGTTTCCGCAATGGTCTGGAAACGAAGATTGATATATAGGATGACTGCATTTGGTTACCGGAACGTTTTTGGGCATTTCCGGGATTGTACCGGGAGTGACGAATGGGTTCCGAAAGTTCACCGGGAGGGAGGCAACCCACCCGGGGGAAGCCCAATGGCCTTAGGGGTGGCGCACCAGCCCTTAGTGGGCTGGTGGGACAGCCCAAGAGGGCCTTGGCGCAGAAGAAAACTAAAGAAAGAAATAAAAAGGGGAGGTGGGAAGGAAGAGAAGGACTCCACTTTCCAATCCTAATTGGAGTAGGATTGAAGTAGGACTCCTCCTATCCCTTGGCCGGCGCACCCTTGAGGGCTTGGCCCTCAAGGCAAGCCTTCTCCCCCTCCCTCCTATATATAGTGGTGATTTAGGGATGATTTGAGACAACTTTTGCCACGTTCAACTCAGATCTAGACACCATAGTTCTTCCTCTAGATCATATTTCCGTGGAGCTCGGGCGGAGCCCTACAGGAGTAGATCGTCACCACCACCGGAGCGCCGTCACGCTGCCGGAGAACTCATCTACTTCTCCGTCTTGCTTGCTGGATCAAGAAGGACGAGATCATCGTCGAACTGTACGTGTGCTGAACGCGGAGGTGCCGTCCATTCGGCACTAGGTCGGAACGGATCGCGGGACGGTTCGTGGGACGGTTCGCGGGGCGGATCGAGGGACGTGAGGACGTTCCACTACATCAACCGCGTTTCTTAACGCTTCCTGCTGTGCGGTCTACAAGGGTACGTAGATCCAAATCTCCTCTAGTAGATGGACATCATCATGATAGGTCTTCGTGTGCGTAGGAAATTTTTTGTTTCCCATGCAACGTTCCCCAGCACTTATTACCCTTGGGTTCTTGGTACCCTAAAGATTGTTCTTCGTGGATGCTTTGGCGTCGTAGAAGCTTGGTGGTGCCTTGGATCTCAATCATTGTCGTGTAAAGCTCCGGGCAAGCGTCGGGATCTCCAATTGGGTTGTGGAGATTGCCCCGAGCATTAGAGATTCAGAGGTTACCTTGAAGCCATATTCCATTGTAGTGAAGCTTCGTGGTGTTGTTGGGAGCCTCCAATTAAGTTGTGGAGATTGCCCCAACCTTGTTTGTACGGGTTTGGTGACCGCCCTAAAGGGTCCCTTAGTGAAATCACAGGATCTTGCATCGTGCGACGGCATGAGGAGATTACGGTGGCCTTAGTGGCATCTTGGGGAGCATTGTGCCTCCGCACCACTCCAAACGGAGATTAGCATTCGCAAGGGTGTGAACTTCGGGATACATCGTCGTCTCCGCGTGCCTCAGTTATCTCTTACCTGAGCCGTTTACTTATACACTTTACTTTGTGATAGCCATATTATTTCTTGTTATAAATATTTCTATCACTTAGTTGGTTATCTTGCTTAGCATAAGTTGTTGGTGCACGTATGTGAGCCTAGTTGTTTTAGGTTTTGTGCTTGACAAATTAAACGTTAGTTTTATTCCGCATTTGTTCAAGCCTAAACCGTAATTATTTTAAAGCGCCTATTCACCCCCTCTAGGTGACATCCACGCCCTTTCCACCTCCTAGTCAGAGTACCTTTGAAAGCAACCATCTTCTAGGCGTTTGACTGTGCAACATGCATTTGGGTTCAGATTCAGTTACAAAACCACATAATGATGGATCCACCACAGTGTCAAGGTTTCCTGCATAGATTTGAACCAAAACATACATGGAATCAAGCATTGAAATATATTAAAATGGTAGTACAAAAATTCATGACCTAACCCTAACAAAAACTCACATGCAATAACTTGTACTTACAAAGAGCTCCTCTCCATGCCAACCATGAAATGTCATCGTTCGAGCTCTCCCCATCATTCCAGGAAGGCATCCTCAAGTTCTACCGACAACAATGGCGTCGACGGCATCGACGACGACAATGGCGATGGCTATATGGTACAGGGAGACAGTGAGCGAGCAAGGGAGGGAGGGAGAGAGTGAGTGAGCGAGTGAGCCAGCCAGCACGGGCCCTACTTGATCACCGACGGCTATGTCCCAGCGCAAACGCGTCGTTAACGGGCGCTAACGGCTCGCCGTGACCGGTTGTCCGCGCTGGCACCTGAAAAGTGGGGCCGGGTAGTCACATTCGGGTTTAACCGCGACGAAGAGAACAATTTTCAATTTGGTGGTTTTTAGCAACGAATTAGGAAAAAAGTGATAGTTTTTGGCACAAAATTTTAAACTAATAGTTTGTAGGGACAAAACGATGGAATTTGGTATTTTTTATTAAATACTCGATAAAGTATGTTGGGTCACTAGTCCAATAAGGAGCCATAGCCATGCCCTAAGCCTACACTGATGATTTGTCGCTGAGCGAGTCACAGTCGCGTGCTAACCTTCAAATTTCTTGAAAATATCGCATAGATACCTTTTCGGTTTCTCACTCTGTACCTGGGTTGTGCGCCACGCAACGTCGGATCTCCTGTCGCATAAGGTCATCTGTTTATTTAGGATAAGGTTAGAGGAGGTACCACTCGCATCGGCGGCCGCACGGTCCATGGATAGATGATGCAAACTTGGAATCTGGTTTTTGTACTATTTTTTTAGAAGTACTAACTTACAAAACATCAAGCCTCTCAACTAGCCAATGGGTTAGCCAGCCACAATATCAGGCTAGAGCAAATTTTATCAGCCTCTTGGGTTGGCTTGTGGGATTCCTATTCTTTTGTTTTCAAGGAAAGCGGGATACCTGTTTGAAAAATCCCATTCGCCACGCTATGCGTCAAATTGGCCAAGCTTCGTAGCGGCGGCACTGCAAAGCGATTCGTGGGCCGGGCCATTTTAGCGGTTAGCATGGCGTCGCGGGAAGGTGGTTTTCTCCTGGTTTTGGGAAGCTTCTGGAATGTTGTGGCTGGTTTTCTTTAGGTTTCTTCCTTTTTCTTTTTTCTTTCTGATTATGTTTCCTTTATTTTTGTTTTTGCTTCTATCGTTTCTATTCCTTTCTTACTTCTCTTTTTATATTATTTTTTCTGTTACTTTATTCAAAAGTTAGCAAAATTTTCAAAAAGTTTAGAATTCCATAAATTTGATGAAGTGATCTTAATTTCAAAAGACATTCCCAAATTGTATTTACTTTTTGAGTTTTTTTAAATGTTAGTAAAGTTAAAAAATGTTTGTGTTTTCAAAAAATGTTGGTATATTTCAAAAAATGTTCACGTTTTCAACATAATGTACGCAATTTCAACAAAATGTTCTTGGTTTCAAAACAATGTTTGAAAATTCAAAAAATGGTATACATCCGAAACATTGTCCACAAAAATCAAAATATGATCAAAGTTTTTAATAAATATATGGATGTAATAATGTTCGGAAAAATGTTCAGGTTTTCAACTTACTTACTTTTTAAAAAATTGGTTCTAAAACGTTCGCAAAAATTGTTCGGGTTTTCAATTTGTTTACTTTTCCTAAAACTTTTTATTGTTTCAGTATTTGTTTACTTTTTCTTTTCCGTTTTATCTATTAATTTTTGTTTTAGTTATTTTTCCATTTTTGTTGCAAAATATGTTCAAGAATTTCAAATATATGTTCAAAATTGAAAAGGTAAACCTTGCTCCCAAAAATTGTCTAGAGTTTAACAAACTGTTCCTATTCCAAAATTGTTCTCACTTTTTCAAAAATTGTTCATGAATTACAATAAAGTTCAAGATTTACAATTTCGTTTTGAGAATTGTAAAAATGTTCCCATTTCCAATTTTTATTCATGTACTTTAATAAATTGCTAAATTCTAAAACAAATCGTATTTACAAAATGTTTGCATTTTTAATATAAATAATTGGCCATAGATTCATAAACTTTTCGTATTTTCTTGTTTTTTTCACATACTTAAAAAATTTCATATATTTAAAAACAACTCGTACTCTACGAAAAAAGTATTATGTGGAACGAGAATATCTTCAAAAAACTGAACCCAATTATAAAACCACAACCATTTAAAAACAAACATGAACATTATAGGGGATTGTCAAACATTTTCTTGCAAAAAAGGATCGAAATTACAAACGAGAACATCTTTTGACATTACGAAAAAATCGGTATAACAAATGCAATTTTTTTAGACAGGAACAAAAAGTGAGAATGAGAACATCACGAACAATTATTTGAATTTATGAACAAAATTTGAAAACATAAACATGATTTGAATATGTGTACAAATTTGGAAAGCTAGAAAATTATGTGAAATTCCCGTATATTTTTTTAATATGTGAAAATGAGAATATTTTTAAATTACTAGAACTTTTCAAAATTGTGAACAAAATTAGAAATTCGTTACATTTTCTAAAGTACCCGAACATCTTTTGAATTTGAGAACAAATATTCAAAACATGATCATTTTTAAAATATGCGAACAGAATTTGAAAAAGGAAACAAGTTATGAAATTCCCAAAAATTCTTGGAATTTATGAACACAAAATAATCATGTGATTTGTTTCTAATTTCCGAAAATTTATTGAAAAAGAAACACAAACATGAAAAAAAAATGAGAAACAGAAAAGGATGATGACGAAAAGAAAAAAGAAAAATAAGAATCAAAAACCGGAAAAACTGGTTCACGAACCTTCCCAAAATCAGAATAACTCGGGTGAAAATTTTTAGAAGGTTCTTAAAAAAAGGATCGGTGAAATGCACACCTTGCTTCTAAATAGTTCGCCCTGTCTTGATCAAATGCTTCGATCGTTTGTGGGTGGCCTATCATTTTGACGCATAATGCGTCCTATAACGCTCCCTACCTGTTCCGTGCAGTGCGCGACGCGAAGACGTGAAACGCACACACCCCGCGCTCCCATTTGGGCTGGCCTATAACGCTCCCTACCTGCTTTCTATTGCGCCCTTTTTTATTATATTTTTTTACTTAAAAAATTTCTGGTTTTAGAAAAGGTCTGAACTTCAGAAACAATGTGATTTTAATCAAAGTTTTATGTAATCTTTAAATATACAATAATTCTGAAAAACATTCATGATTCCGAATTATTTTTTCTGAACTCATACAGTTTTAGCAGATTCAAAATGAATATGTTTATTTTCACAAAAATGCGTACGCAATATTTTTTGAAATTTGAAAATAAATTCGGAAAATAAAATGTTAATGATTTTGAAAAATACACTTATTCAAAAAATAATTGTAAATTTGAATAATATTCAGAAATTCAGAAATTTTATTGATATTCTATAAATGTTTAACAAAAATTCAAAAAAGACATGAATTGCATAATGAAATTCATCGTTTCAAAAACCAATTGCTGAAAAAAAATGAATTTAGGAAAAATGTTCAACCAAATAAAACTATGTTCGCAAATTTCCAAATTTGTTTTAAAATTAGAAATATATGTTCAACGACTCAAAAGATTCTCATGAGTTTCAATAATAAGTGTTCTACATTTAGAAAAAAATTGAATATGTAGTGAATATAGGAAAATTCTAAATATGGTCTTGATTTTTGGAAAAATCAAAAATTCTAAAAATGATCATGATTCCAAGCATGTTCCCCTATTTGAGGAATTTGAAAGGTGTTCCTAAAATGGAAAACAAGACACGAAAAGTGAAAAGGAAAAAAAGGAGAAAATATATAATAGAAAGGACAAATAATAAAATTGGATAATCTGAAAAACCCGAAAGAAAACACACAAAAAATAGAAAGATGTAATTTGCGAAGGTTCTAGAACTTCCTCAAAACCGGAAAGCTGCTAGTTGGGAGGGGGTATGTTCTAGGTTGTTATTCGGCGACCTAAATGCCAAATAGGATATGTCCTATTTGTTGACCTAGGGGCCATGAATACGACTTGGCTTGTGGCGAGAAGAAATAGTCATGAAAACCTCGTATGTGCAATGGAACTCGCACGCACATCTCGTCTATGCAAGTTCTCCAAAAATAAATGTTTCTAAAAAAGCTTTTGGAGAAAAATCACACTCGCGTATGACATGAGCGCTATGTCTCGCGTTAAGCGAGACTAATGCTTCACTCACTGAAGCGTGTGGAGTAACCGGGAAGCCCCATTAACACACACAAAGAATCAAAACATTAGGAAGAAAAATAGCGCAGCGAGTTGCTAGCTACTCAACAATCATTGCATCCGTGGATACAGAGGATGCGCGAACTACTTGAAAGACCCGAGTTTTTTTTATTACTCCATTTTTTTTGGTTTCTTTCTCCGTTCGTGGTTACATAGGAGTGCGGACTACTCGACTACTCGATACATAGTCAATATTTTTCCTCGTTTTTCTTTGTTTCTTTTCTTTTTTATTCTACACTATTTTCATTCTTTTTTTGCATTTTTACTCATTTTTTTCTTCTTATTACGGATTTCTTTTTTATTACAGTTATTATTCTATAGTTTGTATATGACAACCATACTTTTCTTATAGATGTCAAACATTTTTCCAATACAAATTAAACATTTTTGTAATACATGGTCAACATTTATTAAACATATATTTTTTATTTTTTGAAATACTTGATTAACATTTTTTAAATATAAGATAAAATTTATTCATACAAGGACAACATTGTTTTTATACATTTTACAAATTTTTATATATGCTTGACTAACAGTTTTCTAATAAAAATGTTACCTTTTTAGTACATTGTCAACATTTTTTTCTATAACTATTTAACATTTTCCAAACACTTGTTCAATTTTATTTGAAATTCTTGACTAAAATATTAGATACATGATAAAAAATCATTATTTTTTCATACATGGTCAACATTTTTGTCAATGCTTATTTAACATTTTTAAATACATGATTACCATTTTTGAAATAATTGTTCAACATTTATCAAATGTTGATTAACTTTCTTATTTACATGAACTATTATTTTCATCATTTTTCAATACATGGTCAAACTTTTTCCTATCCACATTTAACATTTACCAAATGCTCGATTAGCATTTTTTAAATAATAGTTCGGCATTGTTTTCAAAATGCTTGATTAGCTTTTTTATATACATGATCAAAACAATTCTTCATTTTTAAATACATGATCAACAATGTTTCTGTGTTACATTCCTTTTTTTCATAATGGTTGATTAACATTTTTAAAAACTTGTTCATTATTATACCAATAAATGTAGAGTGTATTTTGTATGGTATAAAAGTAAAGAAAAGAACAAAAATATGAAAACGGAAAAAAGAGACTATGGCCTGCCTCAGGCATGGGCTGGACCATCGTGCTCGCCGCTTCAGCGAGTCTGAAGGTGGTGGATTTCCGCAAGGGAGGTCCTATACGGCGCCTTCCGCGCCTGTTTGGGGAAACAGCGCATGCAGCGCTCCTCCTTGTGGGCTGGCCCATGTAGACTATGTTGGTTACTAAAAAATCAATTTTTTTATAGAATTTCAAAAAGGTTCAGTTTGGCGAAAAAAATTCAATGGTTATGAAAAAATGTTCACCTATTTTTGAAATATGTTCATGGATTTTCAAAAGGTTCACAGAATTGGAAAAATCATCGATTTTACCAAATATTTCATCCATTTTTTTAAAAAAGTTCATCAATTTTTATAAACAGTTCATTAATTTTGGAAAAACATTCACGAATTTTAAGCTATGTTCACCGATTTTACAAAAAAGTTCATCGATTTTCAAAAAAGTTCACCGATTTTCCAAAGTTTCATCAATTTAGAAAAAAGTTTACGGACTAAAACATAGACCGGGTCTACAGATGGGCCGCCCCATTGCAGGGCGTTGCAGTGGCTGGTTTGCAAAATTTGCTTTTAACTCGCGCCTGTGACGCTAAATAGAGTTTGCCCTTGGGTGGGAGTTTTTTTTCGCATTAAGGGATTTAAGAGGGATCAACCGTTTATCGTTTTCCCTTCTTCTTGCTAATCAGAGTCGTCGTTTCTCTCCTCCTCTCGACCAGCCCCCCCCCCCCCCCCCCCCCACAACCCACTCCACCGGCCGCCCCAGGTGCCAACACGTGCGACAACCCAACCCTCTAAAAGATTTGAAAGTCGTTGACATATCTATGGGATAGGGTTTGGGATAAAGTCATATGACGATGGATATGGAGTAACTTTTATCTATTATAGAAAAGGAGATGTTTATTAAATCAGTGGCTCAAGCTATCCTAGTTGTCTTCATGGCATGTTTCCGGCTACCAAGAAGTCTTCATGAAAGTGTGACATCCATCTTACGAAAAGATTTGGTGGGGTAGTGTAGGAATATGGGGACGAACGTGCGTGTGTGCTCTTTGTGGTGCAGCTGACAGTTGGCGAGACTCTCTAATTGATTTCACCATGTCAAAGAGCACCTGGGAATTGCCTGTTTAGGTTACGGTGGAACACATTTCCATTAACCAGGATCCAAATGCAAGGAATTGCCTCTTTGCAATTGTTCAGTAACGTGATTAATAGGAAGTATAGGTAGACTATCAAGCTTGCCTTGTATTCTACATTGATCATTGCACTCCTATATATGTCCATAAAGCTCAAACAATACAATAACTATTCCATCACTCCCCGTCTCTCCCTTTTAACATGTTATATCTGCCTAGAGGGTTAAATAATAGCCCTTTTCGCCACTTCCGCTCCGCACCGCCTCCGGGGCGGTCGGTCTCCATGACTGCCGCTGGGGGCTGCACCGCCCGTACCTAGGATTCGTCCGCCGATCATCTTGACCGGATGCTCTAGAGTCTTTTCCCCGATCTCTTGATCTGAGTTATTCTTTCTTTCACATCTAGCGTGTGCGTCGGCCTTGTTGGCTGCCTCGTCGACTGTCTCCGTCTGTGTCGGGCTCATACACACATCTGACATTCGTCTTCAGCTTCATCTCAGACTCTATCTCAATCGAGCGAAGACCCCCACCTAGTGCTTGATCGGATTCATCACCCGCCCGCCCATGATCCACCTCATCTATGCCAAGGGACAGATCTGGTTCGTCGGTTGCGCGCCTCTGCAGGTCCCGAGTAAAGCGCGCCCTACACCAATTGAGCAATGGGCTGTCGTTGTGTCGGCCTGTCGTGCCGCAGCGCCACCGCCTCGTGGTTCTGCTCACAGTTGCACTGTCTCGCGCGCTGCCGCACCGTCACCCCATCGGGCCTTACTACCGCGACACGAGGTCCCCACGACCGACGAGTTTAAACATGTGGTTCAAGGGGTCGGTCAAGGATCCTCGAGTGCTAAATCTAAACATGGCATTACTACAGAAAAACATTATAGCACACGACTTACTAAGGACTGACTTATAAGGTGGAAGTCAAGAGCCAAGGCAAAAACACTCAGTTTATATATATATATATATATATATATATATATATATATATGTCGAGGATCTTTATGTAAGTTGAGTGCCAACGGGCACACGGTTTATACATGACGGTATCTTGACACTAACGGCAAGCGACATGATCGTTTATGTAGCCCGAGGGCCAATTGTCGCACGATTTATATATTAACTCAGGGACGAGTCCGATCACATGGGTTATATATAAACTGAGGACTGACACATGGCATATATCTTTGCCGACTACGAGCTGTAAGCCAAGTGTCTATTTCCAGTAGATACCGTGTGACTTCTTGAAGCCGAGAGATATTTTGCACCACTCGGCTTACAGGCTGCTATAAGCCGAGTGTTTTGTACTTGCGGGGTGTTTTACTATTTGTAATCGGCTTTCACATGGCAAAATGTGATATTTTTTTCCTGTAGTGCTTAGGAGCATTTGGCACTGATTGGTGACTACTTAGAGCATCTTCAATAGATGGTCTAAATGTAAAAGTAACTAACTTTTGGACCGTCTGAGGCCAAAAACGCAGCTCCGACAGACGGTCCATATGTAAAAAAATTTGGATCGCGGTCTCCTCATGATGTAAAATGCAACACCTCGCGGTGCAAATTTACATCACGAGATGCATCTGGTCCAAAACCAGCCGCCACCCGCGAACGCTCAACCGTCACTTCATTTCCTTTCCCTTCCGCCCGCTCGCGACCTCTCGCCCGTCCGCCGCCGCCCCGCCTCCCCCACAACCCGCCGCCGCCCCGCCGAACGTCGCCCGCATCAGATCCGCCCCCCTGCCGCTGTTTCCACGCCGCCCCGCCGCCCGCCCGCCACGGATCCGGCCGCGGCCGCAGCGCACGCCGCCGCCCCGTCCGTCCATCGCAACTCCGCCCGGCCCCGGCCCGCCCACCGTAGCTCCGACCACCTCATGCGTCGCCGCCCCATCCGCCCCACCCCGTCCGCCGCCCCTCAGCTCTGCCCCGCCCGGCTCCGCCCGCCACCGCCCCTCAGCTCTGCCCCGCCCGGCTCCGCCCGCCACCGCCCCGCAGCTCAGCCCTGCCTGGCTCCGTCCGTCATCGCCCCGCAGCTCCGCCCTGCCCGGCTCCGTCCGCCACCGCCGCTCCACCGCTCTCACCGCTCTCCAATGGCGTTGAAGAAGACGCCGAAGGGCAAGTCGGGCTTCTTTGGCGTGAGGCAGAAGCCCTTTGGTAACTTGGGAGTGGAGTTCTCCGATGCTGGGAGGCGTTGGTGGATCAGCACGTACCCCTCCGCCCAAGAGGCCGCGCGTGTCTACGACGTGGCGGTGTGGGTGCCGAGAGGCCTCGGGAGCACCTCAACTTTCCAGAGATCGAGAGTCGGGTGGAAGCGGAGATGCTTGTGCCGCAGGGCATCAAGATGAAGGAGATCACCACGAAGAAGAAGATGACGAAGAAGCCGTCGGTTGTTGTCAATGCCGGCGAGACCGACAAGGCCGCTCTTTTGGACCATCAATTTAGAGTTGAGCTTTTTTCGGAGCTCCAAAACACACTTTTTGACGGTCCAAATTTTACATCTTCGATTTTGGACCGTCAAATTTTAAACCATCTATTGAAGATGCTCTTAGTCTTAGGTACTACTTCAAAATATACAAAATTGTATTTTTTAAAATAAAAATGTTTGCGTTGAAAGCCAGCAGGGGTAGTTTTCAAGACCGCTTTTATTTTAACTCAACCGAAGCTTGAGTCTAATTAATGAGTTTGACTCTATCACCATCATAGAGTATATTATCTTCTTAGTAGCTAGTACTTCCTCCTTTTCTAGTACAAGTCTTTCTATAGGTCCAAGTTTCGTATGTAGTCCCTTAGTGAATTTTCTTTAAAAGACTTACATTAAGGAACAGAGGGAGTAGTATTGATTAGTAGTAAGCTACACATGCTTCTATTATTTACTCGCTTATTAGAGCATCTTCTTCCTCCCGATCGAACGCATCGGCATCGCTTCCAGAAATCCAGATCCAGCTAGCGACGACCTCAACACAGAGGAGGTGATCGCAATTGTGGGCGGCCTGAGGTTCCTACACACTTACGTTCGGCGGCTCCGGAGCGTGGCACAACGGCTCGCGCGCGCCCTTACTATAGACTTTGTCGCCGTCGATCGAGTGCTCCTCCTCCGAGGATCTGGAGTCGGGATGCCGATCGAGACCGACGACGGCGAAACGCAGGGTGCCGGTCCCCATCTCGGCACACGTCGGCCAAGAGGTGTGGGCTGAGGATGCCAAGACCGACGAAGGCGGATGGGAGGGTTTATCTTCGGTGCGGACTCCACGTTGGCAGACGACGGCCAAGATGTGAAGACCGACGACGGCCGGCGGGCAGGTGCTGCCCACTGCCCGGGGACGACGAGACCGACGCCGTCGAACCCTCCTTGGTGCCAGCTGACTCCGATTCATTCCTCCTCCGCACAGCACAGGTACGTACCTACCGCCGGGATACATTCCCTATGTAGTAGGGTAGGTAGTACTACGTGCCTTGTCCTCCGCGTGCATGGTCTCCTTCCCAGGACAACCATGGATCGATGGATTCCATCTGTCCGTCCTCTTCTTATAGATGAACAAGATGAAGTTGCTTGAGCCCCGTCCGCGTGCACGACGGCGGCTTGGACGCGTAGCCGCCGTCTGAATCCTCCCTTTTCTTCGGAACCAAGGCTTCTAGAGTTTTTTCTTTTTAAATTAACAACACAAGAACGACATAAGCAGATGTTTTTTAACATGGCAAGAAAATAGACGTGTATACATACACATATACACTATCCTATCACATACATGTACATTTTAATTATATAAGCTTTTTTGAAAGACTGATCCGACGCATCATGCATGCTACACAGATTCAAATTAAATGAACATAACACTTTTGCTTCGGTACACCCCCTCTTCCTAAAACGTAGAAGAGGAAACGTATACCCACCTTGTATTATACATTAATAGCAAAATGGCCCGTGCGTTTCCACGGAAAAAAACATAATCTTCAATTATAGTGACCACATTATGTCCACATATCATCGTTTGATTTTGAAATTTTATACACAAATGCAAGAAAATATTTCTTTTTTTTAAATTTATTCACAAATTGAAGCAATCTTTACATTTTCAAAAAATATATATCATGGTTGTCAAAAATCTTGGTAACTCAAAGAATTATTCTGAATTTCAATAATTTTTTTAGAAAACATACAATAATAATTCGATCCATCCAACAGTTAATTTTTCAAAATTCACACAGTTATATTGTCACAAAGACTTAGAAGCATTAATGTTTAACTACATACATTAGATCTTTCGTGAACAATTTTACAAATATGGAACAATTTTAAAATCGAGAACATTTTTTACAATTTACAAAAATTTACTAAAAACTGTGAATATTTTTTATATTTCGAACGGGTTTAAATATTTTCTTTTGAATTGGCGACCAATTCAAGAAAAGGCGAACATAATTTTTTGTGTTGGAGGATTTTATTTTAAATTCACAAACATTTTTTGAAACGCATGAAGTTTTCTAAATAAACAAACAATTTTATAAATCAGTAATATATTTATTAAATTCATGGACATTGTTATAAATCAGTAATATATTTATTAAATTCATGGACATTATGTTTTCGTCAGCATTTTATTTCAAAATTCCTATTTTTCAATATGCAAAAGTTTATGTAATTCTAAATTATTTAAATTAGAAATAAACAAAAATGGAATGGAAAATTTTAAATAAAAAAAAGAAACTATCAAAACAGGCATTAGCTATTTTTAAAATTTTAGGACATTTCTTAAATGCATTAACATATTTTCAATTAGAAAGTATTTTGTTAAATGCCTTTAATAATTTTGAATACATGGAATTGTATTTGAAATCATGGACTTTTCTTATTGTACAAATATTTTTCTAAAATTGCAACATTTTATTGTATATGCGAGCATTTTATACAAAACTCCGGGCAATTTTTGAAGTCACAAACATTTTATTTTTTAAATATGTTGATTTATAATTTTCAGTTTATTAATATTTTAAAGATTATTTGAAGTTATAAATTATTTAAAATAAAATAATAAAACGAAACTGAAAATAAATAAATAAACGGAACTAAAAGCAGGCGCCTGTGCATGGGCCGGCCCAGACGGTGTGCTGGATATTCTCCCAGCGTGCAGAGCGTAATATAGGAGATTTGTACATGGGCCGGCCCAGTCCAAGATTTTTTGCTTTGTGAAACGTTTTCTATTACTTACCGGTGGCATGGTGGATAATTTATGCAAACTTTAGGGGTAATTTCCATGACGGACGACCAGAAACCCTATTTGCTTTTATTATTAGGGAGAGATTGTACACTACAGGTAGCCATACATATACGCTTCTTGTATTGTATACGTACATCGACCTGTAGTGCATAATACGAGGTGGGTATACGTTTTCCTTTGTATGTTTTGTGAGGGTGTGTGTGTACCAAAGCACACCTCAGAACATAAAGGTGAAAGTTGATGGTGTGAGTTCAATGTAGGCCGAATAATCTTCACTAATAAATAAGTACACTTTTTTTCATCTATGAAACTTGCAACTTTTAGAAAGGATAAAGACATTTAAGACATGTACAATGGTTGATAAGACAGTGTTATCTTAAGCCTTGTATGTAATTTAAAGATAATAAAAACATGTCTATAATGAATTATTTCTTAGCCTTATCTTCAACAACTAGCTATTCCTGAAAACATGGTAAAACATATTAACAAGTCTTTTCTTATGATTTCTCTCTCCTCCACATGAGCATTTATCGTACGTGGCATTTTTAAAATAACACCATTGTACATGTTCCTTAAAGGAGAGGATCAGAGTAAGAGTAAGAGGAAGATTAGATGGTGGGTAGACTTGGTGGCCCCGTGCGAGGAGGTACTATAGCGGGCATTCATTGATGGCTTCACAAATTGAGATAGCAGTTGGAGAAGGATGAGGATGATTTTATTTTCTATTGATGGTAACTAGGTCATTCTGGACATAAGTGAAGAAATTGAAGTATGTGCTTTAGCGGATCCATATTCTAAACTCTAAACTATAGGTGTCGATCTTGATATACATTGATTTCTGAATTCTTCACATCTCAATTTCTATTAATAGGCAGAGTACTCTCAAAAGGAATTCTTAAAATGAAGAGACATCAACGTTTACATACACATTGGACTCTCGGAAACATTATTTATAAACATAAAAAGGAAATACAACAACGTATATGTCTCAACGATCAACCTATATATAGGTAATGTAGTAGGAGTCTTCTCATTCTTTCCTTTACCGTTTCTTCATTGTGCCTTGCCAGCCACACTCTAGAGCCTAATATTGCCGAAGTTGAACTATATCAAGGGATCATCCCCATGTCGTCGCTAGTGTACAAGAAGTCGTCGAAGGGGGACTGCGTCCATGAGTTATCTTCTTCCGCGAGGTATTTGGTGTACCAGGAGTTGTCAGAGTTGTCCTCATCCACGTTGGTGCCGTCAGTCACACCTTGCATCCCTTCTTGGTCCTTCTTGGGCCCATCAGTGAGAATCTGCATCTCTACATAGCATGTGTCGTCGTCCATCGGTGAGGAATTTCTTCTCTCCCTTATCCGTGTCAACACCATCGACCTCGGACTTGATCTGTATGGGATTATTGTATGCGCCCATGCCACCGAACGCGAACTGCATCATATCCATGGACGTTTTTGCTTCATCGGACACGGACTCGACATGTATGGGATTGTCGTCTGTGCCGCCACCGCCAAGTGTGTACTGCATCAGGTCCTTGTTCGCGTTGGCAGCATCAGACTCGGACTCGACATGCATGTGCTCCGTGTTTGCGCCAAAGCCACCGAGGATGGACTGCATAATATCGTTCACCACTTCGGCACCATCGGACTCGGCATCGACCCGTATGGGATCCATGTCTGTTCCGACGCCATCGAGCATAGATTGCATCATATCATTGCCAGTCTTGACACCGCCAAGCATGAAATGCTTCGGATTCTCATGCGAGCCGGTGCGGTACACATACTACATCAGATCTGTGTCTATCTCGATGTCACCGGGCACGAACTGCATTAGATCCTCATCCGTGTCGGCATCACCATACACATTCATCGCCGAGGACATCATGTTCTTGTTGAAGACCTGACACAACGCGTATGTGTCTTGAAGAAATTAACCATGCATGTGTATGTGAGGTGTGGAGCTCAATTACTGTATCAAGACATGAAAACCAAATGAAGATATACCTGGATGTGGTGGTCGTGGTCGCCATGAAGACAGTACTCGTGCATGACCCAGTCCGTGTGCGTGCCGCGAGGCGCTCGTCCGATGTGGAACACAAGTGTCTTCTTCATGCCGATGATGATACCGTTGTCATGATTGGTCGATCCTTACCGGTAGACTTCCGGAATCCTTTGAGCGTCGCCCTCATCATGCGAAGCCCGGTTGTGTACTTTCGTCCCCTTGGCGTGAAAAAGTACCACTCAACTTTGGCCTCCGGGTCACTTGTGCTCGGTGAGAATGATTTGGCTGTGCGAGTGTGCATGTAGGTGAAAACACAAGGAACGTAAGTGAGTTGACATATACACTATATTTGATTTGGAAATGAAAAGAAATAACTTAATCGGTACTAGCTAGTAAAATGAAAAAGGAAATTAAGCAAGTCAAATTTCATACTCATATAATACTGCAGCGACCTGACGTACATAATCAATCTGCGTGATTTCAAATGATGCGAGAGATGGATCGCTATGTATGGATAACAAAGTAGAGATTTCTTGTTTTGAAATTGGTCATCCAAAATGGCAAAAAACTTAGTACATGCTTACCGCAGCTAGCTTTATTTCTCTTAAATCGTAGTGATAGTGATGGGTCTAATTACACGAATGGATGTGTGTGATTTGAAAGGGGTGACCGCCGTGCATATATATATATATATAGTACTTCCTACGTTTCAAAATAAGTGTCTTAAGTTTAGTACAACTTTGTACTAGCTTTAGTACAAAGTTAAGACAGTTATTTTGAGACGGAGGGAGTATATACTTCCTCCGTCTTAAAATAAGTATCTTAAACTTAATATAATTTTATACTAGAGCTAGTATAAAGTTGAGACAGTTATTTTGGGACAGAGGGAGTACCTGATAGCTGGTGTGGCTCGAACTTGTAGAGGTCGACGTCCGGGATGAAGCCGCCGTGTCCATGCTGGAAGACCTTGCGCCGGAGGAAGAAGCTGACGAGCTCCTGATCCGTGGGATGGAACCGGAAGCCCGGCCGTCGTCCAGAGAAGGCGCGCTCCATCTCCGCCGTGGCCGCCGGTACCGAAACGCACGCCATGGCTGCCTGCCTGCCTGTCTCCTTGGGTTGGGCGATGGACGATGGATCTCTCCTTGAGCTTGGGCGATGGATGGATGGATGTGATGAGTGAGTGACTAGGACAAGACAAGTTATGAGCTTGTGATGTGAGCTTGGAACTCAACGCAGCAACGGAAATGGAGATGAGATGGGATGCGAGCAGAGCTGAATCCTTGGGTTGCGATTGCGAGGACAAGTGAACTGAGGGACGAGGGAGGACCCGAGGTCGGGTGGTTGCGATGCGATGCCATTTGAGCCGGCCGTATATATATAGCCCACATGGTCGGATCGCAGCCGTTGGTTCGCTACGCCATGCCCGTGGATGCAGATTTGGTCGGCACCGGCACCTTTTCCCTGCCACCTGCGAACTGCACGCGTCCGTTGCTCACCGGCAAAAGTGCGCGCGTTTGTTGCTCTCGTGGCGTCCATGTCACCCTGAAATTACTGTCCAGCCTAGCTAGCTGCAGCTGCAGCCTGCAGGTTGGTTGACTGACAAACAAGAAAGGAAACGCCGATCCTGACGTGGAGCCCCTGCTCCGTCCAGACACGTATCATTATAATTGTTAGAAATTAATTAGTAGATTAATCCATGGGATGTGTTTAACCCCGAACAATCGTGTCTCCTCTCTCTCTATTGCCAACAGGCACCTGTTCTGGAGGGATGACTCCGAACAGACACCTCTTCTTTGCACCTGTTTCAGATGTATATATATTTGAAAATCAATAAAAACAAGACTAATCGTCCATTCACTTTCATTCAATCTCGTTTTACTCTAACACGTTATCAGCACGAGGCTCTCCGCTGAGAGATAAGAAAGGCATTCCGACGACGTTCACGCACAGGCCCGGTCTTTAAGCAACGAGAACGTGGACATGCACTTCCACAAGAGGCGAATCAGCGGCCACGACCGCTGCATCCCAGCGGGCCTCTCCACATGTCGTCGGTGTACGCCATCGTTGGAGATGGTTAGGTCTGCCGCACGACGCGACAGCAGGGCTGCGTACGCCGGCGAGACACTGGCCGCAACGAAAAGTCGGGCATGCATCAGCATGCACACAATCAGGAATTACTAGTTTGCCGTAGTTCATTCGATTTGTGAGTAAGCACTGACTAACCATTCAGGATCGATTGCAATGCCCGTGATTATCACTGCAATCTGGCAAGCGGCACATGGTTTCTTATAATTTAAATAACAAATCATCTAATGACTGATTATTCGTCTTGATCGTATGTATGTACACTTATGCAAATCGATTTCATCGAGCGTGGAGTCGGCGAAGACGACTGGCGCACGGCCAGCGTTCAGCCCGGTCCATGCACAAGGCGAGACGATGGGCATGAACTCATGGCCTCGATCTCCAGGTTGTGTCGGTGCCGGCTGCCAACGGCGTCGACTGAAGTAACATCGATTCTACCCAGCAAGGTGCGGTGATCTGGCATGCTGCATTGGTAACTGTGAAGCTAAGCGGCTAGACGGCATAAGGCCTGCGGCCGCCGGCTGCGTCCGTAAGTGAAAATTTTCACATGCATGCATGCATGCATTCGGTCAACGTCCAGCTAATTAGCATGTTGTAATTAGGTTTCTTATAACCACACACATGATCTAATTCATATGACAGTTACGAAATCCCTTTGGGGATGGAATGGATGGGAAATGAAAGAAAAATCTTATTTTTTTCTTGATTTAAAAAATCAGCCTTCGTGTTTATGATGACTTTGACATGAGTCCCTGAAATTTCTGATTCAGTCTTAGACGTTTTAGATCTTAAAAATTAACCTTTAAACTTAAGAAAAATTATGATTAAGTCATGAGGTTAATTGGACTTTGCAGTGTAGCCAACAGGCTCGCTGTTTTCAGGATTTTTTTGTTTTGTTTTGGAAACATGAGGTAGTGAAGTGTATGGCACTGCCTCGTTATGTCAAATATATATTTATCATAAGGAATAGACAAATGGTACCTACTGCTTTATTGCAGATTATCCATCACTGCTGTGAGCTCTATGTCTTTTGTCATTTTGATAAGATGACTACCTTCGACATGCTCTTCTAAATATTAATGCGTCTAGCCCAAAACATATTTGTGAATCACAAGGTCCTCATGGCATCTACTGCATAATTTGCAGATTATCCATCACTACTGTAAAGTCTACGTCTTGTCATTTTAACAAGATGACCACCTTCAAAGTGCTCTTCCAAATATTAATATTAGATGTGACTACCTCAAGAAATCATAAGGTAATATTGGCATCTACTGCAAAATTTTGCAGACTATCCATTATTACTGTAAGGTCTACATCATGTCATTCTGACAGATGACTACCTTCATATTGATTTTCTTAAAACTAGATAACATAAGGTAGTAGAATTATGAACATCTACTGACAATAGTCAGACTATGTTCTCTATTACTGCGAGATCTACACCATATTGACGATTATCTTCAAAGTATTATCCTATATAAATTGAGGGCTACACATATGGCTATATGGCATCAGCCATACTAGAATTTGCTCCTCCGAAGCAATTATTATTGTTGTTCACTAAAATATTTTACTCTCATAGTAAATATTGTTCTGGCACATTGGTTATATACTGAAATGGTATTTGTGTGCTAATATAAACTATTGAAGCCTCCTTTGCTTGAATATGTCATAGAAAACTATGCAAATGTTTGCAATACATGTGATTACCTTCTATTACATTCGTAAAATGCATGGCAATGGAGCCTACGTCACTATTTCTAATTATAGTGTCATCCATCCATCAAGATGGATACCATAATTTATAACGAGTGTCTAAAACACTATTGCAAGATCCCATCACATTGTGGTTGTTATTTTCATAGTGACTAAGCAATGTTAAAATTGCAAAGTCTATGTTTTGGTCGTGACTCTAAAGTCACAATTTTTCTCATGAATGAAGCCCAAAACATTAGCAACGATTTCATCGCATGCACTATATTGAAGGTTTACACCCCATGTTCACCAAGCATCACCTTGGCGGATTTTGCTCAACAAGATCATTTCATTCATATATTTTATTTTACTCTAAGAAGTAAATTAAACAATGCATGATCATTTCATGTAACACATGGCTATTCTATTGATGCACATATGCATTTTATAAATCACCAACTTCACTTAGTTATCAAACTAAGTACATAATGGATGAATATTTATTCACCTTGAATATTTCCCTTAAAAGAAACATGCTGCCATGAGCACATTTGGAATGATCACCCAATAATTATTCAAGGCCTCAAGTCTATCGCAACTTACAATTTTGGTAGTTATAAAATCAACTTTAAGTTGAGATTTGTGATCAGATATTTTTCGTATTTGAATCCGATTGAAAAGCCCATAATACACTTTACATCCACTTATGATGGTATTACCATTTTGCATGGTAAAGAAACATAATTTTTTATATTAAAATCATCAAATTCACCCAACGGGTGCTATTCCATTATTTGAAATTCTTGCTAGTATTGCAAATACTAAGAAAGTCATTGGTCACAAAATAGGACCATGATGAATTCAAAGTAAAGGGGAGGCTAAAAGACAACCAAAGATAGAATTAACTCTTTACAGGGAATATGTCGTTTTCAAACGATTACAAAGACAACTCTCAAGTTTGTCAAATGTGTGGTTATATAAATATCGTACCTATGATTACCAAGCCCTAAAACATATGGTCAAACCACATCACAAATTTATTCAAAAGGCTGATAAGTTCATTGGGATAAATTTTAAAAACTGCAAACTTATAACCAGAAACTATTCTGGTAAATGATGTTCTCGAATCTTCATCAAAAGGAGAACCAAAAATATAGTGCAATAAAAGGGTGATCAATTCATTTGCACCTATGATATGTTTGCATAATTCATTTTTCAGCAATATGGGAGACCTCATGTAATATCCCGATTATTTCCCAAAATATTGTTTGCCTATAGTTGTACTACTACATGTAGTATAATGTACAATATCCTATTTCTTGGACATTATATTTGATAAATTTTGAATGTATGAATCAATTCATACTTAGTTTTTTTGCGTACAAAATAATTTTCTAAATCTTACAAAATATTTGGTTATAAGCCTTACAATCCTGGTTTGGGGTTGATTAGAAAATTATTGACAATTCTATTGATCACAACTTAACAAGTTGCAAAATTTCCCAAATCATCAGATTTTACGTGCACCACATGTGCCATAGGGGAAATTAATTTAAGGAACTCTCACCTTACAATTCTAAATGAGCCAACTCATTCTTCCTTGAACACATTCAGAAGATATGTGGATTACTCAACCATTATGTGGTATTATATAGATACTTCATGGTACTCATGGAAACATTTATAAAATGATTTCAAGTGTGTCTCTTGTCACACAAAACCATGAATGATATAACTAAATTAATTGCTCAAATTCTCAAAGTAAGAGCAAGTTATCCTAAACAAGGGATAAATCCATTCGAATGGACAACTTTTGAACTCATTTCGAAAGCAATATCTGATTATACATAATACTTTATGTACATACCGAGAATGGTTTAGTTCAATATCTTATCAAAGATAATAAAATTAATAATATGATCAAACTTATAGAATCGTAATTTACTAGCCTCATGCTAGATAAATACGGCATTACACACCGTAAGCATGATATAAATCATACCAACTGCATAGCATACTACTTTCCCCTTGTAGTAATTACGTGGAAATCAACAAAGTATTTCCTATCTGCGATAATTCAGTTACATACCGATATCACCACTCCAGCATACATCGATGGGCTCTCAAAGAAAATTAGGGATCTATGTGAGGAATACCAATTTATTCGTCAATCAAAATTATTCATAGCCCGTATGTTGATTGCATCAGCAATAAGGACATTTCTGGCATTAGGGGGAGATAAGTACCACAAAGAATGCCAAGAAATAAATTAGAAATGTTATTCACATTTAGTCCTTATATCCACGTACTCAAAGAATTTGAACAAGAAGTTTAGAATCACATAATTGCAACACATTGCAAATCTGCCACATACATTTACTGATTACAAAGGTGTCACTCAATTTTATATTCTTGCAGTAAAGTGTCAGAAAGAGTGGAGGTACCTGATAAACCACTCTTCTCCCGAAATGAGAGCAAGAGGGGGAGAAATATGATCACACGAGATATAATCTCGCATATGCTTCCACTGAAATAGAGGAAATCAAATCCTCAACCACTAAATGTAATTCAACATCAAGTTGAAAGAACACCTCACTGGATGCTCATCATCCAAAGCCCGGCATAGATGTGCACAAATGTTTTGGTGCCGAGACATCGAAACACCTTGACTCCATTGTTGTAGGAAATCACAAGGAGTTAAAAGGAATAAATACATTTCCACAAATTTCATTGATTCCTCTAGAATCATATAACCTAAGTCTACATTTGTCGACATATATTTCTTCTCCAAATTGCAAAAACCTTTTGGGCCCTGAACCAAAATCCATGGTAGAGTGCCTCTTGTACTCATATTGGTTCACATAAAAGGAAGCAAGTAATGAAGAATAGCACTCGCTCATCAAAGAGTGGTATTTACCACAGTAATACCTACTCCTCATAAGTATCTTCCATATGGAATACTAAAAACTTCTCATTTATAGAAAAAGTCAATGAGGTGGTGAAAAAGCGAGGCTTGTAGCAAAAGGGTTCATGCAGAGACCCGACATCAAATTATGATGTAACATACACTCTTGGTATGAGTGGAATTCAGTTTCGATAATAAATATCATTGGCAATACAAATAATATTATCCATGCAGTTAACGGATGCAGTGACTACATACTCATATGAGTCACTCATTTCAGAAATCTATATTAAAGTCCCTGAAGGGCTTCATTTCTGAATCCAAAAACAAATCGCGACATGTATTGTGTAAAACTTCATAAGTCACTCTATGACTAGAAATAGTCGGAAATCATATGGTACTACCGACTAAATGATTTTCTTCTTCCGAAGGATTACTCAATGATGATTGTTTATGTGTTAACAAAGGAATACCAAATTTGAATTCCTTATACCACCTCAGTATATATTGATGATTCCATCATCAATGTCTCTACAAGACCTAAACATACATAAAATCATCTCAAGACGGAAAATTTGGATTCAACCAAATTTAGCTTAAGTTTACAACTTGAGCATTTTCTCAAGAATACATATCAGTCTACATATATCCAAACATATACGAGAAGTTCAATTTGGATATATCATATCAACAAAAGACATGTATGGTCATACTACCTTTGATAAGGTACAAATCCATTCATACCTAGGGGTGATAATGAAGTGATACTAGGACCTGAAGTTCTATATCTCACTAATGTCAAATCACTCATATACTTGCAAACTACGTCAGGCCTGACACTATATTTGCTATCTTTATTCGGAGTGCAACCCCAAACAAAAGGTATATGGTTGATATAAGTACTATCATCTTATATCTGAAGATTATAGTAAATCTTGAATATTTCCATCAGGAAATAGAAGATGTGACCATGATACGATGTAATGATATTGGCTCTTTATTTGATCCCAACGACGCCATATCAATGACTGAATTTGCTGCAATAGCCTTCACATGGAAGTCATGTAAATGGATTTTAATGATTATTTTCAGTTATCATTCTAACATAATTGCTTTATCTAAAGGCATTGCAAAATATGCATAACTTAGTAGAATGGTTAACCACACTCAAAATCATGTGGTTGAGATTCATCAGAATCACATAACTTGATTTATCAAGATACTTCCACTTGTGTTACTCAATACCTATAGGTTATATGAAGAGCAATATCATAAATCACATTGCTCGGAAATTACTTATCATCGCGGATTATAGAAAAGTGAGGAAATAATTTGCAAATAAAATACTATTATAATCCAACAGATTATACACAATCTCATGTTCATGTCAATGAAATTGGTATGGGACGTCCTTCATTTTGCAAAGTTCAGGGGGAGTGATCTCCCAAAACTATAACCTATTAACAATCATCAGATTGCATATATTGTACTATTTTTCCTTGATGAGTTTTCCCCTAATGGTTTCTCATAAAGGTTTTTAACGAGACAATATAAACACAAGTGTCTTTATATGCCATATCATTTTCTCCTTGTATTTTTTCCACTGGGTTTTAATGAAGTTTTCAATGGCATGTACGATTGCACTCTTTTCCCTTATGAGTTTTCTCTCAAAGTTTCTCATAATGGTTTTTAGTGGGGCAATATCTTCTCAAAGATCATATGTCATACTTTCTATTTTCCCTACCAGGGTTTTTAAAGGAAGTACTCAAGACATATTAATTGTTCTTTAAACTTATCAATGAGTTTTCTCCTTCTTCAAAGGTTTTCTCATATGAGTTATGAAGAGACAATGATCATCATATGTTGCATCATTTTCTCCTTATTTTTCCCATTGGGTTTGAAGGAGTTTTAGCAACATATCTACTCTATTCTCCTCATATTTTTCCCACAGGGTTTTTGGGGAGACTCTCAAGATTATCTGGAAGATTTCTCAAGATGGAAGATCTATATGCAAGAAGCTTTCAACGATGAAACATTCAAGGAGCAGTGTTGTACAAGGGGGAGTGTTAGAAATTAATTAGTAGATTAATCCAAGGGATGTGTCCAACCCCGAACAGTCGTGTCTCCTCTCTCTCTATTGCCAACAGGCACCTGTTCTGGAGGGATGCCTCCGAACAGACACCTCTTCTTCGCACCTGTTCCAGATGTATATATACTTGAGAATCAATAGAAACAAGACTAATCGTCCATTCACTTTCATTCAATCTCGTTTTACTCTAACAATAATTATAGGGGTTCGGTGCTGCTCGTGGCCGCCGTCCACCTGGCTTCCCAGCCCCAACGTTGTAAGCCTGTGCTTGCTTGGAGAGCCGCCGTGCACCTTCCCAGATCAAGGTAGGCAGCCACGTTGCTTGCTTGGGACCTGTGTGGGACCCAGCAGAACTTGTGTAGCGAGGAACGGGAGCTTCTGGAGCATGTCATCAACAGATATTGTAAAGTCAAAATCTCATGTTTTTCCAAGTTAATGATCACCGACGGATATTGAGACAGATATTAAATTCAAAATAATTACTAATAATTACTAATCACCTATACTCTTCATTTTTTTTAGACGAAACAATGTTGCATAAATAAACCTGTCCCTGTCTTGCGAAGTGGGTTGGTTGATTGAGATTGAGAAAATGGTGTATTTTTTGTCCCTCAATTTATTGTGAAATGTGTCTTTCGTCACTGATTTTTTTACTCCCTCCGTTTCAGTTTATAAGTCCGGCACATGTATCTAGGTCGTCAATTTGACCAACTTAATGAGAGGCATATATTACAAAAAATATATCATTAGAAACTTTAGATGTTCAACTCCCTCTGTTCCAAAATAAGTGTCTCAACTTTATACTAGCTCTAGTACAAAATTATACTAAGCTTAAGACACTTATTTTGGGACGGAGGGACTATTTTTTAATGATATAATTTTTATATTAAATAATATATTTTATATAAGTCAAATTGACGATCCAGGTACACGTGCATGCCTTATAAACTGTGATGGAAGGAGTATGTAATCTTTGTCCCTCAACTCTTAATGTTTCGAACCCGCGACCAGCTGCTCGCAAAGTGCAGTCGATGCCACTGCGACACAGCTTCTTTGTCTTATATAACACTCATACATCTATTTATACCTTGTATGGTTATTTTTTATATGTTTTTTCGTAATCTTTTATTATTTACAGATTTTTGATAATTTTAACACAGTATAAACACAAGCATTTATATACACGCGTATACACTTATCCATATAAATACACACATGCTTATCTTACCCCTATGAGCACGTCCGAGAGACCGAACCGTCATATCATCTTGAAATTTATGAGGTCATCGTAGGCACCTCGTCATTGACGGAAATGTAAGGCATCGTTAAAAATCCTAAAATAAATGGGAGCATCATGACTTAAACTCTGATTGGTTGGGGATACCAGAGTCCCTCTAACCATCCTACCACAGGTTGGTTCACCAGATCTTAGATATTCACCGGGCCATATGCAACGTGCATACCGTATATAGACAAAATTATACACACATATATATACACGTCCTATTAAAATTATTCGATATATATATGATGAACATTTTTATAATACGAAAAATATTCATCATACATTTAAAAAATATTCATATTTTATATTTAAATAAGATCATTGTATATGTATATATAATCAATATATATAGTATACAATGTGATGAAAATTTGTTTAACATACCATTTGCTTTTGTAATATACAAAGAACTTTTTTTCGAAATAGAATACAATGAACTTTTCAATATTTGATGCAATGAACATCCTTTTAATTATATGATGCGATGAACAATTTTTTAGTATCGTATAACATTTAATATCACTACGTGAGGACTGATCTCTTGTAACACGATTGATGTGCTACTATATCTTAGGTATTGTGTTACTATGGCGCGCAGTAACACATTTTTGTTGGTGTTCCTGTAGGCTATGTTACTAAGTGGTACGTATTATAGCACATAAGAATTATTCCTATATGTATTTAAAGGTGTTAAAATTGTATCTTTGCAACACAAGCCATATGTGTTACCGACGGCCCTGGTAACACACTTATATAACTGTAGTCACACACTTTGTAACATGCTTTTCCTGGTGTAGCAACATGGTTAGTAACACGTTGTAAGGAAAATTGCAACACAATTATTCATGATTGGCAGACTAGTCCTTTGTAACACACTTTGATAATTCACCAACACGTTTTCTTTATGGTAGCAACAGAATAGTAACATAATTTTGTATATGTTGTAACATCTCTTGTGATAATTGGTAGCAAACCTAGTAACAACTTTTCCTAACTATCATAACACGGCATAATCAGCCCATTTTTCTGTTACAACAATTTTGTATGAAATATTGTCCTAATATTTTCCTGCAACGCTTCCTCATATTGAAATCGACAAGCATATGACACATTGTATACTATAAAAAGATCATGGATATAAAGTAAATTTGTACATGCACAAGAAAAGGGATATAAAATAAACAATATGGTTCATGTCATTCAATAGCACTTGTAACCTGAATATATAGAAGATCCATGTTGTAGCAACAAATTACATTTTTCAACCTAGTAATGTAAACTATAGTATGCAATAGATTTCCTATCACTAAAAGCATGTGACACCCCTACTCGTGTTCACTCAAATGCGCCCTCCAAATCTTTCTTAAATAAATATATCATATTCGCATCTTGATTCCTCGTGAGCAGAAGCATCCGAATCAATTCAACCACCGAACCTCTCAATCTGGAAATAAAATACAGTGAGAATTACAATTAAGTATATCCCAAATTTAATTTAAGAAAACTGAAAAAGTTAAATATTAACATACACATGCTGAAGGCCAAGCAATTGTCAATCCAGAGGTGAAAGCATCGCCAACTGTCCTACAGTTTTCCCTTTCCCTTACCAAGGGCTCGCATTCATCAATAGGTTGATCAACTTGCACTTCTATGAACTCGCGACCTAGCTCAACACCACCAACCAGTTTTTTGATTTGCAACCCAAAATAGTAGCATGTGCCACATGTATTTTGTTTGGATATGTTGAAGACTTCATAATTATTTGTGTGCCAACCTGAAATGAGATTGAAATTATGTACGGAATAATACAAAACAACTTTATGAACACAAATACAGTATGAATACACTATCTCTTTTCCTTCATGGCAGGACCACATTTCTGCTTACAGGAGACATGGACTAGAGACTTGTCTTGAGTGCTTTGTTTGCTTAGTCTAGTCAAATTTTCAATCATATTCTCCTTGCCCTTTCTTATCTACAAAGAAACATAAGAGGGAAAAATGATTTATCCTTATGATTATGCAATGTAAATTTCATAGTGCATTTACATCTATTGACATCACTTTATAACCTTTAGAGAGCCCAATCCATGCAAATCAAACTTTAAATGAAGAAATCCAC